>NC_088375.1:202342500-203621666 GCF_037993035.2 Macaca fascicularis | reverse complement strand
AGACGACCTCACCATCCACCCCCCCAGACACATCCGCACAGACGACCTCACCATCCACACCCCCAGACACATCCACACAGACGACCTCACCATCCACACCCCCAGACACATCCACACAGACGACCTCACCATCCACAGCCCCAGACACATCCACACAGACGACCTCACCCACACCCCCAGACACATCCACACAGACGACCTCACCCACAGCCCCAGACACATCCACACAGATGACCTCACCATCCACACCCCCAGACACATCCACACAGACGACCTCACCATCCACACCCCCAGACACATCTACACAGACGACCTCACCCACAGCCCCAGACACATCTACACAGACGACCTCACCACCCACACCCCCAGACACATCCACACAGACGACCTCACCATCCACAGCCCCAGACACATCTACACAGACGACCTCACCCACAGCCCCAGACACATCCACACAGACGACCTCACCATCCACAGCCCCAGACACATCTACACAGATGCCTCACCATCCACAGCCCCAGACACATCTACACAGATGCCTCACCATCCACAGCCCCAGACACATCTACACAGACGACCTCACCATGCACACCCCCAGATACATCCACACAGATGACCTCACCATCCACAGCCCCAGACACATCCACACAGACGACCTCACCATCCACACCCCCAGACACATCCACACAGACGACCTCACCATCCACACCCCCAGACACATCTACACAGACGACCTCACCCACAGCCCCAGACACATCCACACAGACGACCTCACCCACACCCCCCCAGACACATCCACACAGACGACCTCACCCACAGCCCCAGACACATCCACACAGACGACCTCACCCACACCCCCCCAGACACATCCACACAGACGACCTCACCCACACCCCCCCAGACACATCCACACAGACGACCTCACCCACAGCCCCAGACACATCCACACAGACGACCTCACCCACACCCCCCCAGACACATCCACACAGACGACCTCACCCACAGCCCCAGACACATCCACACAGACGACCTCACCCACACCCCCCCAGACACATCCACACAGACGACCTCACCCACACCCCCCCAGACACATCCACACAGACGACCTCACCCACAGCCCCAGACACATCCACACAGACGACCTCACCCACACCCCCCCAGACACATCCACACAGACGACCTCACCCACAGCCCCAGACACATCCACACAGACGACCTCACCATCCACAGCCCCAGACACATCTACACAGATGCCTCACCATCCACAGCCCCAGACACATCTACACAGACGACCTCACCATGCACACCCCCAGATACATCCACACAGATGACCTCACCCACACCCCCAGGCACATCCACACAGACCTCCAGACACCTCCAGACACCATCCACACGGACGACCTCACCCACATACCCTCACCACATACCTGGCATTAGAGACTGGGGCAGAGGCCTGCAGCTGGCCCAGGGTGGACCATCCACACACAGCCCCTACACAAAACTGGCTACAAAATTGGCAGGATCCAGTGCAAAGTGAAAATGCGAGCCCCTGTTCAACAATTATTAAGAATTTCAAGATAAGGCCGGGGGCCGTGGCCCACACCTGTAATCCCAGCACTTTGGGAAGCTGAGGTCGGTGGATCACTTGAGGTCAGGAGTTCGAAACCAGCCCGGCCAACATGGTGAAACCCCGTCTCTACTAAAAATACACAAATTAGCCGGGCATAGCGCTGAGCCTGTAATCCCAGCTAGTCGGGAGGCTGAGGCAGAAGAATTGCTTGAACCTGGGAGGCGGAGCTTGCAGTGAACTGAGATCACGCCACTGCACTCCAGCCTGGGCTACAGAGCAAGACTCCATCTCAAAAAAAAAAAAAATTTCAAGATGATGACAGCAGATTATTAAACCAAGAGCAGGGCCATTCTGAGGGCTCTGTTTGACCACACAGGTTGGTTTCACACCAATGATGCTAGCTCTGCTCCTAACACATTCCAACCATTCCCCTGGAGACTCACAGTCCCACAGACACCATCCTGCTAGAGAGACACACTCACCCAGGGACAAATATTCACTCCCCTAGACCCATCACCACTGAGGGCACACCCACCTCTCCACCCCAGACACATACATTCACATCAGCTCCAGTACCACGGAGCCTCACCTAGAGCCAGAGTTCCTCCCGGCTGCATGGGTCCAGGCATCCCACCAGGGCACAGGGCTGTTTCACTCGCTCCTCCCTCGGGCTGCCGGGGTCTCCTCCACTCTCCTGCTCCAAACAGTCCCTCCCCCAAATGCACATTAGCCTACCTGCTGGGCTGGCCATGGAGGACAGAGGAGAGGGGAATGCCAGCTCTTCCACCCACCCAGTCAGCCTGCAGGGACCCAGCTGAGGATAAGATGCCAATAATAATACCTGGCCGGGTGTGTGCAGGGACCCAGCTGAGGATAAGATGCCAATAATAATACCTGGCTGGGCGCAGTGGCTCACACCTGTAATCCCAACACTTTGGGAGGCCGAGGTGGGTGGATTACCCGAGGTCGGGAGTTTGAGACCAGCCTGACCAACATGGTGAAACCCCATCTCTACTAAAAATACAAAAATTAGCCAGGCGTGGTGGTGGGTGCCTGTAATCCCAGCTACTGAGGAGGCTGAGGCAGGAGAATTGCTTGAACTTGGGAGGCAGGGAGGTTGCAGTGAGCCAAAATCACGCCATTGCACTCCAGCCTGGGCAATAAGAGTGAAACTCTGTCTCAAAACAAACAACAACAAAAAAAAACACCTAACACTTGTTGAACATTTACCATGTGCCAGGCACTGTTCCAACACTTTATAAATACTAACTCATTTAATCCCACAACCCTATGAAGTAGGTAATTTTTATTTTTTTTTGAGACAGAGTTTTGCTCTTGTTGCCCAGGCTGGAGTGCAGTGGCACGATCTCGGCTCACTGCAACTTCCATCTCTCAGGTTCAAGCGATTCTCCTGCCTCAGCCTCCAGAGTAGCTGGAATTACAGGTGCCTGCCACCATGCCTGGCTAATTTTATGTATTTTTAGTAGAGACAGGGTTTCATTATGTTGGCCAGGCTGGTCTCGAACTCCTGACCTCAGGCGATCCACCCTCCTTGGCTTCCCAAAGTGCTGGGATTATAGGCGTGAACCATCGCGCCCGGCCCTGAAGTAGGTAATATTTTTTTATCCCCATTTTATAGGTAAGGAAGCTGAGGCACAGAAAAGTTAAGTAACTTGAGCAAGATCACAGCTAGTAGGAGAGGAAGCTGGGATTTTAACCTGCTACAGACAGCATGCTCTGTCAGTTGTTGATGTGACTGTACTGGGCATGTCAGGCACTGTGAACCCAGTGGTTCCAGGGTCTGCCCCTGAGGAGCTCAGGTCCTCTGTGAAATGATGAAAAAAGATGATTATGATGCAGCGTCTTTTTGACTGGGGTCCATGGTGAGTCCCAGGAGTCCCCAGGATGGTCACTTGGCTGGAGGAACACAGATGATTTTCTTTCACTACAGTCACAATATTTGGAAGATGTCTGCATGAGAGACATAGTCTTTTTTACCTTTTTACAAACAAAATTGTCAAATATGTAATAAAGGCATTTCCACTGATAGCGTACGCCGTCAGATAATGGACAGTCCACATGGCGGCTGGTTACCCAACCTAGACAGAGGGCTTTCTCAATGATGGGAATGCAAGGAAACCTGCTCTGCCAGTGTGTTCTGGGCATGCAGCGGGCCTCATTTATGACTTAGTTCAATATTACAAACCTTCGGGAGCCCCACCCTCCTTCTCTGAGGGTTGCTGCTCCCCACTAGGTGTGGCCCCTGAGGCCATGTTTGTATGCTTTGACTCCTGCCCCTCCAGCTTCCGGGAGGGGATACCCCAAAATGAAGGCCTCAGAAGCAACTGAGACCGACTGATCCAGGAATGCCTACCTGATCCAAGCAGGCCTCAGCCTCTTGAGTGCTGGGACTGTAGGCTCATACCATGACACCCAGATCACTTAAACAGTTTTTGTTTGTTTGTTTGTTTTGGTTTTTTTTTAGACAAGGTCTTGCTATGTTGCCCAGGCTGTCCTCAAACTCCTAACCCCAAGCAAACCTCTCGCATGGGTCTCCCAAAGCACTAGCATTATGAATGGGAGGTACCATGCTGGTCCATATACAAACACTTGATAGTAAATTCCATACAGCCAATTGATTCTTGCAGAATGCTTTCATTAATTTTTGCTGAACTCATATCTGTAGCCAACCTATGGTTGCAATTCAACCAGAATTTGAAATTGAATTGCATACCAATCTGCTAATTATTTTCCTAATAAATTTATTGTCATTAAATGTGCTACAGGATCTACTGTTATAATATTTTTCTTTTCCTTTTGTTTTTTTGAGAGGAGTCTCGCTCTGTTGCCCAGGCTGGAATGCAATGGCTTTATCTCGGCTCACTGCAATCTCCGCCTCCTGGGTTCAAGTGATTCTCATGCCTCAGCCTCCCAAGTAGCTGGGATTATAGGCGCGCATCACCATGCCTGGCTAATTTTTTTGTATTTTTAGTAGAGATAGGGTTTCACCATCTTGACCAGGCTGCTCTCAAACTCCTGAACTCAAGTGATCCACCCGCCTCGTCCTCCCAAAATGTTGGGATTACAGGCATGAGCCACTGCACCCAACCTACTGTTATAATATTTTTCACCCTTCTATAAATATATTCATTAAACAGAAACTTCTTTCAGCTGTAGCACCAGACTTGACAAACTATTAAGTTTAATTTGCACTTTTAACATTTTGTCTATCACTTTCTTTAGTCTTGCAAGTCAGCAAAACAACAAATCAGTTCCTTATTTGTACCTATCAGGACTCAGACAACAATACTCCAAAATGAAGGCCTCAGAAGCAAAAGTTTTTCTTTGACCTTCTCCTGTCCTCTTGTCTTTCTGTCCCATTCTCCCTCAAGGCTAGCCGTAGAAACTAGAATCCCTTTTCCCCAAGGCTAGTATCCCTTTTCCCCAAGACAGTTCATGGAAAACAAAACCCTTTTCCCCCAAAGCCAGCCATAAAACCTAAAAACATTACTCTGGATTTTCCTCCACCTTTCTGTGTGAAAAGAAGTTATCTTACCTACCTTGACTGTAGCTGGTAAGATCCTTATTCCACAGTGGATCCTGCCCCGTATTCAGAAGGAAGGAATGAACACTTAGAGAGGCCAGGAAGAATCTAGGCAGAAGTTCTTGCCGGGCTTCCTCACTCAGTCTATTAGCATTTGATCGTAGCCTTTTCATCCACTCATATTTCTACATGGCTGTCTAGACTTTGTTGAACCTAAGCATAAAAACAAACAATTTTCTGTTTTTCTTCAGGTCTTCATGCTGCAGGCTCCCATGTACATGTTAATAATTACTTTTGTATGCCTTGTCTCCAATTTTCTGCCTTTTGTGAGCTGATTTTTCCATGAACCTTCAGAGGGCAAAGGGGAAAATTTTCCCCTGGCCCCCATATACTGTTTACCAATTTCTGTGTTGTAAATACCCCCACTTGGCTGATTCAGGCTGCTGTGATGATGTCATGGAGCCAAAAGTTAGGAAGAGATGTGCAGAAGCACATCATTATGTCATAGTTCCACTATACAGATAACGACAGATGTAGGGCTGGGCGCAGGGGCTCATGCCTGTAATCCCAGCACCTTAGGAGGCTGAGGCGGGTAGATCACTTGAGGTCAGGAGTTCGAGACCAGCCTGGCCAACATGGTGACACCCCTTCTCTACTAAAAATACAAAAATTAACCCAGCGTGGTGGTGTGCACCTGTAATCCCAGCTACTCGGGAAGCTGAGGTAGGAGAATTGCTTGAACCTGGGAGGCAGAGGTTGCAGTGAGTTGAGATGGTGCCACTGTACTCCAGCCTGTATAATAGCAAGACTCTGTCTCAAAAATAAATAAATAAATAAAAATGAAAAAAAAAAAGATGTAGGTAACCTCAAGAGAATAGATGATAGTGAAATATAGTAAAATAATTAGGAAGTGATGATTTTTAATATCTTTGTTTTAATATAATTCATTTAATTATAAATGTATGCAATTTAATTTAAAAATTTTTATTATGATATATATTTTTTGGGGACAGGGTCTCACTTTGTCATCCAGGCTGGAGTGCAGTGGCATGATCACAGCTCACTGCAGCCTTGACCTCCTGGGCTCAAGCAATCCTCCCACTTCAGCCTCCTGAGTAGCTGAGAATATAGGCATGCACCACCACACCCTGTTAATGTTTAAAATTTTTTGTAGAGACAGGGTCTCACTATGTTGCCCAACCTGGTATTATGATTTTTTAATAGAGTGGAAGTCTTGCTATTTTGCCCAGGCTGGTCTGGAACTCCTGGCCTCAAGTGATCCTCCTCTCACCTCAGCCTCCCAAAGTGCTGGGATTACTGGCGTGAGCTGCTGTGCCCAGTATACAATTTAATTTTTTTTTTTTTTTTTTTTTTTTTTTTTTTTTTTTTGAGACGGAGTCTTGCTCTGTCGCCCAGGCTGGAGTGCAGTGTCGCAATCTCGGCTCACTGCAAGCTCCGCCTCCCGGGTTCACGCCATTCTCCTGCCTCAGCCTCCCGAGTAGCTGGGACTACAGGCGCCCGCCCCTGCGCCCGGCTAATTTTTTCTATTTTTAGTGGAGACGGGGTTTCACCATGGTCTCGATCTCCTGACCTTGTGATCCGCCCACCTCGGCCTCCCAAAGTGCTGGGATTACAGGCGTGAGCCACCACGCCCGGCCTACAATTTAATTTTAACAATGACTGTTCAACAGCCCACTTGCAAAATGCCTGAAACTTTAGCAATTTGTTCTTGCTAGCTGGTGCGAACGGCTGTTATACACTGATGGACTTGTCCCCAGCCAAAGGCATCCCATGGGGCATTGTCAACAGCAGAGGCCCCATGATATAATATTTATAATTATAAATATTAATAATTTTTGACCCAGTCAAAATCATCTCCCAGACCTCAAGAAACTCTTCTTGGGGTCCCTTGCACCTCCTCTTATCCTCTAAACACATTGTTCCCATTTGGACTACTGAATGTCAGAGCCAGAAGGGTCCTGAGGCCATTTGGTGCCTTCAACTTGTGAACATGGGGAAACCAAGGCCCGGGGTAGGGCAGGGACTTGCTTAAGCTCACTAACAAGCTCACTCACTTGGTTGAAAACCAAGTCTTATGGCTCCCAGGTCAGGACTCATCCTATTAACTCCTTTCTTAGGGATAAGGAAGCCGGCCCAGAGAGAGGAAGGTGAGTGCAAATTCACACAGCAAACAAGCGTCAGAGCCAGAGCCTGGGGATTCTCCTCGCCCGCCCAGATCTCCTCGGAACCTTCACCTTCCTCTTGGGCCCTGGAAATGAGGCATTTCCAGGCGTGAAGACGGAAGGGGCAATTCCTGCGGGTCTTCTTCTCGGAGCTGAGGTTGGCACGCACTAGTTTGTCCACCGGGGGGCACTACGGAGCCGAGCTAGGAGAGAGCGCGGGCTCCCGGAGTCTCCCAGCCCTGATTCATCCGCACTTGAGATGGGAAAACAGGTGTCCCGAGAGGAGAGGAACTAGCCGGAGGTCACCCTGAGAACTAGAAACAGAGCTGGCACTTGACGCAGACCTCCTGACACCAGTCATGTGCACTCTTCCGGCGTCTGAGCGCGTCCCTCCCCCACCTCTGGGGGCCGGGCTCCTCCTTCTTTTCCTGTCAACTGGTGTCAGCGAAGGCCCCCCTGAGCCAGGCTGTGCAGAGCCACAGCTCTGTCTGGCATGGCATTGCACCTCCACTGGACGGTGGCCGGTGCTGAGCAACACATGCTTAATTCCCTCTCTGTCCAGGGCCGCTCCCCGCCCTGACTACTACTTCTTCTTCTTCTTCTTCTTTTCTTCTTCTTCTTCTTCTTCTTCTTCTTCTTCTTCTTCTTCTTCTTCTTCTTCTTCTTCTTCTTCTTCTCCTTCTCCTTCTCCTTCTCCTTCTCCTTCTCCTTCTCCTTCTCCTTCTCCTTCTCCTTCTCCTTCTCCTTCTCCTTCTCCTTCTCCTTCTCCTTCTCCTTCTCCTTCTCCTTCTCCTTCTCCTTCTCCTTCTCCTTCTCCTTCTCCTTCTCCTCCTTCTCCTCCTTCTCCTCCTTCTCCTCCTTCTCCTCCTTTCTTTCTTCTTTTTTTTTTTTTTTGTAAGACGGAGTCTCGCTGTCTTAAAAAAAAGTCTCGCTGTCTCGCTGTCTTACCCAGGCTGGAGTGCAGTGGTGCGACCTCGGCTCACCGCAACCTCTGCCTCCGGGATTCAAGCCATTCTCCTGCCTCAGCCTCTCGAGAGTACCTGGGATTACAGGCTCCCGCCACCACGCCCAGCTAATTTTTGTATTTTTATTAGAGATGGGTTTTCACGATGTTGGCCAGGCTGGTCTTGAACTCCTGACCTCAAGTGATCCGCCTGCCTCGGCCTCTCAAAGTGCTGGGATTACAGGCGTGAGCCACCGTGCCTGCCCGGCCTTCTGTCACCCCATATCAGCGTCTTTGCCATTTACCAAACATCGTCACACATCTGATTACCCTCTTTTTCTGCGTAGAGAGGAAGGGTGGCGCGGCCTGGGGTTAGACCTGAGCTTCAGTCTTGGACCAGCTACTCAAACTCACCTGGTTACACAATCACTTTGTGCCTTGGTTTCCTTATTTTAAAGCAGAGATCATAGTTCTTATTTCACAGGGTTGTTGAAAGGATTAAAAAAGGTAGCACAGCAAGTCCTTGGGAACTTTTCTTTTTGAGACAGGGCCTTGCTCTGTGTCCCAGGCTGAAGTGCAGTACCGCGATCGTTGCTCACTACAGCCTCCACTTCCTGGCTTCAAGCAATCCTCCTGCGTCAGCCTCCAAGTAGCTGGGACCACATGCGGCTCCATAATGGCTAATTTTTTATTGTTTTATAGAGGCAGGGTTTTACTTTGTTACCCAGGCTGGTCTCCAACTCCTGGGCTCAAGCGATCCTCCCATCTCATCCTCCCAAAGTGCTGGGATTACAGGTGTGAGCCTACTCGCCTGGCCCTTGGGAACTTTTTTCATGATTGAAACCTGCACAAGCATCGTAGGAGAGAGATGGAACTGCCTTCACCTTACACTGGCAGAACTGAGGCTCTGAGAGGCTCTCAGTGAGGAGCCATATGGGAACTTTTTATTTGAGCGCCAGGTGTGATTGACTTATGGGTATAAGAGGTAGAACTTTCTTTCTTTTCAATCCGGAGCTGTGTCTAAGCTGGGATGAGAGATAAATTTGTGTGCAGCTAAGGCTTGGTAGGTCCATATGTGTTCTCAGGCATGTTTTCTAAATGGGTCACCTTGCAACACCCATTGTCCTTTTTGCTCTGAGTGGCTCTTCTGGGGCTGACATCTCTCTCTCTCTGCTTCTTCTGGGCATTACTAGAAAGGCAGGAATTGTTCTGCGGAGTTGGGTTCACAGTACAGCTCAGGGTCATTTGGTCACTGGGCTCTGGCCACCATCTGCAGAGCCAGAGGTGTGTCTGCAGTTACCATTCACTCCATCTTTCCTCCCCTTCCAGCCTGGGAAGCCTCTTGTTTGCCTAACAGACAATCTGCTTGAATTGGGCGAGAGAGAGTAGCAAAAGGGAAAATACCGAGAGAGAAACAAATGCATCAATGATTTAGATACCTATTTCTGGAGTGCCTTTTATGTAGTACTGTTTTAGGCCCTGGGGTTATAGCTCTGTGCAGGCTGACACAGTCTCTTCTCCCAAAGTGACCTCCAGGGGGCAGACAGTGATTGTCATAGTACTTAATATGCATGGAGCCCTACTATGTGCCAGGCCCTGTGTCATCTCATTTAGTACTTCCAACAGCATAATGATATAAATGCTGCTGTTATTGTCATTATATAGGTGACGAAACAGAGGCACAGGGAGGCTCTGTAACTTGCCCAAGCTAGTAGCTAATAGAGGTAGGATTCCAACTCAGTCTGAAAATTAAGCAAGGCCGTGGGGTGCAGAAGGGTTGACTTCTTCAGGGAGGAATTGGTCTTCTAGCTGAGACCTGCCTAATGAGAAGCAGCCATGCCTAGATCTGGGGGATGAGTGTTGCAAGCAGTAAGAAACAGCATGTGCAAAGGCTGAGACAAGAATGAACTTGATGTGGTCAAGAGATGGAAAGGAAGCCTCTATGGCTAGGAGGGCAGGAATGAAGAGGAGAGAGTGGAAGGAGGTGAGGGGAAGGGTGGATGGACCCAGGTTGGCAATCTAAAACCCCTTAAGGGGTTTGCAGCCATTGGGCTTCTTCCCTTGCTTGGGGAAGGCCAAGCCCTATGCCCATAAACCCCAAGGGGTCATTATCTTTCTATCTCCATGGGTGGCTAGGGCACCCATTGAGGGGCTGCCTCTAATCTCCCACTAGTCTCACTGGTCCTGGGACCCTGATGACCATCCACTTTCTGGAATGTTGGGGAGGACACCAAGGAAGGGCCTAGGGCCCAGCGAAACCCTTTAAACTAAATGCGGGGTGGGCAGGAGGCATTGACCCCAAGTCAGAGGCCAGGTAGTGCAAAGGCACTTTAATTGGGGTCATTAAGATCACCAAGCTTTGATGCCCCAACCCTGAGTCAAGCCGTCCCGTTGACCCCCCTTAACTTCCTGGCCTGACTGCTTGCTACCCCCAGTGACAGGAGAAGTCCCTTTGAGGGCACTAATTAGAACTTCCTCTTCTAGATTCCAGGGCTTTCTCCCTGACAGGGGTCAGGGAAACAGCTCCTTCCAGAGATCAGTCATGGCCCCACCCCTCCCACTTCCTCCAGATTCTGGCTGTTCCACTGAGGCTGGTACAACCACAATCCCAGGGCCTCCTAGCCCTGCCCACAGTGAATTCTTGCCCATGGGTGCCGTTCCTTCTACTTGGAATGCCTTTTTGACTTTTGTTTACATTGGCAATTCCACCTACCTTACTCTTCAAGGAATAACAGACTCCTCCCTTTAATTCATGCCATCATTCTTTCTTTGTTTTCATTCATTCATTCATTTCATTCATAAAATTTAGGCTTTCACGTGGTTCCTGCCAGGCACTGGGGATACAAGAGGGGGTGGGACTGACCCTGAGGTCAAGGGGTGTCTCATCCTCTGTGAGAAGCACAAGGTAAACCAGCAGGACCTGCTACATAATTGGCAGGTCCCAGTGCAGATGAAAATGCAGAACCCCTTGTCCAAAATTTAATATGAATTTCAAAACAGTGACAGCAGAGCATCAAACCAGTCCAGGCCCTTCTTAACCGTAGGGTTCCTCTGCAAGGTCATACACCCACAAAGCTGGCCCTATAAGCAAGTGATTTCATGAGGGATGCGTGGTGGAGGTGAGCCTGAAAGTCATCAGAGAGGAGGTGATGTTTATAACTGCCAGAGCCAGGAGGAGAGAAGTCACATGGCTGTTTCTGGAAACTGAGTTGTCCAAACAAAAGGGCCAGAAGCAGCTGGAGTCAGACTGTGTGGGACTTTGTGGACCAGTTAGGGAGCTGGGTCTTTATTCTCAGGCAGTGGAGAAGCTCTAAAAGTGTTAACCAAGAGCATGATTAGATATTTTTAAAAATTTTATTTATTTATTTATTTATTTATTTATTGAGACCGAGTCTCTCTCTGTTGCCCAGACTGGAGTGGAGTGGCGCGATTTAGGCTCACTGCAACCTCTGCCTCCCAGGTTCAAGCAATTCTCCTGCCTCACCCTCCCGAGTAGCTGGGACTACAGGTGTATGCTACCATGCCCGGCTAATTTTTGTATTTTTAGTAGAAACGGGGTTTCACCATGTTGGCCAGGCTGGTCTCGAACCCCTGACCTCAAGTGATCCACCCTCCTCGGCCTCCCAGAGTGCTGGGATTACAGATGTGAGCCACCGTGCCTGGCCAGATTTTTTTTTTTAAAGATCATTCTGGCACCAGATATGAATTACAAATAATAAGCATATGAAAAATACAAATAATATATATGAATAATACAACAAATAAAATACAATGGAAAGAAGTTCAACTTCATTAACAATTAAAAAAATTAAAGAATAATGTGGCAAGAAGAAAAACATAAGAACAATGTAGGCAAGGCCGGGTGCGGTGGCTCACACCTGTAATCCCAGCACTCTGGGAGGCCAAGGTGGGTGGATCACTTGAGGTCATGGATTCGAGACCAGCCTGATCAACATGGTGAAACCCTATCTCTACTAAAAATATAAAAATTAGCTGGGCATGGTGGTGTGTGCCTGTAATCCCAGCTACTCAGGAGGCTGAGGCAGGAGAATCAATTGAACTTGGGAGGCAGAGGCTGCAGTGAGCTGAGATCATGCCACTGCACTCCAGCCTGAGCAACAAGAGCGAGACTTCGTCTCAAGAGAAAAAAAAATGTAGGCAAAATGGTGAAAAGAAAACTTTCCCACCAGCAGTGGGTGTATCATAGTGCAAATTTCTGGTGGCGATTTGTTTGGAAAACCTCAAAAATATGCACCCTAAGATGTTTTGGGAAGGATACTTAAGAAACTGGTGCCTGTGGTTGTTTCTGGGGAGGGGACCTGAGGGCAGGGGAAGAAATAAACTTTACTTTTCTCTGTACACCCTTTGAAATTTTGTGCAACGTGTTTACATTTTCAATGTGTATCCTTCAACCAAATCGTTCCATCTCTATGCATTTTTCTTAAGGAAAAAAATAACAGGTGCACAAATCTGTACAAGGCTGGTTATCACAGTGTCGTTTATAATATAAAAACATTACAAATGACTTTAATCCACATACTTCAGGCTGGCACCCTTGCCCTCAGAGGTACTGAGTCGTGTGTTAGGGTGCTCTAAGCAATATGGTAGACATGGTGCACATTCAAAGGAAGTTGGTTTTACTTGATGGTGACTAATTTAGAACAGAAACTTTGTATTAAAACCAATATAGCAGGTCACACCACTAGAATGACCAAAATAAAAAAGACAGATGATAGCAAGTATAGCTAAGGATGTGGAGAAATTGAAGCCCTCTTACATTGCTGGTAAGAATGTAAAATGGTGTGGTTACTTTGGAAAACAGTTTGGGAGTTCCTCAAAAAGTTAAACATTGAATTACCATATGACCCAGTAATTAAACTCCAAGGTATATACCCAAGAGAAATGAAAATAGATGTTCATATAAAAACTTGCATATGAATGTTCATAGCAGCATTATTCCTAAGAGTCAAAAAGTGGAAGCAACCTAAATGTCTAACAATTGATGAGTAGATAAACAAAGTATGATTTGCATTTGTACAATGGAGTCTTGTTTGGCAAGTAAAAAGAATGGGGCACTGATACAGTGATACCTGCTGCAACATGGATGAGCCTTGAAAACATTATGTTAAGTGAAGGAGACGGTCATAAAAGAAATGGCTAGAATAGGCAAATCCATAGAGACAGGAAGTAGATGAGTGGTTGCTGGAACCTAGGAGGAGTGTGATTGAGGGGTGACTGCTAAACGAGCATGGGGTTTCCTTCTGGGGTGATGAAAATGTTCTGGAATTAGTGGTGGCGATTGCACAACCTTGTGAATGTACTAAAAACCACTGAATGGTTTCTTAACATAGGTGGATTTTATGGTATATGAAATATATTTCAATAAAGCTGTTTTTTTTTTTTAAATGGATATGATATGGCATAGAATTAGGGTGACCAATTGTTCTAGTTTGCCCAGTACTAAAAGTTTTCCCAGGGGCCAGGCATGATGGCTCATGCGTGTAATCCCAGCACTTTGGGAGGCCGAGGTGGCTGGATCACCTGAGATCAGGGGTTCAAGACCAACATGGCCAAACCCTGTCTCTACTAAAAATACAAAATTAGCCGGGCATGGTGGTGAATGCCTGCAGTCCCAGTTACTTGGGAGGCTGAGGCAGGAGAATCACCTGAACCTGGGAGGCAGAGGCCAACATGGTGAAACCCTGTCTTTACTAAAAATGCAAAATTAGCTGGGCATGGTGGTGCATGTCTGCAGTCCCAGCTACTTGGGAGGCTGAGGTGGGAGAATCACCTGAACTTGTGAGGCAGAGGTTGCAGTGAGCTGAGATAGTGCTGTTGCACTCCAGCCTGGGCAACAAGAACGAAACTTGATTTCAAAAAAAAAGTTTTTCCAGGACATGAGACTTTCAGTACCCAAACAAGAAAGGTCCCAGACAAAGCAGGATGAGTTGGCCACCCCACATAGAATGCAGACTTTACATTCATGTTAATAATAACATATAGGCCGGGCGCAGTGGCTCAAGCCTGTAATCCCAGCACTTTGGGAGGCCGAGACGGGCGGATCACGAGGTCAGGAGATCGAGACCATCCTGGCTAACACGGTGAAACCCCATCTCTACTAAAAAATACAAAAAACTAGCTGGGCGAGGTGGCGGGCGCCTGTAGTCCCAGCTACTCGGGAGGCTGAGGCAGGAGAATGGCATAAACTCGGGAGGCAGAGCTTGCAGTGAGCTGAGATCCGTCCACTGCACTCCAGCCTGGGTGACAGAGCGAGACTCCATCTCAAAATAATAATAATAATAATAATAATAATAACAACAACAACAACATATAAGACTTAAAAGGGATTTCTTGCTTACAGTTCACTAGTGCTATTGCAGAGGGAACGTTTAAGGAGCACTGACCTCAATGTCCAACCACAGGAAGTAGTTTCGTTGGTTCATTCATTCATTCACTCCCCATTATAGTGCAAGCTCTGTGAAAGCAAGGACTTTTGTCTGTTTGTTTCACTGCTGTCCTCCCAGGGCCTAGAATTGTGCCTGGCACATCAGATATTCTGTAGATGTTTGTGGAGGGGGACTGTGTTCTGGAAGTGAGCAGTACATTGTTCTTAACTGCCTCATCCTGAGTGTTCCCAGAAGTCTGGCTAAAAAAGTGGCTTCTGGGTGGAGGACATCTACTGACAGCGAGTATGGAGCCATCTCAGTGCTGTTAAGAAAATATTTTAATGGCAAGGAAAAATGCTCATGATGGAATGTTATGTGAAAAAGACAGGACATGAAATTATGTAGGTAGTGTGAGTCCAGATTGTTTAATAGTGTTTAAGTGGCCAGGCACTGTGGCTCACACCTGTAATCTCAGCATGTTGGGAGGCCGAGGTGGGTGGATCACTTGAGGTCAGGAGTTCAACACCAGCCTGGCCAACATGGTGAAACCCCCGTCTCTACTAAAAACACAAAAAGAAGCTTGGGTTGGTGGTACACACCTGTAATCCCCACTACTCAGGAGGCTGAGGCGTGAGAATCGCTTGAACCCTGGGAGGCGGAGGTTGCAGTGAGCCTAGATCGTCTCACTGTACTCTGGCCTGGTTGACAGAGCAAGATTCTGTCTCGAAAAAAATTTTTTAAATTGATTTTTATTTAAAAAGCGTTTAAGCATTAGAATAGACGAGAATGGGACATATCAAAGTATGTCGAGGGTGGGAATCCATTGGTGAATTCTTTTGAATTTTTAAATTCTTTTCTTTTTTTTTTTTGTGAGATGTAGTCTCGCTTTGTTGCCCAGGCTGGAGTGCAATGGCGTGATCTCAGCTCACTGCAACTTCCACCTCCTGGGTTCATACGGTTCTCCCACCTCAGCTTCCCAAGGAGCTGGGCTAATAGGTGTGCACCACCATGTCAGGCTAATTTTTTCATTTTTAGTAGAGGCAGCATTTCACCATGTTGGCCAGGCTGGTCTGGAACTCCTGACCTCAAGTGATTCACCCACCTCAGCCTCCCAAAGTGCTGGAATTACAGGTGTGAGCCACCACACCTGGCCTAAAATTCATTTTTTATTCAGCCTCTGCGATGCCCTGCCAGATGCAATTCTGGGAGTTGAGATCCTGTGGTGAACCAGGCAGACAAGATCCCTGCTATCGTGGAACAGGTAGGATTTTATAACTGGAGGGAATGAAACCCAGAGTAAAGGAGCAAAGTTACTTTTTAAAAAGACTGATGAAATTCTGGATGTGCTGAAGAACCAGCTGGAAGCTTGTAGTTAGGGGCTGTTCCAGCGGCAGGGCAGACTGGGGTGTGGGGGTGAGGGCTTGTTTAGGAAGAAGCAGGAAGCCAGAGAATGCCTCTCAACGCACACCCATTGTGTGTGCTCTGGTAAGTCCCTTCTTCTGTCTTGGCCTCAGTTTCTCCATCTGTTAACTGAGAGAAGGCACTAGATGTGTGTGTTTATTTCTTTATTATTCAAATCAGAGAACTTTAAAAAATTTAATTGACAAATACAAATTTATACATTTATAGTGTGCAATATAATGTTTTGAAATATGTATATATTGGCCAGGCACGGCAGTGCATGCCTGTAATCGCAGCACTTTGTGAGGCTGACGTGGGCAGATCACGTGAGCCCAGGAGTTCGAGACCAGCCTGGGCAACATGATGCGACCCCCTCTCTACAAAAAATACAAAGATTATCTGGGTGTGGTGGTGCACACCTGTAGTCCCAGCTACTCGGGAGGCTGAGGTGGGAGGATGGCTTGAGCCCAGGAGGCGGAGGTTGAAGTTAGCTGGGATCACACCACTACATTCTAGGTGACAGAGTAAGACCCTGTCAAAAATAAAAAAATAAAAAAAAATAAATATGTATACATTGTGGAATGGCTAATTGGGCTAAGTTGCATTACCTCACATACTAATTTTTTTGCAAAGAGAACAGTTAAAATTTACTTAGTGATTTTGAAGTATATAATACATTGTTAATAACTATAGTGACTATGTTGTACAATAAATATCTTGAATTTATTCCTCCTGTCTAACTGAAATTTTGTATCCATTGACTGACATCTCCTCAATCCCTTCTCCTGGGCCTGGCCCCAGCCCCTGTTAACCACTGTTGTGCTCTCTGCTTCTATGAGTCCAACTTCTTAAATTTCACATAAGTGAGATCATGCAGTATTAATCTCCCTGTGACTGGCTTACTTCACTTTACATAATGTTCTCCAGGTTCATCTATGTTGTCGCAAATGACAGGATGTCCTTCTTTTTAAAGGCTGTATAGTATTCTATTGTGTGTATATCACAATTTTTTGTTGTTGTTCTTTGTTTGAGACAGAGTTTTGCTCTTGTTCCCCAGGCTGAAGCGCAATGGTGTGGTCTTGGCTCACTGCAACCTCCACTTCCCGGGTTCAAGCAGTCCTTCTCTCTCAGCCTCCCAAGTAGCGGGGATTACAGACATCTGCCACCATGCTCGGCTAATTTTTGTGTTTTTAGTAGAGACAGGGTTTCACCATGTTGGCCAGGCTGGTCTTGAACTCCTGACCTGAGGTGATCCACCCACCTCGGCCTCCCAGAGTGCTGGGATTATAGGCGTGATGTGATGCCACCGTGTCTGGCATCACAATTTCTTTATCCATTCATCCCGTGATGGACAGTTAGGCTGTTTCCATATCTTGGCTATTGTGGATAATACTGCAGTGAACATGGGAGTGCAGATACTTCTTTGACTTACTGATTTCATTTATTTTGGATGTATAACCAAAAGTGGGATTGCTGGATCATGTGGTAGTTCTATTTTTAGTTTTTTTAGGAACTTTCATACCATTTTCCATAATGGTTGTACCAGTTCACAGTCCCACCAGAAGTGTACAAGTGTTTTCTTTTCTCTACATCCTCACCAACATTTGTCTTTCTTTTTAAACATTTTTTTAAAAAATTACTTTTTATGAGGCTGGGTGTGGTGTTTTCATACCTGTAATCCCAGCATTTTGGGAGGCTGAGGCAGGTGGATCACCTCAGATCAGGAGTTCAAGACCAGCCTGGCCAACATGGTGAAACCCCATCTCTACTAAAAATACAAAAATTGGCCGGGCATGATGACGGGTGCCTGTAATCCCAGCTACTCGGGAAGTTGAGGCAGAAGAGTTGCTTGAACCTCAGAGATGGAGGTTGCAGTGAGCCAAGATTGTGCCATTGCACTCCAGTCTGGGTGACAGGAGTGAAACTCCATCTCAAAACAAAACAAAACAAAACAAAAAAATATATATATGTTTTGTAGAGATAGAGGCCTCGCCATGTTGTCCAGGCTGGTCTTGAACTCCTGGGCTCAAGCAGTCCTCCTGCCTCAGCCTCCCAAAGTGCTAGGGTTACAGGCATGAGCCACTACACCCAGCCAACACTTGTCTTTCATCTTTTCTTTTCTTTTTCTTTTTTTTTTTTGAGATGGAGTTTCACTCTTGTTGCCTAGGCTGGAGTGCAATGGCGAGACCTCAACTCACTGCAACCTCTGCCTCCTGGGTTCAAGCAATTCTCCTGCCTCAGCCTCCAGAGTACCTGGGATTACAGGCATGAGCCACTGCGCCCGGCCCATCTTGCTTTTTTTTTTTGAGACGGAGTCTCGCTCTGTCTCCCAGGCTGGAGTGCAGTGGCTGGATCTCAGCTCACTGCAAGCTCCGCCTCCCGGGTTCACGCCATTCTCCTGCCTCAGCCTCCCGAGTAGCTGGGACTACAGGCGCCCGCCACCTCACCCGGCTAGTTTTTTTTGTATTTTTTAGTAGAGACGGGGTTTCACCGTGTTAGCCAGGATGGTCTCGATCTCCTGACCTCATGATCCACCCGTCTCGGCCTCCCAAAGTGCTGGGATTACAGGCTTGAGCCACCGTGCCCGGCCCATCTTGCTTTTTTTTTTAAAAAAATAACTCTCCATTCTGCTGTCTTCCCAGTCCCTGCAACTACCACTGTACTTTCTGTCTCTACAAATTAGAGTACTCTGGGTACCTTGTATAAGTGAAATCATACAGTTTTTGTCCTTTTGTGTCTGGCTTATTTACTTAGCATAACATCCTCAAAGTTCAGCCATGTTGCAGCATATGTCAGAGTTTCCTGTCTTTTTAAGGCTGAATAGTATAGTATTGTACATATATACGTGAGATGGCTTTAGAGCTTTCTTCAGCTTTGAGGTTGTAGGAGTCTCAATGCCAGGTCTCCGTTGTTCCTCAGGGTGGACTGCTGCCTGTAGGGCGAGTGGAGGTCCTGGCTTCAGACAGACTTTCCTTCCTGCTTATGTCACCAGAACCTTCCCTGAGTCCAGTGGTCCTGGGAGACCCTGGGGAGGGATCCTAGGAATGAAAGGCTTTGGCTAAACGCCTGCTGCCTTCTCTCTGAGGCTTCAGCAGCTGGGTCAGGGTTGAGTGCTGAGCAAGGGAGGCGGGGAGTTAATGATGGCCTGCCAGGGGCTTGGTTGTCCAGATGAAACGGGCCTTGCTCTGAGGCCTGGCCTGATTACAGGGAACCCTGTGCTTGCCCTCCCCAGGGCCCAGGCCTGGCCTTGCAGCAGCCCCTGCATGCCCAGCTGTTCTGGAGCAGCTGCAGAGGTAGGCAGAGCTGAGGAATTTGGGATAGTAGCTGCCAAAATACACTGGCTTTGGGGTCTGGCACAAGAGATACAACTCATGGTGAAGTCGGCGAGTTCACGCTGGTTCTCATCTGAGGGCTAACTAGTAGTAACTGTCACTGTTGCTTCAAGTTTTAATATGTTCACCACATACCAAGCACTGGGCATGAATTATCTCAGTTAATTGTCACACAGCTGTAGGACGTTGGTATCGTTGCCCCCATTTTACAGATGAGCAAGCTGAGGCTTGGAGAGCCTTGCCTAGGTCTATGCAGTTGGTAAATAGCCCATCTGGAATTGGGCCCTGGTTATGTGCTGAAGGCTGGTTTTTTGTCCACTCCTTCTGTGATTTGGTGGGACATTCTTTGGCCAGCTTCTTAGTGGAGAGTGGGTGAGGGGCCAAGATCCACCTGCCTTCCCCATGTGGGCCAGGAGAGCTCCTCTTATAGCTACTTAGGGATTCTGCTTCAAAACATTATTTGAAAGCCACTGTTAGTAGTTCAACCAATTTTTTTTAATTTATGTATCTTTTTTGTGTGTGTGAGATAGGGTGTCACTCTGTTGCCCAGGCTGGAGTGCAGTGGTGCAATCTTGGCGCACTGCAACCTCTACTCCCCAGGCTCAAGCGATGCTCCCACTTCAGCCTTCTGAGTAGCCGAGACCACAGGTGTGCACCACCATGCCTGACTATTTCTTTGTGTTTTTAATAGAGATGGGAGTCTTGCCATGTTGCCCAGTCTGGTCTCCAACTCCTGAGCTCAAGTGATCTGCCTACCTAGGCCTCCCAAAGTGCTGGGATTTCAGGTGTGAGACACTGCTCCCGGCCTCAACCCATTTATTTACAGATGGAGAAACTGAGGCCTAGAGAGGGGCAGGGGGCTATCTAGGGTCACTCTAACAGGGTTGGTGGCTGAGCCAGGACCTACCTCTCAGCCACCTGCTGTTTTTGGTGCCCATCTGTCTTCCTGGATTTTGTATGTGACCTCCTCAGGCAGGAGGGCACTCTGGGGCCTCCCCTGCTAGGTCTGCTGGGCCTGGAGCCCATTCTGTAGGACCCCTGTAGGCCTTGGCTGGTGGACAAATGACTGAAGGAGGGAGATGCAGAGATGGCAGGGAGTAGGGGCAGAGATTAGGACCCAGGCTGGATCTCAGGCTGGCTCTGGGCTGACTTGCTGTGTGGCCTGAGTGGCTGCATTATCTCCAGGCCTCCATTTCTCCATCTATCCAATGACGGGGTATTGACCGCTTGGGCCCACAGGCACTGAGCAGGGGAGGATGAATGGTCTCGACAGGAGATATAAATGTATGGGGAGGAAGAAAGGAGTCACTGGGCCCAGGAGGGCTATGGACATCCTGCCTTTGCCCCATCCTCCTCCTCCAGGAAACAACCTCCCACACTCTCGCTGCTGGCCGGAGGACGCCGCTTGGCCTGAGCGTGTCCAAGCCTCAGATGACAGAGTTCCTGGTCCCCTATGCTGCCCTGGGGCTAGTGGCTGCCCTTCTTCAGTCCTAAGACATCCTCCTCACCTCAGAGTGGTGCTGGCCCCAGTGGGGCTTGGAGGAGGCTGAGCTCTCTGTGTGGGCACTCACATGGGTGTCAGTCTGACCCACCCACGTGTGCTCACATCCCTGACACGTGCACATACATGCAAACCCATACACACATGCTACATAGCAGGAGCTCACAGACGGAAAGAGCCAGGCCACTTCCTTTTTTTTTTTTTTTTGAGATGGAGTTTCGCTGTTGTTGCCCAGGCTAAAGTGCAATAGTCCGATCTCAGCTCACTGCAACCTCCACCTCCTGGGTTCAAGCTATTCTCCTGCCTCAGCCTCCCGAGTAGCTGGCATTACAGGCATGTGCCACCATGCCTGGCTAATTTTGTATTTTTTAGTAGAGGTGGGGTTTCTCCATGTTGGTCAGGCTGGTCTTGAACTCCCAACCTCAGGTGATCTGCCCACCTTGGCCTCCCAAAGTTCTGGGATTACAGGCATGAGCCACCACGCCTGGCCGAGCCAGACCACTTCTGTCTTTTAAGTCTCCTGGTAATTTAAAAATGAAGAAATGCCTAAATAGGATGTTCACAATGTGGTATGTTTTTATTTAGCAAATTAATGTTTTTTAACACTCACATGCACCCACACACATCCAATGCAATGCAATTGGCACTCACAAGATCATCACAAGAATTATAAAAAATGTGATTTCACATTGCTGTGTGGTCCAGTGATTAGATGTAAGTTTCAAATGGCATGAAGAGCATTCTGTTTTTCCCATCTCATCCATGATTCTCCGGGGCTAGACATCCAGCCCACTTTGGGTGCACCTTGTATTATGAAAAGTGTCAAGCCTCCAGAAGGGTTGAAAGAATGGTACAGTGAGCACCCGTACACTCAGCACCTGGGGGCTACAATGAACATTTTGCAGCATCTGCTTTATCACATATCCATTCCCCTGTCCAACCCTCTATCCATCTTTCTGCACAGCCAGCCCTCTGCCTATCCATCTACCTAGCTATCCATCCCTCTCTCCCTTCTTTCATTCCATCTCATTTTTGGATGCATTTTTGAGGCTTCTGAATGTGAGACCTGGGCCAAATGGCCCTCTCTTCTCTCCTTTGCAGTAACAGGCCCTGCCACACACATAGGCATACCCCTACCTCTACATGTAAACCCTACATGTGTACACACCACATATGACTTACCCATGTCCCCACATTTATACATGTACATTCCATGCACATATCCACATAACCACACACGCTCACCTGTGCACATATACCTAAACACCCCCGCTCCCCAACACACACACAGCCCACATGTGCTTTCACAGAAGACCCTGGACATCTGTAAGGAAAGCGTCTGGAGACCTTTGGGAATCCTCAGACCTGTGACTCTCGTGGAGCTGGTGCCAGGCCCTGGCTCTCTCCTCCACACATTTCTGGCAAGTGCCAGAGGCTCCCTTGAGCTACCTACCTCAGATGTCCTACCTTTTCCACTCTTACCCATCTTCTCTCTCAACCCCTAGTAGCTTCCCACGAAGGAAACGGATTCCTTCCAGAGTGTTACTGCGCATGGGAAGCAGATCCCACAGACCATCCACTCCACACAGGCTGGGACTGTGTCTGCCCTATTCACACTGTATTCCCAGCTCCTGGCCCACTGTGGCCCTCTCTAAGTGTTGATTGGAAAAAAGTCACCAGAGCAGCACAGAGGCACATACACTGGGCAGCCACAGGGGTACTCCCACCCCACACAGTTACATCCATGCACACAGAACACCCTGTGTGTGTGTGTGCATGCTCAAGTTTGCATCACTGTGTGCCTGCACGTGTGTGAACACACATTGTGTCTGCCTGTCTCCATACTTTCCAGATAGAGTCCCTGCCAGGACCTGGGTCCTTTCACAAGATCACCTAAGACCACTGGGGGCTCATCTGCTGGCATGTGAGATCCAGATGTGGCCCCATGACAGCTCAGGGCTCCTGGCTTGGCCCTGAACATCTGGGCAGCAGGGGTTTAGAGCACCAACTTTGGAATTCCATTCTCCTGAGAAAACCTGGGTTCCACCCTGGCTCGGCACATGATTACTGTGCATGTTCCCCATATGATTTATGTACAAGTTACCTAACTGCTTGGAGCATCAATTTCCTTATTTGCTAAATGGGGGCAATAGTTCCTACCTTAAATGCATCTTAAAGGAGATAATCCCAGCAGAGTGCCTGGCATGTTGTAAGCTCTTAAAAATGCATGCTGTGAATATGATTATTGTTACTTTAGCCTTTGCTCCAAAATCCCATGCACACTTTGTGAGGAAGGACAGCCTTGGCTGGGGGGTGTTTATGGGGAGAGCAGAGTGGATGGTGCCTACGTGAATACCTCTCCCCAGATGCTCCCCCAATCCCAAGCTCTCATTATCCTATATGCATATTCATAAGGGATGGCCTCAGCCCTGCTCTGTAAATGGGTCAGAAGCAGGAAATAGAGGCCAGTACAGACAGTGAAGCCCAAGGGATAGGAGGCCTCAAAGCCGGCACACATCTGAGTCCTCATGGATGGGAGGATGGTAAGAAGGGATGGGGTGAGAATGAATTGGGGGCACTGGGGCCGGGGCAGGAGTTCGTTCCTATGTTGCAGACTTAAAAACTCAGGCCCAGTGAGATCAGATTAGGGAACCTTGGGATGGGTGGTCCAAGAAGTCAGAGCCTGCTTCCTTTGGGAACTGGAGTTGAGCATCTGTCTGGGCTGGGTGATGGGCACAGGGCAATGGACCAAATGACCCCTACATGTTTATTTCAAGGGACATGGTTTACATGGCATTGGGTGGAGAAGCTGAATCCTGAATTCCAGCCCTTCAGTGAGGCTCCGAGTGGTTGGGTGATTTGCCAGTATCACATAGCTGCTGACTGTGACCGTGCTTTTGGGGGTGCAAGAGACAGAGCTATTCTGGCCCCATGCAGGAGGTTCAAAGCTGGGAGTAAAGGCTGATGGGCTGGCCAGGACACCAAGAAATGAAGCTCTTTATCTATGTCCTCATTTCATCTCCTCAGTAGTCCCCTGAGATAGCTGGGGCAAAAAAAACCATATCTTTATTTTCCAGATGAGAAGCATGAGGCTGAGAGAGGAGGAGTCACCGGGACCCAGCCACACAGTGAGTTATGCCCTCCATGCCGGGCATGTGAGAGCCCAGCTGGCCTTGGTCTTGGGCAGGCGGGAGGCCAGGACAGTGGCAGCACATTACCTTGCTCTGGAAAATTTTAGCCTGAAGCCAGAGTGGCTGTCCCTTTACACATACAGTCATCTTAATCCCTCGTTCCTTGCAGATAACTGCTTATTTCTGAGAATGCTTTCTCAGATGCTCACACTTGTTCGATGAGGTTAAACAGAACAACCCTCCCTATTTCAGGGAAAGGGATGGACGGACACCCCTTGTGGGGTGAAGTGGCCCCCCAAGGATGGCATAGGGCATGGTCATCTGTGGCAGAACAAGAATCCCAGGGGTCGTTCCTCTTGGTCTTGGGTGCTTTCTACTGTTCTAGGTCATGGATAGGGAGGGGTTGTGGGATGAAAAATTCAGCTCTTGGAGCAGAAGTGTCCAAGGGAGCTGACCCTGGGATGGGAGTGAGGGGGGCTCACTTGAGACTGCTTGGTGGCATTTCAGCCTAAAGGATTTCTGTGCAGAAGATGACTGTGTAGGGCTGTTTTTGGATCAGACTGTCAGTCACAGCAGAAGGAGGAAAGTGGACTTAAGGTAAAAGGTCAGACATTCATCCAGCAAGCGTTCACTGCCAGGCCCTGTACTGTGCTCTGGGTAGGAGAGGGGATGGCTAGATAGCAGACTGTTGTTGGGTGGCTCACAGTCTCCTAAAGGCCTTCGGTTAGGGAAGCACTGAAATATTACTGGACAGAAAAATAGGAAGACTAGATATTGTCACCTCTACTTTTTCAAGGGAAGCAGTAGGACATCAGGGTGAAAGCCAGGCCAGGTGGCCTTCCAGCTCTGCTTCTTCTGAGCCGTGTGGCCTTGAGCAACAGTGACAACCACCACTGTGATCACAGTCAACGTTTATTCAATGCTTGGTTTACATTTAGCATGTCACTACTTCTTTGTTCCTCGGTTTCCTCATCTGTAAATTGGAGTGGGTGGGGAATTAATCAACTTCTCAGGGCTGTTGTGGGGCTCAAATGGTACCATGGGGAAAGTTGAGCATGTGCTCAGGTTGTTTGTGAGGCCATAAGGGAGGTCCATATTGTTTGGAAGCTTGGGGAAATCAGGAGAATGTACATTCCTAATGGAGCCAGGTAGTGGGTTGGGGGGGTGATGGTGGTGGCTCTCTTCACTGAGAGGTATGGCATGTGAGCAAGCTTCAAAAGGGAGAAAGAGGGATAAGGAGAAGGATCTTCAAGAGGAGGGCATCTGCCAGGTGCAGTGCCTCACATCTGTAGTACCAGCAATTTGGGAGGCCAAGGCAGGAGGATTGCTTAAGCCCAGGAGTTTGAGACCAGCCTGGGCAATGTAAGGAGACCTCACCTCTACAAAAAATTTTAAAAAAATTAGCTGGTCGTGGTAGTACACACTGCTGGTCCCAGCTACTTGGGAGGCTGAGGTGGGAGGATCACTTGGGTCCAGGAGGTTGAAGCTGCAGTGAGCCATGATTGGGCCACTGTGTTCCAGTCTGGGTGACAGAGTGAGACCCTGTCTCCAAAAAAAAAAAAAAAAAAAAAAAAAAAAAGAGGAGGGCATTGTGTGGGCAAAAGTGCGGAGGAGGGAAAGTGTAGGGTGTGTTTGTGGAACAGTCCTGGTGCAATTAATGGCTAAGCCTGGCATCCAGTGAATCACCCAAGGATGCAGTCAACCAGCTCCTTGGCCCTGGGGCCAGCTTTGAGGCCCAGAGACTTCTTTCCCTAACATTGTCTCGTCCAGAGGTGGCTGAGGACAGGGCTAAGGGTGAAGGGAGAGTAATTACAGAGCTCTACTTCTGGGTCTCTCACACCTACCCCTGGAGAGTCATCTGCCAGGAATGTGGCTGCCCCTCCCGGCCTTCTGACCCCCTTAGCTAGGGACCAGAGTTTGGGCATCCCTAGGGAGTGATAAGCCACCAAGCAGGGGTGGCTGTAGGGAGTGTGTAGCTCCCGGCAGGCTGTTGGGAGTCAGTGGAGTTTGAAGAGCAGATGGAGAGAAGGGAGGATGGGTTTAGAGTGAGAGGCTGGGGTCTTAGAAGAAGCGGTAGGTGGGCATGGTGGCATGCACCTGTTGTCCTAGCTACTCAGGAGCCTCAGGCAGGAGGATCACTTGAGCCCAGGTGCTATGATTGCACCACTGCACTCCAGCCTGGGTGACACAGCAAGACCCTGTCACTTAAAAAAGAAGAAGAAGAAAACAGTGACGATGGGGGCTTACATTTGTCAAGCACCTACCATGTGTTGTAACCATCCTATGAGGTATGTATCCTCACTTTACAGACCAGGAAACTGAGGCTCAGAGAGGTGCAGTGACTTGCCGAAGTTTCTTTTTCCAGTCATTCAGCATTCAACCTCAGCACTTATTTATTGAGCAGAGGCTCTGCACCAAGCACTGAGGAGTCAGCGGTGACCACCTCTTGGCTTCTGTCCCCAAGAGTGACAGTGGCCTGAGGTCACACGGGCTCAAACCGAGGTCGCTTTGCGAATGCTCGCTTTGGAGCAGGATGCGAGCTCGGGCCAGGGTTGGGTCAGGTTGCGCGGCTCGCGTGGCCGCGGGAATCCCCGACCGCCCCCTTTGTCTAGGGTCCCTCCTCCCGGGCACCTGCCCCAGGTGAGTCTGGGGAGGCCCCGAGCGCCGCCGGAAAGCGTCGAGCGGCTTCGGTAGCTGGGGCGGGGCCGGGGCGGGGCCGGGACCGAGGAGGGGCCTGGCCCGGCACCCGGATCCCGAGGTCCGCGCCCCGCGCCTAGCGCCGGGCGCCCGGAGCCTGGAGCCGCCGCCATGGGGGCCTGCCTGGGAGCCTGCTCCCTGCTCAGCTGCGTGAGTCCCAACCCCGGCGCCCGCCCGCGCGCGCCGCCCGTTCCTGCTGCGGGCCCTCACTTTCTTCTGTTGTGCTTCGAGTAGTTTCTTCTTTTTCCTTCCTGCAAACTTGTCTTTCTGGGCCGGTGCCCCGCCTGCTCGCCCTCCGGACCCTCACTCGGCACCCCGATCCCGCTGCCCGCGTCCCCCTGCTCAGTCCCGACCGGCAGGCGCCGGGCAGCTGCGGTCCCGGCTCGGGTTTCCGCGGGCAGGAGGCGAGTGCCCTCGGCGGGCGCCCTCCTGGGACCTGGAGAGATTGAGTCTGGAGCCCGGGGTCTGGGCAGCTCTGTGGGCCCTCGTCGCCCCACTTGGGACGGTCCTCGGGGTGGCCTCTGTCCCCGTCCCCGACCCCCTGGTTCTGTGTGTGGGTCGGCCGGGCCCCGTCCCTCCTGGCGAGTGCCCTGCCCTGCCCCTCTGGCCGCCTGCCAGTCATTCTGTTCCTGTCGCTCGGGCTCCGCCTGTCCTTTCGTACTTGTCTGGTTCGTGTCTCTGTCCGTCGTTCCTCCGACTGTCTTTGTCCGTCTACTGTCTTCTGTCCGTCAGTCCGTCCGTCCCTCAGTCTCTGCGGTCCCGTCCGCCGTCCTCAGTCTGGCTCGCGCTGCCTCCCAGGCACTTCCCCAGCTCGCCGCGGACCCTCTGGGCCCCAGCGCGGAGACTGGGATGGGAGGGGAGGGAGCCCCGGACTTTCTTAGCTGCCCTCGAGTGAGGAGGGTGCAGGTCGTCACGGACCACCGGGCAGAACTCTGGGTTGGGACAGCAGGAATCGAGGGAGGTTCAGGTGTGCGCGGGGAGTGCCCGGTCGCGGGTTCGGGACCTGGGGGGAGGCCAGCCTCTGTTCTGTGGCTGCAGCCACAGAGGGGAGGGGCTCCAGCAAGACCCCGGCTGGGAGGCCCGTTCTCCCCTCCCTTTCCCCGGCCCCCTCCTTCCCTCTTCCCCTCATTAAATCTGAGGTTCATTCAGGCAGCCCCCTCCCCCTCTGGCCCCACACAAAGAGGCCCTGAGAGGGAGAAGGGGCTCCAGCGGCTGCTGAATCTCGGGACTCGCTTTCCTTTGTCCCTGACGGGTGTGTGTGTGTGTGTGTGTGTGTGTGTGTGTGTGTGAGAGAGAGAGAGAGAGAGAGACAGAGAGAGAGAGAGGAGGGGATGTAGGGGAGAGCTGGGGGTCTAGAGATTTACTTCACAGCCATTTTCTGAGAATGAGATCAGCATAGACAGGACAGAGAGGCAAGAGAGCCTCTTGCCTCACTAGGCCTCCATTTTTCGTGTGTGTGTGTGCGTGCGTGTGCGTGTGCGGGAGAAGGAATCAAGCTGGTGCCTGAAATCCCTCCCAGCCCAAAGAATTCAAGGTTTGGGCCAGGTCTCTGCCCACAAAGGTTTGCTTCCTGGTGAGGGAGGCAGAGCTTCCACAGTGGACCTGATTTCCATCTGTTGCTCCCAGCAGGCTGTTGGGAGTCAGTGGAGTTTGAAGAACAGATGGAGAGAAGGGAGGATGGGTTTAGAGTGAGAGGCTGGGGTCTTAGAAGAAGCAGTAGGTGGGCATAGTGGCATGCACCCTGTAGTCCCAGCTACTCAGGAGCCTGAGGCAGGAGGATCACTTGAGCCCAGGAGATGGAGGATGCAGTGAGCTATGATTGCACCTGGTGAGGCACAGGCCCTGCTGGGCTGGGCTGGCGGTGGAGATGTTGAGGGGCAGCCTGCCAGCCCTGTGTGCCTTGGTCACCCCATCTGGCAGTTGACAGTAACAGGACCTTTCTCACAATGCTGTTAGGAGATGAGGCACAGCTCCTGGCACATCGTAAGTGCTCCCTGTGGGAATTATTGCTAATATCAAGGAAAGGTGGGTGGAGATTTCCATTTGGAGACAATGCAAAGCCAAGTGCTGGTCTCTGAGTCACAGCATTCTACAATGCTGAGAGCAGATAGGCTGGCTCAAACCGTCTGTTTACAGATGAGAAGGCTGTGGCCCAGAGAAGTTAGCTGACTTGCCAAAGGTTGCACAGGGAAAGGATGGAGAACTGCATAGTTAGGGTCAACATCTGATTCCTGGTCCAGGCTTCTGCCCACACCTTCCCTCCTTTCCCCACATCCTGGCTGCCTGAGGCATAGGGTTGGTCCAGGGAAGAATTGGGAGGTAACTTAGTGAGTAATATCAGCAAGGGACCTGGCCCTCCCTTCAGTGCCATCCCCTTGGGGTTCTGGCCTCTGTCATTTACTGAGGTTCTGGCTTCTGACATTTACTGAGCCAGGTACTGTTCCAAGCCCCTCACCATGCCATCTCATTGGCTCTCCCCACCTCCTCCACCCTATGAAATCGTTAGCCCATTTTACAGATAACTATCCCAACACTCGTGGCATGGAGCTGTCCAGCAGTGGCCTAGGCCCCACACTGCAGTGAGCAGTATGTATGTGTGTGTGTGTGTGTGTGTGTGTGTGTGTGTGTGTGTATATATATCTCCATTTAATCCTCACAACAACCCCACCGGGTCAGTTAATATTGTTCCTGTTTCACAGATGAGGAAACTGGCTCAGAGAGTGAAGGTGACTTCTTCACAGCCACACAGCATTAAGTGGCGCAGTTGGGCACTTCTGGACACCAGTACCATCCTGTTGCAGTGAAGACTTGCTGCACAGGAGTGAAGTTCTATGTGGCATTTCTGGGCAACTTTAGGAGGGACTTTTTTGCATGCATGGGTCAGTGGGGAAGACTTTTGTACCCTCCCAGGTGTGACTCATCTTCTGATTGTGCTTCTCAGCATTGGAACTGGGCTGAAGGTGAACTGGGCTGAAGGTGGGTCCTGCTTTGGATGGGGAGGTAAGATGGGTCCACAGGGGATGGGGCCACCAGGCAAGTCAGCACATGATGACTTGGCCAGTCTGCAAAGAGGGTCTTGTACATCCTAGGGAGTGTGAAAGGCCTTTGGGTCAGACCACTGGACTCGGATTCTAGCTTTGCCTCTTCGCATCTCTGTGACTGTGGGCAGTCACTTTGCCCATCCGCTTGTCTGTAAAGTGGAGAGAACAATGGTGTCTGCCCCTTAGCCTGTTGTGAGGATTAAATGGGACTGAGGTTAGTACAGCTGCATAGTTAGCACCAAGCTGGTGTGCAGTGGCCAGTCCATAAACACCCCGCAGTGGTATATGACTCAAGACCACATGCAAGGAAGTGCTGAAGCCAGTGAGACCCAGGGCTGCCTAACTGTAGAGCCTGGGCTCTGAGCCACTGTCCTCTCCTGCCCCAGGAGATCATTTTATAGACGAGGAAACTAAGTCCCATGGAGGGGAGGAGAGACTTGCTTGAGGTCAGACTACAAGTTGTGGCAGAGCCAGCATTAGGACCTGCATTCTTGGCACTGCATAGGGGAAGTAAGTGTACCTTGGGACATTTCCAGCTGACCTCTTCTCTGCTGTGTTTTGACTAGCCCTGGGGTGGCTCAGCCAGTTATGGAGTTGTTCATGAAAGCGGCAAGGTGCACGCTTGCTGGGGCCAGTTTTGCATTTTTTAAATTATGATGAAATATATGTTTAAAAATTTACTCTTTTAACCTTTTATTTTAGTCTTCAAGGAGTTTGTGTGTTATTTTATTTTACTTTACTTTATTTTTTTGAGATGAAGTCTTGCTCTGTTGTCCAGACTGGAGTGCAGTGGCACCATTCCAGTTCACTGCAACCTCTGCCTCCAGGTTCAAGTGATTCTCCTGCCTCAACCTCCCGAGTAGCTGGGATTACAGGCATGCGCCACCATGCCCAGCTAATTTTTGTGTTTTTAATAGAGACAGGGTTTCACCATGTTGGCCAGGCTGGTCTCGAACTCCTGACCTCAAGTTATCCACCAGCCTTGGCCTCCCAAAGTGCTGGGATTACAGGCATGAGCCACCACACCCGGCTTGTAATTTATTTTAGAAGACTCGTATATTAAAATGGAGATCTAATAAATACAACCGTAATAAAAATAAATCCCGAATGAATGGCATTATCAGAAGGAGTAGTGCCAGCACACAATAGGCACACAGTAACTCCAGGACATCTTCTTACTGTCATCCCTCATCTGGATTACTGACAACAGCCCCTGACTCTTCCCTTCCCCCAAAGGTACCACACACCACCCCGTGGCCTGTCTTTTTGTGGTCAAAGTGAGATTTCTACAATGCAAATTTGCTGCCATTCCTCTTCTTTCGCAATCATTCCCCGTTGCTTTCAGGGTGAAGTCCAGACTCCCTGGCATGGCATACAGGGACACTGGCCACCACTTCCATGACCTCTGCAGGTTTTCTCACCCTTTCAGCTGCCCTGAAAATACAGTGTCCCTGTAGCTCTGCACGTGTCATTCTCTTTGCTGGGAATACCCTTTCCCCTCTTCCTGCTCTTCTTTGAAAACTCCCTGCCCCCTCCCTTAAAAAAAATTGAGGTAAAAGATGCATAATGTAAAATGTACCATTTTAACAATTTTTAAGTGTAGCGTTAAGTATACTGACACTGTTTTGCAACCATCAGCACCATCCTTCTACAGAACTTTTTTGTATTGCCAGACTGAAACTCCCACTAAACAGTAACTCCGCAGCCCCTCATAACCACCAATTCACTCACTGCTTTTCTCTCTGAGTTTGGCTACTCTCTCCATCTAAGTGGAGTCATACAATATTTGTTCTTTGATGTCTGGCTTATTTCACTTAGCATAATGCCTTGAGGGTTTATCCATGTTATAGCATGTGTCAAAATTTCATTCCCTTTTTTTTTTTTTCTTTGGAGACGGAGTCCTGCTCTGTTACCCAGGCTGGAGTGCAGTGGTGCAATCTTGGCTCACTGCAACTTCCACCTCCCGGGTTCAGACAATTCTCTTGCCTCAGCCTCCCGAGTAGCTGGGACTACAGGCATGCACCACCATGCCTGGCTAATTTTTTTATATTTTTAGTAGAGATAGGGTTTCACCATGTTGGCCAGGCTGCTCTCAAATTCCTGACCTCAGGTGATCCACCTGCCTTGGCCTCCCGAAGTGCTGGGATTGCAGGCGTGAGCCTCCACGGCCAGCCTCATTCTTTTTTAAGAACAAATAATATTCCATTGTATGGGTATGGATATACCACATTTTGTTTATCCATTCATCTCATCCACCAATGGACATTTAGCTTGTTTTCACCTTGTGGCTACTGTGAATAATTCTGCTATGAACATGGGTGTGTAAATATGTGAGTCCCTGCTTCATTTCTTTTGGATATATATCCAGAAGTGGAGGGCCACTTTGTTTTATATTTTATTTTATTTTATTTTATTTTTTGAGACAAGTTCTTGCTCTGTCACCCAGGCTGGAGTGCAATGGTGTGATTCAGCTCACTGCAACTTCTGCCTCCTGGGTTCAAGCAAGTCTCCTGCCTCAACCTCCTGAGTAGCTGGGATTACAAGTGCCTGTCACCATGCCTGGCTAATTTTTGTGTCTTTAGTAGAGATAAGGTTTCACCATGTTGGCGGGATGGTCTCAAACTCCTGACCTCAAGTAATCTGCCCATGTTGGCTTTTCAAAGTGCTGGGATTACAGGCATGAACCACCATGCCCAGACGGCCAGTTTGTTTTAAATAGAAAAATTCAAAACTGTCATCCAGTCCTCAGCTGCCTCTTCTCCCCACCCAGCGCCCCATGAGTGGTTCTAAGAACTTCTGTCCCTGACTCTAAGGACAATCAGGAGACAATGTGAATGACTCAGTGACAGACTGTTCACATAATGCCAAACCACTTACTTCCCCAGAGCTACCTGCCTTGCCTTGGGAGGTAGTGAGCTCCTTGTCACTGGCAGTGTGCAAGCAGCAGAGCATGGCCAGATGCTTTCTGTGTGGTTCTTCATTGGAAAGAGAATGGATTCGTTGAATGCCAAGGAACCTTGCAGCTGTAAGACTCTAAGGCCCGGGGCTTCTTAAATTCTGAGTTCTCCGTTCTGAGAACCTGGGCTGGTGCTAAGATTCAGCCACTGTAAGTGTTCTGGGGCTTTTCCGTTGCTGCCCTTGAGCGCATCTGCAGGAAGAGGGGAGTGGTTGGAATCGTAGTGTGGGAACCGTTTTCCAGTCTGCCTGCCTTTCACGCTGCATCACAAGCATTATTCCATGTTGCTCTGGAGCCAGGGACTCCGTCTTTCTGGCTCTGTAGCGTTCCGTGGAGTGAAAGGGCCACAGCTGTCCCCAGGTGTTAGACATTTAGGTTATTTGTAGTTTCTTGAGACTCCAATAGGCTCACAAAACCTAAAACTTATTTAAGTTTTTTCTTTATATAAAATCTTTATATTTGTAAATTTAACTTAATTGAAGTATTATTTATATACAAGTATTATTTATATACAATTAATTATATACAATTTATATACATTTAATTTACCTACATATTTGCCCCATTCAGCAGAGACGTCCGTTTTATGGCGTACCATGGTGTATTGATGGGTGTTTTGTTATTTTCAATTTTCCCCTAGTGGCCAGGCATGGTAGCTCATGCCTATAATCCCAGCACTTTGGAAGGCCAAAGTGGGAGGATCCCTTGAGCCCAGGAGTTCGAGACCAGCCTGGTCAACATGAGAAAACCCTGTCTCTACCGAAAAATACAAAAATTAGCCAGGTGTGGTGGTGCATGCCTGTGGTCCCAGCTGCTTGGGAGGCTGAGGTCGGAGGATAGATATCCAGAAGTGGAGGGCCACTTTGGAGCCCAGGAGGTTGAGGCTTCAGTGAGCTGAGATCACACCACTACACTCCAGCCTGGGTGACAGAGCCAGACCCTTTCTTGAAACAAAACCCAAGAAACCAAAACCAAAAATTAGCTGGGCATGGTGGCTGGTGCCTATGGTCCCAGTTACTCGGGAGGCTGAGGTGAGAGGATTGCTCGAGCCCCAGAGGTGGAGGTTGCAGTGAACTGAGATGGCACCACTACACTTTAGTCTGGGTGACAGAATGCGGCCCTGCCTCAAAAACAATTTTTTCCCCTATTATTTTCCTATTATGATCAGTGCCACAATGAATTTCCGTGTGTTTGTGTTTATGTGCACACATCTACCCTTACTCCCATGGTCTGGCATTTCTGTAGGAAGAGATTTAAATATATATAAAATGACATTTTGGTCAAATGGAAGAGGTTCTTGTAGGAACCATTCCGGGGTGGAGTGAATGCACCAAGGTGGATGAACATTTCCAAGGATGCTCTGGAAGCAGTGTGTGTTTTTCTCTTTGACCTGGTCTCTCTGACTGCTGATCAGGCCCTTGGAAATCCTGAGGTTTCAGGCATCAGGAACACCTGGAGGTTTGATCTTTAAGAACCAGAGCGAACTGAAAGGCCACGCGCTCTGAAAGCGGAACAGCTTTCTTGTGTCTTAGATGTCTCAAATTGAAATTAAATGGTAACAAGCCAGAGTCAGGACCTGACGGGGCACCCGGGCACCTGGCTCCTGAGATCAGTACCCACTGGCCTCCCTTGGTTTTCTGGTCTTGGGGTTTTTGTGTGTGTGTGTGTGTTGCTTTTTTGTTTTTTCATCACTGGAATGTATTTAAATTCAATGAGATGACCATCAGTGAATTAGCAAGCTGGGAACCAGCGTAGTCCTATAGGCAGAGCCTGGCCCTTGGTGCACACAGATCTGAATTTGCATCCCAGCTCCTCAGCCTACTTGCTATGTGACCTTGGTCATGCCACCTATCTGTCTCAGTTTTCTCATTTGAAAATGGGAAGTTACCACAAAATTCATAGCATCAGTGAAGCTTAATGTAGATAAAGTGCTTATTAGAGAGCCTGAGACTGAGTAACCCTCTGTAAATGGCAGCTGTCACTAATACTACTTGAATCTCAGTGCTGTTATCAACTTGCTGTGTGGCCTCTGGTAAGTCTCTTAGCCCCTCTGGTCTCAATTTCCACATCTATAAAATGGGACTAATAACCCGCTCTATCTGATAACCAGAATGTTCTTTATAGCAGGGGTCCCCAACCCCTGGGCCATGGACCAGTATCTATCCATGGCCTGTTAAGAACTGGGCCACACAGCAGGAAGTGAACAGCAGGTGAACAAGCATTACTGCCTGAGCTCTGCCTCCTGTCAGATCAGTGGCAGCTTTAGATTCTTATAGGAGTGCGAACCCGGTTGTGAACTGTGCATTCTAGGGATCTAAATTGCGTGCTCCTTATGAGAATCTAATGCCTGATGATCAGAGGTGGAATAATATCATCCCAAAACCATATTTGCCCCCTGCCAGCACCCCTGCTGCCATCTGTGGAAAAGTGTCTTCCCTGAAACTGGTTCCTGGTGCTAGAAAGGTTTGGGACCACTGCTTTATGGCTATAAAATATTTTTCAGGCGTTTCTTATCCTCTCACCCACCAAAACAGCCACGGATAGGAGGCAGGTCTTGGGGTGGCAGCTGCAAGATGTAAACAGAAGTTGCTGGACAGGTAGACTGTTTTGATTTAGACCATGAGGAATAGTTTCGTTTCCAAAGCATTTTGTTTAGCATCTGTGTGAGCGAGAGAGAGGCTAGGAGCATTTCTAGTCTGGGGGAGAGTAGGAGGGGAGGCAGATACCTCCCAGCAGGGCATGCTGTGTGCCTTGTGACCAGTCCAGAAAGAAGGGCGGAGGTCTGTGAGGAGCAAGGGGCCCCTGCCAGCCTGCTCTCTTCAAAGCTCATCTTTCAATTCCTGACCCTTGGCTCCAGCCCCTCGAGTGGGTGCCCACTGCTCTTAGGATGAAAACCAGGGTCCTGTTCCTGACTGCTGGTGCCTATGTGGTCTGGCCTTGCCAGCCTGTCTAACCTCATACTCACCGCTGACTGTCTGCACACCAAGCTTTGGCCACAAGGGCCTTCTTTCTATTCCTCAAATGCCCAGCCCCTACCCACCCCAAAGCCACCTGTCTGAAACTTTCTTTCCTCCCTTTGGTCTGGCAGTGTCTCCTCATCCCTCTGCTCTCAGATTATTATTTTATTTAAAAATATTTCTTTCTAAAAGGCCAGGTGCAGTGGCTCACGGCTGTAATCCTAGCACTTTGGGAGGCTGAGTGGGCAGATTGCTTGAGCCCAGGAGTTTAAGATCAGTCTGGGCAACGTGGTGAAACTCCATCTCTACAAAAAATACAAAAATTAACCAGGCATGGTGGTGCTTGTTGTCCCAGTTACTCGGGAGGCTGAGGTGGGAGGATGGCTTCAGCCCAGGAGGCAGAGGTTGTAGTGAACTGAGATTGTGCCACTGCACTCCGGCCTGGGTGACAGGGCAAGACCCTGTCTCAAACAACAACAACAACAAAACAAAAGCAAACAAGAAAAACCTTCTTTTTAAAATATCCGGTCTCGCTATGCTGCCCAGGCTATTCTCCAACTCCTGGGCTCAAGCGATCCTCCTGCCTTGGCCTCCCAAAATGCTGGGATTACAGGTGTGAGCCACCGCGCCTGGCCTGCTCTCAGCTTAAAAGTCACTTCTTCAAGGAGGGCTTCCCTGACAAGCCACCCTCAATCAAACCTAGGCCGTGTTAGCACTCTTCTGGCAGTGGGCACACGTCCTTCTTAGCACTTGTCACGATGTGAGTCACGATTTTAGTGTTTTTCCTGCTTGTGTAGGCTCCAGGAGGGCGGGGCCTATGTCTCTTGCTCTCTAGGCTCTTAAATCCCTGAGTGAGGAGTAGGGGCTGTTTAGGGGAAGATAAAGTTTATCAGAGGTATCTGGATGTGGGGCTTGTTTCCTCAAAGGCTGGGCTGTGGACTGGGCTCCCAGGAGGGAGAGTCTCCATTTCAGGTGTGGTGTAGTGTGGCATCACCAGCCCCTGAATGATTTCAGCCAGCCCAGGGGAAGGGCTGACCGCAACTGGGGCAAAGGACCCTGGAGAGGGAAAGGGTTAGACCGCCACCTGCTGTCTAGTGCTGGTACAGCCTCAGAGCCGAAAATCATTCCATTCATCGGACTGATGTTTATTATGCACTTGCTGTTTTCTGAGGTCTTAGCATGTGACTGGTACTATGCTAAACACTTCACGTTCCTTCAACAGATAGCCTGTAAGCTCCTGCTGTGTGACAGGCACTGTTCCAATTTCTAGGAATATTACAATGAACAAAACACAAAAATTCCTGCCCTGCTGGAAAGCGGAGGCTGACAAAACATAAAGCCTCGCTGACGGCAGGAAGTCCCGGGGGTAGGGGGGGAAATTAAGTGGGGAAGGGGAAAGGGAGCCCATGGGGGCTACAATATGGAATTTCCATTTCATTCTCACAACTGCTTTGTGAGGAGTACATACCACTATGTTACGGAAGAGGACACTGAGGTACAGAGAGGTTGAGTGACTTGTATAAGGTCACAAAGGTAATCAGTGATGGCTGGCTTTGTGATTTTTTTTTTTAAAAACCACTCTCCCTTCATAAGAAACAGTGTGACCTGCTGGCTCTCTCTCTCAAGCCACAGTATCACTTGAGATAGACCCAGGTTTGAGTCTGGGTTCTGTGGTTACTGGCTGTGTAGCCCTATATGACCCAGCCTCCCTCTCGGACCTGAAGTTCAATGGGCTGGTGTCTGGGGAACAGTGTGCTCCTGCCTAGCGCAGCACAGATCCGCTGACCTCTGGGCAGGTGGTGGGAGGTGTGCGCTTGGGCAGTGAAGAGGAGAGGGGAGAGTGACAGTGCTGTCTTGCAGGCGTCCTGCCTCTGCGGCTCTGCCCCCTGCATCCTGTGCAGCTGCTGCCCTGCCAGTCGCAACTCCACCGTGAGCCGCCTCATCTTCACGTTCTTCCTCTTCCTGGGGGTGCTGGTGTGCATCATTATGCTGAGCCCAGGCGTGGAGAGTCAGCTCTACAAGGTGAGTGCCCCAGGGGTGGCAGGGCGGCCTCCAGTGAGGGGCCTCAGTGGCTCCAGGATAGAGGGTCCAGGCTTGGGGTCACAGCTCATCCAGAAGAGGAGGCAGGGTGTTTGGGTGCACTGATGATCTGAGGTTGGAAATGAGGGGAGGAGGGCTTGAGCCTCTTGTGGGGATTCTTCTTTCTCTTAGGCCACAGTCTCCTTGGAAAGTCTTATTGATCATTATTGGCCCCCTGGACACTGGCCTAGTGGATGCTTTTCTCCCGCTTAGTGCTCAAGCCCAGGTTGGGGCTCCTAACTCTTCCCTTCATCTCAGTGTTTTACAGCCAAGCACAGACCCAGGGGGACGTGGGCATCACCATGCATGCCTTATACACATTTTAGTTTATATAAAGATGAGACTCCCTGAGGAGTTTGTAGAAATGCAGGTTCTCAGACCCCACCTTGAGGCTCTATTCCATGGGAGAGGGGCCTCAGAATCTCTGTTTTCCCAAGCATCTCAGGTGGTTCTGATATAGGTGGTGGGTGGAGAACACTTTGGGAACCCCTGCTTTATTGATTGATTGATTGATTGAGGTGGAGTCTCGTTCTATCACCCAGGCTGGAGTGCGTTGGCGCGATCTCTCTGGAAGCTCCGCCTCCTGGGTTGACGCCATTCTCCTGCCTCAGCCTCCTAAGTAGCTGGGACTACAGGCACCCGCCACCAAGCCCGGCTAATTTTTTTTTTTTTTTTAAATTTTTGGTAGAGATGGGCTTTCACCATGTGAGCCAGGATGGTCTCGATTTCCTGACCTCGTGATCTGCCCACCTCGGCTTCCCAAAGTGCTGGGATTACAGGCGTGAGCCACCATGCCCGGCGGGAACCCCTGCTTTAGACAGCGCAATAGTTACTGAGGCTATGGGAAATAAACATTAACGATGTAATTGGGGAGCTGCCTCCCAGGGCTTCAGCCCCAGAGAGGGCTAGGAATGGAGGTGGAGGCAGTGGAGACAGAGGTGGGGGGCTCCCCTCCCTGCCTGGTCCAGCCCCTGCTGGGAGAGCCTCTTTCCTGGCCAGCCTTGGGAGATCAGGGCTTTGGTTTATAAAGGGAGCTGCCAGGGTTCTGTGTGGGGTGGGGCCTTGACGCTGCTCTGTCTGTCTCCACAGCTGCCCTGGGTGTGTGAGGAGGGGGCTGGGATCCCCACCGTCCTGCAGGGCCACATCGACTGTGGCTCCCTGCTTGGCTACCGCGCTGTCTACCGCATGTGCTTCGCCACGGCAGCCTTCTTCTTCTTTTTCACCCTGGTCATGCTCTGCGTGAGCAGCAGCCGGGACCCCCGGGCTGCCATCCAGAATGGGTGAGAGAGGGGTCCCTGCCTGCACCCTGGGACCTTCCCCCAGTGCCTTGCCTGCTCCTCTGCCTGTTCACGGATCTGCACAGCATGCAGAACAACTCTGAGTTATATCCATTTCTCAGATGAAGAGTAAGGCTCAGAAAGGGTGGCAGCAAGCCTCAGGCCCTGCAGCACTTCAGTGACACAGCTGGGGCTGGACCTGGGTGACCACCCTCACCGCTGCTTGGTCCTTCCTCCTGCCCTTTAGCATTTTTCCAGGGCCAGGAGAGACTTCCTGTGCCCATCAGACCATCAGACAGCCTATCCTCACCCCTCCCAGCACCTGCTCTTTGTGGGAGGGGGCTCTGGGGCAGGCCCAATCTGACTTCCAGTTTCCCTGCCTGCACTCAGCTTCCTTGTCCATCCCCCACCCTTTCCATAGGTTTTGGTTCTTTAAGTTCCTGATCCTGGTGGGCCTCACCGTGGGTGCCTTCTACATCCCTGACGGCTCCTTCTCCAACAGTAGGCGGGCTTGGCAGGAGGCATGGGGGGCTCTGGGGAGGGAGGCAGGGCAGCAGGTTGGAGGAATGTGGTGGGACTGCTCTTTGCTGGGACACACGAACCCCAGGCTGCTGGCTGGGTCCTTACTCCCCACCCATGAGACAGCACTGTGGTGCCTGGCCACACGGCCTTTGTGCAACCCAGGGGTAGGGGGAGCTGCCTTGCCGTGACCCATATCCTTCCCTCTGTGCATAGCTAGGGGCTCCCTGAGGGCAGGGACTCTGTTCTTCTCAGTGTCCCCAATGCAGGGCGTAGCAGAAACACTTGTTGAATGAGTAGATGTGAGAGAGGGACTCTCCTCGCCTCACTCGCCTCTCCCCACCCAGTCTGGTTCTACTTTGGCGTCGTGGGCTCCTTCCTCTTCATCCTCATCCAGCTGGTGCTGCTCATCGACTTTGCACACTCCTGGAACCAGCGGTGGCTGGGCAAGGCTGAGGAGTGCGACTCCCGCGCCTGGTACACAGGTCAGTGCTGCCACCCTGCCTCTGTACGGGGACTCGAGCCTGGACAGGGCTGGGGCCGCCTGAGAAATTGAGGGTCTCTGAAGCTAGATAAAACTGGGGGGCATCCCCAGCAGCCACTGCCTTAGGGCAAGATTCTAATTGTCTCAGGCAGATGGGGGGAGCCAGCTGATCCCGGGTGACTTCTGGGGGATCCGAGGAGAGCCGACCTGGAGAGGCCTTGGAGGGGTCTTGTTTGGGGGTTCCTGCAGGGTGGGCCATGCACAGCCAGCAGCGTGTGAAGCCCTTTTGGTAGTGCCCAGGCTGAACTTCAAGTGACACCTGGTCCCTGAAACCCCAGTAGCAGGGTGAGTCCCTGGTTCTCTTTCAGTTCTGAACACAACGAGGAGAAAGGCTCACCTGGGCGCTGTTTGGTTTCCACATCTCCCTAAACTTGCCGGTCTCTCTTGGACAGGGAGGGCGGGTCAACAGCAGACCGCTCTGTACCTGGTTCAGTTTTTGCAAGACTGTTTTGAGTTCATTGTATTTATTGTCACAGTTCCCTTATTACAAGGTAGCAGGTGAACCATGTTAGCTCAGGGTGGGGCAATGACTCACAAAGGTGTTGGTGAAAGGTAGTGACATCATTCTTCAGATGGGGAAACCAAGAGCTGGAGAGGGGGAGAGCTGCCAACAAGGCCCCTTGAAGGAGTGGGAGTGCTTATTCCTCCTGCCCCACCCCACACCTACCCTCTCACTAACCCTCTGGCCCAGGCCTCCTCTTCTTCACTCTCCTCTTCTACTTGCTGTCGATCGCGGCCGTGGTGCTGATGTTCATCTACTACACTAAGCCCAGCGGCTGCCACGAGGGCAAGGTCTTCATCAGTCTCAACCTCACCTTCTGTGTCTGCGTGTCCATTGCTGCTGTCCTGCCCAAGGTCCAGGTTAGCCTGCCTGTCCCTCCCCGGCTTGAGGCCCAGCCCCTTGGTGGGTGGGACTTCTTGTAGGAACCCGGGTCCTGGGGCCAGGGCTGTCATCACAGAGGCTCGGCCTGAGTGTGTGGGCTCCCAGGTCAGCCTCCCCAGGTTACAGACAGGCTCTCATGGCTTCATGCTGGGTGTCTTTAGGAGGTGCCCTAACCTCTCTCTGCCTCTCAAATATAAAATGGAGATAATAAGACCTACTGTTGGAGTTATTCTCAGGATTGAGATCCTATTTGTAAACACTCCATGCCTGGCCTGTAGATTTCCCTCAGACATTAGCTATTATTGTAGTTATTATTGTTGTCATTTTTGTTTTTATGCAAATCAGTAGAACATTACAGGGAGTCCCTGGGTGATGATTCCTAGACACCTCTGGAAGTAGCGTAGGAAGGTGCAATTTCACATTTCCAATCCAAGACCATCTGGAATAATGGGCAGGAGCTCCCAGAGGAACTGCGTGTTCTTCAGAAAGTACCGCTGGAGCCCCTTGTGAGTCCAGTGGTGCTTTGCGGTTTGAGATCTCAGCACACCAGCAGCTTCAAGGGGCTTAGGTAGTCTTCGGGGGTCTTTAGCAGAAAGGCTAGGAACCTTCCTTCTGGTCAGACTCTTATTTCCCAGTAAGAAAAGTTGAAGCCCAGAGAAGGTAATATCTGTATCCCAGGTCACACAGCAATCAGTATTTATGCAGCAGATACCTCTCGAGCACTTCTGTGTACCAGGCCCTCTTCTAGATGTTGGAGATATGGCTGTGAGGAAGGGAGGAAGCAATAATGATGATAGCCAGTAGTTAGTGGCCTCGGACTTGTTATTTGATCCTCACGCCATCCTCATCCTCACTTTACAGGTGAGGAAACGAAGGCTTAGAGAAGAGGCCTAGCCAAGGTCACATGGGGAACTGGGATTCGAACCCAGGCGGACTGGCTCCAGAGTCTGTGCTCTGGTTTTCTTTTTTCTTTTTCTTTTCTTTTCTTTTTTTTTTTTTTGGAGAAAGGGTCTGGCTCTGTTGCCCAGGCTGGAGTGCAGTGGTGTAATCTTGGCTCACTGCAACCTCTGCCTCCCAGGTTCAAGCTATTCTCGTGCTTCAGCCTCCCAAGTAACCAGTGATCTGCCCACCTCAGCCTCCCAAAGTGCTGGGATTACAGGCATGAGCCACCACACCTGGCCTAAAATTTTTTTTGTTTTTGGTTTTTTGAGACAGAATCTTGCCTGTCACTTAGGCTGGAGTTCAGTGGTGTGATCTTGGCTCACTGCCACCAACCTCCGCCTCCCAGGTTCAAGTGATTCTCATGCCTCAGCCTCCCAAGTAACTTGGATTACAGGTGCCCGCCACCACACCCAGCTAATTTTTGTATTTTTAGTAGACAGGGTCTTGCCATGTTGGCCAGGCTGGTCTTGAACTTCTGAACTTCTGGTTTCAAACAATCTGCCCGCCTCAGCCTCCCAAAGCGCTGGGATTACAGGCATGAGCTGCCATGCCCAGCCGCCTGTGCTCTTAATCACAGAGTTTAGGTCCATGTTTTTAAGTGCATGTGTGGTGAGGGGTGGGGAAGGACAGGCAACAGGGGACTAGGCCCAGTGAGGTGATTTTGGGTAATATGTGCAATGTGGACATGAGAGAGGGTGTGGGCTGAAAGGTAGGTGGCTGGCAGGTACAGGGCTGCTGTAGTCAGGGTTCCTAGGGCTCCATGGGAGTCCTGTCTGCATACTGAAGAGAGGCTGCCTGTGCGGAGATGCTGGGAAGGAATATGTCAGAGGGAGGGCACAGCGAAGGCAAAGGCCCTGCAGTGGGAGAGGCTGGGCAGACTCTCCAGATAGAGAGCAGGGAGGAGCCGGGCAGCGGGCCAGGCAGAGATGAAGGAATTCAGAGTGTGATGAGATGGGTTTTCAGCAGGGGAGGAGGGCGGGTAATCTGAGGGGTGTTAAGAGAAAGAAGAATTAGGACTCAGCCTTTGGTTAGTGAGGTGGGTGGTAGGTGGCCTGGCTGGTGTTTTCCCTAAGTGGGGTGTGGTGGGGTATCCTAGGTGGGTGGGAGCTTCTGAGGTCCCTTGGCTGGTGTGAGTGGGCTGGGTGGGGTGGGATGTCTCTGGTCCGGCAGGGATCTTATCAGTGAACGACTCTTGCCAGGACGCCCAGCCCAACTCGGGTCTGCTGCAGGCCTCAGTCATCACCCTCTATACCATGTTTGTCACCTGGTCAGCCCTATCCAGTGTCCCTGGTGAGTATGGGCCCAGGCTCAAGGAGGCCTGGCCTCGTTCCTGGGTCAGCATCGGCCTGCTGTGGGGCTGGGGACCCTCACAAGTGACAGGGACATCCCTGCTCCAGCCCATTCTGAGACTCAGTCCTCCCATGAGATGGGAGGGCCCGTCTGTTCCTGAGTTGTCTCTCTGCCCTTGTGACTGCTGAGCACTCTGTTGCTGGGAGTGGGGTGGTTGGCTGTGCATCTGTCTGTCTATTGGGGTGGCTCTCTAGCCATCCTCAGGGCCACTTGGCTACCTAGGCCTGGCCTACATGGACTGAGGGTGATTGTGCTCTCATCCCCAGAACAGAAATGCAACCCCCACTTGCCAACCCAGCTGGGCAATGAGACGGTCATGGCAGGCCCTGAGGGCTATGAGACCCAGTGGTGGGATGCCCCGAGCATTGTGGGCCTCATCATCTTCCTCCTGTGCACCCTCTTCATCAGGTATGGCCAGGTCTGGATTCTGGGGAAGGATCATGATTCGGGGCCCTGAGCCAGAGTGAGGGGAGGGTGTGGGAGCCAGGATACCAAGCTGGAAGGTGCTCTTCGAATTCAATGTGTCCCACTCTTGCATTGTGCGGGAGGAGAAACTGAGTCCCTCAGAGGACACGGCTTGAATGGGCAACAGAGGTGGGCGTGACCTTGCCTTCTGGCTCATGGCCCTTTCCTGCATACTGGGCCAGTTCAGTTCGGTACAGACAGCTGTGGGGTCAGGGAAGGAGCATGGACTGGGGTCGGTGGATCCAGGGACTGTTTCTCATCTGCTGTGTGGCTTGGGGTAAGTGGCTAAACCTTTCTGAGCTCCTGTTTCCTCCTCAGTAAGAAGAGGATGACAACCTCCATTGTAGTGGATGTGTCTGTGACCCAACACGCTCCCCTGAGACAAGGCAGCTCATGCTGAAGGTCACATAGCGGCTCTTTTCAAAGGGCTTAACATCTTAGTAGGTGTTTATCCGTGTGGACTCCGCAGCCAGACTGCCTGCATTTGAGCCTAGCATTGCCACTTACTGGCTATGTGATCCTGGGCAAGTCACTTAACCTCTCTAGCCTCAATTTCCTTGTCTGTAAAATAGAGATAAAAATAGTACCTCCCTCATTGGATTGTTGAAGGGCTATAGATGAATCAGTATGTGTAAAACACATATAAAGGGGCCAGGCGTGGTGTCTCACACTTGTAATCCCAGCACTTTGGGAGGCCAAAGTGGGAGGATCTCTTGGGCCCAGGAGATTGAGACCAGCCTGGGCAACATAGTGAGACCCTGTCTTTTTTAAAAAAATTAACAAAACAAAACAAAAACACTTAGAAAGGAACTTGGCAAGTAGTAAGTTATTTGTAATCCAAACACTTTGCCACGCTGAAGCAGGAGGATTGCTTGGGCCCAGGAGTTTAAGGCCAGCCTAGGCAACATAGTGTCTCTAGAAAAAAAAAGTTTTGTAATTAGTCAGGCATGGTGGTGTGCACCTTGTAGTTCCAGTGACTGAAGAGGCTGAGGTGGGAGGATTGCTTGAGCCTAGGAGTTTGCCAGATTAAGTGTTGCATATTATTGTGAACATTTGCATAATATTGTTAACATTTGTATATTAGTATGAACATAATATTGTGAACATTTGCACAACTAGGTAGCTGTGGGTGGCTGTTCTTATGAGTCACTAGATCATAAGATTAGGTTTAATTATTGTTTACACTGCATCTGGCAGACCCTGAGTTTGCTTCCCTGTGACCCTGCATTTCTCCAGGCGCCACTTTCCATCTGCCCTTAACTCTAGAGGGAATCTTGGCTCTGCTCCCCTGATCTTTCCCCATCCATCCATCCCAGTTCCAACAGCACCCCTGCCTCCAGGCCCCTGGGCTAGATCATTTTAAGACTCTTTCACATTTTGTTCTGTTTTGGCCTTTTTCAAAACATTTTCTCTAAGTCAGTTCTGTACAGTTCATAAACATGTATCTTCTTTGTCACATTTGATTCCTTTTCAAGCTGGAAAGGCTTGAAGTACCTCTGTGTCCTCTCCTCTACCTTTCCCTCCCCTCCCCTCCCCTCCCCTCCCCATTCCTCTCCCTTTTCTTTTTTGAGACAGGGTCTTCCTGTCACCCAGGCTGGAGTGCAATGGCACGATCACAGCTCACTGTCGCCTCAAACTCCTGGGCTCAAGTGATCCTCCCACCTTAGCCTCCTGAGTCTCTGAGACTACAGGTGCATACCACCATGCCTGGCTACTTAAAAAACTTTTTTTTTGGCCGGGCGCGGTGGCTCAAGCCTGTAATCCCAGCACTTTGGGAGGCAGAGACGGGCGAATCACGAGGTCAGGAGATCGAGACCATCCTGGTTAACACGGTGAAACCCCGTCTCTACTAAAAAAATAGAAAAAACTAGCCGGGCGAGGTGGCGGGCGCCTGTAGTCCCAGCTACTCGGGAGACTGAGGCAGGAGAATGGCGTAAACCTGGGAGGCGGAGCTTGCAGTGAGCTGAGATCCGGCCACTGTACTCCAACCTGGGCAGCAGAGCGAGACTCCGTCTCAAAAAAAAAAAAAAAAAAACAAACTTTTTTTTTTTTTCTTTTGTAGAGACACTATGTTGCCCAGGATGGCCTTTAACTCCTGGCCCTAGCAATCCTCCTACCATAGCCTACCAAAGTATTTGGATTACAGGAGTGGACCACTCCTGGCCTGATTACCTTGATTTTACAGATAGGGAAACTGAGACCCAGGGAGGAGGCCATGAGCACACAGTGGCCGGTGGCTGAAGAGCTTGGAAATCTTTCCCTGCCCCTGGTTCTTTGTCCCTTCCCCTCCCTGACCTGGCACAGCTGTTTTTCCTGCCGCTTCCACACCCACAGCTCCTGGCACATGCACTGCTGAGAGCCTGGGGCACAGGTCTGTTCTTAGCATGGTTCTTACAGCACAGGCAGCAAAGAAGCGTATGTAACCCATGAGGGCCAGGACCACCCAATCTGGGCTCATGCGTGAGATATCCATATGGTATTTGGTAGATAGGGTAGGTAGGGTGGGTAGGGTGGATAGGGTGGTTAGGGTGGGTAGGGTGGATAGGGTGGTTAGGGTGGATAGGGTGGATAGGGTGGGTAGGGTGGATAGGGTGGATAGGGTGGATAGGGTGGATAGGGTGGTTAGGGTGGATAGGGTGGATAGGGTGGGTAGGGTGGATAGGGTGGTTAGGTTGGATAGGGTGGATAGGGTGGATAGGGTGGATAGGGTGGTTAGGGTGGATAGGGTGGATAGGGTGGGTAGGGTGGATAGGGTGGTTAGGTTGGATAGGGTGGATAGGGTGGGTAGGGTGGATAGGGTGGATAGGGTGGATAGGGTGTGTAGGATGGATAGGGTGGATAGGGTAGTTAGGGTGTGTAGGGTAGGTAGGGTGGATAGGGTGGGTAGGGTGGGTAGGGTGTGTAGGGTAGGTAGGGTGGATAGGGTGGGTAGGGTGGGTAGGGTGTGTAGGGTAGGTAGGGTGGATAGGGTGGGTAGGGTAGTTAGGGTGTGTAGGGTAGGTAGGGTGGATAGGGTGGGTAGGGTGGTTAGGGTGTGTAGGGTAGGTAGGGTGGATAGGGTGGGTAGGGTGGATAGGGTGGGTAGGGTGGGTAGGGTGGATAGGGTGTGTAGGGTGGGTAGGGTGGATAGGGTGGATAGGGTGGTTAGGGTGGGTAGGGTGGGTAGGGTGGATAGGGTGGGTAGGGTGGTTAGGGTGGATAGGGTGTGTAGGGTAGGTAGGGTGGATAGGGTAGGTAGGGTGGATAGGGTGGTTAGGGTGGATAGGGTGGTTAGGGTGGGTAGGGTGGTTAGGGTGGGTAGGGTGGATAGGGTGGATAGGGTGGATAGGGTGGGTAGGGTGGATAGGGTGTGTAGGGTAGGTAGGGTGGATAGGGTGTGTAGGGTAGTAGGGTGGATAGGGTGGGTAGGGTGGGTAGGGTGTGTAGGGTAGGTAGGGTGGATAGGGTGGTTAGGGTGGGTAGGGTGGGTAGGGTAGGTAGGGTAGGTAGGGTAGGTAGGGTGGATAGGGTGGTTAGGGTGGTTAGGGTGGGTAGGGTGGGTAGGGTAGGTAGGGTAGGTAGGGTGGATAGGGTGTGTAGGGTAGTAGGGTGGATAGGGTGGGTAGGGTAGTAGGGTGGATAGGGTGGTTAGGGTGGGTAGGGTGGGTAGGGTAGGTAGGGTAGGTAGGGTAGGTAGGGTGGATAGGGTGGTTAGGGTGGTTAGGGTGGGTAGGGTGGGTAGGGTAGGTAGGGTAGGTAGGGTGGATAGGGTGTGTAGGGTAGTAGGGTGGATAGGGTGGGTAGGGTGGGTAGGGTGTGTAGGGTAGGTAGGGTGGATAGGGTGGTTAGGGTGGGTAGGGTGGGTAGGGTGGTTAGGGTGGGTAGGGTGGGTAGGGTGGGTAGGGTAGGTAGGGTAGGTAGGGTGGATAGGGTGGGTAGGGTGGATAGGGTGGTTAGGGTGTGTAGGGTAGGTAGGGTGGATAGGGTGGTTAGGGTGTGTAGGGTAGGCAGGGTGGTTAGGGTGAGTAGGGTGTGTAGGGTAGGTAGGGTGGATATGGTGGATAGGGTGTATAGGGTAGGTAGGGTGGATATGGTGGATAGGGTGTATAGGGTAGGTAGGGTGGATATGGTGGATAGGGTGTATAGGGTAGGTAGGGTGGATAGGGTGTGTAGGGTAGGTGGGGTGGATAGGGTATGTAGGGTAGGTAGGGTGGAGAGAGTGAATAGGGTGGGTAGGGCGGAGAGGGTGGATAGGGTGGGTAGGGTGGGTAGGGTGGTTAGGGTGGATAGGATGTGTAGGGTAGGTGGGGTGAATAGGGTGGATAGGGTGGGTAGGGTAGATAGGGTATGTAGGGTAGGCAGGGTGGAGAGGGTGGATAGGGTGGTTGTAGGGTAGATAGGGTGGGTAGGGTGGATAGGGTGTGTAGGGTAGGCAGGGTGGAGAGGGTATGTAGGGTGGGTAGGGTGAATAGGGTAGGTAGGTTGGGTAGGGACGCACTGATGCACAGCAAGGGGTGATTTCTCAATTTGCTGGTGTGGTGGGACTAGAATCCAGCTCTCCTTCTTTTCACTTTTTTTGGAAATGGGAGTTGGTTTTTCAAAAATTTTTATGTCTCAAACTATCAAATTCTGTTGAAAACATCAAGGCTTATCGCAGAAAGCATGACATACAATCATTACTGCTGTTCTTTTTAGTGTAAGCACGAAGGGAAGGGAGGTCATTGGTAAAACCACCTGACACTAATAAAATGGAAACTTAATGGCAAACGAGTGTGATTAATTATTAACATTCTTAATGGATGTAGTACCTGGTATGGTGCTTTGTAGTATTAGGTACTCGATACGTGTTTATGGAAATGGCAAAGGCACAATCCTAACAACAGTGACTGTTGATTGAATTTATATTCTGTGCCAAACACTATGCTAGAGACCTTATGTCATTATTCCATCTAGTCCCCCCAGCAGTCCTCTAGAGCAGTTACGATTATCCCTTATTTTACAGACAAGGAATCAGAGGCTCAGAGAGGTTAATTGTTTTGCTCAAGGTCACACAGAAAATGGGAGTGGGGGTAGGGGTAGAGTTGAGAGGCAAAGCAGTTTGTTAACTCCCGGGCCCAGTAACCGGGTCGCTGGCCTCTGAGGCTCTGGGACCATTTGTGTCCAGTGTTATGACCAACGCCAGGGCTATCTATTTGCCCACCTTCCTCCCTCCCCTGCAGTCTGCGCTCCTCAGACCACCGGCAGGTGAACAGCCTGATGCAGACTGAGGAGGGCCCACCTATGCTAGAGGCCACACAGCAGCAGCAGCAGCAGGTGGCAGCCTGTGAGGGCCGGGCCTTTGACAACGAGCAGGATGGCGTCACCTACAGCTACTCCTTCTTCCACTTCTGCCTGGTGCTGGCCTCACTGCACATCATGATGACGCTCACCAACTGGTACAAGTGCGTAGCCCGGTGGGGCATGGACAGAACCCAGGGGTGCGGGGTGCAGGTCTACACATCTCTCCTCACTGGGTTTTCCTGATGTCTGCTTAAGGCTTGGGGGTGGGGGTGTGTATTGAGGACCCTCCATAGAGCCTGCCCCTTCCCTGCTCCAGTTTCCCCACCAGTGCCTTCATCTGCTCAGCTCCCGCACCTTCACTAGGAGACTGAACCGGGGAAGGCACAGCAGCTGGTGCTGGGCCTGTGCAGGGCAGGTGGGGTTTAAAAATCAGGGGTCATGGGGTCAGATTTGGGCTTCATGGTTGGAAGGTTAGGATGAGGATGTGGAGTTCAGAACCAAAGTTACAAGTCAAGGATAGAAGTCATGAGGTTCTAGGGCTGGGATTGTGGTCATTTAGTGTCAAAAATTTGGTCATTTGGTTAAAGTTAAAATTGATAGTAGGAGGCCATAAAGCCAGGATTGAAGTGGCAGGGTCAAGGAGCTAAATGACGGTAATGAGGTCAGGAGCTACTCTTAAGTTACAGGATCAAAGGTCAGAATCAAGGGTAACGGTCAGGACTAAGGTCAGGAGCTCCAGGGTCTGAAGTTCAGAGGCTAGGATTGAGGTCCCAGAATTAGGATCACAAAGTTGGAGACCAGGAGGCAAGTCACGATCTCACGGACTAACACTGGACTCAAGATGGGAGTCGAGGTCAGGAGCTCTGTCCACAGTCACAAGGCCAGGTGTTAAAAATATCAGAGACGGATTGGAGTTACAGTGGAAGAGCCAGAGTTGAAGTCCGGGGTCACAACTGGGTCATAAGGCCAGGGGCCAAGACGGAAGTCACCAGACTGGGCACCGGGCTCATGGGGAAGATGGTGTGTTCCAGGCCGGGCGAGACCCGGAAGATGATCAGCACGTGGACCGCCGTGTGGGTGAAGATCTGTGCCAGCTGGGCGGGGCTGCTCCTCTACCTGTGGACCCTGGTAGCCCCACTCCTCCTGCGCAACCGCGACTTCAGTTGAGGCAGCCTCACAGCCTGCCACCTGGTGCCTCCTGCCACCTGGTGCCTCTTGGCTCAGTGACAGCCAACCTGCCCCCTCCCTGCACCAATCAGCCAGGCTGAGCCCCGACTCCTGCCCCAGCTCCAGGACCTGCCCCTGAGCCAGGCCCTCTAGTCTTAGTGCCTTCAGGGTCCAAGGAGCCCCATCCCCCTGCCACACCCACGTGGTGGAGCTGCCTCTTCCTTCCCCTCCCCGCTGTTGCCCATACTCAGCATCTCGGGATGAAAGGGCTCCCTTGTCCTCAGGCTCCATGGGAGCCAGGCTGCTGGAGACAGCCGCTCAGAGCCGCTGGAGGGCAGAGAGCTCCCACCACAGTGAGGCATCCGGCACTGAGGCCATGGTGTTCCTGGTCACATCCCCCAGGGGACCCTGCCCCCTTCCTGGACTTCGTGCCTTACTGTGTCTCTAAGACTTTGTCTAATAAACAAGCCAGTGCATGTACCATGTTCTGTGCCCCTCACCCTCAGCATGGAGCCCCACTGCATGGGGGCCGGTGTGGGGTTTGGGAATGGAATGTTAGGGCAGAGGGGGCTGGGACATCAGGGCCAGACCAGGAGGAGCCTCAAAGGCAGACAGAATGGCCTGGGCTCTGTCTTCTGGGTCATGGAGCGCCTGAGGGGAGGGGGCCAATGAGGAAGGAGGGGCAAACCAGGGTTTTGGGAAAGGGATGTGTCTGGTGGTCAGAAAAGGAGACCCTGGAGGCAGTGGGGCCAGCAGGAGGCTGCCCAACCATCTGATCATCCGAGGAAGAGCAGTGAGAGCGAGTCACGGGGCGTGGAGGGGGCGATGACAGGGCCAGAAGGTGGTCTTCAGGGCCCCTCTCACCAGGGCCTGCCTCAAGGTCCTGCCCACCTCTGACCTGCCTGGAATCATTACCACCTTTGGTACCTGCCCTGATGAGTCAAACCCCAGGCCTTGGGGTGCCGTGGGGAGGAGCTCTTGAGTCAGCCAGGCTGGCCCCAATCCCTCTGTACCACGGAAGCCGTGGGGCTGCTGTCCAGCTCCAGATGGGTCCTTCTCTTCCCTGGGCCATTCATTGGGAACGATGCCACCCACTCCTAGGCTGTTGTGAGGATCAGAGGAAGCAGCCCATGCAAACTGCCTGGCACAGCGGGTTCTTGAGAAATAACATCAGCCCCCATCTCGCAAGGGCAGAGAGATGTGAGGGCGACTGACAGGTTCCTGGCTAGGGCCCCAAGGCCTGGTCTTGTTACGACGATGGACCGCAGGCCATTCATCTCTTCCATTTGTGGGGATAAAAAATAGGTATGAAGGTGCTGGGGATGGGTGCTGGGGACACAGCCTGCCTCTAAGGCTCTCCTGGGTTCTGGGGTGAGTGCACTGGTGGGGCTGCACAGGGACCTGTAGGGTCACCGAGGAGGCAGGACAGGCATCTGGAGGATGTGTAGGAGTCAGCTGGGCCAAGAGGAGCCACAGCGCTGAGGGCAGGGGGACAACACAGGAGCTGAGGGTATGGGGTTCAAGGACCAGGGAGAAGCCAAGGTGGCCAGAGCACAGAGATGGGTGAGGTGGGGAGGTTAGTATGAGCTTGGAGACATGGGCCAGGCCAAATCACACAGGCCCTTGAGAGTCATGGTGGGGAGACATGCTGGTAGTGGGGAGCCATGGAGGGTTTTAGAGCATGGGAGAAGTGGTGAAGGTGTGGGCTGACCATGGAAAGATCCTACATGATTTGGAGCACAGCAGGGGCATGTCATTTTAAGATTGCCGTTTTAGAAAGGTTTTCCTGGATGAGATGGAGGGGAGTGCAGCAGCTGGAGGCAGGTGCCAGGGCTCAGGGCAGAGGGAGTTGGGACCTGCTGGGGCAGGGGCCGAGAGGGCTTCTGTCGCTGCTGGAATGGATCTTGCAGATGTTCTTGTCCCTGATGCCTTTCAGCTAACAGAGACCCCTCTCTTCAGAGCAGCCTGAACCTCCTTCCCCCAATCACAGATTTTGCTGCTTTTCTTATTTCACCCTTGGGAGAAAAAGCCCACATTGTGCTCTTGATAACCTTTTCTTTGCATTTGTGCAAGTGGACCTTTTTTTTTTTTTTTTTTTTTTTTTTGAGACTGAGTCTCACTCTGTCACCAAGGCCCGAGTGTGGTGGCACGATCTCAATTCACTGCAACCTCCGCCTCCCACGTTTCAGTAATTCTCCTGCCTCATCCTCCTGGGCAGCTGGGATTACAGGCACACACCTCCACGCCCAGCTATATATATATATATTTGTATTTTTAGTAGAGACGGGTTCATCATATTGGCCAGGCTGGTCTTGAACTCTTGACCTCAGGTGAGCCACCTGTCTCAGCCTCCCAAAGTGCTAGGATTACAGACGTGAGTCACCACGCCCGGCTTAAGTGGGCAATTTTGTCCAGCTTTTGTAGCCTTGTTGCTTGCTCTATAGGTTTTAAATTATTCATTCAACAAATGTACTGAGCATGAGTTCTTTGCTGGGCTGGGCTGGAGTGGGACTGGCTGGGAAGGGGCAGGGGCCAGGCTGAGGAGCCTGGCTAGGGAGCTGCAGGTCCCCAGTGTGGAGGTCACCACCTTTGGGAAGTCACCTCTAATCCCCCAGGTAGGGCTTACCCCTGTGTCTCCTCAGCCCCTGTTCTTCCCTCCAGGCATTGGCTATGCTCGTGAACCTGCTGGTCGATGTCAGGCCTGACCAGCTGCCCACCTAGGACCCAGGACGTCCACCTAGCCTGTCTGCTGGGTGCCCCCTTGTCTCCTGCTGCCCAGCATCGTGGTTTCCACATACCCTCCTGTCTTCCCTTCTCCTCCATAACCCTCATCTTTCCTCCACCTCCTGTTCTCCATCACCTTTTCTTTCTCAGTCACCTCCTCTTCTCCATCATCCTCTCTGTCACTTCTTTTTCCTCTTACTCTCCTTTGTCACCTCCCCTCCTTTGTCAGTAGATGGGAGAGGCCCATAGGATTCTGCTCTTTTTGTCTGCCAGCCCCTGACACATTGGGCTTCGCTGCTGGACTGGTAATGGGGAAAACACCGCCCTCGGCCCTGAGGGCCCATGCTCTGCCCCTGGACACTGTGCCACAGTCCCCAGGCCTGGGCAGCTATCACTGCAGAAATACCAGTGGCAGCCGCAGCTCTGCCTGTCCTGGCGCATCTTTGGACCCAGGCTGTGGAATGAGTATCTGGGCAGAGTGAGTGCAAAGCTTATAGGTCATGTCAGGAACAGAGGCAGTGTGGTGCATGCGAGGAGCCTGCCATTCCCAATCCCTGTGCCCTTTTCTGCCTCCATCACCAAGGCTGGAAAAGCCAGGTGGTCACTTTGCAGCTTCCCTCAGAGTTAGGAGCCTTCAGGCTAATTAGATCTAAGTGGAAATGTTCATGGACATTTCCAGGAGTTTTTGCTTTCCTGTTACACAGCACTGCTTCTTCCTTCTCCTCTTTGGACACAACCACAGTGCCTGGGGCTGCAGCAGCTGTCTTGGGACAATGAGGCAACAAGTCTGAGGATGAGAAACCAACCTGGAGAAGATGCTGTTCAGAAAAATAGGAAGTTGGCCGGGCGCGGTGGCTCATGCCTATAACCCCAACACTTTGCGGGGCAGAGGCAGGAGGATCACTTGAGTTCAGGAGTTCAAGACCAGCCTGGACAACTGTGAGGTCCCATCTCTACAAAAAATAAAAAATTTGGGCTGGTCACGGTGGCTCGTGCCTGTAATCCCAGCACTTTGGGAGGCCAAGGCGGGAGGATCACGAGGTCAGGAGTTTGAAACCAGCCTGACCAACATGGTGAAACCCCGTCTCTACTAAAAATACAAAAATTAGCTGGGTGTGGTTGTGTGCACCTGTAATGCCAGCTACTCAGGAGGCTGAGGTAGGAGAATCTACCTCAGGAGGCGGAGGTTGTAGTGATCTGAGATTGCGCTACTGCACTCTAGCCTGGCAACAGAGCGAGACTCCGTCTCAAAAAAAAAACCACACACACACACACATGCACACACAAACACAAACAAAACACTTGTAATCCCAGCACTTTGGGAGGCCAAGGTGGGTGGATCACGAGGTCAGGAGATCGAGACCATCCTGGCTAAAACTGTGAAACCCCGTCTCTACTAAAAATACAAAAAATTAGCTGGGCGTGGTGGCGGGCGCCTGTAGTCCCAGCTACTCGGGAGGCTGAGGCAGGAGAATGGCGTGAACCCGGGAGGTGGAGCTTGCAGTGAGCCAAGATGGCACCATTACACTCCAGCCTGGGCAACACAGCCGGACCCTGTCTCAAAAAACAAAAAAGGAAAAGGAAAAAAAGTACTGGTCTCAAACTGCTAACCTCAAGTGATCCGCCCACATCAGCCTCCCAAAGTGCTGGGATTACAGGCATGAGCCACTGCACCAGACCTCAAATCCACTCTAAAATAATTTTAGATATAATGCAAGGTTATGGTTTGTTTGTTTGTTTTTACTTTTTCTTTTTGAGACAGAGTCTCACTCTTGTTGCCTAGGCTGGGGCGCAATGGTGCAATCTTGGCTCACTGCAACCTCTGCCTCCCGGGTTCAAGCGATTCTTATGCCTCAGCCTCCTGAGTAGCGGGGATTACAGGCATGTGCCACCACACTCAGCTAATATTTTTGTATTTTTAGTAGAGACAGGGTTTCACCATGTTGGCCAGGCTGATCTCAAACCCCTGAGCTGAAGCAATCCACCTGCCTCAGCTCCCCAAACTGCTGGGATTACAGGCATGAGCCGCCACGCCCAGCCTCTCTTTGCATTAAAGCACTCCGTGCAGGGTTTGGATGCATCTTCTTTGACTATGAGCTGTTCTGGAAAACTCGATCACTTTCTCATTTGTTTAACATGCCAGGGTGTGAGGGTTTGGCCAACTATAGCTGAGATGGAACACAGTCCACAAGATCACCCTCACTTCTTCTTCTCCTCGTTTTTTTTTTTTTTAGCTAGAGATGAAGTTCTGCCATGTTGCCTAGGCTGGTCCCCAACTCCTGGGCTCAAGCAATCCACCTGCCTTGGCCTCCCCAAATGCTAGGATTATGGGCATAAGCCACCGTGCCCAGGCAACCACCCTCACTTCTTTTTTTTTTTTTTTTTTTTTGAGACAGAGTCTCACCCTGTCACCCAGGCTGGAGTGCAATGGCGTGATCTCAGCTCACTGTAACCTCTGCCTTCCGGTTCCAAGCGATTCTCCTGCCTCAGCCTCCTGAGTAGCTGGGATTACAGGCGTCCACCACCACACCCAGCTAATTTTTTGTATCTTTAGTAGAGACGGGGTTTCACCATGTTGGCCAGGCCCACCCTCACTTCTGACATCAATTGCAAGTCCAGGAATTTCCAAAACCATCCTTAAATTTTGTTATTCACTAGGACTCACAGAATCCACTGAAAGTTATTGGGCTCAGGGTTATGGTTTATTACAGGGAAAGGATAAAGATTAAGGTCAGTTAAGGGAAGCTGTGCATAGAGCAGAGTCTAGGGAAGTATCAGATGTGGAGTTCCCACTGTCCTCTCTCTCTGAAGCCAGGATGTGTTACTTCCCAGCATCCACATATGACGATGTGCATGGAGTATTGCATGGAGGCTCGCCTGAGCTCTGGAGTTCAGAGTTTTTATTGGGCCTCCATTACACAGGCAGCATTGATTGATTGCCCATGTGGTTGATTTCAGTCTCCAGATCAACTGAGATAGTGTGACCCAGAGCTCCTCCCCTAAATCATGTGGTTGGTCTTCCAATGCTACATCCAAGTGTTGCTATCTGGCTAGCCCAAGACCCCCAGACAAACAGAGATTACTTACCAAGGACAAAGGCCAGACCTCTTTTTGGCAAGCTTAAAGTCTTTACTGTACACAAGGTCAGCCTGGAAGAGGGACCTGACTTGTGCCCCTTGGAAGATCCCAGAGGAGCCACCTGGCCTCTACCCTCTCTTACAGCCTGAAAAGTCTGGGGCTGGCAGGTTAAGGGCATAAGGTAAACAGTTCATACTTACTGAGCACTTGTTATGTGCCAGACAGTGGCTCCACCATTTCCATGCATCATGTCAACTAACTCTCCCACCCACTCCCTGAAGTAGACATATTCATGCTTCTATTTCATGTATGAGAAAACTAAGGCAAGGAGAAGTGTCATCCAAGGCACATAGTCAATAAGGTGCTGAGCCTTGGATTTGGACACAAGTCGAGGTGACACCTAAGTCCACACTCTCTGCTCTGCTACCTTCTATATTCTTTTTTTTTTTTTTTTTTTGAGATGGAGTCTCACGCTGTTGCCCAGGCTGGAGTGCAGTGGCGCGATCTCAGCTCACTGCAAGCTCCGCCTCCCGGGTTCCCACCATTCTCCTGCCTCAGCCTCCTGAGTAGCTGGGACTACAGGCGCCCGCCACCGCGCCCAGCTAATTTTTTGTATTTTTAGTAGAGACGGGGTTTCACTGTGGTCTCGATCTCCTGACCTTGTGATCCGCCCGCCTCGGCCTCCCAAAGTGCTGGGATTACAGGCTTGAGCCACCGCGCCCGGCCTATATTCTAAAAGCATGGGTTCGGACTCAAATATATTGAGTTTGTTGACCAAAATTAAGGCTGTTGAGGCAGAAGTAATTTGATAAAAGTTTGTCAGAAACCAAATGTGAGGATTGACCTGGAAGACACACCAACACCATTAGGCATCTTCCCAAGTCTGTAACAAGTGGGATTGCTTTTATAAGAAAGTTTAGGAGAAGGGGCAGGGGGCTCCTCATTTCAGATTTTTCCTTTCTCGTTGGAGGGCACGATACAGAGGTTACAATCATTGACCACAGGTTATATCACACAGATGAAAATGCTCTACATGTAAGGCAGTAAACTTCATGATTCAGACACAAATCAGTGTCCTTTTCCATGTCAGTAGGTTACATATTAATCAGCACGTCAACAGTTGGAGGAAGTCACGTAAGATTTGAGGGACTTGTGATAAGATTCTTTATTCAGGGACAGGATATTGCCATGAATCACAAGACCTTTCCCTGGAGGTGGATTGGGAAGCCTGCCAAATGTGACCTGTAGGTTATCAGGTTCAAATTCTAGGCTTAGCTGCATCTGGGTTGGGTGGCCTCAGCCAGGTCAGGGATCCTCTGAGCCTCAGTTTCCTCTTTGATAGCAGTCAAGATGCCCTCTCAGGGGCCCTTGCCTCCTTGTTGGCCTCCTGACTCTGTTGAGATTGTTTACCTAATGCCCCCACAAGCCTAGGGATTGCTCAAGTTGGGGGGAGGAATCATAACTGATGCATTCTGTCACCTTCCACTCCCCAGGGCCTGGCAGAGAGCAGACTTCTGTAAATGTTTGCTGTTGTTGAAGTACATTGGAACACGCCCCTGAACCACCAGGATCCAGAAACTGCTGAGCAGTCAGGGGGTGGTGGAGGCCCAGAACTTTTGGGTGTCCTCAGGGCTGGGTGCCCAAAGTAGAAGGATACCCCAGGTAAAACCTAAGACCCTCGTCACACCTCAAGTAGAAAACATGGACCCTAATCCTGGAGACCTGGCTGGGGTTTAAGTCAGTGCCACTGACTTGTAGTGTGGCCCTGGGAAAGAGGTAGAACTCTTCTGGCCTGGCTTTTTTCATTAGTAAAATAAGGGGTAGTTTTAGGCGATTTGACAGCTAACATCTATTTCCTGTCTTGGCCCAATGGCCCTTAGGATCTCTGGTCCAGGTCCTCACAGAAGAGTCTGTGGTGGTCTCTTTGAGAATGCCTCTTTCCGTCTGGTCTCAATGGCCTATTACTGGCCCAAGTGTCCTCCCATCACACACACACACACAGATTCACATACACATGCATGCATGCACATATGCACACATGTGCACATTGCATATGTACACACATGGACATGAGCATACTTGCACACAGCAATGCATTCAACAGACTGACATTCAATATCATTCACCCCACTTTTCTGTGCCTTTGTCCTGTGCTGCAGGGGTTTCTCAGTTAGAGCCAGGGTTCCCCTCACATAACAAAATTAACCATTTTAAAGATACAATTCAGTGGTATTGAGTACATTCATAATGTTAAGCAACCACAGCCTCTATCCAGTTCCAAAACATTCTCATCACCGCAGAAGGAAACCTCATACCCAAGAAGCAATCACTCCCCTTTCCTCCTCCCCTCAGTTTTTGCAGCCACTAATCTGCTTCCTGTTTCTGTGGGTTTGCCTATTCTGGATATTTTATACGAATGGAATCATACACTCTGTGACCTTTTGTGTCTGGCTTCTTGCACTTAGCATAATGTTTTTAAGGTTCATCCATATTGTACTCCCTCCCTCCCTTCCTTCCTTCCTTCCTTCCTTCCTTCCTTCCTTCCTTCCTTCCTTCCTTCCTTCCTTCCCTCCCTCCCTCTCTCTCTCCCTTTCTTTCTTTCTTTCTTTCTTTCTTTCTTTCTTTCTTTCTTTCTTTCTTTCTTTCTTTCTTTCTTTCTTTCTTTCTTTCTTTTCTCTCTTTCTTTCTTTCTTTGTTTTTCTTTCTTTCTTTTTTGAGACAGAGTCTCACTCTGTTGCCCAGGCTGGAGTGCAATGGTGTGATCTCAGCTCACTGCAAGCTCTGCCTCCTGGGTTCACTCCATTCTCCCGCCTCAGCCTCCTGAGTAGCTGAGATTATAGGCGCCCGCCACCACACCAGGCTAATTTTTTTTTTTTTTTTTTTGTATTTTTAGTAGAGACAGGGTTTCACCGTGTTAGCCAGGATGGCCTCGATCTCCTGACCTCGTGACTTGCCCTCCTCAGCCTCCCAAAGTGCTGGGATTACAGGCGTGAGCCACTGTGCCCAGCCTACTTCATTCCTTTCTATGGCTGCATAATATTCCATTGTATGAATATTCACATTTTGTTTGTCTACTCATCATCCATTGATAAATTATTGGGTTGTTGCACTTTTTAACTGTTATGAAAAATGCTGCTGTACACATGCATGCACAGGTTTTTATTTGATATCTCTTGGGTGTACACCTAGAAGTGGCATTTAACATTGTGTTTGTGAATGTGTGGATGTCTCACATGGAAATCGGGCTACACCATGCCACTGGCTGCTCAGAGAGGTGCAAGGGAGGACACTGTGACTTCCTTCACCCTGACTCTCCCCTGAGCAGAAAACCAGAATGTCCGCTAAGCAGGTCTCTTCCTGAATTGGACCACAACAACAAAATCTTAACTTGGCTTGTGCCTAGGACAGATCAGCTTGAGCCATGCCCTCATCTTACTATATTTACAAGGCTTTTCTGTTCAGATCACCTAGGAACATCTGAATAAGATGCCTCCCCCACTGAGAGTCTTAGAACTTTCAGTAACCAAGGCAGGACAACTCATCTACTCCCTAGTAAGATCTGAACCCTGAAGTGCATTAGTAACCACCCGCGAGTAATGGGACTTTGGACAAATTTCTCAAACAAAGGAGACTCAGTTTCCTGACCTGTAAAATGCAATGATAGTGCCTTTTTCGTTCCTTCATCCTTCCTTCATTCGTTCATTCATCCACTAGCTGTGTGTCACACACCTATTCTACAGCAGGCCTTGTTTACACAAGGGTCTGCAGCAGATGTCACGCCTGCCATTGTGGGACTGAGATCTGGTGGAGGAGATGGTGGAGGAGATGCTTTTTACATTTAGAGATATGATGGAGTTTGTGTGGACCCAGTAGCCACACAAACGTGTACGTTGTAAATGTGTTAAGGGCCATGATAGAAAGACAGCCAATGTTACGCACTTGCATAACAGGTGAGCTGGGGTCCAAAGCAGGGGTATAGAAGTATCTTGTGATTTTATTTTGCATCTCCTTCATGATCACTGACGTTGGACACTGTTTCATATGCTTATTGGACTACTGAATATTCTTTTTTGCTGTGTGTAAAGTGCCTATTTAACTCTTTAGTCCATTTTTAAATTGGGAGGTTTTCTCCCTGCTGATTTGTAGCAGATATGTGGGAAGTGAGTCCTTGATGTATATATATTTTGCAAATATCTTCTCCTAGTCTCTGTCTTATCTTTTTACCCTCTTAATGTTGTCTTCTGATGAACAGTGATTCTTAATTTCAATGAAGTCTAATTTTTAAATCTTTTATTTTTAAAATTATTTATTTATTATTTTTTGAGATGGAGTTTTGCTCTTGTCGCCCAGGCTGGAGAGCAACGGCGCGATCTTGGCTCACTGAAACCTCTGCCTCCCAGGTTCAAGCAATTCTCCAGCCTCAGCCTCCCGAGTAGCTGGGATTAGAGGCGTGTGCCACCACGCCCAGCTGATTTTTATATTTTTAGTAGAGACGGGGTTTTGCCATGTTGGCCAGGCTGATTTTGAACTTCTGACCGCAGGTGATCTGCCCGCCTCAGCCTCCCGAAGTGCTGGGATTACAGGCGTGAGCCACCACACCCAGCCTAAATCTTTTCTTTTATGATGCTTATTTTGCCCTTATTAAGAAAATTTTGCCTCCCTCCAAGGTCGGATATTATTTTATTTTTTCTTCTGGAATCTTTATTGTTTTGCTTTTTACATTTAGAGATATGATTATGATCTATCTCATTACTTCTTGTTATAGTGTGAAGTAGTATCCCGGCCCGCGGGATAGTCAGAGCAGGCCCTGGAAGAGGGGGTGGGAATTTGGGGAACAAGAGACACGAGTAATGGACACAAGACAGTGCTCTGATCAAGTCTCGTTTAATAGCGGTAATGCACTGCCTTATATACACTTGGAAGGGAAGGGGTTGGGCTAAGGCGGAAATGATCTCATTGCCGAGGGCGTGGCCAGGTTAGTTTCGGTTTCTCCGGTCGGACGTCATGTTGCGCTTGCGCTATTAAGTAACAATTTTCCCGGGCGCGGGAAAAGTGAGTGAAGAAGCAGCAGGAAGAGCGCCATCTTTAATAAGGTATTAGTACAGGGGAAAAAAGGCAAAGATAGGGAGAAGGTGTGGGGTGGAAATGAATATAGCTCAGGCGTTTAATCCTCAATTATTATTCTCTATGGCCGGGGCGTGCAGCTCCGGACAAAGTAGAAATCAAAGTTCATATTTTTCCATATCGACCCAGCGCTACTTATTGAAAAGACAATCCCTTCCCTCCCACAGGAGAACTGTCATCAATCAAGTGGTTGTATACGTATTACTGTGTCTGGGCTCTCTGTTCTGGTTATTGGAGGGTTTTAAACAAGCCTCAGACTTTCCTTCAGAAATGCTCACTCTGGATGCATTGTGGACAGTGGATTGGTGGTGGAGTGGATCTAGGTGAATAGGTAGGAGAATATTGGCAGTCCAAGAGGAGATGATGGTGGCCTGGATGAGGGTAGTGGTGGTGGAGGGAGAAGATGGAGGTGAAATCAACAGGGCTTGGTGATGGATTGGAAATGAGTGGAGGTAAGCTGGTGAAAGGGAGTTTCAACAGTTTATCAATAGTGTGGCTTTGAAAGGTAAAATAGTGGTGTCGTACAACATGATCCATATTAGCTGGTTTAAGTAGAAAGGAGTTTATTAGGGTGTTAAATGATTAAACACGTATTTTGGCTCATGGCTTTGTGTATCATTTAGGATGCTTTGAAGTATAGCCAACAGAAAACACAATTCAAACTGGTTTAAAAAATAAAGACTTCACCAAAGGCTGAAGAAACAGACTTTGAGTTGAAGTTTCAGGAACAACTCCCAGGACTAGGCCATCAAGATAACTGCTGTAATCAGAAAGTCACTGGCTCCAGAATGCATCACAGCTACCACCAGGGAGCCGCCATTATCAGGAGGCTGCCACTGATGTGCCACACCGTCACTGTGCCTGCCACAGTCCTTGGCAGCAGAATAAATGGGTGTTCTTGTCTTATTCTTTATGTCCACTAAGCTAGGAAAACCACATCTTTACCAACTGTACGGCAGAAAAACCAGATGTCTCCACAACTGTGTAGTTAGCAGAAACGGCAAAAGCAACAGGAAGATGACCTTCACCTTCCTTCCATTTTCTACATCTTGTGTAACTGAATCTGATTGGCTGAATCTTAATTGCCAGAGTCCTGGCTGCTAGGGACCGTGGCATAGCATGCTGGAAGGAGGTTCTGACTCAATATATCCATCACATCACACCACACCACACAAAGTAGAGTGACACTATGTTCTTTTCTGTCTTTCTTACTGGATGGAGTGGGTTCCAGGAGGGCAGAGTTCTATCATATTAACTTTTTTTTTTTTAAGACAGTCTCGCTCTGTCACCCAGGCTAGAGTGCAGTGGCACGATCTTGGCTCACTGCAACCTCCACTTTCCAGGTTCAAGCAATTCTGCCTCAGCCTCCTGAGTAGCTGGGACTACAGGCATGCACCACCACGCCTGGCTAATTTTTGTATTTTTAGTAGAGACAGTTTCACCATGTTGGCCAGGCTGGTCTCAAACTCTTGACCTCAAGTGATCTACCCACCTTGGCCTCCCAAAGTGCTGGGATTACAGGCAGGAGCTACTGCATCTGGCCTCTATTAACCTTTGAGTTTGTCTAATGACTTGGTATAGTGTAGGTGCTGAGTAAATGTTTGTTGTATGGATTGATTAAACATGTGTTTTGGCTCATGACCTTGTGTATCATTTAGGACGCCTTGAAGTATAGCCAACAGAAATCCCAATTCACACTGCTTTAAAAAATAAAGACAATTTATGGATTCATATGACTAAGAAGGTCAGAGGTAGGTCTGGCATCAGATGCGACTTGATTAAGCTGTTTGACAGTGTCACCAAGAGCCTGATTTCTTGTCATCTCCCTGTTCTGACATCTCTGATGTTGGCTTTATTTTTCTTCTTCTTAATTTCAAATTCGGAACTTTATGACTAAATCTATAGACTTATAACAAACACCACATACCACATATGATTCTACATAATAATCAATACCATTATTTGAGTAACTTCTAAGTTTCAGACACTGTGATAATCTCTTTATGTGACATGTCTCATTAAATCCTCACATAATTCTGTTAAGTAGGTACTATACAATTTTCTCTTTTATAGGCAAGGGAACTGAGGCTTTAAAGAATATTCATGATTACAAAACGCCAGTGTTTTATCAGGCTTCAGGTCCTCCTTACAGAGGAAGCTACCCAGGAGAGCTAATATGTCTGTTATACATGTTCATTCATTCACTCATTCATTTTTTTGACAAGTATTTTTTTTTTTTTTTTTTTTTAGTTTTTTATTTCCATAGGATTTTGGGGAGCAGGTGGTATTTGGTTACATGAGCAAGTTCTTTAGTGGTGATTTGTGAGATTTTGGTGCACCCATAACCTGAACAGTATATGCTGAATCTAATTTGTAGTCTTTTATCCCTCACCCACTTCCAACACTTTCCCACTGAGTCCCCAAAGTCCTTGTGTCATTCTTCCACCTTTGCATCCTCATAGCTTAGCTCCCACTTATGAGTGAGAACACACTATGTTTGGTTTTCCATTCCTGAGTTACTTCACTTAAAATAATAGTCTCCAATCCCATCCAGGTTGCTATGAATGCCATTAATTCATTCCTATATGGCTGAGTAGTATTCCATCATATATATATATACCATATACCACAGTTTCTTTATCCACTCATGGATTGGTGGGCATTTGGGTAGGTTCCACATTTTTGCAATTGTGCTGCTATAAACATGCATGTGCAAGTTATCTTTTTCATATAATGACTTATTTTCCTCGGGTAGATACCCAGTTGTGGGATTGCTGGACCAAATGGTAGTTCTACTTTTAGTTCTTTAAGAAAGCTCCACACTGTTTTCTATAATGGTTGTACTAGTTTCCATTATCATCAACAATGTAGAAGTGCTTACTTTTCACTGCATCCGCACCAACATCTATTATTTTTTTACTATGGCCATTCTTGCAGAAGTAAGGTGGTATTGCATTGTGGTTTTGATTTGCATTTCTCTGACCATTAGTGTTGTTGAGCATTTTTTCATATGTTTGTTGGGTATTTGTATATCTTCTTTTGAGAATTGTCTATTCATGTCCTTAGCCCACTTTTTGATGGGATTGTTTGTTTTTTTCTTGATAATTTGTTTGAGTTTGTTGTAGATTCTGGGTGTTAGTCCTTTGTCAGATGTATAGATTGTAAAGATTTTCTCTCACTCTGTGGGTTGTCTGTTTACTTTGTTGGCTCTTCCTCTTGCTGTGCTAAAGCTCTTTAGTTCAATTAAGTCCAACCTATTTTCATTGTTTTTATAGCATTTGCTTTTGGGTTTGTGGTCATTAAATCTTTGCCTAAGCCAATGTCTACAGAGATTTTTCTGATGTTATCTTCTAGAATTTTCATAATTTCAGGTTTTAGATTTAACTCCTTGATCCATCTTGAGTTGATTTTTGTATAAGGTGAGAGATAAGGATCCAGTTTCATTTTCCTACATGTGGCTTGCCAATTATCCCAGCATCATTTGTTGAATAGAGAGTCCTTTCCTCACTTTTTGATTTTGTTTGCTTTGTTGAAGATCAGTTGGCTGTAAGCATTTGGGTTTATTTCTGGGTTCTCTATTTTGTTCTATTGTCTAAGTGCCTATTTTTATACTAGTACCATGCTGTTTTAGTGACAATGGCCTTATAGAATAGTTTAAAATCAGGTAATGTGATGCCTCCAGATTTGTTCTTTTTGTTTAGTCTTGCTTTGGCTATAAATGAATTTTGGTTCCACGTGAATTAAAAAAATTTTTTTCTAGTTCTGTGAAGAATGATGGTGGTATTTTGATGAAAATTACATTGAATTTGTAGATGGTTTTTGGCAGTATGGTCATTTTCACAATATTGATTCTGCCCATCCATGAACATGGAATGTATTTCCATTTGTTTGTGTCATCTATGATTTCTTCCAGTAGTGTTTTGTAGTTTTCCTTGTAGAGGTCTTTCACCTCCTTGGTTAGGTATATTCCTGAGTTTTTTTTCAGCTGTTGTAAAAGGGGTTGAGTTATTGATTTCATTCTCAGCTTAGACGCTGTTGGTGTATAAGAGAACTACTGATTTGTGTACATTAATTTTGTAACCTGAATCTTTGCTGAATTCATTTATCTAGGAGCTTTTTGGAGGAGTCTTTAGGGTTTTCTAGGTATATAATCATATCATCAGGAAACAGGCACAGTTTGACTTCCTCTTTACCAATTTGGATGCCCTTTATTTCTTTCTCTTGTCTGATTGCTCTGGCTAGCACTTCCAGTACTATGTTAAATAGAAAAGTGCTGAGAGTGGGCATTTTGTCTTGTTCCAGTTCTCAGAAGGAATGCTTTAAACTTTTCCCCATTCCGTATTATGTTGGCTGTGGGTTTGTCATAGATGGCTTTTATTACATTGAGGTATGGCTCTTGTATGCTGATTTTGCTGAGGGTTTTAATCATAAAGTGATACTGGATTTTGTTAAATGCTTTTTCTGCATTTATTGAGATGATCATGTGATTTTTGTTTTAAATTTTGTTTATGTGGTGTATCATATTTATTGACTTGCGTATTTTAAACCATCCCTGCATCTGTGGTATGAAACCTACTTGATCATGGTGGATTATCTTTTTGATATGTTATTGGATTCAGTTAGCTAGTATTTCATTAAGGATTTATGCATCTATGTTCATCAGGGATATTGGTCTGTAGTTTTCTTTTTTGGTTATGTCCTTCCTTGGTTTTAGTATTAGGGTGATACTGGCTTCATAGAATGATTTAGGTAGGATTCCCTCATTATCTTGTGGAATAGTGTCAATAAGATTGGTACCAATTCTTCTTTGAAAGTCTGGTAGAATTCATCTGTGAATCTGTCTGATCCTAGACTGTTTTTTGTAGGTAACTTTTTATTACCATTTCAATCCTGTTGCTTGTTATTGTCTGTTCAGGTAGTGTTAGAAACAAATGCTTGTTCCTCAATGACACAAAGAAATAGCACTTGAACATAAATTTTATTTTCTCAGCAAGGCAATTTTTACTTCTATAGAAGGGTGTGACTCGCAGATGGAGTGATGGTGAAAGCATGCCTGAACAAGGTAAGGGAAGCAGTTCTTATTCCTGATGCAGGTAGCCCCTGCTGTTGTGTCATTCCACTATTGGCTAGGATTGGACCGCACAGTCTCAGCTAATTCCAATGGGCTATTTTAAAGAGAGCAAGGGTAGGAGCCAGAGTGGCGGGGTGAGTAGTTTGGCCGGAAAGGCGGTTACAGAACAGGTGACTCAGGATGATTCAGGTCAGAGCAGGTGACCTGTGGAACAGATGTGAACTACTGATTAGAACTGGCAGGAAAGTTGTTTACTGAAACTAGGGGCAAGAGGGGCAAGAGAACCGGGAAGTTAGACTTTAAAACGGAGAACAAAGAATAAGAGAGCTGAACATACAGACATACTGATTCTTTGAAAAGAAAACTTGGAGTTCACTACCTTTAACAAGGGTATCTAGTTCTTCCTGATTTAAGCTAGGAGGGTTGTATCTTTCCAGGAATTTATCCATCTCCACTAGGTTTTCTAGTTTATGTGTGTAAAGGTGTTCATAGCAGCCTTGAATGATTTTTATATTTCTGTGGTGTCAGTTGTAATACCTCCTGTTTTATTTCTAATTGAGCTTATTTGGATTTTTCTCTTCTTTTCTTGGTTAATCTTGCTAATGGTCTATCAATTTGATTTATCTTTTCAAAGAACCAGCTTCTTGTTTCATTTATCTTCTGTATTTTGTTGTTGTTGTTATTTGCATTTCATTTAGTTCTGCTCTGATCTTGGTTATTTCCTTTCTTTTGCTGGATTTGGGTTTGGTTTGTTCTTGTTTCTCTAGTTCCTTGAGGTGTGACCTTAGATTGTCTATTTGTGTTCTTTCAGGCATTTTGATTTAGGCATTTAGGGCTTTGAACTTTTCTCTTAGCACTGCTGTATTAGTTTGTTTTGATGCTGCTGATAAAAACATACCTGAAACTGGGAACCAAAAGAGGTTTAATTGGACTTACACAGTTACACATGGCTGGGGAGGCCTCAGAATCATGGGGGGTGGCAAAAGGCACTTCTTACATAGTGATGGCAAGAGAAAAAATGAGGAAGAAGCAAAAGTGATAAACCCATCAGATCTCATGAGACTTACTCACTATCACAAGAATAGCACGGGAAAGACCAGCCCCCACGATTTGATTACCTCCTCCTGGGTCCCTCCCAAAACATGTGAGAATTCTGGGAGATGCAATTCAAGTTGAGATTTGGGTAGAGTCACAGGCAAACCATATCATTCTGCCTCTGGCCCCTCCAAATCTCATGTCCTCACATTTCAAAACCAATCATGCCTTCCCAACAGTCCCCCAAAGCCTTAGCTCATTTCAGCATTAACCCAAAAGTCCATGGTCCAAAGTCTCATCTGAGACAAGGCAAGTCCCTTCTGCCTATGAGCCTGTAAAATAAAAAACAAACTAGTCACTTCCTAGACACAATGTGGGTATAGATATTGAGTAAATACAAGTGTTCCAAATGGGAGAATTTGGCCAAAACAAAGAGGTTACAGGGCCCATGCAAGTCTGAAATCCAGAGGGCCAAATTTTAAAGCTCCAAAGTGATCACCTTTGACTTCAGGTCTCACATCCAGGTCATACTGATGCAAAAGGTGGGTTCCCATGGTCTTGGGCAGCTCCACCCCTGTGACTTCGTAGGTTACAACCTCCCTCCCAGCTGCTTTCAAGGGCTGACATTGAGTGTCTACAGCTTTTCCAGGTGCATGGTGCAAGCTATTGGTGGATGTACCATTCTGGGGTCTGGAGGGCAGACAGCTCCACTAGGCAGTGTCTCAGTAGGAACTCTTCATGGGGGCTCCGACCCCACATTTCCCTCTGGCACTACCCTAGTAGAGGTTCTCCGTGAGGGCCCTGCCCCTGCCACAAACTTTTGCATGGGCATCCAGGCGTTTCCATACATCTTCTGAAATCTAGGCAGAGGTTCTCAAATCTCAATTCTTGACTTCTGTGTACCCACAGGCTCAACACCACATGGAAGCTGCCAAGACTTGGGGCTTCCACCCTCTGAAGTCACAGCTTGAGCTATACATTGGCCCCCTTCAGCTATGGCTGGAGTGGGTAGGACACAAGGCACCAAGTCCCTATGCTTCACACAGCATGGGGACCCTGGGCGTGGCTCATGAAACCACCTTTTCTTCCTGGGCTTCTGGGCCTGTGATGGGAGGGGCCATCTCTGACATGGCCTGGAGACATTTTCCCCATGGTCTTAGGGATTAACATTATGCTCCTTGTTACTTACGCAAATTTCTGCAGCTGGCTTGAATTTCTCCCCAGAAAATGAGTTTTTCTTTTCTATTGCATAGTCAGTCTGCAAATTTTCCAAACTTCTATGCTCTGCTTCCCTTATAAAACTGAATGCCTTTACCAGTACCCAAGTCACCTCTTGAATGCTTTGCTGCTTATAAGTTTCTCCTGCCAGATACCCTAAATCATCTTTCTCAAGTTCAAAGTTCCACAAATCTCTAAGACAGGGGCAAAATACCACCGGTCTTTTCGCTAAAACATAGTAAAGTCACATTAACTCCAGTTCCCAGCAAGTTTTTCATCTAAGACCATCTCAGCCTGGATTTTATTGTCCATATTGCTATCAGCATTTTGGGCAAAGTCATTCAACAAATCTCTAGGAAATTCCAACATTTCCCACATTTTCCTGTTTTCTGAGCTCTCAAAACTGTTCCAATCTCTGCCTGTTACCCAGTTCCAAAGTTGCTTCCACATTTTCAGATATCTTTTCAACAACGCCCACTCTACTGGTACCAATTTACTATGTAAGTTCATTTTCATGCTGCTGATAAAGACACACCTGAGCCAGGTGCGGTGGCTTACACCTGTAATCTCAGCACTTTGGGAGGCCAAGGCAGGTGGATCATGAGGTCAGGAGTTCGAGACCAGCCTGGCCAACATGGTGAAACCCTGTCTCTACTAAAAATTCAAAAAATTAGCTAGGAGTGGTGGCATGCACCTGTAATCCCAGGTACTCGGGAGGCTCAGGCAGGAGAATCGCTTGAACCCAGGAGGCAGAAGTTGCAGTGAGCTGAGAACATGCCATTGCATTCCAGCCTAAGGCACAGAGCAAGACTCTGCCTCGAGAAAAAAAAAAAAAAGGACACACGTGAAACAGGGAACAAAAACAGATTTAATTGGACGTACACAGTTCCACATGGCTGGGGAGGCCTTGTGATCATGGTGGGAGGTGAAAGGCACTTCTTACATGGCAGCAGCAAGAGAAAAATGAGGAAGAAGCAAACACAGGAACCCCTGATAAACCCATCAGATCTTGTGAGACTTATTCACTATCACAAGAATAGCACGGGAAAGACTGGCCCCCATGATTTGATTACCTCCCCCTGGGTCCCTCCCAAAACACATGAGAATTCTGGGAGATACAATTCAAGTTGAGCTTTCGGTGGGGTCACAGCCAAATCATATCAACTGCCTTTGCTGTATCCCAGAGGTATTGATAGGTTGTGTCACTGTTATTGTTCAGTTTGAAGAATTTTTAAATTTCCATTTTGATTTCATTGTTGACCCAATGTTCAGGAGTAGGTTATTTAATTTCCATGAATTTACATGGTTTTGAAGGTTCCTTTTGGAGTTGGTTTCCAGTTTTATTCTACTGTGGTCTGAGAGAGCACTTGATATAATTTCAATTTTCTTAAATTTATTGAGACTTGTTTTGTGGCCTGTCATAGGGTCTATCTTGGAGAAAGTTCCATGCACTGATGAATAGAATGTATATTCTGTGGTTGTTGGGTAGAATGTTCTGTAAATGCTTGTTAAGTCCATTTGTTCCAGGGTATAGTTTAAATCCATTGTTTCTTTGTTGACTTTCTGTCTTGGTGACCTATCTAGTGCTGTCAGTGGAGTATTGAAGTCCCCTACTATTATTGTGTTGCTGTCAATCTGATTTCTTAGGTATAGTAGTAGCTGTTTTATAAATTTGGAAGCGCCAGTGTTAGGCGTATATATATTTAGGATTGTAATATTTTCCTGTTGGACAAGACCTTTTATCATTATATAATGTCCCTCTTTGTCTTTTCAAACTGCTGTTGTCTTAAAGTTTGTTTTGTCTGATAAAAGAATAGCTAGCTACTCCTGCTCGCTTTTGGTGTCAATTTACATGCAATGTATTTTCCACCCCTTTAACTTAAGTTTATGTGAGTCCTTAAGTGTTCAAGAACAGACCTTATGTGTTAGGGGAGTCTCTTGAAGGCAGCAGATAGCTGGTTGGTGAATTCTTACCCATTCTGCAATTCTGTATCTTTTAAGTGAAGCATTTAGGCCATTTACATTCAATGTCAGTATTGTGATGTGAGGGACTATTCCATTCATCTTGCTATTTGTTGCCTGTATACTTCTTTTAAATTGTATTTTTGTTTTATAGGTCCTGTGAGATTTATGCTGTAAAAGGGTTCTGTTTTGATGTGTTTCCAGGATTTGTTCCAAGAATTAGAGCTCCTTTTAGCAGTTCTTGTGCTGGCTCAGTCGGTGAATTCTCTCAGCATTTGTTTGTCTGAAAAAGACTTTATCTTTCCTTTATGTATGAAGCTTACTTTTGCTAGATACAAAATTCTTGACCAATAATTACTTTAAGAGCTGAATATAGGCCCCCAGTCCCTTATAGGGATTGTGGAGTTTCTGCTGAGAAATCTGCTGTTAATTTGATATGTTTTCCTTTATAGGTTACCTGGTGCTTTTGCCTCACAGCCCTTAAGATTCTTTCCTTTGTCTTGACTTTAGACAACCTGATGATAACGTGCCCAGGTGATGATCTTTTTGTGATTAATTTTACCAGGTGTTCTTTGAGCTTCTTGTATTTGAGTGTCTAGGTCTCTAGCAAGACTGAGGGTTTTCGTCGATTATTCCCCCAAATATGTTTTTTTCAAACTTTTAGATTTCTCTTCTTCCTCAGAAACGCCAATTATTCTTAGGTTTGGTTGTTTGACACAATCCCAAACTCTCGGAGGCTTTATTTTTTCCTATTCTTTTTTCTTTGTCTTTGTTGGATTGGTTTAATTTGAGAACCTTGTCTTTGAGCTCTGAAGTTCTTTCTTCTTCTTGTTTGATTCTATCCCTGAGACTTTCCAGAACATTTTGCTTTCTCTAACTGCATTTGTTATTTCCTGAAGTTTTGATTGTTTTTCATTTATGCTATCTATTTCACTGAAGATTTCTCCCGTTGTTTCTTGTATCATTTTTTTGATTTCCTTAAATTGGACTTCACCTTTCTCTGGTGCCTCCTTGGTTAGCTTAGTAACTGACCTTCTGAATTATTTTTCAGGTAAATCAGGGATTTCTTCTTGGTTTGGATCCATTGCTGGTGAGCAAGTGTGATTTTTTGGGGGGTGTTAAAGAACTTTGCTTTGTCATATTACCAGAGTTGTTTTTCTGGTTCCTTCTCATTTGGGTAGGCTATGTCAGAGGGAAGATCTGGGGCTCAAGGCTGCTGTTCATATTCTTTTGTCCCATGGGGTGTTCCCTTAATGTAGTACTCCCTCTTTTCCTAGGGATGTGGCTTCCTGAGAGCTGAGATGTAGTGATTGTTATCTCTCTTTTGGATCTAGCCACCCAGCAGGTCTACCAGGCTCCAGGCTGGTACTGGGGGTTGTCTGCACAGAGTCCTGTGAGGTAAACCATCTGTAGTTCTCTCAGCTGTAGATACCAGCACCTGCTCTAGTGGAGTGGCAGGGGGTGAAATGGACTCTGTGAGGTTCCTTAGTTTTGGTTGTTTAATGTACTATTTTTGTGCTGTTTGGTCTCCTGCCAGGAGGTGGTACTTTCAAGAGAGCATCAGATGTGGTAGTATAGGGAGGATCAGGTGGTGGGCAGGGCCCTAGAACTCCCAAGAGTATATGCCCTTTGTCTTTAACTGCCAGGGTGGGCATGGAAGGACCATCACGAAGGGGCAGGGCTAGGCGTGTCTGGGTTCAGATTCTCCTTGGATGGGTCTTGCTGTGGCTGCTGTGGGAGATGGGAGTGTGGTTCCTAGGTCAATGGAGTTATGTTCCCAGGAGGATTATGGCTGCCTCTGCTGTGTCTTGCAGGTTGTTAGGGAAGTAGGGGAAAGCCAGCAGTCACAGGCCTTACGCAGCTCCCACACAACCCAAAAGGCCAGTCTCACTCACACCATGCTCCACCCCCAACAGCACTGAGTCTGTTTCCAGGCAGTGGGCGAGCAGGGCTGAGAATGTGCCCCAGGCTACCAGATTCCCAGCTGCGAAAGCAAACAGGGCTTTCTGCCTCCCCAACCTGTGCAGTCTGCCCACCGGATTCATGTCCTCCCCCAAGATCTGGCCAGGAGACTTTGCGTTTGGTTGGAATTGTTACAAAGTTCAGCTGAAGGTTTCCTTCTTCCTGTAGTCTTTTCCTAGTACCTCTGGCAGCCCTCCCCAAGAACCCCTGTGAGACAACGGCAGAAATGGCTTCCCAGGGGACCCAGAGAGCCCACAGGGCTTTTCCACTGCTTCCTCTACCCCTGTATTTTGCTGAGCTCTCCAAATTGACTTAGCCCCGGGTAAGGTCGGAGGCTTCTCCCGTTATCTAGACCTTCCGGTTCCCCAGTGAGGGTGTGTGTTCGGGCCAGATGATCCCCCGTTCCCAGTTCCACAACTTGTGCACTGACAGTATTTGAAGTGTCTCCCGGGTCACGTAGGAGCAATCTGCTTCCTTCAGAGGGTCTGTGGGTTATCTCAGCTTTTCTGGTTTATTCCTGCAGTAGTTCTGGAGCAAAAGTTCATGATGCGAGTCTCCACACACTGTTCTGTCTGTCCAAGTGGGAGCTGCAATCTGGTCCTGCCTGCCGTCCGCCATGATGTTCTTGAAAACCAACAAGTACTTCTTAAATGCCGACGTATCATTTTCCCATGTCTGAGGGAGTATGGCAGTGAACAAAACAGACCAAAATTTCTGTTTCCATTGATTTCATTTTCTAGTAGAGATGCACAGATAATTTTAAAATGAGACTATATAGTATATTAAAAGGTGAAAATGCTTGAAATATAAACAAAACAATAAAATAATAAATAATAAAATAAAAATAATAAAAATAAAACAAACTGGGGGTTGGAGCGAGCCAGTGGTTCTTCATCTTTTCTGTGCCATAGGCCTCTGGCCACCTGGGGAAGCCCAAGGATCCCTTCTCAGAGTGCTTTTATTTTTGAATTAAATTAAATTAAAATTTATTATTGTTGTTATTATTATTATTATTATTAGAGTTAGGTTCTCACTATATTTCCCAGGGTGGTCTTGAACCTCTGGCCTCAAGTGATCCTCCCATCTTGGCCTCTTAAAATATTGGGATTTCAGGCATAAGCCACCACACCAGGCCTCAGAATGTTTTTAAATGCACAAAGTAAAATGTATAAAATCACAGAGGAGGCTGGGTATGGTGGCTCATGCCTGTAATCCCAGCACTTTGGGAGGCCGAGATGGACGAATCACTTGAGGCCAGGAGTTCAAGACCAGCCTGGCCAATATGGCAAAACCTTGTCTCTACCCCAAATACAAAAATAAGCGAAGCATGGTGGCACACACCTGTAGTCCCAGCTACTAGGGAGGCTGAGGCAGGAGAATCACTTGAACTCGGGAGGTGAAGGTTGCAGTGATGGAGATTGTGCCGCTGCACTCCAGCCTGGATGACAGAGAGGGACTCTGTCTCAGAAAAAAATCACAGAGGAAAAAAAATATATTAAAATATAGCTACCAAAATAATGAATAAACAAACTTCCAATAGAGTAATATACATTTTTGAATTAATACATTACTTAATGAGACAGTATATTACAAATATAGGCAAGTCAAAGTTTTAATTTTATTTTAAAATGACACATCAGTGAGGGTGGTTATTACTAAGCTTTAATGAGAGTGTTAAACTGTGAAGTGCTCTTTGACTCACCTCCTTCCACTGATTGATAAACTAATGTGAATAGGGGATCCTCGAAAGCAATTAATATGTTTGGGTCACCAGTGTGAGAATGTGAGACATCGTTGTCCCATGGCAAAGAATTGTCTGATATTGGCTAGCAACGCTGCAGAGGCATCAGATGAAAAGACTTTGATCACCTGTATGCAGCAGCAAATGTAATAATTACCTTACTTCTGAGATGTCTGCAACAACTGTCATGTAATATGAATATCCATAATTTCCTCTGGGTCACAATTAGTCATATTGCTAATGTGACTGTGGATGCTTCTTGTATTCATAATCAAAGAAAATGACAAATTTTAGTGGGACCCTGGTGAAAATAAAGATGCAATTACTTTCCTATATGAGTTCATGCACCTCCTTGAATTCTGCCAGTGGTCTGCAGGTCAAGAATATAAGTCATTCATTACCAGCCCACCCAGAGGTGAGATCAGTGTTATCCAACTTCTAATGGCTGGAAAATTCTGGTATGGGAAGAAACAACAACATGGAGGATGGATGCTGGGGAGGCCCCAAAGCAGGATTCCTCCCCCACATTCCACTTCTGTGGGTCATTCATGAAAGTGTTAGAATTGGTCATTTGTACTTCCCTTGTTTTAGCAGTGAAAGTCCCACATCTCAGGAAACCCATCTGTCTTGAGCAAACCAGGAAAGTTCATCTCCCTAGTCATACAGCCTTCTCTGTGATCTCTGGGCATCCATGAGTTCATGAATTTTATCCATGTGAACTTCCACTTACCCTGGTGATAAATTATATAGAGCAAAAATTGACAGATGCACAAGGAGAAATCAGCAAATCTACAATTTGAATGAGAAATTTAGATGTGCCTCTCTCAGTAAATGATATCAAATAGACAAAATGGGTAACAATAGAGAAATTTGAATGACATTTTCAACAGTGAATGACATATAGAGAAACAGGGAAATAGAAACCTTAAAAATTAGTAAGGCTACTAGGGTGCTGTGGCTCACACTTGTAATCCCAGCACTTTGGGAGGCTGAGGCAGGTGGATCACGAGGTCAGCAGTTTGAGACCAGCCAATATGGTGAAACCTCATCTCTACTAAAAAAAAAAATTAGTAAGGCTAATGACATTTTGTGCTGGCAAGATTCCTGGGAAAACAGGAATTCATATATATCTAGCGCTATTATTTTGAAAGGAAATGTGGCACTATCTGGGAAATTTTAAGATGAGCACATCTATGATTCAGCAATTCCACTGATAGATGTTTATCGGGGAGAAAACTCACCCAACTCACCCATGTGCACAAGGAGACATTGCAGCTCTGCTCATAATAGCAAAAAGTCCAAAAAGCTAATCAGCACTCAATTAAGGATGGGTAATTTGAGCCGAGTGCAGTGGTGTGCACTTGTAGTCCCAGCTACTCTAGAGGCTGAGGCAGGAGAATTCCTTGAGCCCAGAAGTTTGAGACCAGCCTGGGTGATATAGTGAAACGACAACAGTGACGATGATGGAGGAGGAGGAGAAGAGGAAGAGGAAGGAGGAGAAGAGGAAGAGGAAGAAGGAGAAGAAGAAAAGGAGGAGGAGGAAGAGGAGAAGGAAGAGGAGGAGGAGAAGAAGAAGAAGAAAGTGAAAAAATGGAAAAATGTATCATGCAAACAGAAATCACAAGAAAGCTGGTGTTGCTCTACTAATATTACAGAATAGACTTGAAAACAAAAAATGTTAATAAAGAGAGACATTTTATAATCATAAAAGGGTCAATGTGCCAGGAAGATATAACAATCATAAACATATATGCACTTAACAACAGAGCCCAAAAATAAGTGAAGTAAAAACTGACAAATGAAGGGAGAAATAGGCAATTCAACAATAGCAGTTGAATACTTTCAATAATGAATACAATATGTTGGCAGAAGACCAACAACGAAATAGAAGACTTAAACAACACTATAAACCAACTATACCTAAAAGATATCTTTAGAACACTGCATCCAATACATTATACAAGAAAAGAAGAAAAATTGACCTTTGAACAACACGAGTTTGTGTTTGAACTCTGTTGGTTCACTTATATGTTACTTTTCTGCTGCCTCTGCTACCCCTGAGATGGCAATACCAACCCTTCTCTCTTTCTCCCTCTTCCTCCTCCGCCTCAGCCTATGCAGCATGAACACAATGAGGATGAAGGCATTTATGATGACCCCACTTCCTCTTAATAAACAGTAAATATATATTCTCTTCCTTGTGATTTTCTTAATAACATTTTCTTTTCTCTAGCTCATGTTATTGTAAGAATTCACTGTATGATACATATAATATACAAAAAAAGAATGGGTAGATAACCTGAGGTTTATTCAAACAGTGGACTACTTTATAATATTTGAAATAAATTTAAGTAGAGTTACATGAACCAATAAGGATAAAACTTAAACACACTAAAAACTGAAAAAAAATCAGGTTGCAAAATGATATGGTATGATACCATTTATTTTAAATTTTTAAAAACACACAAAATTGTAGGGAAAAGAAAGATCAGACTGTTACTGTGTCTATGTAGAAAGGGAAGACATAAGAAATTCCATTTTGACCTGTACCTTGAAAAATTGCTTTGCTGAGATGCTGTTAATTTGTAACTTTGCCCCAGTCACTTTGCCCTAACCTTGTGCTTACAGAAACATGTGTTGTATGGAATCAAGGTTTAAGGGATCTAGGGCTGTGCAGGACATGCCTTGTTAACAAAATGTTTACAAGCAGTATGCTTGGTAAAAGTCATCGCCATTCTCTAGTCTCAATAAACCAGGTGCACAATGCATTGTGAAAAGCTGCAGGGACCTCTTCCTTGGAAATCCGGGTACTGTCCGAGGTTTCTTCCCATATGGTAGTCTGAAATATGGCCTTGTGGGATGAGAAAGACCTGACCATCCCCCAGCCTGACACCCGTAAAGGGTCTGTGCTGAGGTAGATTAGTAAAAGAGGAAAGCCCCTTGCAGCTGAGATAGGGGAAGGCCACTGTCTCCTGCCTGCCCCTGGGAACTGAATGTCTCGGTATAAAACCCGATCGTACATTTGTTCAATTCTGAGACAGGAGAAAAACTGCCTATGGTGAGAGGCGAGACATGTTGGCAGCAATGCTCCTTTGTTATTCTTTACTCCACTGAGATGTTTGGGCGGAGAGAAACATAAATCTGGCCTACGTGTATATCCAGGCATAGTACCTCCCATTGAACTTAATTATGACATAGATTATTTTGTTCACATGTTTTCTTGCTGACCTTCTCCCTATTATCACCCTGCTTTCCTACCGCATTCCTCTTGCTGAGATAATGAAAATAATAATCAATAAAAACTGAGGGAACTCAGAGACTGGTGCCGGTGCAGGTCCTTGGTATGCTGAGTACCAGTCTCCTGGGCCCACTGTTGTTTCTCTATACTTTGTCTCTGTGTCTTATTTCTTTTCTCAGTCTCTCATACCACCTGACGTGATATACCCACAGGTGTGGAGGGGCAGGCCACCCCTTTACAAAATAATACTTTGTCTATGGACACCTACATAGGTGGTAGAAATACAAACCCATGTATGGCAATGATACTCATCAATTAAACATTTTTCCTGTGGGGAATAAGGGATAAAGGAAGGACTCCTGCCCATGGGACCACTAATGCCACTCTAACCCTAATCAGGACTGGGTACTGAGAGTGGGAAGATTCCTTCACACCTAGTTGGGAGTAGCCACAGGGTGTTAATCAGATTCCGAGGCAACCCTTACTCTGCTGTCCGTCACACATGAATTTGAGCTTGTGATCTTGGGCACAACCCACAATGTCTGGACCTTGGTCAACCCATCTGTGAAACGAACTAAAGATATTTGCCCTGGAGAATGGCAGACTCAGTGTCAACATTCACATTGTCAGAAGCAAATGGGAAAGATAATCTAGACTGCCTTGTACTGTGTGGCTTCACTGTCAAGAATTTCTCTCCCCAGGGGAAGCAGATGGAATTAAAACATTGTGATTATTCTTAAGCACCTCATGCAACGGCTGCTGCACACCATCTGTGAAGTCAGTTGCAGACCTATGATGAGGAAGTAGAATCATGTGGTCTCCAGGCCCTTTGCTGAAATGTCTTTCTGCTGGGTAATTAATTACGTGGTGTTGAAATGCTCTGCGTCAAGTCCCTTTGGTTTAGTCATCATGCTTGCTTAATGTTCTGTTAATGTCCATGCTGCTTTCTAGGAACTTGCACATCAGTATCCCTGTCCAGGTTAAAGGAATTTGCAATGTCCCCATAGACTCTGAATTTCTACCTTGAGTGAAACAATGAAAAGGGGTGACCATACTCTCATCTTCCCCAGCTGCCTGGTTGCTGCAGGGTAGGGGGTTGGCTATGGGTGGTGGTTAATGAATCCCTGTTGGCTCCTACTGCCAAACAGACTGACTACACATCAGCTCTGATAACTGACAGATCCCACCCTCAGACAAAAGCAAGAAAATGTGTGTAACAGTTTGCATTGTAATTAGTAGGGAATAAAAGACTCTAAGTGCTTCATGATTTCTGGTTCACTGGAATTGAAAACAAAGTAAGGTCTAGTACTGAGGGAGAGTCAGTCCCTGTTTGGTTGACCCCAAAACATTTGCAATTAGATTTGCTGGATCTGGGATCCCAAGAGATTTTGAACCATGGGGTGGGAAGCCACCAAACTCAGATTCTTGATGGCATGCTAGGCTTGATCCATGGGGAATGGGGCTCCCCCAATCCCTTTCTGCTGTCACCAACAACTGAGGCTGGTGTTGGGGAAGAAGAACCCAAGAGTCCGGCAGGCAGAGGCAGCAAGTCACTGGTCCACAAGAGGCTGTCCTCAGTAAGATCTTGTCTCTGCCCAGCAGCCCCAAGTGGACAAGTATTTTGTTTTTTACTGTGGTAAAATATACATAACATAAAATTTACCATTTTAACCCTTTTTGAGTGTATTACTATGTGGTATTAAGTACATTCATGTTGTTGTGCACCCATCACCACTACCCATCAACAGAATTTTTTTTTTTTTTTTTTTTTTTGAGATGGAATCTTGCTCTGTCGCCCAGGCTGTTGTGCAGTGGCATGATCTCGGCTCACTGCAAGCTCCGCCTCCTGGGTTCACGCCATTCTCGTGCCTCAGCCTCCCGAGTAGCTAGGACTACAGGCGCCTGCCACCACACCCAGCTAATTTTTTTTTGTATTTTCAGTAGTGACGGGGTTTCACCAGGATGGTCTCGATCTCCTGACCTTGTGATCCGCCCACCTCAGCCTCCCAAAGTGCTGGGATTACAGGTGTGAGCCACTGCTCCTGGTCTGAATTATTTGGGGCGTGGTGGCTCATGCCTGTAATTCCAGCACTTTGGGAGGCCGAGGTGGGTGGATCACGTGAGGTCAGGAGTTCCAGACCAGCCTCACCAACATGGCAAAACCTCATCTCTACTAAAAATTAGCCAGGTGTGGGGGTGAGTACCTGTAATCCCAGCTACTCTGGAGGATGAAGCAGGAGAATCGCTTGAACCCGGAAGGCGAAGGTTGCAGTGAGCTGAGATCGCACCATTACACTCCAACCTGGGTGACGGGGGAGACTTTGTCTCAAATAAATAAATAAAAAGAACATTTCAGAGTAAGGACATCCTGTCACACAACCTCTAATTATTTCAGCAAGCATCTCTTTAAAAAAAAGGACGCTGTCCTTCATAACCACATGGTTATTATCCCCCCCAGAAAAGTAACAGCAATTCCCTAATGTCATATAAATTCCAATGCAAATTTCCTCAATTTCCCCCCAAATGTCTTGTATAGCTGATGTTTTCAAACTATGCTCTAATCACTAACCACACATTGTAGTTATTAGTCATGTGTCTGAATTCTCTTGAATGGTTTCCCCTTCTGCTTGCTTCTACGAGGCTGGGAGGGTTAAATTGCATAACATCCCACTTTCTGAATTGGTCTAATTATTTCCACTTGATGTTCCTTCATCTCCCGTATCTTCTACAAACTGAGATAAATGTCTGTAAGCTTGATTTGATTTAAGCAGAACAGCCTTGGCAAGAATAAATACTCCATGGGTGGCGATGAACTTCACCTTGAAACATGACTACCCCTTGGAAAAGTGGAATGTGGCGCCTCTGTGTGCCCTGGGCGGGGGTTCCCAAGTAGGACAATGCAAAATGACTCCAAATAATTCATGTTATTAGAAATGCAAGTGTTTTAAAATCACATGTTTTGTATTGTAAGAATTGTGTTACACAGTTCTTCTTCAGAAAAGGTTTTTCCTTGAGGTGTTAGAGCAGGTCAACACCAAAAACTAAAATAAAATGAGAGATTCTTCAATGAAAACACTAAGGACAATTGTTACTGGAGAATGTGGAAATCTTGAAAGAGAAAAAGGAGAAGGGCTCTAGGCGACTTTAAAATTGTATATTTAAATAACATCCAAGTAGTACTGTGAAAATGACAAACTATAGAAAGAGTTTCACATAAATTTTCAAGGTGGAATTTGATATCATATAATGTGATATCACATTATAACAATATTTTAAAAATAATTTTGAATATTGGCTCTCTTTTCTGTCATTTCCTTTTTTTGAGATTTCAACAAATTTACTCAATATTGATGTAAATACATGAAATTTTATATGTAACACATGGCCTTTAGTATCACAGGATTTGGCCTTCTGAAGTAAATCACAGGTAAACAAAAGCATGCTGCATTTCTGTACTAACCAACAGTGTTGCAATCTAATATGGCTTGGCTCTGTGTTCCCACCCAAATCTCATCTTCAATTGTAATCTGTGTCGAGAGAGGGAGGTGATTGGATAATGGAAGCAGTTCCCTCATGCGTTCTCATGATAGTGAGTGAGTTTGCACGAGATCTGATGGTTTCATAAGGGGCTCTTTCCTCTCTGCTCACACTCTCTCCTGAGGTCTTGTAAAGAAGGTGCCTGCTTCCCCTTCTACCATGATTGTAAGTTTCCTGAGGCCTTCTCAGCCATGCGGAACTGTGAGTCAATTAAACCTCCTTTGTTTGTAAATCTTTATAGCAATATAACAACGAACTAATACATAATTCAACAGAGCCCTTCCGTAGCTTTTCACTAGGTACCTGAAGCAAGATTCCTCCTGCTTAGAAATAGGTGGAGGCTGGGCATGGTGGCTCATGCCTGTAACTCCAGCACTTTGGGAAGTCGAGGTGGGCAGATCACCTGAGGTCAGGAGTTTGAGACCAGCTTGGCCAACATGGTAAAACCCCGTTTCTACTAAAAATACAAAAATTAGCGGGGCGTGTTGGTGTGCGCCTGTAATCCCAGCTACTCAGGAGCCTGAGGGAGAAGAATAGCTTGAACCTTGCAGGCAGAGGTTGCAGTGAGCCGCAATCACACCACTGCACTCCAGCCTGGATAACAGAGCAAGATTCCGTCTCAAAAAAATAAAAAATAAAAAATAAATAAATAGGTGGGGGGAAAAATCCTCAAATTAACCCAGAAAAAAAATGGTAACTCAGAATTATATTCTCATAAGGTTTCACAGCTGCTCAACACCAGAAATAGATTATGAAGCCTTTTGCCTAAGCACTTCTATAAAAGTTTCAGTGTTGACCAAAATAAGACACAGGTTTCTCATTAAACTTTGTCTTAATGAGTCTCGAAATTCTGTGACAGATTTTTGGTCAAGTTGTCTCCATTAAAAATTACTGATTTTGAAAACTAATGACTTGCCAGGTGCAGCGGCGTGCCTGTAATTCCAGGTACTCAGAAGGTTGAGGTGGGAGAATTGCTTGAACCCAGGAGGCGGAGGTTGCAGTGAGCCGAGATGGTGCCACTGTACTCCAGCCTGGGCAACAGAGTGAAACTGTGTCTCAAAAAACAAAAAACAGAACAAAACAAAAAACCAAAACCAAAACAAAAACATCTGATTACTGAAAATTGTCACACGAATACAAAACAAGAACGATTCACAAAATATTCTGCTTTCCTTCTGAATCTTTTATGATGCATTATTATCATTAACTAGTCTTGTACTATTAAACTTAAATGGCCAATTGAAACAAACAGTTCTAGACAGTTCTTCCATGACTGATTAAGGCTGGGGTGGCAGGTACTAGGGATAATATTCATTTAGCCTTCCAAGCTTTCTGGGTAGACTTGGTGACCTTGCCACCTCCAGCACCCTTCTTGTCCACTGCTTTGATGAAACCAACAAACAGCAAAAGGACTCAGGGGAGCTGGTCAGAAAAGCTTTCAACACACATGGAGTTGCTAGAAACCATATCCATGGTGGAAGCATCACCTGATTTTAAGAATTTAAATCTTCCAGCTTCTTACCAGAACAGCAATCAGTCTTCTTCAGTCCAGCAAACTTAAAAGCAATGTGAGCTGTCTGACAATTCAGAACAGGGCCACAATCAGTACTGATCTGGCCTGAGTGGTTCAGGATAATCACCTGAGCAGTGAAGTCAACTGCTTCCACAGGTGGATCATTTATGCTGTCACCAGCAACATTGCCACAATGAACATCTTTGACAGACACATTCTTGACATTGAAGCCCACATTGTCCTCAGGAAGAGCTTCACTCAAAGCTTCATGATGCATTTCAACAAACTTTCCTTCAATTGTAACCAATTGTTGACTGGAGCAAAGGTGACTACTGTGCCAGGCTTGAGAACACCAGCCTCTGCTCAGCCCTTAGGGATGGTATCGATACCACCAATGCTGTAGACATCCTGGAGAGGCAGATGCAAGGACTTGTCAGTAGGACGAGCTGGTGGCAGGATGTAATTCAGAGCTTCAGGCAGCATGGTTCCACTGCCATTGCCATCATTACGGGTGACTTTCCATCCCTTTAACCCAGGCATCTGAACCCTTGGCACCAGCATGCTCTCACTGTTCCAAACAGAAATTGACGCAAATGCTACTACTTAGGGGATAGGGATTGTAGTCAATTTTCTTAATGTGAGTGCTGATTTTCTTAATGACTTCCTTGTGTCTTTTCTGGCTGTAGGGTGGCTCAATGGAATCCGTTTTAACACCAACAATTAGTTGTTTCACACCCAGGGTGTAAGTTAGAAGGGCACACTCATGAGTCTGCTCATTCTTGGAGACACCAGCTTCAAATTCACCAACACCGGCAGCAACAATCAGGACAGCACAGTCAGCCTAAGATGTGCCTGTAATGACATTTTTGATAAAGTCTGTGTCTCTTGGGGCATCAATGGTAGTCACGTAGACTCGCTGGTCTCAACTTTCCATGGAGAGATGGTGACATCAATGGTGACATCACACTCTTGCTTAGCTTTCAGTGTGTCCAAGACCCAGGCTTACTTTAAGGAGCCTTTTTCCATCTCAGCAGCCTCCTCTGTGACCAAGAGAAGACATAAGTTTTTCTACCGTTCTTTTATCAACTCTGCCACATTTGGAGATCAGATGGCCAGTAGTGGTGGACTTCCCTGAATCTGTGTGTCCAATGATGACAATGTTGACATGCATCTTCTTCCTTTCCCATTTTGGCTTTTAGGAGCGGTTTTCATGATACCTGTGTTCTGGCAGTACACCCATTGCAAGAAAGTTCTTCTCTGACATTCTTGAGTGGTTTCAGGTGGGTAGGGCTTTACAACACCGAGGTAACGCATATTGTGTGTTTCTGAAGCCTCTAGAAGACTAGAGTTCACCTCTGAAATGACTTATAACAAAAGAATAAATAATGGCATTATTAAAAGGAAATTTATAAACATAAGCTTCAAGTAGTTCAAATAGTGGGACTGAGATAAAGAAAGCTAGACAGGTATTTTCAGCCTCTCCATGGGGCTAGAACTGAAGGAAACTTTTAGAGAAAACTTCAGAAGCAGATCTTTGTCTTTATTTTTTCCTTTTATTATTGTTCTCTACATATCTAGTGCATGGAGACTATTTGTGACACTAGGTGTTCTTGTTCTCTGCCTTCTCTGGGGTTCCTGGAAGCCCTTCCTCCCCTGTTCAGAACAGTCCAGCTCCCCCCCACCCTTGCACATCCCATTTAGTAGAGTGAAAGCCTGCATTGCCATCACTCAAGTAGGCCCTCAAGGGACCCACTCTACCTCCAAGTGACTTTTCAATGTTTCCTTTATGATATGATTTGGCTGTATCCCCACCCAAATGTCATCTTGAATTATAGATTCCATAATTCCCACGTGTCACGGGAGGGATCCAGTGGGAGGTAATTGAATCATGGGGGCGGGTCTTTCCTATGCTGTTCTCATGATAGTAAATAAGTCTCATGAGACCTGATGGTTTTATAAAGGGGCATTACCCTGCACATGCTGTCTTGCCTGCCGCCATGTAAGATGTGACTTTGCTCCTCATTCATCTTCCTCAATGTTTGAACTAACTTACGTTCCCACCAACAGTGTACAAGCATTCCTATTTCTCCACAGCCTCACTAGCATCTGTTGTTTCTTGACTTTTTAATAATTGCCATTCTGACTGGTGTGAGATGGTATCTCGTTGTGGTTTTGATTTGCATTTCTCTAACAATCAGTGATGTTGAGCTTTTATTCATGTTTCTTGGCCGCATAGATGTCTTCTTTTGAGAAGCGTCCATTCATATCCTTTGCCCACTTTTTGATGGGGTTGTTTGTCTAACTATTTTTTTATACCCATCAACCATACCCACCTCCCCCGCCAGTCCTCCATTACCCTTATCAGTCTCTGGTAACCATCCTTTTACTCTCTATGTCCATGAGTTCAATTGTTTTTTATTTTTGTTTAGATCTCACAAATAAGTGAGAACATGAGGAGTTTGTCTTTCTGTGCCTAGCTTATTTCACTTAACATAATGATCTTCAGTTCCATCTATGTTGTTGCAAATGACACAATCTCATTCTTTTTTATGGCTAAATAGTACTCCATTGTGTATATGTACCACATTTTCTTTTTCCTTTCATCTGTTGGACACTTAGGTTGTTTCCAAATCTTGGCTGTTGTGAACAATGCTGCAATAAACGTGGGAGTGCAGATAGCTATACAATAATATACTGACTTCCTTTCTTTTGGGTATATATCCCACAGTGGGATTGCTGGATCGTGATAGCTCAATTTTTAGTTTTTTGAGGAACCTCCAAACTGTTCTTCATAGTAATTGCATAAGTTTACATTCCCACCAACAGTGTACCAGGGCTCTCTTTTCTCTACATCCGTGTCAGCATTTGTTGTTGCCTGTCTTTTGGATATAAGCCATCTTAACTGGGGTGAGAGGATATCTCATTGTAGTTTTGATTTGCATTTCTCTGATGACCAGTGACGTTGAGCACCTTTTCATATGTCTGTTTGCCATTTGTATGTCATCTTTTGAGAAATGTCTATTCAGATATTTCGCCCTTTTTGACTAGATTTGATTTTTTTTTCCTATAGAGTTGTTTGAGATCCTTATGTATTCTGGTTATTAATCTCTTGTCAGATGCATAGTTTGTAAATATTTTTCCCATTCTGTGGGTTGTCTCTGCACCTTGCTGATTGTATCCTTTGCTGTGCAGAAGCTTTTTAACCTGTTTTCCCATTTGCCCATTTTTGCTTTGGTTGCCTGGGCTTGTGGGGTATTGCTCAAGAAATTTTTGCCCAGAATAATGTCCTGAAGATTTTCCCCACCCTATGATGCTTTAATCCTCCTTAAAACTCAGTGCTTCAGGCAGCTTCCTGACTGACAAATGCCTGGGTCCAGTTATTTTATTTATTTATTTTTTTCGAGATGGAGTCTTGCTCTATTTCCCAGGCTGGAGTGTAGTCGCGCGACCTTGGCTCACTGCAGTCTCCACCTCCCAGGTTCAAGTGATTCTCCTGCCTCATCCTCCAGAGTAGCTGGGATTACAGGTGTGCGCCACCATGCCTGGCTACTGGGTCTAGTTCTGATCACTTCCCACTGTCCTCTGTAAGTAAAGTGAACTTTTCCAAAGGAGGCATGTATTGAGCTGAATGGGTTAACTGATGCTGCAGTAACAAACAACCCTCATATTTCAGTACTTAAACTTATAAGGTTGTGATTGCCTCAAACTATATCCCTATGAAGGGAGAGCTGGGGGCCCTGCTCTATGCTATCCTCACTCTAGGAACCAGGCTGATAGAGTAGCCACCGGCTGCTGACTGCTTCTGCAAAGGGACAGAGTGTGTGGTGAATTAACACTGGCTCTTAAAGCTTCCTACTGGCGGTAACATCACTTTACTCACATTTCATCAGCCAAAGCAAGCCACATGGCCATATCCCATTTCAAGGGGGAGGAGTATAATAGACCTTATTATTGCCAGAATGTTTGCTGTCTTGGTTTATCTTTCTTGGGCTTGGTTTATCTTTCTTCTGATTCTTGCTACAAAACAGATGATAGTTTTTATACATTTAAGGCAAAATAATATTGGCATCTTCTTTATGTGAAATATCTCCCTTAAGGTGAAGCTTCAGATATTGCACATAAATATCTTTAATAGCATAGTTAAAGAGAAACTGAAGTATTTTTTACTTTATTCGCATGGCCATCCCAGGGTCTAAAGGGTCTAACCCCCATTGTTGGCTAGTCACCCTTGAATTCCAACTCCATGCTTAGTTCATAGGATCAAACTTGTTGCTTTGTTTGTAGTGATGTTCCAGAAGAAATGAAAATATAATCAGGAAGACTGAGCTGAAAGCTACCCACCAGAGCTCTGCACAGGCTGGTCACAGCCCTCTGAGAAAGACAGCTGTCAGAGCCATTTGCTAAGAACTTCCTGCTAACATGTGTATCAGAGGCCAGGAACAGTCCTCTAACCCCAGGGATTTCAATTAACAGGGGTTAAGCTAAGATGTTTACTTAGATTATCTCATTTAATCCTCAAAACAATGCTGGTATCAAATACTAATATATTAATTCCATTTTTCAGATAAGGAAATGGAGGATCAGGAAAGGTGACAAAATTTTATTAGAAGCTGGGATTCAGAAGAAGAACATAATCACTGCATTAAATTACTTATTAAGGTTTTATAGTCAAGGGAACAAAAACCTGAATGACTTATTCAGGCCACACTATCCTGTTAGTTAATCCCCAGGTGTTTTAACTCCCAGGAAGAGCTGAGGTTTATATTTATGAATATACACAAGTTATAAATCAGGTGCCCCCAAGCCTGTTGATCTTTCACAAGTGTGATCTCTTGTGTCACATCCAAGCTTAGAAAGTAACTCTTTTAAATATACTTTAGTAGATTCTCTCTTTTTTTGAGACGGAGTATTGCTCTGTCACCCAGTCTGGAGTGCAGGCGGGATCTTGGCTCACTGCAACCTCCGCCTCCTGGGTTTAAGCAATTCTCCAGCCTCAGCCTCCCGAGTAGCTGGGACTACAGGCACGTGCCACTATGCCCGGTTAATTTTTTGTATTTTTAGTAGAGACGGGGTTTCACTGTGTTAGCAGGATGGTCTCAATCTCCTGACAATGTGATCCACTCACCTTGGCCTCCCAAAGTGGTGGAATTACAGGCATAAGCCACCGCGCCCAGCCGTCAATTCTCTTTTTTAAAGATTTTTGTTTTCTTTGAGACAATGTCTTGTTCTGTCACCCAGGCTGGAATGTGGTGGCGTGATCTCTGCTCACTGCCACCTCTGTTCCCTGGGTTCAAGCAATTCTTCTGCCTTAGCTCCTCGAGTAGTTGGGACTATAGGCGTGTGCCACCATGCCTGGCTAATTTTTTGTATTTTTAGTAGAGATGGGATTTCGCCATGTTGGACAGGCTGGTCTCAAACTCCTGGCCTCAAGTGATCTGCCCTCCTCGGCTTCCCAAGGTGCTGGGATTACAGGCATGTGCCACTGCGCCCGGCTGATTTTTAAAAGATTTTTAAAAGGCTTGTTTAAAAATATATATGTTTAACTTTTTGGCCTGGTGCAGTGGCTCACGCCTGGAATCCTAGCCCTTCAGGAGGCGGAGGTAGGTAGATTGCCTGAGCTCAGGAGTTCGAGATCAGCCTGGGCAATACGGTGAAACCCTGTCTCTACTAAAATACAAAAAATTAGCTGGGTGTGGTGGCGGGTGCCTATAATCCCAGGTACTCAGGAGGCTGAGACAGGAGAATCGCTTGAACCAAGGAGGCGGAGGTTATGGTGAGCCGAGATCATGCCATTGCACTCCAGCCTGGGCGACTGAGCAAGACTCTGTCTCAAAAGAAAAAAAAAAAAAAAAAATATATATATATATATATATATATATATATATAAAACTAATGTTTTATATATATTGTATATAATACATATATATTTTTATATAAATATATATATTTAACTTTTTAATAAGAGAATAACTGGTGATCCTGGACCTCCCTGGATGGATGCAGAGATTGGATAATCTGTGTTTTTTAAACAACTTTGTTGAGATATGATTCATATACCATAAAATTTGACCTTTCAAAGCATACAATTCAGTGGTTTTTAGCATGTTTGCCAAGTTGAGCAACCATCATCTCTATCTAATTGCAGACTATTTTTACCAACGCAAAAGGAAACCCTGTCCCCATTAGCAGGCCCTCCCCATTCCTCTCTCCCCTTTCCCCAGCCATAGGCAACCACAGATCTATTCTCTATCTGTGTGGATTTGTGTGTTCTGGATATTTTATATAAACGGAATCATATGATCATATATACATTTATTTATTTAATTTTTTAAACCATTTCACCTTTATTCTGTTAAGTGAGGTTCCAAACAGACTTTACTTTCCAAACTGTTTACCTGTTGTCCCAGCACCACTTCTCTGTCCCTTTCACCTTCTTTGGTGATTGGTGACATGTTCCAGTCTTTGCTATCAGCTTTGTTTCTGAGCCCTCAATTCTGCCTCATTGATGTTTCTGTTCAGGATCCCTATAGGATGTGAAGTCAGATGGGAGCTGATCTAAATCCCAGATCTCATATGTTAGCTGTGACATCCATTTATTAATTTATCCTACAAATATTTACTGAATTCTGTGCCAAGTCTTTTTTTTTTTTTTTTTTTTGGACAGGGTCTCTATTGCCCAGGCTGGAGTGCTGGAATGAAGTAACATGATCACAGCTCACTGTAGCCCCAACCTCCTGGGCTCGAGCCATCCTCCTGCTCAGTCTCCCAAGTAGCTGGGACCACAGGTGTGTGCCACCACAGCCGCCTAACTTTTGTATTTTTTCGTAGAGACAGGATTTTGTCATGTTGCCTAGGCTGGTCTCCAACTGCTGGGCTCAATCTATCCACCCACCTTGGCCTCCCGAAGTGTTGGGATTACAGGTGTGAGTCACCACGCCCTAGCCCAAGTCTTATCCTAGGCACTGGGGACCCAAGAAATGCAGATTTGGTCCCTGTTTTAAGCAGAGGGACCAACATAATCTGGCAGGGAAAGTTCCTATGGATAAAAATACAGACATAAACAGCAGCGGTGAGAGTGAGGCACTTTGTATATCTTTTCTTTTTATATCTTAATCTTATAACTGGCCTCAAAGCCCCATTTTCCAGTTGAAAAAACTGAGGTTCAAAGCAGTCAACTAACTTTCCCATAGCAAATTCGTTGCAAGTGGCACACCAGGCTTGGTAAGTGGCAAATCAGGCCGATGTCAAGCCCTTGGGATTAAGCCCTCTGCTATATCAAGGAGAAAGGGCTATGGAGGGCCAGCGAGTGAGAGGCAGGCCGAGAGAAAGGAAGAACAGCTGGTCCAAGGTCTCAGAGCAGGTTCGTTTCTGGGGAAAGGCCCCTATCTCTGCTTCCCCCAGGCGGAGGAAGACTTGGGCCCTTTGAAAGGAAAATAAAACTTCGGGATCCCCAAATCACTAAGCCAAGGGAAAAATCAAGCTGGGAACTATGTCAGGCAAACCTACCTCCCATTTTATTCCTAAATAGCTACATACCTCCCTCACAAACTGCCCACAAGAAAAGTCATTGTGGGCCTCAAGATCTTTATCCTAAAAGAGTTCTGTTGAATTTCACTCTGGCAGTGTAAACCAATAACTGGTCTTCAGGGGTGCGGACAGAAAGTCATCCTTCTGCTCACCTGAGACACATGCATATCTGATTGTTTCCTCTGCCCTATTGTTTATGTAAAAATGCAGATTCACTGAGTCAGACTAAATTGTGTGTTCAGTGAAAGGCTCATCAAGGACTCAATGCAATCTTTCATCTCTTATCAACCTTTTGTCTCTTATGACCTGGAAGCACCCCTGCTGCCTTCAAGTTGTCCCACATTGCCAGACTGAACCAATGTACATCTTACACACATTGATTGATGTCTCCTGGCTCCCTGTGAATAAAAGCAAGCTGTGCCCTGACCACCTCAGGCACACGTCCGGACCTCCTGAGGCTGTGTGATGGGTGCATCCTTAAGTTTGGCAAAATAAACTTTCTACATTGACTGAGATCTGTCTCAAATATTTGGGGTTCACAGCCCTGCCATCTCTGCCCTCCTTCCCACCTTCTGCCCTGGGCATGGCTGGTAGACAAAAACCTGGAGAGCAGCCCACTCCCTGCTGATTGTCCTTCACTGGAACAGGCAGAGGAGGTTCTGGGTCACAACACAGAGGTGGGCTGTAAGCCTGCAGGAGATTACAGCTGATCCCTGAGGTGGGCCTGCCCCAAGGTGGTGGCTTCAGCCTGGGAGGGCCAGAGGAGCTCAGGCGAGACCTCAGCAGTCCACGTGGAGAGGGAGGGCGGAGCTCAGGCGAGACCTCAGCAGTCCACGTGGAGAGGGAGGGCGGAGCTCAGGCGAGACCTCAGCAGTCCACGTGGAGAGGGAGGGCGGGGCTCAGGCGAGACCTCAGCAGTCCACGTGGAGAGGGAGGGCGGGGCTCAGGCGAGACCTCAGCAGTCCACGTGGAGAGGGAGGGCGGGGCTCAGGCGAGACCTCAGCAGTCCACGTGGAGAGGGAGGGCGGGGCTCAGGCGAGACCTCAGCAGTCCACGTGGAGAGGGAGGGCGGGGCTCAGGCGAGACCTCAGCAGTCCACGTGGAGAGGGAGGGCGGGGCTCAGGCGAGACCTCAGCAGTCCACGTGGAGAGGGAGGGCGGGGCTCAGGCGAGACCTCAGCAGTCCACGTGGAGAGGGAGGATGGGGAGAGGGAGGGGAGATGACTAGACCCTGAGTGACGCACACAGGCTCCCACTTCCATTCGAAGACACTTCCAGTGAGATGCTTAAATCTGCAGTGGAGGGTAAGAGACATGACCCCAGGAGACAGCAACTGGTGCTCCGAGGCACTGGAACCAGCTCCCTGTTGGAGTCTGAGGCCTTGGTCCTATTCCCAGTTTCACTCCTGGTTTGCTGAATGATCTGGAGACCTCTGGGCCTCACAGCTTTCCATCTGCAGAGTGGAAAGAGTGGATGGGAGGTTTCTAGGTTCCCTCCACTTCTCATCATTGCCGGCATTCGCTTATAACAGGGGTCGGACTCCTCTCTGTGCACCTGTCCTGCGGACAGACCTAAGAAGGTACATTTTCCTGGCTTGGGAGATTTGGGCTGAGCAGTCCAGGGTGGCCGAGGTTTAGAGGGGACAGCTAGGGAAGTACTTCCCCTATCCCTTAAGATCTGGGCTGGACTCCGCTCTTCCCATAGGGATTTACCTGAAGCCCAGGAACACCGTAGATCTGACTCCTGAAACTGCCTTTGCAAAATTAAAACACTGAGAGAAATCTAACACAGCTGACTCCCTCCTGCTGCTTTAAAAAAAAAAATTAGCTTTTGGTGTACAAGTGTTTTTTTTTGTTTGTTTTTTGCTTTGTTTTGTTTTGTTTTTTGTTATATGGATGAATTATACAGTGGTGAATTCTGAGATTTTAGTGCACCCATCATCTGAGTAGGGTTAATTGTACCTAATGTGTAGTTTTTTTTTTTATCCCTAGCACCCCTCCAGCCTCCACTTTCTAAGTCTCTGAAATCCATTATATTACTCTGTTTGTCTTTGTATATTCATAGCTTAGCTCCCACTTACACGTGAGAACATACGGTTTTGGGTTTTCCACTTCCGTGTTACCTCACTTAGAATACTGGCCTCCAGGCTGCGCATGGTGGTTCATGCCTATAATAATCCCAGCACTTTGGGAGGCCAAGGCGGGCAGATCACTTGAGGTCAGGAGTTGGAGACCAGCCTGGCCAACATGGCGAAACCTTGTTCCTAGTAAAAATATAAAAATTAGCCAGGTGTGGTGGCAGGTACCTGTAGTCCTAGCTACGAGGGAGGCTGAGGCAGAAGAATTGCTAGAACCCAGGAGGTGGAGGTTGCAGTGAGCCGAGATTGCACCACTGCACTCCAGCCTGGGCAACAGAGCAAGACTCCATCTCAAAAACAAAAAAACAAACAAACAAAAACACACCAAAAAAAAACTTACTTGGGAGCTCTGGCTCCCAGGGCCTGTGGGGAGTGGGGAGCTGGGAGCTAGGAGGAGGCTGGGTCACAAGAGCAAGTCTTTTCCAGGATGCCAGGACCACACCCGGTAGAGGGCTCAGTTGGAGTTTCAGGGATGAGCACCTGCCTGGAGGGCCTGAAGGAAGCCCATGGAAGGCCATGGCCAAAGGAGCTCATCGCCCTGGGGCCGGAAGAATCTGCCCAGCAGATGGTCCTGCGGAGGATCCAGGAACTTTCTGATTCGGTATGGAGGGAGGGGAAAGACGGGGAGCTGGGAAGACTAAGGTCTTCCTTAGTGGCAAGAAATAAGGCTTTCTGTTTCACCGTTCTGTAACGCTGTTAGGCCGTCTCTCTCAAGGCTCTCTTGTGCTGGGGCTAATGGGAAAGCTTGACTTTTGTTCTTCCTGCCATGCCTGTTTCCACCACTTGGGGTTTTACCCAGTGCCAAGCTGTGGGGTCCTCCAGCTTTGGTCTACAAAGACGATTGCCTGCTTGTCCTCCTGGCTTCCCCAGCTCCCTGGGTTTTTAGGGCTATGCTGCCTCCGTGCATAATCTCGTCTGGACCTGATTGTCACCATCACTGGAGAAGCTGTTGGCAGTGCAGACTCTTTGTCCACCCTAGACTGACTGCACGGAGCATAGAGTTGACAGGATCTGGGGGATTTGCCTGCACATGAAGGCTGGGAAGACCTGCTCTAGACTCACCCGGTGACTTACCATTTCCCCACTGGCTTCCAGGGACTCCATCCTACCTCCCCTCAGACTCACTTAGGACACAAAGTCTCAGCTCTCTTACCTTCTTCACCACCCCATCCCTGCCAGTCAGCGGACCCTTTTCCTGGTCTGAGGGAAGGCCTTCTATCGGTGTCACTATGACATTTTTCTTGCGCCCTGGCATCCTTTTCTCCCAAGGGCTAAGCTTCCCTAAGAAGGCCAGAAAGTCTTACAGCCGCCTCCTGCCTGGCCACATCTCTTCCCAGGGACATTATAGAGCCAGACACTGGCATCAATGAGGGGGAGAAGAAGAGAGAAAATCAGAAGGGAAAAAAATAGATATCTCAAAATATCCTGGCCTACAGGTGTCCCTTAACCCATTTCTTTTTGGGATTGAATGTCAACTGTGCTGCTGTCTGGCAGTAAGAACGTGGGTGAGGCACTCCAGTCCTCTGCACCTCAGTGACTGCATCTGTGCAATGGAATTATTTATAGAGTATCTCCGTCCCTTCCCCCAGCACAGTGTGTGGCTCCTGAGAGTTGATTGATCAGCTCATGCTGCCTGAGTCCACGCCTTTTTCTCTGTGGCTCAGTTGGATGGAAGCTCCACAGGGACAGGGATTTTTGATCTGTTTTCTTCACTGCTCTTTCCCCAGTACCCAGATTAGAGCCTGGTACAGAGTAGGTGCTGGAGAACTCTGTTGAATGACTGTAGAACAAAGAGCCTGGAGCTGCCCCAGCCCAGCAGGCTCCTCTCTCCTACCCAGGACCGTGGCACACGTCACAAGGCAGAATGGAACAGTGTCAAGGGTGGTCTCCCTAGACTTAGGAGACCTGGGTTTAGACCCTGTCTTTGCCATGCTTTTGCTGTAGGACCTTGAGCCAGTGACCACCTTTTTGAGCCTTTGCTTCCCCATCTCCAAAATGGGGATAACAGCAGCCCTTACTTCATAGAGCTGTTATGAGGATTAAATGAGATAATCCACCCCCTCAGCCTTTCCTCCCTGTCTCCCTATCCCGTAGGACCAGCAAGACCCCTTCATGCTGGCTGACCTGGACATGCTGGCCAGTCGCCATCAGGCCTTCTGCCAAGCCCTGCCACAGGTCTCACCCTTCTATGCAGTGAAGTGCAACAGTAGCCCTTGGGTGCTGCGTGTCCTGGCCGCCCTGGGCACCGGCTTTGACTGTGCCAGCCAGGTGAGCCTGTGCCCGCCGAGGATTAGGCCAGGCCAGCTGGAAGGGGGGGAGTCCCAGGCTGCTGCTGCTGAGGTCATGAATACGTGTCCCCTGTCCCAAGGAGCACTTGAAATGCGCTAAGCACACTGCAGGGGGCCTAACATGCATTCTCCTTGATCCTCCCATCCGCTCTGCAAGGCAGCCAGGGGATCTGCATTTCATAGAGGAGGAGACAGCCTTAGGGGGAATCACTTGCCCATGGGCCAACATATGGTAAGAGACAGAGATGATCCATCCAAAGCTGGCATTTTTTTCTTACACCAGGGGTGCAACATTCCAAGGGGTTTTTAGCAGAAGGGGATTCAGCAACGTTGAGGGAGGTTAGAGCCAAAGCCCAAGGGTGGGAAGTGGGAGAACCCAGGATGGGAGTATTTTGCTGAGCCTCTTTCCTTCCTTCCTTTCTTTTTAAGACTAGTCAAATGTAGTAGTGAGAAGTGGGGAAGAGTAGAACAAGGAGTTCATCTGTAACTGACTGTTACAATCAATTGAGATAACTCACCACTTTCGGACCAGCCCTTCCTCCCTTTCTGAGGAACCCTCCACTAAGCAGGATTAAGTGCACCAGCTGCCTCTAGGAAGCCAGCCCATCTCCTCTCTATGGGGCTGAAATTGATGGGAGGGGGGTTGGTTCTAAGCTGAGACTATGAGCACCTAGAGCACAGGGCACGTTGAGACTATGAGCCCCACCCTGCCCTGCCTGGCAGGGACTCCATAATGAGCACCCTGTCAACCCCACCCAGGGCTCCTGCCTAAAAGTGGGGGAGCCGGAGATGGGACCCAAACCAAGGGTTCCATCAGGGCAACCTCTTTGGCTCATGCACAGAGTTCCTGTCCCCACATAGTTGGAGGGGGGCAGTGAGGCAGCCCCCAACCCTGGCTCTTGGCCACTCCAGGTGGAACTGGAGCAGGTGCTGGGCCTGGGCGTGGCCCCCTTGCGCATCATCTATGCCAACCCCTGCAAGCCTGCCTCCCACATCCGGTATGCTGCCCGGCACGGGGTGCAACTCCTGACCTTCGACAGCGAGGAGGAGCTCACCAAGGTGGCCCAGCACCATCCTGGGGCCAGGTGAGACCAGCAGGGGTGCAGGCAGGTAGGGTGAGAGTCAGCAGTAAAGAACGTATCACCCAACACAGCACACCCCTGACAAACGCTGGCCTGAGACAAGTGAAGGGGAGGACCCTCAAAGCCCAGCCATTTTAAGACGGTCTGGCAGCTGCCTTTGGAGTGAGACAACCCAGGTTCAAATCCTGGCATTGTTGCTTACCTGATGTATGCATTGGGCACGTCTCTTTTTTTTTTGAGACGGAGTCTTGCTCTGTTGCCCAGGCTGGAGTGCAGTGGCCCGATCTCAGCTCACTGAAACCTCTGCCTCCCAGGTTCACACCATTCTCCTGCCTCAGCCTCCTGAGTAACTGGGATTACAGGCTCGTGCCACCATGCCCAGCTAATTTTTGTGTATTTAGTAAAGACAGGGCTTCACCATGTTGGTCAGGCTGGTCTTGAACTCTAACCTTGTGATCCGCCTGCCTTGGCCTCCCAAAGTACTGGGATTACAGGTGTGAGCCACCGTGCCCAGTCAAGTCTCTTTTTTTTTGAGACAGAGTTTTGCTCTTGTTGCTCAGGCTGGAGCGCAGTGGTGCAATCTCAACTCACCACAACCTCTTCCTCCTGAGTTCAAGTGATTCTCCTGTCTCAGCCTCCAGAGTAGCTGGGATTACAGGCGCCCGCAACCACATCTGGCTGATTTTTGTATTTTTAGTAGAGATGGGGTTTCACTGTGTTGGCCAGGCTGGTCTCGAATTCCTGACCACAGGTGATCCACCTGCCTCAGCCTCTGAATATTCTGGAATTACATGCGTGAGCCACTGCGTCCAGCCTAGGCAAGTCTCTTTTAACATTTCTAAAACTTGGTTCCTTCATTTACAACATGGGGGCATGTTGCCTGTCACATAGTAGGTGCTTACCAGTACTATCAGTTTTCTACACTCCCTTCTCTGGGTGTACCTAGGGAAAAGTAGATGTATACACAAGTGTGTTGGGCTGGGGTGATGGCCACATGGATTTGGTGGCATTGGAAAACATCCCAGATCTGGGAATCAGCTGGGCACAGGTGGGGGTGGTATAAGCAGCCCTTGGCGTCTCTGGCTGAGTGCTCTCTCACTCTTCCCTATCCTCGGTGTCCCTCCTCCAGACTGCTCCTCCGGCTGAGGACTCAGGACAGCCAGAGCACCTTCCCTCTGAGTACCAAGTTCGGGGCCAGCCTGGAGGCATGTGGGCACCTGCTAACGTCTGCCAGAGACCTGGGGTTGGCCGTGGTCGGAGCCAGGTGAGCGATGCCTGAGGACTCCAGGAGCCCTTCCCTTGCTGTGGATAACTACGACAGAGACAGAGAGACACAGTCACACATAAGCCACTGGGGCCAAACGCAGAAACAAACAGCTGGAAACATAACTGATTACACTGGCGTAAGTGTCATCAGTTGGGGCCCATGGCAAGCTGTGGCCCCTCTCTGGGGCCTGTGAGACCCCATCTGTCTAAAGGGGCAGGATGTAATGTGAAGGTTACTCAGGGCCTCCCTGCTCTGAGGCCCTGGGGGGTTTGGGGTCTTGTTGTGAAGGATCCATGAGGGGAAGGGGAGCCCACGTGGCAGTGCTGGGATCACGGGCTCCACGGCAGTGTGTGTCTGAGTGTGTGTGCATGTGAACACTCGGGTGAGTGCCTCTTCGTGGGTGCCTCGTTGGCCTGAGTGTGCAGGTGTCTAAAAGCACACACTTACGCCCGTGTAATCAGTTATGTTTCCAGCTGTTTGTTTCTGCATTTGGCCCCGGTGGTTTTGTGCCTTATGTGTGACTGTGTCTCTCTGTCTCTGTCGCAGTTATCCACAGTCCGTGTGGCTTTGTGGTTCGGAACTGTGTTTCATGTGTTTCTGTACGTATCTCTCACCATGTCACATGCACTGGCTGTGCTAGCTTCCACGTGGGCTCCAACTGCCAGACACCCCAGAGCTTCACACAGGCCATCGCTGACTGCCGGTGCGTGTTTGAAAAGGGCCGCGGGGCTGGGCATGATATGAGCTGCCTGGACATCGGAGGGGGCTTCCCCGGAACGGAGGACTCCGGGCCCAAGTTTGAGGAGGTGAGCTGGCAGGGGTGCTGGGGGTGTTCAGGGAGGTCCGTGTGTGTGCCCAGGCATGTGTGTGTGGGGGAGTCTGTGTTCATCCATGTACCTCTGTGTTTAGGTCTCTCTGGTGTGTCTCTGGGTGTGCTCTGTGTGCACAGGTGGGTAACTGTGTACGTGCATGTCTTGGCTTTGATATCCCCCAAAAGCAGACTCTGAGACAAACACTTAGATACAAGTAGCTTTTTTGGAGATGATCCATGGAAGCGCCAGTGAGGAAGTCAGGAAAGTGAGACAGAAGGGAGAAAAGTCAAAGAGAATTCATCTATGAGCTGGTTACCACTGTGGGCCCCTGCACCTGTCCCCCTGGGGACAATGTAGAACCTCAGAATCATCCCACTAGATGACAAGGGGCTGGGTCCTTTATTCACCAACTCCTGTCCCTCTTTGGTTGAAGGCTGTGGTCTGGGGGTGTTAATTTCCCCACATTGCAGCTAGTTTCTGAGGGTGCTGGAGAAAGCCCACAGAGCGAGAAGCAAAGGGGGGCAGGCACTGGAGGCTGGAAATCATCTTGCACAGGGCAGATGAGCTAAGATAGGCTGCGGGAAGGTGGCACAGGGTGTCCACTGCAGCTGCAGCAAGGGTTCTGGGGGCTATGCCTCTCTGTGTGTCTGTATGTGTGTATGTTTCCTTGTAGAATTCTTGTTAGCATCACCAATACAGTTATAGTTGGGAGTTTACATTCCCTGGGTCCACAAGACACTCATCTTCTTTCTTTGCATCGGATTAAATCGCTGCATCTTGGGACTTCTCAGGGAGCCTGGTGGCTAGCAACCCCACACAAGTGACCTCCTGTCTCTCAGCTTCTGTTTCCTCTTTGGTAAACAGGGATAATTCTAATGCCTACCCTGCAGGGTGCCTTGGGGATGAAAGGACTGACGCAGGTAAGGCGCTGGCACAGGCACTGGCACATCAACAAGTGTTGGATGAGTTAACCTCTTCCTGCTGTCCCTCCACCCCATTCCAGATGGCGAGAGTGATCAGTGCGGCCCTGGCCCAGGACTTCCCTGAGGAGCGTGGTGTCAAGGTCATCGCAGAGCCAGGCCGCTTCTATATGGAGTCTGTCTGCACGGCTGCTGTCAACATCATTGCCAAGAAGGCTGTGCTGGAGCCCGGTGGGTGGGCCAGGATGGCACTGGGTGGGGAGGCCACTGTCCAGGCATCCCCAGGCCCTGGAAGAGAGGAAGGGCAGAGGGTTGGGGCTCTGTCCCAGGAGCTGGGGGTCAGAGTAGTGACTGAGCTCTCCCCAGGAGGCAGCCGGAAGCTGATGTATTATCTCAATGATGGCCACTATGGCTCCTTCCGCCTTGGCCACTGAGAGCCTGTCCCAAGGGTTCCCATCGTGGTGAAGGTAAGGGGGCCACTCCAGCCCCAAGAGTCTAGTCCCTTACCTTGAGGTGCCTTGTGCCTCCCCCATTGGGAACAGTGGCTGTGCTGGACCCCTGAGGCAGGTCCTGGCCTGCTGCTTAGAGCACACATGGACACGTACATGATGCGTGCTCACAGGTCAGAGCATGGGCAGCAGCTGGCTATGGGGGCCTTGTCAGGCAAAGGGACAGTCACCAGAACACAAAGGCGTGGGATGTTTTCCAAAATATTGACGTTCTTCTCCCTGGTGGTTAAAGAGCTATTCCCCCGAGTCCACCAGGGGCCTCCCTGCCGACGCCCTTGCTGCTCAGTCCCACCCATGATCTGGCAACAAAGCTGGGATACCTGACCCTGTAGGGCCAACAGGATCTTCCTCCAGCTCCAGGGCAGTTGTCTCCTGATGTGATGGGTTGGTATCCGGGCCACGCTGCTTTGTAAATATCTTGACTGTTTCTCCTGGCCAGTGAACGTCTTGGTGTGTGCACACATTTGGTCATGTATATGATGTGTGTCTGCATGCATGTGCGAGTGCGTATGAGTGTGAAGTGTTTCTGGGTGTGTGTCTTCATGTGTGTATTTGCCTCTCTTCCCATTGGGTGGAGTGAGTACTGGATATGGAGGAATCAGTAGGAGACCCTGTGTTTGTTTGGTTCGCACAATAGTTTTCAATTTTAGTTGCCCATATTAAAAAATCAAGACATATTTCATAAAAGCCTGGATTTTCTCAGCTCCTCTCAAACATTTGAGAGATCTGATGATACATGGCCTGCAGAAAAACAAGGCAACAAATAATTCAACAAATTAGTCTAGCACGTCAGGGGCTGTGATCTGCTGGAACGGACTTCCAGCAGTGGCTTTCCCCTTTAGACAGACAGTGACTTTCCAGTTTGTTGTCAGACTTACCTGGTACATTTCACTCATTTGTGTTACCTGCTGGACCTCTAGGTAACTGAGTTTTCAACTGCTGCCTTATAGCAATGAATGAAGACAACAGCCCCATTTACAGAGGAGGAATCCGAGCCCTTACCTGTAGGCACATCAGACCTGGCCAGGCTGGGCAGCGGCCACAGAGGGATGGGTCCCAGCCAGTGTACATCCGTGTGCCCCTGGGAGTGCCCTTCCGGGTCTTTCAGTGGCTTCCAGGTAAGGGGTGGGATAGGCCAGCCTGCTGTCTTTTCTGACCCCCTTTCCTATGTCACACAGGAGTTCTGCTCAGAGCCGCCCCTCTTCCCCTGCACACTCTATGGTCCCACATGCGATGCCTCTGACAGGCTCTTCTTGGAGGATGTGCGGCTGCCCGAGCTTGATGTAGGCGATTGGCTGGTCTTCCCCTCCATGGGTGCCTACACATCCTCCATGAGCTGCAGCTTCAATGGCTTCCTGCCCGCTACCATCTGCTACACCATGGGCCCCCAGCTCAGGTGCCTGGGGGTTGGGGTTGAAGAGGAAGCAGGAAACCTCACACTCATTTGAGTTTGGGGTGGGAACTGGTCCCAGGGAATCTCCCTTTCCCTGTTGACTCACTGAAGTCAAAGTGTCCATCTGACCTTTGGGCTCTGATCTGCCTCTGGCCCCCCTCCCAGGGAGGTGGAGAATTGCAAAGAGATCCCCAGGCCCTCTAGCCACTGTCTGACCCCACTCCTGCTTCAGACGCCCACTGCCCCAGCTCTGCCTCCAGGCCCCAGCTCTGCTGCTGTGTGTGCAGCCTCAGGGCTGTAGACAAAGGCCTTGATACCCACCCTGCATCCCATGCCCTTTCCCCAGGAGCCTTCTGGAGGCAGAGCCTGAACCCAGAGTCGGCTAGGCTGGAGGACTTTAAAACACTCTGGTAGGTAGGCCCCTGGGAACTGTTGGGAGTTGGGATGGCAGGGAGGAGGCAGAGGTTTGGGTAACTATGAAATCCTATGCGAACCTTCCAAAAACATCTTGCTATCATTTTGGGTCAGTTCTTTCCTTTTGTCTTTTTTCTTTTCTTCTCTTTTCTTTTATTTTCTTCTCTTTCTTTTCTTTTCTTTTTTCTTTTCTTTCTTTCATTTTCATTTTCCTTTCTTTTCTTTCTTTCCTCCCTCCCTTCTCTTTCCTTCCCTTTTTCTTTCTTTCCTTCCTTTTTGAGACAGAGTCTTACTCTGTCCCCCAGGCGGAGTGCAGTGGCATGATCTCAGCTCACTGCAGCCTCGACCTCTCAGGGCTCAGGTGATCTCAGCCTCCTGAGTAGCTGGGGTTATAGGTGTATACCACCACACTCAGCTAATTTTTGTATTTTTGGTAGAGATGGGGTTTTGCCATGTTGCTCAGGCTAGTCTCGAGCTTCTGGGCTCGAGCAATCCGCCTGCCTCAGCCTCCCAAAGTGCTGGCATTACAGGTGTGAGCCACCACATGCCTGTGTCTTCAGTCAGGTCTTACACTGACTTTTCTTAGCAGCAGACTGCCCTGCCCATCCTCCTTGTCATCTGCCTCGCCATCCCTCCTTTCCCACCCTCTTGAACGGTGGCTGAAGGGGACACATTAGAAGCTACTTCTTCTCAGAGTGACTACAAAAAATGGGCTATTGACCTTTTATGTTAAATAATGCAGCCCACACACCTGCTCAATTCATACCTAACGTGTCAGTTTACAACCTTAAATTCATCCTGCCGCTCCTCCCTGCTTTTTATTTACTCATGCCCTTGCCTTGTCCCAGAAAGGGTTTCTATAAAATGCATCAACGTATCATAGTGGTTAAGAGCATGTCACTGGAATAAGTGAGAACTGGGCTCAAATTTAGGCACCACTGATACTAGCTGTGAACTTGGGCAGGTCAACTAACTTAGTTGAACTCTAGTTTTCCTTGTAAAATGGTGGTAAGAATAATAACTTCCCCGTAGGGTTGATGGGATTAAGAGAGGGATGAATGTATCATTTAGGGCCAGCTTTTCCTTCGGCCACCCTGTTCTTGCTGGCTCTCCTCCTGGAGTCCAGATGTCACAGAGACCCCATCTTGCATCCTGGGTCTTTTCATAGAGTGTTGGTAGGGTGTCCCACTCAGGCCAAGCCAGGGTGTGTGCCTGATGCTAGGGGGACAGGTGAGGCAGGCGCAGACCCAGTCCTTGAGAAGTCCTGAGGCCCGTGGAAAGCTAAAGGCAGGCGCAGCTGGCTGCAGCACAGGGAGGACCATGGGACATACTCTGAGGACAGTTCAGGTGGAAGCCATCCATTCGGAGGAGTGAGTGGCTTCTTGGAAGGAGAGTGGTGGCACCTGGAGGCAGAGCAGAATCAGTAGGTAAAGCAGGCAAGAAGCGTGGCTCAGGTGTGGGACAACTTGGCCCAGGCATGGGAATGAGCCTCTGCTCAGAGAACAGTGAGTGACCAGGATTGGAGATGAGAAACAGAGATGGCAGAGCCTCAGGACACAGGGTGACCAGTTTGCCTGGGTTTGTCTGGAACATTCCTGGTGCTAGCACTGTAAATCCTGAGTCCTAGGAAGCTCCTGAGTCTTAGGCAAACCAGATGGTTGGGGAGGGAGGGGAGAAGGTCGTCATACCCCAAGGCCACATTCCTGCAGCTATAGTGGGTACAGCCACTGATTTCTCAGCTTCTGGCTCAGCCAAGGAAAGTGTCTCCCTGCCTTCAGCAGGACCTCTCCCACCCTCTCTGCTACCACTCAACTCAGCCAGGTCCTCAGGGATCCCAGAGTCCCTGGAGCTGAAGAGGAATTTCCCCTGACACGTAGGATGCAAAGAGCAGATTGGGGTAACAGAGGCCACTCAGAGAAGCTAGAGGAGCTCAACAGCCCATCCAATCAGGTGCATCTCACGCGGGCATCCCAGAATATCAAATTCCCCGCCTGCAAAATGGTCTTGCTTATGCCCAAACACTCAGGATGTAAGAGGCACGGATTATGGGTATGATACTTAGCGGTGTGAGCAGGCTTTGGGAAATGTGAACTCTATCCAGATGGAAGACATTCCAGTGAGTTTTCTTTGCCCCTGGCGGGTGGGAGAGGGTGAGTGGGTCTGGGTATGTAAGCACAGGTCTCCAGGTCTAACCCATCAGTGACAGACCATAAACAAGATGATGTTTGCTGGGTTTGTTTATTTGTTTGTTTTTGAGATAGAGTCTCTCCCTGTCACCCAGGTTGGAGTGGTGCAATGGCACGATCTTGGCTCACTGCAACCTCTGCTTCCCAGGTTCAAGTGATTCTCCTGCCTCAGCCTCCTGAGTAGCTGGGATTACAGGTGCGTGCCACCATGCCCAGCTAATTTTTTGCATCTTTAGTAGAGACGGGCTTTCACCATGTTGGCCAGGCTGGTTTCAAACTCCTGACCTCGTGATTCACCCACCTTGGCCTCCTAAAGTGCTGGGATTATAGGCATGAGTCACCACGCCCGGCCGATGTTTGCTGTTTATGATACATAAGAAGCCTCCATCACTTGAATCATGGGACATTAAAAAAAAAAAAAAAAAAAAAACTAGAAAATACTGGGAATCTAGGATCAGTGTCACACATCCATTGTCATCTCTTGTCTCTGCCAGCCCTCGGCCGCTGGACTGCTGCGGCTCTAGGCACTGCAAGGGCATCCCTTAGTCCCCATCTCCTAACTGCTCCCTCCAGGCTGCTCCGGTTTCCTGAATTCCACCACTCTGAGCCTTTCTCTAATATCCAGAGTGATGCTCAGACCACACTATGGTGTCTCACAGGCCTTTTCTGAAAGTTTGGTGATAAACGGAATTACAACATAGAGATGAAAACTTACATTAGGTTTCGCAGGCAAGGCGCTCAATTTTTCTGAGCTTCTGTTTCTTCATCTGCAAAATGAAAGCAATGCCGGTTCCTTCCTCATCAGGAGGACGTGAGAAACAAATGAGAGCATGCACAGCAAGTGTAATGAGCACTCAGTAAGCGTCAGAGCACTTCGGCCGAGCGCAGTGGCTCATGCCTGTAATCCCAGTACTTTGGGAGGCTGAGGTGTGCGGATCACGAGGTCAAGAGATTGAGACCATCCTGGCTAACATAATGAAACCCCGTCTCTACTAAAAATACAAAAATTAGCTGGGCCTGGTTGCAAGCGTCTATAATCTCAGCTACTCAGGAGGCTGAGGCAGGAGAATTGCTTGAACTCGCCAGGTGGAGGTTGCGGTGAGCCGAGATCGCGCCACTGCACTCCAGCCTGGGCAACAATGTGAGACTCCGTCTCAAAAAAAAAAAAAAAAAAAAAAAAGGCACTTCATTCCACATGCATGTCAGTCAACTAGTGTTTATTATGCACCTACTGTGTGCTGGGCCCTGTGCTGAGCATTGAGATAGAGTGGTGACTAAGGCTTCCCTTTTCCAGTTTATAGTCTGTTTAAGAAGTGCATCAGTTGGGATCTGATCAGGAAAAGAGAAAGGACTCCAGGGATTTCACAGTGAGGGATCCAATAGAGGAAGTCAGCATAGAGAAGACTAGAAGTGGCCAGGCATGATGGCTCACACCTGTAATCCCAACACTTTGGGAGGCCAAGGCAGGCAGATCACCTGATGTCAGGAGTTTGAGACCAGCCTGGCCAACATGCCAAAACCCTATCTCTACTAAAAATACAAAATGTAGCTGGGCGTGATGGCATATGCCTGCAATCCCAGCTACTGGGGTGGCTAAAGTACGAGAATTGCTTGAACCCAGGAGGCGATGCTGCAGTGAGTTGAGATCCGCCACTGAACTCCAGCCTGGGTGACAGAGCAAGACGCTGTCTCAAAAATAAAAAGAGAAGGCTGGAAGTGCAAAGAAGTAGGGAAGAGATGTTACTCAGGGTTTCAGCTCCCCCAGGAGCTGACCCTGAGACAAGGATTTGAGCACATGTTGTTACTTTTGGAGCTGCGGGGAACGGGAAAACGGAAAAGGGAGACTGGGAAGGGAGAGCACCCAACAAGGGCAAACATCTGGTTCACCACAGTGGCTGCCTAGAGCTTCATTCCCTGGGAAACACAGGGATATGAAACATTTGCCTCAGTCACCGCACATGAGGAGTAAGGGAACTGGAGTATTTCACACCAAATCTCAGGGGTCACTGCTTGGGATCTCCTGGGGAAGGAGCTTCATTCTGTGAGCATTTATGGCCACCCTTGAGCACAGAGCCTATGTCTGCCCCTAGGAACAGGGATGCAGATACTGGCAGTTGGAAGTGGGCAGGTGTACTCTGAAGTAACCAAGTCAGAGGGCTCTGGGTGGACCTCTGAGAGCATCCTCGATATGAAGCGATTGGGAACCAGGGGAAGCCTCTACTGTCTGTAGAAACCGCTGCTCATCTGAGCCTACATTCCTTTGTCCTGCACTATCATGCAACTGTTCCTAAGGCCACCACTCTGTGGGAAGATACACTCCCCTGAGGCTGACACGGTCACTATCAGAATGGCTGGCTGCCTGGCCCCTCTGCTGTCTCTGCATGATTCACCAGTTCCCAGACAGGAGCCCAGGGCCACCCCCTACCACCACTGCTCCTTCGCAGGAGCTCCTTTATGGCCACCGTAGGAACCAATGCCAGGAGCTAAATGGCTGCTGTCTTCCTCCCATCTTCTTTTCTGGCATGAGTACCTCCCATTGGCAGACCATCACAGAAACCCAACTGGCAAGGGAATCTGGGAAATGTAGTTTGTAAGCTTCCAGCCTGGTGGCAAAGAGGAGGTTAAGGAAAGGCAAGCAAGAGTGAGTGTGGGGCTCAATACAATAGACAATATCTGGCAGAGGGAGATGGACAAGAAAGAAATCATTAGGATTCATGGTTTTTAAACTGGCCCAATTGTCCCATAGAACTAATGTTTCTGGTTTATTTTGAATAAACATAGAAATTGACCCTCCCAGTCTTGAAATGAGAAGGTTACAGTTGTCTTATCTGAGTTCCTTTCTCAGGAAACCAACCAACCAGGCTCCCAGATAGTATCAAGAAGCTGAAACTGACCAGACCTGTCACCTGTTGATGGCCTAACTGACCACCTGCTTCCTGTTGACCAACTTTTCTTCCTTATCCCTTCCAAATTCCTGTTTTCCCACACATGGTTACATTTCTTCCTTGCTATGTAAACCCCTGATTTTATTTGATTTGATACTAATCTCCCATCTCCTTGGCTACAGCACCCAATTAAAACCTTCCCTGGCAATACTCATCTCAGTGATTAGCTTTCTGTGCAGCGAGCAGTAAGATCTAACAGAACTCCCAGTGTTTTGGTAACAGTTTCCGTACAATGACAGAGAAGATAACCTGAAAACCTTCTCAACAAAACACCTAGATTTGTCAGATAATGTATAACCAACTTCCTTTTAGATGCATAGTTGGACTCATAAGAAAGACAAATAGGCCAGGCACGGTGGCTCACACCTGTAATCCTAGCACTTTGGGAGGCCAAGGTGGGCAGATCACCTGAGGTCAGGAGTTTGAGACCAGCCTGGGCAACATGGTGAAACCCTGTTTCTACTAAAAATACAAAAATTAGCCAGGCCTGGTGGTGGGTGCCTGTAAATCCAGCTACTCAGGAGACTGAGGCAGTAGAATCACTTGAACCCGGGACACAGAGGTTGCAGTGAGCTGAGATTGTGCCACTGCACTCTAGCCTGGGCAACAGAATGAGACTTCGTCTCAAAAAAGAAAAAAAAAATTCAGGAACCAAAAACAAAAAGGAACGGTAAGTGTGGAGCTGATCTTTGGGATGTCCTAGGGGTAACTAAGGGGGTTGGCTTTAAATAGCCATCTAGGGACAAGATATGAGAGGCCTGGCAAAAGAGAAATAGGTGTTTGGATCTAATCACCCCAAACACACACAAATCCAAAACCATTATAAAGTTACACTTTCAGTAAAAGAGTGGACTAGAAAAAACATCCATCCCCTTGCCCACTGGCATAGAAAGATAATAGTGAAGCTTGTTTGTCTTGACTTATGCTTTGGATTGGAAAAGAAAAAAGTTCTCCTTTGAGAATTTATAACTATAGGCCAACCCTTCCAAAGGTTGAGAATTTGTGCTTACATTTTCTTTGTAGTCTGAGGAACCGTGAAGCTGAGAAATTAATTTACAAAGTGGTCTGTGGCTGGTAATACCCCAGGGATGCCTGGTAGAAGCAAATGAGATCTGCTCTGCATAGTCACACCCTCAACCCACAGATAAAGATGAGCTCACAATCCCAAATTACAAAACACACAGAAACAATGCAATGCAAATGACAAGATACAGACAACTCAACCTTGCAGAAACCCTTAGATAATAGAATGCATAAAAATCAGTAATTTAATTGCACAGAAGTGTGAAGGAGAAGCACAGAGTGTGGTAGAAAGATGACTGAAAAACTGGCTTGGTCTGTGTGCTGGGGAGGCTACTGCTGCAGTGCAGTTGAGAGGTGAGGGTTGCTTGGGTCAGAATGGTGGTGGGGGATGGGATGTGTGTCACAATGGCACAGCAAGCAGAGCACAGAAAGAACATCTTGTACATTTTGTAGGTAGAGACCTGCAGCTTCAAGTACCCTGTGTTAGTTTCCAAAGGCTTCTGCAAAAAACTGCCACAAACTGGTGGCTTAAAAATGACAAACTCATGCCTGCATTCCCAGCACTTTGGGAGGCTGAGGTGGGAGTGTTAGAAACAAAATGCTTGTTCCTTGGTGCCACAGAGAAATAGCACTCGAACATTAATTTTCTCAGCAAGGCAATTTTTACTTCTATAGAAGGGTGTGACTCACGAATGGAGTAATGGTGAAAGCACACCTGAATGAGGGAGGGGAAGGGGTTCTTATTCCTGACACAGGTACCCCCTACTGCTGTGTCATTGCCCTATTGGCTAGGGTTGGACCACACAGTCTAAGCTAATTCCAATTGGCTATTTTAAAGAGAGCAGGGGTATGAGCCAGAGTGGCAGGGTGAGTAGTTTTGTGGGAAGGACAGTTAGGAACAGGTAACTAAAGGTGACTTAGGTCAGAGCAAGTGACTAGGGGTGATTCAGATCAAAGCAGATGACCAGGATGAGTCAGGACACAGAGCAGGTAACCAGGGGAACAGATGTGAACTACTGATTAAAACTGGTGAGAAAGGTTGTTTACTGAAACTACAAGGAAGTCAAACTTTAAAATGGAGGACAAAGAACTGAACATATTGACTTACTGATTCTTTGAAGAGAAATTTAGAACTCATTGTATCCAACAGGAGGATCACTTGAGCCCAGGAGTTTAAGGCTAGCCTGGGCAACATAGAAGACCCTGTCTTATTTTTAAAAATAAAATTTTAAAAATGACAGAAATGTATTCTCTCATAGTTTTGGAGGTTAGAAGTCTGAAGTCAAGGTGTTGGCAAGGTCATGCTCCCTCTGAAGGCTTCAGGGAAGAATGTTTCCTTGCCTCTTGCATCTTCCAGTAGCTCCAGGCCTTTTCTGGCTTCTGGCAGCATAACTCCAGTCTCTGCCTCACAACATTCTTCTCTTTGTCTCTGTGACCTCTCATCTTCTCATAAGGACACCAGTCGTCCAGTGGACACAAATTTTGTGGGGGCACGATTTAACTTCAACCTCCAACCCCCTGCCACAGGTCACCCTTTGGCCCTTATGGCCTCCAAGTCTTGAGGCTGGAGCTCACTTCTCAGCCCAGGGTCATCTGTGTCTACTTTCCATAGCAGCAGGATACACCTCTGCTGGTGGTTCCCAGGTTCTCTCTCCAGCTGTGACCTCTCTCCCACACTCCAGACCTGAAAATCTCACAGCCTCTTGATCACTGACCCAAGGATGTACCACAGATCACTCAGATTCAACACATCCCAAAGGGAGCCCCCTGTGGGCCCCCATCTAGGGGAAGGGCTGCTTCCCTTAGCCAGAGTGCACCTCACTTCTCAGCTAGAAATCTGGGCTTTGTCCTCCATTTTGAACTTCTTCATCACCTCCCTCATCATTCACACTGGAGATGGTAGAGAAAGCCTACTGTGTGCTAACATCGTTTTTTTTTTTTTTTTTTTTTTTTTAATCCTTCCTGTTCTACCCCCAGAATGTCTCATGCACACAGCCCCTCTCTTCTTCCCTCTCTCCCAGGTCACTGCCAGGTTCCAGCCCCTCACTGGTTCTCTCCAGAGCCAGCATAACAGCCTAGTGACTTCCCTGCTGTGGTCTCATTTTCTCTAATCCACTGACCACACGACCTCACAGAGCCCCTTCTTTTTTCTTTTTTTTTGGAGACAGTCTCGCTCTATTCCCCAGGCTGGAGTGCAGTGGCATGATCTTGGCTCACTGCAACCTCTGCTTCCTGGGTTCAAGTGATTCTCATGCCTCAGCTTCCTGAGTAGCAGGGACTATAGGCATGCACCACCATGCCTGGCTAATTTTTGTATTTTTAGTAGAACGGGGTTTCACCATGTTAGCCAGGCTAGTCTCAAACTCCTGACCTCAGGTGATCGGCCTGCCTTGGCCTCCCAAAGTGCTGGGATTACAGGCATGAGCCACCACACTTGGCCACCACAGAGCCCCTTCCAACGTGCTCTCCTGAACCTGCTGCCCACTGTGTAATACTATTCGTGGCAGCCCATATGTGCAGGATAAAGTCCAAGTGCCCTAGTGTTATGGGATCTTTGGGGTGTCAAATTTTTGACTGGAAGCGTCTGTGGCCACAGCACCTTTGCCCAAGTTCTTGTCCTGTGTCCAGGAAGAACGAGGTATGCAGACAAGTGAAGAGTGAACAAGATGAAGAAGAGTTTTATTTAGTGTTACAACAGCTCAGAGACTGGCAGTGGGTAGCTCCTCTTTGTAGGCAGGTCATCTGTCCAGTGTTCAGTTCTCAGTGGAGAGGAGGCCCTGGAGAGGGTGGCTTCTCCCTGCCAGCAGGTTGTCTCTGTAGATGTCAGTGGAGAAGGTAGCTCCTCTCTGCAGCTAGCCATCCCATCGTCTCCAGCTATCAGCAGAGAGTACGCCTCTCTGAAACTGGTTGTCCCATCGTCTCTCTGCTCTCCTCATTCTCTGGCCATCCTCTCATCTGCTCTGGCTGAACCCAGGGCTTTTATGGACCTTTTATGGGGGAGGAAGTCCGTGCCAATTGGTCCATGGGTGGCCATGGGCGGGCTGGAAGAGGCACCATGAGTCCCCACTGGCAGCCTGGCCCGGAGCCTTCAGGCCTTCCCTGACCTGAAAGTGGGGTCTTACTGGGGACCTGCTCCCTTCTGCCCAGGACTCTGTCTGCCTCCCTCTGCCATTCAAGGCCTCAGGGCTTGGCCCCAACCCCTCTGAGAACTTTAATATCCTCATCTGTAAAATGGGGACGATAATACCCTGCCCCATTGCCCAGTGAGTGTGTATACCCTTAACGCGGTGCATAGGCTTGGGTAGGCTTGATCCGGTCTCATTCATTTCTCCTCACCTGACCCTACACCTGAGTCAGAGTATCTCATGTTGGCTGAGCTTGAAGTATGCAGGAGCACACCCCAGAAAGGCCAGGGCACAAGCCCTGCTTGGGGTGGAGCAGGGAGGGCCTGCTCTGCTCCACTGGGGTGTTCTTAGGTGGAAGTGGGTGTGGGATGGTCCCTCTGGGAGAACTCTCTCCCTCCAGCCTCCCTGCAGGGTCACCAAGGGAGCTGAATCACAGCGCAAGTGAAATGGGAAAAGTTCCCTTATCCCCTTAGCCTCCTGAGTAGCTGGGACAACAGGTGTGGGCTACCATGCCTGGCTAATTTTTGTATTTTTAATAGAGATGGGGTTTCACCATGTTGACCAGGCTGGTCTCAAACTCCTGACCTCAAATGATCTAGCTGTCTTAGCCTCCCAAAGTGCTGGGATTACAGGCATGAGCCACTGTGCCCAGCCTCTAACTCTTTTAACATAAATTAATTCTTCTCCCTGTATTTTTCCTCAGTGCTATTGACTTCCTGAAGAAACTGGGTCAATTCTCGTGTAGAGTTTTTACACTAGGGATACAGTCACTTGCTTCTTTATACTTCATGGGGTACCTTGTAAGTCTCCAGTGCATCACACCTGGAGGCATATCATGTCCGGTGATCTTGCTTTTAATGATGCTAAGATCTATCTTTAGTTTCAGGCAATGGCAACCTTACCCTTCACTGAAAAGTTCTCCATCAACCTTTCACTGAGTGATTTTGGCATCCATTGAAAACCATTGCTTGAATCAGTTATTTTATTAGGGGCTTAAAAAATGATAATTTTCTAATTCTATTTTTTCCTGCATGAGTAGCTGAAATTCCTCTGCATAGAAGAGCTTTCTTTCATTCATTTTGACTATTTAATTACCAGAAAATGCAGTTAGGGATAAAAAATGCTTAATTATTCTCCTTTAATTAACTATTTTTAGAGAAATAAGCTGGTGCCCCAGCTTCCCCAGTGGTGCCCAATAACTTTTGTTTTCTCTCTTTATCTTCTTTTCTTTTCCTGCTCTCTTTCACCTGCTGGTTAGAAGCAGGGTACTTTAATACCCTAGGAGATGGTAAGACCTCATGAAGGAAGTTCCCTGGGTCCCTGAATGACTACATGGAGCTGATTCGTTCCTGTGACTTGGGGAAGAATGAGACTGTCCTGGGAACAAGAAATAAGCTTTCATAGTCACAACCCACTGAGATTGTGATGGTTTGTTACAGCATTGACCCTATCCTGACCAAACAGCTATTACATTTTTAGTTTTTTTTGAGACAGAGTTTCCCTCTTGTTGCCCAGGCTGGAGTGCAATGGTATGATCTCAGCTCACTGCAACCTCAGCTTCCCAGGTTCAAGCAATTCTTCTGCCTCAGCCTCCCAAATAGCTGGGATTACAGGCGCCCACCACCAAGCCCAACTAATTTTTTGTATTTTTAGTAGAGACGGGGTTTCACCATGTTGTCCAGGCTAGTCTTGAACTCCTGGCCTCAGGTGATCCACCTGCCTTGGCCTCCCAAAGTTCTGAGATTACACGTGAACCACTGTGCCCGGCCTACATTTTTAATTTCTAAGAGCTCTATCTTGTTCTCTGATTGTTTCTTTTCCATAGCATAGTGTTCTTGTTGCATGCTTATCTCTTCTTTTTCTGATGATATTTAACTCTTAATGACACATTCTTATGTTCTGTGCATTTTTTCTGCCTCTCCTGACTTCCTTTTTATTGTTTGTGGGTTTTGCTCTCAATTTCAACTAAAACTAGTTTAACATTTATTTGGAGGAGAAACAGCATTACGTGGAGGAAGGTTTAGAAAATGGAAGGTTTCTTTTGACAGTCCTTGGTTTCTCTTTCCTGTCCTAAACAATTCAGCTGTGGCCCACATTTGCTCACCCTAATTACTAGCAAAGCAAGAGCCTAGTATTTACCCAGAGGCAATCTTCTAGGAAGGCAATGGACTTCCAGCCATTGTGATTGAGGCATGCGATTAGAGAACTCACTCATGTTCCAAGTAGCTTATCAAACAATCCTTCCAACACTTCCTTTATTTTCTCAGGTTTTAGCACCTCTTATGAATGAGCACCTGGGCAGCCAAAAAATAAATAATGAAGGGGATCATCCAGGCAAAGAGGGAAGAAAAACGGACTTGGCCAGAGAGGGGAAGAATGTATGCAAAAAGGTGCGACGAGAGGGAGCCTGGGGAATATGACTTATTACACGCAGAGCAGCTCTGCAGAGGGGTGGATAATGAGGAGGGCTACGATGCAAGGTGAGGCAGAAAGAAAGATCCAGGCCAGACTAAGCAGGGCATCCTAGGCCCTGTTCTTGAAGTTCTCATGAAATACTGCGGGAGAGAGAACACACCGTACTGGGAAACTGGAGAGAAGTTCCTCTTGAACCAGGCCTGGAAGGAAGACTGGGACTTGTTAAAACAGATAATAGGCCAGACCCGGTGGCTCACGCCTGTAATCCCGGCACTTTGGGAGGCCAGGGTGGGTGGATCACAAGGTCAGGAGATCGAGACCATCCTGGCTAACATGGTGAACCCTGTCTCTACTAAAATACAAAAAAAAAAAAAAAAAAATTAGCCAAGCTTGGTGGTGCATGCCTGTAGTCCCAGCTACTCAGGAGGCTGAGGCAGGGGAATTGCTTGAACCCAGGAGGTGGAGCTTGCAGTGAGCCAAGATCGTACCACTGCACTCCAGCCTGGCAACAGAGTGAGACTCCATCTCAAACAGACAAACAAACAGATAACAATAGAAGCGCCATTGATATATATATATATATGATATATATCATATATTTATATTTATATATATCATATATATATATTTATATATATCATATACATATATATATATATATATATATTTTTTTTTTTTTTTTAAGACGGAGTCTCATTCTCCCAGACTGGAGTGGAATGGCATGGTCTTGGCTCACTGCAACCTCTGCCTCCTGGGTTCAAGCAATTCTCCTGCCTCAGCCTCCTGAGTAGCTGGGATTACAGGTGCGTGCCAACACACCCAGCTAATTTTTGTATTTTTCTAGAGATGGGGTTTCACCATGTTGGCCAGGCTGGTCTTGAACTCTTGGCCTCAGGTGATCCACCCACCTCGTCCTCCCAAAGTGCTGGGATTGCAGGCGTGAGCTACCGTGCCTGGCCCATTGAAAGATTTTCAAAAGGGATTAACCATGATCACATCTGTTCTTAGATGAGGTCATCCAGACCGGAAGTTGGATTGGAGAGTGGACCAAAGGAGAAGCTGCTGAAGTAGATGTTAAAGATGGAGAGAAGTGGACGGCAGGGACATAGAGGAGGAAAGGTCAGCAAGACCCGAGGTGTCTGTGGAGAGTGAGAGTGTGGGAAGTGTGACATGTAACTGATTCGGATGATGGCAAGTTTCGCTGGGCGGTGAAAGGTCAGGTTGGTGGTAAAAATCATGAGTTGACTTTGGGGCACCGTGATATAGGCACTTCCAATATCATGTGTTTCAACAAGCCCCAGTGTTCCTTCCTGGTCATTTCCCCCAGTTAGAGTGTGTTTTCTGTCCTGCAGCATCGTATGAGAACTGCTAGAACATCACTCACCACTTTCGATAGAGATTCTGTTTGTTCATCTGCTTGTTCCACTGTGTGCCTTACACATAGTAGGTGCTCTTGGAATGTATGTGAGATGAATTAACATGAGAAGTGCTTCTCTGCATGGTTTCACCATGAAACTGTTGAAAGCAACCAGCGCTCCTCTTTCCTGACCTCTAGGCTTCCACCTAGCTGTGGGGACTGGTGTGGTAGAGGGGCCCAGTCTGAATCCAGACAGGGGAGGTGCCTGCAAGTATTTTCGTGCCTGCAAATATTTGTATGCCTTAGGACAGATGGATGTCCAGTTTACTCTCTGCTTCCTCGGTGGCTTCTAGAGGTAACTTTATCCTGCTGTGTACAGTTAGGTCATGGAGGAGACAGGCACCTTCTCTCTTCTTTCTGGAAGGTAACCAGAGGTCTTTCCCCTTTCCTAGGGGGGCTGCTGCTCAGTCGCAGGCTCCAGATGTCTGCTTCAGATTCAAGAACACCTTCCCGAGCTGGGAAACAGATCCAAGGAAATATCAGCCCGAGGCTGCATTTTATCATCTGTGGAAATGGAAGATGTTAGAGCACCTAGGAGGGGCTTAACGTGCAAAACACTGTCTTGGGGCTGCCTGCAGAACAGAGGGTCATCTGCTTTCATTAGATTCTCAAGGCAGCCTCAACAGGCTACACCTGAACCCCAGGTTTGGGGCATGTCTCCAGCCCTCCCAGCTCTGACATCATCATCACCATTAGTGGCTGAAAGTGTGAGGTCATTGGGATGTACCAACAACCTTCCCGAGAGTCCCTCATTTGACCTTCACAGCAACCCAGGGACTCAGCTGCTATTTGGCCCTCGTTTTACAAACCTGAGTCAGTGTGCTTTACGTCAGTGACCCAAGAACCCAGGGGCTAGAGTCAGGCCTGCATCCAAATCAGGGTTGGGATCAGTGGTGTGCCCTAAACAAGTCGTTATCCTCTTTTTTGTTTTATTTTTTGGAGACGGAGTCTCACTCTGTCACCCAGGCTGCAGTGCAGTGGTGTAGTCTCAGCTCACAGCAACCTCTCTCTCCCGGGTTCAAGTGATCCTCCTGCCTCAGCCTCCCAAGTAGCTGGGACTACAGGTGCATGCCACCACGCTCGGCTAATTTTTGTGTTTTTGTAGAGACGGGGTTTCACCATGTTGCCTAGGCTGGTCTTGAACTCCTGAGCTCAGGTGATCCACCTGCCTCCGCCTCCCAAAGCACTAGGATTACAGGTGTGAGCACCACACCCGGCCCATTACCCTCTTTTAACTTCAGTTTTCTCATCCACAAAACGAGGGCAATAATCTTTACTCCCACTGGCCATGTTCATAAAAGTACTTATTTGCTCATTTTGAAAGATGCAGCAATGTGCCCCAGAAAGGCCAGGGCATGAGTCCTGCTTGGGGTGGAGCAGGGAAGGCCCGCTCTGCCCCACTGGGGTGTCCTTAGGTGAAAGTGAGTGTGGGCTGACTTTCTCTGAGCTCCCTGTGGAGTCACACGGTGAACTGGGTTGAGTCACAGCACAAGGGCACTCACAGGCCCCACCCTAAGGAGATCCCTGTTCTGACAGAAGCCCTGAGCCGTGACTGTGGACTGACACCCGCTGCCTTTGTGATGTTGGATGGGTTACATAACCTCCCACGTGAGAAGGAGGGGGCACCCGGGCTTGTGGCCTGAGCTAACCCATGGTAGTGGGAGCCCTATCTGTGAATTGCCAAGGGGCTACCGTGGGGACTGGTGAGGAGAACACAGCTCCGCAAGGCCCTTTTGATTTGTTTTAACCTTTAACTTTTCAAAAATTTCAAATTTAAAGGAGGCGTGGCACAGTTGAGGTTTCTCAGAAACGGACTCACGAGTGCGTCTCCTCAGCTCCCGGCTCCCAGACTCCTGACGTCTGAGGCCAATACTTTGAATTCCGTTAGGCATTTCTTCTGGCATTTATCTCAATAGTTCCAAATAACAAGCTTGTGATGCGATTTCACAACCCTTGCTTCAAACGTCATGTATTGACTTTCCATATGAGGGATGGTCCTTGTTTCTGTTATATCTCCCTGCTTCCTCTTTTCAGTTCTCCCAATATATGTTTTAAAAATTTAGGCTGGATGTGGTGGCTCATGCCTGTAATCCTATCCCTTTGGGAGGCCGGGGCGGGCAGATCACCTGAGATCAAGAGTTTGAGACCAGCCTGGCCAACATGGTGAAACCCCATCCCTACAAAAAAAAAAAAATTATTTGGGATAATTGGCATATGCCTGTAATCACAGGTACTCAGGAGGCTGAGGCAGGAGAATTGCTTGAACTGGGAGGCGGAGGTTGCAGTAAGCCAAGATTGTGCCACTGCACTCCAGCCTGGGCGACAGAATGAGACCCTGTCTCAAAACAAAGCAAAACAAACAAAACAAAACAAAGAAAGAAAGAAAATGAGAGAAGGGTCTGTTCCATGAAAGGGCCTTATATCCAAAACGACCCCCAAATGCCAAAGGAGCTGGAAACCAGAAAAGCAGGGAGACAAATTCAGTTTGGTTTAGTGTGTTTTACTGGGGGAAGAACTTACAGGCAGAAGCCTGGTCTTGGGATTTTAGCTGCAAGACAAAAGATAGATCTCCACACTGCTACTCCCCAGACCCAGGGCTTATGTACCGTAGGGAAAGGGCGTGTGTGCCCAGCAAGACAATAACAGGCAGCCTCCAGAACAGGCAAGAATGTTGTATGCATCATAGCCTATGATTTGTGTGATGACATCAAGGTTGTCATCTTCTTACACTAGGGATAGTAAATAACTTAAGAATCAGAAGGCATTTGCAAGACTGGAGCTAATTAGAATACAACATGGCACATTCACATCCAAGATGGAGTCACTTCCTGTCTCCACAGGGGCCTTGAAGGAAAGGTGACACAATTCTGATTGGTGCTTAGTGACATTATGCATAAATAAAGAAATATGCAGTTAACATATATAGGGTAAAAAGTTGTGGAGTACGTAGGGGTCTTAGGGTCTGGAGAGGGGTGATTGATTCTACCCTGCCTTTGTGCTTCATCTGATAGGCAAGGTTACAATCAGTAATGCCAGTGAAATATTTGTCAGACTCCACCCTAGCAGATGAGACTTCAGCTTTAGTTCACAGGCCTTATATTAGTACCCATTTGTCCAACCTGCAGCCATCTTGGGCTGTGTTTTAAAGCTTTTTCTTTCATATTTTCTTTTTTCTGACAATGTTTCCCTTCTGGTTAAAATTCTCCAAAAGAGGACTTTGAAAACCAAGTAATATATGTGAAGGATTTGAAGAGGACAGGTCCCCTTTGCTTGGAATTTTAGAGCATAGGGGATCAAATTGGAATTTTTAAATGCCCTTGTTCTGTTTTTCACTCCTATATGAAGTTCTGTCATTTGGTTTGTCAGTGGGGATGCGAAAATTCCTGTATTTCCTTTCAGAATGCGAGAGGCTCTCCTGTCATGCTAATATCTCCTCATGTTATGGAGAGAAGAGGTGATCATTGCAATTAGAATTATTTCCTTAGAATGCTCCTCAGATGCAATGATGTGTTGCATGGTCAACCATATTGCTGAAGAGCCTTGAGGAGTTGGGAGGAAGAATATGCAATTTGATGTGTTTTTAAAACCTGGGGAGTTCAGGATGGAAAAAATTTAAAATAAGACCCGGCGTAGTGGCTCATGCCTGTAATCCCAGCACTTTGGGAGGCAGAGGCGGGTGGATCACGAGGTCAGGAGTTCAAGACCAGCCTGGTCAATATGGTGAAACCCTGTAGCTACTAAAAATACAAAAATTAGCTGGGCGTGGTGGTGGGCGTCTGTAATCCCAGTTACTTAGGAGGCTGAGGCAGGAGAATCACTTGAACCCAGGAGGTGGAGGTTGCAGTGGGCCAAGATCACACCACTGCACTCCAGCCTGCACAACAAGAACGAAACTCTGTCTCAATAAAAAAGAAAGAAAGAAAGAAAGAAAAAATTTAAAATAGAAAGCCCTTCCTCAGTTGATCAGAAAAAGGGAAATAATGTGTTGGACAGTCATCAGAAGACCACTCTTACATACATGCTACAGCCATTAGTTCAGATCAATGAACTAACTTAATTTGGGCTGGAGTTCTGTTCTTTCAGTGACATTTGCAATTTTTGCAGCATTTATAACATTTGTAACATAGACATACTGGAAAAATAATTAATAATAGTGTGAACAACTGAGAGTCCTTTCAGGTAACAACAATGAAGAAAGGCAACAATCCATCATAGAAAAAAACCTGGAACTTCTATTTTGATAGTCTTATGACTAATCTAATAATTTTCCTCCCCCCTTTGTTTTTTTGTATTTGTACTTAATGATTTTTTTGGTGTATTCACTTAGAACTGTAATTAATTGATGATTTATCTAATTGCTCTTCTAGCCATTCTTTTTTTTTTTTCTTTTGCTGGAAATAAACTTGAGGTGAACTGAGTTTCAATTTTCAAAATTTTTTATTATCAACATCATAATAATGTCACACATCATGATCCTAAAAGTAACTTCTCTATGAACCTCATATTGCACCAAATGGTAGCATAATTTAAATCAAATATTGTTTGGTTGCAAACTCATTTGCTGCTACCTATCTCACCCTAACTTGGAACACCCAACATATTTGGATTCACAACCTGTACCTAAATTGCACTCCTGCTATAATTGTTTAATGGCAACAACGTGTTTGGTGGATAAAACAGCACTGGCCAACTAAGGTAAAAATGAGAATGGTTACAATCTCATTTTTTTCCTTTCCCAGAAAAAAGCATTATTTTCCCATATACCACATATTATTTTGTTTTGTTTTTGAGACAGGGTCTTGCTCTGTTGCCCAGGCTGGAGTGCAGTGGTGTGATCACAGCTTACTGCAGCCTCGACCTCCCAGGCTCAAGTGATCCTACCACCTCAGGTCTCAGCTTCCCGAGTAGCTAAGACTACAGGCATGGGCCACCATCCCCAGCTAATTTTTTTTTTTTTTTTTTTTTTTTTTTAGAGATGAGGTCTTATTATGTCACCTGGGCTCCATATATTATTTTGATCAGGGGTAGAGATTAGAGGTCATGTTTCCATGATTTAGGGATTCCAAATCTAACAGGACAGCACTAGTCTCTCTGAATGTGTTTACAATCTAGAACTGAAATTGGATTCCAAGTATTATTATTTAATATGATCCATGAATTGCCCATTGGGAGAATGTAAGTATTGTTAAAATAATCCCTATTCGTACTAGGTGTACTATGTAATATGTCTGGTGACTATATATATGGGGTGCTGTATTAGTCTGTTCTCACATTGCTAATAAAGACATACCCAAGACTGGGTAATTTATAAAGAAAAAGTGGTTTAATGGACTCACAGTTCCACATGGCTGGGGAGACCTCATAATCATGGCAGAAGACAAAGGAAGAGCAAAGTGACATCTCACGTGGTGGCAGGCAAGAGGGCTTGTGCAGGGGAACTCCCATTTATAAAGCCATCAGATCTCATGAGACTTATTCACTATCACGAGAACAGTACGGGGGAAACCTACCCAGGGGCTGGTTTCCCCAATACCCGTGATTGAATTACCTCTCACTAGCTCCGTCTCAGGACCTGTGAGGATTATGGGAATGACAATTCAGGATGAGATTTGGGTGGGGACACAGCCAAGCCATATCTGGTGCTAAAGCTGTAGAGTGCAGCAGTTTAGGCTACACACCCTGGTAGTAATTTTCCAGGAAGAAGAGGATTTGTTTTTTCCACAAATGCACACCTCGTGTTTCTGTATCCGAAATGGTTGGCCATGTTTTAGAGGCTTTTGCTTCCATTTGGATTAACATGGTCAATAAACCTTGCTGAGTTTGGATGCATGCTCTTTCTCATCGCTAGTTTTTGGTGTGGTCCCTCATTAGTTGAGCAGTTTGACTTATCCACTTAACAACAGTGTCATTATCTTTCCATGCAGCTTCCTGATCCTTACTTTCCTCATGAAAGAGTATTTCTTCTAATCTATTTTGATTGGTAAGTATCAACTTTTCTTGTGAATATCTTTTTTCATAAAATACATTTTTAACTTGTCTTAATATCACAAGTCATTCCCCTGTTGCACCTAAGTTTCTTTTACCTTAGTTGGCCAGTGCTGTTTTATCCACCAAACATGTTGTTGCTATGGAACAATTATAGCAGAAGTGCATTTTAGGTACAGGTTGTGAACCCAAATATGTTGGGTGTTCCAAGTTAGGGTGAGATAGGTAGCAGTTACCCCTAGATATAGTTTAGTTTGGATATACCATAAGGCTTTTCACATTTTCCCTGGTTGAATTCCCAAATTATCCTCCAATTGGGTGAGGATACCACTGGAGAATACCATTTCCACAGTGCTATAAAGAATACCTGAGACTGGGTAACTTATAAAGAAAAGAGGTTTAATTGACTCATGGTTCCACATGACTGTGGAGGCCTCGGGAAACTTGTAATCATGACAGAAGCCAAAGGGAAAGCAAGGCACATCTTACATGGTGGTAGGAGACAGAGAGAGAGAAAGAGTGAGGAAGTGCCACACTTAAACCCATTAGCAATCTTGAGAACTCCCTCACTATCACGAGAACAGCATGGGGAAACCACCGCCATGATCCAATCACCTCCCATCAGGTCCCTCCCTCCACAGGTGGGGATTACTGTTCAAGATGAGATTGGGGTGGGGACACAGGCCAAACCATATCACCGAGTAATTCCCATTGTATGATTCCCAGTTTCATTAGAATGTTTCATAGACCTACAGCCACAAAAACAAAGCCTCTGACCTCTAGGGCAAGAGATACTGCGGCAAGGCACACAAGCTGCAGCTGTTTTCAATTATCTCAAGGACATCGGGTAGTAATTGATCATCTAGATTCATAGTCATACAGTGAGCTATTAGTAAAGTATTAAAAACTGTCCAACCAGGCATCGAATTGAGAAGAATTTTCTGGAAGTATTACTTTAAATAGGGTTCCTAGTAGTATATTATGCCTGAAAAGAAGGTGCCATAGACTATAGGATCTGATTCCAAGAAGTCAACATCAGCGTTCCAATATCCTCCTGATGTTAAAAAAGAAAGGTTTGTTCTACTTCCATATAAGTTAGATGAGTGATTTCCCAGTAAGAGAAATAGGGATCAAACAAAGGAGAGGATGTTACTAGATACTCATCATCATGACAGGAAAATGCAGAAACAAAAGGTATATGCAGAGGAAAATCATCGTGAACACAGACCTGGTCTGGTATCTTGGGAAATGCTGTCTATTCAGATGTCGTCTCCTTCCCACCTTTGGAGGAGTCGGAAATCTTAGAGATCTTTAATTGGAAGTCTCTGGTGGACTTAGAAGTCCATTTAGCTGTTGGAGCTTTTCTTAACTGAGAAATGTGAATCCAGGAGTTAACTCCTTCAAGTTTAGCTTCACAGTGATTAGTCAACAATACCTGATAAGCTCCTTTCCAATGAGGTTGAAGTGAGACTTTTAGTTGATGTCTTTTTCAATAAACAGAGTCACCTGGCTGGAGATGGTGGTATTTGAGATCTTCAGCACCTGAGAGCACACTGTTAAAATAAGTTTTATTGATTTTTTTTTTTTGAAAAGACGTTTAGTTAAGCCTTGACAATAATGAAGTATATCTCCTTTCAGTAAAGTTGGTTTATATAAACCACCATCCAATTTCATAGGTCACCCTGTAATTATCTTATGAGATAATTGATGTTTTCTGAAAGGAGTTGCTTTTAGGTTGAGTGAAACCAATGGAAGAGCCTTGGGCCACATAATATGAAAAGCTTTCATTAATTTTGCCATCTGGGTTATTATTATTTCATTTCTTCATTCCACCAATTCAGAAGACTATGGAGGGTATGCAAAATGAAAATGTTGAAAAATGAGCCAGATTTTACAAATGGAGTGGACTCTCTTTCCAGTAAAATGAGTTCCCCTATTGTGATGTAATTTGGAAGGAATTTCCCAAGAGGGAATTATCCACTGCAACACATATTTTTCTACTGCTTGTGCCATGACTCTTCTGCAAGGAAATGCTTCAATCTGATGAGTGAACATACAAATCATAACCAGCACATATTTATAACCCTGGGCTGGAGGTAATTGGATAAAATTCATTTGCCAAGTATTGCCAGTGGGCAAAGGGAAATGCCCTTGAAATCTGTGAGGACACTTTCCTGGATTAGGTTTAGGATAAACTGGACATTCAGCCATAAAGTCTATGAGCTACTGTGGGTGAGAATTCCCAATGATAATTGTTTTTCCTGGGCAATCATGTTTTCAGTTCCCCAGTGAGTGAGCTCATAGACATGTTGTGACATAGAAAACTGAAATCCCAAAGGCAAAACTGGTCTGTCCTTGGGTCCATACCATAATTTGCAAGTGGAGAAAAGGCACCCCCATTTTTGTTAGTTATATTTGCTTTTCCCTCTCTGAAGCCTTTTCTTGAGCCCCTTGGAGTTCCTTTTCAATGGAGTGCATTTTAAATATAGCCACCTCTCTAGTTTTATTTGATATCAGTGTTAATGCAGACTTTCTTGCTGTTGAAGCAGCAAAATGATTTCCTTTACTCTCCGGAGAGTGAAGTTGGAAATGTCCAGGGCTATTGTAAAAGGGCTTGATAATAGTCCATTATTTTTGTTGTTGTTATTAATTGGATGGCTTCTAAATGATCAGAAACTTGAGAGTCATGTTAATATGGATGTCTGGAGGAGGTTACTATTTCCACAACATTCCAAAATCATGGGCTACACCCAAAGCGGAATAGCTGTCAATGTAAACATTAGCCATTTGATTTTTGGCCACTTGACAAGCTCTGGCAAGCACTATTAACTCAGCTAACTGTGCTGATTCTACTTTAGGCAAGGGATTGCTGTCTATAATGTCCACAAGAGACACAATGGCCCAGCCTGCTCATTATTTTCCAAATTCATCCTTTAGATACAATCCATCTGTGAACAAGATAACATCAGCATTTTACAGCAGTGTCTCCTGTAAATCCTGTCTGGGCATCAAAAGCTATTCTGTTAGTAAAATACAGTCATGAGGCATCTCATCAGTTGTTTCAGGAAGTAATGTTGTGAGATTAAGAGTATTACAGTAAGGGAGGATAATATGTGGAGCAGAGAGTAAAAGTACTTTATAAGAAGCTAACCTGTTAACAGAAAAGTGTTGCATATATTGTGAATTTAAAAGAGGTTCTACAGAATGAGGTACATATACAGTCAAAGGAGCCTGCATTACAATTGCCTGAGTGGCCTTCAGGAGCTGGCAGCTACGGAAATAGACCTCAGACAAGGGGGCAGCACATGCGCTAAGGTGTGTCACTGCTGACTAGAGTGGTCAATAGGTCTATCTTGTCAGATAGACAAGATAGAATATCTTGTGTTTTGGGGTCAGAATACCCAGGGTGCTATCATGTTTTTTATAAACAAAAAGGAAAAATGACAGCTGATAATTTGGATGGCTCAAAGCAGGGGCCCTTGTAAAATTTTCCTTTATTTCTTGAATTGCTATTTCTCCTTCTGATGTCCACTGTATAGAATCAAGTTGGTCTTCTTTTAACAATGTATACAAAGGCTGTGCCATGAGAGAAAAATTGGGGATCCACCTACAGCAGTAGCCAGTTAAGCTTAAGAATCCCAGAGCTACCTTTTAGTTTTTGGAGGGAGGTATGCAAGAATTCCAGTAACTCAATCCAGATTTATATGTTGTCCCTCTTTAGAAATTAAATGTCCCAAACATTTTACTTCCATTAAGCACAAGTGGAACTTTTCTGTACACACCTTGTGTTCTCTGTTTGCGAATTGTTTCAGCGAGTGAAGGGAGTTGTTTTTACAATCATGCAGACTAGAGGAGCATAATAAGAGCTTATCCACACACTGAAGGAGAGTGGCATTTCCTTAAACATTTAGCTCATCCAGGCCAGCCCTTAACATTTGTGGAAAGTAAGTTGGGCTTTTAGTATCACCTTGAGGCATAACAGTCTAGATGTACTGGTGTCCCAGGTAAAGGCAAAAAAATATTGACTGTCAGGATCAACTGATATTTTTAAAAGCACTGCATAAATCAATTGCAGTGAAATATTTACTGCTTACACATATATTAGATAAAAGAGTGTGGGGGTTTGCAACTACTGGGTGACAAGGAATGACAATATTTTTAATGGCTCTCAAATCTTGTATGAATCTCCATCCTTTCCCATTAGGTTTTGGCACTAGAAGGATGGGAGTGCAAAGAAGGACTGGTTCAAAGAATAATCATTTTTTAATCAATGAAGTCTTTGATTATTGGTTTTATTCCTATTATGGTTTCCTGTTTTAATGAATATGATTTAATATTGGGAAGTGGCTTATTCGGATCCACCTGTATCCATATTGGAGTCGCTGTTAAATTTTTCCCTATGTCAGTAGACAGCTGGGATCATAAACAGTCAGGGATTTGGTGTAATAAAGCATCAAGTTCTTTTTTGTCTTACTGCTTTATTGAATTTTGATGATCATTTGATCTAAACTTCATGATTTATCATTTTCAGTCAATGCTCTTTCAGCCATTTTCAAAAACATTTATCCTCTTTTTGAGAAGGAAATATGAACATTATAAAGCTCCAGAAAATCTCTCCCTATAAGATGTACTGGTGCAGAAGGCACCAAAAGAAAAGAATGTCCAACCAGGTGCAGTGGCTCACGCCTGTAATCCCAGCACTTTGAGAGACCGAGGCGGGTGGATCACGAGGTCAGATTGATACTGTCCTGGCTAACAAGGTGAAACCCTGTCTGTACTAAAAATTCAAAAAATTAGCCGGGCGTGGTGGCGGGCACCTGTAGTCCCAGCTAACTCGGGAGGCTGAGGCAAGAGAATGACGTAAACCTGGGAGGCGGAGCTTGCAGTGAGCCGAGATTGTGCCACTGCACTCCAGCCTGGGCCACAGAGTGAGACTCTGTCACAAAAAAAAAAAAAAAAAAGAAAGAAAGAAAGAAAGGAAAAGAATGTCCATCTATATGACGTAATTGGAAAGGGAAAAGTTTTTATTCGTATATAGTCATTGGTTGATTAGATACCCCTATCATTTGAACGGTTTGATTACTCCAAGGAAGAGGGCTCTTCACAAAGGTAGGGTTTAGAACAGAAAGGGTAGATCCTGTGTCAACTAATGCCTCTGTTTTTTCTCCATTTACGTGTAGCTCCACTTCCCCCAGAGTGCTGCTTAAAAGACAGGGGAAAGCCCTCTTTATCTCCTCAGAGCCCTCCTATTCCTCGTCTCCTTTCTCTTTTTCTTTTTGTTTCTGTACCCATTTCAACTTTCTGCAAGTTTTCTTTAGACGTCTTATTTTCTTGCAATAATAGTAGACATCTTTAGAGGTCTATGGGACTCCCTTTTGAAAGGGAGACTTCTGTTTAGATCGGATAAATTGACCGGTAAGTTGTTGATGCTGTAAATTCGTGATTTTAGTGGCTTTCTAATCTTTCTTCTGCTGTATAGCTCTGGCCAACTTATCAGCAAGATTCACTAGTTCTGAAGTGTGCACAGAATCCCAATTTATTTGATGCAATTTGATCATCTTGGCCAATTGCTCATCCAGTCCATGAAAGAAGATTGAATTTAAGAAAGAATCATTCAGATAATCCCTTAGACTTCTTTATTCATTCCCAAATATTATTTAAAATCCCTCTCACATATTTCAGAATAGTCCAGCACAGTCTCATTTGCTCTTTGTTTACATTGCTGGTCTTTAGACGAGTCAGTGGTGTTAGGAAATATCTGGGAAATTACTTGTGCTAAACGATTTGCTAGTTCCTGAGTTCTTTCTTGGTCTTTGGCTTTTTCTTTATGGAAAATTGCTTGATGACTCTTTCCAGTCAGCCTTTGATAATGATTCCCTCACTTTTTTTTTTTTTTTCAGATACTAACATGTGAACCAGCTGATACACATCTGAATTGCCAGGTTCATAAGTTCTTACAATTTAGACTAAACCCCTTAGTGAAACCTATAGGATCCTGGGTAGGATCTGGAAATTTCTTAGTAAGAGCTATAAGTTCTGCCTTGGTCCAGGAGTATAAGCCACTAAAGGTTCTCCCCTTGGGTTAGGCTTTTTATTTAAAAAAGATGCTGTCAAAACTTCTGTGGGTGGTGGAGAAAGGAGTAAAGGAAGATCTGGGCAAGGCAGTTCTGAAAGCAAAGGGTACAAGGGTTCTGGGGCAATAGGAGAAGGAGTGGTAAGTGGAGGTGGTGAGACGGTAGAGACTTCAGATGATGTTTCCAGCCAAGAAACAGTTTCCAAGATCTTGTGGTTCACCTCCTGAGAGGAAGCAACTTTATCATTCCCTCTTTTAGAAGCATCTAAATACCATTTGAAATAACTATCTCATTCTTTCTGTTTAATTTTTCAGCTGGCTCCTTCCAATTGTGCATATAAATAAACCAACTTCAGAATCTTGAATGAGCCCCATTTTGGCCAAGTTAATTTCGTTTTTAGTGATGTTGGTCTAATGAGTCAGAAATTTACAAAATAAGGCACCATAACTTTTAATTATAAATCCAACTGGTGTCTTGGAAGGTGGTGACCCTCTGTCAACTTTAGATGTCTTGTTTCCCTTGTTTCTTCCCACTTCTCCCTTGTCTGCACCAAACTAAGGTTGTATTCAGGGTCAAAAGTGTGCTGTGGGCTGGGGTGCAGTGGTTCATGCCTGTAATCCCAGCACATCGTGAGGCTGAGTCAGGAGAATTAATTGAGCCCAGGAGTTCAAGGCCAATCTGAAAGAAGACAGACAAATAGTGAAACCCTATCTCTACAAAAAAGAAGAAAGAAATGAGCCGGGCATGGTGGCGTGTGCTTGTAGTTCCAGCTACTCAGGAGGCTGAGGTGGGAGGATCACTTGGGCCCAGGAGGTTGAGGCTGGAGTGAGCCATGATCACACCACTGCACTCCAGCCTGAGTGGCAGAGTGAGACCCTGTCTCAAAAATAAAAGGGTGCTGCATATGAGCCTCACTCGTCGGGCTCTTACCCCCGAGGGGGTCTGCTCTCTTGCATGTCTCAGGAGAAGCTCTGCTGCTAAAGCCGCGTGCTATTCCAAGCACTAGGTGACTAACCTTTATGAGAGGTTCCCAGAGGAACTATTGCAATTTGAGTGTTGATGGTGACGTCCTTTGGGACTGCTGCAAGCCATGAGGGATTTCCTCCAACACCTCCACAAGGTTCTGAGTCACCTAAGAATACCTGAGATTTGGGCTGGAGGGAGCAATTCTATCTCAATTGCCCTCATATAGAAGGTCAAGGGTTGCTGCAGACAAAAAAGCTTTTTTGCCGCACAGGCTGCAGTGCAGTGGCGCCATCTCGGCTCACTGCAAGCTCCGCCTCCCAGGTTCACGCCATTCTCCTGCCTCAGCCTCCCACTCCCGGCTAATTTTTTTGTATTTTTAGTAGAGACAGGGTTTCACCATGTTAGCCAGGATGGTCTCGATCTCCTGACCTCGTGATCCGCCCGCCTCAGCCTCCAAAGTGCTGGGATTATAGGCATGAGCCACCGTGCTGGGCCCCAAAAAAAGCTTTTAAAAAGAGAAACACTCAGCTGATGAAAGAAACCACCGCTCTAACCATGGCAATGCTTGGTTGACCTTTTCCTTCCTTTCTAGCGGTTGAGAACAACAGGCAAGAACAACCATAGGAAGAATCTAGCAAACTCAGACTTTATTTCTCCCTTTTGTGGTCCTAGAAACAGCTCAGAATACAGTGGATCTGGACCTCTACAGAAGAGAGGGAGCTTTGGACTCCAGGTAACTCACGCCGTGCACTCAGTGGCTCCTCCGGAGTCCATTTGAACACAGTCAGTTTGTGCTGATATCAAGCACCAAGTGCCAAGAATGAGTTCTAGTTGTCTGCAGATCCTGCTGGAATTCTGCCAAGTATGTTATCTGTTGAACAGTGCTTGTTCTGGTGGTGAGAGCTCTGGCTTTTGGTAGTCAGACAGACCTGGAATAAATCCAGGCTCTGCCACAAACTAGCAGTGCAGTCAGAGCCTCACTTTTCCCCCCCATGAAGTGAGGATGATGTGAGTATCCCCCTCCCAGGTTGTTGAGAGGGTAATGCAGATAATGCAAATCCTTGGTGAACGTCAGTCCGTGTCCAGGGCCCTGCCTCTGGCTGGTCCTGATCCTGGCCTGACCTGGCCGCCACTGCCCCATGGTCTGGCTGTCCTCAGAGAGCACACACAGGATCTGGCCATAGCCAATGGGCCAGGTGCAGAGTGTGCCTCAGAACTCACCTTGGCCTTGAGAAGTCCCCAGGTTGGAAGGTGGCATGAATGAGGTGTGGATCCGGCCAACTCTAAAATAGAGCAGATGCTACTGTATGTCTCCCAGGTGCTTTAAAACTTCAAAACCACTATGTTGGTGACTTCTGAGCTCAGAAAGAGAACGTCCTACAAGGATGGACATTGACAGAGATGGGGGTAGGTGCACATTAGGATGACCAGCCACATCCCTGCAGTGCGGGGAGGGCAGTAGGCCCTGGAGGCCAAGACCACCTCCAACCTGTCCCCTTTATAAACTTCACCTGCTGAAGGAGTTATCTGAATGACAGCCTCTGCAAGCAGTCCTCCCCATCTGCCAGAGTCAGCCCCACCAATCTTGCCGCTACCTCCTTAGCTGAGTCAAGGCCAGAAGGAATCATCCAGCACCCTTGGGATGAAGAGAATTCTCCCTCAGACATCTTAGGAGCAGGGGTGAACTGCAGATACCACCCATAGAAGCCAGAGGGGCCTTTAGGTCAATTACTCATCTGTATCCTCCCAGAGCCTGCAAATTACAGGTAGAAACATCCACCCTTACCCCCTCAGAAGTGTTTGGAAGTACAGATATGAGTGGACTCAAGGGAAAACATAATGTTTTATTCAGATGCAAGAGATTCTGGTGTGTTTTGTTTGCCCTATGGGTACTGTCTTATGAGACTGTGGATATCCATTCATTCATCCATCCATCCATCCATCCACCCATCCATCCATGCATCCATTTATCCATCCATCCATTCATCTATGCATGCATGCATTCATCCATCCATCCATCCAGCCAGCCAGCCAGCCAGCCATGCATCCATTTATCCATCCACACATACATCCATGCATCCATCCATGGATCCATGCATTATCCATTCATCTTTGCATGCATGCATCCATCCATCCATCCATTCATTTATCCATCCATGCATCCATTTATCCATCCATGCATCCATCCATCCATCCATCCATCCATTCATTTATCCATCCATGCATCCATTTATCCATCCATGCATCCATCCATCCATCCATCCATTCATACATATATCCATGCATCCATCAATCCATCCATACATGCATCCATCCATCCATCTGTCCATCCATGCATCCATTCATCCATCCATGTATCCATGCATTCATCCATCTATCCATTCATCTATGCATGCATGCATTCATCTATCCATCCATCCATCCATCCATCCATCCATCCATCCATCCATGTCTGCATGCATCCACCCATCCATCCATCCATCCATTTATCCATCCATCCATTCATCTATGCATGCATGCATTCATCCATCCATCCATACACACATACATACATACCTCCATGCATGCATTCATCCATCCATCCATCCATCCATACACACATACATACATACCCCCATGCATCCATTTATCCATCCATGCATCCATCCATCCACCCATGCATCCATCCACCCATTCATCCATCCACACATGCATCCATCCATCCATCCATCCATCCATCCAGCCAGCCAGCCAGCCATGCATCCATTTATCCATCCACACATACATCCATGCATCCATCCATGGATCCATGCATCATCCATTCATCTTTGCATACATCCATCCATCCATTCATCCATCCATCCATCCATCCATCCATCCATCCATCTATCCATTCATTTATCCATCCATGCATCCATTTATCCATCCATGCATTCATGCATCCATTTATCCATCCATGCATCCATCCATCCATCCATCCATTCATACATATATCCATGCATCCATCAATCCATCCATACATGCATCCATCCATCTATCTGTCCATCCATACATCCATTCATTCATCCACATATCCATGCATCCATCTATCTATCCATTCATCTATGCATGCATGCATTCATCTATCCATCCATCCATCCATCCATCCATCCATCCATCCATCCATCCATGTATCCATTTATCCATCCATGCATCTATCCATCCATGCATGCATTCATCCATCCATCCATGCATCCACCCATCCATCCGTGAATCCATCCATCATCCATCCATCCATTCATGCATACATCTATTCATCCATCCATCCATCTACTCGATAAAAGTGTGAGGTCCTAGTCTTCCTGGCACTGTTCCAGACACAGGTGACACATGGTGAACAAGATGGGTGAGAACTCACACGTGTGCAACTTGCCTTCCAGTTGGGAGAAGATGGTATAAAAAACATGTAAGAAAATGATGAAATGAAGTGGAAGCATTGGTGCTGTGAAGAGAAATGAAACAGGATGAGGGGATAGTGAATGGTAGAGGGCAGGGCTATTTTAGGTGGAGGGGTCCGGGAGGCTTCTCTGAGGAGCAGAGACTTGAAGGGAAGAGGGAGGGGCTGTGCGGTTGGCTGGGTCGCAGTTACAGACATTGAAACAGCAAGTTCCAAGGCTGGAATGGAGACTGTACCCAAAAAAGGGGGGGTGCGAGTCCAAGAGTCCTGAGTGGGTGAGCAGAGTGAGTCAGAGGGAGGTGTAAGGAGATGAGGCAGGAGAAGGGTCCCCGCTGCTCCTGTCAAGCCTTGTGGTGTCAGGACTTGAACTTTATTCTAAGCAGGTGAATGCGGTGCATGCAAGAGAGAGAGAGAGAGAGAATGTGGCCGGACCAAGGAGGAGGCTGTGCCACTTATGCCACTCCTGGCAAAAATAAGGGGGCAAGGAGTAGGCTGGTTGTGGTGGAGATGGTGAAAGCAGTCAGGTTCAGCACAGATTTTAAAGGTTGGACCCAGAGAATTTGCTGCAGAATCAGATGTGGGGTGTAAGGCAGAGAGGAGTCAAGGGCAACTTCAGGATTTGGGGCCAGAACAGACAGGGACACTGGGCGAGAAGCAGGTTAGGTGGGATTAAAATCAAGAGTTCAAGTTAAGTTTGAGCAGCCTATTAGACCTCCAACTGGGGCCAGATAGAAGAATCTGGTTTCCAGAGAGAGGTCAGGATGAGAGAGACACCCGTGGGAGTGATTGGCATTGGGTGGACTTTATATTCCCTAGGCCGATGAGACAGCTAGGAAGTGACCAGGGATAGAGAAGAGACAAAGTCACAGAAACTAAGAGAAGAAATGTTGCAAGAAGGAGGGAACACTCAACTCTCAAATGTTACTGAGAAGTGAGCTGAGGGCTGAGAATGGAATTGGGAAGAACCGACGTCACTGGTGATCTTAACCTGAGGGTTTCAGTGGCAAGGGCAGGTGGACTGCAGTGGGGCCCAGTGGGGATCGGGGGAGCATGGGCCCCTCTCCCAGAGAGTTGTGCTGTAAAAGAGGGCAGACACACGGGAGTGCAGCTAAAGGGAGGGAACGTAGGGCCAAGGGAGAGTTTATTCTGAATGAGAGAGATCACAGTTTGTTTTTAGGCTGATGGGAATGATCCATAGAGGGGAAAGTAAGATGCAGAAGAGAGGCTGGGTGTGGTGGCTCATGCCTGTAATCCCAGCACTTTGGGAGGCCGAGGTGGGTGGATTATTTGAGGACAGGAGTTCGAGACCAGCCTGGCCAACATGGTGAAACCACGCCTCTACTAAAAATAAAAATTAAAAAATTAGCCGGGTGTGGTGGCAGGCACCTGTAGCCCCAGCTCCTCAGGAGGCTGAGGTAACAGAATCGCTTGAATCCTGGAGGCGGAGGCTTCAGTAAGCTGAGATTGTGCCACTGCATCCCAGCCTGGACAACAAATTGAGACTCCATCTAAAAAAAAAAAAAAAAGGATGCAGAACAGAGAGGTGAGAATTGCCAGGGCAAAACCCAGAGTGGTGAGAGGGCTTGGCACCCTCTGCATGAGGGAGGGCATGCTCTCAGTGGGTGCCTCTATGGTACCTGAGTGATGCTGGCTGGTGGAAGATTTGGCATGGTCAGAATGCGGCATTTTCGTCTGATTCTCTTTTCTCAGTGAGATAAGAACCAATCACAGCCAATAGCCACGGGGCAGGAGGGGGTCTTGGTGATGACTGGAGAAGAAGAGGCATGGGCGTGGGAGAGTTAACGGGCCGGTGAAGCCTGGTTGGGTTGCCGGAAGCACAGGGGCCCATTCCAGGTTTGCGGGGTCACCTTGGAGTGAGGCCAGTCATCTGATGTACCTTGTCCTCAGCCACATGCAGCTGCGTGGGTGCAGGAGCAGAGTGGGTGGAGGGCTTTGGGGAAGAGCCAACGGGGGCGCGGGGCGTGGCTTGGAGTATAAGGTGGCCGTGGGCTCCCTGCGGGCCCAGGCTCTACCTATGGCCAGCTGCCTGCTGTCCTCGGAGCCTCGCCTGCCCCGGCATGCTGTCCTTCCATATCCGTTACCCACTGCGTGCTCATAATGATCCCACTTTATAGAGGCCATGTACCCTGGCCACCTAGCAGTCGGTGGCAGAGCTGGGATTTGAATCCAAATGGAGGTTCATTGTTCTCCATTCAGGGCAGCAGGGGCACGCGTGCTGTGTTTAAGAAAAAAGACTTGCATCCCTAGTGGTGGAAATAAACTTTGGTGGATTAAACTTTAGGTATTTTGCGTCCTGGTTGGGCCAGGCTTTGTCCCGGTTCGACCACAGTGACTTACTGCCACCTACTGGCCATTCTCAGTGTTGCACCCACGTAGTATTTGCTCACGGTCTGTGTCTAACCATGGTTCAAAGGGGAGGACGGGAGCCCTTAGCTCTTTGACAAATCAGACAAACCAGGAAATAGAGGTCCACAGAGGCGAGTTTAAGCTTTTTTTTTTTTTTTTTTTTTTTTTTTTTTTTTTTTTTTTTTTTTTTGCTTTTTTTTAAGCTTTTTTTTTAAGCTTTTTTTTTTTTTTTTGCACTTTTTTTTTTTTAAGCTTTTTTTGCACTTGCTTACGCCATCTCTTCAGTTGTTCATTCATTCAATAAATATTTCTTGGAAACCTACTATGTGCTAGGCGCTGGGGCTCTGCAGGGAATGAGACAGCAGAGAGCACAGCTCTGTATAGCTGACATGCCCTGTGGGGGAGTGGGAGGGAGGGACACACCATTAACAAGTAAATCCGTGAGAGGATGAACGATGGCGATGGGTGCCGGAAAGGAACAAGGAGAGAACTACTGGAGAGGGTGGTCAGGAGTTGCCAGTGGAGAGGAGACCTGAAGGGTGAGAGCAACGGGGAAAGACGCCCTGGGAAGAGGGAGCAGCGTCACAAAGGCCTTGAGAAGCTGAAAGGTTTGGGCGGGTTCCAGGAACACAGGCGGCCAGGGAGGTGGAGCCCACACCTCAACACACAGCTACCCGTGAAGAACGTGGAGCGATCCGTGTAGATCCGTGTAGAACGTTCTCTCAGAGGGCCATGCCACTGACCTGTCAGTCAGCCCACAGCCTCCTGCCAGTCCCCAGACAGCTGACCACTCCCTCCTTGAAATTCTCTCCTCTCTCAGCTTGTGCAACACCAACCTCCGGTGGCAGGAAAAACTATTATTATTCTCTTGTGAAAATTCAAACTTAACCATCAACATAGAGCTGTTACTGATTTGACGGAAGCCATTGACACTGTGTCAAAGGCTAGAGCAGAAAACAGTGGCATGCAGTGTCAAAGGTCAAAGTCAACATTTCTCAGACTGGGGCAGGGAAGGTAGGTCAGGACAGAGTCAGTCTTGCTTGCAGCTGTCGCCATGTTATAAACGTGATGATGGCCCTGTCTGCTGCTAGTGGTGAGTCATTCTTGCAAATAAAGTGACTATTTTTAAGTTTATAGATACGGTGTATAGATATATAGATATATAGATATGGTAGGAGTATGCTTTGTTCAAATCCTATGAGTAGTGTTCAAGAAATAAGTTGTGAAAGTAAAATAAGTCTATGATTCAGTAAGTCCATTGGCAATTCCCACATGTTACTCAAATGCTATGCAATTAGCTGGTATTTTCCAGTGTGTAAATATTTGCTATAGGCTATGGTTCTTTGTAATGCAAAATATTTTTATCTTTAAAAAGGAGAAAGTTAAGCCTGGACAACATAGTGAGACCCCATTTGTACAAAAAATAAGAAAAAATTAGCCTGGCATAGTCACGCATGCCTGTAACCCCAACTACTCAGGAGGCTGAGGCAGCAACATCGTGATCCTGAAAGTTCAGAGGTTGGGGGGAGCCATGATTGCTCCACTGCACTCCAGCCTGGGTAACAGAGCATGACCGTGTCTCCAAAAAAAAATAAAAGGAGAGAGAGAGAGAGAAAGTTATATGAAGCAACATGTACCCTGAAGTTGTGATTAGACACAGTCTTACAAATTCAACTAACATCAATGCAAAATGAAATAAAATTGCCTATGTTTGAATTATTTGTCATAAAAACAAAGATCAAGACTATTGGATGGGGCAGTTAATACTTTGAGTGTTTTAAATTTTCATTGCAAGAATAATACTTTTTTCTGATAGGTGTTCAAAAAAGAGTAACTTAAAAAAAAAAAAAAGTGCCAGGTGCGGTGGCTCACGCCTGTAATCCCAGCACTTTGGGAGGCCAGGGCGGGTGATCACCTGAGGTCAGGAGTTTGAGACCAGCCTGGATAACATGGTGAAACCCTGTCCCTACTAAAAATAGAAATATTAGCCGGATGTGGTGGCAGGTGCCTGTAATCCCAGCTACACGGGAGGCTGAGGCAGGAGAATCGCTTGAACCCAGGAGGCGGATGTTGCAGTGAGCCAAGATCGCGCCATTGCACTCCAGCCTGGGTGACAACAGCGAGACTCCGTCTCAAAAACAACAACAACAACAAAAGTAAACATTTGTGATACTATTGTTCCATTTTTAAAAATAACTTTTATTTGGCATTTACTTTGAGTTAGTGTCGCCTTCTTTTAATGTTTTCTATTATTAAATGCATAAGGTAGAGCTCATTTCTGTATGTCCTTGAAATACATCATCGAGTCATAGTATATTAAAACAAAATAATAAAACAAATAAAAACCATGCACTAAACAGAAAACCTCTGACAGTTTTAGTGTATCCCTGTCACAGAAAAATGTTCACTATTTGTTTTTATGGTCAGTCATTATCTTTTCAAAACACATAAGCTGCTGGGAAAAATACAGAATAGTGTGTAATTTTTAGGAATTCTTGGAATTTCCTGGGATTCTGATTTCTTGTACTCAAATCCCAAAGATTGGTGTCTTTTAGGCTTTTTTTTTTTTTCCTTCTGTTCAGGAAGGATTTCACTCTGTTGTCCAGGCTGGAGTGCAGTGGCTCAATCACAGGTCATGGCAGCCTCAATCTCCTGGGGTTCAGGTGATCCTCCCATCTCAGCCTCCCAAGTAGCTGGGACTACAGGTGCATGCCACCCCGCCTGGCTAATTTTTGTGGGTTTTGTAGAGACGGGATTTCACCAGGCTGGTCTGAAACTCCTGGGCTCAAGCAATCCTCCTGCCTCAGCCTCCCAAAGTGCTGGGATTACAGGCATGAGCCACCAGGCTTGGCTGTATTATTATTATTGTTATTTTTTGTATGGTTTTTTTACATATGGCTTTGTTTTGCCTGTTTTTTGTTTGTCTTGATGTGTCTTTAAATATTGTTTTATCTTTGGTTCCCTTTCCATCTTTTTCACTCTTATAATTCATTCGTTAGTGAAACCAGATCAAAAATCAGCTCAGATTTCTTGGGGAAATACCTAGGAGTAGAATTGCTAGTTCCTAAGGCAGATAAATGTTTAACTTACTAAGAATCTGTTAAACAGTTTTCTGAGTGGTGTACTTACTTACACTCCCACCAGCAATGCAGAAAAGTTCCAACTGCTCCAAGTCTTCACCAACATTTAGTATTGTTAATCTTTTTTTTTAGAAAAATTTTAGCCATTCTAGTGGCATGAAATGCTATTTCATTGTGCTTTTAATTTGAATTTAATTTGAAATTTCCTAATAACTAATGATGTCGAACACCTTTTCATGTGCTTATTGGCCGTTTGCATATCTTCTTTTGTGAAATGTTTTCCATATCTTATTTAAATTCTCCATTACTATGTAACACACCACCACAAAAATTAGTGACTTAAGACAAAACCATTTATTTGCTCATTCTTCTATGATCTGGCTGGGCCATATCTGGGCAGGTCTTTTGCTCCACGTGATATTGACTGTGATCATCTGGAAGGTCCGTGGCTCCAGTGACTTAGCATCCAGATGGCCTAACACACACGTCTGGTGCCTCTGCTGGGATGGCTGAAGCAGCTGGAGGCTGGCCAGGCATCTCTCTCCTCATGGTCCCCCATCAAGGTAGCCAGGTCACTTTACACGGTGGTGCAGGGTTCCAAAATAGAGCCTTCAAAGAGGATGATACCCAATGGCAACGCTTTCTCTTCTTGCATCATGCAAGCTAATGCTCCACAGGCCGAGATAAATCACATGTCTGAGCCCAAAGGCAAGGTGGGAAGGGACCATACAGAAGCATGAATACTAGGAGGCATAGCTCATTGCGGACCACCCACATAAGCTTACCACAATCTTTTGTCCATTTCCAATTGCACTGTCTTTTCCAAATTGCTTTAGCTCTTCCTGTTTTTTTTTTTTTTTTTTTTTTTTTTTTTTTTTTTGAGACAAAAAGCCCAGGCTAGAGTGTAATGGCACGATCTCGACTCACGGCAACCTCCGCCTCTCAGGTTCAAGCAGTTCTCTTGGCTTGGCCTCCTGAGTAACTGGGATTACAGAAGCCTGCCTCCATGCCTGGCTAATTTTTGTATTTTTTAGTAGAGACAGTGTTTCACCACATTGGCCAGGATGGTCTTGAACTCCTGACCTCAGGTGATCCGCCCACCTCAGTCTCCCAAAATGTTGGGATTCCAGGCGTGAGCTACTGCACCCGGCCTTCCTTAGCTCTTTATGCTCTGAATACAAGTCTTTTGTTAGACACAAGTGTTGTGGAAATTTTTTTTCCAAATCCATGTCTTGCCTATTTGTTTTCTTAAATGTGTCTCTTGGGAGAAGAAATGTTTAATTTTGATGAAGTCCAGTATGTGTATTTTTCTCTTCTGTGGGTAGTGCTTTTTGTGTTCTAATGAACTTTTGCTAACCCCAAGGTTATAAAGATATTCTGTCATAAAAATATTCTATCTATTTTCTCCTAGACTTCATGGTTCTAGTTTTCTTCATTTGGGTTTATCATCCATGACAAATTAATTTCTATTTATGGAAAAGGACAGGGATTGAGGTTCATTGTTTTCCATATGGATAGCCAGTGGTTTCAGCACCATATATTAAAAATCTTTTTCTTCCTCCATTGAATTAACTTCGCATCTTAGAAAAAAAAATCGACTCTATATTTACTGTTGTAAATAGTATTTTTATTTAATTTTCCAATTGATTGTGACTAATGTATCAAAAATGAACTTTCACCTATTAATTTTATAGCCTGCAACCTTGATAACTTCACTTTTAATTTTAGTAGGATTTTGGAGGGGGTGGTGAGGTGGAGAGGGTAGATCCCATAGGGTTCACCATGTACACAATCATGTGGTATGGAACAATGACAATTTTACTCCCTCCACCCCCCCCAACTCTTTATGCCCTTTCTTGCTTTATGGAACTGGCTGGAACTTTCTAGTACAATGTTGAATAGAAGTGGTAAGAGCAAAATATTTGCTGTAGAGAATCTTAACAAAAACCTATTAAATGTTTCTCCATTAAGTATGATGTGAGCTGTAGATTTTTTTAATAAATGCCTTTAATGAATAAGTTATCTTCTATTCTTAGATGACTAAGGTTGTGTGTGTGTGTGTGTGTGTGTGTGTGTGTTGTTTGGTTTTCGTTTTGAAATAAAGAATGGGTGTTAATTTTTGTAAAATTTTTTTTTCTGGATTTGCTTGAGGTTATTTTGTGATTTTTGTAGTTCTCTTTGTTAACATAGTGAATCATAATTTATTTTTGAATGTTAAATCAGTCTTATATTTCTGGGATAAACCTCATTTTGTCATTAGGTTTTATCTTTTTTATATGTTGCTACATCCATTTGCTAATATTTTGTTAAGAATTTCTGTGACTATGTTAATTGGTCTGTGGTTTTTTGGTAATGTCTTTATCTGATTTCGGTATTAAGTTTATGCTCGCCTTACAAAATATGTTGGGAAGTCTTTCTTCTTTCTTTCCTGAAACAGTTTGTGTAAGACTGTTGTTATTTTTTTCCTTAAATGTTAGCTAGTATTTACCAGTAAAGCCATTTGAGTTGAACTGGAATAATCTTTGTTAGAACTTTTTTTTTTTTTTTTTTTTACTTCATATTCTGGATTTTTTGTTGTTGTTGATACAGGGCTATTTAGATTTCCTATTTCTTTCTGCATTAGTTTTGCTAAATTGTTTATTTCAAGGAATTTGGTCATTTTATCTAGGTTGTTGAAACTGTTAACATAAAGTAGTTCGTAATATTTCTTCTGTTTTATTTTATTTTATTTTTTTTTAGACAGAGTCTCGCTTTGTTGCCCAAGCTGGAGTGCAGTAGCACGATCTCAGCTCACTGCAACCTCTACCTCCTGGGTTCAAGCGAGTCTCCTGCCTCAGTTTCCCAAGTAGCTGGGATTACAGGCATGCGCTACCACACCCGGCTAATTGTTGTGTTTTTAATAGCAACAGGGTTTCACCATGTTGGCCAGACTGGTCTCAAACTCCTGGCCTCAAGTGATCCACCCACCTCAGCCTCCCAAAGTGATGGGATTAGAGGCATGAGCCACCATGCCCAGCCCATAATATTTATTATCCTTTTTATGTGCAGAATCTGAAGTGATGTTCTCTTGTACATCCAGATATTGGTGATAGTTTTCTCTCTCTTCATTCTTGTTAGAGGTGTATTTATTTTCTTAATCTTTTTAAAGAACCACCTTTAGACTTTTTATTATTCTCTACTGTTTGTTTTCTATTTTTATTACTTCCTTTTTACTACCTACGCTGGGTTTAATTTGTTCTTTAATTTGTTCTTTGCTTTAGCCTTTTCGTTAATTTTTAAAATATTTATTGTTTCCTAATATAATGTAAACCTAAACAATTCTCTACAAGTTCTGTTTTAGCTGTATTCATACATTTTAATACATTTCCTCTTATTCAATTCAATACATTTTCCAATTTCTCTTCTGACTTCATTGACTTGTGGATTATTTAGCAGCATGTTCCTTAATTTCCAAGCATTTAGTGATTTTTTAGTATCTCTCTTTTATTGTTTTTTGGTTTAATTGTGATCAGTAACATAGTCTGTATGATTTCAATCCTTTGGAATTTGTTGAAACTTGCTTTATGGCCCAGCATAGGGTCAATTTTTGTAAATCATCCATATGAACTTAAAAATTGTGTATTCTCCATATATATTCTATATGTATCAATTGAGTTAAGTTGGCTAACCACTTTATTCAAATAATACATTTCCTCACTGATTTTTTGTTTGAGTTTCTTTAAAAAAGTGTGTTAAACCAGCCCGGCCAACATGATGAAACCCTGTCTCTACTAAAAATACAACAATTAGCTGGGCGTGGTGGCGGGCACCTGTAATCCCAGCTACTCAGGAGGCTGAGGCAGAAGAATCATTTGAACCCAGGAAACGGAGGTTGCAGTGAGCCAAGATCACACCACTGCCGCTGCACTCCAGCCTGGACGACAGGGCAAGACTCCGTCTCAAAAAAAAAAAAAGTGTGTTAAAATCTCCAGCGGTGGCTGCACATTTGTCTATTTTTTCCTTTCAGTCTCAATAATTCTTACTTTGGATGTTTTTAAGCTGTGTTATTTGGTGCACACAAGTTTAGAATTGTTATATTTTCCTGTTGGAAGGATCTGTTACCATTATTTAATGTCCATCTTACCTCTAGTAATACCGTTTGTCTTAAGCCTGTTTTATTTGATATTAATGTAGTAATACCAACTTACTAAAAATTAGTATTTGAATGGCATATACTTTTTCATCTTTTTGTTTCACCTGTCTGTGTTTTTACATTAAAATTGTGTTGCTTAAAAATAAAATGTAATTGGGGTTTTAAAAAATCCATTCTAACAATATGTGTCATTCAGTTTGTTTACATCATGTACATTTAATGTAATTACTGATATAGATGGATTTAGAGCTACCATCTTGCTATTTGTTTTTCTGTCTCATTTGTTCTTTGCTCATTTATTCCTTCCTTATTTTCTTCTTTTGGATAATCAAATTGCTTTCACTATTTCTATTCATACATTTTTACAAAAAGTTTTAACTCTAGATATTTAAATATGCATCTTTGACCTATTACAGATATATTGTCATATTAAATTAATGTTTCCCATGGTTTTAACAATGCAAGAACTGGCTGGGTGTGGTGCCTCACACCTGTAATCCCAGCACTTTGGACTTTGGGAGGCTAAGGCGGGCATATCACTTGAGGTCAGAAGTTTGAGACCAGTCTGGCTGACAGTGAGACTTTGTCTAGGAAAGGAAGAAGAGGAAAAGAAAGAAAGAAAGAAAGAAAGAAAGAAAGAAAGAAAGAAAGAAAGAAAGAAAGAAAGAAAGAAAGAAAGAAAGAAAGAAAGAAAGAAAGAAAGAAAGAAAGAAAGAAAGAAAGAAAGAAAGAAAGAAAGAAAGAAAGAAAGAAAGAAAGAAAGAAAGAAAAAGAAAGAAAGAAAGGAAGGAAGGAAGGAAGGAAGGAAGGAAGGAAGGAAGGAAGGAAGGAAGGAAGGGAAAGAACAATGCAAGAACTTTACAGCTGTTCAACTCCATTTACCTGCCTTCCACCCTACGTGCTATTATTGTGTATTTTACTTCTATACCTGTTGTAAGCTCTACAAGGCATTCCTATTATTGTTTTATTAGTTAATTATTTCCTTTTTGTCCGTATATTTGTCTTTTTTGGTGTCCTGTATTACTTCCAGAAGATTTGTGCTTTTATTTTTTTTTTGTTTTGTTTTTTTGTTTGTTTGTTTTTTGAGACGGAGTCTCGCTCTGTCGCCCAGGCTGGAGTGCAGTGGCGCGATCTCGGCTCACTGCAAGCTCCGCCTCCTGGGTTTACGCCATTCTCCTGCCTCAGCCTCCTGAGTAGCTGGGACTACAGGCGCCCGCCACCGCGCCCGGCTAATTTTTTGTATTTTTAGTAGAGACGGGGTTTCACCGTGGTCTCGATCTCCTGACCTTGTGATCCGCCCGCCTCGGCCTCCCAAAGTGCTGGGATTACAGGCGTGAGCCACCGCGCCCGGCTGTGCTTTTAAAAAAGTAATTATTCCCCTCTTTTTTGACAATTTTTTTTTTTTAAGCGACCGGGCTCTTGCTGTGTTGCTTAGACTGGTCTTGAGTTCCTGGCCTCAAGCGATCCTCCGGCCTGAGCCCTACAAGTAGCTGGGATCACAGGCGTGTGCCACCACGCTGGCCAGGCTTTGTAAAGTTTGTGCTTTCATCTGAGATCATTTTACTTCAGCATGAAGAATTTCCTTTAATATTTCTGGTAACAATATTAAGGTTTGTTAGCAATGCACTTTCTCAGCCTTTTCTTTGTATAAAAATATTAAAATGTCTTTGTTTTACCTTTATTCTTTTTTTTTGAGACGGAGTCTAGCTCTGTTGCCCAAGCTGGAGTGCAGTGGCGCAATCTCGGCTCACTGCAACCTCTATCTCCCAGGTTCAAGCGATTCTCCTGCCTCAGTCTCCCGAGTAGCTGGGACTACATGCCCGGCTAATTTTTTTGTTTGTTTGTTTGTTTGTATTTTTAGTAAAGACGGGGTTTTACCATGTTAGCTGGGGTGGTCTCTATCTCCTGATCTCGTGATCCACCCGCCTCCGCCTCCCAAAGTTCTGGGATTACAGGTGTGAGCCACCGCGCCTGGCCTGTTTTACCTTAATTCTTACGCTTTTCTTTTTTTTTTTTTTTTTTTTTTTTTTTTCAGTATAGAATTCTAGGTTAGCAGAATTTTTGGTTTTTTTCTTCTTTCTGAACTTAAAAAATTACCTTTTGGATTCTATAGTGTCCGTTGAAATGTAGGCATCACGTAGCTTATCTAACTGCTTTTAAGGTTTTCTCTTTGTCTTAGTTTTCAGCTGTTAACAATGATATGTTTGTGTGCTTTTCTTTGTTTTTATTCTGCCTGGATTTACTAAACTTCTTAAATTTAAGGGTTGATATATTTCAACAGTTTTGGGAAATTATCAGCCACATTACTTCAAATATTGCTTCTTCCCCAGTTTTTTCTTGCCTTCTGGAATTACAGTTACACAAATGTTAGATCTTCTGTGTCCCACATATCGTATGCTCTGTTCCTTCTTCTATTTTTTTTTTCTGTGTTTCTGGCTTGAATATTTTTTGTTGACCTGTCTTCATTTGCTAACCCTGTCCTTTGTCCTTCTGCTAAACACATTCAATAAATTCTTAATTTCAGATGTTGTATTTCTCAGTTCTAGAACATTTTATTTTTGAAATATATCCCACTTCCTCTGCTGACAATTTTTATCTACTTTGCCAATATTTTCATCTATTTTATTTAACATATTAATTGGTTATCTTAAATTTTTTGTCTGCTAGCAAAAAATTTATGTGGGTCACTGTGGTTCTGATACTACTACCTATTTTTTCTCTTAACAGTCACATTTTTCTGTAGGTCTAGAAATTTCCAATGATATGGTTAAAACTGTAAATTATCCCAATATGGTAAGTGTGTAGTGATACCTTATTGTGGTCTTAATTTGTACTCTGATTACTAGTGAGGTTGAGCGTCTTTTCATATGTTTATTCATAATTTGGTTTTCCTTTTTGTTAAATGCCTGTTCAAGTATTTGTCCACCATTTGATTTGGTTATCTTTTTTCTCATTGATTTTCAGGTATATGTAAATTGATATATCTTCCTGATGACTTGATCCATTTATTATTATTACTATTTTTTGGAAACAGGGTCTCACTCTGTTGTCTTGGCTGCAGTGTAGTAATGCGATCCATGGTTCACTGCAGCCTCCACCTCCAGGGCTCCAGTGATCCTCCCACTTCAGCCTCCCGAGTAGCTGGGGCTACAGGCATGCACCACCACACCCAGCTAATTTTTGTATTTTTTGTAGAGATGAGATTTAGCCATGTTGCCCAGGCTGGTCTCAAACTCTTGGGCTCAAGAGATCTGCTCGCCTGTGCCTCCCAAAGTGCTAGGATTCCAGGCATGAGCCACTGTGCTCAGCCCCATTTATATTATACAGTCATCTTCTCTATTCCTAACAGTACTTCTTGCCTTAAAGTCCATTTTGTCTGATATTAATTTTTGTTGTTGTTGTTGTTTTTAGTAGATCTCATCCAAAAAAGACTTCTTTCTTCAACTAATTTGGAAATTACACTGTCCTATTCATTATCCAGTAACCTAGAAGTTATATTCTGAACATTTAACTTGTTCAAGTCTAGAGTTAATTAATACATTTACTCCAAGACAATGTAAGGAACTTACAACAGTTTAATTTCATTTTAATGACTATTATTAACATTTTATATGGTTGAAGTTCGTTTAGATTTGCCATGTATTTGCCATTTGAATTTTCTTCATTCTTTCTAGCATTTTTGACCTTCCATTTGAGCTTTTTTTTCTTTCTACTTGAAGTCCATTGGTGATATACACTTACAGCTTTTGTTTGTCTGAAAATGTCTTTATTTCATATTAATTCTTAAAGGATGTTTTCACTGGGTATAGAATTCTTAGCCTGCAATTATTTTCTTTTAGCACATTGAAGATGATCCTTCTGCTATCCTCTGTCTTTTAATGTTGCTTTTGAGAAGTTAGCTCTCAGCTTACCTTACTCCGTTGAAGATAATCTGACATTTTTTCCTGGCAGTTTTTAAGATTTTCTCTTTGTCTTTGGTATTCTGCTATTTCACCACATAGGTCTAGGTGCAAATCCTTTTTGAATTAATAGACTTCATTTTTTTATAGCAGTTTTAGGTTCACAGCAAAATCAAGTAGAAAGTAGAGTTGGCCAGATGCAGTGGTCCATGCCTGTAATTCCAGCCAAGGCAGGAGGATCACTTGATCCCAGAATTTGAGATCAGCCTGGGTAACATGGCAAACCCCATCTCTACAAAAAAATACAAAAATGAATAGCCAGGTGTGGTGGTGCATGTATATAGTCCTAGCTACTAGGAAAGCTATTAGAAGGATAGTTTGAGCTTAGGAGGTCGAGGCTGCAGTGAGCTGTGATTGCACCATTACACTCCATCCTGGGCGACAGAGTGAGACCCTGTCTCAAAATTAAAAAAAAGAAAAAAGAAAAATTAAAAAAATCAAAGTACAGAGAGTTTCCACATGCACCTCCCTCCATTTCCACACACAGCACCCCTCAACATCAACATCCTCCATGGGTGTTGTACATTTGTTACAATCAATAAACCAACATTATCATTATCAATCGAAGTCCATAGTTTACATTAGGGTTCACTCTTAGTATCATAAATTCTATGGGTTTTGACAAACTTATAATGAAATGTATATATTATTACAGCATCATACAAAACAGTTTCACTGTTCTAAAAATTTTCTGTTCTCACCTATTCATCCTCTCTCACCCCAAACCCCTGGCAGCCACTGATCTTTTTACTGTCTCCATGGCCTTGTCTTTTCCAGAATGTTACATAGCTGGAATCCTACACTATGTAAGCTTTTCTAGGTGTAAATTAAAATTTTTTCGTTTCTTTTTTTTCTTTTTTCTTTCTTTTTTTTTTTTTTTTTTTTTTGACAGTCTTGCCCTGTCGCCAGGCTGGAGTGCAATGGCACGATCTCAGCTCACTGCAACCTCCACCTTCTGGGTTCAAGTGATTCTTCTGCCTTAGCCTCCCAAGTAGCTGGGGCTACAGGCATGCACCACCATGCTTGGCTACTTTTTGTATTTTTAGTAGAGACAGGGTTTTGCATGTTGGTCAGGCTGGTCTCGATCTCCTGACCTTGTGATCTGTCGACCTTGGCCTCCCAAAGTGCTGGGATTACAGGCGTGAGCCACCGCGCCCGGCAAATTAAAAAAATTTTTATCTGGCCAGGCACAGTGGCTCATGCCTGTAATCCCAGCACTTTGGGAGGCCAAGGCGGGCTGATTACCTGAGGTCAGGAGTTCAAGACCAGCCTGGCCAACATGGTGAAACCCCTTCTCTACAAAAATAAAAAAATTAGCCGGGCATGATGGCGGGTGCCTATAATCCCAGCTACTCGGGAGGCTGAGGTGAGGGAATCGCTTGAACCCAGGAGGCGGAGGTTGTAGTGATTTGAGATCATGCCACTGCACTCCAGCCTGGGCAACCGAGCGAGACTCTGTCTCAAAAAAAAAAATTTATCTCACCTGGGATTTGTTGGGTTTTTTGTATCTGTAGATTAATGGCTTTGATCAGTTCTGGGAAATTTTCAGCCACTGACTTTTCAAATATCACATCTTCATTACTCTCTCTCTTCTCTCCTGAAGTTCCAATTACATGAGTATTAGATCCATTTCTCGTTTATTCTTCGTGTCTTTTACTATTTCTTGCTATTATTTTTAATCTTTATGTCTCCCCAGGCTCATTTTGGATGATTTCTTCTGACCTTTCTTCCAATTCACCAATTGTCTTTTTTGCTATGTCCAAAATGCTTTAAATTTGCTATTGATTTTTAAATTTTAGTTAATCATATTATTCATTTCTAGAAGTTCAGTTTGTCTCTTTTCAAACCTACTGTCCCTTTCCATCCTGTTCCAGGCAAATATTTTCAAGCTACTCTATTGTTTACTTAAGTGTGGTTGTTTTATATTCTATGTAAAATAATTCCAGTGCTTAAATTATTTATGGATATGTTTCTATTGTTTCTTGTTTCTTCTGGTTCTTGCAGTGTAGTCTCATTTCCTTATGTGCCTGATTATCTTTTTATTTTTATTTTTTTGAGATGGAGTCTCACTCTGTCACCCAAGCTGTAGTTCAGTGGCGCGATCTCGGTTCACTGCAACCTCCACCTCCTGGGTTCAAGCAATTCTTCTGCCTCAGCCTCCTGAGTAGCTAGAACTACAGGTGCCTGCCACCACGCCCAGCTAATTTTTTTGGTATTTTTAGTAGAGACGGGGTTTCACCATGTTGGCCAGGCTGGTCTCGAACTCCTGACCTCAAGTGATCCATCCACCTCGGCCTCCCAAAGTGCTGGGATTACAGGTGTGAGCCACCACACCCAGACCTGATTATCTCTTACTATGTGCTGGCCGTCATACTCAAACATTTCTTTGTGTGACTGATTTGGGGCCTTGACTGAAGGATCTCCCTCCACAGAAGATTTTCATTTGCTTCTTCCAGAAGCCTTTGGCACAAATAGTGTGGGGTCACCTCAATCTAAGTTCAAGGCTTGAGGTTACCGATTACCCAGGAGATACAAATGAGAGCTGCAAGTCTGAAAGGAGTCCCAATCCAGACCCCAAGAGAGGGTTTTTAGAGGTCACGCAAGAAAAAATTCGGGGTGAGTCCAGAGAGTAAATCGAAAGCAAGTTTATAAGGAAAGTAAAGGAATGAAAGAATGGCTGCTCCACAGGTAGAGCAGTAGCATGGCCCCTGGTTGTCCGGTTTTATGGTTATTTCTTGATTATACACTAAACAAGGGGTAGATTACTTATGAATTTCCAGGGAAAGGTGTGGACAATCCCAGGAGCTGAGGGTTCCTCCCCTTTTCAGACCATATAGGGTAACTTCCAGATGTTGCCATGGCATTTGTAAGCTGTCATGGTGCTGATGGGGGTGTCTTTTAGTCTCCTCCTCACCTTACAACCAGTAAGAAATAGAACCAGGCTAATGTATTATAATTATCATATAGTGAGTAGTGAGGATGACCAGAGGTCACTCTTATTGCCATGTTGGTTTTGGTGGGTTTTGGCCGGCTTTTTTACTGCAACCTGTTTTACCAGCAAGGGCTTTATGACCCATGTGTTGTGCTGACCTCCTATCTCATACTGTGACCAAGAATGCCTAACTTCCCAGGAATGCAGCCCGGTAGGTCTCAGCCTTATCTTACCCAGCCCCTATTCAAGATGCAGTTGCTCTTCCTCTGATTCAAACTCCTCTGACAAGTCCATACTGGGGCTGGTTTACTTCTGAGAGTATGGCTCTTTGGGATCCCAACTAATTTGAGGGAGGATTTTCTATTTGATCTTCCACCATGTGCTCTGGACTTTTATTTGTGTTCCTTGCCTAGAGGAGTTATCCAAACAGCAGTTCAAACTGCCCCAAATCAGGAAGTGCCCCCAGAGTAAATGTGAGTTTCCTGCATGGTTTACCTAAGTTTCTGTTTTCCCTTTAGCTTTGTTCTGGTAATGCCTTACCCTGTGGTTGTACCAATATGTTAGTGTTTTTAGTTGTTTTCTCTTTCTTTCTTTTTTTTTTTTTTTTTTTGACAAGTCTTGCTCTGGCACCCAGGCTGGAGTGCAGTGACCTGATCTCTACTCACTGCAACCTCTGCCTCCCAGGTTCAAGCGATTCTTGTGCCTTGGCCTCCTGAGTAGCCGGGATTACAGGCACTCGCCACCATGCCCAGATAATTTTTGTATTTCTAGTAGAGACTGGCTTTCCCCATGTTGGACAGGCTGATCTTGAACTCCTGACCTCAAGTCACCTGCCCACCTTGGTCTCACAAAGTGCTGGGATTACTGGCCTGAGTCACCGCGCCTGGCCTTTAGTTGTTTTCAATAGGAGAATTGATCTGAGGAACTTGGCATGGCATTCCCGGAAAACGGAAGCCAGCCAGATGGCAGACTCCATTTGAAAGAGATGGAAACTATGGCTTAGAGAGGTGAGGCCACTGGCCTGGGGCCTTGCAGCCAGTAAGAAACAGAGCCAGGCTGCAAGCCGAGGGCCGTTTGACACTAAATTCAGTGTTCTCTTCCCCACTCTCTGGCAGCACCCTCTTGATTTCTTCATATGTAATGAAGACGTCAGATGGTCTCTGAGGGCCCTTTGGACTCAGATGTTCTCCGATCAGGATTTCATGGCTTTTCAAATCTGTAAGACTCACTCAGCCTCCTCCTCACCTTCAGTCTGGGATTTAGAGAGAATTCCTAGATCACCCATAAGGGGGCAGTGGTGTGCAGAAAGTGCCCAGATTCTAAAATTATGGAACAGCCAAGGGCTTATTTCTTCATGGAGGTCTTTGCTTCTCACTGTCAGAGTAAAACGAAAATGATGCAGCCTAGTATTCTAAGTCCCCTGTCCCTTCTGCTTCATTTGTGCAACTCTGGTTGATGCTGCCTCTGGCACAGAGGATGGGGCACAGAGATAAGTCATGTCGCGTCTCTACCCTCGAGGACCCATGGTCCACTAAACCTCTCCAGGCCAGGTTTCTGGCCTCCTCCCTGGAGCCTCCCATCCACCCCCATCAGCACCCCCCTCCTCCCCTGCACTCCCAGCCCAGGCTCTGAATCTCTCTCATGGCTTGAATTCATGTCTGGCCACATGCTTGTATCACCCTCTAGACTGGAAGCTCCTCAGGCAGCTAGGATCCCCATCAATCCTGGACCCCTGTGCCAGCCCAGAAGATCAAGAGTGCTGGAGAAAGGGAAGCTGGAAGAAGATCTGCTAGCTGGGATTCCTGGCAGGGCTGAAGGAGGTCAGAGCCAGCACTGAACAGACTCCATTGTGACAGCTCCTTTCTCTACTCTGGACTACAGTCCTTTTGGGATCCTGCTTTGCACTCGCTGATGAGAAAATGACAAGGGAAGCCTCCAGCTCCAAGAAACTATGGATTTTTAAAACTGAAAGTATAAAAGCCCCAGAAGAAAACATAGGAGAATGGCCAGGCGTGGTGGCTCACGCCTATAATCCCAGCACTTTGGGAGGCTGAGGTGGATGGATCACTTGAGATCAGGAGTTTGAGACCAGCCTGGTCAACATGGTAAAACCCTGTTTCTACTAGAAATACAAAAACTAGCTGGGCTTGGTGGCGTGCAACTGTAATCCCAACTACTCTGGAGGCTGAGGCAGGAGAATCGCGTGAACCTGGGAGGCAGAGGTTGCAGTGAGCTGAGAAATGCAAATCAAAACCACAATGAGATACCATCTCACACCAGTTAGAATGGCAATCATTAAAAAGTCTGGAAATAACAGGTGCTGAAGAGGATGTGGAGAAATAGGAACAATTTTATACTGTCGGTGGGAGTGTAAATTAGTTCAACCATTGTGGAAGACAGTGTGACAACTCCTCAAAGATCTAGAACTAGAAATACCATTTGACCCAGCAATCCCATTACTGGGTATATACCCAAAGGATTACCAATCATTCTACTATAAAGACACATGCATACATATGTTTATTGCAGCACTATTTACAATAGCAAAGACTTGGAACCAACCCAAATGCCCATCAATGATAGACTGGATAAAGAAAATGTGGCACATATACACCATGGAATACTATGCAGCCATAAAAAAGAATGAGTTCATGTCCTTTGCAGGGACCCAGATGAAGCTGAAAACCATCATCCTCAGCAAACTAACACAGGAGCAGAAAACCAAACACTGCATATTCTCACTCATAAGTGGGAGCTAAACAATGAGAACACATGGACACAGGAAGGGGAACATCACACACCGAGGCCTGTTGGGGGTGTGGGGAAAGAGGAGGGAGAGCATTAGAACAAATATCTAATGCATGTGAAGCTTAAAACCTAGATGACAGGCTGATAGGTGCAGCAAACCACCATGGCACATGTATACCTATGTAACAAACCTGCACGTTCAGCACATGTATCCCAGGACTTAAAGTAAAATTTAAAAAAAAAGAAAAGAGGCCGGGCGTGGTGGCTCATGCTTGTAATCCCAGCACATTGGGAGGCCAAGGCGGGCGGATCACGAGGTCAGGAGATGGAGACCATCCTGGCTAACATGGTGAAACCCCGTCTCTACTAAAAATACAAAAAATTAGCCGGGCGTGGTGGCGGGCGCCTGTAGTCTCAGCTACTTCGGAGGCTGAGGCAGGAGAATGGCGTGAACCTGGGAGGCGGAGCTTGCAGTGAGCCAAGATCGCGCCACTGCACGCCAGCCTGGGCGACAGAGCGAGACTCTGTCTCAAAAAAAAAAAAAAAAGAAAGAAAACATAGAGTTTCTGATTAACTTTAGAGCTAAAAAGACCTTTCTATGCCTCAAAACCAGAAGAAAGAAAAAAATAAAGAAAAAAAATATATAAATGACTTGTATGCTTTTGAGGAAATGCTCAGCCTTATTCATAAGACAATAATTACAACTTTAAAATACAATTGAGATTCCATTTTTCACCTATCAGACTGGCAGAAATCCAAAGGTTTGATAACGTTCTCCAGGAAGCACCATGGAAAAGCAGGCACGTGTACTGTTGCTGGAGGAGGAGAGTTCCCTCCGCGCAATCCCTACCGGGGACACCATGGCAACATCTACCCAAATTACAAAACACCTGTATTAGGCAGAATTCTAAGTGACCTTCACTGGCCTTCACTCTTCTGTGGTCCCCTGCCTTTGTATGAGTGTGAGGCCTGTGAATAAGATGAGCATGTGAATGAAATGATTGTATTCCATTATATAGCAAAAGGGATTTTGCAGATTAACTCAGGTTCCAAGTCAGTTAACCTAATGATAGGGAGATCACCCTTGTTGGACGATCTGATTGGGTGAGCCCTTGGAAAGCAGCAAGCTTTCTCTGGCAAGAGAAATTCATCAGAGATTTGAAGCATGAGAAAGATCCATTGGGCTATTCCTGGCTTGATGTCAGAGGGAGCCGCATGGTGAGGACTGTGGGTGTCCTCCCGGAGCCCAAGGAGGCCCCTCCTGGAAGCCTGCAAGAAACCAGAGACTCAGTTCTACAACCACAAGGAACCAAATTCTGCCAACAACAAGAATGGCCTTGGAAGTAGATTTTCCCCCCAGAGCTTCCAAAAAAGAACCAAGTCTGGCCGCCACCTTGGTTTCATCCTGAACTGAGCACCCAGTTCAGGTGAGACTGTGAGCTAATCAATGGCTGTTGTTTTAAACTGCTGAGTTTATGATAATCTGGCATGCAGCAGTAGATAACTCATACAGTACTTTCAACCTGCAAGGCACGGTGGCGCAAGCCTGTGATCCCAGCACTTATGGGATACTGAGGTGGCAGGATTGCTTGAGCCTAGGAGTTCAAGACCAGCTTGGGCAACATGATGAAACTCTGTTATGTTGAAATATTAACCAGCTGTGGTGGCACATGCCTGTAGTCCCAGCTACTTGGGAGGCTGAGGTGGGAAGATCGCTTGAGCCCAGGAGGCTGAGGGTGCAGTGCATCATGATCGTGCCACTGCACTCTAGCCTGGGCAACACAGCAAGACCCTGTCTCAGGAAAAAAAAAAAAAGATACTCTTAAATCAGCAATTCATTTTTGGGAATTTATCCTGCAGGTATACCTACACACATATGAAACAGTGCATATGCACAATTACTTATTGTAGCACTGTTTGTGATAAGAAAAAAGTAGAAAAAAACAAACAAACCAGAAACAAATGTCCACCAACAGGGAACTGGCAAATTGAATTATTCTAATCTATATAATAGAATATTATGCAGTGATATAAAAGATCCAGGAAGCTCTCTAATTACCAATGAAGATCTCTAAGATGTGTGATTAGTTAAAAAAAAACAAACGAAGTCCAGGCACAGTGGGTCACGCCTATAATCCCAGCACTTTGGGAGGCCGAGGTGGACAGATCACTTGAGGTCAGGAGTTTGAGACCAGCCTGGCCAACATGGTGAAACCCCATCTCTACTAAAAACACAAAAATTAGCCGGGCATGGTGGCAGGCGCCTGTAATTCCAGCTACTCGGGATGCTGAGGCAGGATAATCGCTTGAACCTGGGAGGCAGAGGTTGCAGTGAGCTGAGATTGCACCACTGCACTCCAGCCTGGCTGACAGAGCAAGACTGTCAAAAAAGCAAACAAACAAACAAAAACAAAACAAAACTAACCAAACAAAAAAACAAACAAGGTACAGTGAGGTGTGGGTAGATTATTACCTTTTATGTGAAAATAGGCATTAAGAATACGTCACCACCTTTGGCAGGGCGCAGTGGCTCACGCCTGTAATCCTGGCACTTTGGGAGACCGAGGCGGGTGGATCACTTGAGACTAGGAGTTGGAGACCAGCCTGGTCAACATAGCAAAACCCTGACTCTACTAAAAATACAAAAATTAGCCAAGCATCATGGTGCATGCCTGTAATTCCAACTACTCAGGAGGCGGAGGCAGAGAATCACTTAAACCCGGGAGGCGGAGGTTGCAGTGAGCTGAGATAGCACCATTGTACTACAGCCTGGGCGACAGAGCGAGACCCTGTCTCAAAGAAGAAAAGAAAGAAAGAAAGAAAGAAAAAATCATTATTTTTGTACCTGCAGAAAGAAACTGTGAAAGAATACATGAGATACTAATAAAAAGTGGTGACTAATGAACTAAAAGTCAAGTAAAAATGGATGTTTTGAATAAGTCAACAGGACACTGCCCTCCTCGCTTCTTCCCTTGCCTGAGCCCGTTCCCTTGCCCTCTCTCCACGGGTTGATTCTAGGGTACATTCCCTGTGGAATCCTTGACCACTGGCTTCCCCGCACCTTGCTTCCTCTGCTGCCCTAGGGGAACTGAAACGAGGGTTCAGATAGCTGTGTCTGAGTGAGTCTTCTCTCTGGGATTCAGTTTTCCCACCTGTGAAATGGGGATGATAATACCTCATAGGTTTGTTAGCGGGTTAAATGAGATAACCTATGTCAAGTGCTCAGCCCTGAGAAGGTGCCCGGCCTGTAGTAGATGCTCATAGCATTTGTGCTGCTGGATGTGGGAAAGCCCATTCTACCAAGAGGGAGTCTATCAAGCACAAGTAGCTGGATAATCCATGGTAGTGATAGCGGTAGTTATAGCTCCTTTTGCTTCCCACTCAGCACTGTGGCCGATTCCTCCCCCCTCAGTGTCTCCATTCCTTCAGTTGCAGAGAGTTGGACCAAATGAGCTCTCTCTCACTACACGATTTTAAACCTCCAGTGACCAGGGAGGATACCTTCTCATTCCGTATATGGGTTAGTGAAGGCCAGACGGGGTGGCGACTTGCTCAAGGTCACATAGCGTGTCAGAGGCAGAGCCAGGATTGGCACTGAGGGCCCCTGACTCCCTGCCAGGCCCTTGACCTGCATGCCTCTCTCTGCCCCCACACATTTGTGTCAAAGGAGCCATGTGGTGACACAGGGGAAGCTCTGTCCCTCCCCTGGGACTCTACTTATCTTCCCAGGTTCCGATTGTTACTACGGAGGGGCTGCTGCCCACCCAGCCAGGTGACTTCTGGCCTCTCTGCAGGTCTGCTCCTGCCAGGAAGCATAGGCGGACACAAATGCATTACTGGTGTTCTGTGAATCGGGCACCCCAGGGGACGGGGTGGAGCCTGGGAACAGCCTAGGACTTCCAAGTGCCCACAAGTTGGGGCTCTTGTGTCCACTGGTACAAGCTGTCCCACAACAGTCTCTGACTTCCAGCCGGTCACCTGCAGCTCCCACCTCTCTACCAGCCTCCTGCTCACTGAGCTCCTGACCTTGAGAGTTAATTTCCCTCCCTGGGCCAGAGAGAGGGGCCTTGAGCTCTGCTAGCCTTCCAGACACTCACTGGCTCCAGCTGCACTTCCTACCCACGAGTTTCACGAGTGCCTCAGGATCCTGAACCACAGATCCCGTCTCTTGTTTAATTAGTGTGAGTGAAACTGGTTTCTGGTATTTGAACTTTGACCTGCCGTAAAGAATTTGAGCACGTTTCCCACAGGGAAATGTCTGTATGTCTTAGGTGGGGGCATCGGCGGCCCTCTGCCTGTCCATTATGCTCGTTCTTGGGAGGTGTGGGACTGTTTGTTACTATTCCATCTGATGTACAGAGGGGGCAGAGAGAGACCCCTCAAATGTGCAGGCGTGCGTGTAGAGATTCCAGACTGACTATTCTAATCCTGTTTTGACTGATTTAATCTGGTTTTAGTACAGCTTGGCCTAAAAGGCTTGAGCCAGTTCACACTGGTCTCAGCTAGTTTTAACTGGTGGGCTCCATTTGAACATATATGAGTCTACTTGACTATTCTGAATTCATCTGTGTCTGTTTTGATTTGGGTTAGCTTAATAATGGCAGACACTTATTTTGTACTTGTGATATGTCAGTATTGTCAATTCCAAGTGCCTTACATATATGGATTCATATCACCTTCACAACCACCTTACAGGTAGGGACTGTTATTAGCGCCCTCATTTTACACATGGAGAAACTGAGGCACGGAGCATTTAAGAAGCTTACCCCCATTTCCCCGGTTGCTGAGTGGTGGAGCCAGGTCTGGAACCTACTTTACCTGGCTACTGAGTGATAAACCTCCTTGAACCTGGCTCTTAACCCCAATCAATACCACTCACTGTCGTGCGTGAACCACTTCAAGATGATCTGCTATTGCCTGAGCCAGTGTGGTCTGCTTTTGCCAGCATGAGCTGCTTGTGCTGGCTTCACCTGCACACAGCCTTGGCTTTGGTGATTCCAGTCCACAGATGGAGCTCAGGCCTCATGGATCGTCCTTGAACTGGAAGCCCACTGTATTTCTTTCCCAGGGCTGCTATGATGAACTGCTACAAACTTGGCTGCTTAACACAACAGAAGTTAATTTTCTCAATTCTGGAGGCCAGAAGATGCAGTTCCTGCTATTGTGGAGTTTGCAATCTAATGCAAAGAGAGGCCAGGTGTGGCGGCTCATGCCTGTAATCCCGGCAGTTTGGGAGGCTGAGGCAGGTGGATTGCTTCAGCTCAGGGGTTTGAGATCAGCCTGGGCAACATGATGTAACCCTGTCTCTACCAAAATTCAAAAAATTACCTGGGCATGGTGGCATGTGCCTGTGGCCGCAGCTACTCTGGAGGCTGAGGTGGGAGGATCAGGGTGTCGGCCAGGCCGTTTTCCCTCTGGCGTATCCAGAGGATCAGGGAGAATCTGTTCCTCTAGCTTCTGGTGGCTCCAGGTGTTCCTTGAATTGTGGCCACAGAGCTCTGATCTCAGCCTCTGGGGCCACATTGCCTCTTCCTCTTCTGTCTGTGTCCTCTGGGGTCTCTCATAAGGACATTGTCAACAGATTTAGGGTCCATCCAGATAACCCAGGATGATCTCCTTATCTCAAAATCCTTAACTTAATTATATCCGAAAGGACTCTTTTTCCAAATAAGGTCACATTCAGAAGTTCTGGGGATTAGAACATGGATATATCCTTTTTGAGGCCTCCATTCAACTCACTACAACCAAAAGGCCACACCACAGTATTTGACCCCAAGAACCCAGCTCTTAAAAGTGATTCTTCCTGTTGGATTCGTATTCACCCAGCTATTGGGGTTTTAGCACTGTCTGCTTGGGGATCAAAAAAGGAAGAGTGTCAAATGTGCTCGGAGCCATGGAAGAGCCTCTTGCACTTTTCAAGACCTATATATTAATATTCCTGGCTGGAAGGATCAAGATTTGCTGGAAATGTCAAGTGAGATGTAAAAATGTTTCTGTAAACAGGCACTCAAGGATAGCGTTAGTTTTCTAAGATGTTTGCGGGTGATAACACCAAGCTCTTCTCCTGGGAGAGCATTCTTTAACGAATGTGCAGCTGAAGTGAAGGAGGGCAGATAATTAAGAGATGAGGGGAAGCTGTTAACCCCCAAATATCACAAGGAAACAGCACTCAGGGGCCCTTTGTGCTCAACTGGCTCCAAACACCACTGATACAGAAATATGACAGAAAAGGGGAAGCTGTGTTTCTGTTTTCTGCATTTCTCCACTTCCATCTATGGTGAATGACCACAGACACTACCAGGTGTGAGTCAACTTAGCCTTTGGACAGTTGCGGCCATTACAGAGGCAGTGCGTTGGGGCCTTCAGGGCTTGGGCACCAGGACACTGCTCTGCTCCCAACAGCTGTGTGACCCTGGACAAGCCAAAGAGTCTTTCTGCATCTTGACTTGCTCATCTGTGAAATGGAGATGATAGGGCTACCGGTGAGTCTATTTGGTAGCATGCTCTCTACCGTACACGGCACGTACCCGGCCTCCATTAATCCACTTTTACCCGCAATCATCTGGTATCTCTAGAGCAGCCAGAGTGGGCCTTTGCACATGTAAATCGGATGATTTCACCCTCATGTGTATGTCCCCTCAGTGGTCAGAAGACAGTTCAAGCCCCTTCATCCAGCCTGTCCTGCATGATGTGGCCCCAGCCTTCTCCCAGCCCCTTCCTGCTCCTCTGCGCGCCTCGCTCGATGCACTCCAGCTGCTCAGGGCTCTCTCCTGCTTTCCAAGCAGACCAACTTGTTCCAGGCCTCAGGGATTCTGCTCATGCTGATCCAGCTTCCTAGGATACCTTCCCTGGGCCCTGGGAATGGCTGCCTTCTTCTCATCCCTCAGGTGTCAGCTCAAACGTCATCTCCTCTCTGAGACCGCCTTGACCACCACATTACACCAGATTCTTACACTACGTGCATATCTTCAGAACACTTCACATTTTGGAATGACTTCTTGATCTGTGGGCCGGGGGGGTGGTTTGTTTATGTATTTGTCTATCTTCCCATTATTGTTATTATTATTTGAGATGGAGTCTCACTTTGTCACCCAGACTGGAGTACAGTGGCACAATCTCAGCTCACTGCCACCTCTGCCTCCTGGGCTCAAGCAGTCCTCCCATCTCAGCCTCCTGAGTAGCTGGGGCCACAGGCGCACACCACCATGCCCAGATAATTTTTTGAATTTTTGGTAGAGACAGGGTTACATCATGTTGCCCAGGCTGATCTCAAACCCCTAAGCTGAAGCAATCCACCTGCCTCAGCCTCCCAAACTGCTGGGATTACAAGCATGAGCCGCCACGCCCGGCCTCTCTTTCCATTAGATTGCAAACTCTACAATAGCAGGAACTGCATCTGTTTGGTTCAACAAAGTACACTCGGCACCTAGCACAGAACCTGGCACATCGTAAATGCTTAATAAATATTTGTTGAATGAATGAGAAAATCAAACAGTAAAGCATGCCATTGCGTGGTACAACACACTTCCACATGGCCTGGAATTTTATCTGCTGCAAGCTCCAGCGTGCTATGACAGCACCACACTCTGACTGTCATGCAGCCCTCGATGCGGGACTTTCTACAAAACAGTCCAGCAGCCCTGGGAAGCCCCAACATATCACAACATGGCCCAATAGGCTACAGTATTAGGCCTGGACTGGACCTCAGACACAGTCCCAGGGAGCACTGACCTGAGCTCTGGACATGTCCCACTGACCACAAGGAGCCACAAGGAGCCCCAGCCTTGGCTGGGGTGCTGTTTGGGCTCCAAGCATCTGAACTCCTAGGCCTCAAGTATCGGGTCCTCAGGTAGGGACCTGGGGTGAGCAGACAACAGGTCTTTGTCTTCCCAGAAGGCCCTGCTCAGCTCGCAGAGGAGAATGGCTGATTCTGAGCACTGGGAGCAGTTGTGAAGGTTGTGGTGTGTGGGGAGCTCTGGGACTTCAGGGAAAGGAGAGGCCTGGGCCTTTGCTCTACTGTGTGTCCTTAAGCATGTCACTGTCCCTTTCTTGCTTCACCTCCCTCTGTAAAAGTAAGAGAGCACAAGAAGGCCTCCAGGGGGCATCTGGGTACAGGCTGGTACCAACTCCCAGAGAGGGGCTGTGCTGTGGGGGTCCAGAGTAAGGGAGAACAGAACACCACAGGGACCCAGGCTACCTGCCTGTTGAAAAGCCAGAAGGGCTCAGAGGGGGAAGTCTTGCCGGTGTGTCCTTGCCTGTTGCTCTGTCCCAGGCCCTTGGATAAGGCCCCACTTTGCTCAAGAATAAGTCAATGAGTCGGCCAGGTGTGGTGGCTCACACCTGTAATCCCAGCACTTTGGGAGGCGGAGGCAGGTGGATCACAAGGTCAGGAGATCAAGACCATCCTGGCTAACATGGTGAAACCCCATCTCTACTAAAAAATATAAAAAATTAGCCGGGCGTGGTGGTGGGTACCTATAGTCCCACCTACTCAGGAGGCTGAGGCAGGAGAATGGCTTGAACCCGGGAGGCAGAGCTTGCAGTGAGCTGACATCAGGCCACTGCACTCTAGCCTGGGCAACAGAGCAAGACTCGGTCAAAAAAAAAAAAAAAAAGAATAAGTCAATGAGTCACTAGGAGGCAAAGGGTCAAAGGGTCATGGAAAAGGAAAGTGGGGGTGTCCATCAACCCTGGCCCTGCCCTTTTCCTCCTTGGCCAAGGAACCCAGTGAGTCACAAAATTCCACTCGGGCAGGCTCTGTGCCAAGCTGAGTGATGGTGGGAGGCTCTGGCTCTGCTCCCATCCCCTGCTCTGAGTCCCTGCCTCTTATGCACAGACAGACAGGCAGACAAGGGCAGGCAGATGGCCACAACCCCCACACAGATATACAGACACCTCACAGACAGGGAGGCACAGGCAGGACACACACACACAGACATACAAGCCAACAAGTGCACAAATGCAGGCAAACAACACACACTGGCAGACAGACAGATCCATGATGGACAAAGAGACAACATCCAGACAGATACACACACACAGATGCACAGGTATGTAGCAGATGGACAGGTAAATGGATAGACAAGCAGACAGTCAATCAGACAAGGACAGGCAGATAGCCAAAATATCCAGACTCACAGATACACAGGCACATAGCAGATAGACAGGTAAACACACTTCGGGAGGCCAAGGCAGGCGGATCGCTTGAGCTCAGGAGTTGGAGACCAGCCTGGGCAACATGGTGAAACCCCATCTCTACTACAAATACAAAAAAACTTGAGGCAGGCATGGCAGCGTGGACCTGTAGTCACAGCTACTCAGGAAGCTGACGGGGGAGGATTGCTTGAGCCCAGAGGTCAAGGCGCAACTCAGATAGACACATGCATACATGCACATAGAGATAGCACAGCCAGACGCACAAGGGTAGCCTACGGGGTGTGATTTTGGGCAAAAGATAGGCCAGATGTCTCTGAACCAGCCCCCAGCCCCAGAACCATGAAAAAGTAGGCACCACAAAAGTAGGAACCCTGGGCATGAGCTCTTTCGAAAGAAAGCAGCCTTCATCTCTTACCCTGAGGATATGACATTTACCAATACCGAGAGGCCCGTCTTGCAGTAAGATGAATGGAGGTTAGATAAGAAAAGGGACTTCCCAACCAGGAGCACGTTAAGACCTGTAGTGGGTGACTAAGGGTGACTAGGGGTAAAAGAGTGGGCTGGTGGCAAGCAGGGAGCCTGTGTTCTGGCTGCATGACCTCAGGCAAGTGAGTTCTTCTGAGCCTCAGTCTCCCACGTAGGCTTTGTCCTCCCAGGTCCCTGCAGCCAGCAGATGGGCAGCTCCTGGGTGTGCTAGTGCCAGTGATGGGGCCCCCGGACATTATCCCTCCCCTACTCCCACCAGGGCAGGACCCCCTTGGTGACTCACCACGCAGTGGTCCATGGCAGGGGTAACCCAGTCACAGGTACCAGTGATCCTCGGCTCTCTCCCTTCCCCCAGGGGCTGGCCAGCTGAGGATGCCCCTTGGTTTGGGGGAGGTTTGCAGGGAGGTCAGTGGGAGGGCAAAGGGAGTCCCTGATGCCTCCCCAGGGGCCAGTATGTGAGGCTCAGGCCTGGGCCTGGGAGGGTTTGTCCAGGTGCTGGTAGAGACCTCTGGCCTGGGCCTAAGCTGTTGAAGAGAGGGCGTTGCTCAATAGGGAAGTAAAAGGTGACGGCAGACCTGGCGGGACAGAAGCCCCATTGTTTGGGTCCCAGGCCAGCCTGGGCAAAGAAAGGTTTATGCCTGGGGCAGGAAGGAGGGCCTCTGCAGGGGGTGCCAGCTAGTAGGGCTCTCGCCTTTGGGCCCTTGGAGGGGTACAGGTGCCAAGCAGGATGCCCTTGGGTTTGCTAGAGAGGGCAGTGCTCGGTGAGGGACCCAAGAAGGCAAGGGAGGGCAGACTCAACAAGGGGTCAAAGTGTGCAGAGGCCTCCCCCACACCCTGCCACCTCCCAGGGATGAGCCACCAGGGCACTGGAGTATCATACTCCTGGAATTCCAATCACTCCTAGGAGCTGGGGCGGCTAGGGAGGCGGCACCCAAGCCCAGGGGGCACAGAGGGCTGTGCATGGCTGTTTTTATAACTAAGGGGTCAGGGGAGGCTTAGAGAATTTTGCCTCACATGCTCTCCCCATCATTTCCCAAACTTGTGTGCATAACCCAGAGCTCGGCTGCCCATATCTCCCCTTCTCCACCAGAGCCCCTCAGCTCCACAGGCATGCCCACTGGGAAGTCCTTCCCAGTGTGAGACCACAATCCTTCCTGCTTGCGGTTCCCCTAAGGGAACAGTTTCCACCACCAGAGACCCAGCCAGGACAATCGTGTGCTTGTCGTTTCTCCACTCTGCAAGCCCTTGAGTTGTGGGGTAGTTACTCCAGGTACAAGCCAGGCGCCCCTCCCTTCCACCCCCGCTGGGGCGGTGCAGAGGGCGGGCGGTACAAAAAGCGCCCCGCCCCGTGCTCCTCTCTTGACTTTGAGCGTCCGGCGGTCGCAGAGCCAGGAGGCGGAGGCGCGCGGGGCAGCCTGGGCCCCAGCCCACTCCCTTACCAGGTAGGGACGCTCCCCTGATCGGAGGGTGGAAGGTGTAGAACGAGAAGAAACAGGAAGAGGGGGCAGGTAGAGGAACCAAGACAGATGGCAGACAGAGGGGCAGTGGAGGGGGACGGAGGGACACAGGAACAGAAGAGAGGGGGACCCAAAAGACGGGGGAGACAGGAAAGCACAAAGTCAATGACCCAGGTCAGGGATGGAGGCTGCTGGAGGGCGGAGGGGCCCAGGACAGGAGAGAAGACCTTGGGTCCACAGGATGAGTGCTGGGTGGGAGCACCAAGAATGCCACCACCCTCATTTCCTTATCCTTGAAGGTCTCTGCCTTGGTCAGGGAGGGGCTCCGTTTCTGCCCATTCCCCATCCCCCTATAGCCAGGACCCACACACTGGGGCTCCTCTGCCCGTGTCCTTCCTGGGGACTCAGGAATCGGGATCTCCCTCCCTGCTGGGCCCTCTTGAACTCACAGCTCCAGGAAGCTGGGAGACCCATCCCTGGTGTGCCAGGAAGTCTCTGCTGCCCGCCATCTCTGCCCCCCAGGGCCCAGGAGCCACCATGTGGCGATGTCCACTGGGGCTACTGCTGTTGCTGTCGCTGGCTGGCCACGTGGCTCTGGGTGCCAAGCAGGGTCGTGTGCGCCGGGAGCTAGCACCGGGTCTGCACCTGCGGGGCATCCGGGACGCGGGAGGCCGGTACTGCCAGGAGCAGGACCTGTGCTGCCGCGGCCGTGCCGACGACTGTGCCCTGCCCTACCTGGGCGCCATCTGTTACTGTGACCTCTTCTGCAACCGCACGGTCTCCGACTGCTGCCCTGACTTCTGGGACTTCTGCCTCGGCGTGCCACCCCCTTTTCCCCCGATCCAAGGTGGGCACTAAGATGGCCAGGAGGGCGGGTCACTTTGTCCACCCTAGATTCAGCAAGGCTCAGGAGCAAAGCTGATGGATGCACTGACATTTCCAGGGGAGGCTCTATAGAATCTGGGGCTCTTCCCTGCCCCTCTGGGAACTTTACTCTCTCCAGCAAGACTGGAAGAAGCTCCTTGGTTAAAATTCTAATTTGGCCCAGGGAAAGGGCAGCCTCTCACATTTTCTCCCAATCCTGTCTCTATTCCAGACACGGAAGGTGCTGGCCGCACCTGCTGACTCACTCTTGGGCTGATAAGGCACATATGGGTTAGTGAGGGTCATCTTAGCCATTTTTCTGCCCTTGCTGAGGATTCTACGATCTTCTGTCCCGAGATGGCTGCTCATACCTGGGAGATGGGTCACATCTGTTCCTGCTTTCAGCCTCATCATCATCCTTTTCCATGCACTTGCCCCTGTCCAATAGGAGAATCACTTGCGTTCCCTCCCATAGTTCCATGGGGCTTGGGCCGGCAGACTGCACACCTGAGCTGTCATCTCGGAGTGCTGTGTTATCTTAGGGCAGTCACTTACCTTCTCTGGGCTTTGGCTTCCCCATGCTCCTCCCACTCCGCATCTCCAAGCCCTAACTTATTTAAAGGGAAAAGGATCCCAGGAATGTTATGGCTGGCATCCAAGTAAAGTAAGAGGAATCCAGGTTAGAATCATTGAAGAACTTCCCAAATAGCAGTTCGTGTGTGACCCTGCAGGAGATGTCTTCAGTTATAGTTTAATTTCAGTGAGAACTGGTGTGAGTGTGTGTGTGTTGTCTTCAGTTGTAATTTGGCTTTAATTTCAGTGAGAGCTGTTGTGTGTGTGTGTGTGTTGTCTTCAGTTATAGTTTGGCTTTAATTTCAGTGAAAGCTGGTGTGTGTGTGTGTGTGTGTGTGTGTGTGATGTCTTCAGTTATAATCTGGCTTTAATTTCAGTGAGAGCTGTTGTGTGTGTGTGTGTGTGTGTGATGTCTTCAGTTATAGTTTGGCTTTAACTTCAGTGAGAGCTGGTGTGTGTGTGTGTGTGTGTGTTGTCTTCAGTTATAGTTTGGCTTTAATTTCAGTGAGAGCTGGTGTGTGTGTGTGTGTGTGTGTATGTGTTGTCTTCAGTTATAGTTTGGCTTTAATTTCAGTGAGAGCTGGTGTGTGTGTGTGTGTGTGTGTGTGTGATGTCTTCAGTTATAGTCTGGCTTTAATTTCAGTGAGAGCTGGTGTGTGTGTGTGTGTGTGATGTCTTCAGTTATAATCTGGCTTTAATTTCAGTGAGAGCTGGTGTGTGTGTGTGTGTGTGTGATGTCTTCAGTTATAATCTGGCTTTAATTTCAGTGAGAGCTGGTGTGTGTGTGTGTGTGTGTGTGTGTGTTATCTTCAGTTATAATCTGGCTTTAATTTCAGTGAGAGCTGGTGTGTGTGTGTGTGTGTGTGTGTGTGTTGTCTTCAGTTATAATCTGGCTTTAATTTCAGTGAGAGCTGTTGTGTGTGCGTGTGTGTGTGATGTCTTCAGTTATAGTCTGGCTTTAATTTCAGAGAGAGCTGGTGTGTGTGTGTGTGTGTGTGTGTGTTGTCTTCAGTTATAGTTTGGCTTTAATTTCAGAGAGAGCTGGTGTGTGTGTGTGTGTGTGTGTGTGTGTGTGTTGTCTTCAGTTATAGTTTGGCTTTAATTTCAGTGAGAGCTGGTGTGTGTATGTGTGTGTGTGTGTGTGTGTGTGTGTGTTGTCTTCAGTTATAGTCTGGCTTTAATTTCAGTGAGAGCTGGTGTGTGTGTGTGTGTGTGTGTGTGTGTGTGTGAGAGAGAGAGAGAGAGAGAGATATGAGCTTGGAAAGGTTCAAGGTACCTGACCTCTGAGGACCTGGCCAATCAGCCCATCCTCTCTGGCTCTGGTTCCACTTCTCTTCTCTTTCCTTCCAACAGGATGTATGCATGGAGGTCGTATCTATCCAGTCTTGGGAACCTACTGGGACAACTGTAACCGTTGGTGAGTGTTTGGAGCCTAGAGAGGTCTTGCTTTGTGAGCCTGTGTCTGACAGACTTGGTTCAAATCCTATCCCTGTCCCCCTTCTGCAAGGGAGAAGTCTTTTCCCTTCTCTGAACCTCAGTTTCCTCATCTGCAACAGAGGAATTTTAACACTGACCAAGTCAACTTATCTCACATCATTCCAACAACATTCCTCAAGCATGGCCAGCCATGGGTGCCTGGCCCAGGGGTCACCCTTGAACTGAAAGTCCTTCCCCACCCCTCCTGGTTTGGGCTGGGCCACTCCTCCCAGCTATTCCTGCTGTCACCACAGAGTCACAGGGAGAAGGGGGCGCCAGGAAGGAAAGCTCTGACTGCAGCATCCGCTGCCCTGAGCGGATGAGTGTCAGGGATGGCTGAGCGGGCGGCCAGCCAGCCTCTAGCAGGGCCTTCCCTGAAATGTGGCTCCTCTTTCCTTCCCCACCCCTCCCCACCATTCCCAGCAGGAGGAGGAAGGGATCACGGGTACCCCCTATTCAGTCTGAGATGGGAAGTGGAGAAGGGCCGGGTAGGAAACCCTGAACACCTTAATAGAAATAATGGGGAGCCTGCGAGTTGGAGGAGGAGGCCCTGCACCCACTCCACCCCCACTCCCTCTTTGCCTGGGACTACAAGGTCCCAGAGAGAAGGAAACTTTTTGGAATGCATTGCGCATAAGCTATTTCCATTGCCTTACTAGGGTGAGGGGTGCCCGGGTCACAGCGAGGGAGGGACGTTTCAGAACATGTCTGGGTGTGCAGCGTGACTGTGTGTGCACTGTGTGTGTGTGCACTGTGTGTGTGTGCACTGTGTGTGTGTGCACTGTGTGTGTGTGTGCACTGTGTGTGTGTGCACTTTGTGTGTGTGCACTGTGTGTGTGTGTGTGCACTGTGTGTGTGCACTGTGTGTGTGTGTGCACTGTGTGTGTGTGCACTGTGTGTGTGTGTGTGCACTGTGTGTGTGTGTGTTCAAAAGGATAAAACATGCCTGCCCGTCCGCAGGTTCTGATAGGATGGCTCTGGACATTGAAGGGTTAATGCTCTCTCTCACTGCTGTCCCTGGCCCCTTAGGCCCCCTTTGGAATGCTGGGACCTGCTACCACTGGCCCTGCCTGGACCTGTGTGGGCAGCCCTGGGGGCAAAGGAGGAGATGGCAGGAAAGGACGGAACACCCTGCTGCCCTTGAAGGCTCTGGGGGCGAGGGTGGGGGAGCGTCCAGGGTGTCGGAGCCCTCAGAGGATGCTTCCAGAGTCTAGTCGGGGGCTGCTGCCTAGGTGTGCAGAGGAGGAACAGCCTGGTGTGCAGAGGGGGAAAGGAAGGATGAGGAGAGCCTCCCCAGCCCCGCAGACTCCTCTGGCCCTCCCCAGAAATGCCCCCGCCGCTCCCGGGGCTGGAAAGCCCAGCCATACTGGGTCTTGGCTCCCCTTGAGGCTCCTTAAAAGGCAACATTGGAGGTGGGAGCCTCAGGCAGCTTGGAAGGAGGCAGTTCAGCTTCTTGTAATAACAGAGTTATGAGCTTGTAAAAGCATTATAGAATTCATAGAATGCAACCCTTCAGTCGGCACCTATTATTAAAGACCTACTGCGTGACAGGCACTATGCTGAGCTCAGGAGATGGAGCAGGAATGCAACAGACACAGTCCTTGACCCACTTCTAGTTAAGGTGAGGGGCGTGGAAAGACAGCAAATGAATGTATCCTGACAAGCTGCCCTGTGCTGTAGGGAAAAGAGAGGATAATGGGGGTCCCAGTTTAGAGCAGGGAGTGGGTGGGAAAGCCACTCTGAGGAAGGGACGTTTTATGCTGAGACCAGGGAGAAGGATAGAAGAGGCCTGGCCTAGGGGGAAGGAGCGGCTCGTGGGAAGGCCGGGAGGTGACTGAGCTCATTTTAGCTGGAGCTGGGGTAGGGGAGAGACACCCCAAGGAGGTACAGGTCAAGTTCCGTGGGTCACATCAGCTGTGCTGAGGATTCTGCATTTTGTTCGGAGTCACAGGAAGCCACGTAGAGAGTTCACGGTCTGATTTACGTTCTTCAAAGATCTGTCTGGCTTTGGGGTGTGTAGAGAGGGGATGGCCTGGAATCCTAAAGGAGTAGGGGACTTGGTGAATAAGGCAGTGCCGTGGTCCAGGTGAGAGGTGATGAGGGACGGGAGTAGGGTGGCCACAGTGGAGGGGTGAGAGGTAGGTGGATTTCTATGTGCCATCTCCAAGCCCTGCTGATAGGGGACATGTGGGCGGACACCACAGACCACACGGAGCTCTGATGTGAACAATTGGGTGCCATTTTCAGAGTTGAAGATGTTAGGGAAGAGCAGGCCTGTGGGAGGCAGACGGGCTATTTTGAGGTCGAGATGCATTTTGTACATCCAGAGATGTCAGAAGGTCAGTGGGATATGAGTCTGAAGCTCCAGAGAAGTGGGGTCTGGGGTTTCTGTAATGAGAACGGTGATAGTAGATATTAATTCTGAGCACTTCACGATGGGCCAGACCCAGTGCTAAATGCTTTACAAGCCTGTCATTGAATCCCTGGAAAGTGGTACCACTGTATTATCCTTATTTTATGGGCAAAGACATTGAGAGAGACAGAGCTTGAATGATCCTCCTAGGATGATACAGCTAGTGGGCTAGGACTGGAACCCAGAATTTGAATTCCCGAACCCATGCTCTTAGTCAATTCAGCATATGGCCTCAGTCATTGACTCAGTTAGCAAATATTCATTGAGTGCTTACTATGTGCTAGGTTTTGCTTTCCCAGGCACTGAAAATACCAAATAATACCTGCCCTTAAGGAATTTACAGCCTGTGAGGAAACAGGTATAAGCAATATAAACAGGCCGGGCCTGTGGCTCACACCTGTAATCTCAGCACTTTGGAAGGCCAAGGCAGGTGGATCACTTGAGGCCAGGAATTTGAGACCAACCTGGGCAACACAGCAAAACCCCATCTCTACAAAAATTGCAAAAATTAGCTGGGTGTGGTGGTGCGCACCAGTAGTCTCAGCTATTTAGGAGGCTGAGGTGGGAGGGGCCGCTTGAGCCTGGGAGGCAGAGACTGCAGTGAGCCGAGATCACACCACTGCATTCCAGCCTGGGCAACAGAGCAAGACCCTGTCTCAAAAAAAAAAAAAAAAAAGGTGGAGGGGAGGGTGGGGAGCAGGCAGATCGCTGTGAACCATCAGGGGCCAGCCTAGTTGGAGCCTTGGAACCAGAACTAGGAGGAGGAGGGGGTCAGGGGACAGGAGGACAGATCGTGCAGGGCCTTGTCATCACCAAACTTTGGCTCTTACTCTGTGCTGTGAAGCCAGTGGAGGGTTTTGGGCAGAAGAACGACATGACATGACTTAGGTTTAGCAGGGTCACTCTGGCAGCTGTGTTAAAAATACCCTGGGAAGGGGGGCAAGGGGCAGATGCAGGGAGCACCCACAGTGAGGAGGCCACAGCAGGAATCCAGGTGAGAGGTGATCGGACTTGTGGGGCGGGTGCAGGAGAACATGAGAGTGGTTCAGATTCTGGACGTGTTTTTAAGGTAGACCCACAGGATACGCGGATGAACTGGATCGGCATGTGAGAGGAAGTCAGCGGAGACTGCCAGGTTTGGGGCCCAAACTCCAGGAAGGATGGAGTTGCCATTTTCTGAGAACTGTAGGGGGAATAGGTGTGGCAGATCAGGAATTCGGTTCAGGGTATGTTTCGGTTCAGGGTAGTGATGTTGAATAGCCACGAGATCCTTGACTCTGGAGTTCAGGCAGAGATCTGGGCCACAGATACAAACTTGAGAATCATGAACTAGACGTTGACATTTAAAGCCACCAGGCTGGATGGGATCACCTAGAGATTCTCCCATAGTCACTGCTACAGACTCCCTGGCCCATGTTAACCTCCGAGGCCATATTCCTTCAGAGGGTCCCCAGTCCCTCACTTACCCTTTCCTTCTCTCCTTTTCTCACCAGCACCTGCCAGGAGAACAGGCAGTGGCAGTGTGACCAAGAACCATGCCTGGTGGATCCAGACATGATCAAAGCCATCAACCAGGGCAACTATGGGTAAGACGCCCTAGAAGCACCGTCAGTGGGCATGCATGCACACACATGCATGTATACACACATGCTTTGCTGTGGGGCACATCCAGCAGGCCACTCCTACACCCAGATTTGATTGTGTGTGCACTCAGCCACTGTGCGTCTCTCCCACCTACATGCACCTACCCCAGGACCCCGAGCCTTGGCAGATCTTCCTTCCATCCCCTCTCCTTTAGCTGGCAGGCTGGGAACCACAGCGCCTTCTGGGGCATGACCCTGGATGAGGGCATTCGCTACCGCCTGGGAACCATCCGCCCATCTTCCTTGGTCATGAACATGCATGAAATTTATGTAAGTTCATCCTTTCCCACAATCCTGCCATCTCCCCATGGCTCAGAACCTCAGGGATGCTGGCCCTGTGCCCTGCTCCTCCAAGGGCCTGGACTATCCCCTACTACAAGGCTGTGTGTCCCTGGACAAGTTACTCCCCTTCTCTGGGCCTCTGTTTCCTGCTTCCACAGGATGTGCTGCACTGGAAGAACTGATGTTCAGATTGAGTTTTGTGGTCCTGGCATCAGCTCCCCGCTGATCTCTCCAGCCTGGGAAAAATGCTGTTGGTCTCAGTACAGCTGGGTCAGGGCCCAGGGGGACAGGGGGTCACCTTGGTATTTTGGGAAGGGAAGGACAGACACTCCTCCAGCTCTGGCCAGAGGGCAGCAGTTCTCGGAAATAAATGCCGATTTAGCCGAACCCCAAGGGAGGAGAGGGCTTCTCCCTTCCCACCAGTGGGACCCTCTGGGAGAGGAATGGGAACCAGGTCCAAAGTGAAAGGGTGACAAAGGGGAGCTTCAGCAGACCTGGACTGAGACACGTGCTGGAGCATTTGTCCATCAGTGGCAGGCAGTGGGGAGGCAGGGGCTGGCAGGAGTGGCCCTCCCTGCCGAGACTTCGTCCTGGGGTGACCAGACCCTGGCCCTGCCCTTATTCCCCTGGGCCTCTGGCTATTTTCTGCCTCTTGCTGTTTGTGTTGGCAGCCTGCCTGGTCATGGGACCCTACTGCCTCTTCCCTGCCCTTCCCTTTGGGGCCTGAAGCTAAGGCCTGAAGAAAGCTGAGGCCGATCAGAAGGTGCAGAGGAAAGAGGCAGGGGTTGAGAATGGAAAGCTGAGGGGCCTGGCCTGGCCACTTCCCTGTGCCTGGCCTCAGCTGCCTCATCTGGGAAGCAGGACTAGTCAACTCCACCTGATACCTGGGAGGCACTAAATGGTGCTTGGTTCTTCAACACAAGTCAAAGTTGGAGGCAGCTGGAATCCTGCAGCAGCAGGAGGGCTCAAGATTAAACTGCAGAAGGCCCTGGACTTGGTGGCCCTCCAGTGCCAATGGGCACCTGAGGGGCAGGCCAGGGCAGAGCAGGAGGCAGACAGGGCAACCTTTATCTTGCAGACAGTGCTGAACCCAGGGGAGGTGCTTCCCACGGCCTTTGAGGCCTCTGAGAAGTGGCCCAACCTGATTCATGAGCCTCTTGACCAGGGCAACTGTGCAGGCTCCTGGGCCTTTTCCACAGCAGGTAAGCCAAGGGCAAGGGCTGGCGCCTGGGAGAGGAAGGCCAAATCCTGAGACTCCTGACAGCCCCTCTGCCTCACCCTACCAGCTGTGGCATCCGATCGTGTCTCAATCCATTCTCTGGGACACATGACGCCTGTCCTGTCACCCCAGAACCTGCTGTCTTGTGACACCCACCAGCAGCAGGGCTGCCGCGGTGGGCGTCTCGATGGTGCCTGGTGGTTCCTGCGTCGCCGAGGGTATGCAGCAACAGGGGATGTGGGCAGAGAAGAGGGCGAGGGGCTCCGTGGGCATGGCCTGGGCCATGATGCACTGAGTCTTTCTGCCTTTGCTCCCTCTTGCTGCCTCTGCAGGGTGGTGTCTGACCACTGCTACCCCTTCTCGGGCCGCGAGCGAGACGAGGCTGGCCCCGCACCGCCCTGTATGATGCACAGCCGAGCCATGGGTCGGGGCAAGCGCCAGGCCACTGCCCGCTGCCCCAACAGCCATGTTAATAACAATGACATCTACCAGGTCACTCCTGTCTACCGTCTCGGCTCCAATGTAAGTCAGCACTTGGGTGAGGGCACCAAGGCAGGAGGGTTGTGAAAGCCTGTAGTCTCACCCCTGACAGATGCTGTCTGTCCATCCCCTGCCCTCCAGGACAAGGAGATCATGAAGGAGCTGATGGAGAATGGTCCTGTCCAAGGTAAACACCCCTCATCCAGCACCCTGGTTCCAGAAGCTTGTGCCTGCTTGAGACTGGGCACAATGGCACAGAAGGGACCTCCCCTCCCACAGGCAGCGCCTGGAGGGAGCACTTAGAGCTTTGGTACGGAGGGACCCTGGTGCCTGGGCACACCTCAATAGACTCAGGCACCAGTGCCTGTGCCAATGAGCTGAGCGGACCCAACCTTGACATCTGCCCACAGCCCTCATGGAGGTGCATGAAGACTTCTTCCTATACAAGGGAGGCATCTACAGCCACACGCCAGTGAGCCTTGGGAGGCCAGAGAGATACCGCCGACATGGGACCCACTCAGTCAAGATCACAGGGTGAGGCGCGTGTGGGCAGAGACGGCTGGGGACAGCAGGGTTTGTGCTAGGGGCTCTGGAGCCTGCCTTGGGTTCTTACAACCTCTCTAAAGAGCCAGGACTACTCATCATTTCAATAGGGGGAAAACTGAGACTCAGAAAGAGAAAGGACTTGCCCTGGGTCGAACTGGAGGTTGGGAGCCTCTGAAGGCTTTTTGGGAACTGTTCCTTCCTGACATTGGGATAAAATAACCCCAATGAAATATGAAGAGAGCCTCAAGAGTTTCTCAACCTCTCCCCACCTCAACACCTGTCCCAGCTCTGCCTGACCCACCGAGTGACCTGTGAGGTCGCTCCCCTGGCCTCAGTTTCCCTATCCAATTTAGGGAATATAGATGTCAGGGTCACTGACTTCAATGAACTCAGTGAAATGTGCTTTACGGTGGGAGTTGGGGGTCTCTAAGATACTCATATATTCTCAGAGTGTCTTCCTTCTGGCCCTTGGCACCTACACCTCCCTGGATCCCCAAGTGAGGGAGGGCAGGTGGATATGTGGTTCCACAGAACTGGCCCCCAGGAGGTGGGTCTCTGGAGGACCCAGGTTCCCTCCTCTTCTGCTCACCTCGCCTCCACTTGTACCCTTGGTGCCCCACCCCCTCCCATGCTGGGCCTGGGTGCACCGACCTACAGATGTGAGAGTGAGGGAGATGCAGAGAGGTACAGAGACCTGCCTGAGCCCTAAGGGTGTACCCAACCCTCCAAAGGCAACTGGGGGCTGGATGGGGCAGGTTTCCGGGATTGGAGCTCCTGAGAGCAGGTAGACCCAGCGCCCTTCCCCTTCCGCTGCTCTGCCCACAGATGGGGAGAGGAGACGTTGCCAGATGGAAGGACGCTCAAATACTGGGTGAGGCCGCTGACCCTTTCCCCGCCCCCTCTTCCCCTCGCCCCACTCCCATTCCCCTTCTCACCACCCCTCCTTATTCCCAGACTGCGGCCAACTCCTGGGGCCCAGCCTGGGGCGAGAGAGGCCACTTCCGCATCGTGCGCGGCGTCAATGAGTGCGACATCGAGAGCTTCGTGCTGGGCGTCTGGGGCCGCGTGGGCATGGAGGACATGGGTCATCACTGAGGCTGTGGGCACCACGTGGGGTCTGGCCTGGGATCCAGGCTGAGGGCCGGCGGAAGAGGCCCCTATGGGGCGGTGACCCCAGCCTCCCCCAACAGAGCCGGGGCGCAGGCCGGCGCCAGGGCGCTAATCCCGGCGCGGGTTCCGCTGACGCAGCGCCCCGCCTGGGAGCCGCGGGCAGGCCAGGCTGGCGGAGCCCCCAGACCTCCCAGTGGGGACAGGGAAGGGCCTGGCCTGGGAAGAGCACAGCCGCAGATCCCAGGCCCCTGGCCCCCCACTCAAGACTACCAAAGCCAGGACACCTCAAGTCTCCAAGTCTCCAGCCCCACTACCTACCCCACCCCACTCCTGTATTCTTTTGTTTTTTAGACAGGGTTTTGCTTCCTTGCCCAGGCTGGAGTGCAGTGGCCCATCAGGGCTTACTGTAACCCCCTACTCCTGGGTTCAAGTGACCCTCCCACCTCAGCCTCCTGAGTAGCTGGGACTACAGGTGCACCACCACACCTGGCTAATTTTTGTATTTTTCATAAAGAGAGGGATCTCACTATGTTGCCCAGGCTGGTCTTGAACTCCTGGGCTCAAGCGATCCACCTGCCTCCGCCTCCCAAAGTGCTGGGATTGCAGGCATGAGCCACCGCACCCAGTCCTGTATTCTTATTCTTCAGATATTTATTTTTCTTTTCACTGTTTTGAAATAAAACCAAAGTATTGATAACTACAGTGTCATGGAACCTCTGGGAGTGGAAAGTCAAGCCAAAGTTGGGGTGGCTGTGGTTAGACAGCAGAAAGGACTGCCTGAGGCATTGCTGGTTGACAGGGGTGGGGGGACTGGAAATCCTAACTGCCATTCAGCCCTAATTGTCGATGCCCTGGGCACTGACCCACTTGGGGGAGGGGCATGGATGGCATGGCCTTTGGCCCTAGAGAGAAACCTGAACCGTGGGAACCACCTTTCAGACGCTGAGTCAGCTGCTGCCTGAAGGGGGAGCCCTGCCCTCCTATCAGCTGAACCCGTGCCAGTGCCCAGCAGGCAAGGGGGGCACAGCCCACAGAAGCTGGAGCCTCTGTCTCTGTAGATCAGTCTCTCCAAGCCACCCAGACAAGGGGGGCCTCTCCTCCCCCTGCTCTTGGGCCAAGCTGAGCCTGCTTCTCATCCTACCTCCCCAGGTTCCCAGTGCCAGCACAATAAGCCAGGCCTCAGCCTGGCTCCAAGGCCATCAGAACCCACCCGCCCAACCTCGTCACCAGCTCCTTGCTGCCTCTCAAATGCCCGGTACACATGCAGACTGCCAGGCATTTGCTCATGCTGCTCCCCGGGCCAGATGCCCTTCCATGCCACCCACCCCTTGTCCCGCTCCAGGGTTCCTTCTCCCAGACAGTGCCTGTGAAGGGCCACTGATGTGCCAGAGGCTGTGCAAGGAGCCCAGGCCACCCCACCCCCATCTGGCGTGGGTTAGACCCTCCCTCAAATCGTCTGCACTCTGCCCTTCACCCAATATTTCAGGTATCTGGGATCTATTGACCTTCCCCATTGTGCTGGAAATTCCTAGAGGGGCAGGGATGGTCTGTTTCATTAGTGGGTCCTGGTACCCACACCGAAACCCTGGTATAGGGTGACCCTCCAGTGTATGGAATGACTGAGTGGATAAGGCCCATTCTTTCACCTCCACGCCCCTCCCGAGCCTCCACTGCGTCCTTCTGGGCACAGATGCCAGGCTGGTTCTCCTTCCTTTTTGGGAGCCCAAGAGCCTGTGCCTGGGAGGGGGATCCCCGAGCGCAAGGAATCCTCCCTGCCGCCACCTCCAGCCAGCGGGGAGTCAGGGGCACCCTGAGTCGCCGAGGGACTGCGGCGGGGAGGTCCCCCGGGGCCCCTGGCAGCCCCTCAGGACCGCCGCGTTCCCCGGGCCTCACGGGCATCACCTGAAAGGAATGCGGGCGCCCGATAAGCAGCCGCCTTTGTCTCGCTTCCTGTTTGCCAGGACGTCCAGAGCCCAGCTCCCGCGGCCCTCCCGCCCGTCCCCAGGGAACCAAGGCCGGCGGGGAGCCCCGAAGGGGCGGCGGCCCCTTCGCACCCCCTCCGTGGTCCCCGGACCCGCCCCGTCGGAAAAACCCCGTTCGGAGGCCCCGCAAGGCTGGAATTTTCTATGGGGACCTTCCAAGGAAGCTCTGGGGCGCGGGGACGGGTGGGCGCGGCCCGCCGGGTCTCAAGGCTGAGGCTAAGACTCTGGCTCCAGCTCCATCCGCCCTGGCGCTGCTGATCCGTGTTGTTACCAGAAAGGGGTCCAGATCCAGACCCCCAAGAGGAGAGTTCTTGGATCTCATGCAAGAAAGAATTAGAGGTGAATCCCTGCAGTAAAGTGAACACAAGTTTATTAGGAAAGTAAAGGCATAAAATAATAGCTACTCCGGCAGGGCGCGGTGGTTCACGCCTGTAATCCAAGCACTTTGGGAGGCTCAGGCAGGGTGCGGTGGTTCACGCCCGTAATGCAAGCACTTTGGGAGGCTGCACTCCAGCCTGGGCAACATAGCGAGACTCCATCTCAAAAAAAAAAAAAGGAAGGAAGGAAGGAAAGAAAGAAAGAAAGAAAGGCTACTCCATAGAGCAGCCCCGAGGGCTGCTGGTGTCCCATATTTATGGTTATTTCTTGATTATCTGCTAAACAAGGGGTGGATTATTCATGCTTCCCCTTTTTAGAGCATATAGGGTCACTTACTGACATTGCCATGACGTTTGTAAACTGTCATGGCACTGGTGGGAGTGCAGCAGTGAGGACGACCAGAGGTCACTCTCGTGCCATCTTGTTTTTGGTGGGTTTTGGCCGACTTCTTTTTCTTTTTTTTTTTTTTTTTGAGACGGAGTCTTGCTATGTTGCCCAGGCTGGAGTGCAGTGGCACGATTTCAGCTCACTGCAAGCTCTGCCTTCCGGGTTCACGCCATTCTCCTGCCTCAGCCTCCCTAGTAGCTGGGACTACAGGCGCCCGCCACCACGCCCGGCTAATTTTTTTGTGTTTTTAGTAGAGACAGGGTTTCACCGTGTTAACCAGGGTGGTCTCAATCTCCTCACCTCGTGATCCACCCGCCTCGGCCTCCCAAAGTGAGGTGTGAGCCACCGCGCATGTTGGCCGGCTTCTTTCCACATCCTGTTTTATCAGCAAGATCTTTATGACTTGTATCTTTTGCTGACCTCCTATCTCATCCTGTGACTTAGAATGCCTAGGTGTCTGAGAATGCAGCCCAGTGGGTCTCAGCCTTATTTTATCCAGCCCCTATTCAAGATGGAATTGCTGTGGTTCAGACGTCTCTGACGGTGGGGGGTCAGCCTGGCCCATCCTTAGCCTTGTTCCTGGGGCCATCGAGCCCAGGCCCACCTGGGCCAGTCCTGCAGTGGACGAGGGTGCAAATGGGGCTGGAGATGCCCTAGCCAGGGCCTCAGCAACCTCCACCAGCCACCCCTGCTCCTCCGATGTTGGGCATGGGTGTGTTGTTATAAAGAGCGAGGCTTACCTCAAGTGCCCCAAACCCGATTACTGCCCCTGAATCTGCCCCTAAAGAAACCCTGGCCCTGCAGCCCCTTGCTGTGTGTCCTGGGGCCAGTCTTTCCCTTTCCTAGGGCCAAGGGTGTGGGATATTAAGACAGAGCTGGGTTTGAACCTCTACTCTGTTCGGCTATGTGTATTATTGGACAGGTCTTTCCAACTTAAATGGGGGACAGTAGTACTCACCTACCTCCTGGAGTTGGTGGGAGGATTAAATGAGACAAACATGCTAAGCATTCAGCTCAGTGCTTGGAATTCATTAAGGGCTTAATAAATGGTAACAGCAACTGTGATGATCATTGTAAGAGATTAGACCTGATAATGTAAAGGCTTTTTATAATGAGCTAAACATTCATTGAGTGCTTAACCATAGGTTTCTGCCAGCGTGTTGTTCTCAATGCTTTACGTACATTGTCTCATTTAAGCCCCCCCAACCCCAAAAAAAAAAAACAAAACAAAAAACTATTTCCAGAAGCATAGAGAATAGCAAGTAAGTTGCTAAATGTCGTACAATTAATAATTGCGGCAGGATTCAAACCCAGGTCACCTAAATCCTCATACTCATTAGGTCTGTATTAAGATTAATAGTGATATTCCAGTGTCCTTCCCCAAGCCCTTTCCCTGTCTGGCAAGCTCTTATTCATCCTTCAAAACCCAGCTCAAACGTCCCCCTTCCGGAAAGCCTTTCCTGGCACCCATCCTCTGGATCTCCAGGGACCCCTCCATACACACCTGGCACAGAGGAAGCACCTGTCAACAACTTCTCCTCCTACAGAGGGATGGGGCGGCGATTTTTTTTCTTTTTCAGCTCCATCCTTTCCTGGCCACCAAATATTTCACTTGGGCATTCATTCTGGTCCCCCATGGGACTCTGCAGGGGTCCCTAGGCACCTGACTCTAATCTCTCAGGGGCTGCTAAGTTACATCCATTTCACAAGTGCTGATGCCTCACATCTTCTTGGGATCTTGCCAAACCCCCATGCCTGCCTGGTGCCCATTAAGGGAAAGGAATTCGTGCCTACCGAGCCTGCGTGAGCCACGCTTTGGGCTATGTGCTTCACTCACTTTAGCTCCTTCGATCCTACCCACATCCCTAGGAGGAAGTGTATCCCTAGACACCCAGTGCCAACCAGTGAGACAACTCCCAGGCTCCATGAGAGGGGTAAACCTCCAAATCGTGGGGAGGGCAAGTGGGTCCAGGCATAGCTGGAACCAGGGACCCAAAAACGGCCGGGACACACCCTCTCTGTCTCTGTCTCACTCTGCCTCTCTTTTCTCTGCTTTTCTAACTCTGCCATGAGGAAGGATTTGTGGCCAATGACAACTCCTGAGCCTCCCAACCCACAGCCATGTTCTCAGTTCTGATTCAAAATAGAGAAGTCTTTTGATTGGCCAGGCTCCAGTCAGGTGTCCACCTGTGGGACAGTCACCTGTGGCCGAGGGACAAGGTCATGGAAATCATGACAGCCCTTGCCGAACCAGTGTTTAGGGGAGGAGATCCTCAAAGAAGGAGGATCCAAGGGAAAGGAGGAATGCCAAACAGATTGAGGTAGGAGGGGAGACTTAATTCCAGGGATGGGGCCTCAATGATTACTACCCCTTCCCTAGAAATTTCTGCATAAACTGCCCCTTAATCTTCATACAATTAAAGGTGGGTATAAATGTGACTGCAAAACTGCCCTGAACTGCTACTCTTTGCCTACGGGGTAGCCCTACTCTGCAGGAGCAGTCACGGAGCTGTGACACTGCCTCCTCAATAAAGCCATTTTCTTCTACCTCTGGCTTGCCCTTGAATTCTTTCCTGGGCAAAGCCAAGAACTCAGTGGGCTAAGCCCCACTTTGGGGCTTGCCTCCCCTGCATCAAAATGACAGAAATGGGTCCACAACAGCTAGGGACTATTCTTACCTCCATTTGACAGAGATGGAAGCTCAGGGAGGGGACGTGACTTGTCAAGTCACACTGCTGGTAGGCGCCGGAGCTAGATGCAGACCTCACTGCATGAAAATCCGGGGCTCTGACACCAACACTCGAGCCAGTATCTTCCCAAAGTAAAACAAGCCTGAGTCTGAAGAGGACTTCTAGGGAAGCGTCCTGCTTCCTGCTCCAGGGGGCTACAGGCTGGTTCCCACCATGGGATGGGATGAGATGGTAAACCGAATATGCCAGTGGGCACAGCAGAGAGGTGGGTGCCAGGGGAGCCATACTGAAGATACTCACTGTAGGTAAGGGTTGCTATTACCTCCTTTTTACAGGGAGGAGACTGAGGCTGGGGTGGGGGAAGGTGAAGTGACGTGCCAGAGGACACATTGCTAGGAAGTCGTGGGGAACCTCATTTGTCAGACTCCAAAGCCCTTTTTCTAAGCCGTGTCTGGGTGTATACACAGTCACTCTTCATCTTGTACCCAAGCAGGCTCTTTGGCTTCCAGTTCTGTACACAAACGGCCTGGATCTGAAGTTTGGAGCTTGCAGAACTTGGTGATCAAGATGCAACTGAGGGGAGGGGCAGTGGTGGAGGTTATGTAACACTCAGGTGGGCTTGGTCTGGGGCTGCAGGGACGTGCTAGGGTCTGCAGAGTGCAAGCCGAATCACTGCTCCTCATCTTGTCAAGTTCAAAAGCCTCCTCCTCTGAGAAGCTGGGGTTTTTTTGTTTGTTTGTTTGTTTGTTTGTTTGTTTTTAGAGAGAGAGTCTCGCTGTTGCCCAGGCTGGAGTACAGTGGCAGGATCATGGCTCACTGCAGCCTCGACTTCCTAGGCTCAAGCAATCCTCCCACCTCAGCCTCCCAAGTAGCTGGGACTACAGGCATACCACCACACCTGGCTAATTTAAACAATAAAAAAAAAATTTTTTTTTAGAGATGGGGTCTCACTATGTTGCCCAGGCTGGTCTAGAGCTCCTGGCTCAAGTGATCCTCCTGCTTCTACCTCCCAAAGTGCTGGGATTGAGAAGCCTTTTTGACTCCCCAGGACAGCCCTCATCCATCACCCAGACTCCACTCTCACACCACTTCCTCCATCATAGTCCAGCATGGGAGCTGTCCACACCCTTCCTGACACGGGCCTCTGAGAGCAGGGCTGTGCCTCACCCTCTCTGCTGTCAGTGTGGCCTAAAACTATACTGGGCATGGAAGAAACACCAGACCCATTTGCTGGAGGATGGAGGAAGCCTGCGAATGTGGATGCCCACTCGGCGGCGCCTATCCCGGCAGTGTCAACCTCCACAGCAACCCTGCCCCCTGGTGGCTGAGTCCACACCTCCCCCTTGCTGCAGCCTAGAGAAGTAGTGGAGAGAAGCCACCTGTGCAGAATTTCAGACCTGAGCCCCTGCTATGAGTTCGTGTCTTACTCTTTGGAGCCAAAACTGTTCTGTGAGACCTGGAGACTGGCACAGGGGGACAAAGAAGGACTGGACAGAGCTGGGAATGGATCTCAGTCAGCCCGACTCCAGAGGCCAACTCATTGCTGTGGCCCCACGTGTCACCTCTCACCCAGATGTTGTGCTCCAGACTGTCCAGGAGAGAGTCTGAGTCTGGCTCTTTTTTTAAAAAGACAGGGCCTTGCTTTGTTGCCCAGGCTGGAGTGCTGGAATGCAGTAGCGTGATCGTGGCTTGTTGCAACCTTGACCTTCCAGGCTCAAGCAGTCCTCCTGCCTCAGCCTCTCAAAGTGTTGAGATTACAGGCCATGTCACCATGCCCAGCCCCAGGTTAGACTTTGAGGCACCCTAACCTTGTGGCAGTGTCCTCCACTCGGGCCTCCTTTCAGGTTCCTCATCTCCCCCAGCACACATACCTCCCTCAGCCTCTCACTCAGAACCAGGCAGACCCAGATTCAAGTTCCGCTGGATTCCCTGGAGTTCATTTTCCACTCTAAACCTTTGAATCTCTGTTCCCCAGTCTTTCTTTGTTTACATATTTATTTATTTTTGAGACAGGGTCTTATTCTATTGCCTAGGCTGGAGTGCAGTGGTGCAATCACAGCTCACTGCAGCCTCAACCTCCCATGCTCTGGTGAGTCTCCCACCTTGGCCTTCCAGGTAGCTGGGACCACAGGTGTGAGCCACCACCCCTGGCTAATTTTTTGTAATTTTTGTAGAGACGGGTTTCACCATGTTGCCCAGGCTGGTCTCAAACTCCTGAGCTTAAGCAATATGCCCGCTTCGGTCTCCCAAAGTGCTGGAATTACAGTTGTGAGCCACTGCACCCTGCTCTGTTTCCCAGTCTTTAAAAGGAGAATAGTGATTTCCGTTATTTCTGTGTGGGAGCTGCCCTTGATTGGGAAATTTTAAGAATAAGGAAATGCCGGCCGGGCGTGGTGGCTCACACCTGTAATCCCAGCACTTTAGGAGGCTGAGGCGGGTGGATCACAAGGTCAGGTGTTCAAGACCAGCCTGATCAATATGGTGAAACCCTGTCTCTACGGAAAATACAAAAAATTAGCTGGGTGTGGTGGCAGGCACCTGTAATCCTAGCCACTTGAGGAGGCTGAGGCAGGAGAATTGCTTGAACCCGGGAGGCGGAGCTTGCAGTGAGCTAAGACCACCCCACAGCACTCCAGCCTGGACAACAGAGTGAGACTCTGTCTCAAAACTAAAAATAAAATAAAAATTAAAAAAATAAGAAAATGGGAGAAACAAGCTTGCCCACTGAGAGCTGGACTGAAGAAATCAGTATCTAGGCCGGGCGCAGCAGCTCACGCCTGTAATCCCAGCACTTTGGGAGGCCCAGGCAGGCGGATCACAAGGTCAGGAGTTCAAGACAAGCCTGGCCAATATGGCAAAACCCTGTCTCTACTGAAAATGCAAAAATTAGCCGGGCGTGGTGGTGGTCACCTGAAACCCCAGCTAGTCAGGAGGCTGAGGCAGGAGAATCGCTTGAACCCAGGAGGTGGAGGTTGCTGAGATCACACCACTGCCCTCCAGCCTGGGCAACAGAGTGACACTTTGTCTCACACACACACACAAAAAGAAAGAAATCGGTATCTAATGAATGACAACAGGGATGTGCAGAGTCACCTTAAAAGGCCAGGCTACCTCTAACTCCCGAGAAAGATTCTTTGCTTGGCCAAACTTATTCAGGCTCTTGAATCTTCTCCTAAACTCATCTGAGCATTTCCTTGTAAAATTGGGTTTTAGCTAAAGAACCCCACTTAATCCCTTTAGGCAGAATACCTCATCTTCTCCACCTGATCATCCTTGATATCTGATCAGGTTCCTCGTCTTCCACCCTTCCGTAGGTGATGTCTGGTCACCCCGGCCTGTCTTCAGCAAGAATCCTGTTAGGTCAATTTACTCAGAATCCCCCTTAGTCCTGCTGTTTCTTCTTAGTAATTTTTCCATCCACTGGCCCCCACCGTCCTCCATGACTAAACTCCCACTTGCCCATTCTGTATTCAGAATCGAACCCACTCTCTCTCCCCCACTGCAAGACCCCTGTTGCCGTGGTCCCTAATACCTCTCAAAATGGTCCTGAATAAAATCTTCCTTATCATGTTTTCACAGGTATCACTGAATAATTTTTCCTTTAATGGTCCTACAGAAGTTGGCAGGCACCATGGTGGAAATATCGACTCAACTAAAATAGATGAGTCTCCGTGATCCCAAGATGCTGCGTGTTGTTCAGGGAGGGTCGGCTTGGCCATCGCACCAGTGACCAAGCTGAGCCTTGTGTTCGAATGGACGGGGGGTGTTCCTGATGGACTCTGAGGATGGTCCTTTCCCCATGGCAGGCTGGTGCTCTGGAGACCTAGGTGTGGTGGGTTTTCTTAGCCTGGGGCCATAAACTCAGGGTTTCAGCCTCTAATGCCGTTGGGACTTGGCAGATGCATGAGGAAGCCAGGAGTGTCAGAGAATAGGGAGTAACGGGGTCTGTGTCCAGCATGTATTGGAGAGTGTACGTGTGCCTAAATGCATTCAGAATCAATGACTTTTAAAAACATGATGCCATCCTGACTCACACAGGGTCTCCACAGGAAACAGATGGTGAACTCTAATTAGGAGAATTGGGGTAGAGTTTATTTTCAAAAGGATGAATGACAAAGAAGGGTCTAGGGAGGTCATCAGAGAGAGTGCAGAACTCTGGGTCTAGCGGTGACCTGGCTGTCACTTCCCCTAGGCCTACAAGGCCAAGGGGTAAGAGAGGTCACCAGAACTCTGAAGGAGTCATTTAAAGTAGAGGTGGCCTGCCAGCGAGGAAGCTGGGGAACAAACCCCTCAGCCTGGCTCTCCCCTCCCTCTCATCGGCTAGGCTCTGCACTTACCAAATCCCATGAGAAGCTAGAAGGCAAGGAATCACGGCTGTGGACTTTTACATGAACAAGAAATTAACTTCTGCCTTATTTAGACCTCTCTTTTCCAGGGTCTTTTGTAACATCAGCTGAACCCGTAACCTAACAAATATACTCATAACAGGAAACATCTGCCAAAAAGATATGATAATCATGAACTTACACATATCTCGCAGAACATGTTTATTTTGGTGAAACATATAAAGCAAATCTGGCAGAACTGCAAGAAGTTTATAGACAAAGTGGAATTGTAGACAAATTTATAGATAAAGTGGAAAATTTTAATTGAACTTTCTTAAAACCAATGGATCAAGTAGCAAAACATTAGTAAGGCTACAGAAGTTTGTACAATATAATTAAAGATCTCCAGCTACTAGATAAACAAGTTTTACACCCCCACCCACAGAATACCCATTGTTTTCAAGCTCATGTGGAACATTTTTCTAAAAATGCTGCCTACTTGGCAACAAAGAAAGTCTAAAATTTGTTCAAGGAATCAGTATCGTCAGTCACATTTTCTCATCCCAATATAATAAAATTAGAAATCAATAATAAAACGTTGGCCAAGAAAATCCAATATGTTCAGGAACTTAATGACTCATTTCTAAGTAATTCACAGGCTAGGAAGAAAATTATTAATATAATAGAAATTACAAGATATTTAAAACTGAATAACAATAAGCTAAAGTGAAACTTGGAGGGAAAACATGTTTATTAAAAACAGGAAGAATTGGAAACAAATGAATTAAGCATCCAACTCAAGACCCCAGGAAGAGATACCAGAAAACCCCAAGAGAATAAAATAAAGGAAATAATAAAGATAAAGCAGAAAAGGATGATACGGAAAACAACCTAAAGTTGAGATGAGACTTTTTAAAACCTTAATAAAATAAATAAATCATTAGCACAAAATAGACAATATTAGGAACAAAAAGAAGGCTATGGCTAGAGACGCAATCAAGGTTTTTAAAAAATCACAAGAAAACACCATGGGGACCTCCAGTTCTGGCAAGATATCAGACTAAGTTAATATGGAAAATCTAGGAGATAAACTCAGAAGGAAGAAGTGGTTTGTAAGAAGAAGTAGAGAATTAAAAAAATCGTTAAGTGTTGACAATTCAAACAAGCAGAAACTTCATAAAAAAATTTAAAAGACTGATTAAAAAGAAAAAGAAGGCGTGGCCAAAAAAAACCAAACAAACTGGGAAAACAATATAGTGACAGACAGGACACTATGATCAGAGTTCAAAAGCATTCTAAGGTTGTGCTAGAGGTGGAAATTGATTAACTTCAGACTTTAAAACTGAAGTATACATGTTAAAAATTTACGGATGACTGACCGGGCATGGTGGCTCATGCCTATAATCCCAACACTTTGGAAGGCTGAGTTGGGAGGATTGCTTGAGGCCAGGAGCTTGAGACCCACCTGGGCAACATTGCAAGGCCCCGTCTCTACAAAAACTAAGGAAGTTAGCCAGGCATGTGACGCACACCTGTATTCTTAGCTACTGGAGAGGCTGAGGCAGGAGGATCACTTGAGCCCAGCAGTTTGAGGTTGCAGTGAGCTACGATTGTGCCACCGCACTCCAGTCTTGATAGCAGAGTGAGATCCTGTCTCAAGAAAATAAAAATAAAAACAAAAACAAAACAACAACAAAAATACCTCAGTACCTCAGTTTGTTTCAGTCGCTGTAGTTGGCCTTTGTTTCTTGCAGCTAAATGCATCGGGCAAATACTAAGCAACAGAAAGCTGGTGTCACTTTATAAATATCAAACAACCTGAATACAAAGGTTTTTTTTTTTTTTCTTGAGACAGTCTTTCTCTGTTGCCAGGCTGGAGATCTCAGCTCACTGAAACTTCTGCCTTCCGGGTTCAAGCGATTCTCCTGCCTCAGCCTCCCGAGCAGCTAGGACTACAGGCTCACGTCACCCCTCACCAGCTAATTTTTGTATTTTTAGTAGAGATGGGGGTTTCACCATGTTGGCCAGGATACTCTCCACCTCTTGACCTTGTGATCTGCCTGCCTTGGCCTCCCAAAGTGCTGGATAAAGGTTTGAATATAGCTAAAGCAATCCTTGAGGGACTATGTGTGTTTACTCTTAAGTACATACATTTGATAAGAATAAAGATGACACATTAATGATTCAGTATCCAATTTAGGAAATCAGAAAAAGACAACATAATAACAGCACCCCATCCCCCACCAAATAGCAGGAAATAATAAAGAGAGAAATCAATAAAACAGAAAACAAAGAAACAATAGAGATGGTCAAAACAAGTGACTAATAAAATAGATCTATTTCTAGCAAGTCTGAGAAAGAAAAAAAGAAGGCCCAAATAATATTGGAAATGAAAAGGGGAGGACATGTGCAGTAATGTCTGTAATCCCAGAACTTTGGGAGGCTGAGGTGGATCACTTGAGGCCAGGAGTTCAAGACCATCCTGGCCAACATGGTGAAACCCTATCTCTACTAAAAATACAAAAATTAGCCAGGCGTGGTGGTGCATGCCTGTAAGTCCAGTTACTAGGGAGGCTGAGGCGGGAGAATCTCTTCAACCCAGGAGGCAGAGGCTGCAGTGAGCTGAGACTGTGCCATTGCACTCCAGCCTGGGCAACAGAGAGAGACTCTGTCTCAAAAAATAAATAAATAAATAAATAAATAAACAAACAAATAAATAAATAAATAATAAAATAAAATAAAAGAAAGAAAAAAGAAATGAAAAGGGGAATTTAAGTACAGATAATTTCAATCATAAGAAACAATATCATGGCCGGGCTTGGTGGCTCACACCTGTTATCCCAGCCCTTTGGGAGGCTGAGGCGGGTGGATCCCAAGGTCAGGAGATCCAGACCACCCTGGCTAACACAGTGAAACCTCGTCTCTACTGAAAATACAAAAAATTAGCCAGGCGTGGTAGCGGGCGCCTGTAGTCCCAGCTACTCAGGAGGCTGAGGCAGGAGAATGGCGTGAACCTGGGAGGCGGAGTTTGCAGTGAGCCGAGATCGCGCCACTGCACTCCAGCCTGGGTGACAGAGTGAGACTCCATCTCAAAAAAAAAGAAGAAGAAGAAGAAGAAAAAAGAAACAATATTACACAAATAAATTTGAAAATGCAATGTAATGGGTGTCTGTCAAATGTAACGTCAAACCTGATTTAAGAAATGGAAAAGTGGCCGGGCATGGTGGCTCACACCTGTAATCCCAACACTTTGGGAGGTCAAGGTGGGCCGATCGCTTGAGGTCAGGAGTTTGAGACCAGCCTGGCCGATATGATGAAACTCTGTCTCTACTAAAAATATAAAAATTAGCCCGGTGTGGTGGCATGCTCTTGTAGTCCCAGTTACTCCAGAGGCTGAGGCAGGAGAATCGCTTGAACCCAAGAGGCGGAGGTTGCAGTGAGCCAAGATTGTGCCACTGCACTCCTGTCTGGGGAAAGAGCAAGACTCTGTCTCAAAAAATAAAAAGAAAAAAGAAATGGAGGCCGGGCACGGTGACTCATGCCTGTAATCCCAGCACTTTGGGAGGCCGAGGCACATGGATCAAGACCAGCCTGACCAACATGGTGAAACCCTGTCTCTACTAAAAATACAAAAATTAGCCAGGCATGGTGGCGCACACCTATAATCCCAGCTACTCAGGAGGCTGAGGCAGGAGAATCACTTGAACCCGGGAGGCAGAGGTTGCAGTGAGTCAATATACCACCGCACTCCAGCCTGGGTGACAGAGCGAGACTCCATGTCAAAAAAAAAAAAAAAAAAAAAAAAGAAAAAGAAAGAAATGGAAATGAGAAATAATAACATTAAAGAAATAGTTGTTCAGATCATTCTGTTTTTATCTTTTCAATCTCTCCTGGACCTGTAGTTATCATATCATTTGCATTCTTAGTATTTATTAATTTGTGCCTTTCCTTTTAGAAGAAATCAGCCTTGGACGTTTGACTATTTTTTTAAATCTTCTCAAAGAACCGACTTTTGGCTCATTAATCCTCTTTGTTTTCTGTTTTATTAATTTTTGCTCTGATCATTTCCTTTGTTCTGCTTTCACTAGGTTTATTCTGTTGTTCTTTTTTATTTCCTAAGTTAGAGCAATATATAGAATATTTTCATAATTCCAGTCATAACCTCCCCCATATCCCCCAGAGGTAACCACTACTTCAACTTCTATCTCCATAGATTAGTTCTGGTCCCTTTTGAATTTCATACAAATGGAATTAGAGGGTATCTGCTCTTTCTGGCTTCTTTCACTCAAAATTAGGTCTGTGAGGTTCATCCCTATTGTTGCCCGTTTCAGTGGTTGTGTGTGTGTGCTTGTGTGTGATGTGTTTTGGTGTATAGCATTCCATTGTACAAATATATTACAATTTATTTTTTATTTTTTATTTTATTTTTTGGGGGGTATAAAAATTTATTATACATGCCGGGCGCGGTGGCTCACACCTGTAATCCCAGCACTTTGGGAGGCCGAGGCGGGCGGATCACAACGTCAGGAGATCGGACCACGGTGAAACCCCGTTTCTACTAAAAATACAAAAAATTAGCCGGGCGCGGTGGCGGGCGCCTGTAGTCCCAGCTACTCAGGAGGCTGAGGCAGGAGAATGGCGTGAACCCGGGAGGAGGAGCTTGCAGTGAGCCGAGATTGCGCCACTGCACTCCAGCCTGGGCGACAGAGCGAGACTCTGTCTCAAAAAAAAAAAAAAAAAAAAAAAAAAATTATTATACATAAAGAATATTACCACTAACAAATGCAGACAGGCTAGGACATGGTACTGGGTGGAGGACGGCTAGCTCTTTGGAAAGTGAAAGGTTTGGGTGGCGTGGACCTCATGCCACGCTGATTGGTCAGTAGATGGGGGCACATGCCAAACACCACAGGGCATCAGGGCATCAGATGCCGCTCTGTGTGCCCTGTCTCATCTGGGCCTTCGAAGGGAGCACACCCAGAAGCGAGCAACTGAAGCGAAGGGGCATCCTAAGGTGCCCCTTCCAGGCTTGTCTCTGAAGTCACAGCAACACCATTTTAAGCAATATGTTTAATCGGATGATTTCCACAAACTATCCACGAAGTTTCTAACCATCACAATTCAGTGAAGTACAAAACACTGAGTGACAGGCTGTGGGAAGAGAAGGCAGCACCAGTGGTGGCACCTTCCAATCCTGGTTGTTCTAGGGGCAGGGAGAGGGGAAGGTCTTTTTTTTAACCAAGCCCTTCATTTCAATGTACAAAAGAATTACTCTGATCAATATTAAATTGTATTGAAAACAAAATGGACTAAAAAGCAAATTCTACTCTATGTTGGGGTGGAAGTGGGAGGAAAGAATGAGTCCTTCGAAGCAGGAAGGGAGATAGCAGGAGGAAGGTTCTGTGCCTGTGACCTGGGTGGTCACTCACGCTGCTCCATTTTTACTTTTGGTGGTCTCAGGAAGGTCCGATTTTTCTTCTCTTTCTTCCCCTTTGTATTGGCTTGGAAGTTTCGCCAGCTGTCCACACGACCATCTCGACTTTCCTCAAAGTTTTTCTGCCACTCTCTTTCCCATTTGGCTTTTTCTTGAGCTTCAATCTCTTCTTCCCTTTGTTGTTTCCTTTCATGCATCTCTTTGGCTTCTCTCTCTTTCCTTTTAATTTCCAGCTCAGCAAAGAGTTTCATTGTCTGTTTATATACAGCTTGTTTGAACAGTTCAGGATCATCATATACAATTGTAGGTTTTCCTTCCTTCTTTAACTGTTTTTTTCGCTCTTTCTCAGTGTGTTCCACGTATTCTTTTCCTGCCTGAATTACATCCAGGGCCCTCTTCTTTTGCTCCTGATCCAGTAGCAACTTGTAAGCTTTGTCCACAGCTTCAAAATCCTTTTGTGCTCTGTCAGCATCATCTTGATTTTTGTCAGGATGCACCAAGATGGATAACTGCCGAAACCTCTTTTTTATTTCCTCATCTGTAACTTCAGGATCTATCTGAAGAACCTCAAATGGGTTCAAATTGAAGTAAGAGGAACCAGGACGGGTCAGTCTTTCAATCTGATTTTTCGATGTCAGAACCGAGTCTCTCTTCTCTATTTGTTTCACCTCACTGTAGAAGGTCATAAAGTCTTCCTCGGTGCTGCCTCCGCTGCCCGAAGTCCCGCTCTCTCCTGAAGCCGCCATTTCCCCGGCCCAGCCACCACGTCTATTTTTTTTTTTTTTTTGAGACGGAGTCTCGCTCTGTCACCCAGGCGGGGGTGCGGTGGCACAATCTCGGCTCACTGCAAGCTCCGCCTCCTGGGTTCACGCCATTCTCCTGCCTCAGCCTCCCGAGTAGCTGGAACTACAGGCGCCCGCCACCTCACCCGGGTAATTTTTTGTATTTTTAGTAGAGACGGGGTTTCACCGTGTTAGCCAGGATGGTCTCAATCTTCTGACCTCGTGGTCCACCTGCCTTGGCCTCCCAAAGTGCTGGGATTACAGGCGTGAGCCACCACGCCCAGTCCTACAGTTTATTGATTTATTCAACTGTTGATATACATTTGGGTTGTTTCCAGAAGTGTGTTTTTAAATTTCCAAACATGTGGGTATTATTTCTCTCTCTGTCACCAACTCTTAATGGTATTTTGACCAGAGAATGTGATGTGTATCACTGTGACTCTTGAAATTAAGACTTGCTTTATGGCCTGGCATGTAGTCCACGTCTGTAAATGCCCCATGTGTACTTGAGAAAAATAAGCATTGGGTGTTGGGTTCTCTTGTGTCACTAAATCGAGCTTGTTAATTGTGTTGTCCAAATCTTATACCTTTACTAATTTTTTTTACTGATTAGTCAATCAATAATGAAAAGAGCTGTTTTGAAGCATCTCACTTCTTTTTTGTTTGTTTGTTTGAGATGGAGTCTCGCTCTGCCGCCCAGGCTGGAGTGCAGTGGCCGGATCTCAGCTCACTGCAAGCTCCGCCTCCCGGGTTCACGCCATTCTCCTGCCTCAGCCTCCCGAGTAGCTGGGATTACAGGCGCCCGCCACCTCGCCCGGCTAATTTTTTGTATTTTTTTTTTAGTAGAGACGGGGTTTCACCGTGTCAGCCAGGATGGTCTCGATCTCCTGACCTCGTGATCCGCCCGTCTCGGCCTCCCAAAGTGCTGGGATTACAGGCTTGAGCCACCGCGCCCGGCCTGCATCTCACTTCTAAGAGTGTATTGTCAGTGTGTTATTTTTGGCTTGTCTCTACCATGTTGCTTTTTTGTTTTCAATTTGTCCCACTTTGCGGTTGCCTTCTTGCCTTTTTGAAAAGCAGACTGAGCTTTTGTTTGTTTTCTTACTTCACTTTTCTGTCTACTGGTTTGGAAATTATTGACTCTATTCCTATTCCTAGAGTGGTTCCCCTTAAATTTTTGCACTGCACACTTAACAAAGCCTAAATTTAATATTTCAACCCTACTTCCAAATAATACAAGGACCTTGGAAAACTCCAACTCCAATGGCCATCCCCTTCCTCCTTACATTCAAATTTCGTTTTAGTCCTGGCCTTTTTGTTTTCAGCCCCCCAAATTGCCATCATGATTATCATTATACTATACAATGTTTGTTTAGATTTATCTCCATGTTCATCATTTTTATTTCCTCAAAACTTGTTCTTGTATCTCAGGCATTTTTTCGATCATTTTTTCCTTTCTGAAATATATGTTTACACATTCTTTTACTGTAAGTCTGTTGGTAGATTTTATTTATTTTTTTTTTTGAGATGGAATTTCGCTCTGTCACACAGACTAGAGTGCAGTGGCTCGATCTCGGCTCACTGCAAGCTCCGCCTCCTGGATTCACGCCATTCTCCTACCTCGGCCTCCCGAGTAGCTGGGACTACAGGTGCCTGCCAATTTTTTGTATTGGCAAATACAAAAAAAATACACGCCCAGCTAATTTTTTGTATTTTTAGTAGATATGGGGTTTCACCGTGTTAGCCAGGATGGTCTTGATCTCCTGCCCTTGTGATCCGCCTGCCTCGGCCTCCCAAAGGGCTGGGATTACAGGCGTCAGCCACCGCGCCAGGCCATCTGTTGGTAGTTTTTTTTAAAACTTCATTTTGAGATCATTGTAGATTGACATGCTGTTGTAAGAAATAATACAAAGATTCCTTATACCTCACATCCCCTTTCCCTCAATGGTAACATTTTGCATAAATATAGTGCAATAGCACAGCCAAGAAAATGACATTGATGCAATCTACTGATCTTATTTAGGTTTTACCAGTTTTATATGCATGTGTGTGTGTGTGTGTGTGTGTGTGTGTGTGTGTGTAGTTCCATGCAATTTTAGCAAATGTAAACTTGTGTGACTGTCATCACAGTCAAAATACAAACTGTTCCATCATCAGAACTGGTTACCCTTTTATAGCCACTACTACTTCCCTCCCTCCAACATCCCAACCCCTGGCAACCAGTAATCTGTTCTCTATCTCTACAATTTTTTTATAACGAGAATGTTATATTACTGGAATCATAGTACATATAACCTTTTGGGACTGTCTTTTGGCTTTTTCTCACCCCTGCACAATTCCCTTGAGATCCATCCACATTGTTATGTGTACTGACAGCTCTTTCTTTTTCATTGCTGAGTAGTATTCCATGGTATGAATGTACCATAGTTTAACCATTCATATACTGAAACACTGGGTTGTTCCCAGTATTCCATGGTATGAATGTACCATAGTTTAACCATTCATATACTGAAACACTGGGTTGTTCCCAGTTTTGGGCTATTACAAAGAAGGCTGCTATGAACATTCATGTGCAAGTTTTATGTGAACAAAATGTTTCATTTCTCTGGAATAAGCACCCCAGACTGCACTCACTGGATCGTAGCCCTGTGCTTTCTAAATTTGCAAATGACTTTAATCCTCATTCTTGAATCATAGTCTTTACTGGGTTCATGTTTCTGAATCAACAGTTTTTTTCTCTAGGAATTTTGAAAAAATCATTCTTCTGACTTCTATCTTTAATGGCTATTGTTGCAAAATCTGCTGTCTGCCTAATTGCAGTTCCTTTGCACATAATCTATTTTTCCTCTCTGGCTGTCAATAGTTTTTATTCAGCTTTGGCATTTTCCAGTTTCAATTCAATATATCCAGGTAAAAATGTCTATTATTCTTGTCTTTCAGCAGTCCTCCATGCTTTCTATTCCCTCTTTCTGGAAATTTGCTTAGTAACATGTTAGATCCTATTATTTTTTTCCCCATATCACTTTCTTTTCTATTCTCCATCACCTTGTCTCTCTCTATTGAATTCTGGTTAATTTTTTCATATCTGTCTTTCAGCTTTCTCTTCAGCTATATCTAACCTACTGTGCTTTTCAAAACTTTTTTGTTTTGTTTTGTTTTTTTAAGGCAGACTCCCTCTTTCACCCAGGCTGGAGTGCAGTGGCACGATCTCAGCACGCCACAACCTCTGCCTCCCCGGTTCAAGTGATTATCTGCCTCAGCCTTCCGAGTAGCTGGGATTACAGATGCCTGCTACCACACGCGGCTAGTTTTTGTACTTTTAGTAGAGACTGAGTTTCACCATGTTGGCCAGGCTGATCTCAAACTCCCGACCTCAAGTGATCCACCCATCTCGGCCTCCCAAAGTGCTGGGATTACAGGCACGAGCCACCGTGCCCAGCCTCAAATTTTTTAAATTGTGAAATATAACACAATATGGAAAGGCATATCAAATACAATTGCACAGCTTAAACAATAATTATAAAGCAAACATCTACGTAATCCTCATGAAGTAGAAGATGATAGGCAATCCTAAAAGCTCCCTGTATACATCCCATCACAATCCCTTACTTTCTCTCTTAAAGGAAACCATTACCCTCACCTTATGGTAATTACTGTCTTGCTTACTTTTTCTAGCTTTGTCCTCTCTGCATGCCTAAAGATGTGTTTTAACCTGTTTTTGGATTTTATATAAATGGAATCTTACAGTGTGTATTATTTTTGTCATACTTTTTTATTCTACATTGTGTTTTTAAAGATTCATTCTTTTTGTTATGAATAGCTATCATATGTTTAGTTTCACCACTGTATACTATTCCATTATATGAATATACCACAACTTACTCATACATACTTTTGTTGATAAATACCTGATTGTTTCCACCTTGTGGCTACTATAATGTTGTTTCTCACCTGATACCTAGCCCAGACATCAGGTTTTCTTTCTTTTTTTAAATGTCAGCATCTCGGCCGGGCGCGGTGGCTCAAGCCTGTAATCCCAGCACTTTGGGAGGCCGAGACGGGCGGATCACAAGGTCAGGAGATCGAGATTAGCCTGGCTAATACGGTGAAACCCCGTCTCTACTAAAAAATACAAAAAACTAGCCGGGTGAGGTGGCGGGCGCCTGTAGTCCCAGCTACTCGGGAGGCTGAGGCAGGAGAATGGCGTAGACCCGGGAGGCGGAGCTTGCAGTGAGCTGAGATGCGGCCACTGCACTCCAACCTGGGCGACAGAGCGAGACTCCGTCTCAAAAAAAAAACAAAAAACAAAAAACAATAATGTCAGCATCTCATTTTCCTTTGTAGTGTCTCTATTTAGTTGTTTTTTCCACATCTGCCTCATCACTTTTTTTTTTTTTTTGAGACAGTGTCTCTGTCTGTTGCCCAGACTGGAGTGCAGTGGCATGATCATGGCTCACTGCAACCTCTACCGCCTGGGCTCAAGCAATTCTCCCACCTCAGCTTCCTGAGTGGCTGGGACCACAGATGTGTGCCGCCATGCCCAACTAATTTTTTTTTATTATTATTTGTAGACACTAGGTCTCGCTATGTTGCTCAGGCTGATCTCAAACTCCTGGGCTCAAGCAATCCTCCGGCCTTGGCCTCCCAAAGTGCTGAGATTACAGGTGTGAGCCACCATGCCCAGCCTGCATGATCATTTTTTAGAGTATCTTTTTGCTTCTTCATTTTTGTAATTTGATGTTATATTTACTAAAATATTTTATTCACAATTATGGTGTTTTATGTTCCATGTTTGATAAATCCAATATCAGAAGTCTTTGGGGTCTAAGTTTATTATTTATGGTTTCCAGCTGGCTCTCAGTCATGGTGACTTGATTCCTTGGGATTTTTGTTAACAGTGTGATACAGGTATGTATTTATCTTTCTTCCACATGGAAAACTAGTTTTCCCACCACCATGTATTGGAGGGAATTTATTTAAATGCCAACTCTGACATAGGTTGAACTTCCAGTTTGCATAGCTCTGTTTCTGAGCTTTCAATTCCATCCCAACCGTTTATTTGTACATCCCTCTACCAATATACCTTCCTACCTTAATGACTTTCATTGTATACATCTTGATATGTGGAGGGTGATTCTCCTCATTTTGTTAATTTTCTTCAAAATTACCTTGGCTACTCTTACCTATTTGTTCTTTCATATGACCTTAGGATAAGCTTGACATGTTTCCCAAGATATTAATTTTTAAAAACTCTTCTTTGAACCTCTTATTGAAAGTAAAATAAATTTATAGGTTAATTTAAAAATAACATTTTACAATTAAGTATTTTCTTCTATGAGCAAGTTATACTTCTCCATTTATCTGGGTCTCTTGAATGACCATCAAGAAAGTTTTAGGCCAGGCATGGTGGCTCACGCCTGTAATCTCAGTACTTTGGGAGGCCAAGGTGGACAGATTGCTTGAAGTCAGGAGTTCGAGACCAGCCAGGCCAACATGGTGAAACCCCGTCTCTACTAAAAATACAAAAATTAGCTGGGTGTGGTGGCGGGCTCCTGTAGTCCCAGCTACTTGGAAGGCTGAGGCACAGGAATCTCTTGAACCCGGGAGGCGGAGGATGCAGTGAGCCAAGATCGCATCACTGCACTCCAGCCTGGGTGACAGAGCAAGACTCTGTCTCAAAAAGGGAAAGAAAAAGAAAGTATAATTTTCTCCATAAAAATTTTGCATATCTCTTAGGTTTATTCCTAGGCATCCCATAGTTTTTTTATGCTTTTATAAATGGTGTCTTTTATAAATAGCATTTTATGTTTGTTGCTCAACAACTGGGATGTGTTCCGAGAGAGGATTTTATTTGTTGTGTGAACATCACAGAGTGTACTTACCCACACTTAGATGAGATAGCCTACTACATATACACCTAGACTATATGGTACAGCCTGTTGCTCCTAGGATACAAACCTGTACAGCATGTTATTATACTGGTTACTATAGGCAATGCAATGGTGAGTATCTGTGTATCTAAATATATTTAAACATAGAGAGGTTACAATAAAAATATATTATGAAAGATTTTTAAATGGTACACCTGTATAGGGCACTTGCTATGAGTGAAGGTTGCAGAACTGGAAGTTGCTTGCTATACACTACTATAGACTTTATAAACTGTACACTTAGGCTACACTAAATATATTTTTAAATTTTTCTTTAAAAATAAATTAACCTTCACTTCAGTCACTTTTTAAATTTATTAAAACTTTTTAATTGCTAAAAACTTTTTGCCAAGCACGGTGGCTCATGCCTGTAATCCCAACACTTTGGGAGGCCGAGGTGGGAGGAGGCCAGCCCAGACCCTTAGCTGTCACAGTATTGTGGATGCTGGCAGAAGACTTGAGAGTCTTGGGTCAGAGACAAAGGACTTTATTACTCATGGCCCAGGAAGCAGCATCAGCTTCATGTCTGAGTCAATAGTTTCACTTGCCCCCAAGTCCCACAGTGATGCTGAGGGCAGTGGGGGTGGTATAGACGGATGACGCACATGCAATGAGTTTGCATAATAGCAGAGGAACCCTGAGTTTAGGAAACGGAAATCCCTGACCTTTGCAACTGTAAAAGTTATCAGAATCAAAATGGAGTCACTAATATGTTAAAAGTGACAAATAGAGCTGGAGAAGGTCATGAAGAGACAGCTCTCATGTACAAGTTGCCTGATCACAAGAACTATCCCAATTAGCCAGGCGTGATGGTGCATGCCTGTAGATCCAGATACCTGGCAGGCTGAGGTGAAAGGATCACTTGAGCTCGGGAAGCAGAGGTTGCAGTGAGCTGTGATGAAGCCGCTGCACTCCAGCTTGGGCAACAGAGGGATACCCTGCCTAAAAAACAACAACAACAACAAACCCTATCCCAAAAGACTGCAACAACCATCACAATCTTACACACAAAATACTGCAAGGCTATCTGCCCAGAAATTGCCTGTCCATCCTCAGACTAGTGCCACCCTTATTATTGATCCTTGTAGCCAAGGATAATTATCTTGAACAATGATGGATTCCTCCTCATTTTTCCCTCAAAATCTTTTGCCTTTACCTTCATGAATATGCATATGGTTTACTATGGCACACATATTCCCATTGCAATGCCTATTCCCAAATGGATATCATTTTCTTTTAGAGAGCCTCTTTCTCTGTTTTTTAGGTTGACATCACAAAGGGAGACATTATTAGGCTGGACAGTAATCAGTCTCCTGTTCAAGAAGGAGACACTAACTATATGTTCCAAAGATGGTTAATATACCAACATCCTTGAAAAGACAGACCAGAACAAAAGAGCAGTTAGTGCCTCTGTGTGCAGGGCATCCAGAAATGAACCAGATCCATGGAAAATTCTCTCTCAACATGAACCTTCTCAACAGTTTTAATAGTTTGCCTGTAGAATCTCTTAGATTTTCTATGTAGATGATCACATGATCTATAAATATAGAATGACCATTTTATTTCTTTCTTTCCAGTGGTTTATACCATTTATTCCTTTTTTTTTTTTTTTTTTTTTTTTTTTTTTTTTTTTTTTAAGACGGAAGCTTGCTGTGTCACCCAGGCTGGAATGCAATGGCGTGATCTCAGCTCACTGCAATCTCCATCTCCTGGGTTCAAGCAATTCTCCCGCCTCAGCCTCCCTAGTAGCTGGGATTACAGATGCACGCCACCACATCCGGCTAATGTTGTATTTTTAGTAGAGATGGGGTTTCACCATGTTGGTCAGGCTGGTCTCAAACTTCTGACCTCAGGTGATTCACCCACCTCATCCTCCCAAAGTTCTGGGATTACAGGTGTGAGGCACCGCGCCCTTCTGATGACCAAGGTTTTCTGGGCCAAGCTCTCAGGTTCCTGCTCCTTGGTCCATAAGAAAAATTCTCTCTTCCAGTAGTCTCTTCAGCTCCTGCAAAAACTCAGGCCACTCTGCCAATGAGGTCAGAGATACCGGGACTCCAGGAGTGGTCAGGAGAGGCATGACCGAGGCTGCGAGCCCATGACATGGGGCATGGAGTCAAGTCATGCTTGTTAGTAGGTAGTGAGGCTGTGATGAAGTTCAACTGGGAGGACTCTAGCTCTTGCCCTCCACTAAGGACCCCACTTTATATCATCAACAATAAAAGGGATATTGTTCTTCCATAATCAGTCTTTTGCTTTCTTTCCCAGCATGTCGGAATCTGGGTGAGGAGGAAAAGGACTATTTAAAGGAGACCCCCTTGAAAACTGGATATCCATATGCAGAAGAATGAAACTAGACCCTTATCTCTCACCATATACAAAAATCCAACCAAATGGGTTAAAAACTTAAATCTAAGACCTCAAACTATGAAACTGCTACAAGAAAATTCCCCAGGACATTGGACTAGGAAAAGATTTCTTGAATTAAATCCCACAAGCACTGGCAACCAAAGCAAAAATGGGCAAATGGGAACACATCAACTTAAAATGATTCTGCACAGCAAAGGAAACAATCAACAAAGTGAAGATACAACCCACAGAACAGGAGAAAATATCTGCAAACTATCCATCCAACAAGGGATTAATAAGAAGAATATATAAGGAGCTCAGCCTGGCGCGGTGGCTCACACCTATAGTCCTAGCACTTTAGGAGGCCGAGGCAGGTGGATCGCCTGAGCTCAGGAGTTCGAGACCAGCCTGGGCAACACGGTGAAACCCGCCTCTACTAAAATACAAAAGAAATTAGCCGAGTATGTCATCTTGCGCCTGTAGTCCCAGCTACTAGGGAGGCTGAGGCAGGAGAATAGTGTGAACCCAGGAGGCAGAGGTTGCAGTGAGCCAAGATCAGCCACTGCACTCCGCCTGGGTGACAGAGCGAGACTCCTTCTCTATTAAAAACAAACAAACAAACAAAAAGGAATATATAAGGAGCTCAAGCAACTCTATACATCTAATAATCTGATTAAAAATGGGCAAAATACCTGAATAGACATTTCTCAAAAGAAGACATACAAATGGCAAACAGGCATATGAAAAGTTTCTCAACATCAGCAAACAAAGTTATCCCATCTTCATTCCACCTGCCTTGTTCTAGCTGCTGGCAGCCGACAGGATGGCGTTCACCCACACTGAGGGTGGGTCTTCCTCTCCAGTCCACCGATTCAAACATCAGTCTCCTCTGCCCACACCCTCACAAACACACCCAGAAACAACACCAGCCATCTAGGCATCCCTTTATCCAATCAAGTTGACACCTAATATTAACCATCATATCATACATAAGTACATAACAATAAAGTAGCAAGAAGATGCTACAAAAATTGAGATGTGGTATAAGATAACAAAAGTTTAGAAAATACTCAAGTAAAAGCCTATTTAGTGAGTAACAAACCAGTATTCGCCATCAACACCCCACCCCCTAACAAATGCAGACATCTGGAACATACAAGGAGGGGAGAGATTTTTAAAGAGAGGGAACTGCTTTCTGAAAAAAATTAAGTGATCTTCGACAGTCACGATGGTTCACACTTGTAATCCCAGCACTTTGGGAAGCCAAGACAGGCAGATCACCTGAGGTCAGTAGCTCAAGACCAGCCTGGCCAACATGACAAAACCTCGTCTCTACTAAAAATACAAAAATTAACCAGGCATGGTGGCACGTGCCTGTAGTCCCAGCTACTCAGGAGGCTGAGGCAGGAGAATCGCTTGAACCTGGGAGGTGGAGGTTGCAGTGAGCTGAGATCGCACCACTGCACTCCAGCCTGGGCGACAGAGTGAGACTCCGTCTCAAAAAAAGAAAAAAAAAGTGAGTGATATTTTTCATAAGGACTAGAGTGCCTACAGGGAGTGTTGATGTCTAGAGTAAATCCTTCCTTATGTGGCCCAGGGTGGAGGCTGGAGTGTCTGTTTGCGTGTCTGCCCCCCTGCCACGTACCCTAAGCCTGCTGGTTCATCCTCCCTTACTCAGTCCGTGAAAGGACAACCTAATGACATTTTCAGACATGCAAAGATTCAGAAAGCTTTCCTTCCATGTACCCCTTTTTAAAATGCTATTTGAAAATATACTTCAGATAAAGGGACATAATTCGAGAAAGAGAGACATAGTGGATTCACAAAACAGTGGAATTAACCCAGTAGCACAGTGAATAGAAATACCAGAGGTCCATAAAGCCATCCGTCAAAATTAGAACAGGAAGTCAGAAGGTTTGGAGAAGAACGTCTTTAGGAAGAAAATGGGCTCCATTCAACAAATAATGTAATTAAGAAGCTGGAAGATTTTAATGACTTGACTTAAAAGGCATATGTTTCTTGTCTCAAGGAGAAAAGAGGAAAGCAATTACAAACTCCACGAGAACAAGAAATTGTGTAAGAAAGTCATGGTCCAAATATGAAGTGAGTTAAAATGTCATATGACTCTGAATAGCTGAGGGATTGGAGGAGAATAACTTCAGCTTGAAGCCTGGAGCGTTTCCCTTTGAGTAGCATTTAAACCATAAGATTATAGTTCCTTCTCTATGTGTCCCAGGATTCTATTTGGCTCTGTAGAGAATAATGTTTATAGAATCATCATATTATTTAAGAACACGTTATTGATTTTCAATATTTGAAATTCAGAGATAGACAATACACAAAACTAGAACATTTCAGTTATGGATATAGAACTACATGCAAATGTAGCGGTTTAGCAAAAGGAATTAGGAGAGAAAGCAAGAGTGATGTCTCATCTTACACAGTGGGGAGTTAACAGATAGCTCATGAAATTAACGGCACAAGAAAAAAGAGCTGGAAATACTTGTATCTAACCAAACTCTGGAGGGAAGTTACCTTTGCTAAATTCATCTCATCTTTCTTTTCTTTCTTTTTATTTTTCCTTTCTTTTTTTTTTTTTTTTTTTTTCAGGCAGGGTCTTGCTCTGATGCCCAGGCTGGAGTGCAGTGGTGCAATCACAGCTCACTGCAGCCTCAATCTCCTGGGCTCAGATGATCCTCCCACCTCAGCCTCCCAAGTAGCTGGGACTACAGGCACCTGCCACCAAGTCCAGCTAATTTTTTGTATTTTTTGCAGAGATGGGGTTTTCCCATGTTGCCCAGGCTGGTCTTGAACTTCTAGGCTCAAGTGATCTGCCAGTCTTGGCCTCCCAAAGTGCTGGGATTACAGGCATGGGCATTACCGGTGGGAGCCACAACACCTGGCCATAAACTCATCTTTCATAGTAGGAATTGTTTCAGACGCTGTTAGTTCTTCAATAACCACCCCTTCCTCTACCTTTAGTCACAGAACCCTTACATCTCAGCTGGACACCACCTGACATGGCTACCCAGACAAAAATTATATTTCCCAGCCTCCATTGCAGCTACATGTGATCAGTTGACCAAATTCAGGTCAAGTTGATGTTAGCAGAAGTGATGCGCCTTTCCGCTTAGTTGAATTATGGACGTGACCAGCCATCTCTGACCTAGGTCGAGAGTTTTTAAATTTTTGTGACAGAGTCTTGCTGTGTCACCTAGGCTGGAGTGCAGTGGCATGATCTTGGCTCACTGCAACCTCTGCCTCCCAAGATTCAAGTGATTCTTATGCCTCAGCCTCCTGAATAGCTGGTCTTACAGGTGTGTACCACCACACCTGGCTAATCTTTGCATTTTTTTTGTTTTTGTTTTTGTTTTTGTTTTTTGAGACGGAGTCTCGCTCTGTCGCCCAGGCTGGAGTGCAGTGGCGCGATCTCGGCTCATTGCAAGCTCCGCCTCCTGGGTTTACGCCATTCTCCTGCCTCAGCCTCCTGAGTAGCTGGGACTACAGGCGCCCGCCACCGCGCCTGGCTAATTTTTTGTATTTTTAGTAGAGACGGGGTTTCACCGTGGTCTCGATCTCCTGACGTTGTGATCCGCCCGCCTCGGCCTCCCAAAGTGCTGGGATTACAGGCGTGAGCCACTGCGCCCGGCCAATTTTAATAGAGACAGGGTTTCACCATGTTGGCCAGGCTGGTCTCAAACTCCTGACTTCAAGTGATCCACCCACCTTGGCCTCCCAAAGTACTGGGATTACAGGTGTCAGCCACTCCACCCAGCCTAGGCCAAGAGTTTTGTCATAAATATTATAGTAGCTAACAGTTACATACATGCTAAGTACCCATGGGGCACCTTTCAAAGTGTTTTGCATGTATTAACTCATTTAACTCAATGGGGATGTGTAGTCACTTCCTATTGCTGCTGTAACAAATTAACCACAAACTTAGTGGCTTAAAGCAACACAAAGTTATTCTCCTACAGTTCTGGAGGTCAGACATCTAAAATCAGTATTTCTTTCCTTCTGAACACACAGGAAAATCCATTTCCTTGCCGCCTTCATCTTCTACAGGTTACCTGCATTCCTTGGCTTGTGGGCCTTTCCTCTTATCACCACAACCGCTTGCTTCCATCCTCACATCTCGTATCACTACTCTGACCTCTTGCCTCCTCTTATAAGGACCCTTGGATTTCATGGAGCCCACCCAGATAATCCAGGTTAACACCCCCAACTCAAAATATTTAGCGTAATCTCTTCTGCAAAGTCCTTTTTGCCGCATAAGGTAACATTCAAAGATTCTAGAGATTAGGACTCGGACATCTTTGGGGAAATATTATTCTCCCTACCACAGATGGGTGCTATATCATCCGCTTTTAGAGATTATGAAACTCAATGTTTCATGCCCAGGATCACATAGCTAGTAAGTGGCAGATCCATGGTTTAAACCCATACAATATGGTCCTAGAATCTGTTCATGTAACCACCATACTCTTCTATCCTGGCAGAATTCTGGCTTTCTGATGACCGTGGAGTCGCCCGAGCAGCCCTGGATATCCTGCAGAGAGAAATACACTTTTTTTTTTTAAGACCAAGTCTCATTCTGTCGCCCAGCTGGAGTGCAATGGCACGATCTCGGCTCACTGCAACCTCCGTCCCCTAGGTTCAAGCGATTCTCCTGCCTCAGCCTCCCGAGTAGCTGGGCTTACAGGCGCCCACCACCACACCTAGTTAATTTTTGTATTTTTAGTAGAAATTTTTTTAGTAGAAAAATTTAGAAGAATTTTTTTATTTTTGTACTTTTAGTTTCACCATGTCGAGACCAGGCTGGTCTCAAACTCCTGACCTCAAGTGATCGACCCGCCTTGGCCTCCCAGAGTGCTGGGATTACAGGTGTGAGACACCTCACCCAGCCAATAAAAACACTTTCAACTTTTGAAGCCACTGTCATTTGGTGGGGCTCTTTGTTACAGTCGCTATATTCAAATACAGGAGTTAATAGGTAATCCACAGAAATAAAAACAATGCTTTTCATTTTTTCTGAATGGTTTGAATATTTTACAAGGAAAATGTGTTATTAATTTCAAATAACACAAATTTTAAAATCAAATCTGCTTAAGTTGTGGGACAAAACTGCCGACCTGTCTACGTCGCACCTGGGTTAAACCCTCCCAACATCTTTGGGATAGATTGAGTTCAAGCACCTCAGCCTGCCCTGGAGGCCAGCGTTTCACCCATCTTTTTATTTCTCATTGCTCCTCTTCATGGGAAGACTCTCAGGCCAAACTAGTATTTGTTGCATACTAGTTTGCAACAGGCCTTTCACCATGCCCACTCCTTGCCTGTGCTCATGCTGTCCCCTCTACTGGGAATACTGCCCCTTCTTCCTCTCCCACTCCTGTCTAGCATGTCTCATTCAAAGCCTAGCTGTGAGCTCCTATTCATCCCTCAATACCTAGCCCAAATTGCCTCTGGAAATTTTTTCTGTTTATCTTGGTCTTTCTCTGCCCTGCTAAATATTTTCCCCAAATGTCTGGTGATCCAGGTTATAGTTTGAAACCCCAGCTCCCCACCTTTCCCACCATACACACACACACACACACACACACACACACACACACACACCCCTCCCAGGAAGAACCGGCCCCTCCTTCTTTGCCTTCCCCCACTTGTGTGTCCCTGTGTCAAAATAATCACACCAGCACACATTTACTATGACCATTGTTTATTATTAATATTATTTATTATTTTAGGATTTAGATCTTTAGCAGCTCCCAGGACCAATACATGGCTCAAAACAATACCAAATGTCTACTTATGTCATGATGTCTGACAAATGATGACCACTCTGACTTCTTAAAATGTTAAATTATTTTTAAATATGTGCATGTGTATGATTATGTCTGTCTCTGCCCTGCTGGTGCCGCAGCTCCTGATGCCCTGCACACCTATCTGGTCTCAGAGAATCCTTACAAACTCTGTATGGCAAAGGTCCTTGTTAGTTTCCTCTTATAACCAGCAAAGTGAGGTACAGAGAAGCTGTTAGTTTTCTATTGCTGCTGTAACAGATTACTACAAATTTCGCAGCTTCAAACAACACAAAGCCGGGCACAATAGCTCACGCCTGTAATCACAACACTTTGGAAGGTCAAGGAAGGTGGATGGTTTGAGCTCAGGAGTTCGAGACCAGCCTGGGCAACATAGCGAAACCCTATCTCTACAAAGAATACAGAAATTAGCCAGGTGTGGTGGTGTGTGCCTGTGGTCCTGGCTACTTGGGAGGCTGAAGCAGGAGGATTGCTTGAGCTGGGGAAGTCGAGGCTGCAGTAAGCCATGATTGCTCCACTGCTCTCCAGCCTGGGTGACAGAGTGAGGCTCTGTCTCAAAAAAAAAAAAAAAAAAGGCCGGGCGCGGTGGCTCAAGCCTGTAATCCCAGCACTTTGGGAGGCCGAGACGGGCGGATCATGAGGTCAGGAGATCGAGACCATCCTGGCTAACACGGTGAAACCCCGTCTCTACTAAAAAAAATACAAAAAACTAGCCGGGCGAGGTGGCGGGCGCTTGTAGTCCCAGCTACTCGGGAGGCTGAGGCAGGAGAATGGCGTAAACCCGGGAGGCGGAGCTTGCAGTGAGCTGAGGTCCGGCCACTGCACTCCAGCCTGGGTGACAGAGCGAGACTCTGTCTCAAAAAAAAAAAAAAAAAAAAAAAATATATATATATATATATATATATACACACACACACACACACGTGTATACATTATATGTATATATATATGTGTATATATACACAAATAAAAACAACATAAGTTTATTCTCTTATGGCACTAGAAGTCAGAAGTCCAAAATGAGTCTTGTGGGGCTAAAATCCAGGGGTTGGCAGGGCTGCATTTCCTCTTCATCATCTTGTCTTCTCTTTCGGACCCTCCCGGCTCCCTCTTATAAGGACCATGTGATCACACTGGGCCCACCTGCATAATCCAGGATAAACTCCTCATCTCAAGACCCTTAATTTAGCCACATCTGCAAAGCCGCTTTTGCCATGGAACATAGCCACAGGTTCTGGGGTTTAGGACGTGGACATCTTTGGGGGCCATTATTCAGCCTATCACAGAGATGAAGGAAGTGACCAGCCCAAGATCACCCAGTAGTAAGCAGCAGAGTGGCGGTCTAATCCCAGTCTTCCTGACCCCAAATCCTGGCTCCTGACCTCCCCTCAACACCAGGGGCGGGGTGGGGGCGGGTGGGTGGAGATGTATTTTCTGTGGTTTCCACGCACTGTTGTTTGTGCTGTCCCATTCCGCCCCCACCCTGCCTCCACAAGCTCCATCCTGATGCATTTCACACCACCCCTGTCCACTCGTCTCCATGAGGGTCTCCCTAGCCTAACCAGGAGAGTCTCCGTCTCTGCAGCCTACCCAGTCTCCAAGTTTGTTGAGTGAGTATGTGGGTAAGGGGACAGACAGAAGGCTGCCGGCTCCAGTCCCTTCTCCCTGGCTCCTGCCACTGACTTGAAGATGTTCTCTAGGCCGGGAGCGGTGGCTCACACCTGTAATCCCAGCACTTTGGGAGGCCAAAGCAGGAGAATCACTTGAGCCCAGGAGGTGGAGGTTGCAGTGAGTCATGATCATGCCATTGCACTCCAGCTTGGGTGACAGAGCAAGACTCTGTCTCAAAAAACAAAACAAAACAAAAAGGGAAAATGATCTCTAGCTTTGGGAGTCACAGAGAAAGCCTGACTCTGGGTCCCGGGCTCCTCCTCTCCTAGTGGCTGCCTGTCTCCTTCAAGTCACCCAGACCCTGAAGGAGGGGGCCCATCCAGAGGAGAAGAGGCACAAAGGCTGAGGACCTGGATATGGGGAACAGGAGGTCTCTGTGTCCCTTCCTGGGCATGAGCTCCCAGAGGCCACTGCTGTTGGCCAAAGACCAAAACACTGCAGCTGCTCAGTGGTCTCCCTAGGCTCCGCCCTCAGAATCCCCCTTTCCCACAGCACAGCCCATCTCTGCTGGCCTCCCCTCACCCACCCCACACCTCGGCCTGCGCCTGATCTTTGCTCTTCTACAAAGCACCTCTGCCTTCTCCAGAGTTTTCCTATCCACGTTCCCAGGTCTGTAGCGGCATTAGCAAGAGGAAACCCAATTACATTCCAATTACTCTAGTCTTAGCCAGACAGAGGTTACTGTAAGTCACAGCAGGATTGGGAAGGAGGAGGAGGTAGCACCTGGGGCCAGTGCCTAGGGTGACACTTGAAGATGGATATGACAGGGACCTGTGGCTCAGAGGCTCAGGATTAGATCAACAAGGCTGAGGCTGGCTGGTTCCAGGAAAGAGGTCGTGTGGGCCCCTGTTGACAGACAGCTCAAGCACAGCAAAGCCTTGAGGCCAGTCCTCCCTGGGCAGAGGAGGCGCCAGGGCTGGGAGCCCAGCCTGGACATGGAGGACCTGAGGTCCCTGGGGCCCTCCCTTAGACATGGGCATTTTGCCAGAGTTCCCAGAGCCCAGTGCTGTTGTGCTGAGGACCAAAATCCAGCAGCTTCTTGTAGGTCTTCTAGAGCACTGCTGGTTCCCACTGCCCTGCCCCCAGGATTTTCTCTGAGCATACACCCACTCTCTCTCATGCCCATCTAGGCCAAATAACTGGTCTCTCCCACCCTTAGGCTGTGGCGAAATAGGCCAGATTCAGGACCAGAGGGGCTGCGAGGCCTAGTGCCTCCAGGCCACAGCCCTGGCTCCTGCTGCTGACTTGAAAATGCCTGGCCAGGGTCTGCTAGGGGAGACAGGGAGATCTGTTGCTTGTGATGGCAGGAATCTCTCAGGATCCCTTGACCTGGGGAGCAGCCATCTTCGGGGTACCAAGGGATAAAGGGTGGGGGAAGGTTAGCAATTGAGATCCCTCTTAAGTGGAGATGGGACTGACTCTGTGAAATTGTATATTGGGGGGAATTCCCAGCTATGATTTCCTCCCTACATAGACATGCACCACCCTGTATCATGACTTGGGAGAACCTGGCGAGCCCCTTGCCCACTCCAACCCGTGGTATCTGTGAAGCCCTGAAATATGGAGATCTGCACTCTGGGCTAGGTTCTAAGCCTGGGCTGTGCTGGGCTTGGCCGGTGCCTACCGCCCGCACAGAAAAACATGAATCTGTACCTTCCACACCGCTGGCTGCACCTTGTTTGCCGCAGCTGTCATTGGAGTGTCCCCACACGATCTGCCTCCCATCCCCCCCACGTGCTGCAGCCCCCTCTTCAGCCCCTACATAGCAAACAGTCACAGCTCCAGGTTGGGGGGAGAATGTGGGGGATAAGATGAGTCACTGCTGTAGGAACAGATGTACGAAGTTCCACATACGCACACTCACATAGCCTTGCACACAAAGGCATGGCCACACTCACATTCCCTCACTCACAGGGAAACACACTGGGGGGCCAGTGCTAGTCAAAGCCACAGTTGAACATTCAGATCCACACTGAGAAACAGACATCTCCTCACACATACACATTCCTCACAGACACCAAAACACAGAGACAGATCAAGACCCAGACAGACACATCCCACCCAGGGTGACCTCCAGTCATCAACCCAGAGCCCATCCCCTGCTCATATGCACAGTCAGACACAAACACACTGGATTCCCTAGACACACACCACTGCCCTTACTTGAATTCAAGACTCAAACACAAACACACACGCATGCATACATATGCAGACATGCACGCACACACACACACACACACACACACACACACACACACACACACACCCGCCCCTCTTCTGAGTCTCTTCACTCATTCTCCTACCTTGGCCAGCACCTAGGGCAGGCAGGATATCACCCACCATGCAGATGCCATACCTGCCCAAGGACAAAGTTCTGCCTTGAGTTTAGCTTCAGTCCATCCTCCTGTTCTGCAGAGGTGAAGGTCACTGGCCCCCTCCCTTAGGCTGCTCCAGTTCCTCTCCCACACCTCTTATGCCTAACAGTGCATCTCCAGAGCCTTTGAAAAGGGCTTTGGCTGCAACGGGAAAGATGGTGGTTACATCCCAGGAGTCACCTCCCAGGAGGGAAAGAGTGTGAGTTTCAGAGGGTGACGTGTTAGGAAGGTCCTATCCTGAGGTAAGGGATGGCCAAGGTGACTGCATGATGCTCAGGCAGTCACCCTTCACCTACCTGTGATTTCCAGAATCCCCAACCTTCAAACCTTTGCACCTGCTGTTTCCTGACCTTGAATACCTTCCTCAAATACCACGATCCCCCTTGCAGGGCTACCTTCTTATTCTTCAGGTCTCCATGGAGATGCCCCTGCTCCAGGAAGCCTGTTCTCATGCCCTGGCTGAGTCGGTCTGTCCTCCCGTGCCCCACAGTTCCCAGGGCCCTCACACTCTCCTCACACCACAGGTTAATTGCCTGGGTGTACACCTGCCTCCCCCAGCAGCCAGAGGGAGGGAGGGAGCCAGCAGGTGAGGGAGCCTCTGTCTGGTGAGAGAGGCTCATAGGCCTGAGAGGGGCAGAGGCTTGAAGCCCCGCTCTGCCTCTGCTGTGCGACCTTGGGCAAGTCATTGCCCCATGTGGGTCCAGTGTCCTCATCTCTAAAATGGGGACAATAACGACCACCTCACCAGGCTAATATGAAGATTAAATGAGATCAGGCATCATGTGCATTATACAAATGGTAGCTGTATTATTATAACTCATTGCCTGGCACACAGCTTAATAAATCGTTATTTGTGGAATTAACGAACCCCTACTTCTGTCCCCATCAGTGTCCTTGTTTTTTGGGGGCAACAGTAGGTATAACAAAAAGAAGAATTGGGGGCAGATAGGATGGGGGATTGGGAGATGGGAGAGAAGGGCTCTCTGGCATCGTTGGGAGCTAGCTGTTCCAGCAGCATCTGGAGCTGGGCTGGAGGCGGTGCAGGCGTCCTCTCTGTCTCATCCCTGTGACCCACCTGTGCCATCCTCCTCCTCAGTTATGTCAGGCAGCAAGGAGAGGCGCGGCTGGGCTCCACCTCTGCACTGTGGCCCTCCGAAGCTGCCAGGCCCGCCGGCACACACTAAGTGCGCCCAGAATGCGGGGTGGCCAGGGGCATAAATGTTGAATGAATGAGGATGGAATGAATGAACGGATGGACGCATGAATGGAGGTGGGATGGAAGCGTGAAGTGGGAGACGAGAAGAAACGAGCGTCTCCCTCCGCCCTGCGGGTCTCGGGGCTGGAAGACACGGAGCCAAGACCGTCTGGGGGCTCCCACCCCGCCCTGCCCCTCCCGGCGGCCCTCCCTTCCCGCAGCGCGCAGCCCGGCGGAGCCCGCGCCGAACCACAGCCCGCGCAGTTGCCGGGGCTCGCGCTCAGCCCCGCGAGCCCAGGCAGCGCAGCCTAGGGAGGGGGCTGCCCCGGCCCCCTCCCGCAGCCCCGGCCCCCAGAGGCTCGGCCTTCCTCGTAGGAAGGCGAAGTCCCCGATGCCAGGTCCGGGTACCAGCAGCTGAGAACACCCGGGTCCCGGAGCCAACAGGTGCGGGGTGTGGGGGACCCCCAGGCCCGGGATGGGGGTTCCAAAGGACCCGCGGCGAGGGATGGGAGGAGCCAAGAGTCTCGGGGGGTAACCTGGGTGCTGGGAGACTGGCTCCTCGGCCAGCGCTGCTCTCCTCCAGGCAGGCTCCGAGTGCCCTCGCTCCCCGTGCCTTCCAGGAGTCCCCGTAGCCCCCGAGGTGCAGGAAGGTCCCGTGGACGGGGCGGGCCTGCCGGAGTTCAGTGGGGTATGAAGGCGTCCCCTCACCCTCCCCAGGGGTCTCCAGGGATCCGCAACCCTCCGGCACCCGGCCGGGGTCGTCTTAGCCCAGCAGGGGGAAGGAGGGGCTGAGTGCGGGAGGAGGGAGGGGCGGGGAGCTGGGCTGGCTGGATTTATGAATGGAGAGCGGCCCGCGCGCCGGAACAGCGCCTCCTGGCGGCCGTCGGGGAGCGTCGCGGCCCTGGGGACCCAAAGGGGGCTTCTTAGCGGCCTGGACGCTCCCCTTGCTCCCAAGGGGTCGTCAGTCCCTCCGCGCACCACCCACATTGTGTGTGTGTTGTATGTGTGCGTGTGCGCGCGTGCCCACCGGAGGGTCTGGCAGGTATGGCGGGTGGGGCTTGGGTCTCTTAACACCTCCTTTGGCCCGTTTTCCCAACCCAAAGTTAAAGCTTGTGAACTGGCTCAAGAAATATTTGCAATCGGGATGGCTTATCCTCTCAAATCTGTGGTGTTTGATGGGTTCGAACAGACCTGGCTTAGGAGCTTTGTGACCTTGAGCAAGAGACTCAATCTCACTGAGCTTCCCTCTCATCTGCAAAGCAGGGTACCCTAATAATGGTAACCCGAAACGTCCCCTAAACTACCTTCTTGTACCAGGTTCTTGGTGAAGCACTTGGCACGCATCGGAGCTCATTACTCCTCATCCCGGCCCTGTAAGGTAAGTAGGGCTGTCACCCCATTAGACAGATGGGGAAGCCAAGGCTGAAAGAGGCCAGGTAAGCTACCCAAGGCAACTGATGTGGAATTGGGATGCAACTCAGGTCTGTCTTCTTCCACCAATTTCATGACTGTGAGAATTAAGAGGGAACTTATATGCAAAGCACCTGGCACACTCCCTAATTTCCTTCCTTCTCTCTCTCTCCTTTCCTTCCTCCCTTCAGGAAGTTTGGGGCTGAGATCCAAAAAGAACTGGGTGCAAGCCTCCAGGCACCCTGAGGGGAGTGGGCTGCGGGCTGGCCCAAGTTCCCTCCTCCCCCTCTGCAGAGCCTAGGATGCCCCTCCGCCGCAGCAGCTCCTGAGCTCATGGAGCCCTCAGCCACCCCAGGGGCCCAGATGCGGGTCCCCACTGGCAGCAGGGAGCCATCCCCTGTGCCTCCAGACTATGAAGATGAGTTTCTCCGCTACCTGTGGCGCGATTATCTGTACCCAAAACAGTACGAGTGGGTCCTCATCGCAGCCTATGTGGCTGTGTTCCTCGTGGCCCTGGTGGGCAACACGCTGGGTAGGTCCAGCGCTTGCCCTTCAGTGCTGCTGGCTTTCCCTGGGGATTGAAGGCGGCGGGTGTATGTGGGGAGGGGCTCACTGATTGGGCAGAACTAGGATGGGTGTGGCTCTGCCATCAGCTTCACCTCACCCCGCTGCACCCTGCAGTCTGCCTGGCCGTGTGGCGGAACCACCACATGAGGACAGTCACCAACTACTTCATCGTCAACCTGTCCCTGGCTGACGTTCTGGTAACTGCCATCTGCCTGCCGGTCAGCCTGCTGGTGGACATCACTGAGTCCTGGCTGTTCGGCCATGCCCTCTGCAAGGTCATCCCCTATCTACAGGTGAGCTCTGCCCAGGCACCCCTCACCACTCCTTGTCACACCTGTACAAAAACGACGGCCTTGCGTAGGTCTCAGTGACCCTCAGACTTGCCTTTCAGACAGGTCAGTGGCTCGTGACCCCTGAAGTGTCATCCTCTGCTGCTAGCAAGGGCAAGCCACCAGATCGGACACTCCAGGACACAGACACAACCCCACACAATCACAGAGATCCCCTCCTGGTCACAGCCACAGACGTATACATAGGCACGTGTGGACACATAGAGTCACCTCCAGGTACACAGGCACACAGTCAAGGAAAGAGGCATCAGCCCACAGTGACACATACACAACACCCTGGGCCTGCTCCCCAATCCCAAAGGGGCAGACGTGAGGAGCCTGATGGAAACAGCCTTCTCCTCTCCCTCCTGCACTGGCCAGGAAAGACCCCAGTGGCGGAAACCAGGATGTCCAGATGGGGTTAGTGGGGTGGAAGAAGGCTTCTCTCAGTTTGTATCCTGTGATCCACTTCCTGCACCCCAGAGGGCAGGGGGTACCCCTAGAGGCAATGCCTACACACCTGTGGCCCAGACTCATCTCCGTCTCCCAGAATGAGGGTTTTTTCCTAACAGCCTGGGGTAGGGATTGCATTCCATGGCAGAGATAAATGCCTCTTGGATTTCCCAGTTTTGAGGCTTCCCACTCAACCGGTTAACTCTGGTGACCCTGAGCATAAAGACAGATGGATGAGGGAATTCTGTGCCTGTTTCCTCATCTGTAACAGGGGGGCAAGAGCACTTACTTTGTGGGATTGCCATGAGGATGAAGAGAACAGTGCCCAGCACACAGTAAGTTACACAGGTACAAGTTATTATTCACCCGAGGGGTCCACCTACCATGTGCCAGCTCTGAAGCTGGACATTGTTTACACATGATTTCACTTACTCGCACAACAATCCTGCCAGGTAGATGGTATAAATCCATTCTGTAGACAAGGCTCAGAGACGGTGAGTGACTTGCCCACATTTACACAGCCAGTAAGTGGTGGAGTCAGGATTTGCACTGCCCTGCACCTGCCGTCAGCCTCCTCACTCACCTACTCTCACATCTCTGGGTGGCCCCCAAAATGACTGACATTGTGTCCCCGTGGGGCAGGCCGTGTCCGTGTCAGTGGCAGTGCTGACTCTCAGCTTCATCGCCCTGGACCGCTGGTATGCCATCTGCCACCCACTATTGTTCAAGAGCACAGCCCGGCGGGCCCGTGGCTCCATCCTGGGCATCTGGGCTGTGTCGCTGACTGTCATGGTGCCCCAGGCTGCAGTCATGGAATGCAGCAGTGTGCTGCCCGAGCTAGCCAACCGCACACGGCTCTTCTCGGTCTGTGATGAACGCTGGGCAGGTAATGGTGGAAGCCTCAAGCAGGCATCCCCTCAGGTGGGCACTTCGGGAGCACATACCCCAAGGGCAAGCATCTAGCAGGGTCCCTTCCAAAGTGGGAAATCGCAGGGCAGGTATTTCCCCAGGGGACACCCTAGAGTGGCTCCTACCAGGGATACTCCCAGGGTGGGTGCCTCCCCTCATGCAGATATCTGCTCTAGTGTAGACATCCTTCCAGGAGGGATACCCCAAGTTGGACAACTCCAGGGTCTCTGTCTGTCATGGTGGCTGTATGGGGTCCAGCTGCTCCTAGGCCTTGCTTTGACCCTAGTCAGGACAGGGTGGCATTGCTAACCAGGGAAGGGTGGGGCTCGCGGATTGGGCCTGACTCTGCATCTCTTGACCCCTGCAGATGACCTATATCCCAAGATCTACCACAGTTGCTTCTTCATTGTCACCTACCTGGCCCCACTGGGCCTCATGGCCATGGCCTATTTCCAGATATTCCGCAAGCTCTGGGGCCGCCAGGTGAGGCCCACTCTGGTGTCACTGTGTGGGCTGGGGGTGGGGGTGCTACTGGTCTGAGTAGACAGTCCTCTGCCATCAGCATGTGCCATCTTGGCTGCAACCAAAGAGAGGGGAAGCCCAGAGACACGTCAAACTCAAGGCCAAAAGCACCAGTGGCTACCCTGGAATGGAATAGTAACACATCCTTCTAATATTAGTGGCTGCTGTTTATTGAAGTATCTACTCCCAGATAGTCTTGCATCCTCTTAGCCACCATATATTACCCACATTAAATATATGAGAAAACCGAGACCCAGAAGATCAACGTAACTTCCCCCAAACCACTCAGCTAGTGAGTAGATCAGGAACTAAAGCCCAGATCCGTGAGCTTCCACTGCTGAGTTTAGTACCACTGCAACAATAATAATAGCAACTCCGTGTTGCTTGCCAAATTAGGCACTTTGCATCCAGTGTCTTAACAACTTCTAACAAAAGAAGCAACGTTACCCACGTCACAAATGCCAAATAAGGGCAACCAACTTGCCAGATTCAATAGCAGCAGAGCCTTCTGGTTCCAGGGCCTGTCTTCTTTCCTGCATTACAGACTGACCCTCGGTGGGTTTCCTCGGTTTTTTTGGGGCAGGGGTGCTCAGAGGCCCTTGGCCTAGTGAGTGGGAGTCCTGGACTGGTGTCTGGGCGGTAAGAAAAGGCAGGCCAGAACATGACCAGGCTCAGGAAGGGACTCTCACACCTGGGGACGTCACCTACATTCCACAGGAAGTACTGGCTTGCGCCCAGGCCATGCCGGGCAGTGGGTGGGGACACGGACTGGCTGTGACCCAGGTCCTGCCTTGGAGGAGCACCCAATCCAGCAGGGCCCTTCCTGGTTGGCCAGCCCTGCAGTCCACCAACACTCATCACCTGCTCCCCACAGAACCCCCAGCCAAGCAGGACACAGGCACGATCCTCCTCATTTGACAGACATGAAAGCAAGGCTTAGAAAGGAAAATGAGGGCCGGGCGCGGTGGCTCAAGCCTGTAATCCCAGCACTTTGGGAGGCCGAGACGGGCGGATCATGAGGTCAGGAGTTGGAGACCATCCTGGCTAACACGGTGAAACCCCGTCTCTACTAAAAAATACAAAAAACTAGCCGGGCGAGGTGGCGGGCACCTGTAGTCCCGGCTACTCGGGAGGCTGAGGCAGGAGAATGGCGTAAAAACCCGGGAGGCAGAGCTTGCAGTGAGCTGAGATCCGGCCACTGCACTCCAGCCTGGGCAACACAGCGAGACTCCGTCTCAAAAAAAAAAAAAAAAAAAAAAAAAGAAAGGAAAATGAGGTGGCCAAGGTCACATAGCTCACAAATGTCTGAGCTGGCTCTAGACCCGCGTTTCCAGAACTCTAGCCCCATGCCCCTCTGTGGTGGGTGATTCGAGTGTCCGGTGGCAGGAGAGGCTTCTCCAGGAGCCCAGAACCACTCCAGGCTTATAGGCACTGGTCCAGGCCATTCCATGCTGCCCACCTGCCCACCCCTTGCCCAGAGCTCCTCACAGACTGGTATGACCCAGAGGAGGCACAACTCACCCCCACCCCTACTCTCAAAGACAGTGTTGGAGATTTAGGGAGGATGGATGGGCAGTTGAGAGGATGTGGCCTGGGGCCTTGTCAAGGGTCCCCACCTCTTTGAGTCTTAGTTGCCTCATCTATCCCTAAGGACCAATAATATCTTTCCACAAGGCATGTTGTAGGGGGTTTCACAAAGAGCTAATGGAAAATGAAAGTCTAGGCTGGGCACAGTGGTTCACACTTGTAATCCCAGCACTTTGGGAGGCTGAGGCGGGCGGATCACCTGAGGTCAGGAGTTCAAGACCAGCCTGGCCAATGTGGTGAAACCCCGTTTCTACTAAAAATACAAAAATTAGCCCAGTGTGGTGGCACACACCTGTAACTCCAGCTACTCGGGAGGCTGAGGTTGAAGAGAGCCAAGATCGTACCATTGCACTCTAGCCTGGGTGACTAGAGCGAAATGCCATCTCAAAAAAAAAAAAAAAAAAAAAGAAAATGAAAGTCTATCATTCACTCTCAAGTCCAGAGTGTTAGTCTTTATCATAAACATCAGATTCCTTCCTCTCGCAAAGGTTGTATCCCTTTGCCCATCTCCACCCTGCCCAGGGTCCAGCCTGGAGTGGGCCCCATAAAAGGCAACCACCCTCCCAAGGTGCTATACCCACCGCTGCTGTCTTTATGTGTGCTGGACAGATTCCCGGCACCACCTCAGCACTGGTGCGAAACTGGAAGCGCCCCTCAGACCAGCTGGGGGACCTGGAGCAGGGCCTGAGTGGACAGCCCCAGCCCCGGGCCCGCGCCTTCCTGGCTGAAGTGAAGCAGATGCGTGCGCGGAGGAAGACAGCCAAGATGCTGATGGTGGTGCTGCTGGTCTTTGCCCTCTGCTACCTGCCCATCAGTGTCCTCAATGTCCTTAAGAGGTGAGAGCCTGGGGTATGGTTGGGGTGGGGAGAAGTTTGAGGTTGGGGAAGGAGCTCTCCTTGCTTGGGAGAAAGACCTGGCTCCACCCCTTCTCCACTATGTGACCTTGGGCAGGCCATTTCTCTTCTCTGAGCCTCTGTCTCCTAGGGCTATTGTGAAAATTTATTCACTTAATCATCACATTTTAGGGGGTTGGAAATACAGTGAACAAGTGCACAAGACAGACAAAGTCCCTGCCTTCATGGAGGCTGCATTCTAGCGGGAGAGAAGGGAAGTAAATAGAAAAATCAATGTATATTATAATGTCAGGAAATGACAACTGCTGGGAAGAAAAATAAAATAGGACAGAGAGTGACAATGACAAGGGTTGGTGGGTTTTTGCTTTTGCTTTAGATATAATGGTTTAAAAAAGCAGGGGGCCAGGTGCATTGGCTCACGTCTGTAATTCCAACATGTTGGGAGGCCAAGGAGGGAGGATTGCTTGAGGCCATGAGTTCAAGATCAGCCCGAGCAATATAATGAGACTTCATCTCTATTAAAATTCAAAAAATTAGCCGGGCATGGTGGCATGTGCCTGTAGTTCTAGCTACACAGACTGAGGTGGAAGAATAGCCTGAGTCCAGGAGGTTGAGGCTGCAGCGAGCCATGATTGCACCGCTGCACTCTAGCCTGGGTGACAGAGCTGTCAAAAGAAAAAAAAAAAAAAAAAGCTTTTCCAAGGAAATGACCTCTGAGCAGAGACTTGAAGGAAGTGAGAGAGCTAACCATGCATGTGTCTGGAGGGACAGCAAAAGAGGGTCACAGGGCGCCGGGGAGAGAATGCAGGCTATCGGACAGAAGACAGTCTCAAATTGAGACTGTGCTTGGCCACCTCCTGGTTGTGTGATCTTCGGCATGCCACTTTACTTCTCTGAGCCTCAGTTTCCCTCATAGAAAAATGGATGATGTCTATGACTCATCATGTTGCTGTGAGGATGGATGAGAAAGTGGATGGGAAGCCCTAGGGGATCCAATGGCCAGGAGGCTAGAGATGCCCATCGTGGTGCTTGATACCCTCCATGCTTGAGAACCCCAAAGCCTGGCCAAGACCTCAGGTACAGAAGGCAGGAAATGTGGACGGAAGTGGGCAGCAGGAACTCTTGCCCTTTACAGCTCAGGTTCTGTGAGCAGCACTCCCCCAACACACGCGCACACAGCTACTCCACTTCTGACGCTCCTCTACCCTGGGCCTAGGGTGTTCGGGATGTTCCGCCAAGCCAGTGACCGCGAAGCTGTCTACGCCTGCTTCACCTTCTCCCACTGGCTGGTGTACGCCAACAGTGCTGCCAACCCCATCATCTACAACTTCCTCAGTGGTGAGCAGGCTGGGGATGCAAACTCACTGAGGGTGGCCAACAGTCCACATGACAAGTCTCCCCATCCCCAAGCCAGGGCCCAAATAAAGGACGGTGGGTGAGGATGTATCTGCTGTGGGCACAGTGATCCTGCTCTGGGAGGACCCACCCCGAGGAGCCCTGTCCTGAGTGGGAGACGGGCCACACTCCCCACGGTGGCTGGCACCCAGGATCCAGTTGTGCAGATTCTGCAGACCAGTGAGTGAGTGGAAGGGCAGGGGCTAGGTCAGTTCACCCCCCACTCCCACCACGGGTGCAGGCACAGCAAGACCTCCAATCAGCACAGGCAGAGGAGTCCACCCTCCCCAGAGGGAGTCAGACCTGTGGGAGGAGGGCCCTGGAGCCCCTGCCTGAGGAAGGATTGCACAGTCCAGGTGTCAGGGCTAAAGGAGGGTCACTGGCAGATAGGCCAGGCCCAGGAAAGGGCTTCCCCCGCTCAGCTAGACACACTGGCAGAGCGACCAGAATCTCAGGGGTTGTCCCCTCTGGAAGTCTTCCTCCCCTGCCGCTCCCACTCCCACTCCAGGCCTCTCCTCTCTGCTGTCCCAGTGCCCACTCCCTCCCTCTACCTCCCAGTCTCAGGGTGGTAATGGCCCTGAGGCTGAGCTCAGCAGAAGTGTGACTCACCAGCCCTCTGACTTTGGGACTAGACTTCTAAAGAACAGGTCCAGATGACTGTTCGAGCCTGGACAGAAATAATCTTTGAGGAACTATTAAAAGGTTAAAGAAGGGATCCGGAGTCAATAGTATAACCCTCATTGAGACTCAAGAATTACTCAACAAGGCTGGCTGCGGGTTTCCAGCTCAGAAAAGAGAACAGAAGATGAGCTCTGTGGGGAGGGGAGGGCAGACAGACTTACTGATACATATGCCTTTGTTTGGCCTATGTTTACTGAGCACCTACTGTGTGCCTGGCCCTGTGCTGGGCACCAGAGAGGCTGGCAGGCTAATGACACATGATCAAAGGGGCTTCAGCCTGACAAAATCTGTTTCCGTGGTATACTTGGGCTGAACAAGGTGGTGTGGCAGTCCCTCCTTCCCTCCTCCCCCTTGAGAAGGGCTTTGGAATTAGAATTGGGTTCAGCTTCTGGCTGGGTGGCCTTGGGCAAGCCACTGTACCTATGTGCATCTCATCTGTGAAGTGAGGATAAAGGACTCCAGTCTTTCAGGGTGCTGGGATGCTCTGGGGAACAGAGGCTGAGGCGCCCGGCACAGCGTGACTGCCAAATGCAAAAGGGCTGCTGCCACTGTCATTTTCATCATCAAAGGGCAGAGAGGGCACAAGCCTAGCAACAGATAGTGACCCCCATGTACACACCAAGGAGAGCAGAGGTGACCTGAGGCCCCTAAGCCAGACACCACGTTTTGAGCCAGCCTCTGAGCCAGAGCGCAGTCAAGGAATCAGATGGCAACTGCGTCTCTCCTTGGGAACCCGCTCCAGGGCCTCTGTCCTCTCTCCCTGGCGGTGCTGAGGTTGCCTCAGGGCTCTCCCTCCCAGCTCTATCCCTCCCAGCTCTATCCCTCCCTCCCTCCCCGCCTCCTCACAGGCAGCTTGGCTGGAGCTGCGTGGGTGTCCCTGGGCTCAAGGCCCCTTCCTGCTGCATCTGTCTCCTTATGGCTGTGTCTTTTGTCTCCCAACCAAGGCAAATTCCGGGAGCAGTTTAAGGCTGCCTTCTCCTGCTGCCTGCCTGGCCCGGGTCCCTGCGGCTCTCTGAAGGCCCCTAGTCCCCGCTCCTCTGCCAGCCACAAGTCCTTGTCCTTGCAGAGCCGATGCTCCGTCTCCAAACTCTCTGAGCATGTGGTGCTCACCAGCGTCACCACAGTGCTGCCCTGAGCGAGGGCTGCCCTGGAGGCTCCAGCTCGGGGGATCTGCCCCTACCCCTCATGGAAAGACAGCTGGATGTGGTAAAAGGCTGGGGCTTCAGTCCTGGGTTTCTGCCTGTGTGACTCTGGATAAGTCACTTGCCCTCTCTGAGCTTGTGTCCCCTAAGCAGGGTTGATGTGAGGATTAAGCATGCTGAAGCAAGTGGAAAGCTCCCTGTAAACTGTGAAGTGTTGTGGACACGATTATTGTTGTACTTCTCTCATTTGGCCATACCCCACAGTATAATCTGTCCCCATCATCCTTCCAGAGCTTGGCCATCCTCCTAAAGACCGCTTTCCTACCCAATTACCGGCCTTCCCTAGAGTCTGCCCTAAAGGTCCCAGCAGGCATTTCCATCTGGTTCCGTGGCTCCCTGAAGCCCAGGGCTGCGCTTGGCCAGCTCTTCTGATGCCTGTGTGAACTAATCTGGGCCCAGCCTTTCTCCAGTGGGCCATGAGCACAGCCCCACCCTAACCAGGTGCCAAGGGCACACACCACAGACCTGACCTTGTTGGCTTTGTGGTGTGATAAAACACTCTCCATGGCCACTTGGCACAGAGGCCAGCAGCCCGAAGCAACTGTAATTAAAGCCTGGCACTGAATGTTCCCTTTCCTTGTCATTGCACAAAATCTGTGCTGCTGAGGTTAGGAGCAGAAGAAGGTGGGGAAGCTAGGGGGAGGGAAGACAAGAAGGCACTAGAATGCTCTTATCTGCTGACCTCCCACCCCCACCACACGGGATCCAAGATGGACTCAGCCAGGCCTCGGCACACGTGGTGCTGCCTCCTCATGCGGTGCCAATCCTGTGACGCCAGAACCTCGCCCCTTGACACAACTGTCTGCTCACAGGCCCAATGGCCTGGGGAAGGTAAGGGGGGGCTGGGTGGGCAGATAGCGGGTTAATGGGCTGATTTACTGTTATCCTCATCTTCTTGGAAACCAAGGCTTGCGTCTATTTTCTATGAACTCACAGGATAGAAAGAGAAAGCCACAGACTTGGCCAGACATGCTCCGTCTGCCACCGAGATGATTTTAAGGCTGCCAAAGGCTCTGAGCCTTGTTGCCAGAGCAGGACGTGGAGCGCAGTCTGAAGTGCTACTCTGCTGAGAGGAACAAGGACATCTGGCAGGGGCCAGCTCTGCTATGCACACCACCAGGTCTGCTTAACTTGATTAATGGAGCTGTGGGCTCCCTCTGACCTCAACCGTCAAGAAGGTGGGCAGAGCCTTGGTGCTGCCAGGGGCCCGGCCCAGGAGTGTTGAAGCACTGCTCATCCTAGGCACCCCGCTTTACCCAGAGCAGGTGGAATGTGTGGCCTAAGTATGCCACCTCCTCTCCACACGACTTACCAGCCCAGCTCTCTGTGGACGGCGCAGAGCTCCAGCTGCTGCCACGATGGGTTCTCCTGCCCATTCCACACTCCCACTGGGCCATAGGATCCAAAGCGGTTGGCACAGTGCGTAGGCAGGCTTGCAGGTGAGTGTGCAGGATGAGGTATGACAGCTGGCCCCCAAGCTCAGAACCAACCAACCATGCTCATAAGATCAATCCAGGTCTTGGGCTCCTCAGCCTCAGCTGAGCACAAAGGTGAGAGACTACAATTGGCACCATCGGGTTTCAGCAGACACTTGGTTCAGTGGGAACAAAGAAACAACAGGCGCTGCTCCTAATGGCTGCAGTTCTACTCCACACTCTGCTGGCTGCACCCAGCACCATGGGGGGCCTCAGCCCTCCACTCTGGGGGACTCAGATAAACTGAAGAAAATTCAGGGGAGGTGAACAGGATGCCGAGGGGAGAGATGCTCAGCGAGGGACTGCTCAAGAGCCCAGGGCTATCTGGCCTAGGGAAGGGAGGACTTGGGGAAAATGTGGTATATAGGGCAGGCTCCACTATGTAGAGGGTTGGCATGCAGAAAGGGTGATGTATGTCTTGAGTGGCCCACAGAGAAAACCACAGCCAATGGTGGTGTCTTCAAGATGGCAGGATTTAGAATCCACACCAGGAAGATGTTCTGCCAGTCATGGAGGAAATGGGCTGCCTGGAAAGGCACTGGGTTCTTTGCCTTTGGCGAAGCAGAGGCCAGACTCACATGGGGCCTATGAAGGGAATTATAGCTCTGGATAGGGGCTGGCCTCTGGGAACCGGATTTCATCTAATGCTGGGATTCTAGCACTACAGCAGCCCAGAGGAGAATGCAGCTGACCTGGCTAAGCCCGACACACTGCTGGGCCTCACTGACCTGCAAAACAGTCATAGTTACTTCCAACTACCCACTGCAGGGAGGAGAGCCCTGCACAGGGCCTCAGAGCTCTTTATCTCAAAAAGCCAAAAGATAATCACCATTACCCAGAATAAAGCCCCCTGGCAAACTAGAATGTCTGGTGTCTTTGGCTTTTGATTGAAATGTGGTCAGCTCATTACAGACACTCGGTGTAGACTGGGTATTATGCTGATCTAAAGATCTGACTTGCAAGTACAGATGTCTGTGCTTAATAAAAATGGGGGGAAAGTTATGACTTAATAAATGGAGTTTGTCTGGAAGATAAAACTAGGGCCTGAGAAAACAGAAAGGCCAGGCTATGAAGTTTGAGGTAGCTGCTTTCAACCCAGAATGCCTGCCCTAAAACTGCTATGAAATAGCTTCCTGAATAGACCTTCAGGCCATACTGAACTGAACCCGGCAGGGCCCCCAGCTGGCTACCCTACAATTCACTTCCCTCTGGCAGTGGATAGGAGCCCCACATAGGCCATGTCCCCACAAGCTGCTGCTTTCCGCATGGCTGGTGTATAGGATGTACTTAAATAGTCAGTGAAAGAAGGAGTGGATGGACCTGTAGCTGAGAAATCACGGTGGAAAACATGGAACCCCAGAGTTTCATCCTTTTATTGAAGCTTACAATTTCACTGGACTTTTGGCCCCAAATGAAAAAAAATGCAAATTAAAAAAAGTATTGGCAGAGAGAGGTGCCCACTGTCCCCTGGAGACTGAAGCCGAGCAGGGCATGGCAGGCAAGTGAGGGGTCCCAGCCGCGGAGGCAGAGCCTGGCCAGAGGGGCCCAGGGAGCAGATTTGTCTGAGCAGGGCCAGCCCCAGGCAGTTAGAAGTTAACACACAAGGATTTATGGGTGTGGCGGAATCTAAGCCACTGGTCCCATGGGCAGATCTCTCTCATGCTTGGTCAGATTCCACCTTGGAGAAAATGGGCTCGTGTGACAGGATGGCCTGGTGAGGGAACACAGGTAGTAACGATAATGGGCCAATTAACACTCACCACTGGCATCAGGGTGGAGCTCAGCTGACTGGACACTAACTCCATTACAAGAACCTGCTCCCGGTGCCAGGCTGTGCCACTCAACTGCTCATGGCCATCAGGACATTCAACTTCCATCCTCTCCTCCATCAGGCCCCTATCTGTGTGGCCTTAGCCCCGGTCCTCACTATTTGGTGGCTATGATGCAGGACTCTCAACCCTCTTTTGGAACAGTGTTGCATCAAGCAAGGGAGAATGTTCTTCTAAAGGGACAGGAAAAGAAGAGATGTCCACGTACTTCTCTCACTCTAAGAAGCCAGGAAAGGTCCCTGGTGCACTCCACTCTCCACAGATGGGTTGGGTCATAGCATCCGAGAAGCTGTCATGGTGACGAAGTCCTCGAAGCTGAGCCGAATGTTGCCTTGTACAGCTGTGTCCTTCTCCCGGAAGGCCTCTGTCAGCACCTGCAGCTGGGTGCACACCTGGATGAAGCGGTCCAGCTGCATGGCAGGATTGGCAGAGCGTGGGCAGTAGCGGGAGACCAGAAGCTGGGTGAACTGGGGGCTCAGGTTGTAGCCCATTTGGGACAGAGCTGGAGAAGAGGGGCACACAGACCAGACACACAAAAACCTGCCATGAGCACCTCCATCAATCAGCAATACTGGATCACAGCAGTTCAAGGAACTTCGAGAGGACGGGCATAGAAGCATAAAGAGGGCAGAGAAATCCCAAGGGTCTAAGATATCAGGAACACAACAGGGGCCCTGTCTGGATGCTACCCTTAGGTAGAAGGCCCTCATCCCTCTTTCTCCCAGTCTCCATTATTGTCTCTTCAACTGAGGCTCATGGGATTCCAGAGATGACAACGGACTATCCACAATCATCTCTGACTCATTTGCATTCCAAAAGGAAGCCTGAGCTCCCAGGACCACCCTGCTTGGGGCGGACATCAGAGGCAGCACAGCAGAGGTATGAGGACCCGCTCTGGAGTCAGCCCCTGGGCAAGTTGCTTAGCCTCACTAACTCTATCTTATCATCTCTAAAATGGGGATAATACTTAACTTGTAGGTTCTAGCAAGGATTAAAATGGGTAAAGCTACTTAGCACAGTGACTGGCACATAAAAAGCACTCAGTAAGTGCTATTTTAATAAAGTCACCGCCACTCCAAGGTCTCTTGGAGCATCCTGTCTCTTCACTGGGATGCTTGCTTCCTTCCTTCCTCTGTTCATAACTTACCAGGCCAGGCTAAAACCTCAACTCTCCATTTGTTATGCAGGCCCTTAGGCAGGTTACCCACACTAAACCTCAGTTTTCTCACCTGTAAAAGGGAGATAACAAGGGATTCTTAATTGAAGGGTGTGGAATTATAAATAGTACCTAGCACATGGGAAGAATGAATCACATAAGCCTATTAAAAATAGCAAGCATTCAGTAAATATCTGTTTTGCTGTGGTTACTATCACCCTTACTAATATCCATGGCAAAAGCTGGCAAGAGTAGGTCATTACTATAGGCCATCTCCCCTCCCTTCTGCTGGGGGCAGATGTGGTGCACTCACTCCTGTCCACAGACCTCCTTAGTCTGAATGAAATCCACAGCCTGGGCAAAGGACTAGACTCTCTGGGGAGCCCTTTCTCCCTCCTGGGTGGCAAAGCTCCCTCTTGGGTCCTCCCCCCCAACCTCTTACTAACCTGCCTGAGTCCAAACTGTGGCCTCCTGCCTTACAGAGTCAGTTTGGAACCAGACCTGGGGCTGTGGCCTCAGGTCATCTTCCCCAACTGCAACTTTTAGAGTGCTCGGGGTCCCAAAGTTGGGAGAGAAACTGCCCACTAGCAGGGGTGGCAACAGACCCATCTTTCTGAGCCCTGTTCAGGGCTCTTTCCATTCTACATGCTAGAAACTGGAGAGGAAGGAGTCACCTCAGCCACACACACTGGTCTCATAGCCCTTAAGGTGCCAATTTTCCATCCTTAAGGCTCCCTGTGGCTGGGCCCATCTCACCCAGCACTCCAGGGTCCAGCCCTGATTCTGGACCCAGGTGTTTCCTTGCCCTGGATCTTGGCTCAGTGCCCCAACTGGGTCACAGAAGGGGTGAGGGACGCAGGCCTGCACTGAGAACAGCATTCTGTAGTGCAGGTGGACATTCGGTAGCAAGAGGAAATCCCTTTGTGTATCTTAGGGTGTAAAGAGAAGAGTCTAGCTCTGTCCTGCCCATCGTGCCCCAGCCATGACCCGCACCTTGCTGCAGCTCTGTGTAGCTAATGGAGCCCGAGCGGTCCCGGTCATACTGCTGGAAGAGGTTCTTCCACTGCTGGATGAATTTCCACAGGGCTGAGAAGCCGTAGACATCGATGCGGCCTGACTTGGTCTTGTCAAACATGTCTGAAGGTGAGGAGGGAAAGGAGGGAAGGAAGGCTTCAAGACTGAAAGCCAAGGGTCCCCCTCAGGCCCCATTGAGGCAGCCCTTCTCCCCAGGCTGGAGTAGGCGACTTCACAGAACCAAGGCCTAGGGCCTAGATGCTTGCACCTGAGACACCCACATCAAGCGTTGCACCGTCCTCCTACTCTGGACACCTTTAGCCCCACCCCATCCAGAACTGCATTTTCTCTGCAGCCTTGGCACCTGACCCCTCCCTGCTGTTTCCTACCAGGGGAGGGAGTACCATTCTACAGAAGAGGAAACTGAGTTAGCCTGTAACTAGGCAGGGTCTAGAACTTAAGAAAGATCTCAGGAAAAGAGCTCTCAGTCTAGGGGATCTCACCCTGAACCTAGCTTCCTCCCCACAGTCCTCCCTGGTCAATGAATTTCTCTTCAGAATGTCTACCTACCCAACTACTGTACACTATCAGGTGGCTCTGCCCCAGCTCGGGCCCAAGGGCAAGGCGGAGACTCACTTATCATCATAAGGCAGGTCTCATCATTGAATGAGGACCAATTGCAGTTGACCAGGGCCTGCTTTAGCTCCTTCATGGAGATATAGCCACTGTGATCTGAGTCCACCGACTGGAACCAGGAGTAGGCCTCAGGATCCACACTGGGAGGGGCGCCACCTGGAGGAAGGGGTGTGAAGGCCATCAACAGAAATGCCAGGAAGGGCCAGCCTCAGTAACTTCCTGGCTACAGGTTTTTCCTACACACAAAGCCTCACAAATTCACCTTCCCTGTCTTCCACCAAGCTGACATTCTTACTCTGATGGAAGAGGACTTTCAGTGAAGATTCATGAGTATTTGCAGTTGATTTCTATTCCATGAGTCCTCTGGAGTTCTTGTATAATGTTCCAGACACTACTCTTAATTGATTTTATGTTTTTAAGGAACAGGGACCTATACTCCTGTAGCATTTCAAGAATTCTCTGGAAAAGGTGAACTGCGAGATGGTGGGGAATGGGTGGTAGATAAAAGTGTAGAAGTGGCCAGGTGCGGTGGCTCACACCTGTAATCCCACCACTTTGGGAAGCCGAGGCAGGCATATCACCTGAGGTCGGGAGTTCGAGACCAGCCTGACCAACATGGAGAAACCCCGTCTCTACTAAAAATACAAAATTAGCCAGGCGTGGTGGCGCACGCCTGTAATCCCAGCTACTGGGGAGATGGAGGCGGGAGAATCTCTTGAACCCGGGAGGTGGAGATTGTGGTAAGCCAAGATCACGCCATTGCACTCCAGCCTGAACAACAAGAGCGAAACTCCATCTCAAAAAAAAAAAAAAAAAAGGTGTAGAAGCTGGTAAGTCTGTCTATCTTAGGACACTGAGTTAACTGGCCACAATAAGGGTCCCTTCACACAAAGACAGCCATGGGCAGTTGTGGAAGACAGAAACCACTGCCTAGTACCAAAGTTCAGTAAGGACAGACGGAAAAAGATCTGCTTGACTTAGGGATTAGTCTGACCTCCTTGGGAAAATCCAGGCAGGTTCTACCCATCATCCTAAAACATCGGTGTCATAGGGGAGCAAGGGCCACAGCCCTGGGGCAGGAGAGATTCTGTAACATGTTTGATCTGTGTAGTTTGTATAGAAGAGCTCAGGCTTTGGAATCAAAGCAGACCTGGATTCAAACCCTAGTTCTGATCTTTACTAGCTTATGTGACGTTAGGCAAAATGTTTAATTTTCTGAATAATGACTTGCACGTTTCTAAAACGAACCCATTTCCCCAGAATCGTTGTGATGATTAAATGAGATAACAGTAAAATAAAATCCTCAGCAAAGAGCCTGGAATGTGTGTATTCTGAGATATTTTCACAGAAAAACGGATATTTAAACTGAGTTTCTCCCCATGGTAGGCTATATTATCGTCTCCTGGCTAATAATCTCTAGCCAGGAGACACAGTCTGCACACCCACAGACATTGTACTAATATGGTACAATGGTTGAAAAGGCCAGTTCAATAATCTATTATTAGATTATTTGCTAATCTCCCCTTCCCTATAAGAGCATTGTACATCCTCTCCCACTGCCTGGTGGCTTGCAGAGGGGCATCCATTCCCATCCTACTGATGTCAGTCTTGATCAGGGGGTGCTCTGGCCAAAAGAATGCGAGTGGGCAAGACATAGAGTACTTCAGAGACACTTTTAGAGGCATTGTGCATTCCTGCCAGCTCTCCTGCTCTTTCTCTCTGCCACAAAGATAACATATCCCAAACAGGAGCTGCTCCTTCAGCATGGATCCCTGAATGAAAACACACACGGAACAGAAACTTAACAGCCAACTAACAGTTGCTGACATATAAGCAAAAGAAAGTAAGCATGAGCAAGTAATACAAACAAATGCTTGCAACAAAACTAGCTGACAGACTTCTCATTTTAAGGACACACACTGAAGCTGGAAGCAAGGTGCTAAGGTGCCAGAGACCAGGCTGCCTGCACACCCACAGGAAGGACAAGGGCTGGCCATGGATAACTCAGAACCACATCAAGAGGTACCCAGAGTCCAAGATCACTACTTACCCTGTCCATAAGGCCCAGGCTGCTGGGCACCATAGGAACTTAGAGGTGGCTGACCATAGGGGCCCCCTGGAGCTGCACCGCCATATGGTCCTCCTGGAGTTCCAGAGGGGAACATGCCAGGACTGGGGTGTCCATAAGGCCCTCCACCAGCTGGTGGTCCATAAGGCCCTCCAGGGGCAGGACCCCCATAACCACCAGGGGGTAGCCCACTGCCATACTGCCCTCCACTATTGGGGGGTCCAGGGTAGTAGCTACCCGGAGGGGCTCCTGGTGCTTGTCCTGCAGCTCCTGGGCAGCCCTGTAGGAAGAGCAAGATTATCAGTCAGAATGATGAGGCCAGAAACTAGGCAGAGTATGGCACTTCACAGCCATAAAGCACTTCCACCACCATCCTTTCAACTGATCCTATAGGCAGGGTTGGAATTACGATCTCACTGCTCAGGTGGGTAAACTGAGGCTTCCAGAGGAGCAACAAGTTACCCAAAGTCACACTGCCAATGACTTGCAGAATCAGGGTTGAAATCCTCCTTTCCTGCACACCAAAGGGTGGGATCCTGTCTAGTTTGTTACTTTATCCCCAGCTCCCAGTGTAGAATGGATGCTCAGTAAATATTTCCTGTATGAATGAATAGGCAAATGAATCAAACAGAATTCTAAATGTCCATCCTGTGGTACTCCCATCTCTATTTGCAGAACTCATGGGGCAAATGTAGTCTCTAACACACACCCCTGACCCTCATCAGGGACAAATGACATAGCTATAGCATGGATTCATCCACAGCATGTCTTCCTTACCCTAATGTAAAAACATTTCCCTATCCTCACTCACAACTCTGTGAGGCAGGCAGGGGAGACCCTATTTCTAAGGCAATATGATACAGTGGTTTAAACGGCCAGTTCAACAGCCAGGCGTGGTGGTTCACACCTGTGTAATCATAGCACTTTGGAAGTCTGAGGCAGGCAGACCGCTTGAGCCCAGGAGTTAGAGACCAGCCTGAGCAACATAGAAAAACTACATCTCTACTAAAAAAATACAAAAATTAGCCAGGTGTGGTGGTGTACACCTATAGTCCCAGTGACTCAGGAGGCTAAAGTGGGAGGCTCACCTGAGCCTGGGAAGATCGAGGCTACAGTGAGCCATGATCGCACCACTGTACTCCAGCCTGGGTGACAGAGTAAGACCCAGTCTCAAAACAAACAAACAAACAAACAAAAAACAACCAGTTCAAGAGTTCAAGTTCAGGTTCTGCCACTTACTAACTGGACTGACTTATCCTCTCTAAGCCTCAATATCTTCTGCTGTAAAATGGGAATAATAAAGCTACCTCTCAGGTTAGTTTGTGAATGAAATGAGGCCAGTCATGACACACGGCCTGGCACAGATTAAGCACTCAATAAACACTATTAATAATAGCCTCCTACAGAGGACAAGACTCAAGTCCAGGAAAGTCACACACAGGCTGTGTGGAGGGGCTGGGACCAGAACCTGGGTCTCTTGGCTCTATGTCCAGGGCATCTGTGCATTAGAACATACACGGGGGCATTCCCTCTCTCATCCATCTTCCCACACCAATAGCCAGGGATCCCTGAGGCTCGGAGTGTTCCACTCCATCTCCCTAAATGGCTAGCACAGGATGCAGCAGAGCACAGCCCCAACACATCTGCAGACAAGCTGAACTCAAGGGCACAGAGAGCAGCTAGGCCCAGCTCCGAGGATGGCACCATCTAGATATGTTCTAGATCAAGCTGTGAGTGCACCAGTGGCCAAGCTGCCGAGAGCCTGCGCTTTCTCTTTTTGTTGTGTTTGATAGCTTGAGATAATTACTCTTAAGGCTAAGGCCAAATTCATGAGGTTTTTTGTGGGGAGAGCAGGAAGCAGGCCCTGTCACCTCCCCAACTCAGCAATCCTTGGGAGCTTTTCCTCCCTAGAAGCTGTCAGAGCTACTATACTAGCAAGACTCCTTCACAGACAAGAATGGGTCAGACAGATCTCAATTTAAAACTCTGCTCCCATCAGCTGAGTTCATGACTGTGGGCCTGTGGCTTCATCTCTCTGAGCCTGCTTCCTCACAAATAGAACAATTCCTTCCTCATTGGACTGTTCTGCAGAGTATAAGAAATAAATGCAGCAAAATTCTGTTTAATTTTTAGCTAAAGAATCCTTTGATAACCAACCTGGGCAACACAGTAAGATCCCACCTCTACAAAAAAATTTTTTAAATCAGCCGGGCATGGTGGTACACCGGTAGTCCCTGTTACTCGGGAGGCTAAAGCGGGAGGATCACTTGAGCCTGAGTTGGAGGCTGCAGTGAGCTGTGACTGTGCCACAACACTCCAACCTGAGTAACAGAGAGAGACCCTGTCTCCAAAAAAGAAAAACGAAAAAAGAGAAAGAAAGAATCCTTTGATAAAATAAATAAAACTAATACAAGAAAGTTGCTCTGGCTGAAGTAAGGTAGGGGCTCCAGAGCCCTACCATATGGAACCCCCTTCCCTTGTTAGATTCTGAGGGGCTCTGAAGAACCCTCACAGCGACTGAAAAGACAGTCTGAAAACCACTCACATAAGAAAAATAGTTTTTACAACAGTGCCTGGCATAAAGCAAATGATCAATAAGTCATAGCTGCTATTGTTATATTAATTACTATTATCAGCAAAATCCTGGGCCAGGTGAACTGTGGGGGGTGGGGTATAAAGGAGAGTGAAGCAATCTGAAGGAGCTCACAGTTAACAGGACTTAATATGTAGACACTGTGTAATGTCTAACAAAACAGCATAAGGAAAATAGGTGTTTGAAATGGAGACATAAGTCATGTGCCACAGGGCTGCAAAGGAAGGAGAGCAAAATCAGGGAGTGTTTCCATGAGAGTGGCATTTGAGCTAGGGCTTAGAGAATGAACAAGATTCCCAAGGGGTTGGAGAGGTGTGATAAGAGAAATACCCAGAAGACAAGTCACTTAACCTAACCCCCTCATTTGACAGACGGGGAGGAGGGAGGGACTTGCCCAAGTCATGCTGTGAGCTGGAGGCAGAGACAAGGCTGGACCACTCCTCTGCACCCAAGGACTCCCCCTGCCTCCTGCTACAGTGCTCTTTCCTTAAGCAATAGGGCTCAGGATTCTAGCATAGGATGGAAAGGGAGTGGGGACTTTACAGAATCTGGGCAACCCAAAGAACAGGCCAGACACGAAGCCAGAAGTAGCTGCCCCACTATAAGCCCTGTGAACAAAGCTATAAACTGCATCTGGCACCTAGGAAACCACCTATAAACCACCCAAGAAACACCCCCAGGCCAACAAAGCAGGTGCGCCAGGCAGGTCTCCTGCCCTTCCGGCTACTGTAGTCTCGCAGCAATTAAACCCTTTCCTTTCCGTCCCGCATTAAAGACCTCCTCTGTAGTTTACAAAGTACTTTCACAAACACAAACACTACTGGCAGAATCTTGCCAATGACCTCCTAACAGAAAAAAGGAAGATGTTAGTTGGCCTCTTTTACAGATGAAGAAACTAAGCCACAGAGCTGTTAAAGGACTTCATTTGGAACACATTTTCAGAGTGACGATATCGTACTAGGCTCTGTGGTAGATCTGAGGACACAACTAAATGAAGTCCTGTCCTTAAGGAGCCCACAGAAAATTGTGATACAATCTGATCAGTGCTATTCAGAAAAATCTACTTATGTGCTATCAAGGAAGCTTAGATGGAGGACTTTGTGCTGTTTGAAGAATGAATAAATAAACAACACATGAGGTGGATCAAGGAAAGCTTCCTGGAGGAAGTGGCAGTGATATTGGAATTGGTCCTTGAAGGATGCACAGGCATTCTCCAAAAGGCAGGCAGGGAAGGACACTCCAGACAGAAGGGAGAAGAAAGACAAAGGCACAGACTTCAGAGTGAGCATAGTGCATTCAGGGAATGAGTTAACCTGCAGAGCCAAGAATGCCTTGTGAACCCAGAAAGGCAGGCCCTTTATACACTCCTTGACCAAGCACCTCTCCCACTGCATTTCAGTTAGCTGTGAGGTATCAGTGTCTAAGAGTAGTTTCTGTCTGTCTAGCATCTTCCCCATCCAACAGTAAGCTCCCCAGGGACAGACACTGGGCCTCACTCATCATGGTACCCCAGGGCCCAGCACAGTGCCTGGCACCTGCAAGTCTCCACAAATATTTGAACAAATGAACACCACTCTAAAGAGTTTGGTTGGGGCTTTATGCCAGAGAAAACAGAGCACTATAGAAGGGTTTCCAATAGGAGAGGAACGTGATCAGAACCTTGGTTTAGGGAAGTAGCCAGCAGCGGTGTGGAGGATGAGCCAGCGAGGGAGGCAGTAGCCCAGGTGTTGGGCAGGCAGGGCATGAACCAGACAGCACACTGGGGGATGAAGAGAACGGAATGGATTCTGAAGCTATTTCAGAGATAGACCAGACATGACTTGGTGACTAATTAGATTAGGAAAGAGATGGAGGAGTGAGGAAAGTGTTTAGAATGACTCGGGTTTTTCTAGCTTGCACAAGATGAAGGAGGTGGAGCCAACTGAGACAGAATCCAGGCTACACAGGAAGTTTGGGGAAGAAGATGAGGTGGTCCCTGCCTCACAGAGGGTCACCCAGTGTCACTGAGTTGTCAGCAAAGGTCTGAACCAGAAATGAAAAACAGCGTCCCTGACTCCATGTTCTTTTACACTACTCCATGCTCCCAGCCCTTTTCAGAGCTTTTCCAAGAGTTATTTCATACCGATAAACACAAGATTGTGAAGTGGGAGAAAAAAGACAGGAAGAGTTCAGTAACTGCAGCTTCTGAAGCAACACAGAAAAACTATCTCTAGGGCTCTGGCTGATTGCAAATAAGCTACATCTGACGCCCTGGGGGAGCGGGGGGCAATGAACATTTATTGAGGCTCTGCTAGGGGCTTCCAGTTCAATCAGCTCTCACTGATCCTCAGTCCTGTGAGGTAAACACTATCATCTCCATTTTGCAGATGAGAAAATTAAGGGGCAGAGAGTTTAATACCATACCTGAGATCATGTAGCTAGAATGGGTGAGTTGGGATTCCAGTCAGGGTCTGCATGACTCTACACTACCCCCTCCTGTTTGTTCACTCAATAAATGAGTGAGAGCCTAGCATGTGTCTGTGCGAGGGATTGTGCTAAATGTCTTTGTCAAATATAATGAATTTCTACCGCGGACAGAGGTAGAGGGGGAAGGCTGGATTAGGTGATCTCTCAGAGCCTTCAAGCCCAGAAATCAGGGAGTCTCAGGAAAATCTTATTCTTTCTCATCCCAGCACCTAGACCCAGTTCGAGAGCCACATTTTGTAACACCCCAAAGATTCTTCAGTCCAACCTCTCAGTTAATAATGGAATCTCTGCAGCACCACGTGGAATCTCTACTTGCACTCGTGCAAGCAGTAGGGAGCTTACCTCCTCCCAAATAACCACCTCAGAAAGTCCTGGGTTTTTTTTCTTTTTTCTTTCCAGTTCTGAGGACTCACTCTTCTAACCTCAAGACCCTGTAAAGCTCAAAGGTATCAAAGGCTGTTCCAAGCTGAGCCCTGACGACGAATGGAGGAGGGAGCATTGCAAAGACAGGTCTGCACCCCAGAGCTACTCTTCAAGTGCATGGGAGGAGGTGGGAAGCCCAAACTAAGGGGTTAAACAATCACTAGACAAAAGGAATGGTTCAAGCATTCACCAGCAGAGCCACTTGAAATAGGAGAGAAGTATGCAACCAATAAACAATGAGCCAAGAACCATCCCCAGACTTCAATTACCTCTGTGCTCACACTTTCAAATCTTTCCAGCTTCATCACTCCGGAGCTACAGACCAGCAGCCTCCTGGACCTTCCCTCCAAACCCATGCCTCCCTGTGTTCTCATCTCAGTGAATGGGGCCCCCTTCCGCCTAATCATACAAACCTAAAGCCTTAGTGCCCTCCTGGGAACCTCCTCCTTCTTCCTCTCTGTCACCTTACTTAGGCACCAAGTTTTCTCAACTCTACCTCCTACGTGCTTCTCAAATCTCCTCTACCAGGTCACAGTTCTCTTTAGCCTAGATTACCTCAATAGCGTCAAAACCGGTATCCCTGCTTCCTGTTTCTCCTGCTTCAATCCATTCTCACAGCACCCCACGGTGAGCGCTCTGAAGTACAAATGGGACAAAACACTTCACTGGCTCCCTCCCTACTCTTAGGATGAAGCCACACTCCCCCAAAACGCACACAAGTCCCTTTGGGATCTGGCCCTTGCTTACCTTTCTAGTCTAATTTCCTATCCCTTTCCCCCACATCACTACAACTACACTGAACTTCTTAAAGTTCCTCCAAAATCCTAGGCTGTCTTACTTGCTTCCTGGGCTTTGTGCAGCTATTTCCTCCACTGGAATATCATTCCTTTCTTCACTCAGCTAAGTTCTACCAGTGATTCAGTTTTTGGCTTAAATATCACCTCTTTTTAAAAAGGCTTGATGTACCCCTAGACTGAGTTAGGTATCTCACTCTCCGGTGCTGTACCTTACACTTACTCCCATTTAATACTTATCACATTGCCTCTTCAATCTGCATAACTGCATTACTCCTCCACTTGGGAGTATTCTACATGCCCAACACCATACCTGGCACTTTACATGGATTATCGTATTTAATCTTTAGAGTAATTCTGAGGTATATACTATTATGACTCCATTTTAAAGAAGGGAAAACTAGTCCAGGCATGGTGGCTCATGCCTGTAATCCCAGCACTTTGGGAGGCTGAGGCAGGTGGATCACCTGAGGTCAGGAGTTTGAGACCAACCTGGCCAACATGGCGAAACCCCATCTCTACTAAAAATACAAAAAAAAATCAGCCAGGTGTGGTGGCGTGCGCCTGTAATTCCAGCTACTTGGGAAGCTGAGGCAGGAGAACTGCTTGAACCCGGGAGGCAGAGGTTGCAGTGAGCCAAGATTGTGCCACTGCACTCCAGCCTGGGCGACAAAGCGAGACTCTGTCTCAAAAATAAATAAATAAATAAAAATGTTTTTTTTTAAAAAAGGGAAGACTGAGTCTCAGATTTTTGCAACAAACTTCTGCAAAGGAGTGGCAAAGCAGGGATTTGACACCAACTCTCTCTGGCTTCAGAAACTAAGCTCTTAAGCACTGAAATCCACCAAGGTGGTTCCCCTATAAGACCAAAGGGTGCCTGAATTTTACTACTCCAATACCCAGTCCCTGCTTGGGTACCCTGGACTGGAAGCAGTGGAAAATTACAGGAATTCTGACTCCTAACAATAGGCTGGAATCCTCCAAAGCTATGTAGTGGGTGGAGGGGAGGCAGCACTGACTGAGATGCTCTAAAACAACCGGTTTCCTTTCTTAGAACACCTGAGACCAGGAGGCGGACAAGGGTATGGTAGGAAAAAAAGCAACATTTCTTTTTCTATTCCAGACTCCTCTCTCTGTGCTCCTTTTCAGTATTTCACTCCAAGAATAGCCCAGGCAGCATAGCTTCATGAGAGCAGTCATAGCAGCAAGAGCTGCCACCAGACACTGGCATGTACTAGGCACTAGCAACGTGCCAGGCTCCCTGCATTTCAACCTCATTTTAGCCCTTTTCACAGGTATTATTTCTCCCTTTATATAACAAGTGAGGAAGCAGAGGCTTAGAGCCCTTAGTTTGTCCAAGGGTATATAACTATTAACACAGCTAGAATTCTAGCACAGTTCTGTCTAACCTGTCACTGTTTTTAGGATGCACACAAATTGTCCCTAATGCTTATTAGTATGTAGATTCCTGGGTACAGAACAGGTCTGAAGCGGGACCCGAAAGCGTGCTTTCTTAAACAAGCTCTCAGGTGATTCTGTGGCAGAAGACCAGCACTGGGAAACAAGGCACTATGAATGTTTTCTCAGCCTGTGTTGCTCAGAAATACTAGAGTCACAAAAAGTGACCAGACATCTGAAAAGAAAGAGGGAAGGGGGAGTTTCTATGGTTAAATGTGTTTAAGAAATACTGCATATTATATTCCTTTCTGGAAGATTTACCATGTACATTAGCAAATTAAGAATTTTGAAATTGTTTGTGGTCAACAAACTTATTCAGCTATACTTAAAGAAGAGTATTTCCAAAACTTTAGTTAACTACAGAATCCTACTATATTAACAATATCTATTAACACCTCACAAGACTCAGCAAACGGAACGGACTTTAGGAAACAACTGCTATGTTACACTTTCTCCTAACTCCAGCCTGCAGTGGCCCCTTTCCTACCTCTCTCTACGGATGCAATAAGAGAAGTCCTAAGCTCTGGTCATGGCCTCACCCTCACTTACTACATGTGACTTTTGGGAAGCCACTTAACCTCTTTGGGTTTGTTCCTTAGCAGTTAATTAGGGGTAATAATACCTGCTTGCCGATAGAGCCTTCGTGATTAGGATAATGGAGGTCCGAATACTGTGTAACCCGTACAAGACTGCACTCTTTGGAAGGGCTGTTACATCTTTTGGCATGTGACTATACTCAGCTGAGCACTGTGTAATATACCAGTTGACCTTGTTTTCCCAAATTTCCCGCACGGGTTTCATCTCCTAAATAACTGTGCGATCGCAGGCCTCTGTGGGCTTCATTTCCTCCTCTGTAAAATGAGGGGTCTATTTTGAGGACCCTCCGGGCACTGGCCTTTTAGAAGTCTAGTAAAAATCAAAATGCTAAAGGGCAACACTTGTTACACCTCACTATGTACCAAACGCTTCGTAAGCATCACCTCCTGACTCTCCACAATAGCTTTATGAGGCAGATCCTATTATTCGGCCCTATTTTACAGGAGGATACTTGGACTCAGAAAGGCAAAACATCTTGCTCAAGGGCTCACAACTATTTAGGTAGTAGAGCTAAGGTATGAACCTACCTCTGACTCCAAAGTGCACTTCAACACCCTACTATCACCCAACAAACAATTCTGGCCACAGAATCACCTTGCTGTGGTATTCCTCACTGAATATACGCTGGGGAAGAGGAATCTGAAGGCAGCCCGGGTTCTGACCTCGGCCCTGCTGCCTAACTGCCTGGTGACTTCAGGTAAGTTCTGTGTCTTCTCGGGGTTCACTTTTCTACATGCGAAATGGCGGTGCTGAACTAAGTCAGTGGTCAAACCAGCTCACTTGTGGCGCCTGCTACGACCAAAGTTTCCTGATGACTCTGATGCAGTGTGGGGTGGGTCTGGAAGCCTGGATTTTTATCCGACGCCCCAAACTAGATCGACGGAACCAGAACTCTAAACGTCCGGTCATGGCTGATGCCCCCGCCCAAGGCCCCCGTGGGGGCCTTGGGAGGCTGTGGAGCCCAGGCCAGCGCCAGCCTGGACCTGTGGGGTCCAAGGTCCCCAAATCCTCGCGTGAGCGACGTCAAAGGGGACGCGACACGACCTCGCGAATGTGCGGTCCTTCATGACGTGAGCCGGGCGCGACCGACGGTCTCTTTTCGGTTCTCTACAGCGCGAGGCCTCGCTGAAGCGAACCCATCGTGGGAAGGGCGCGGAGAAAGCGGGGGAAAAGAGCAGGGGGGCGCCGGGCCTGCGCTTGGTACGGCCGCTACCTGGATTCGCGGGTCCCTCACACACTCACCTGCCGGTACGGATAGCTGGCCATGGCGATTCTGACGTCACACGCAGGCAAGGGGTGGGGCTTTCCGCTCTCAAACCCGCCCCTCGCCTCGGTTTTGGGGCTGGGCCCGCATCTGACTGGACGTCCGCGCCTGTCAATCTTGGGCGCAATCGGCCGACGGAAGTGACGATCGGGCGGTGGGCGGATGCCTACCCGAGAGACCAGGGGAGCTAAGTGACTGATGGAGCTTCCGAAAGTCTTGGCCGCTGTGCCGGCGCTAATGTTCCTCCCTTTTCTGAGCTGGAGTGGGCCCAAGCGGTGGTCAGGTTGGGATATTTAGTGAGAAGCCTGGGTGGGATGTCGCTGCGGTAGCCATGTTATAACCTGGCAAGTGGGACGCATGATAGTGACGTAGTTGCTGGCGTAGCTCCTGAGTTTCCGCAGAGGAGCCGCGGGAAAGGAGAGGAGGGGGGCGGGCGGTTCCCCTGACAAGGTGGGAACCCACCGACTCTTCCCGGTAGGGAGAGGCAATGGCGGAATTGCTTTTCTAATGTCAAAACACTGGGTACCAGTTAGTAGCCTTGTAGTGAGATACAGATCTGTGGTCTTTGGAGAAAAAAATCCCAGACCGTTAGAGTTGAAGGAAAATTGAATTATCTAGTGCCTCTTTCTTCATAAATGGGGAAACTGAGGTCCAGAGAGGCAATTGACTTGCCCTAGCTCACAGTGGGTGGCCTAGAACCGGGGTCAATGGATGTCCAGTTCTCAGCAGGGAAGTCTAGGTCGTTCCCCATCGCAGGTCAAATCCTGGTGACTGAGTGATCTCAGCACCATGTACTTGCCACTCAGTGGTTCCGGTTGTACAGTTATTTGTGTGCTTATTTGATTACTTTGTCAAGTTCTTCCAGGTGGGCTAGGGTTTTGTCTGTTTTTGCTTGTCATTATAACTCCAGTATCTAGTACAGCGACTGACACGATTATTACGAAGTGTTATCCAGCCTAGCCCATCTATCTAACCAAGTGCACTTTCCAAAATCACAGTGCTGATCATGCCACTTACTCATTGCACAGCCTACAACGGATGCTGTTCATCCACGCCTACAAAATAAGGCCCAGTCTCTTCATTCTGGCACTCCAGGCCCCTTCAGAATCTGGCCCAACCTCACCTTTCCAATCTTACCGCCCCTTCTGCTACTCTGTATTTCTGTGCTCAGTTCCACCATTCAGCACTTCTGCTTTGGAGGGAGGATCTTTGTTTTATCACTTTCTAACCGTATCACCTTTGGCAAGCTTTGTTTTTTTTTTTTTTTTTTTTTTCAAATTTCCAACTTTTATTTTAAGATCAGGGGTATATATGCAGGATGTGGTTTGTTACATAGGTAAATGTGTGCCCTGGTGGTTTGTCGCACAGATCATCCCATCACGTAGGTATTAAGCCCAGCATCCATTAGCTATTCTTCCTGATGCTCTCCCTCCTCCCACCTCCCCCTACCCTCCGACAGACTCCCGTGTGTATATGTGCTCTCTTCATTCAGCTCCCACTTATAAGTGATAACATGCAGTGTTTGGTATTCTGTTTCTGTGTTAGTTTGCTGAGGATAATGGCTTCCAATTCCATCCATGTCCCTGCAAAGGACATGATCTCATTCCTTTTTGTGGCTGCATAGTATTCCTTGGTGTATATTTACCACATTTTATTTAGGCAAGTTATTTAACCTCTCTAAATTTCAGCTTTCTTAGCTGACAGGAACACATGTGTAAATTTGAAAATGAGCTTATTGTACCTGCTCATGCCCTAGACTTAGGTTCAAACCACTCCTTTCACCTGGACCAGCAGCCCTCCCATCTCCTGTCCTGCAAGTCTTAGTTCCAATTCCATTCTCCACCTAACCCTCCCACATTCCCCTTAGCTCCAGAGTTAGCCACTCTCTCTTGCCACTCCCCCTTTGCACTTGGTACTGTCACTGTGCCATATTCCAGCCTACCTTGTATAAGGGTTTTCTTTTGATGTTTTCCCCAAAACCCATTCCTCTCCATCTCAGAAAATCCACCCAGTCTCTCAGGCCAAAAACCTAAGATCATTCCTGTGTGTCCTTTTTTTCTCCATACAATCCCCCACCTCCCTCATCTCCATTAGCTCTAATTCAAACATGTACACATCTGCTCTTTTCTCCCTGTTCGTACTATCACTATAGTCCAAGACACTATCATCCGTGCCTGGATCACTACAATAGCCAATTGACTAATGTTCCTGCTCTCACTCTTCTCCGCACACTTCATTTTCTCCACAGGCAGCCAAAGTGGTTATCTTATTCCTTGACTTCAACTCCCTGGGGACTTCCCATCACTCTTACAACAAAAGCTAAACTCATCCTAATGACATTCATGGCCACACATACCAGCATCTCCAGCCTCATTTCTTGCTGTTGCTGTCCCCCTTGCCTCATTCCAGCCATGCTGGTCTGGTTGTGCCACTCCTGGAATGTACAGAGCTCATTCCTGGATGTTGGCTTTGGCTGATCTCTGACTGCCTGCTCATTCCTGCCTCCAGGTCTTTGGACTAGCTCTTCCCTCTGTCTGGGATATTCTTCCCTTGACTTTTCACCGGTTGGCTTTTCCTTATCATTCAGGTCTCAGTTAAGATATCACCTGGGGTGGGGGGCATTTCTTGACACTGTACCCCACACATTCCCATCATCTATCTTATTTTTTCATAATACGTGTCACTAGTTGAATTGTCCAATTTGTTTACATGTATATTGTAGAACTGTCATTTTCTTATGTATTCCTTTAACCTCAGCACCTAGAATAGTGCCTAGCATGAATTCAGCGTTAGTAGTTATTATCATCATGTATTGAGTGCTTACTAGGTGCCAGACATTGTGCTAAGTACTATGTGTTGTTTAATTTTCACCACAGTCTTTTGAGATAGACACTATTACCCATTTATAATGAGGAGCTGAGGCTCAGAGAGGTTAAGTGACCTTCCTGTTATCAAAAAGGTAAATGGAACCCAGGCGCAGTGACTCACACCTATAATCCCAACACTTTGGGAGCAGAAGGGAGGACCACTTGAGCCTAGGAGTTCAAAACCAGCCTGGACAACATAGTGAGACGCTGTCTCTACAAAAAAATAGTTTTAAAAAATTAGCCAGGCATGGTGGCATGTGTCTGGAGTCCCAGCCACTCCAGAGGCCAAGATGGAAGGATTGCTTGAGCCCAGGAGGTCAAGGCTGCAATGAGCTGTGTTTGCATCACTGCACTCCAGCCTGGGCATCAGAGAGATTCTGTCTGGGGGGGGTGGTGGGAAAGATAAATGGAGAAGTAGGACTTGATCCCAGGTCTGCATTTTTTTTTTTAACTACTCAGTATTTAATAGTAAGTCGTGTCTTCTTTACCTTTCTAACTCCCCAGTTCAAAAAATATTGGTGGAATTGAACTGCAAAACTTCAGAAGGGAAGAAGGTTGAAGGTCAAGGGGGTATATTTGCCTGAGAGAGAACAGTGACAAGCTGGCCTGCAAACTGGAGTCATGTGACACACACTCACTTATTCCATAAACATAGTATCCCATTGAGTTCCCACCTCTTGCCAGGCTCTGTTCTAGGTGATGAGAATCCAGCTCCTATGAGAATTATTTGCCCCCATTCCCCTATGCCCAGCAAAGGGCTTAGGAGAACTATCTGTGGGAGGTCTGTGCTATTTCATGGATGGGGCATCCACGTCTTCTCTTAGGGAGTCAGGGACCCGCCAAAGCCAACAGCCGGGGCTGTGCCCCTGAGGACCCACATAGGCCCAGGTATGTTTGTTTTGGAGGGGGCTGGATAAAAGAGAGATCAGGATCTTCCTAAGACTGAAAAACAATCAACTCGCTTCCAAAACCTCAACTACCTGAGGCAGACAGAGGTGGGTGGAGAAGTTCCTGTTATTGTTTCACTTGTAGCCCAAGGGGAAAGCATGGATTCCAGCCTTTTTTTAGAGCACAGAGCACTTTCCTGAGTTGGTGGAAGCCCTGCGGTTGACCCATTAGAGGTGAGGCAGAGCTTGGTAATGAAAGGCCCATCCACTGGAAAATATTGCCTCCCCTAGAGACACAGCCTCCCAAGAGCCACTTGGCTCTGCACCAAGCTTCTGTATGGCTTACTGAGAAGGAATACCAACACCCACCTAATTATTATGGAATTAATTCTCTTTGATTCCAACTAGATCCAGTTCTGAAATTTAAATTCCAGTTGGATGCTGTGGATCAGAGGATGATTTGCAACTTTCCACAGAAGCAACCGAGGAATGAGAACAGCAGACGTGGCAATTTGGCCACACTTCCCTTCCATTATGGGATCATAAGGAGAGTACATTGACATTGTCTATTCCCATAAACTATTCAGGACAGCCACAAAAAAGATCTAGTCCTTTGGGATCTCCAGCACCCAAAAAAAAAAAAAGAAGAAGAAAAAAAAAATCCAATGCTGGGCATGGTGGCTCACATCTATCTATAATCCCAGCACTTTGGGAGGCTGAGGCAGGCGGATCACCTGAGGTCAGGAGTTCAAGACCAGCCTAGCCAACATGGTGAAACTCTGTCTCTACTAATACAAAAATTAGCTGGGCATGGTGGCTTACACGTGTAGTCCCAGCTACTCCGGAGGCTGAGGCAGGAGAATCACTTGAACCCAGGAGGCGGAGGTTGAGTGAGCTGAGATCGCACCACTGCACTCCAGCCTGAGTGACAGAGTGAGACTCCGTCCCCCCACCTCCAAAAAAAGAAAAATCTATTCTTGTAAAGGGGTTAACAGACCCCAAATGAAGAAAGAGTCTAGATTCTGTTGAATTTGAGTGACAGAGGAAAATATTATGACAAAAAGGAAGATTTAAATTCCAGAAGCATCAAAGTTTAGATATTTCTCTGCAGAATAAATACACAGCAGCCTTTTCTCCATCTTATTGAGCAGAGGGTTTCTAACTAAGGACCCTCCAGTCCTATCCTTCACATTGCAATCGGCGTACTCGCCACTCGGCAAACCTGACTTGACACACCTTTGTGAGAAACTCACCAGTGGCTTCACACTGTGTCTCCCCTGCTCATGCTCCAAAATCCAACCACACTATTCTGTCTCCCATCACTCAGCCTGCTGCACCCAGTCATTTCTGGGCCTTGGCATGTGCTGTTCCCTCTGCCTGAATCCATCTCTTTGTCTAGACACATTTAGGTTCCCCAGCTGTGCACTCCCCTGGTACCTGGCACTGCCCTGTCATCCCACTTTATTGTAAGTGCTTGTTTAACTGTCTGCTCTCCCTGTGGACACTGTGGGGGCAGGGACCATATCTGTGTAGTTTGCCTTGGGATCCCCAGAGCCTTAGTACAGTCCCTGGGACAAAGTGGGAAAAGGAATGGACTCATCAAGTTAGACTTTTCCAATCTGAATGATCTGTGTGCTGCCTCGAAAGTCTGGAGTAGATTAAGAAGTGAAGACAGAAGGATAATGGGGTTGGAATGTGCAAAAGCTGCCTAAGAGGAATGGACGACACATGCCCCTCCTTGCTTTCTCTTCAACTTACCCAGCTCCCGAACTGATGAGCAAGATCCATGGATTTTTTGCTGACCACAGTAACAGAAGAGACTATAAAATTCAGCTTTCCATCTGTTTCTTCATGGTCCAAGAAAATACAGCAATTTCAAACTCCAGGGAGACATGCATTCAAATCGTGAAAGCTTAAACCTAGCCTGTCGTAGAATCCCTTAAGAGTAGCATGAATTTGACTCAGGAAGAAAAGTGAAGAAGGCATCATTTACTCTATAAGGATCGATTCCCTGGTGACCCTTAAAGGGGATGAGTTTGATATTTCCTCATAGCAGTTTTTCCCCTCTGGTCTTCAAAGCCAACCTGCTCAATTCCACAGCTGGTCCTTGCTTCTCTTTCTTTCTGCCGGCGCCAACATGCTCCTCATCATAAGGCCTATCATCAGCTAGTACTCGGCAGACTAGGCTGAAAGAGGAAGCTGGCCTTCCAATGGGAGTGCTTTAACATCTGTCCTCTTCCACTGTCCAAAACCTGGCCGCTACTTCAATGCAAAAATGATGCCTTTGCTTTTTAATGTTTTATGTTAGAACCAGGGTTAACTGAGAATAGCTGGGGAGAAATGAAAAAAGAATCAGCACCTCCTTTATCTAAAAACATCACATGAGACACTCGGGCGTGCTCAGGAGTCTGATTTCATTCTCCTGGCCACCAGCACACCTTTGCTCCTGGCAGGAAAAAAAAAAAAAAAACAAAAAAAACAGGGCAGAGGTTCTGAAAAGCCATCAATAGGCTGGTCTCCTGTTATTTGGGACCCAACTAGAGAAGGGAATTTTCAGAAATGTGCTAGAAATACCAGCTCTGCAGAGATTTGACAGCCGGTTTGAAGGCTTCAGGCAGTTTGGATAAGCATCTAGACTTTGGGTACATTTCTGAGCCTGCTCTGTGAGTCCTTTGAAGTGTATCCAACTTGAATAAACCTTCCAGATAACTGGGGCCAGTGCAAAAGCTTTCTTTGGAAATCCCCCTGGAAGTGCCTTGTTGCTTTCTCGCAGGGCATCCAGCCCATCAGGACAAGCGATCTAAAAAGTAGAGAAGGAAGAAGCTCAAGAGAGAATGTTTCTATAATGTTCAGTTCACTGTCTTTTTTCCCCTTCCTAGCCTTTTTTACATAGGGAGAAGGAGACAACAGATCACCAAACTCCCAGTGGACTTTGAGGAGCGTGAGCTTAGATCTGCTCGTGGCTTGCCCATGACCCCTTTGTACTGATACAACCTGGCTGTTTCTAAAGATCTAGGCTAAAATGTACAGGAAAAGTACCACATATGTTAGAATAATGAAGAATAACAGGAGATGTTATTTGCCCTCCAGAAAGTCATTGCTGGAAGCACTTATAGAGAGCTGGTGACGGGGCCATGCATTGGTACAGGCAGAAGGTTCCATCTCATTTCCCAGAGAAGCATTCCCTGGCCGCCTAGGACAGAGCTGGAGCCTGTCTTCTCTCCTGTTTGCACAGGTTTTCTAATCACAGAATTACTGGAGCATCAAGAAGTGCCTGCATGCTTGGAAGGGCTTCCAGGCGGATGAACACACCTCAGCGCCGGGTAGCATTTTCCCAGGGTGCAAACCGGACCGGCTCTGGGTCACACTGACAAGGTGAAGTGGATGGGCAAAGAGTGGGTGGGGTACCGAACACTGGTTTCTTTAGGGAATCAAATAGGGAGGGACCTTTAAAGCCGGAAGTGGGGCCTTCCAGCATGCTTTGGTTCACTTGAGAGGAGGGGCTGAATGATGCTCCTTGTCTAACTTAAGAGACGTAGGCATGAAGGACAGGGCACAAGATCCCGAGGAGCAAAGGATCATCAGCTGCCCCTATCCAGCAATATCCCACAGCGCCACTGGCTGACCACAGGCAAGGAGAGAAATACCCTTTATTTTTTACTTTTTATTTTCCTAAGACTGAGTCTCATTATGTTGCCTAGACTGGTCTCAAACTCCTGGGCTCAGGCGATCCTCCCATCTCAGCCCCTTGAATAGCTGGGATTACAGGTGTGTGCCCCTGTACCCAAAATGCTCTTTTTTGATCCTGGGGCTAAATGAGAAAAGGAGGGCAACAGGGAGCTCTGGCTGCAGCACCAGAGGAACCCACTGGAAGGGAAAGGGCAGATAGTTTTGTTTCTTTATTATTTAAAAAATATTAACAGCAATTAAAAATAACACCAACAACAAAAACATTCACAACCTGTCACAGAGTCCTATAAGCTTTGGCCGTTTATTCCCAACGGAGTCCTTCATCCAAAGGCAGGTGGTGATTTCAGCCAAAAGGCCCCTTCATGGTTTTCATGGGTGGGTACTGCTGCTCCATCGGCATGGCCCCAAAGCAGTCAGAGGGACTACAGTGGCCAGCCTTGCCTGGCTGGCCCATGGGACCCGGGGGCCCAGGAATGCCAGGGATGCCTTGCTGGCCCATTGGTCCTGTTGCGCCCATCTTGCCATAGCCTGGAGGACCTTGAGGACCTAGGGAGGGAAGGGCCACAGAGGGAAAATCAGAAGACCCAGATCATAAGGGGAAAAAAAGCCATAATGGCATCAAATAATAACTTACATTTGATGACTGTTTCTCAAGTTACCACATGTTTTCATGAAGACCTAGTCTGATCCTCACATTGATTCAACAATAACAATACTGCTGGCAAGTTTTATTTAGAACTTCCATGTGCCAGGCACAGGGCTGAGTGCTTTTGATGCATTATTCATTGAATCTGCACAATTTCCTGAGAAAGAAGCTATTTTCTAATTTTGTAGATGAGGATACAGGCTCAGAGAGGTTGCACCTCTGCTAAGTTGTGATGCTGGGTCTCAGAGCCAGGTCATCAGGCTTTGGCCATTTTCCTTCAGGCTATACAGCTAAGCATGCATCTTAGAGAGCACTTTCAGAGGGTTTCAATGGCCTCTTCAAGGTGTACAGCCAGTGAGGTGCTGAGTAGAACTTGAACTCGAGTTCCTCGGCCCCAACTCCATGCAGGTCTTTCCTACTGCGTCACGCTAGCCCAGTTTAAGACTTAAGAACAGGCACTGAGTCTTCCGCCCCCACATCCCCACAGGCCCTGGCAGAGTGTCTTGCACACAGCGGCATTACTATAAATGTGGTTGACTGGCCTGTCGTTGTTTGGACTTTGACACAGCTGTGTCATAGAAGAAACGGAAAGAAAAGGGGTCTCTGCTGCTCTGGATTCATGGTCTCAAATGGTGGTTTTCCTACCTGGGGGGCCGGGAAGACCGTTTTCTCCTGCAATGCCAACACCAATGTCCCCCTTTTCACCTTTGGTACCAGGCAGTCCTGGAACAAAAGAAATAAAACAAGTCCTATCCCTGAGCAGAAAAATGACGCAGCCAGTCAGATTACTTGAAACACACACACATACACACACACACACACACACACACACATATCCCATATTCACAACAGACCTCATGGAATACTTAGGTCTGCCCCAAAGGACTACATGTGTCCCTTGGAAACTAGGGCAGAGCTACCTCTCATTCCTGGCAAGCCCTGCCGTCCTTCTCTGCCAATCTGACCAGGGAGCCCAGGTGACCCTGGAGCGCCTGGCCTGCCGGGAGCACCATCCTTCCCTGGGGGCCCTGGTCGTCCCGGAGCCGCCGCCATCTCCATGGGGAACTGCATCCTGGAGGTGTAGTAAGCCATTCTCTCTGTAAAAAAAAGGACAAGGACAGGGACAGGTCAGAGGGTCCCCCGGGGACTCAGAATGACTGCAGATGCCGCATATAGGTCAGCAGCATGGAGTCCACAGCAGCCTTCCTTCACAGGGATGTCAGGGCAAGGAGTATGGCGGTCAGTCTCCCAAGGGGGGTCCCATGTCCTGGCCTCCACATCGCTCCCCATGGAGATCCTTCCAAAGCACAGATCTGACTGTGGCATCTCTGCTCCAACAGCCCTCATTAGTTCACCACCGGCTTCAGAATAAAGCCTGGATCCCTTGCTTGGCATTCAAGGTCTGCTTCCCAAGCAAGACGTTCAGCCCCTTCAGGACAGGGCCTGTGTTTCCCCCAGTCCCTGGCACATCAATGTTGGATGAACAAATGAACAGAAAAAACACTTCAAATAAACCACCCCAGCCATCTTCCAGTGCCACTCGCCCCTGTATTTAGAGCTCACTTCAGGCAGACTCGTTTGATACCAATTTTCTTGTCTGTCTCCTTTGCTCAAGTAGGGGCTTGGGGAACGCGGGAGGGAATCATTTTATCTCTGAACAGAGCAGGTGACAAGGAAGGTCTGAAGGATAATTGAACATCTGCCTGTCAACCCCAGGCCTGTGAGTGTGTGGAGGGTGAGAGCAGGAGGACATTGAGCTTTAAGGAAAAGGAGGCCAAAGCAGGGCAGAGAAGTCTCAGGAAGGGCAGGCAGCACCCACTGCCACCCAGCTGGCTGCCAGTTACCATCAAACATTTTAATGATCTCTTGTCTGATGAACCTCTTGATTTCATCATAATTCACCATGTCTCCCTGAAGAAAGAGAAGAAAACCTGCCTCAATTATACTTCCAAGCCTGGCACTTTCCCCTATGGAAATAAAGGATGGGGAGGAAGGCAAAGGTCCCAGGAGCCTCCCACAGATTCTTTTTTTTTTTTTTTTTTTTTTTTTTGAGAGAGAGTCTCACTTTGTCACCCAGACTGGAGTGCAGTGGCGCGATCTCGGCTCACAGCAACCTCCATAAGTCCTTAATCCAAAATCCTAACCACCCAGAAATGGTACAAAACATTTTGTGCTTAAGTGCATTTTTCTGGGGTGAGGGTCCTGTCTTCCCCACCCTTCCGCACACAGTTAAGAGCCGCCCTCTGTGGGAGCCATGCTCTTTCCCACAGAATGTCAGCAGGAGCTTGGAAGATGATCTGTGCTCCACCCCACATGCCTGCTCTATGGGACAGTGCCCACAGCCGCCAGCCTTCCCCCTTACCATGGAGCCAGGCACACCAGGCAAGCCAGGGCTCCCTGAAGGCCCTGGAGCTCCAGGGTGGCCTCTCTCTCCTGCAGGGCCTGGTGGCCCAACAGGCCCCATGGAACCACTCTTGCCAGGCCCACCAGGCATGCCGGCTCTCCCCTTCTCTCCTGCCTGGCCCTTCTGTCCTGTGGCTCCCGGATCACCCTACAAAGACAGATACTTAGTGCTGTCAAATTTACATCATGATGTCTCACCAATCTGCCCTTTTCTCTCCATCCTCCCACCAGGCCCCCAGTGTCTCCCTCTAGACTGTGGCCACAGCATCCTGACAGGTCACTCCGCCTCACTGCCCCAGAGTGGTCCTTCTAGAAGAGTTCTCCTGGCATTACTCCCTTTACTCTTAGAAGCTTAGAAATTCTGATGGCTCCCAAATGTCCTCAGGATAAAGCACTCATTCGTTGGCTGGGCATGCAAGGCCATTCATGATGTGGTCCTGATCTTTCCTTCCTCAGCCTCCTCTCCCCACCCTCCACCTCCCGCCAGACCTCACTGGTGATAATTCTCTGCTTCTGCCGTGTTGTTGTGGTCCTCCTGGCCTGAAATCCCTTTCTCCTCATCTCTCTCTACCCAGTGCACCCCTCCAGAGCTGAAGCTCCCGTTCCCGTTCTCTCCATAGCCTCTCCGACTCCCCAGGCTGGGTTAGGTGCTCCTCCCTCTCATCCCACAGCACTATGTCTCATCATCTTCTGGAAAACTTGTCAATCCCTAGTGTAAGTGTGACTGGTCTATTGTGAGCACCTATTGTTCAGGGACCTCTGTTTACCTGAGGCCAGGACAAGAGCCTGGAATGTGAGTAGGAGCAAGGGGGTACTCGGGAAATGGAAGCAATGAATGAATGAATCAGTCAATCACTGTATAAATGAATTGGAGATTTCCTTCCTCACAACCAATAAAAACCTACCCGGGGGGCCGGGTAATGACCCCATAGGAGAAATTTTCAGACATTATGCTGCTCCAAGTTCTGCAATTTTTTACCTTGCCCAGTGGCCTTCCTGTGTCTCCTCTCTGTGGCTAAAGTCATAACTTGGAGCTGGGCTACATCCACTCATGAGCTTCTCCTCTCAAACCCAGCCAGTGCCCACTCACCTTGGGACCAGGAGGTCCATAGAGTCCCTGCTTTCCAGGGGGTCCCTAGAGGAAAGCAAAAGTCAGAGCTGAAGTCCGGGCAGCATCTCTGAGGCTCCCTGGGGAGGGAGGAGCGGTGAAGAGGCCCTTTCCACAGCCTGAGGCCCCCAAGTGTGTCCAACCAGGCTCTGTGTGAGCAAGGACTGCAGCCTCCCTGCCCGCAGAGGGGCTGACAGCTGGAAGGGAGAGTAATGTCTTCTGGAGCATGGCCTTGTTGAAGCGTGTTGGTTGGGCCCCCATCACAGATGAAGAGAGTCGAGAAGAAGTCAGAATGAGAGGGCCAGTCTGTGGCATACTGGGGGGCCTGGAAAGACCTGGTGCCCAGGAGATGTTTGTTTGGAATTTATTATTATCATTATTATTGTTGTTGTTGTTGTTTTCTTTTTGACCAGGTACAGAGTTTTAAAAAATGGTAAAACAAATCTCACTCCCATCCTTGGCCTCAAGTCTCTAATTCCTCTCCCCAGGACAACAAGGGTTAACAATTTCCTGTATATCTGTCCAGAGATAGTCCGTACATAGACGGAATGTTTACTGAATAAATGAAGAGGAGTCAGGGCAAGGTGAGGAGGGAGAAGCATCCCCAAGGAAACAGAGAAGACCAGTACAACCGTACCTCTTTGCCAGCTGCACCATCCGTACCAGGTTCACCCTGGGGAGTAGACAGCAATGGAGACGTGATGAGCTCCATCCCAGTTTGGTGTCAGATGCCTCGCCGTGTACACAGGGCATGCCCAGCCCCCTGTTCCACTCAGAGGCCACGATCCTCCAGCCCTCACCCCCTGACACTCTGGGCCATGGAAACTCAGACCCCCACCCCCTACTCCAGCCTGATCCCAGAGCCTCAACAGCTCCCAGCCCCCATCTACAAGAGCTTTACAAGGGAAGAACAGACCGTGCCTGCCTTGCTGTGTGCTTGGATCCTGGCACCTTACACACTCCCTGGCTCTGAGTCTATGTTAAACGTTTGCTGAATGAACACATGAGCAGCCTGAGCCGGCCCCCTCCCCGAGACCAGCAAGGCTGCCTCCTTTGGCCAGCCCCCTTCTGATGGCTGCTGGGGAAGAGGACTCTGATTGCTAGGTAAGTGGGAGATTCATCCAGGGGCCATGGAGGCTCCTGAGCCTGCAAAAAGGGAGGCAGGGTCCTTGGCACGAATCAGGGCGAATAGGTGTGGTGAGACTGGGCCCTCCTGGCAGATGGAGTCAGACACCCCAGCCCAGGCCACCAGCCGCACGGTCACTGCTGCTGCCCCCCAGAAAAAGTCTGTGTTGACGGAACGCATCCTGATGGGTCCCAGGAGACCTGGGTCCCTGCCTCTGCTCTCCCAGGAGACTTTTCATCCCTGACCCTGGCAATCAGTTGCACCTGATGGGGTTCACCTGTCTGGAACTTTTAAGAGAGGTAGATTTTCAGAGTGGCTAAGGACCAAGTTCTGGAGTCAGGCAGGCTGGGGTCAAGTCAGAGCTCTTCCACTCACTAGCTATGTGACTCCGAGCAACCTGCCTCTAAGGAAACCTTGCAGAGCCCCCGTTTCCTCATCTGTAAAACGGGGACAATCAGATCCACTAAATGGGGCTGCAGCACAGATTAAGACAAAATGCACAGCAAGCACTTAGTCCACCATTCGGCACACATCGATGACCGATATATCAGCGCTCTTAGTGTTAAACGTGAGCTGAGACCAAGTCCTGGTTTCCGAGGACCTCGGGAAGTTACAGTAACAGCACTGCATTTCTGCTTCCTGACATTTAGCAAGATTTTCTGTGGTTACCGACAAGCTGCCCCGGGGAAGGGGCAGGGGCAGAACAGGGACACATAGCCGAGGGGTCTGCAGAAGGTTGATGCTGTGGCACCGTCACAGGCAGTGACCTCATGTGCAGCCTGGCACAGCACTGCCTTGCAGGGCCTGTTCTTCCAAACTCAGCATGATCCTCAGGCCTGAGCACCACGCTGCCATCCTGCCATGCTGACAGCCTCTCTTTCCTTGGAGACCCCAGATATATTGTGCTGTGCTCAACGGGCCTTAAGCCAACTGACTCTTTCCCCCTGGGCTATGCTGTGGGATGTGGGATCTTACCGGGGGGCCAGGGTGTCCAGGGGGGCCGGGCTGGCCTGGGAGGCCTGCAAGGCCCCTTTCTCCGGTGGCTCCTCGGTCTCCTTTTAGACCCTAGAGAATAGGAAGGGGGACAGTGAGAGGGGAGGGAAGCAGGCAAAATGGACCCCCATGTAGACAGAGACAGACACCCCATCCTGTGCCAGGGACTACAGGGAGAGGTGGCACTGCCTGAACTTGCAACAGGACTCTGAGATGACCTCCAGCCCTCTCCAAAGCCCTCTACCACATCCTGGAAGGCGAGATCTTTGGAGGCCGGAGGGGCTGACGCCAGGGAAGTAGGGGATGAGACAAAGTGTTCTGCATTCCCACACTTGCTCTGAATGGCGCCACAGCCAAGCAGGGCAAAACTCCTGGGAGGGAGGAAGGAGCGGAGTGTGCTACTCACCACTGCAGAGATCCCAGCGGGTCCTGGCTGGCCTGGAGGCCCTGGTGGCCCCTAAAGAGAGATGAGTCAGTGGGATAGAAACAGGTTCTAACAGTAAGAACCCTGGAGGCACAGGGCCTGACAGCAGGAGCCAGCTCTAAACTGCAGCGCCTCCATTTCCTCTGGAAACCTTCCTTCGCTCTGGTCTTGCACTTGAGCTTCTGACAAGATTTGCGCCCAGAGCTGAGGCCTGGGGGTCCTGGGCACACAGGACCCTCCCTCCAATGCAGGCTGGTGGAGCATCTGGGGCTGTGCTGAGGGAGATGATCTGAAAGCCATGGCCAGAGGCCAAGTGCAGAGGAGAAAGGCCTGGGGGAGTTACTCCATGGCCTAGGTGGCTACTGAGACCCCTGCTTCCCTAAAGGCAGCCCACTTCCTGCTGGTCTATGGAGAAGGGAAGACCAGGAGCTGGGGGTCTGTGTAGCAGGGGGGGAGGGGCAGGGCTTGGCACTGACCCCGCCATCCACAGTGACAAGGAGCCAATGCTCGCTGGCCAACACTGGGGTGCACAGGACTCCAATACCCAGACAGACCCGGCTGCTGCACTAGGGTGGCATCTAAAATGCCCTCCTCTAGCTCTGATGCTTACATCCATGCCTCTGCAGTGTAAAAGGTCACCTCCCTGGTCAGAGTGACAACTTCTCTGAACCCCCCGGGCACTTGGGTCTCTCTCAGAGCGCTTCCCTTCACACGCCCAGGTGGCACATTCCAGAGGCCATAGCCTGTGTTCTATTCATCTCCAGTCTCCTGGGGTGGAAGTGTCCAGCATGGAGACTGCCACACTGCAAGACGACGGGGCCAGACGGACAGAAGTGAGAGGCAGAACCCTGCACCCCCTTGGCCCCAGCCCCACTGAGTCTCCAACGGGGCCACGCTTCTGAGCGCGCCTCCCCCTGTCATCTGCAATGTGAGGGGGAACCAGGCTCAATATGGCGTTCCCAATCCAGGGCCTCTGGACCCCTTGAGATGCATAAAAATAGTGATGGGGGCCTGAGAGTTCTTTTTTTTTTTTTGGTCGTGAACTATTTTTAACATTTCCAAGAGCCTCCTGGAAATTATTATGCAGCCAGCCACAACAGGGCTGCAACAAAATGCCAGTATCTTCGCTTTTCTCTGGAGTCCCATCAGCTCAGTGCCGTCACACTGATCAAAGGCACTGCCTGGCAGTCGTCTATGTTAGTGATGAGTCAAGTAGACAGGAAATTCATTATTGCTTGATAAATGTCCTCTCCAAGTCACCTCATCTTGGGAAACACACCACCTATTTACCCAGTTGCCCAAGCCAAATGCAGAAGTCACCCCTGGTTCCTCTGTTTCTGTCACTCTGTCTCCCCAGCCCCAATCCAGCTCATCAGCAAGTCCCCCGAGCCTGGCATGGCGCAGGGGCTCCACGATTATTTGTTGACTGAATGACCTTCATCTGATAAGTGAACTTGAAAGTGCCCAGAAAATAAGAAAATAACAAAAAGCCTGGAAACCACAGAAAGAGTGGCCCCAGTGCCCCGTCTAGCTCCCGTGGCTGGGGCAGCCCCTATGGCAAGTTCTCTCAGGTCATGACAGCCTACGCGCCACCACCCACCCCGCCAAAATGCTAATTCTTATGGAGACAGAGACAAAAGTGGTTCAACTCACAACGTGGCCGGGGGGACCAGGTCTTCCCTGGGGTCCCATGGCACCAGGTTCACCCTGCAGGAGCCAGAAAAAGGAAAAAATGACACTGAAACTGACTGGCTTGCACCATGTGGCTGTCGGGTGGGAGGGGGCTAGGCAGAATAGGTGGTAATGCCAATGGCCAAAGGAGCCGGGCCAATTCCCAGCCTCCAGACCCAAGTCTCCCAGAGAGTTAGGTAGAGAAGGCGGACCCTCAGCCTGAGCAGGCCAGGCCCTGCCTTTTTAGGTTGGCGACCCAGCAACCTCCAGGGAGCAGAACCAGTTACAATCCTTAAGAGGAGAGAGAAAGTTCAAGACGTGCAGTGTTGGGTGACACCCCTCCCAGAAGGCTGAGGACGGAAAGCAGCCAATTTGCCAGTGAGCAGGAAGAAGCAGCTACATCCCAGACTCCTCAGAGTCCAAAGGCAAACTGAAGGCAGCCGTGTGGATCCCTGGTCCTCACCTCTGCGCCAGGCCGGCCAGTGCTGCCAGGGGGACCTGGTTTGCCACAGTCACCCTAGAAGAGAGAAGAACAGCTGGAGCTCACCAGACCTTCACTTGACGTCCCTACCCCAAGTCAACCTCACATCAGAGGGGCCCTGCCACCTGCCCCAGCTTTGGCCAGAGGCCCTCTGATGCCCTCCAGCTGGTAGACAGAGAAACCCTGACCCAGTCTGCTGCCAGGCACCGGTGGCCCCAGAGGCTCTGATGCTGGGATGGCCTCTCTGCCCAGGATAGGCTGCCATGTCCGCCTGGGGGCAGGCCTTCAGGAAAGCAGACACAACCTGCTTGGCAGAGGTCACCAGCCCTTACCTTAGGTCCTGGGAGGCCAGGATGTCCTGTTTTCCCCTTGAAGCCCTGAAAGAAAAGGCAGGGAGTTCTCCTGTCCCTCATGTCAGCTGGGGCCTCTTCCCACTCCTCCTTCCTCAGTTCAAACCATTCAAACCAATCCAAAGTCATAACACGGTCCATGGAAGATCTGGATTTGAGCTGTTGCAGCCACCCAGACAGAAGCTGCAACTTCGCAGCTTCCAACTCCTTCCTCCAGCTCAACTTACCGGTGGTCCCATGAGTCCAGGGGGGCCAGCAGGACCAGGGTCCCCCTAGGAAAAGAGACGAGGAGGATTGAGACAAGAATTTTGCTCAGCTTGTATCCAACTCATACCACTGTTCTTCCCTCTCTCAAGCCCTCCTCAGCTATCCCAGGATGGAGGGAAGAATCCAAACCTGGCTCAGCCTCTGACTGGCTGTGGATCCTCAGTGACTTCCAGCCCCTCTCTGGGACTTAGCTTTCCTTCTTTGGGATATATAAGGGGGCTGACTTTGATATTCTACCCTGTCCCATGGCCCCAGCCCTTTCAGATTCCCCAGCAAAACCCAAGGAGCCAGGGCTTGCTCAAGTCCTTCCATGTCCACACCCTGATTCTTCCTGAAGCCCAGCCTGGTTTCCTCGGCTGTCTGAGTTTCTGCATACATAGTGCCTTCACCATCTGCCTTTGGTAAGACCTAGCTCGCTTAACCTGCTTAAGGCCACTAGGAGAACTGGGAAGCCAAGGGGCTGTGATGCCATCGGGGAGCTGGAGTGCAGAGAAAGACAGACCAAGGGAGGGCATGGGTGCCTCCTGACAAAGACAGGGATACGTTGGTTCTTTCCATCAAGGTTACCTTGACTTTGGCTCCCTTGGCAAAAAGGAGGGGAAGGGATGCTTGCCCTCCCGGCCCATCATCTCACCCTCAAGCCAGGCTTGCCGTCCTTCCCATCCAGACCATCCAGACCGGCGGGGCCCTGGAAACAGGAAAGAGGCATTTCTGCATGCTGGTGCGGGAGCCCTAGGAGGTGGGAGACCTGGCCCAGCCCCTCAGTTCTCTCCACCCCTCCCCTGACTCCCATCCCAGCACACACACACGTGCACCACACACGTGCACCACACACATGTGCACACACCCCACACACCTGCCACGCTAAAAGGGCACACACTCACCTGAATCCCAGGAGGTCCCGGTGGCCCAGGGGAACCAGGCATGCCTGATGGGCCTCGAATCCCTTCACTGCCCTGGAAACCATCCCCCCCCACCAATAAAGTCATCAGGGCTTTGCCCTCCCTGTGGAGACCAGGCCCTGGGTCAAGGGTCCTGGTGACTGCTGGAATCAGGACAGCTGGCTTCTGGGCCCAGTCTGTCCCTGTCTAACTGCATATGTGCCACTCATTGCCTCCCCAGGAGGATCTGTCTTCATCTGCAAAGCATCCCCTTTCCTTGCTGCCCCATGAGGAAGGGACAGGGCATCTTCTCCAGTGCTGACCCAGGGGCTGGCATGGCAGGGGCTCAGTAGCATGTGCTGAACTGAAAGCACAGCTTCAATCCACTGCGAATGCTGCCTGTTGCATTCTACTCCTCCATCAGACCCTCTGCCTCCTCCCCACCTACCTCCCTGCCTTTCCCCCCACCCCAATAGACATGGGCCGGGGCTGCACAAAGGCCTCAACAGCGCACCCAGTGCCATGTGGGCTCTGATTCCCCAAGATGAAAAAGTGGGTGCCCCTGTCCTCAAGGAGCTCACAATCCAGTGAGGGTCACGGGCCCAACACAACCAGGGGCAATACAACAGTCCATGTGTTCTGTGTGGAAAGGAGCTGAGGGAGCCCAGAATGGGGAGCAGTTCCCTCTGGCTGGGGATCAGGGAAAGTGTCACAGAAGTGTCACCAGACGCTAGACTCTGGGATTGGGCAGGTGGAAGAGAAAAGCACATGCCAAAGGGAACCTAAGAGAAGGATAAAGATTTGCAAGTGGTCACATGCCTGGCCTGGCCAGGGTGTCTGGGGGAGCCTGTGGGACGGGCCAGCAGGCAGAAGAGGCTGGAAGAGTCACCTTAATGAGTGGGGGCCCTGAACGCTGTGCTAAACTTTATTGAACAGTCAGTGGTTTTTAAGCTGTACTTCTCAGAGCGCTGGGGCTCCTGTGGGAGTCTCGAAGCTGGGGGCATGAAGTGGGGACTGAAGAGGGGGACTCCAGGACCCCCACCGTTGTCTCAGCCAGGGAACTCCACTTGCGTTTGTTTTGTAGATTGAGGTTTTTACATTTGCTTTTATGTGATAAAAAGGCTCTGGGACTACAAAATAAAGTCTAAAAACCCCTGCTACAGGCACTGGGGAGCCACTGAAGGTTCAAAGCAGAAGAGTGATGAGAACTGATGCATGGATTGGAGTTTACTAGAAAAGGCAGGGGGAGGCAAGCAGCATAGCAGGGGAGGCTGCTGCATTCTCCCAGTGTGGAGAGGGTGGCTGCCCTGGATCAGTGGCTGTAGGGTGGTCAAGGGAAGGGATCCCACTAGAGAGACTCAGCAAAGGGGAAAAAGAACTTGGGGGGGCATTGCAATGCCACCAGCCACCAGGAGGGGTCAGCACAGCCCCAACCAATGTTGGCCCCCACTGGGAGTTGGGATGAAGAACCACTGGCCAGAGGTTTGGGATTCTCTGCAATGACCAGCCTAAGGAGAGCAGGGGCTGCCACTCAGGTCCTCTGCAGGGAAGGCAAGTGAAGAGAGCTAGCAACCACCACTGTCCCAACCATGGCTGATCAGCGTGGGCTCTGGGGAGGTAGTGAGGGTCCCAGGTCCTCCTGGAGCTGGGAAGGAGGTCTCAGCTCTGCTGCTAACACCACTGTGTGCCTCTGGGCTGCCCCAAGCCTTATGGGCATCAGTTTCCTCACCTGCACAGTGAGACGTTCATGTGTGTGCTCTCAGGGGAAAGAGGCTCTCCACAAGGCTGTAGGCTCCTACCTGTCCCTCTGGACCCAGATGCCCCCGACCCCCAGCTCAGAAGTCAATCTTGGGGCTTCTTATACCACCCACTCAGCACATCTAGGGAGCCCAGAGGTTGGGCCGAGACAGGAATGTCAGCCCCAAACCAAGGCAGAGCCATGTCTCCAGCATTTATCAAGCCAAAGTCAAGAGCAGCCAGCATAGGAGCTCCCCCAACTGCTGCTCCCCCAACCCTTGCCACCAGGCAGGACACAGGCCACCCCTGCCCTCTCTGGGCCCTTGGGGACAACTGGAGCATGGCTACCCAGGAGGAGCCCATTCCCCTTCCACGTTGGTGTCCTCCTTCAGGACGTGCTTCCCCTTCTCTCAGCTCCTTGCTCGTCCTCCCGCCCAGGAGACGAAGGTGGCCTGGGCTGCCTGTCGCATTCTAGTCCTCCATCAGACCGCCGCCTCCTCCCCACCTACCTCCCTGCCTTCCCCCCCATCCCAGCAGACAAGGACCTGGGCTGAACAGAGGCCGCAGGCATCCTGGGCCAAGCAGACATCCCGAGGAGCCCACTGGTCCGCTGCAGGCCGTGTCAGCCTCCAGTAGTCACTGGGCCCATCCTGGAGGCCTCTTTTTCCAGCCTTGATGCAACTGGGTCAGTCTTGGAATTTCCTGAAAGCCTGATGCTAGGGGTGGGACAAGGGCATGGGAGCTGCATGGCTCAGATCTGTGACTTTGGCCAGCCCGGGGTCCTGCTCACCTTCTCTGCTTGAGGGCCAGGTGGGCCAGGTGCTCCAACTTTGCCTGGGAATCCAGGGGGACCCTGTATCAACAAAGGGGCAGGCAGGAATGAAAGTGGGGCTGGAGGGGGAGCTCCCCTTCTTTCTTCTTCCTGTGTGTGATGCACTGTTGTTAATGCAATTCATTTCGACTTCCTAGAAGCACCACCCGGGAGCATGACATCTGCCGGGCCTGCCGGGCCTGCCGGGCTGGGGCCCACCCAAGAGGCTGGGCTCTCAGGTCCTGGTTCCTGGAATCAGGCCTGGCCACCCAGGCCGTTCTCCCCTGCCTCTCCCCTCTTCTCCCCAGGACCATCCTCCCCTAGCCTGGCCTGGTCAGGCCTGCCCCTCCCGATGAGACCACATCAGACAGAGCCGGCTTTGTGTCTTCTTCACTCACCGGTGGGCCCGGAAAGCCTGGCTGGCCTTGAAATCCCTAGGGTGAGAAGCAAGGGACAGTGTACTGTGCCACCCCCTCTCTCCTGCCTGGCTGCCCAGGAGGAAAGAGTGACAGGTGGGGCACCCTCAAACCCACGGGCGTTGCTCTCCCCTCGGCCCACCATGGCTGGCAGGTAAGGCTCTGGGCATGAGGTAGGTAACAGCCCAAGGACAGGTAGGGTGGGGAGACTAGAGCTGGTGATCATCAGGGACCCAGCCCCTTCTCTGCCTCCCTGCAGCCGGGTCCCAATCGTCACTCACCTGGTCGCCCTTCTCACCCGAGTTCCCTTGGGGTCCTCGCTCTCCTCTGGGACCCTGTCACCCACAGAGAACAATGCAGCCGAAACCTAATCTTCCTGCCCTCAGATCCCAGGACAAGATCAGGACTACGTCTCCCCATGCCCTCCTTCACTCACCGCTGGGCCTGGGGGGCCCGGGAGGCCTTCAGATCCTGGGGGGCCCTAAGGACACAAAGGAACAGAATCAGTCACTCCTCCTGGGGAGGTGAAGGATGAGGTAGGGGGATGTGACAGGGGACTGCCTAGAACAGAGGCGGCACATGCTGGGAGGCCCCTGAGCTGGCAGGCCCCCTCTGCCTGGTCTGCTCAGGCTTCCCTGCTCTTGCCTGAGCTGCTGAACCAGCCTCCTAACTTGTCCTGCCACCTCCTGGTTCACTCCAAGTCAGGCAGCAAATGGCTGCCCTCTTCTCCTCCGACACAGCTCTGATTATGTCACTCTCTTGCTCAAACACCTTGTGCGGCTCCCTCTGCCTCTGAGTGGGGCGCACACTTCCCAACAACGTTGGTCTTTGAGGCAGCCTGTGATCTGGCACCAGCCACCCTTTCCCACTTCTCCTCCCTCTCTCCTTCTCATCTTCCGCCTTGCTCAGTCAGACTGCTGTTCTCTGACACACTCTATACCCTCCCACCCCCAGGCCTTTGCACCCTTGGCACAGCTTTCCCTCCTACCTAGAATGCCCCCTTCTCCCCGTTCTAGGTCTCCTGAACTCTTGCCAAATCATTTGATGGCTGGAAGCTGTTCCTGCAGTGCCCCGCCCAGCCTCTCCCTCTGGAATTCCCCAGTACAGACAGCCACAGGGATCCCTCCCTCCTGCTAGTCAGCTCTAAGCTCAAATGCCACCTGCTCAGAGAGGCCTTCCTGCCCCTCCGCTTCGATGGTGCCCAAACACCTGTCCAGCCCCTTCCGCCATCCCACTTCCTCCAGGAGTCCCAGCCCTCATCGTTCCTAGGCACTTGTTTATTCATCTGGCAGCTGCCTCCCCCATGGCAGGGCAAGAGGGCAACTGCCTGCTCTGTTCACGGAGACATCCTCAGAGGGGAGCCCAGCACCCCGCAGGCCCCTGAGAAATATCTGTTACTGAGTAAATGCCTGATGGGGTTTGCTGAATTCTACTGGGGCCTCACTGAAATTGGTGACTCTGTAAGGCTGCAGTCCCAGTTTGACTGATCCTAGATCTGAGGTTTGTGAGGTTTGTCACCAGATAGATGTGGGTTCAAGTCCAGGTTCCACCACTGACTCACTCACTAGCTTCGGGACCCTGGGTGAGTCTCAGCTTTGTCACTCTGGGGGCCCCAGTGTCCGCATCTGGTCACAGCCCAACTCCCGTGCTCAACATGGGGCCTGGCAGGCCTTGGCTCTGGAGGGTGGTTCTGGGGGGCCTGGGGACCACTGGGGGTCTACAGTCCCAGGTCCTCCTTTGCGTGAGGCAGAGGAATGCTTCTGCAGCTGCCTCCTGGCCCCCTCCCCTTGGCAGCCCTGCGGGGATTCTCCTCACAGCCTCCACCTCCGCAGGGCCCAGCCTGTGCTGCAGGCTCGGGGGCGGGGGCGGGGGCGGGGGGGCAGCAGGGGTCACAGTCCTCCCCTTCACAGGCTGCTGCCAAGTCTCTAGCCGGAGGCTGTGCGGCTCCACGTGCAGCCCTGCACCCGCCCCCGCGCTGCTGGGACTCACCGGCTCTCCTTTCTCTCCCGCTGACCCGGTGTAGCCACGTTCCCCCTTGATGCCCTGACAAGTGGCAAAGAGACAGTGGAATTAGCCCCGCAGAATCAGCCCGTCACGGCGCTAATGCGAGGAGTGGAGACTGTAGCTGGCACCCAGACCGGCTCTGGGGGGATGGCACTGGGAGGACTGCTGGGGGCTCCAAAGCTGCCGTGCCTCCCACCAGCCACCGTGCCCCCCAAGCCCCCATTGGAAAAGGAGGACACACCCACCCAGCAGCTTCTGTGGGGGTGGCACCTCTAAGCTGTCTCTCCAATCTCCCAAACCCCCCATCCCCAGGAGGCAGATCTCAGTTCTTGCCGTGTCTGGGCCTGGCAGAGTGTTCTGAGAGTCAGGCCTGAGCAGAGTGGTGGGACCAAGCCACGCTGCAAGGGGGCCTACAATGGGGACAGGAGGCTGCATGGACTTTAGGCAAAGGAAGAGGCTGAAATGCCCGTGAATGGGGAGCCCGCCGAGGGTTGCCCAGCCTGGCTCTGTCCTGACCACCAGCCCAAGCCTCCGGTATCCAGCACCCACTCCCCAGCAAGAGTCCCCTTACTCACAGGCAGTCCTGGGGGGCCCATGGCACCTGGGTAACCTGGTTGCCCTGGAGGACCCTACGAAGAAAGGCAGACATGATGGATAGCCCCCCAACATTTCTGTTCTCCCCTCGCTGGGTAAGAGGGTAGCCAAAGCTAAAACCTCTGGGGCTGCCATCTAGCAGGTGCCAGCCTGCCCCAGCACTGCACACTGGGCCATCTCCCCAAGCCCCAGGTCCCCTTGGTCGTGACCTCCACCACAGACCTGGGCTGGGGGTGCGAACCCCAGCCTGGCCCAGACCCTGACAGCTGAGCCGGAACAGGGATCCCAGAGCAGGCGTGAGGACCAGGGAAGAGGGGGTGGGCAGGGATGCTGAGTGACGAAGGCGGAGGGCGGGAGGGGAGCCCTCAGGGACGCTGCTGGAGGACAGGGGCTATGCATGCTTCTGGCAGGGAGTCAGGGCACATGGAGATCGGCCTCCTTTGCTCCTGGGGGAGTGTGGAAACCTCACACTGAGGGAATCCTGGCAGAAGGGCAGAGAGTCATAAAGAGTCCACCTCCCAGCTTCCACTCGGCAGCCACCCCTCGGAGCCCAAGCTCTGCCTCCCCAGCTCTTCCTCCTTTTCCAGCCCCTGCCAGCTTCCTCTTACCGGCTCCCCCTTGTCTCCAGTCAGGCCTGTGAGGCCTCGCTCTCCTTGAAGGCCCTTGGAGAGAAAAATCATGAGAAACTGCAGGAGCGGGCTGTCCCCACCCAGCCCCTGACTCCTTCCCCCTGCCCCACTGCCTTCTGTTCCCACTCCAGGCAAATGTGGAGGCCAAAGTGGCTCTCTAGTGTCCCTAGCAAGGTGACCCGTAAGGGTGTGCTCCAGCAGGATGAGTGGTAGAGGTGTGAACCCCCACATATGGGTGCCTTTCAGGAGGATACTCTGCAAGACAGGTAACTGTAGAGATATGCCCTCCAGTGGGGGTGACTCTGGGAGGGTACCTCTCAGGTGCCCGTCACTGGTATGCCCTGCCATGGTAACTGACTGGGGTACACCTTTAGGAAGCTGACAGATCAGATGTGTGCTCATTCTGAGGGGCAACCATCAGGAGAGGTACCCCAGATGGATGCTGCCACCAAAGTGTATCACATCATCAGACACCCAACACTTACCTGTCCAAGTCCCCCACCCCAAGCCAAAGATCACTTTCTTGGAGGGAGGCAGGGGAGAGACACAGGCAGGCTGCCTCCAGAGCAGTCCGTCATTTTGTAGGGTGAGAGGGCATGTCACTTTCCACGAGAGCTACAGCCCCCACCCCTAATTCCTTACCCCGGCCTTTGCGGGTGCCGCGCCATTACGGGCATCTTTTGTGCCCCCTTCTCCCTCATCCCCTCAAGAGACGGCGCCCAAACCTTTCCACGACACAAGACAGATGGCTAGACGGACAGATGGCCCCTTCACCCAAGCAAGCAGAAACAGACAAGGCCCGGCCACAGATGAGGAGGTGGGGACAGATGGAACTGTGACGAGGAGGGGCCCTGCTCCTTGAGCCTCCATCACCAGGCCTGGGAGGAGAGGAGCCAGGACCCAGGAACACGCAACCTGACAAACAGGAGGTTAGTTTCCGTGACCCAGGAGGGAGCAACAGTGAGGCTGGGGGTGATGTAAACACACCTGTGACGATGACGAAGGCAGAGCAATTAACGACACCTGGCAGAAGGAGCCGGCCAAGGTGCCGGGCACAGAGGGGCAGGGCCGCACGACACCCAGAAACCCAACTGGCTGGTATCACATGCCCCGCCTTGGAGCAGACTGGGACTGGAGCCAAGGAAGAGGAAGGGAAGAGGAGGCAGCTGAGAGTTTCCTCTAGGACGATGGAAAAGGTGCAGGAAGGGCTGCCTTTAAATCCCTGGGTGCCTCTGGACAGCCCTGCCAAGCAGCAGGGCAGCAAACCTGTGCCAGCCTGCAATGTGAAGCCCTAAAGCTTTGGCATCTCTGCTGGGCTCTGAGCCAGGTGCCTGGCAGGGTCCCAAGAACTACTTTCAGCAAATCTTCAGGCAACACCGAAGGTGGTGAGAAGCAGGAGGCAGAGTGAGAAGGCAGGAATGGAGGAGCCCCCTAGAGGCACCAGCTTAAGAGGGAGGTTCACAAGCTCAGGAGGACTTGCGGGAGTGCTGCAGGATGGTGGGAGAAATGGAGAAGGAAGACAGAACGTGGTAAGAGAGAGAAGAGGAGAGAAAGAACACAGGAGAGGAGGGAGAGGAGAAAATGAAAAGGAGTCAGAGACTGGGAGGATGTCCAAGCTGCTGTGACCTCAGAGAACCCGTGTCGTTAGCTACCGTGCCTGAAGGGGGACAACAAACACGGAGGACGGAGGTGAAGGCACGACAGGAGGGAGACAAGCAAAAGCCACAGAGACCTGGCTGATGGGGGGAGGGGAGGTCGAGCAGCGCTAGGTTCTTACAGGCAATCCGGGGGAGCCAACAGCACCAGGAAAACCTGGGGGGCCCTGGTGGGAGAAACAGGCAGGTCACATCTCGTAGGCACAGTAACCCTGGACAGCCTGGAGGGCACAGTCTGGGGCTTGGGGGTCATGGGGAGAGGAGGTCATGGGAGTATTTTCAAGGCAACTGGAAAAGAGACTCCTTGAAAGTCTTGGCTCAAAAGACAACTGTTCCTCCCTTGGCTCCGGGAAGATGGGCTCCTCCGTTGACAGAGATGCGGAACCGCTCCAGAGTCAGAGTGCTTCCTGAGTCTTCCGGAGTCTAACTGAAGACCCGGTTGCCGCAGAAGCCCGTTTCTTTCAGCCTTGCCCACCATGCCTGCCACCCGACCTCCAACTGTCCCCCGAGTGGGGGCTCCCTGGCTCTAAGACAGCTCCCACCAGCCATTTTCTTCTCCAAAGAAAGCATTTTCAGTTCTTTCAATCTTTCCTAGTCACTTCTATTTTCCTGCCATGTCGACATCACAGAGGACTCCAGAATAGATGCCCTGGTCTGGTTTTTGTAGATTTACCCTAGAGATGGCCCTACAGAGCAATGGAGGACAGCTCCATCTAAGCCCCGAGCCCTTGTGGGGACTGGCATCACAGGGGCATGGAGAGGTCTGGCCGTCATGCCGCGTGCTTCCCTGGCTGGGAGGCTGGGAGCCTGAAGCCTAGGTCCCCTGCTGAGGGCAGCCTGGGGCCACTGTGGAAAGCGCAGCAGGGGGTAGGGACAGGGAAGCAAAGATGTGCCTCTGAGGACCTCCCCTAAGCAGGACCATAGGCAGTGGGCAGAGCAGGGTGGTTCCAGGGCATTTGGTGGTAGGAGAGCACAGTTCCTGCAGATGTTCTGTGGAGGGACGGGGAGGGCAGTGGAAGTTCCCTCCTCCTGCCTTGCCCAGCCTTTTGGGGACAAGGTCGCAGGATGGTGTCTGAGCGTAACGACCCCTTTGAGAGCCTCTCAAGCAGGCCAGGGCACCACAGATACTTACAATAGGGCCTGGAGGACCCGGGGAGCCCCTCATGCCAGGCGGACCCTGCAAAGGAAGCCAAGGGAAATGGATGAAGAGGCCCAGGCCCCATAGAGCCCCCGGGGTTCCAGCAGCTTTCCTCCCAGCTTGCCAGGGCCAAGGTCAACAGAGGGCAGCTGTTGTCCAAGCAGAACAATCTTTCATTTGGCTCATTCAATCATCCTACAAACATTTATTGAGCAACTATTATGTACCAGGCATTAGTCCAGGGGCTAGGATCACAGCATAAACAAAATAAATAAAAACCCTTGCCTCAAAGCAGTTACATTCTAGGGGAGACATGGACACTAACAAATAGAATAGGAGCTGGCACATAGTGGTGTTGAGTTGACACCTGTGGAATGTTCCTGAATGAAGTAAATAGGCAGGATGCTGGAGGGTGATTAGTATGATGCAGGCCAAGGGGACTGGAGGCTCTGGGGTTGGTGTGGTGTTCAATTTTAAAGAGGGTGGTCAGGGGAAGTCTGAGAAGGAGACACTTGGGCAGAGCTGAAGGAGTGCAGGAATGAGCCCCAAAGAGTGTTGCAGGCAGAGGACACAGCTGGGCACTGGGAAGGAAGAATGTGTCCTACCCTGGGTCCTGTGTATCCCAGAGGAGCCATGTGCCAGGAGAGCAGATGAGTCCAGAGTGGTAAAGGGCATCAGTCACGTGAGGCCTCAGAGGCCCCCAGAAGGTCTCAAAGGCAGACAGGGCCCCAGCCTCTTTAAGGATGAAGCCTCATCCCTAGTCTTACCTCTTCTCCTCTCTGGCCTGGCAATCCCGGAGGACCAGGCAGGCCTGGGCTCCCAATGCATCCGGGATCTCCCTCATTGTTGTCGCCCTGGAAAAGGATGGAGATGGTGACAGTGGGCAATCAGGGCCTCTTTCTGTGGAGCATGGGGCATGGTCAGGGGAGATAAGGCGAGGCACTCACCCGGGCCTCCTCGGCTCTTGGGCGCTCCAGCGACAAAAAGCACTGCAAGGGACAATGAGAGGCACTCTGTCTGATGAGGCAGCCAGGGAGCCCTCCCACACGGGGCGGCCTCAAGCCCGGTCCCTACCTGGGCGCAGTTGTCGAGGCCTAGCACACCAGGGATGCCCTGGTCTCCCTTCTCTCCCTTCTCCACGAGGTATGCTGGGTGGGCCCTCTGCCCCTGGACACAGTCCCCGCAGATACTCTGATCAGGGAGTGGGGAGAGGAGTGGGGTCTGGGTCAGAGAAGGCCAGGATGGGCCAACTGGGGAGCCCACCTGAGAACCCAGAGCCGGGGCTCCCTGCCCCGCAGTCTTCCCTCTTCCCACACTCCCTCTCTCCCCAGCCACATCCCTACGGCAGCTTTGCTCCATCCTCGGGGGACCCACTCCCATCAATTGGCTTTGAGTTTCCTCCAGGAAGAAGCTCTGGTAGAGCTAAGCCAAAGCCACTTTCCAGACAGGCGTGTGGGCGGAGGCGAGGGGCCCGCAGAGGGACCATCTGTCCCGGCTGTTCCTGCAACCTGCACCCACTGCGAGGACAAGCCACGAGGAGCGAGGCTGGAAAGGCTGGCTCCGAATGCCAGCTTCTCTGCCCAAGGGAGCAAAGGAACAGCTGCAGGAGGAGCCAGGCCCTTCCCAGGAGCCCCTGGGACAGATCTCGGATTGCTCACAGGCTCCTGGCTCAGATTGCGCCACCAGAATTGTCTTCCCCACAGGAAGGGGTTTAACCTTCTTTAGGTCACAGACCCCTCTGAGAGTTTGATGGAAGCTGTGGGTCCTTTTCCCAGAAAAATCAAACCCACTAGTGAAAACCAGCCTGTAGTTTCTGAGGACTCAGGAGCCTGGAGCCTGTCTGTGGCCAGTGTGGCGTCCACAGACGCCCAGGCAGGAGCCCCTGCTCACTTTCACTGCTCACCACCAAGCCCAGTGATCATGGCTGGCATTTACTCAGCACCCATGACGCTGGGCACTGTACATAATAAGCCCTGCACATGATCACATCCCATCGTGACGGTGCAGCGAGGCAGGGAATCTATAAGCAGTGTGGAGATGGGAAAGCCAGCACTCAAGACAGGCGGCGTGACTTGTCTGAGGAAAGTGGGAGTCTGGATTGGCGTGGGCCTGTCCTAGGCCACAGTCAGCACTCTCTCCCCAGGCTTCCTGGACTGTGGGTGCAGGTGGTGCTGGGGCTGGGTCAGCATGCCCCGGGGTGCCATCTGACCCCTTCTCCACACTATGCACAGTTTCTATTTGGGATCCTCTGAAGAGCACCTGATGAAGATGCCAGCAGATGAAATGTTACAGGAGAAATGTCAAATCCTGGATTTGGAGTCACACGATCACTGCCCAGTCATTGACAGAAGCAGAGGGGAGAAGAGCTTGGGGTTTTGTTGCCACAACCCCACTGTACTCCAACATGTAACTATTCCCTAGAGATTACCCGGACCTCCTCTGGCTGCTTCTGGAGAAATCTGCCGTTCAGAGCAGGGGAGGGATAGAGAGTCCCCACGCTCTGCCCTGACCAAGGCCCATCAGGGTCACAGGATGTCCAGGGCACTGACTAGCCAGTGTCAGAAGAGGGTGGCCAGGATGAGGGGGGCTCTGGAGGCCAACACATGGGAAGGACTCCTGAGGATGCTGAGTCAGAGGAGAGAAAGTCCAGGAACATAAGGGCCTCCTTCAAAAACCTGAAGGCAACCTGGGGAGTTACTGTGCTCTCGTTTCTAGAGGTGACTAAGCAAAGATGGGCTATGCAACCCTTGATTCCAGTCGGAACTTCTGCTCAGTTTGGGAAGCCGGACCAGGCCCCAGCCCTCTGGTAGGGTATTAAGGCTGTGTACAGGCCCTGGCACAGGCCGACCCTCTGACCAGGTCCGAAGTCCCCTTTCTTGGACTACCAGAAGGGCTTCTCAAATCCATCTCCTCCCTGGATTCCTTCTGGATTGACTAGAGAACGGCTGAAGCTTTCTTCCAGGCCACACCCAATCTCACAGCCCCCTACCACTGCACTTTCCCCCACTCTGCTTTGCTTTGGAAGCTGCTGGGCTCTGCCGCGGTGTGACCCGGGTGCCACGCGGTCTCATTGCCAGCTGCTGCGGGCAGGCTTCAGGGCTGGGTTCTGCCGACAGCATCTGCCATGTGGGCACCGTCACAGGATTCCTTTAAGCACTCATTCAGCAAATGTTGCCTGGGGGCCTGTTACAAGCCAGGCATCAGCTAGGCCCTCATAGACAGATGCTTGGAACGCGTATTCCCTGCAAACTGCTGCTCTCTCTGCGAGGTGCCACACAGCTGAGCACTTACTGAGAGAATCCCCTTAGGAGACACCCCCGCCAGCTCACACTTCTCTCCTGGGTACCCTCTTACCTTAAGGAGGTGCTGTTCAATTGGTAAGGATCCCTGCAAGAGACAGATGTGTGGGCTCAAGCAGGTGAGGGGAAGGGACATGGAGACTTATGGGATCAGGTAGAGCCTTGGCACATGCCATGCACCTTCCAGCCTCAGAAGGGGGAGAGAAGAGGGACCCCCACTGCAGCTACCGGGCCAGCTTCATAGCTTGAGCAGCCCTGGGAGGGGCAGGGAAGGGGCATGGACAGGGAGTCCTGGCTGGTACCCACCAGTTCCGCAGTGAGCCCAGGCTGTCCTGGCAAACCGTTGTTTCCAGGCACTCCCTGTAGCCAAGAAGAGACACGAGTGAGTGGGCTCCATCTCTCTAGCCTGCTGGTCAGCCTGTTTCCTTCTCATCACCCCGCCTCCTCTTCCCCTTGTCCTGCAGGGCTGAGAGCCCTGGTTGGCACAAGGCTGACATCTATTCTTGGCTCAAAAGCCTCTCGACCCTCTTTATAGGGAAAGCCAAGGAGGCCCAGAAGAGTGACCCCCCCAAACCAGTCCAACAGCGAGTGTTTTCCCCACACACCAGAGGAAGGTCAGAAATTGAGTAGAGGGTCTTCCATGGAACTACTGTTTATTTCTGTGCTAAGTCATTTTTCTATATTTTCTCTTTCTCTTTCTTTTTCCTTTCTTTTTTCTTTTCTTTTTTTTTTTTTAGAGACGGGGTCTCACTCTGTCACCCAGGCTGGAGTGCAATGGCATAATTATAGCTCACTTAGCCTCGAACTCAGCTCAAGCGATTCTCCCACCTCAGCCTCCTGAGTAGCTGGGACTAGAGGTGCTCACCACCACGCCCGGCTAATTCTTTTGTATTTATTGTAGAGACCAGGTCTCACTGGTAGGCTGGTCTCAAACTTCTGGGCTTAAGTGATCCTCCCACCTCGGCCTCTCAAAATGTTGGAATTATAGGCATGAGCCACCACACCCAGCCTACTTTCTCATTTAATCATCACAGTTATCTTGTTGAACTAGGTGCTGTTATCTCCATCTTAAAAATAGCACAAAGAATCCAGAGGAGGCCGGGTGCGGCGGCTCACACCTGCAATCCTAGCACTTTGGGAGGCTGAGGCGGGCGGATCACCTGAGGCCAGGAGTTCAAGACTAGCCTGGCCAACATGGCAAAACTCTGTCTCTACTAAAAATACAAAAATTAGCAGGGCTTGGTGGTGTGTACCTGTGGTCCCAGATACACGGGAGGCTGAGGCAGGAGAATCACTTGAACCTGGGAGATGGAGGTTGCAGTGAGCCAAGATCATACCACTAAACTTTAGTCTGGGCAATCTCAAAAAGAAAAAAGAGAACCCAGAGTAAGTACTTGCCAAAGGTCACAAGTTGAGCAAGGCACAGAGCTGAGGTCCAGAGCGAGGATCACTGGCTTCTAATCCCTCTCTTAACCACGATTCCAGCATCAGTCCTCAACAGACATCCTCAGAACATTCACGGACACAGCAAGGGTGGGTGCTTGCCAGTCAGGTTCATCTAGATACAAAATTCTGACTACCTGTGTAACTTTTGGCAATTTATTTGGGGGAAGAAATTCTATGCCTCAGTTTGTAAAACAGGGATAGTTTATGGTGAGGCTTCAAGGAGACAATGGCTGCAAGGATGGTTATGTTAGATGCATGTCATCCGGACACTGTTCCCCTTGCAGATTCCTGAGGCACATTTGCATATTAAACACTCCATGGAGGCAGGGAGTATGTTCCATTTTGAATCCCCAGTGCCCGACATGGAGGAGGTGTGCATTAAGTACGTGTTGAGTGAATGCACTGCTGCTCAGCCTGCTCCTCCCTGCACAGGATTTCCTTGGCGCACTCTGAGATATGGCCTCCCTTCAAGTCCCAGCTCCCAGCAATGGAACATATCACCAGCCCCCGAGCAATTTCCAGGCAGACTCTACCAAGCCTGGGTCAGACCTGGAGCCAGCCACTATCCAGCCGTGCTGGCATCTCCGTGCACCATCAGGTCTTAGAGCAGTGCCTGGCACAGGGAAAATGCCTTGAACATGTGAACTATTTTTATTTATTTATTTATTTATTTATTTATTTATTTATTTATTTATTTTGAGATGTATCACTCTGTCTCCCAGGCTGGAGTGCAGTGGTGCAATCTCAGCTCATCGAAACCTCCGCTTCCTGGGTTCAAGTAATTCTCCTGCCTCAGCCTCCCGAGTAGCTGGGATTACAGGCATGTGCCACAAAACCTGGTTAATTCTTTTTGTATTTTTAGTAGAGATGGGGTTTTGCCATGCTGGCCAGGCTGGTCTCGAACTCCTGACCTCAAATGATCCGCTGACCTCGGCCTCCCAAAGTGCTGGGATTACAGGCATGAGCCACCATGACGGCCCAAACATGTTGATTATTATGCCCTAAATCATTATTCATCCCCTGCTCCCCTCTCCATGGCCAGTGTGTTAGTTCAGGCCTGATGTTTTGTAATTGTTTACCCAACCTCCCAGAACTAAATGTTCTACCTGCTGTCCTACTGTGGAAGCGAAGTGCAGCCAGAATTGAAACCTAGGCTCAATGACCTACTAGTTGCCTCAGGCAACTTTCTTGACCTCAGTGCCTCAGCTTCCTCCTCTGTGAAATGGATTGAGATGAAATGAGATAACTAAGCACTGGGACTATACGGCCTTGGATGAGTAAGTGCTGTACATCCCTGAGCCTGTGTCTATACTTCAATAAAGGAGCTGCTCGGCCCTTCTGGATCCCACCTGGCATGGGGCAGGTGCCTGCCAGCAGCAGCCTCGGCTTGGTCTCACGCGCTGGCACTAGGCGAGGACTCTGGTGCCTGGGACCAGACTCAGCAGTCACTCTTTTCTGCCTCATTCCCCAGCATGTCTTGGCAGGGTTCACGCTACATCAGCTCTCACTTATTAATGGGTCACTTTGAAATGACTCTTATGCTTCCCCAAGGAAACTGCAAGCCCTCTGCAGACAGAATCCTGTTTCCTGGCAGTGTGGCAGGAAGCCCCAGACACTCGGCAAATGTGTGGCTGCAAATCTGTGGCCTGGGCTCTAGTTCAGCACTTTCACTGGGGTAGAGAGAATTGGGATCCTGGCAGAGACTCCCATCAGCAACAGTGGCTCACTAGAGCAGACTCCCAGCCCACAGTGGCAGGGGAGGTGTGCCAAGGTAGCGGGAGCAGGGAGGGAAGATACGAAATGTATCAAATCATTGGGGCAAGGAGGAGTAGCTTGTAAAAAGCTTCCCTGTGATGCTGCCCTGCTTCTTCAGGTGAGAATCACTCTCTTAGGAGCTGGGAGCCAGACACACAGACGGTGGTGTCTATGCCACCTAGAACCTCTGGAAAACATGGCTTGGTATGCAAACCACTGGGAACTGTCCTGAAAGGCATCAGAAGAAGGCAAAAAGGGCCTTGCATGGGGAAGCCCTAGTCCAGCATTGTCAATTCCTAATTGGGTGGCCTTAGACAAGATACTTCGTCTCTCAGAGCCTCAGCTTGTCCAGCTGTGACTTAGGAATAATAACACTGCCTTCCTGTTGGGGCTTTTTATGTAAGGCTCAAATGAATGAAAGAATGGATGTAAAATAATAATAGTACTCGTCATCATAATAATGATAGCTAATGCTTTCTAAGCATTTGTCATATAAATAATATATAACAGTCATGGGCACAATTCTATACACTTCACATGCATTAACTTGTTTAATACTCACAAAAGCCCTATGAGTTAGGTGCACTTAGCAGAAGAGGGCAGTGAGACACAGAGAGGTTAAGGAACTTGCCTACCATCACACAGCTAGCACAAGGCAGAGCCGGGATTCAAGTTCAGGCTGCCTGGCTCTGGAATGTACCCTTTATTCACAGCGTCACACAGATCTTGGCTCCTAATGCTCTCCCCTCACTATCTCTGGCTTCCTTGCAATTCCCCAAACACATCAGGCACATTCCCACCTCTGGGCCTTTGCACTGGCTGCTTTCTCTGCCACAAAGCCTCTCCCTCACAGCTTCTCTCCTCATCTCCTTTCAGTTTTGATTCAAACGTTACCTTCTTTTCGGTACATTTTGCAAATACTTCTCCTGCCCTCGTCCCATTTTCTATCCTCACTCCCTTCTTTACCTTTCTCCTTCGTACATATCACTTTCTAACACACTATATTTTATTTATTTATCTTGCTTATTGTCTGTCTTTCCTACTGAATATAAGCTCCAAGAGGGCAGGGGCTTTTATTTTTAGCCACTACTGTATTCACAGCACTTAAAACAGTGCTGGAAAAATAGCAAATGTGCAAAAACACGTGTTGCATGAATGAGTGTTGAATGCTGCTCCAAAACAGTGGGCCGGGCTCTGCACCAGGGTAAGGGATTTTTATCTGACCCAGATTGTGGATTCCTGACAGCTGATGCAACAGGGCATTCCTTGAAACCGTGCTGGGAGTGCAGAGCCTGGCCGAGAGGCTCAGTGGGCCCTCCTTGCCACCCTGGTAGGCAGCTGAATAGAGGAGTGAGAAATGGCATGTCTGTGTTTTTGGGGTGGGGGAGAAGCGTCCTTGGGGTCCAGCCTGGAGCAGCCACCCTGACCGCATGAGCTCTGCCACCCAAACTCCTCCTTCTCTTCTCCCCCTTTACCTGCAGCCCGGGCACTCCAGGGGGGCCTGGTGGTCCAGGAATACCTGGTGGACCCTGAGGGAGAGAGGGAAGAGTCAGAGCCAGCAAAGAGCTCTGCCCCATGGCTGAGAGCAGCTGTTTAGGGTGGACAAGCCGTGGGGTGCTGGCGGACAAGAGGAGACAAGCGACACACCTGCGGGCCCGGCTGCCAGGAGCTGCCCATCCAAAGTCCCGGAGCACCCTGGGTGGGAGTGGGGGTCGCAAAAGAAGGGGAGAGGTTATAGGCAACGTCTACACCAAGCGCGGGGCTGCGTGGGGAGGCGGATGGCTGGGGTGTGCGGCCCTGCAGAGCCCTTGCACACTGGGCACCAGACGAGGCTGAAGCTGCTCCTCTCCCCCGGGCTGGGGGAAGGCTCTCACAGTGCCACTTACCGGCATGCCAGAGAAGACGAGGTCTCCTCGAGAGGGGCAGGAGCACTCCCCTGGCTCACCCTGAAAAGACAAGAGCCTTTGTGAGACATGGACGAAGACAAAGGGCCTCTTGAAATGGACATCCGAGAGGCATGGGGCTCTAGAGATGGAGAGGCCAGGGTTTCAATCCAGGATCGGCCTCTTATGATGTTGCCCTTGGGCAACCTGTTCAACCTCTCTGCACCTCAGCCTCCTCGCCTGTAAAATGGGAACAGTCATTCCAGGCGCACGGAGTCTCAGGAAGACAAAATGGATTCGTGTATACAGGGGTCCTGTCGCATGGAGATTATTCAGCAAACCATGGTCCTGCTGTTACAGTCATCAGTTATAACCTTGTCTGCTGCCATGCAGGTAATCTCATCTTCAGTACAACTGCAGCCCCGCTCCCCTGGCTTCCATGCCCTTCTCTCAGGGGCCCCTCACCTCTCTGCCCTCTCACCACTAGTCCTTCCCAGCTCACTTCCTGCCCCATCCTCTGACTCAGCCCCCATTTGAAAATGCAGCTGCCCTCCTAAGGGGGCCTTGGAGTTTTCCAGTCTCCCATAATCCTGGTTGAGTCTCAGGCCAGCAACCAGGTGAAGTTAGGGATATGTGGAGCCCCTGGAACCAGGGAGCTTAAAATTGAGTTCCTCAGTCACACTAGCTGCATTTCAGGAGCCCAGGATGCCTCCTCCACCCCCATCCTCCAGTCCAAGGCAGCTTCATGTGCACAGGCTCCCCTGATTCGTGGTGGGAAGGCTGGAGGGGCTGCTAACCCCCCAGCGTATGGGTCACAGGCCCTTGGAACTCACCTTCTCTCCTCGTGGTCCCTTTTCACCCTGCAGGGAAGAAACACAGAAAGGTGAGCAGATATGGGTGCCGAGGCAGGGCCAGCCATGGCTTCCTGCTGTCCCGAGACACTGTACTCACTGGTGTCCCTCTGGGTCCCGTCTGTCCTTGCTGCCCATCACGGCCCTGAAGGGAGAGAGCCCAGAGTCAGAGGGTGAGACTGGGCAGCGGCCAGCCATCTGGCCTGCTGCAGAAAGGGGCTGTAGGACAAACAGCAGCAGCGCCAGGCTCCTCTGGCACCCAGGGCCCAGGGCCCACGTTCCAGAGGAGCAGACTGAGGTGCCGGACAAGGAAGAAGACTGGCATTTCCTGAGCACATCTGGGTGCCAGCCACCGGGCCAAGTACCCGTCAGGGAACATTGAATGGAATCCCCTCTCCCAGTCCAGCAGGACGGTATTGTTCTGGTTTTCAGGTGAGGAAACTGAGCCTTAAAGAAACTTCATGATAGACCCAGCAGCCAGCTGCAGCCAGGCGTGTGTAGCCTGAAGTCTCTGCTCTCTCCTCTCTCTCTTTAGTGCTTGATACACTTTCTCCCTATCACAAAAGTTGTGTCTGTTGACCTAACTGGGAGAAGGCGATTTCAGCCCCTTTTTTATCCACAAAAAACTGGAGACTTTGAGAAGCTGTCACTTGCCTAAGGTCACACCCCTAGCAAGTGTGCGGCTGAGGACGAGAAGCCTGCTGGATGGAATTCAGCATGAGGAGAGGTCTGGAACATTCTCCTGGAAAGGCAAGCAGCTTGGACAATGGCATGGAGTCTGCTCAGGCCAGGAGAGGCCAGCCTGGCCACACAGGGCGTTCCCATAGCTCCTTCATGTGGGCTCCTCCACCTTCACACTTGGGACTTGAAGCTCCCTGAGGACCTGGCCCACGTCTTTCATTCTGCCCTGGGGCTCCCTGGGACAGGCAGGAATCCTGGCTGTCCAGCTCTGCGGGGCAATAGAGACTGGCTGTGTGGACTTGGGCGAGTCCCCGCCCACTTTGGACGTTGGTGCACTCTCCTATCAGTGAATCCCAAACTGGAACTAGAATTTCTCCAGGGATCCGCAAAGATAGAAGAGGATACAGTTCACTGGGCTATTTTTAACATTAACAAAAGCCCAAGACAAATTACGCATTTGCCCACCACCTGGCATGGAACAGACTGGCTGAAAGGTAGCATGCCTTTGATTTAGGCTGCAATTAGATTATCTGGTAAAATTCTAGCAGGTTCATGTGGAGTAGAAGCTGACGACTACACAGGTCTTTGATGACTAAAAATGAGAAAATGCACTTATGATTACTTAATCCGTGCAATTTGTTCAATAGACACGTCTTTTAAAACACGGGAGCCACTGGGGGAATAGTACAAAGGGAAGGTCTTTCCAATTACACTGGAAGTAGTTGCTGGTCTGGATCTGTGCTGTCTGATACCGTAGTCCATAGCCACATGGGGCTATTTAAATTTAAATTAATTAAAATTAAATGTCACTTAAAATTGAGTTCCTCAGTCACACTAGCTGCATTTCAGGTGCGCTCAACAGCCACCTGTGGTTGTGCCGAACACAGCGTTTCCATCCTCATAGACAGTTGTACTGGGCAGCACCGGTTCACATGTCCCTAATGACTAGGGATGGGCTTTGAGTCAGACAGGCCTAGGTTGAAGTCCGTGGCTCTGCCTCCTCACCCTCTGACCTTCAATTTCCTGATCTATGAAGTGAGTTCCCTTACAGGGCTGATGTGAGGATGACGTGAATTTCTGTGTTTAGAGCTTAGCACAGGACCTCAGCATGATCACTGCTCAAAAAATGGTGGTGAACATTATTGTATTATTCAAGCATTCCCTTAAAGGAGTGAGGTCTTCCTTGTCTGAGGCTGGGCTGAGGCCTCTCTCCTCCCATGCCCTGTGCTGCTGGGATGGGCAGGGTCAGCTCCATGCCCTCTTCCCAGCAGAAACATCCTTGGTTCCAGCAACACCACCAGAATGGAGCACAGAGAAGACTTACTGGAGGCCCAGAGACACTGGTCCCAGGAGGTCCCACGGGTCCGGTGGCTCCTTTCACCCCTGGAGATCCCTGTGTAAGAGAGGGTACAAAGGTTGCAGGGGCAGAATTGGAAGCCAGCTACAACTCAGCAGGTAAGACACATCCCGACAGGTCTTAGGCAGCCCTCTGATAGGCAGCACTTGGCCCCTGTGTCCCCTGTGCCTGCTGCTGGGACACTCTGGAATACTGCAGGCCCAATGCCCATGGAGGCAGAAGCTCACCTGGGCACCCTTCTCTCCAGTGGGGCCAGGTGGTCCCCGAGGTCCCGGAAGTCCCTGCAGATGGAAGCACAGTTAGTTAACCCATATCCTAGAATGGCCCTCTCGCCTGCTATCCTCCTCCAGGACTCAGGCAGACGTACCTGAATGCCAGGCAAACCCGGGGCTCCAGGCTCCCCCTGCAAGTCAGAAAGGGCAGATTAGCACACAGCTGCCACAGCCAACCTGTTCCTCTGGCCCTGCCACACCGGCAGACCTGGTCTGGGTGGGGCATCTACCAGCCCAAATTCAGAAGAGCTCCCCAAGGAGACCCTGAGGGTCAGAGAGGCTGGGGCCAAAGGCAAGTCCCTGACAGAAGCAACAGCAGGCCAGGGTTATGGCCTGACTCCTGGTCCCAGAACTAAGTCCTGTGCATCTGGGGGCAGGCAGAGCCCTGCAGTTTGGGAGTGGATGGAATTAGGTAGTTGGCTAATAGAAGTGTTAAGGGGACAGGCAAAGGCAAGGCTAGAGACTCACCTGGGGTCCCTGGACTCCCCTTCCTGGAGGCCCTGGCTCTCCCTGAAGAGGCAGAAGGACAGTCCCTGGCTCGAGGTTCCCCAGTCACCCTTCACCCTTCTCCCTAGCCCCTTCTCCCCCAGCTTCTCCCTGCCCTGCACCCTGCCTCCATTTCCCACTCCAGGCCCACTGCCCCCATGGATCGGTCTATCCCACCCCTTGCCCTCACATAGCTGCAGCCCAGGGCCCCAAGACTCACACATACCTGCATGCCCTTCAGACCTGGGGGCCCTTGAACTCCTGGTAGACCGGGTTGGCCCTAAAAGGCACAAGGTGGCCCATGGAGTCCCTGCAGGGGAAAGGGGGACAGGAGGGAGAGGAGGCAAAGCCCAGGCAGGGAAGGGCCAGAGGGCAGGCAACTCACGGGTTTACCAGGTCGGCCCACGCCTTCGGGACCCGGTTCTCCTTTGGGGCCGGGCTGCCCAGGCCGTCCTGCCACATCTGTCACTGTCCCCTGCAGGCTGGGGCAGGCAGTGCAGCCATCACCCTGGTCAAAGATGGGTACAGCCTGGAGCCCATGAGCCAGCGCTGGCACCCAGGCCAGGATACCCTGCACCCCTCTGAACACTCTGCCCCTTGAATGCTCCCACCTCAGCCTGGGAAATCAAAACAGGCCCCTGACACTCCTAGCAGAGGAGAAGCCCCGAGGAGCCTCCACTCAGTGACTCTGAGAGCCGTTAAGGCCCCAGCTGGCCCTGCAGTCCTTCCCTCACTGGTGCGCCACCTGATTTTTTTATGCAGCAAACTCCCCTGACCCCAACCACCCCACCTGACTAACCTTTTCTCCTTTTGGCCCCGCAGGGCCTCGAACTCCAGGCTCTCCTGACAGTCCTGGCCGCCCTGTGGTTCCCGGCATTCCAGGGTCTCCGGGATTCCCAGCATCACCCTGTAAGGAGCGGAGTTCAAGGAAGGCAAGGCTGACTCACGGTCCTTTGCTGGGGCTGAGGGTTCAGGGCTAGGGAAGGAGGAAAAGGAGGCAAGGAGGGGATCTGAGAGGATGCTGTGCCCACCCCCATGCCCACAGAGGGCCTCTCACCTTCTGCCCCTTCAGTCCACGCTCTCCAGCCTTGCCCTGAAGAGAAAGAATTTCCAGCACCCGCTCACTCATACCAGCCACCCTGAAGTGCCTGGCACCACATCAGTTTGGGGCATACAACAGTAAATAAACAAAACCAAATCTCTGCTTTCGTGCTAGTGAAGCATTATTGCCCAGGGTCAGAGGAGAGATTTGTGCCAGACTCCTTGCCTGGGTGACATGGGCAAATTAGCTCATCTATCTCTGTACCTCAGTTTCTTCAGCTGTCAAATGGGGATGATAAAAATAGTATAGGCTTCTGCCCTATAAGGATCCTGTGAGGTTAGACAAGCGAATATGTCGTGTGCAGCAGTGCCTGGCACATAGTGTCCACTGTGGCAGTGCTGGCCATTACTATGAAAGCAGTAACAGTGATAATAACCACAGTGGTAACTGCCATTTCCCCAGTGCCCATGGTGTGCTGCTAAGCACTTCACACATGTCATTACTAGGCTTTACTCTGTGCAAGAAACAGAGGTGGAGAGAAGTGACTTGCTCAAGTCAAAGACTTAGTAAGAGGCAAAGCTAAGATTGGAACCCAGGTCTCTCTGGTCCTAGGATGGCGCTCTTTCTGCCCACTCTGACATACTCTGTCCCAGGATAAAGGGCAGAGACCTGTGAGGGCAGCTCCTTCTGGAGACAGAGGCTCTGACCCCGCCACACCCTCCCCACTACCCCCAACTGCCCAGGGAGTCAAGAGACCCAGGCAGGACCCCTCCCCTGTCCTAAGCCCTGCCTGCATCCCCCTCCAGAGGCCCCTGCCTATATCCCACCTCACCTGTTTTCCTGGCAAGCCAAAGCCTGGAGGCCCAGGTTCCCCCTTCTCTCCGGATGGGCCAGGCAAGGCCACCACACGGACATCCCCATCCTGAAGGTTGGACAGGGCTGGACACGGCTCACAGGGCTCCCCCTGCCAGGCAAGGACATTGGGTTAGGGGGTCCTCCAGGCCCTAGTGCATTTGAGCCAGGTTTGGAATCTAGGGCTGGGGAATGTCACTGGGTCTGACACTGCACCTCTGCTGGGTGAGGAGTTATCTCAGGAAAGATGAAGGGAGAACAGGAAAGAAACAAAGGTGGAGCTGAGTGATCAGGGGTCTCGTGCTTTGCCAAGGAGTCAGACTCTGCCTAACAGACAGCAAGGAGCCCCAGAGGGTTTGAAGTCGAGCAAAACGAGTGTCTGTCTAGGAAGCTCACCCAGGCTGCAGCACAGAGAATGTCCCCAGACTCACCTTCGCCCCTTTGATGCCTACTGGTCCCACTGGTCCTGGTGGCCCCTGCATGTTAAGACGCTCCATGTAATGCCCAGCAGCTGCCGAGGCCATGCCTGTCAGCCCCTCCCACCTTGCCCTCTCCCAAGCTGTTGCCATCCCAAACATACTTACTGGACTGCCAGCTGGCCCTGCCTCCCCGAAGTTACCCTGAGAGAAAGCACAAAAGCCATGATTGAAGAGGGGATGCAGTCTAGGTGCCAGAGCAATTGCAAACCCAAAACTATAAAAGCAGCCCCTTTGGATGTCCAGACTACCCTCTCACGTCCAGAGAGGAAGAGGGCTTTCTCCAAGGTCCCCAAGGGAGTCTGTGACCAGCCAGGGGCTAGAAGCCCTATTTCTCCTCCCAGCCTCACCTCATGGAATCCAGTCCACCCTCAGCCCTGGCTCAGAACACAAAAATCATGAATGCATTTTTCCAACAGCCTTTCATTGGACACCTTTATACACGGAGCACTGGGCTGAGGCAGTGGGTAGACAGCAGTGAGCAGCACAAACAGTAATGCCTGTTGAGCTTGCACATGCAGAACTTTCTAAATCATTTTAAACAATGGTGAGTACTATGAAGGAAATCAACAAGGTGATGAGACAGAGTAAGTGGAGGTGGTCAGAGAGGTGTTAACCCTGATTATTACCAGAAGAATGAGAATAAGGTCATCCAATGAAAGGATAGGGGGAGGGTAGAAAGGAAAAACATTCTAGATGTTTCTAGTGGGAACCACAAGTACAAAATCTGACAGGTGGGAGTAGTCCAGACATATTCCATAATGGAAAGAAGGTTCACATGGCTGAAGCACGGTAAACCAGAAGAGAAGGGGAAGAAGTGGATGAATGTGGGAAGGATGGGGGCTGGGGCATCCGGGGTCCTGTGAGGCACAGCAGAGCTATGGTAGAAAGTAAGTCACAGAGGGACTGTAAGGAGGGAAATACTGATTATTCTACAAAGCCACATTAAACTACTGGATGAAGGCCAGGCACGATGGCTCACACCTGTAATCCCAGCACTTTGGGAGGCCAAGGAGGGTAGATCATTTGAGGTCAGGAGTTTGAGACCAGCGTGGCCAACATGGCAAAACCCCGTCTCTACGAAAACTACAAAAATTAGCTGAGTGTGGTGGTGCACGGCTGTAATCCCAGCAAATCGGGAGGCTGAGGCAGGAGAATCGCTTGAACCTGGGAGACGAAGGTTGCAGTGAGCAGAGATCGTGCCACTGCACTCCAGCCTGGGCAACAGAGTGAGACTCCGTCTCAAAAAAAAACTACCAGATGAAAACTGGACTGCTGCAGGGCTGCAGTGGCCACGGGCAGGCCCGAGGAGGTTCCACCATGCAGGAGAGAGGCCATGGGAACGCAGATTACCATGGCAGTGGTGGGCATGGAGAGAAGTGGAGGAGTGAGAGAACCCTCATGGGCAGAACTGTCAGGGCTCGCTGGGGGGCTAGAGGCAGGAGGGGACAGTGTCAGGAGTGGAGGACCTGAGGACGACCGTAAGGCTGGGCTTTGAGGGGCTGGCTGTGAGCTGATGACTGAGATGGAGAAGCTGGGAAGAGGCGGCAGGCGGGGTGGGGGTGCAAAGGCCCCACATGCGATGTGACACGTGGGCTTCCCCTGTTAGGGTTGAGTCTGCACACATACTTCAGTGTTTCTCACACTTGAACATTCGTACACCCACAGAACCCCTCATTTGGGTAACACTGCATTAGAAGTTCAAGCCTGCCGTTTGTCTCCAATGCAATCATAAATAGATACGTTAACACAGGCACTGAAATTGACCCAGCGGCATAATGAAGATTACGGTCTCTGGAGCCAGGCTTCCTGGGCTCAATCCCAGCTCTGCATCCAATCACCTGTGTAACTTTGGGCAATTTACTTGGCCTTTCTGTGCCTCTGTTTCCTCATCTGTGAAACGGGAATAAGGGAGCACCTACCCCATAAAAACTGGGAGGGCAAAACAAGTGAACACACTTACAAGATTTGGAATAGTGCCCGGCACATAATAAGCAATAAAGAAGTGTTACATATTGTCAATATTATAAAGTAATCTTGAATGTGCTTAATAGTTTTAGAATATCATCACACCTACACTAAGGAATTATCTTACAGAACATGAGGGCTCTCAGAAATACATTCTTTGACTCCAGTCTGCAAAGCACTAGTAAATTAATTTTACTGTGAATTTACCGTCTGAATCTCTTGTTTATATTACCCTTATTCCCCGCCCGCGCCGCTCCTCCCCTGCCTCCCTGCCTAGAAACCCCAGTGTCCCTGACATCTAACCCAGGTCTCACCTTCTCTCCTTTCAGCCCTGGCAACCCAGCTTTCCCCTGAAAAACAACCAAGACAGAGTCTCAACATCTCCCCGCTCCCACCTCTCCAAGGCTCCCCGGGTCCCAGTGTCCAACCGGAAAGAGAAACATAAGATAGGAATTGTGTCCTTCAGGTAGCTGGACAGTTTCTTCAGTTAGACAACTGAAGCCAGAGGTGCTAAGAGGAAGTTCCAGGGCAAGGAGCCTGGGGCAGCACAGGGACGGAGGGAGGGACGAGGAGACAGGCCTGGGACACCTGCCACTTCCGCTCCCTCCTGATCCCTGCCCTGAGACTTGGGATCTGAAAAGCCAAGGAGATCACCAGTATGGCAAGGATGGGCTGAACTGGGCTGGACTGGGAGAAAGTAGTCACTCACCGGAAGGCCAGGCAGACCAAAGCCAGGGGAGCCCACATCTCCACTGGCCCCTGTGGAGGATGCAAGATGCTGGGCCCCTACAACCGAGCTGCAGGACAAGCAGGACTCCCCCTGTGTAAAGAAGAGGAAGGATCAGAAATACTCCCAGGTAGGCAGAGGAGGGCAATCAGGAGAGCGGGGTTCCCTCACCTTCTCTCCTTTGATGCCTTGGATGCCAGGGTCTCCCTGCAGGGAAAAAAAAGGTTTATGGGCTGAGACAGGGCACGATGGGGCACCCCCAAACTCCCTGGCAATATGCGAGGACAGCAATGTCACACACGCAAACCATCCAAACACCTAGGGGTCCCATAGGGTTCAAGGCCAGCACCCCAGAGGCAGGGTTCATCAACCCACATAACAAGCAGGAGCATGGCGGGGGAGGGAATGAGGCCAGGTTAAGTTACCCCAGTGGAAAGTTCCCGCACGTACCCTGTCGCCTTTTTGTCCGACAGTTTTCGGGTGGTCCTGAAAGAAGGGGTCTGTGAGAGAGGGGGCTCACCCAGTCCTGCTCACTCCTTTCCTCCACCCCCAAAACACACCCAATCCTAGGACACAGCCTCACTCACAATAAGGGTGGACTCCCTCCCAGCTTGCCCAAAAGGCATCCTAGAGTCTCCTGGAAAGTCCTGGGAGGTTGCCATGGAGACCTGAGGTGGCACTCTAGCCCAGCCCTGAGCTCTGTGGTTCAGACCCCTTAATACCATAAGAGCCTAGACTCTCTGCCCATAATCTCTCTGTAGCCATGAGAAGTACACAGTCCCTCTGCCCAACTCCTCTCTATGATCATGCCCCCAGGTTTCTTTGTGTGCTGGGGGAGGTCCCTCAGTGGTCACCCTGGGCACTCACCCTGGCTGATACAGGATCACCAGGCTCCCCTTTGGGCCCTGGCTTTCCAGGGAGTCCGACAAAGCTCTGGAACCCTTCAGGCAGTGTTGGGCACACTTCACAGGGGTCACCCTAGCAGAACGGAAAGGCAATAAGTGGACAGGGTGGGGCTGAGACCCCGGGGAAGGCAAAGGGCCTCTTGCACATACCAGCCTTAGACGCTGGGTCTGCCAGAGCCCCACCCCCAACATCAAAGTGGACAGCAGGAATGCCGCTGGGGCTTCCTGTTCAACTGACTCATTCATTCACCACAAGATTCCAGGGCGGCACAGAACTACATCCTCGCTGTAAGCCTTGAAACATGACTGTGTCCCACTGACAGACATGGAAACTTGGGCTAAGAGACAAGCTAATTGACTCAGACCTTTCATAACCATGTGTGTGGTGGAGGCAGGGTTTGAACCCAGCTCACCCCCAAGCCAGGTTCTTTATGTACTCATTGCACATGGACATCAGAGGAAGAAAGGGTGGGGGGCCCCTGAGGAAGGTCCAGCACCCCTAGGCCTAGGGCCCTTGATGGTCACTGTCGTTTGCAGAGAGGGGGGTCCCATTCCCACCCCGATCTGGGCAGCCAGGCCTGGGACTCACCTTCTCTCCCTTCACACCTGGTTTCCCCTGTTAGAAAAGAGGCAATGGGCATCAGTGCCAGGGCAGAGGGCTGGTGTGCCAACTGAGGGCTGGAGGACCTAGCCCCTCCCTCCAGAGGCCTTGGAAGAGCAAACCTCCCCCACTGGATTGAAGTCACTCACAGGTTTCCCACCAGGGCCTTCCTTTCCTGGGATCCCAGAGCTGCCCTGTGGTCAGAAGAAAGGATAAGGGGGTTGCCTCCTGGCCAATGCGACCTCGGTGCATTCCCCTTTCCCCACCCGTGCCCCTCTGTGATGGCAGAACATTCTTTGCCAAATCTCCCCATCGCCATTTGTCCCATTTGGTCGGTTCCTGTTGCCTGCCCTCCATGTCTAACCCACGTCATTTCAAAGGAAGAGAGAAAATGAGGCGTCTGTGTGCCCCTTCACTGTGCACAGGTTAGGAGGTGATCCGCGCGACCCCGGGGAAACCACAGCATCACAGACAGAAATTTCCAGAGCTTTCTGCACATCCAGGCACAAGGCCCTAAAATGAGCTCGGGCCCTCCAGCAAAGTCCACTTTGGTCTTTACAACACTTAGACCTGCCCATCCCTATACCTGGAACACAGGCTAAGGTTTCAACCTCAATGAGCACCGGGATGGGGACAGGACACTCCCCGCCAAGGGGCCTGGCCAAGCCGAGCCCAGCCTCCTCCTCCAAAGGCCTGGCCTCCTCCCTGGGACTTGTTTCCCCTGTGGGAAGCTGCCCCGGCCCCTTCTCCTGTCTCCTCCTGTCAAGCATGGAGCTCCCCACGTGACTGCATTCCCATCTATGCTTACCTTGTCTCCCTTAGGGCCTGGTGGACCACCTGGATCCCCCTGAGGGCAGAAACAGAGTCAAGTGGAAGTTTCCAGGGACCTCTCACCACAGCGAGATCTTCTACCCTCACCCTCTCCTCCAGCCAGGACTCCTGGGACAGAGCCTTATCTTCCCCGCTTCTTTCCCTGGCCAGAGTGGGAGAGGGGTCTCTGAGAAAAACACAGCAGCAGGAGAAGCAAGGAGGTACTCACCGGGGTCCCAGGCAGTCCTATCCCAGGGGGTCCAGGGAGGCCAGGGGGTCCGGGCTCTCCTGCCAGCCCCTCAGGCCCAACAAAGCCAGGGTCTCCCTGGCACAGACATAAGGTGGGCATCAGAGACCTGCTACCCCAGCCCTGCCACCTCATCTCTACCCCACAAACATCCACAACTCACCTTCTGCCCTTTGGGCCCAATGACACAGATTTCTCCTGGCCGGCCCTGTCGGGGGATAAGGGGGGAGGGTGTACAAACAGCCCTGAGGCTTGGCTATCATGCACGCTAATCATGTGAGATTACGGGATCAGGCTGTCATTAGTTTTTGGGCTATGAATGTTAGTAGTACTATGTTTAGTGAGTATTATGTTTCAGTGTACCCACTGGGAGAGGTGAATGCCCACCTGTCCCACCCTCCCCGCCCCTCCCCCAAACCAGAGCCCACCCTGGTGCCCTGAGGTCAGCACATTGTCAACCTTAGGGTGTTAGGGGTTCGGGGCTCTGAGGCTGGGATTAAGGAGGCCTGGGCTCAGGTCCTTTTCTGTCCCTGCTTGTGCCTCCTGGGGCACAGCCCCTCCCCACCCTGTGTGAGCAAGGGGAGGAGGCTGGATTCCGAAGGTTAAATCCCAGCATTCTCAGACCCCGTGCTGGGGGTTGTGGTGGGGAAGGGGGTCCCAGGCACCTACGTCCCGGCCTGGCTTTCCCGGCACACCCTTGAGGCCTCCATCGCCCTTCTCGCCTTTCTGGCCCTGGGGAAGGAAGAAACACAGTGACCAGGATGAGGGAAAGGCCTGGGACAGCTGGGCAGCTCCATCTGGGGGAGGGACAACTGCCTTCTAGACCCCTGGTCTCTGTCTCCCCTGAGAGTGAATGGCTTCAATCACCACGGGAGGGTAGACAACAGGAAGAACTTCCAGACCAGCCAGGCCACTCACTGGGGGAATCTGTGGCATTTCCCTCCAGGTCGGTTGGGTATTTGGACAAGGCAGGATGACTAGGGCGGGGGAGGAGGGTCCTGCCAGCTCTGTGCCCACTGACATCCTCTCCTAAGAGAACCCCAATTCCTCCTTGCTCATGGCTGTAGAGCCTGCAGACCTCCCTAGAACCCGCCCCTCCAAATCCAGGCTTGTTACCTTCTCGCCTGTTGAGCCTGGGAGTCCTGAGGGTCCCTGAGATGAGGAGGGGAGACAAAAGAAGGGAGGGAAGGAAGGGAGGGTAAGGCTGGACCCTGGACCCAGCACCCCTGCCCTATCCCTGATCCCACACTCACCAGAGCTCCTGACTGCCCCTTCTCTCCCTTTGGGCCTTCTGCACACTGAACAGGGGAACATGGTGTTGAGCGGGGGCAGAGGGTCACCTGATGGGCTGCCAAGCCCACAGCCCCTCCCCAGGGGCTGGCCCCATATTGGCCCTGAAGCAGGCATCACCTCCAAGTCTTACCTGAAGTGGGGCATCCGGGGAGATTCGAACACAGTCATTGCCCTGAGGGTAGGCAACAAGGGATCAGGGGTGGGAACTCTGGGGAAGTCCCCTAGACGTGTTGTGAGGAGGATCGGCCTGGGAACCCCATAGTCCTAAGTATCCCTAGAAAAGAGGGGCTTCCACACCTGAACCCCTAGAAAGACCCTGGCCCTCACCCCACTCCCCTGATCTGGGCCAGGCTGCAGGCTTTCTGCTGGGATGATGAGATGATGGCTCACATCCCACCTCACCCCAGGGCACAGCTGGCAAAGGTCCTGCCACGGGCAGGGCTGAGACACTTACCCGTGCTCCCTTCTCTCCCTTGGAGCCTGGTGGACCAGGCAGGCCCCGCTCACCTTTCCCTCCCTGAGAGTGAAACCAGAATGGAAGCTAGGACCAGAGGGGGCACATGGGAGCCTCGAGGAAGCTCTCCCCACCCCTGTCCCCCTCCACCCATCCCCCACACATGGGTACAAAAATACGCACACATGTGAGCAGTGTCCTGCCCCGTCCCTCCCCCCACCACACACAAGCATGTGGATTCCACACCCATTCATCCACATGCTCTCCTACCCCAAGAGACTATATATGGCAAATCTACAGTCTCAAGGGGGGTATCCCATCCCCCACACCCATACCCAAGCACATCAGCTCACACACAGCACAGCTGGAGGCGTATGGACACACACACGCACGGTGGCAGAAACCCACGCTGGCTGAGTGTCAGGCTGCCGGACTTCAAACCCTGTACTTGCTAGCATGTCACTCAGAGCAGGTCATGTCACCTTTCCGAGCCTCAGTTTCTTCATCAATAAAACGGTATTGACCAGCACATACAAGCCTAATTCACAGTTGCATAGCTTCCCTCCCCGTCACTCACAAGCTCTGTGGCCTCGTTAGGCCCACAGGTACACGGGTTCAACTCCAGCCTTTGTGTGCCATACATATGCAAACATGTGTCCCAAAGATGCATGTAGCCACACCCATACACAATCATTCTAACACATCTAGTCAGACATATGTGGGCACAGCTGGGCCTCAGTTTCCCCTGAAGTAAAATGATAGCACCCACGCTGCAGGCTGAGTATTGAGAGGGTTCAGAAGGGTAACAAATGTGCACAGCTCTGGCCCAGGGCCTGGTGCACAGAAGGGTCTCAGAAAAGGGCAGCTCTTAGCATCTTTGTACACACACAACTCCCTGCTTTCTCTACCACGCATACACCTAATCACCCTACACACATACAGGCTTAGGTGGCCCTGATATAAACACACAGCCACAGGGTCACATGCTGTGGGAATGGCTGGGGTTGCCAAAGAGGACAGGAATGTCCTGTTCTCCATTAGGACTCACCTTGGGGCCAGAGGGAGCAAGTGTCACCTGAAGGGACAGAGGAGAGGGCATCACACTTCCAGTAGAGAGAGAAAACCAGGGGCCCAGAGAAGTCAAGCAATTTAGACAGGGTCACACAGCATGATAGCAGGACCAGCAGCCTGTATCCCAGTCCCTGCTCTGCCTCCCAGGCAAACTAGCGAGCGGACTCCATTTCCTCAGCCTGTAACATTTGCAGAGAGTCTAACCTACCTCCTCTAACCTGCCTGGCTTTGGTTAGCTCTGCCTCCCAATTGCTGGGATAACATGGCTGCTTGGTTTCCATGGTAACCCCTGCACATCTGGGGACCATCAGCCTTACCAGATTTGGTGGGGGACTGGATTGAAAGAGGGGGTGGGGAGCAGAGGAGGTACTCCTGATATCCCTCAAAGTCAGGGGGCCTTGGAGCTGAGGGGAGCCAGGGTTGTGCCCTTGGTGGACCAATGTGGGAGGTCAACTCAGAATGTTAGACCACAGAAAAATGGTGACTCTTGCTGCCTATTGAAGAGGCACAGTTGGGTGCCAGGTGGCCTCACACTGAGCCCCTCTCTTTGCCCTTCTGGACCCCCAGAGGAAGGCTGGACCAGGGCCAGCTAGAAAGGGATAGCAGGCCCCGAACCAATGCTGTGGGAGCCCTTGCCGCGTGCTGAGCCAGCTCTTCCCCTTCTCTAGGCCTCTAGGAGAACGCAGGAAGCCTCCACCAGAGCAGGGGGAGACCTTGTGGGGAGTGCAAAGCTGGAATCAGCAACCAAGGCCCTGGTCCTGCCAGCCACCACCCCAGTCCTGCCGGCCACCACCCCCTGCCCAGGCCCTGAACCCGAACACACTGCAGATGACAAGGCAGGTCACCGGCTTTCTTCTACACAGCCCTGGCTTGGTGGGGATGGCAGTGGGGGTCAAGTCCGGCTCTGGGAGATAGGCAGGGAGTGAGAATGAAAGTGTACAAAGACCCCCTTGTCCTCACCCAGGAGGCTGCCAAGCCAGCTCTAGGCAACGTCCACTCCCGGCTCTTGCCCGCTCCACCCTGCACACCCTCCATTCACTCACATTGCTGTCCTGGGCACCATGGACACAGGGTGGACACTGAAAGGGAAAAGCAGGCCAAGAGGTCAATTCTGAGCCCCTGGAGTGAGCCCTCCCCACCTCCATCACCATCAGGCCCACAGAACATCACACATGTCTTGAGTGGAATCTGAGGGGACCCTGAAAATACGAATCCTATAAAACAAGCCTCACCCCTCATTTCCCACCCACCCAGCCCCACAGTCGTTTTTCAGAAGGGGAAACTGAGGCCCAGAGAGGAATAGCAATACACTCTAGGTCACACAGCATGCTGGGGCAGAGTATGGCCCAGAATCCAAGGGCACCGTGACTGAAGGCTGGGCTCTCCCCATGATGCCTGTGGCCCTTTGCTGCCAACTCAGCAGGAGTGTCCTCCAGGGCTACCTACCCCCCAACCCAAGGAGAGGCAGTGGGCAGACAGGGCCCAGCATCAGGCCCCCAAGGAATGCCAGGAGCTGTGTAGTCAGCCAGCACCCCTATGCTGAGGCTCCGTGCCCAAAGCCTGGTCCAAAGGGTTCACGCTGGCACCTCCCCTGCTGCCAGTCCCTTGGGAGGCTTACCTCATCGGCTGCTGTCTCCCGATGGACCTGAGGGAAGGGTGGGGGGCGTGGGAATGGGCAGGGAGCTCAGGAGGCCGAGCACTGTTTCCAACACCCCTACCCCCAAACCAACAGGAGTGGGCACTCTAGAGAGTGCCAGGCACTGCATCTGTCTCACCCCCATCCGTCCTTCTTGATCAGAGCTGGCACCTACATGTCCTAAGCTCTGTCCAGGAGGTGGGAAAGGCGGGAGGAGAGTGGGAGTGGAGCACCTTATCCCTGGGGTTTACAGGGGCACAGAGGGCAGACTGATGGCATGTGGGGTCCTCCACACCCCACCTCTACCTTTGCTCCCCTTTCTGCCTTCTGGTTGATTCTTCCCGTTAGCTGGGCATCCACCTGGGCAGACAGAGCGAAGAGAAATCCTTGAGGAGGGGGAAGTTCTGGGGCCCATGCTGGAAAGGGGTACCCAGGCAGGGGGCATGGACCCCAGGTATGCCCTCAGCCTGGCATCTGGCACCTCCTGGGGCATCGAGGGCCCGCTCAGGCCCCTGCGGCTGCCCCAACAGGTCCCCTTCCTTCTCCCCCACCCACCCATGTGATGTCAGAGCAAACAGGACCATGCATCAATGGCATCCTGTGTTCCTGCAGCCCAAGGCTGGGCAGGATGCCCAGGCGGGCAGGGAGACTGCCAGCCAGGGGGTGGGGCTAAGGGAGGAACCAGGTTTCCGTGCCACCTCTAAAGAACCTGAGAGTGGGCAGGGCAGCTGGCCACGGTGCTGGGTGTAAAACCAGTCTGGCACTGGCTGGCCCTGGGCCCAGGAGATTGAGCCATCCCTGTGGGGAAGCAGTATGACCTGACCTCTGATCCCAGGTACCTCTGTCCTGGAGAAACTGCCTTTGAGGGACAAGCTTAGTCCTGCCCTCATCAGAAGAGTCTGGATGGCATCCATGAGGGTCTAGGCAGTGCCAGAGGTAGATGGTACCACTCTCAACACCCATAGGTAGGTGGGCACAGGGCCACCCAGTGGTGGCCAGTGGGCTGTCTCTGCCTCCTTGAATCATTTAGGGGTGGTGTACAAATAGGGAGGGCTTCCAGTGCCCCTCCTGCCATGGGCCCATGGCCAACTGACCCTGGTGGCAGACGTCAGTCAGCTCAGGGGAGGGGTATCTCACGTATACCTGCCTGTGCTGGCATCTTCCTGTCCTGCCCACCCACCTGGCTGTTTTGAGGTTCCTCCAGGCAGAAACAGCGGGTGTAGACCTTGCCTTCAGACTGTGGATTGATCTCAATGAGCTCATTGCTCTGGGTATCCCGGCGGGCCTTGGAGGTCTCTGGGGGGCACTGTTCAGTGGAAGAGCAGGGCTAGGGTCAGTACAGGAGCAAACTCCTCCTAAGACCTCCAGGCATCACCTTCCAGACCCTCATCTCCAGCACAGTGTGTCCCTGGGCAGTCCAAGGGCCGGGCCACTCACCCCTGCCGGTAAAATCTCACAGCAGCCCTCCTCCAGCACGAGCTCCGGGTCACAGTAGATGTGCACCTGCTGAAGGTCAAACTGCAGGGGACACGTACATCAATTTCACTTCATTTTATCAAATAGCTCTGTGTCCTGGCCCCCCAGGAGGCACAGAGATGTCTCCGCCCCAGGATGTGACCTCAGGGTGTTTCCAGGCTGGCCTGGGAGACATCAAAAATAGAGCTGTCACCAAAGGCAGAACAAAACTGTGCGCACAGGAGCGAGGGAGAGGAGGCCCAGAGGAACAAAAGAGGAGGAGGTTCCATTCATGCTGGGCTTTGAAGGGCTGGTAGCTACTCAGCAGATGAGTATGCAAGGAAAGGCATTCCAGGTGGAGGTAACAGTGTAGGCAAAGGCACAGCAGTGTGAAAGTACTCGGTGAGCTGGTTGGCTAGGATGGAATTGATCAGAGCAGAGCTGCATGGAGAGAGGTAAAGGAAGACAATGCTGCAGACACTTATAAGGACCAGATCATGAAGGACCTTGAATGCCGGGTGAATATGTTTACGCTGCATTTGGAGGGCAACAGGAAAGCAGGGGAAGATTCTAAGCAGAAGGACTTGCTCCAATACAGATTCCAGGAAGCTCACTCAGGTTCCCAGAAGGCAGGAACAGAGGTCAGGGCCTGACCTAGCACTTACCGAGACAGGCTTGCCCTGCTCAGCGTCCAAGCCTAGAAATACATGGCCCACAGGCCTCAGGGGTCGCCGGGGCCCCAGAGGCTGGGAGGAGGCTGAGCTGCAGTCCACGTGCACAGAGGCCACACGTCCAGCCACACTCAGCATCAGCTTGTGCCAACGCAGGTCGAAGAGCTGGGGCACTGGGAAGATGCAGGACACAAAGTCGCCATCCTGGCCCTGGGCCCTGAGCTCCAGGCTCCGCTCTTGGTTGTTGACTTCCAGGGAAATCTGGGTAGAATTTGGAAGGGGAAAGGACAGAGATTCAGAGCTCCAGAGTCAGCACAGGCACATTCAGGGACCTCGAGTTCATTTCACAGGAGGGGAAACTGAGGCCCAGGAAGTGAAGAAAGCTGGCTGGGGTCAAGGAGCTATACATCCTGAAAGAATGAGGCAGGTATTGTTGGGCTGGGGGCAGGCTTGAGGGTAGGCACAGGATGAAGCAGGGAGATCCCAGAAATCACAAGCCGGGATGAAAGCTGGGCTGGCCTGGTACTACCCAATGCCCTAAGAAGCAATCAGGGCACGGGGGAAGTTCACCTGTGGATACCCATCTGCATCGGTCACTTGAAACAGATACCACGTCTTCTGGTGGGTGTGTTTCTTCAGCAGTAGTGTCAGCACCAGGGCAAACTCCTCCGGGAGGCCCCGAGGGAATACTCGTCTGGAGATGGAGCAGGGAGGGTGCCCCGAGGCTCCAGTGAGGACCCAACTGCTGCCCACCGTGGGCCCTCAGGACTGCTGAGCCTACCCAAGACATCCACAGGCACACACCTTCCATCATATATATTCATTCACTCTCCACACCTTTACTGAGTGCCTTCCGTGAGCTAGGTGTGGGTCTGGCTGCTGGGAATAACAGTGGTGAAGGCCGGGCACGGTGGCTCACACCTGTAATCCCAGCACTGTGGGAGGCCGAGGCGGGCGGATCACTTGAGGCCAAGAGTTGGAGACCAGCCTGGGCAACATGGTGAAACCCCATCTCTACTAAAAATACAAAAATTAGGCAGGTGTAGTGGCAGGCTCCTGTAATCCCAGTTACTTGGGAGGCTGAGGCAGGAGAATCGCTTGAACCCAGGAGGTGGAGGTTATGGTGAGCCAAGATCATGCCACTGCACTCCAGCCTGGGCAACAGAGCAAGACTTGGTCTCAAAAAAAAACACACAGTTGTGAAAATACAGAGGCAGTGCTTGCCTTCATGGAGCCTTCAAGTCTGATGGGGGCAGGGAAGCCATGAGCAAAGAACCCCCAGAATGACTATTTCGCTATTGCATTGCAATTTGAATAAGTACTTCCAATGAACCCAGAATACTCTGGGTGAATAACTGAGCCTAGGGTGGAAGGAGAGATGCTGAAAAAAAGATGGAAAGGGTTCAGCATGACTAGAGCAGCAAGAGATAAAAAAGAGCCTTTTGAGAGCTGAGGTTGAAGAGGCAAGCAGGGGCCAGACCACCCAGGGGCTTGTGGGAGTTTGGACTTCACACACATGGTGCACACACTCACATGCATGTGCGCGCGCACACACACACACACGCACATGACTCTTGCCAGGTTCCCGCCCACATCCTGTGTTCTCACAGTGCCCATAGGATGCAGACATGTTCCCACCCACTGCTGGCCAGAGACAAGGGAAAGACAGAAGGTAGGTCTGCCAGGTACCGCCTCTCAGCACACCCCGCAAGCCCAGGGGTGGAGACCAGGTTGACTCCTGGCAGGGGGTGGGATGAAATGACCCACAGAGAGGCCCCTGGGTTTAAGCCCCACATCCAGAGTTGCTGAGGAGTGTGGCTGAGGTCAGTGTTGATTCTCAGTGGTCGCATGGATGCCTTTACCGCGTAGGCTGGGTCACGGAGGCCGCCCCCAGGCGCAGGATGAGAGGCCCCTTGGGGTTGCGGATCTTCTTGATGGCAGACATCTTCATGAGGCTGAGTCGACGGATGAGGTTGAAGCCTTTGGGGGAGACATCAGGTGAAGAGCTCAGCTGAGCAGGCGGAGCGGGGTACAGATCACTCCCAGAGGAAGGTCGTGGGGACGGCGGGATGAGATGGATGGGCGCTCACCAGTCACATTGGCTGGCAGGCTACTACTGTGTTCCAATTTGAGTCCTTCCTGCTGTGAAGGTGGGCAATGTGCACCTGGAAGAGAAGGGGCAGGGGGGCATTAGGTGCGCTCAGGCCAAGGTTGCTGCATGGCTGGACGCTTGGGGAACCTGGGAGGGAGCAAGTTTATAGTCCTCACTCTGGACCATCAGCTAGATCCTGCCTTCACCACCTGCCTTCTGACCCTGGCTCCCCAGGGAGCCTGGAGGCCCAGCAACCCAGCAAACGGTTGGGAAGACTGAGGCCCAGAGACTGAGGCCCAGGCCAAGCTCACTAAGTGAGCCAACAACAGAGCAGGCCCAGAACTCCAGGAACCCAAATCTCCCAACACTCCCAAGTCAGGAGCTAGGCCGGCAAGGGAGAGAATACACGAAACTCTAGGTGGCTCTCGAGCACAGATGGAGTGGGGGGCTGTGTGTTTATACATGTGCCCCTCCATGACGCACACCCAGGTAGGGGACAGAGGAGCTCTTCAGGGGTAAGGAAACGTCAGAATCATGCACACTGTGTGTTATGTGCAATTATATGTACATGTCTGTACCTGTGGGAGTTGTAGGTGCCCATGCCACAAGGGATGACACGTGCAGCTGGCACATGTGCTCTCAGCAATGGGAACTTCCTACGTCCAAATCAGACAAGCAGGCCAGACACAAGTATGAGCCAACAGAATGAATATTTACCTGAATAACCACCTTGTGAAACAGTGAGAAGAGACTGAGGGTCTGAGGGCACCACAAGCTTAAGGGTACCACCAGGGCCTTGGAGCTCCAGGAAGGGCATATTAATGGGTAAGGGCTCCCAGAGAAGGAGATAGTGTAATTCAGGTTTCCAAAGCCCTGAAAGAACAGGTGGGCAGCCATGGGCCTCCATCTCCCTGGGGTTGACTGAGCAGAAGTGTTGGGGGAGGTGCTACAACAGGAAAGAGGCCAGAATCAAAAAGGCCTTCTCATCAATGCAGAGGGATAGGTGGGAGAAGACAGTGCAGACAGCTCCTAGAAGCTGGCCTTGCACTCCCTGGCTAGACTGGCTGGAAGAAGAAATCCTGGGGCCCAGGGGCCCGGTCCCAGTGACCCCACCGGACTCTCCCTCCCCCAGGTCTGGTCAGAAAGACCATCACTGTCTTCAGCATCACAGCAGCAATGGGTGACTCACCCCTTGGCAATGGGCCCAGATTCCTACAGATGTTGAAATTCTCTGTCCCATCCCCCCAAGGGACCCAGTGAGGGAGAGGGAGCAAAGCTCACGCACACACAAGCAGAAGCACATGTGTGCACATACAAGGGGCAGGCAGCCGCACTCACCCGGGTCCACAATCCCTTTCACCTCAGCTTCTTGGTTTTTTTGCTTATCCTAGCTGGATTTGGGTCCTAGGAGTTCTGTTCTTGCTTGGCTAGGCAGCTGAGCTACTGAGCCCAGAGGGCACCCAGCAAGGCCAGGCAAGTTGCCCGGTCAACTTCCCCTGGCTTTGGGCCCTGGAAAGCTGCACCCTCTGTCTCATCCAGAGTCTGGGCCTCGGGGCGGGCCTTTTATTAGAAATTCGGGGCCAGCCGTGGAGGAGAAGAAGCACGTGAGCTAAAGGGATGGAGTCTCCACCATGAAAAGGATCAGCGGGACTTGGGGTTCTCTGGGGAGGCGGCGTCCTTGTGCAGGGAGAGTTCACCGCCTGTTCCTCCCCACCCCACTGGTCCTACCAGCAATGTGTCCACAGGATTGGCTTACGTATTGGGGTGGGGGATTGTCCTGTTACACACAGAGACACAGGAATACATACGAATGCACAGAGCCAGTCTGAGAGACAAACAGAGAGATGCTCAGAGACTTAAACATATGAAGACACACGTGCACACACTCTCCAGCTCACCGCACGTAGGCTCGAAGGCGCCAACACCTCAGACCACCCTGAGCCCAGACTCTGCTATAATTGCCCACATGACCACACATACATGGTCACATATGTGCAAGGACCCCAGCACCCCAGGAAACCAGTTGCAGGCCTGTGATACTCTGACTTTCCTGTGTCATCTCACCTGTATTTGCCCCATGGCTGAAGGTAGCCCAAAGACCGAGCAGCCACAGGCCAGGAGCCCAGGATACCCACATCCTGGTCCAAAGAGGTCGGCTACAGCCACAGCACCTGAAAACCACAGACACCGGGAAGGCGGATTTCTGAGTTCACACAGCACAACTCCACACGTGGGCAAGTCGTGGCCCGCCCGTGGGGCCCAGGCACTGGTATTGGGGTGGCAGGAGGTCTGGCCAGGCAACGGTCTCTCTCAGAGGCCCAACCACAGGCCCTGGGCTAGGATTTGAGCAGAGGTGATATTCAAAATATTTAACCACCGGTATGGCATGGATACCAGCTTTCAGGCAATGCAGAAACTGCCTACTGCACTGAAATAGTGTCCAGGCAGCATCCGGCTGCGCCAGTGGACACTTGCTGGATTGAGAAGAGGTCTAGAAGGTCTTAAAAGGCCAGAGAAGTTGGAATAGTGATGGGGGCTTAAAGCAGAGGCTATTTATCAAGACACATGGAAGTATTTCAATAGTCTAACACCTTGTGCACTGTCCTGGTATTTATACCAGCCTGATACTTTACTAGTTGCACCTAGCTCAGGCCAGGAAGCCCTGCCAGGCACCCACAGGGTCAGGGGCTGGTGACTGGGCTGAGATTGTGGGCCACAGGCTTCCACAGGGCTGTGAGGGGGCCAAGGAAGCTTTCCCCATGGGGACAATGGGCAGGAGAGCAGGTCTCTAGGGCTCAGGACCTCATTGCCAACCTCCTCCTGCCCACTCCCCGCCCCACCCACTGATGGATGCTTGTCTTTTAGTTTTATTAAACCCTGATGGATCGGCCCAGATAAATCAATGCAGGCTCAGCAAGCGGCCAGCAGAGCCATACATCATCTGGCCTCCCCCAGGACAGGCAGCTCACGTGCACAAACACAGAGCCATGCATGTGTCAGCGCAGCACACGCAGATGCACAGGTACACGTACATAAGGACACACATATGTGGTACCAGTGTGCATACAAAGCTATCTGCCCACAGGCATGCTCACAGAAACATATGCTCGCTGATATACCCAGACACACCAGCTTGCACATACCCACATGCGCACAGCCAGCCTATGACCACCCCTCCTGTAGGTCTCCCTGTTGGAAAGTTCTAATGCAAGTCTGACTGCATTCCTTCCAACTCTAATGGAATCCAATTTTCCTTCCCTCAATCATGGATAGGAAATGAAAACAGAAAGGGCCCCTTACCCCAATATATTTGGGATAGGACTCCAGCCCCCTTCTCCCTGGGACAGAACTGTGCCCCCAACCTATTCATCCCCCATCCTAGTGATATACACATCCCAGCTCTCAAACCCTATCCTGGCCTTCCTCCTGCCAGCCAATAGAAGAGCTGCCAGTTGTGGCGCCACGTGGGTGCATGTGGAGGCGTGAGGATGGATGTGATCCTGTCCCCTTCTGGCTCCTAGTCTCTGGTCGCCACTCCTCAGGCTCCAGCCAGAGTAGAGGGCTACAAGGACAGAGCCAGAGAAGCTTCCAAGGAGATGGCTCACCCCAATACAGAGGCGTAGATTTGGGCACAGGGACAGTCAGAACCAGGATGGAGTTTAGAGCTCATCTCGCTCTAGAGAAGATGACCAAGGCCCAGAGAGGGAATACCACTTTCCCCAGGTCACACAGCAAGTCTGGCAGAAAGGGCCTCTCAGCCCAGAGCCCTGAGGCCACCCACTGTATCCCCACTTACCGGTGGCCGGGGATCCCCCCACCTCGCTGAGCAGTGCAGGCAGCAGCCGGAGGAAGCAGAGGCTGGGTTCCTCAGGCCCGCTGGGGGTTCTCCATCTCTCCCTGACAGTCACAGGTCCCCAGCTTCCTGACACTCTCTGGAGCTCTCCCGGCTGTCTGCGGCCCGGCGCACGCCTGCCGGGGACTGCCGGCCACTCCGGGTGGGGGAAGATGGGCGGTTCCAGGGGGCTGGGGACCTGCCAGGGACACTAATGGAACACAGCTGGACTGGCCCGCCAGGGAGGAGGAGGAGGAGGGCCGAGAGGGGGCTCCAGCAGCAGCAGAGGCGGCTGGACTGCGGGGTGCACAGCCCCGCCCCGGGTCTGGCCGAGCTCCCAGGCCCGCCCCTCCTGCCTCACCGCCAGGTGAGTGAGCCTCGAGCTAGGCGGGACCCTGCGTGTCCAGAGCTGCCCTGGAAGGGGGTTCCTGCGGGCCCTTTAAGAGCCAGGCCTGGAGTTTGAAGTGCCCCCCTTTCCATGTCCCTGGCTGGGCCCCCAGAAGGCTGTGGGGCGGGGGGTGCGGGGGAGGGACAGGGGTGGAGTGAGAAGGGTAGAGACCCTCCTCCCAAGTGCGTGGCACCCATGATGTGGCTGCCACCCAAGCCTTGGTGGTCAGCTTTTTCCAGTTCCTCTGCCTAACATTCCCAGTCAGTCAGTCCCTAAGTCTGTCTGTACTGGGAGGAGGGGGGAATCCCCTCCCCCCCAGCCCCCCCCCCCCGCCCCCCGTGCTAAATTAACCCCTTCTGCTCTGGCCTGACTCCCAGAGAAGCGAGACTGAGGGAGTCCCCTTATTCCTCCTTACTCCATGAGGTTGGAAGGGCTCAAATCCCTGGCCCCTACTCTGGCTTTGCAGTTCCAAATGTGCTATGTAACCATACTCCTTTTTCTCATCTGGAAGATGGGATCGTGAGAGTATGTGCCTCATAGACCTTTGCTGTAAGCAGGAAATGGGCCAAAGGCTGTAAGCGTTTAGCACATGGTCTGGCACATAAGAGGAGCTCAGTAAATATTTGCTGCTATTATCGTTATTACTGTGATCCCTGGCAGGGGACGGGACTGAATTTCAAGCCTTTATACCAGAACTGTGGAGGGGCCTGCTTTATATTCACGGTCCAAGGACGCAAGAGGAATTGAGCTGGGCTGAAAGATTGGAGCTCTGAGGCGGAAGGAGCTGGTAATGTTTCCAGTTCTGTCCAGAGGCAGGGCCGTTGACCAAGGTGAATCCCCCACCAAGGGTCTCCTCCCCCTGTAGACCAAAAGCAAATTTACTGGCACCAAGGCTGAGGATCCACAGAGTAGGTTCAAGAGGCCATGAGATGCTGGGCTGAAGAGGGAGAAACTAAGCGTCCCCAATTAAAGGGGGCCCTGTGGAAGCAAGGCACCCAGCCCTGTGGCCCCAGCTAACGCTAACGCAGGGGGAGGTTGTGGGGGTCAGGCCTGGGATTTCCCGTCTCCAGACCCAGAGGCGCTGAGTCAGCGGAAACCCCAACCAGGCCACAGAGGCGCCCCACTGTGGTCCCAGTGAGGAGCTGGCCCAGATGTGGCGGTGGCAGTGGTGGGGCCTGGGAAGTGCTGAGCTCAGCAGGCGGGAAGCGGAGGGGGTGGGGCCTTCTGAGCACTCTGGCTTGAGGGGTGGGTGGGCACAAGCCCCGCCTGCCCTGCCAGAGGGTGCTGCCCCAGCAGTGGGCACTCGGGAGAGGTGGGAAACACACATAGGTCAGGCTCTGTGCTGAGAACTTCACATATGCTAACTCTTTCGATCTTTGCAACAACACCTTAAGGCAGAATTCCACTTTTATTCCCAAATCTGCAGCACAGGAAAAACACAACTTGCCCAGGATCCCACAGCTAGTCAGTGGTGGAGCAGGACTCATGTCCAGCCAGCCTAGACTCAGCACGTGCTCTTAACCACCGTGCCATCCCGACAGCTCCCACCCGCGCCCCAGACAGGGCAGGTGACTGGGCTGGGGATGGAGGAACCTGAGAAGGGAGAGCCAGATGCCTTCCCACAGCACCCCAAGGGTGCTCACAGGAACAGCCAAGCCTGGGACACACCTGACGCCTAGAAACACTATCATAGACACAGTCTAGGAATGTGCCCGTGCCCCTTCCTCCCTTCCACACATGCGTGCGCACATCCAGAAACACGCAGTCAGGTAAAGTTCTAGCACAGCACTTGGGTATGCAGACTCCATATGCGTGTATAGGCACTCATGTTCACACAGACACACCCTGGTCCTAGAAACAGTTACACACAGATGTGTAGACACACAGGATACGCCTCCACATAAAAGATACACAGAGACACATGTAAGAGCCCAGATTACCCCACAGAAATATATCCCTGGACATATCCAAACACAGGTGCATAATTCTCAGAATGCGTGCAAACAGCACTGCATATACTTGAATGTGCACAGACAGACACATGCATGTACACACAGACATGTGTGCATGCAAACATACATGTGCCCACAGGCATAATTACTCAAATATGCAAGCAGAGAAGCCTGCAGACCTGCAGCACATACATGTGTGCACACAGACATAGATGGCCACACAGACTTGGCTCCCAGAGAAACACCAGCTGGGACATGCACACAATGACACATGTACACATATACATACATGCAGCTATGCTGACACTTTTACACGCATTCAGTGCCAGAAAGCCCTGCACGCCAGCAATCTGGGTATCCCATGGGGCTGGGCTCAGTGCCCTCACCTCAGATGGCATCACCACGAGGTAATCAATGCTGCTAATCACCACCAGCTGCCCTGGAGCCTGCGTGCTGCTGCTGGGTGGGGCTACCAAGGCCTTCTGGTAGTATGCCCAGATGCTGGCAGTGCCCAAGGGCCCTCTGCCCCCCACTGGGGAATCCCCGTATGGCAGGGGTAGCCCCTGAGGCTGGGACAGGGCGAAGAGCCAACCCAGGGCCTGGTCCCAGGACAGGCCCAGGAGCCCCCATGCGTTCAGGCAGAGATGGTATAAAGGTCTGAGGCTTGAACAGTGGACCAGAACCCCCACATGTACATGTGCACACCTGGGCCCTGGCATATGCGCATATGGGCTCACACGCAGACACATCACACATGATTGATTACTCTTCCACAGATATGCCCTTCCTGACTTCCTCATCCCTTTAAATGCCACCATAATTCATTCTGTTGCTCAGGTGAAAACTGTAAACCTTGGCTCCTTCCTTTTCCCCACCACCCCCATCCAATCCTGTCAATTCTACCCCGCAAATACAGCCCACATCCATCTACTCCTCCCCACCTCCACAGCTGCAACCCTCACCCAGGCCACGATCATCTTCTGCTGGGCTGTTTGTTGCAAGAGCTCCCAACTGATCTGCCTGCTGCCATGGGGCCCCACCACCCACTTACTTCCCATCCGTCAGCCAGTAAGACTTTTCTTTCTTTCTTTTTTTTTTTTTGAGACAGAGTTTTGCTCTTGTCGCCCAGGCTGGAGTGCAATGGCACAATCTCGGCTCACTGCAACCTCTGCCTGCCTGGTTCAAGCAGTTCTCCTGTCAGCCTCCCAAGTAGCTGGGATTACAGGCCCCCGCCACGACGTCTGGCTAATTTTTGTATTTTTAGTAGAGACAGGGTTTCACCATGTTGGCCAGGCTGGTCCCGAACTCCTGACCTCAGGTAATCCACCCGCCTTGGCCTCCCAAAGAGCTGGGATTATAGACATGAACCACCGCACCCGGCCAGGAAGACCTTTTCAAACCCATATCCGTTGGCTTCACTCTGTTTTATCAGTCTTCTTAGAATAAAGCCCCAAATCTTTCCCTTGGCCTTGCCAAGTCCTTCATGATCTCGCCTCTGCCTTCCTGTCCAGCCACCTCACCCCAAAAGCTATAGCCACCCACTCACTTCCTTTCTCATTCCTGAATTCACTAAGTTCACTTTCCCCTCAGCCCTTGTGCACCAACTCTTCTCTCTGCCGGCAAGGATTTGCCCCTTGTCTTTGCCAGGGTGGCTTTTTGATATCCAGGTCTCACCTCCTAAGTCAACTCCTCAGAGTGGCCTTCCCTGATCACCAGATATGAGGAGCCCCTAGTTGCTCCCCATCACATGATCCCGGTTTGGGGTTCGTTTGCTTGGTTGGTTTGGTTTGGTTTTTTTGAGACAGGGACTCATTCTGTCGCCCAGGCTGGAGTGCAGTGGTGTGATCACAGCTCACTGCAGCCTTGAACTCCTGGGTTCAAGTGATCCTCCCTCCTCAGCCTCCTGAGTAGCTAGGACTACAGGCTGGCACCACCACTCCTGGCTATTTTAAAAATATTTTTGTAGAGGCAGGGTCTTGCTATGTTGCCTAGGCTGGTCTTGAATTCCTGGCCTCAAGTGATCCTTCTGCCTCCATCTCCCAAAGTGCTGGGATTACAGGCGTGAGTCACTACGCCCAGCCTGACCCTGTTTTAAATCTCTACATAGCTCTGGTATTTGTTTGTTTGTTGTCTTTCTCCGATAATAAGCATGAAAGCTCCATGAGTGTCCCTGTCCACCATTAATACCGTCCTTCAGCTGAGCCTGGCACCCTGCAGGCACCCACTATTGAATGAGTGGCTAAATGCATGCAAGCAGCGTCCAAGCGCACAGACACAGCCATGCACTGCAGGAGGTATGGCATAAGCACACATGATTATGCACCTGCATCCTCATATGCAGACACACAGGTGCAGCTTCGGGGTCACAGAGGAGAGACTGAGACCAGAGGACCAGGACTCTCTCTGGCTGCTTTGGTTTCTCGGAGTGTGTCTCTCATTGTCTCTATCCTCTGTCTGTGTGAAATTGCTGTGGCTCTTTCTTCCTTCTCGGCGAGTCTGTCCCTGTCTCTAGCTCTCTCTCGTAGGTCCCTCTGTTTTCCTCTGTGTTTGGGATCCTGTGTATCTAACTTGGCATCTCTATGTCTTTGTGTCTCTGGTCTCTTTTTCTCACACTTCCTGCATCTTTACGTTTCTGTCTCTCTTTGTCTCTGTCTTCCCTGTCACTATGTCTCTGTGCGTTTGCATCTCTCTTCACCCTGTCTCTGTCTCTCCGTGTGTGTCTCATTCTCCATCTGCCCGTCTCTGTTTCTGGGTCTGGTCTCCATCTTGCCGGCTTTAGATCTCTGCCTCTCTGCCTTTCCTTCTTCCTTCCTCTTGTCCTAAATCAGCTCGGCCACCACGTCTTCACGGCTGTCCGCGTCCCTGTGGCAGGGAGACCCATCTTTCACCTCTGACTGGCAGCTTGGTGGTCGCAGTGGGAAGGCCAGCGCTCCTCTCTGATAATGCCCCACCTCCGCTACGGGCCATGGCAAACTCCTCACTGAGACCTGGGTCCTGGCAACCTTCCCCAGCAACCAGGCCCAGACAGGGCATCTTACTTCAAGCAGCTCATGTTACCAGACACCTGCTTGGTTTGACCACCCCGGAGCTGCAAGAGAGGTGAGCCCAGAGCCTGATGGGCACTGGTGTGGATGTGGCAATGGCCAGGGAAGGTGGACACGGGAGGAGGGAGACACTCCAGGTATCGTGGCCTCAGCTTGGCTGCCCCTGGACTCGGCCCACCTGTTCTGAATGACTCACAGAGAGTTGTGGCAGGCACAAAAGCCCTGGATTCCAGTCTTACCTCTAGCCACTGTGTGGCCCTGGGCCCTGGTCCCCATGTGTCATACAATCCCAGCTTAAACTACCTAGCCTGGTGTGTTACCGCATCGAAAAGAAACAGGCCTAGGCTGGGCGTGGTGGCTCACACCTGTAATCCAAGCACTTTGGGAGGCCGAGGCAGGTGGATCACGAGGTCAGGAGTTAGAGGCCAGCCTGGCCAACACAGTGAAACCCCATCTCTAAATATAAAAATTAGCTGGATGTGGTGGTGCACCCCTTTAGTCCCAGCTACTTGGGAGGCTGAGGCAGGAGAATCGTTTGAACCCGGGAGGTGGAGGTTGCAGTGAGCTGAGATTGTGGCATTGCACTCTAGCCTGGGCAACAAAAGTGAAACTCTGTTTCAAAAAAGAAAGGAAGGAAGGAAGAAGGAAGGAAGGAAGGAAGGAGGGAGGGAGGGAAGGAGGAAGGAAGGAAGGAAGGAAGGAGGAAGGAAGGAAGGAAGGAAGGAAGGAAGGAAGGAAGGAAGGAGAGAAAAAAAGAAACTAGCCTAATTATTCTACCCCAGTGGTTCTCCACAGGGGGCAACTTTGCTCCCAGGGGACATCTGGCAATGTTTGGAGCCATTTCTGATTGTCATAATGGGGGAGGGGTTGCCACTGGCATCTAGAGGACAGAGGTCAATGATATGCCAACTATCCTACAATACCCAGGACAGTCCCTCACAATCAGAATTATCTGGCCCCAAACCTCAGTAGTGCTGAAGGGGAGAAATCCTGTTCTGGGCCGGGCACGATGGCTCACGCCTGTAATCCCAACATTCTGGGAGGTGGAGGTAGGTGGATCACTTGAGGTCAGGAGTTCGAGACCAGCCTGGCCAACATGGTGCAATCCCATCTCTACTAAAAGTACAAAAATTAGCCAGGCATGGTGGCGCACACCTGTGATCCCAGCTACTTGGGAGGCTGAGGCAGAAGAATCACTTGAACCTGGGAGGCGGAGGTTGCAGTGAGCTGAGATCACACCACTGCACTCCTGCCTGGGCAACGGAGCGAGACTCCATCTCAAAAAAAAAAAAAAAAAAAAAAAAAAATTTAAGGCTAGAAAGTCAGGTGGGCCAGAGATTGGAACTTTACTCTACCTAACCCCAGGACCCATGAGTTTACTCAGGTCACCTGCAGTCCCCCAAGTTCTGTAAAGCAGGAGGATAGGCGTACTCAAGCTTGGAGGACTTGTTAAACACAGGTCGGCAGATCCCACTCTCGGAGTTTCTGATTTAGTAGTTTGCTTTCCTAACAAGTTCCCAGGTGATGCTGATGTTGTGGACCCAGGGACCACATTTGAGAAGCCCTGCAGGAGAGTATGATGTTTGATTATCTGCACATGGGTTCAAATCCTGACTCCAGCCCTTACTGAGTCTATGACTTGGGGATATCATTTAACCTCTTCCTCTGCAAGCAGAGAAAACAGCAGTGCCTATCACTTAGGGTTGCTGGAAGGATTAAGGGAGATAGTGACAAAGAGAAAGCCCCTCACAGGATGCTGGCACCTAGTGAACTCTCAGAAGTGCTCACCAGCATTAGGATCCCCAACCCAGGCAATGCTCACCCTCTCCAAACGGAAGCTCCCAGAGAGCAGAGAACTAAAACATCCTCTTCTCCTGCCTATCAGATATTTCTCCAGGCCTAAGCAGAGCAAGGCACGAGATGCCATCTGAGATAAGCCTGAGGTAATCCCAGCACTTTGGGAGGTCGTGGCAGGTGGATCACAGGTCAGGAGTTCAAGACTAGCCTGGCCAAGATCGTGAAACCCTGTCTCTACTAAAAATACAAAAATTGCCAGGCGCGGTGGCAGGCGCCTGTAATCCCAGCTACTCGGGAGGCTGAGGCAGGAAAATTGCTTGAACCTGGGAGGCGGAGGTTGCAGTGAGCTGAGATTGCGCCCTTGCACTCCAGCCTGGGCAACAGAGCAAGACTCCCTCTTAAAAAAAAAAAAAAAAAAAAAAAAAAACAAAAAAAAAAAACCTCAGCATAGTGGCTAAAGGAAGGGGTGAAGGAACTCTAGTTCCAGGGGAACTGGGTTCAAATCCCGCCTGTACCACTTACTAGCTGTGTGGCTTTTGACAAACTATCCTATCTTTCTGGAGTAAGCCTCAGTTTTCTCGTTGGTGAACCAGAATTGTCCCTACCTCACAAGGATGCTGTGAGGGTTACCTGTGACAGGACATTTAAAGTGCTGAGCTTGCTTCCTGGAACTCAGTGAATGCCAGCCATTCTAGACGTACAATGAGAGTGTGTAACTCTCATTGCCACCACAAAGAGAGTGTGTAATCTTCACCACCACAACACATGCAGTGCCTTGGCGGGCTTCCCTCCCCTCAACGTTTAACTTTGAGGCTATCTTCGCTTTCCTTCCCACTTGGAGGTGGAGAAGGAAATTGGGAACAGGCCCCCAGAGGGGGTAGATCTGGGCAGAAGCTTGGAGGAGGGAGGAGGATCATCAATTATGGGCCATTGATTTGCTTGAGCGTCTTTGTGTCCTGCGAAACCGGAAGCCACAGAAGGAGCTGCTTTTGTTACCATTTCTCCCTAGAGCCTGTGACAGAGACTAGGTGTTTTATAAATAGTTGCTGCATGAATGAAAGAGGGTGTCGAGCTCCTTCTGAGGACAAACTCCCCTCCATGAAGTACAAACCAAGGAGTCTCCTGGGGGATACTTGGTGATGAGGGGAGTATTCAGGGACTCCCAGATTCTTTCTTTGCATGCAAGAAACTCAGACAGTTGGTTTCACAAATTCTTCGAATCCTGGAATCTCTGGGTGGAGAGAAGCTCTGGCAGCTGCCCAGCTCCTCCTCCTCCCAGCAGTGCCTGGACTGGGGCTGGGTGGGAGAGGCCTGATGACCTGGCTAGAAAGGAGGCTAAGGGAGTGATCAGGCTAAGGGAAAGTTCAGGGAGAAACCCCCACTGTTTCACCAAAGCAGAAAATAAATCGGAGAACAAGAAAGGGTGCGATCCTGGCTCTGCTACTTCCTGGCTTTGTTATCTTGGGCAAATTCCTTCACCTCTGTGAGGCATAGTTTCCATATCTGTAAAAGCGGGTGATAGTAATAACACTAACCACATGGAATTGTGAGGAGTCAATGAGATAATGCATGAGACTACGCCAAGTCCATAGTGAATATTCAACAATGCTCATTCTTATGTACCTTATTTTTATGGGAGCGGACTCTTGTCCTGCATCTTACACCCATGTTCATCTCTGACATTTCCCCCTGATCCCCCATTTTATTATTTACATAGCTGGTTTCATGTAGCTTTAAGAGCTCAATGACATTTCTGACAGACATAAGACCTTTTTCCATGAAGCGGTCTAAACAATAATATGTAAAGAAAGAAAACCAACTGGAGTATTTGTTTGTCAGCCTTGACCATTCAGAAAAGGCCCGACACTGGTGTGTTTGAACAAAATAGGACAGCTGGTGGGAGGATGGGAGAAAGAGCCTGGGACTGGGGGCCTGGGGGCCTAGGTTCAAGGCCGAGGTCTACCTTGATGCATTGTTTGGCTTTAGGAGGCTTCTTGCCCTTGGGAAACAAGGGAAGGCTGAACTTGGAGACTCTTGAGCCCACTCCATTCCTCCCAAGTCTGAGGGTCTTAAACCTGTAATGATCCAAACATGTCCCCTCTTTGGGATGGGGAAGGGGAACGGGAGTGGGGTGAAGTGAGACAGACCTGTGTGAGGGCCAGGGTGCCACCCTCTCCCTCACCCCCAATTCAGGCCTCTTACATGCCTCAGTTTACCAGGTGTTCCAGATCCATCCAAGTACCCTGTGACCAATCCCCATAACACCTCAGCTAAGTCCTTCCAGGGAAAGGAGCTCACCACACCACACCCATTAATCTTCCTCTGGAAGAGGAGAAAAATAGGTGTCAGAGATGGTAACTTGCTGAGCGGAACTGAAGCCAGATTTGTGTGATTCTCAATATGCCACCACTGCTTTTTAAAAAATTATTTCGGCCAGGCGCAGTCGCTCACGTCTGTAATGCCAACACTTTTGGGAGGCGGGTGGATCACCTGAGGTCAGGAGTTTAAGACCAGCCTGACCAACATGGTGAAATCTCGTCTCTACTAAATACAAAAAAATTAGCCTCGCGTGTTGGCGGGCACCTGTAATCCCAGCTGTTTGGGAGGCTGAGACAGGAGAATCACTTGAACCCAGGAGGTGGAGGTTGCAGTGAGCTGAGATTACGCCATTGCACTCCAGCCTGGGTGACAGAGCGAGACTCTGTCTCAAAAAAAAAAAAAATTATTTCAATCATTAGGACAATCTCAAGTATGTCTCATTCCCAATTGACAGGGGAATGGGCCATAAACCTGGGTGTCATCCTCGGGTGGAGCACCTACAGTAGGAAACAGCCCCTAGGAAGTGGAGTGAAATCCAGAGCTGTCACGGGGTACTCCGCTGTGCCATAGGCCTCTTCCTGTCTTTGGAACTCGGTTTTCTCATCTACAGAATAGCAGTGTTTGCTCCAGAACCTCTAATATCCAGGTCGGGACTTTGTGTTGCTGTGAGCCCAGGTCCCCACCCTGAAGTCTAGGACAGCCCCATGAGCTTGGGTGGGAGAGAAGGGCAATGCAGACGTGACTGTCCTGCCAGGCGGGGGCGCCGCCGCCAGACGCACGAAAACAACCAAATAAATCAGACCCAGGAACTCCTAATCCTTCCCGGCTGTGGCTGCTACCGCTTGCCCCGCCTGGGAGGGGGGCACCGCCCTGCCAAGGGTGCAGAGTCGGGCCAGCAGAGCCGGATTGATGCCTGGCCATCCAGGAGTCCTCAGCCCCCGAGGTGGGAGGTTCCGGGGTTGGAGAAGAAGAAGGCTCTCCCGACACGGTGACTCAGGCCCTCCTGGGTGGGCACGTCCCTGCGCCCTGGTCTACTTTTAGAGCCGGCTCTGGGCCTGAGCGCAGACTGGAGGGAAGGGGGCCCTCATGGGAGGCGCAAGGGCCTGACCAGCTCCTCCAGTTCGGGGTTCAAGCCCCAGGACCTCCAGTTGTCTACCTGGAAAAGGATGAAAGCACATGGAGGGTGGGTGTCACGGGGTGCGGCGCAGGCCCAGAGAATGCGCCCCCCTTCCCCACAAGGCCTGGCAGTTCCAGAGAACTGGGCGCGGCCTCCCAAATAACGACCTCTGTTAAGTGGGACCAGGAGCCTCCTGATGGTCGCTCTGTCTGCCTATTGGACCAGGGGCCAGGGCGGGCGGGGCGTTGGGCGACAGAACTGGCCAGGATGGGAGAGGAGAGGAAGCTGCCAGGTTCTGGGGATCCCGACCCCACCCCGCCGACGGCCACGCCTCCAGCCCACTCTGGCCACGCCCCCGGTCTGCCTTTGGGTCACACTCGTGGCCGGGGTGCCTTCCCTGACTCCGCCCTAGGCCCTGCCTCCTATCTGGCTCCGCCCAGCCCTGGCCAACCTTAGATCCTGTCCCAAGGTCCAGAGAGGCCTAGATGAGGGGTAGTCTGCCTCTGAGAGGCATGGAGCCCTCCTCCCGCGTGGGGTCAGGGAGAAGGGGGGCGTTGAGGGTGAGAAGAAGGGGTGAGGAAACGTTCCTGGCGCCGCGAACGGGAAGCCTCCAGGCGGCAGGACGTAGCTGCGGGGACCCGGCAGTCTGCGAGGCTGGAGTGGCCGAGGCCGTCCCGAGCATAGAAACAACTTTGTATACGTGGGAACAGAAAGGCCCAGGGAGGCGCCTGGGCAGAAGTGTCTATCTAGGACGATGCCCCTGCCACGGAACCCTGGAGTGGGGGCAGCTGATGGCTCAAGACACATGAGCTCTGGTGGCGAGTACAGGGATGCAGGGTTTGGGGAGGCCCATGTCAAGGTCCATCCTTCTGGGGTGAGGGGCGGAGGGTGGGAGGCGGAGCCCGGTCTCCGGGGCACCAGCCCTCCACCTAGCGGGAAGCTTGGGAATCGCGGAGTGCAGAGGTGGGGTGCGGGAAAGAGTTCCACCGCCGCGCCGGGCTCCTTTTTCTCCCTGGAGGTCCCACTGGCGCCTACCCACCACCATCCTGCCCAGTCTGCTCCATCCCCGGGATTCGCCCCAGATAGAAAGGGGAGTCATTCTAACATTTGTCTTCCCTTCTTCCTCCCACCTCCAGGTCCCATCCCCTTCCCTTCTTCCTTGCAGTTATCCCTGGGAGCTGCCTCTGTCCGTTCTAGGCCCTGGAACACCTGAAAACTGCTCTTCCGGCCACCAGTTTTACCCTCTCCCCCATCCGTTTTTCATTGCCATGTGGCATTTCTAAACAGGAATCTGGTTGTGTCGCTTTCTTGATTAGAATCATTCAATGGCATCTCATGATCCAAATAGACTCCAAACACTTGGAGCTTGAGCTCTTCACCATCCAGCTCCACCTCCCTCAGCCCCAGTCCCTCTCTGGGGCTTTCTACGTTCCACCCATACGGGGGAACTGTCAGCTTCTCATCCCTTTTCCAGGAACGCCCTCCCTGGCCTAATCCTTGCTGTCTTCAGGGCTTAGTCTGGCAGACTCCCCTTCTTGGGAGGCCTTTCCTGAACCCCAGGTCTAAGTTAGGTGCCCCTTGTCTAAGCTCCCACAGCCCCCAGTATGTGCCTGCCTCTCTCAGAGCAGTCACTGCCTGGGTCTCTAATGGCTTATTCATTCCCGTGGCAGGACAATTGATTGAGATATTAATTGCTTTGCTCTCCTGTAGTTTCCCCTCCCACTTGCAAGCTGGTAGCGAAGCCCTTTGATTTTTCTAGCCTCGGGGAACTGTGCAGGCCTGAATGCAAAGAGCTGCTTGAAGTCTGATGGCTCATCCTGCGTTTGGAAAGAGCTAAACTTCTGGAAGCAGGCGTGCCAGGTGTTCCCAAGGGATGGGGAGAAGAGGACAGAGAAATGAGGGACGAAAGCTAGCTGCAGAGGGTGCAGAAGCTGGGGGTCCTTTGGGTGGTAGGGACCTGTGTCTAGCTCCCCTGACAGGTGGTAGCTCCCTTGACAGGTGACAGGAGCTGTGGGGATGTGTGGTAACGCACCTGGGGTGGCTGGAGTGCGAACACTGGGGAACCAGCCTTAGTGCCCCAAAGTAGCAGGGGAACACCTTAGTCACTGAGCCTCAAGAGACCATATGGAGTACTAGGACAATGGACATCTCTGTGTAATCAATGTAGACTGAATACAGGAGGCACTTCTTCTGTGCCCATGTTCAGGGGGGCCAGCAACTCCTTGCACACGTCAGTGGGAGAGGTGGTAGGGAGCCTCAGTGATGGTTGAGATTAAATTTTTTGCCAACTCATAGGAAAACGTTTAGAGTGAGTCAGACTGGAGTTGGTTTAAAGTGATCACAGAAATGGGGTATTTCTTATTTGTGTGCCAAGCTTCCTCCCTACTACACCTGTGTGTCTCTTAATACACTGCAGAGCTGAGACTGTATGTACCTCATTCAGAATTGTATCCTCAGCACCCAGCGTGGTACCTGGCATATATTGAGAGCTCAAAATATATCGGTTGAATTCACTTTTCTTCTGTAACTACAGAAATCCTTCTAAAACCCAAGTCTGCTTCAGTGGTTCCTCTCTGGCCCTCAGAATAAAATCCAAACCCTGATGATGGCCCACAAAGCCACTGTGATCTCACCACCCCGTATCCGCAGCCCATCCTCTCCAGCTGAACTGCACTATTTGCAATTCCCCAAACTTGCCAAGTTGTTTCATGCCTCGTGCCTTTGCTTATGAGGCACCCTCTGCCTGGAGTGCCCTTTCCCCTTTCTCTGCCTGCTGAGCTTTCAATTAGTCTTCAGAGCTCAGTGCAAGTGTTTCCTTGTCTTCCCTGACACCCTCTTCTGAAGGCAGAGGAAACCCCTCCTGCTCTGCAGCCTAATGCTCAGGCCCATGTCTGTCTCTCTCTTCCCCAAGCCTGGTTTCCTGGACTGTGGGCTTCTCTAGTAGAGTGAGTGCCCCGTGCCCAGCATGGTGTCAGGTACACGACAGGCTCTCAATAAATGCTCACTATTCACTGGGCTTTAGCCTTGATCCTCCAAGGACTCATGGTGTGACCTCGAGCAACCTCTCCCTTCTGAGCCTCAGATTTCCTTTCTGCACAATGGGAGGAGTGGAACGGAATGTTCTCTAAGGGCCCTTTCTTCCCTCAATTGAACTTGGAAATGAGAGCGTGTAAAACACAACTCACCTGTGTGCAAAGCAGACCAGCTAAGAGCAGAACATGCTCAGACATAGAGCTGCCCATAGCATCCATGCATGGCCACCTGGGAGCAAGCCCTTACCTAAACAGCTGCACATGACACTGTCACACAAAAGTGCATGTGACCCTCTGGACATGAATGTGCTGTCCTCCCAATCCCCATCCCCCATGAACCACTGGCTCTGACAGTGAAAAATTCAGCAGCAGTCAGGGATGCCAGTCTGGCAGTGAGTTAATATTCAAGGAATGAGCCTTCTGCAATATGCATGCCCTGAGGCTGGTGTCCTATGGGGCTCTCCCCTTCCCAGGCCTGCACAGGCAAAGCCCTCCCCACCCCACCACAGGCACAGACATAGATAGTCTGCCTGCGGCAGGGTACTGAAAACTAGACCTTCGGCTCTAATTGCTTCCTGGACAGCCCCCTCCCAATGTCTCCTCATTCATTCATTCAGCAATATCTATGCAGTTCCTATCCTGTCCCAGCAACAGTATGAAGGTATGACCCTGTTCTGCCCTCAGGGGCTCACAGTCCGGTGGGGGAGACAGACAATAAATAGGAAACAAGTGATATAAACTCAGATCAGGAGAAATGATACTGTGGAAAGCATTAGGTGATGTGATTTTTAAAACATGACTTGGTGGGGGAAAGGGGTAGTCAAGGAAGGCGTTTCTGAGGAGGTGGCATTGGAGGAGTTACCAAAAGATGACAGCCAGCAAAGCAGACAGCCAGGAAAGAGACTTTCAAATTGAGGACACAGCAAACACAAAGGCCCTGGGAAGGGAGAAGCCATGAAATGTGTTTGAGGAGCAGAGAGGAGGCCATGGAACTGCTCAGTCAGTGACAGCAAGTGGCAGGACATTCGGACAGGGTAATGGGCAGGGACCAGAGTGTGCCGAGCCTCCTGGGCCACAGTGAGAGACTTTGTTTTAGTCAAAGAGCAATGCGAAGCCCCTGGAAACAATATCCATCCCTTCCCCCAGTTCCCCCATCTTGGGAGCCTTCTTAGAGATTATGCCTTCCTCATCTTTACGTTGTTGGTGCCTACCCCAAGGCCCAGCATGGGGTTGACATCAGACACCGTTTACTGATAAATAAATGACCAAATCAAGTTCTCCTGGCTCAAGGCTTGACTCAGTGGCTCAGAGTAGGTCAACGGGGCCAGATTAAGACATTTACATGCCATCCATTGGGAAAAGTCTGGCACTCCCATACATCATTCATAACAGAAATAATATTAATCCATGGTGCATACTTCTTTACGCACATGCTGGAATGAAAACCACTTCCTTTTGGATTTTCAATTGCAAAATTCTGGATTAGTTCATGAAAGCAGAACTTCTTATTTCCATTTTTTTTTTTTTGGTTTTTTTTTTCCGAGATGGAGTTTCACTCTTGTTGCCCAGGCTAGAGTGCAATGGCACAATCTCAGCTCACTGCAACCTCTGCCTCCCAGGTTCAAGCGATTCTCCTGCCTCAGTCTTCCAAGTAGCTGGGATTACAGGCACCTGCCACCACACCCGGCTAATTTTTGTATTTTTAGTAGAGACAGGGTTTCACCATGTTGGCCAGGCTGGTCTCAAACTCCTGACCTCAGGTGATCCACCCACCTTGGCCTCCCAACGTGCTGGGATTACAGGCGTGAGCCACCGCGCCTGGCCTCAGAATTTCTTTCTGCTTATGTGTGTGTGCATATGTTACTGTCTTGCTGGCATCCCAAACTGAACTCAGTCTGCCCATTGGTCACCCAGTGCTAGATGGCAGGGCTTGCCCAACCATCCCCTCAGTGACATGGTCTTGGCTTGTGCACTCTGGATAACGAGGAGAACCAAGGGTGCCGTTGTGGCCCAGGCCTAATTGACAGCAAGCAGCCCTACAGGTAGGAAGAAGGCAGTAGCACTGTCAGCAGGTTTGGGAGCTGCTCGTTGTGAGAACTCGGAAATACCCTCCTTGGACCATCAAGGCTTGCTCCTGCCCATCCCTGACCCTCTAAAAACAGTACAAAGTGACCAAGGTCCAAGAGATCTCTCAGAGAAGGTACCTAAAGCTCAGAGAGGTTACGTTACTTGTCCAAGGTCACTCAGCAAGTTGGAGATGGAGTTGCAGTTGGGACCAAAGCCTGGCCCCCGAAGCAGACTGGAGGCATTCTCTTCCTGGGTGAACCGGGCTGGGGAAGAATGCTGAGGGGCCCTTATCTGGATCCACAGAACTGATAAGAACAAACTGGAAGTTGGACCCAGCCAAGTATTTGAATGGGGACTGCCCTTCCCCCAGCCCCTCTTTTGCTACCCAGCTGAGCTCTAAACCTCTAAGCTCAATGCTCCCTCAGCCTCCTCTCTGGGTCCTAGAGATGACCTCATCTCAGGGCTCCCATGCCACTTCCACAGCATCACACTTACAGAACCGGGCACCTAGGAAGGATCCAGAAGCCGGGTCTCAAGATTTGCTCTCACTTCTCTCCCAGTGGCATATGTGGCAGGTGCTAGCCCTCCTTCACTCAGTCAACCCCAACCACACCTGCTCTATGTATGGCCCCAGAAGGGAATTAGACTCAATGTGGGGGCCTGGGAGAAAAGTTGACCTCCCCTCCCCACTTCACTGACCTCCCCAGGGATGGCACTTAGGAAACTCAGACAAAGCAGCTCAGTGATTGTTGGGGGATTAGAAGCTGGGTGGTTCAGGGGAGCACCTCCACATCCAGGCCCGTTCTCCCAGGCCAGGTCCAGGCTGAGCTCTGCCTCTACTAGGTTGACCCCACCCCACCCCCAGTGAGTGGGAAGTGACAAATGAGCCTGAGGAAGGAGGGGGGAGCTGACGATCGATGGCATTAACATGGTGCCCAAATTAAATATTGACTTTCTTGGTTGACTCTAGGGACACTTGGATTGATGGTTGAGGCTTTGTCATGCCACCACAGGGGATGGGGACATAACAGCCTGGAGCAGGTCCATAGGGAAGCTGAGGCCTGGAGAGGAGGGGCTCACTTTTGCTTCTGCCTGCTCAGGAGGAGTAGGGGTGAGGGCTTCAGGGAGCCTGGAGCACAGTGCCTGCATCTCCACCTTTCCCATGGAGTCCAGAGTCCCATCCTTCCAGAAGGTCTTGGAGTTCAGGCTTCTGAACTTCCAGAAGGTCTTGGAGTTCAGGCTTTGTTGAGTGTCCCCCCACCCCATTCCCATCTCCAGGAACTGTGGCTAACCTGAAGTGCAACAAATGAGCAGAATCAATCTCTGTGATGATACTCATTACTGGGTCTCAGGACCTGGTCTCCCAAGGTGGTAGGGCTGGTTATTTCTGATCATTATGTAGGATCTTGGGGAAGAGGTAGGGACAGCCTCTCTATTCATGAAAATCTCCCATCATCCTCTCCAGCTAACTCACCTTTAGAGACTACAGTAGGCCCTGAGCTTTCTCTCCCTCTTTACTCTTTTTTTCACCTGTCCTGAACAAAGGGAGTCTCCCTCTTTTCAAAGCTCCACTTTGAGAACTGTCTCTAGTCCCTTGATTTATTGACCTCCCACCCCACTCTACAACCCACCTCAATGCTGGTTCCTCCCATAGTAATGACTCCAGCCCAGCCCCTCATTCTGAGTTCCAGCCCTGTGTGTTCAACTACCTACTTTCTACTTGACATCTCCCCTTGACCATCTCAAAGTTAACATGCCTGCTATGGTTTGAATGTGTCCCCCAAAAGGCATGTGTTGGAAACTTAATCCCCAATGCAACAGTGCTGGGAGATAGGGTCAATGGAGGGGTGTGTTTAGGTCATGAGGGCACCGCCCTCATGAATGGATTAACACTGATTATAAAAGAGCTCGGGTCTTTGAATTCAATCTCTTGCTCTCTCTCTCACCCTTCCGCCTTCTGCCATAAGATGATGTAGCAAAAAAAGACCTTGCCAGATGATGGCTCCACAACCTTGGACTTTCCAGCCTCCAGAACTGCAAGAAATAAATCTGTTCTTTATAAATGACCCAGTCTCAGGTATTGTTATAGCAGCACAAAATAGACTAAGACAATGCCCAAGGACAAATTCATGACCGTCTCCCCCAAAGCTGGTCCTCTTCCTGTACCCCTATGCCAATGACCCGGTTATCCATCCAGGTGTGTAAGACAGAAGCCCAGGTGTCATCCTCTGATACCCAATCCACACCAGGTGCTGAGTGCTGACAATTCTACCCACTACATATATAGAAATTCCATTCCTCCTCCACAACACCCTCTAAAGTCTCCTTAATGCAGGTCATCTCCTTGCTGGTCTCTCTCTATCCACCCTCACTCTTCAGTGTCCCTGCCCCCACCAATCCATTTTTCATCTACTCAAGAGAAATTGTGTTGATATAGAAATCTGATCATGCCAGTCCCCTGCTCAACACTCTTCCATAGCTTCCCACTCTCCTTAAGGGCCAAAACCCCCAATGGAGTCTCCTCTGCCTTGGACACTTAGCATGTATTTTCAGGGCCTGAGAGTGTGGAAGTCTTCCTGGAGTAGGTGGCCTTGGAGGAGTGGAGGGAGGAATATGGTGGGTACTGGGGACTGGATTAGAAAAGCCCCAACTGGGCGACCCCATGAGGTTCCAGGGTAGGCATGAGGAAGCCTAAAGGGAAATGAGTCCTGAGAAGCAGAAGTCAGCAGCATCCCTCACCCAGGTCCTCCCTCAGGCCACCTAATTTCCTTTAAACTGGCACCTAATGGAAGTGATTTAAGCCCAATTGAGTTTTAATGTGTCTGTTCTAGTCTAGCCTCAACTTGCTTCCCTTCTCGCAGAGTCTGTGGCTGCAGTAAGGGTAAGGGTGAGGGTGAGGGTGAGGGTGCACCCTTCCCCCAGAGCTGCTGAGGGAGGCCTGATACCAGTCCACAGGTCTCCTCAGGACCTTCCCCTACTTCCCCAACACCTCCTCCCTGCCCACCGGTATCCCCAGGATATGTGGAGTCCAGGAACCCTGGCTTTGGACCTCCCTTGTGCGGGCACTGTGCTGGCAACTTTCCCTCCTTTGCCTCCTCAAGCCCTCTCCATGGCCCCATAAGGCAGGCTGTGGGGAAGTACCTCCTTTTCACAGAGGGCACTGAGTTCACTTGCTCAAGGTCACTGCCTTTGTTCTTCCTAGAGCTGTGCTGTCCAACATGGTAGCCTCATGGGAGTACTAAGCAGTCAGAAGGTGGTGAGACTGACTTGAGGTACACTGTATGCATAAAACACACGAGATTTCCAAGACTTCGTATAAAAAAGAATGTTAAATATATCTCAGTCATTTTTTATATTGATTATATGTTGAAATGATCTTTTTTAATATATAGAATGAAATATATTAAAATGAATTTCACCTTTTTAAACTTTTAAATGGTTACTAGAAAATTCTAAATTACATATGTCATTTACATTGTATTTTTATTGGACATCTCGCAGGGTCTTTTCTCATGAAGGTAGGGATGGTCTGCTCACCCTTGACCCTGCCAGTCAGGAAAGCAAGGAAAGGCTGCAGCTGAGCTTGTGTGGGCCTCTCAGTCTTGTCTCCTCATCCTTTGGGAGAAGACACGTCCCTTTCAGCACCCTGGACAGCATCCAGGGCTGGCTTCCCACTTGGGGTTGAGGAAAGAATAACTGTGGGAGGAGTAGATTAACACCTACAAAATGCTTCCCATGAATCATCTTAAGTCATGCTCCGGATATCCAGTGAGGAAGACTGGGTAGGGATTGTCATTATCCCAATTTTGCAGATGAGGAAATCAATGCTCAGGAAGATTTGTGTATTCCACCCTTCACCCACTAAAGATCCACTGATGCCTGCTTCATGTGGGCCTCTGAGTGCATAAACTGCAGTAAGGTCAACACAGATGACAGCAGTTCTGTGTGATCAGTGCAGCAGTGACAGTGCTGCCAAAGCCTGTGGGGGCCTAGAGAGTGCTGATTGCTGGGCCAGGCAGTTCACGGACAGCATCACACAGCGGGCTACTTGGGCTGGGTCTGGAAGGCTGAAGGAGAGTTTCCCCTCTGTGAGAAGGAGGGAATTTCAGGCAGAAGGAATGGTACATGCATAGGCATGGAGGTCAGAGAGATGGGCCAGAGGAGGGAGGCAAGGGCCACATTGCCAAGGGCCTTGAACTCTAGGCTAATTCCAGGATCCACAGAAGGCGTCTGAGCAGTGGCCTGGCCAGATCTGCATTTTGGAAAGATCACTTGGGCCATGTGGATGAAGGGCTGGAGACTGGAGGCAGAGAAAATGAGGGCAATGATGTGAGAAATTTGAGTCCAGAAAAGAAATGACAGGTTGTTAGATATTAGCTCAAATGGAAGGGATATTGGACCAACTCATTTTGCAGATAGGGAAACCCAAGTCAGACAGGATCCAGTGGCCTGTCCAAGGTCACATAGCAAGTCAGTGCCTGGGGGAGCAGGGACTGAGGGCTAGGAAGGGACAAAGCCCCCAACCCAGGAATGCTAAGTGGCTGGTCCCAAAACCAGCAGAGGCCTCTGCTGGCAGCTGTGGTTTGTGTTTGAGCAGAATCAACAAGGTAAATACTAAACTTCCTCTTCAACCAGATGCAAAGCAGGAATGGACAGGAGGGCAGGGATGTGCACATTGCACCTCAGCCCCAGAGGGCCCCAGAGGTGGTGACCAGCGGAGCCCAAGACCACGAAGGAGGGAGGTGAGAGCACAGGACAAGGCACTAAGAGGGCCTTTAGGTGATGGTCAGAGGAAGGAATGGCCCAGGATGTGGAGCAGGGTCTGCTGGTACACGGTCCGGGATGGGGGCTTTGTTTGTGCAAACCCCCTTCTACAAACAGGCCCCCCCTTTCTCCCCCCTCTCCCTCTCCCCCAAGGTTCCTGATGGGACCGCCAATCACAGTGCCCCAGCCTCCTGCCTGGGGCCAGCCCGAGCTCTTCCTTCCTTGAGGGTTTTCTAATTGGGATTCAAGAGAGAAAGTTCCTTCCCCTCTAGGGGCAATGCTGAGTGATGGAGCTGGGAGGAGGAAGCCTGGCGGGCCCTGGGGGAAGAGGCTTTAAGGAATGAAGCTGACACACATTCCAGAGAATGCCAGGAAAGGATGAAACATGCGGTGGCACTCCTGATCCCAGGTCCTATCACCAAGGCCGGCCGCACTTGCCCACTGCTGTCCTTGCCACAGCATGCTCCTGCGTGAACAAAGCTCCCAGGTGCCTAAGCTGGCTGGTATCAGATTCTGCCACTCCCAGCCACAAGTCCCAGTCACAAGCTGTGGGAGCTTGGGAAAGTCATGTCCCCTCTCTGAGCCTCGATTTACTCATCTCTAAAATGGGGCAGTCACAATACCTACCTTGAAGAATCAAATGAGGTAGTGCTTGAGTGAGCTCTGTGTACACTTAAGTGCTGGGGCTGCCCGAAGGAAGGGAGGCAGAGGAGCGACTCGCAGGAGCTCCGAGGGTCTAGGAGCACAGTCCTGAGTGGACTCTGCCTGCACGGCTCCTCTGACCAGGTCTCACAGCAGGCAGGATTGGAATGAGACCGAGAGCAAGCCTGTGCCATCAAGGCCTGCAAAACTCTGAAGAGGCCTCCACCCCTCCTCCAGCCCCCCTGGGCAGGCCAGTATCTGTGATACCCCCTACCCCAGCAGCCAGTCACTTCTGTCACTCCCACCCAGGCTGCCGCAGCACCTAGCCCTCCCTCAGCTCTCCAGGGACCTGTGTCTGTGTCTCTGAGTCCGTGGGAAGGGGCCCAGAGGCGCCCATGTTGCTAAATGACCAGGCGAGCAAGGACCTTTGACCCTGTTAACTGTGCCTCTGCTCCAGCTGCTGCCTGACTCGAGAAGATGTTCCCACATGTCATCCTGTGCCCCCTCTTTCCGGGGGCCTGAGAACTGAGCAAGGATCTGCTCACTCAGGCACGTAACGAATGCAACTCAGCACAAGCCTCCTGCCCCCGGCACCAAGCCAGCCTGGCTCCCGCACCCCACCCCACTCTAGCCCTGGCCTGGCCTAACACCTGCAGCTCCACCACAACCCAGCGCCTGAGGCCCCCCTTGCAGCCATGGTCAAGTTCCAGGAAGCTGAGCTGAAGCCCCACCTCCACCAAGCATGGGTTTGAAGTCCCAGCTCTGCCTGACTGTGGCCTTGAGCAGGGCACTTCCCATCTCTGGCCTCATTTTCCTATCCACAAAATGGGCCAACAACAGGGTTGTTATGAGGGGCCAGGGGACGTGTGTGAAGCTTCTAGCTTAGAGCACTGAATGAGACTGGTGCCATGTGGTAACAGCTAATCCTTCAAGAGCTTATCCTGTCCCAGGTATTTGCTGAGCACGTTATAAATAGGAATTTGTTTCATCCCCGTAACAACCCTGTGAGGTGGGCATTGTTACCATCCCCACTTCACAGATGTGGAACCGAGGTCACTAAGCTCTGTCTTGGCTCTAGCCCAGGCAGTCTGGCCTCTGAGCCCCAGTGAATGGCAGCCATGACCATCACAGCCACCAGGGAAGGCCAGCCATAAGAGGTCCTCTCCCACACTCCCAATCTGCTTTCCCCAACCCAGATCGGGGAAAGGATGAGTCACCCAGAGAGTCAGGGACAAAGATGGGGTCAGAGCCTAGGCCGCCCCCTCCCAGGCAGGGCTGGCCCAACCCCATCACATAATCTGATGAGATCAAGTGAGTTCAACCCAGGAGACAGGAACAAAGTCAGGGTCCCAGAGCTGGGCCTTTACCTGAGGGAAGCAAACAGCTCAGCAGCAAAATCCACAGAGTGAAGTTTATTCCCAACAAAGTTCCCCTCCCCCCTCCCCAGCCCGGGACAGGGACGGACAGGCTGGGCTGAAGATGGGGTTCCAGTGGCTGAGGGGCCTCTGAGAAACAAGGAAGGGCCCTGGGCCCCTAGGCCAAGCCGTGTCTGGCTCCCCAAGCCTGGCTGAGTCCACGGCGCCTCCCTGCCCAGCCCTCGGGAGAGGGGAGAGGGTGCTGGCTCCTGGGTAGTTCCAAAGTGGAGTGTGAAAATAGAGAGATATATATATTTATATGCAGTGGGCAGTCCAGCGTGGCACTCACACCTCTGTCTGGAAGTCACCATCCGGTGGTTCTGTGGGCTCCCAGGCTGCTGTCCGATGCAGAGTCAGCCGTTCTCGGGGCTTGGGGGGCAGCGAGCCCAGTGTCATAGATTTGAAGGTGCTCCAGCTCTGATGGCGCCGATGTTGGGACAAGCTGGGGCGCTCCCCGGGGCTGGGCTTATCCTGTGGAGGGAGCGGGAGGGGCCGTGGAGATGGTCCAGTATCCTCACCCATTGTACAGAAGAACAAACTGAGGAGGCCCAGAGAGGGCTGGTAATGCCCAAAATTATGGAGCAATCAGGTGTCAAAGCAGAGTTCAAATACAGACCTGCCTGGTTCCAGGGTGGGGCTCCTGACCCCTGCCTGTTCTCAGTGGCCCCCGGGACATGTCTCCTGCTGACCACTCTCCCTCCCAATCCTGGAGGACCTCCACCCCTGTTCGCCATCTGCGGCACCTTCCCCACCCCCAGACGGCCCCAGACTGTTGCCCATGCCATGGGGGAGGCCCTTGGTGAGACAGGCTGGGGATGCCTGGGAGGGGCAGGAGGGCAGGGAGGGCACGGGTCCCTCAGGCCCACTTCACCACACCCAGCCCGGGGGGACTCACGGTGCACACGCTCCGCTCGGCCGCCCCACCCGAGGACACACTCCACCGCTTCTCCCTCTGCAACGGGGGCCACCGGTCAGGCTTCAACCCCAGGGGCTGCTGCACCAGGTCAGGCCCTGAGCTTCGGGGCAGGGGCAGCCATGGGAGGAGCCCTCACCTTGGCTGTGGACTGGCTGCGGTAGCGGTCAAAAGTGTGGAACTTCTGGTTGAGCTCGTGGTAGAGTTCTGAATGCCGTTTCCGGGTGTGCATCACCTTCTAGGGGACACAGGGCATCAGAGGGTTGCTCCCTGAGGCAGAACCATGATCCCCCCTACCCAGGGCACTCAGCACCCCGGGCCCCCTACATCCCTCCCTGCTGCCAGCCCCTCTGGGACAAGCCCTGGTTCTCTTCACATCGGTGCTATGGGCTTGGGCAGGGAGGGAATCATGGGAAGATCCCACAGAACCCACAGGCTTGGGCTCCTGGGGTCAGGCTCTGCAACAGAGCTTGGACTACATTTAGGAGTGGGCCCTCCAGGGACAGACACCGCAGCCAGATGTCCCACCGCCCAGCACACACACAGCTCTTACCTCAAAGTCCAGGTCTGAATACCGTAATTTCTTTCGCTGGGAAGGAGCAACAAGGAGGCGGTGGAGGAGAAGAAAGCTTTTTACCACATGCAGGGGCTTTAGAGACAGGAAGCCTGGCACCCCAGGGGTCTGCCCGCTGCAACTCCCCCAGCCCAGGCCCAGAAGTTAGGGACCCTCATGGGGCAGCTTTTGAGGCCTCACTGAACATACACAGACACACATACACGGGTCAAATGGCATGGTGCGAACTTCCAACATGGCAGGCTGCGATGCCCACATGGAATCAGAGCCGATGCTCATTCTCTGTGCCCTAGAGCCCACCCTGCATCCTTCCCCATCTTGCCCCATTCTCTCTGCCAGCCATAGCTACCCCTCCCCTTGGAATCTTCCACTTGTCCTGCAAACACAGGGATTCAGGCTTTCAGAAACCTTCCTTTGACCTCACACTGCCCCTTTTCCTGCCAAACCAGGCACTGCCTCCCTGGCCTCTCTGCTCCCTCATGCCTCTCCTGGCTCTCCTTGCCCCAGACCACTCTCAAGGCCCCGGTAAGCTGTACCGCTGGCTCTCCTTGCCCCAGACCACTCTCAAGGCCCCGGTAAGCTGTACCGCTGGCTCTCCTTGCCCCAGACCACTCTCAAGGCCCCGGTACGCTGTGCCGCTGGCTCTCCTTGCCCCAGACCACTCTCAAGGCCCCGGTAAGCTGTACCGCTGGCTCTCCTTGCCCCGGACCACTCTCAAGGCCCCGGTACGCTGTGCCGCTGGCTCTCCTTGCCCCAGACCACTCTCAAGGCCCCGGTAAGCTGTACCGCTGGCTCTCCTTGCCCCGGACCACTCTCAAGGCCCCGGTACGCTGTGCCGCTGGCTCTCCTTGCCCCGGACCACTCTCAAGGCCCCGGTACGCTGTACCGCTGGCTCTCCTTGCCCCGGACCACTCTCAAGGCCCCGGTACGCTGTGCCGCTGGCTCTCCTTGCCCCGGACCACTCTCAAGGCCCCGGTACGCTGTGCCGCACCCAGTGCCACTCAAGAAAGAGGCCTGACAGTCTTAAAATGCTGGCACAGGAAGACCCATGAAGCCAAGGCCAACTTTCCCAGGTTACAGATGGGGAAACTGAGACCCAGGGAGGTGAAGGGAATCGCTCCCAGGCCTTCGAAGGTGGTACTAGGACCACCATCTGGATCTCCCAGGCCTGTGGACGTGCTGACCACCATGGGCCCATGGCACCCACTCTCCTGGTTTTCCTCTCCTCTCCCTACCTGCTTTCTCCCTGCTGCCCACCCTGGCTTCTCTAATACTAGGCACTCACGCTCTGCCCTGGCACCTTATCTTGCCTTTACCACACATCATCCTGTGTATCCTCCTCATCCTGGCCGCATCTCTCTTTCTGGGGGCAACAGGGCACCTCTCCCTGTCTGACGCCCCACACGCACTGCACGTGCAGCTCACACCAATGGAATGCACTTGTAATTCCCTGCCCAAACCTGCTCCTCCGCGCATCACAGTTGCCCACGCCAGAATTCTGGATGTCATCCTTGACCCCTCAAAGTGCTGCTGCATTTACTGCTGCCTCCCACACAAGGAGCCTGACGTCCGCCCTCATCAGTGGCCAGCAGGCAGGTGTCCACAGAACAAAACCCGCCATGACGCCAAGCGCGCCCTTCTCCGACGCTGGTGTTGTGTTTTGTCTTTGTTACGCCTTCCTGTTTTTGCCATCTGTGGCAGGAGCAGGCACCAAATGTTCCAGAAGCATTTGGGGAGAAAAACTAAACTTGCGAGCCCCCTAGCTACTAACTTAATTTTCATTGTGTGGAGGATGGGGAGTGGGTTTCTGAGGCCGAGCAGGAACAGTCAATTGTGGCTAAGCCATGACTCTGGCCTCTTTCCTTAACCACACCCACTTCATGACTCCAATAAAGTTGTAGAATGTTCTAGAGTTCCACAGCAGGTCACTACTGTCTGTCTGTTCCCAGGGATCCTCTGCAGGGAGCAGACCTGAGGAGGCCAGCGGAAGGTGGAGCATTCACAGAACACACACAGGCAGGGACCCAGAGGGGTTTGCTCTTCCCAGGAAGAGATGGTCAGTTATCACAGGCCTGTGGGCGGCGCCTGCAGCTGATTTCAGGGACGCTAACAGCAGCAATCCCCAATTATCTAGCACTTTCTACTTGCTCCACACGAAGACAAATGCATCATTCAATCCTCAAAACTACTCCACGAAGAGACTGCTACATTATCCCCACTTTGCACACAAGAAAACTAAGGCTCACTGATCTCACTGCCAATCACAGAGTCCAGACTGGAACTCAGACCTGCGTGATGCAGAAGCTCAGGCTCACACCCTATGATGTGGCTTCCCCAACAGCATAGCACACTGCCTGAGCCACAGTCTCCTGAAATGAGGACTCATCCCAACCAGTCACCCCAAGTAGGCCCTAAAGCAAGTACGAACGAGTCGAGAAGCGCACTTCCAGTGCATGAAGTCCCAGCGTGTCTGAGGGATTCACAGACCCCACAGAGCTGCCATGAGCAGAAACAGAGGGAGAAATGCTCAGTGTACCCACCCCCAGTGACTTTTACAAAAGGCTGCTCTGGGGAGGTTGAGGCTGTCCCTTCCTGGCTGCAGCCTGTGATTGACACACAGTCTCTGACACAGAGTCTCAGACACACACCCCATTCCCTACAGCCCCTCACCTCCAGGGAGCCCATCTTCATGGTAGAGCCAGGCACGGTGCGAGGCATGGTCCGGCTGCGCTCCCCTGGCTCGGGCACTTGGCGGGCGCTGGGTGTCGGTGGTGGCGGTTGGAAGGTCATTCCATAGGGATTCTGGAGAGACCCATAGGCAGGGCCCAGCCCCAGGCCCGAGTGGTCCACGGACAGGAAGCTGGGGTAGCCTTCAGTGTGGGCCACTGTCTTGGCAGCCCGCCGGGGGGTCCCCTCCGGCCGAGCCCTGGGGGCATCCTCACCGCCTCCACCCCCACCGCCAGGCTGCAGGCTCAAAGTCCGCCGAGGCAGCACCATGTAGTCCCCCTCAGAGCCCGGCTCAGTGGGCCGCAGCCATGTGAGGTCCAGCTGCCGCAGGCCGCCCTCCCCACACATGTACACAGGGTTGGCCTCCTGCGGGGGCGGCGGCTCCCCCAGCCCTGGTGAGGCTGCCATGGGCACCAGGATATTCCCAGGCAGTGGTGAGAAGCTGAGGCTGCCCTCAGGGCCCACGAGGCAGGACTTGGGCTCCTCATCCTCATCCAGGGACAGGCGGGATAGTGTGCCCGTGATGGTGGACGGGTTGCAAGTGTTGACCTCCTTGAACAGAACTGGGGGCAGGAGTGGGAGGGAGGGGGTGAGTCCTGAGGAGAAGGAACCTCCAGATGTCCTTGCCCAGGCTGGGGAGGTACCAAGCCCCTGCGCTTGGACAGGAAAGGAAACTGGGTTCTGGAGAGATGGCTGGGTGGTTGGTAATCTCTCACATACAAGAGGGGTTAAGAAGACAATGGCCCCAAAGTCCCCACAGTGAGACAGGGCAAGAAACAAAGGCAAGGCCCAGCTCCCAATGTCCTGGTGCAGGTCCCGACTTTGACCCCATAGCCCCAGGGCTGTCAAAGGGCTTTGTCTTCCCACCTCCCTGTGCAGCAGTTCCCCAGGAGACAGAAATGGAAAGCGATTCTGGTAAGAATCTGGAAATCATATAATAACGTAACACTCTGTACCGGGGTCCTGCTAAGGACTCGATGTTCCGTGATTCAGGCATGCCCCTGAGCCTCCAACCTGCCCTGGGAGGACAGTATTCTCTCCTTTACAGGTGTGTTCACTGAGGCTGAGAGAGGCAGGTTGTTTGCCCAGGGTCATACAGAAAGGGACATTCGCAGCCTTGTATCCAACTCAGGGCTGTCTAACTTCGAAGCTGGACTCCAGCAGCCAGAACTCCATCAGGGCCTCCCATGATGGGGCTCGGGGCCTCCCCTTCTCCAACCCCAGGGCCATTCTCAGCTCTGTCACGGCACACTCACCTGTTTGACAAGCCAGATCCACATCCTTTTCAAAGTCTGACTATAGGCGGAAAGGGAGGGGCAGGTGGGCAGAGGGAGGATTAATGTAACAGGGTGGGAGGAGGCTCAGGCTCTCCCCAGCCAGCTTTGCCCAGTCTGCCTGCCTGAGGGTTGCCCATGGCCCAGTCCACAGCCCAGCAGAGCCCAGGCATGGTCTACCCCAGCCCTACCTGATGGCTGGGAAAACTGAATGGGGGAAGGATTTCCCAATGCCACCCATGCATTAGTGGCTGAGCCTGAATCAAACCCAATCCCTATCCCAACCCTGCCATGGATGGGGAAGGTAAATGGTCTAGGGCAGGAAGCCTGGGGTGTGGGGTGCCCAGAATCTGCCCAGGCCCTGCCCAGGCCCCTAACTCACCAGGATCTGCAGCTGCCCGTTCTTACATGAGTCAGGGGAGTCTTCGCTCTCATCAGCCCGGCACACCCCCATCTGGCACTTCACCACATCCTGGACCTGGGGACAGAGGGCGCCTGCTAGGCCTGCGGCCGCTGCAGGGCCCCCAACCACAGCTGGCTGTGCTTCCCACCCCAGATGCCCAGGCAAGTGTGGAAAGCAGGCAACAAACACATCCAGCCTTGGGGAAGGTGATGACACCTGGGTGGGATGCAAGGGGAGGAGGAGACCCAGGATGCCAAGGATAAGCATAGGGGACAGTTGTGGGTACCCCGGGCTATCAGCTTCCACACTAAGGGCTGCCCAGATGGGGCCTGGAACACCCCGGTCAGGGCCTTGACCCTCCCGGTCTGCACGGTGGGGAAGAAGCCAGGGGCCTGGCAGGTGTGGTGGGTACACAAGGGCGGGAGAGGCCCAGCCCCACCTCTCGGCGCAGGAAGCAGTGCACAGCAGTGATGACAAAGCCCTGCGCAGAGTTGAAGACAGCAAAGAGGGCCTGGAAGAGGACGGAACGGCGGTCTGTCATAGCCAGGACGGCAGACATCCAGGTGAGCGCCAGCAGGGGCAGCACCACGCAGGAGCTCCAGAGTGAGGCCCTGAGGGGACAGTGGCAGAGCCCATCAGAGTGATACTCCAGGGGACAGGATGGCTTGAGCCTAGGCCTCCACTCAGCTGGAGCCCTTCAGCTGCCCAAGACTGGGAGGGCCCCAAACCCCAGGGCCTCAGTAATGTCCCCAAGCAGAGAGGGGCTGAGGAGCCGGAGCCAGAGAAACAGAACAGAGACCGAAAGCAGCGAACTACAGGGTCAGAGCAGGGACCAGGAAGGTGGGGAGGGACACAGAGACACAGACAGTGGAAAGGGACGGGGAGAAAGAAGAGGAGGTAGACAGAAGCAGATGCTGTTTCAGCCCCAACTTGCACAGAATCACCTGAGAAGCTTTTTTAAAATGCAAAGGGCCTGGATGGCATCCCCAGAGCCTAAATGGGTAGGCTAGGGAGGGGGACTGGAAGAGGGACAAAAAGACAACAACCAGTGAGAGAACGCATGCGACAGAGACACCCAGACAGAAAGATTAAAGAGGCAGAGCACGCCGGGGACATCCAGAGCATGAATCCTCAGGGAGAAGACCGGGGGCCAGGACCAGTGAAGCAGAACTCCCCACACACACAGAGAAGGTGCCAGGCTCCCAGGCACTGCTCAGAGCCTTGGGCAGAAGGATCAGAGCTGGGGCTGAAAGCTGGGGTTGGGGCCTCCCTGCCAGGGGAGGGCTGAAAAAAAGCAGACGGGGCCTGGCATCCGAGCCATTCCCACCCCTCCCTAACCTGCTACAGCACACGAGGGACAGCGGGGCCACCATACCCTCCCGGGCCAGGTGCCACACTCAGCCCACTCTCCTTTGCAAACACCCCCAGTGGGAGAGTCAGGCACAGCTCTGGGCAAGGCAGAGGGTGGCACCATTCCACAGAGACAGCCGGGGGAGGCCAAGGCAGAGAGATGGGCAGGGGGCCAAGACCTGCCCTAGGAAGAGCAGTTCAGGGCTGTTCAGCCTGGCAGGGGGCGGGCACAATGGGCTCTGAAGCCCCTGGAGGTGGAGCCAAGACCAAGAGAGGGTCTAATCACAGTAATAAGAGCTACACTGATTAACCACCAATTCTCTACCAGGCCCTACACTGAACACTTTACATATATTACTTCAAATCGTGATCAAAATAACTCCAATTAACAGGCATGGGATTATTATCCCAATTTATAGATGAGGAAACTGGAGTGTGCCCAGCTGGGCAGGGAGAAGCACAGTTGGGATACAAACACAGCTTGACCGACTCCAAAGCCCAAGCATTGAAACAGCTAGTGCAGACAGGGTGAGGGAGGCAGACGGCAGCCCAAGACAGAGGGAGCTTCGCAGTGACGGTGCCAGCCGCCTCCAGAGGCTCTGAGCTCCCTGACCCTGCAGGTGTGCAAGATAAAGCTGGACCTCACTAAGCAGGGAGGCTCGGATGGATTTCAGGCCCTGGGTGGGAGGCTGGGCCTACGGTCTTTGTGGATTCGTCTCACCCTCGCATAACTGGGATTTTAAGATTCTCAGATGCTAGGGCGGGGGTCTCAGTGAATTAATTCTCTACCTACATGATTCTCTGTCTCCAACTGAGGGTGAGATTCAATGCCTCTGAAATGCTAAGTCTCAGATTCTATGACAGATGATAAGACTCAATGATTCACTCATTCTAACATGCTTAGCTTCTGATTGTCTTATTCTAAGATTCTATCATTCTAATTCTAAGGTTCTATAGCTCAAAAATTCTAAGGCTTAAGATTGTCTGAGTCTCTGTAGGTTGGGGGTGTGGGGCTGTGCAGGATAGAACATTAGCTGGGAGTGAGGGCAGGGGCGGGATCCAAGGGTGGGCGAAGGAACCGGGCACCTGTGGGAAGCACAGACATCCACTCCTCATCGCCTTGGCCACCTCTTGCCGAGCCCTTGAGAGTGTGTGGCGGCTGGCAGGAAAGGGTAAGCTTTCCAGGGCACTGGGCTGATATCCCTCCTCCTCCCCCCACCATGGGCACTGCCCCCCCAATTCCTTTGCCCCACCCACCCCCACCGCCCCCCAGGGGGCACGACTAACATGGCGTTCCTGGCCGAGGCTGAGCTGAGCAGGGGGCTGGGGACCGCTCCACACGCTGAGCAGGGGAGGAGCAGGCTGGCCCAGGGGCACCGCTCCGACCTCGGGGGCGGCACAGACATGGGAGAAGGAGGGGAAACACATGGGAAGCCGGGAGATGGGGCAGAGTGAGCCCCGAGTGGGGTGGGAGGGGAGGGCAGACGAGAGAGAGAGAGCTGGGTTAGGGTGGGTGAGGGGCTGCGGCTGAGCATTCCAGGTGCCCACCTTGCCTGCAACCTTGATGCAACCAAGGTTGGGGAGCCCCGGTCGCATCATCGAGCCCTGAGTCTCCAAGAGCACCCATGTCCCTCCCTCCCTGCACCATTTCCAGAAAGGCCAAGTCTCAGAGGCCCTCCCCTTACCCGGCCCTCTGCTTCTTGGATTTGTCGGAGATGCCATCACGTGCCATGAGCTTGTTGAAGACGATGATTCCGATGAGCATGTTCACCTGGGGGCCCAGTGGAGTGGAGTGGGGGAGATAGGATCACCAGGTGCCCTCCTGGCAGGGAAATTCCCACATGGGAGCTGGAGTGCAGGGAGGAGGTAGAGGGAGAAACAGGATGACCCTCTGGGGCCACGCCCCTTCCAGGATGCTGAACGGGCACGTACCAGGACAATGACGGCTGCAGGGCCCACAAAGGCGTAGAGCAGGCCGCCCTCCAGGGAGAGCCAGCAGCTGGGGTGGGGGAGAAGAAGGGTGTCAGACACCCGGCAGCCTCCCTCCCCACCCTCAAAAACCACCCCTCAGTCCTCCCAGGCTGCCATGCCCGCATGGCCAGTGCAGTCTGAGCCCCACACAGTGAGAGTGATCCACTGGCTCCTGCTGAGCCTCGGTTTCCCCTCCAACAAAGGTCCAGAACATTAGGCTCATCCCCCAGGGCTCCCATGGGGATGACACAAGGCTGACTCCTGAGCTAAACAGTCCCTTAGGGATTACCCAGTCCCAGCACATTCCCTCAGTCAGGGAAACTGAGGCTCAGAAATGGGGAGGAACTTGTCCAAAGACCCACAACAGGCATGGGCCAGGATTTCAGCTGGCCGCCCAGTCCAGTTCCCTAACAGATCCACTAACCCCTACTACCCACCACGGGAGGCCCACGTACTAGCTGGATGTACCGTATCCTTTGGTTCGGGTAAAGCCAACAGACACGGCCACCACCAGGGCAGGCAGACCTGGGGGAGTGGGGGCGCCAGAGTGAGACGGCTGCTGGTCTTCAGGGACCCCTTGTTCTCCCAGACTCCCAGCCCAGCTGACCCCTGTGCCCAGAGAGCTGGGCCAGGGCCAAAGCTGAACCTCTCTGGCTGCCCCTGCCCACCAAGGCCCAGCAGCAGAGTCCAGCACTGGCCCTGCTCACCCCAGCCCAGGCAGAGGAAGCGCTTGCGAACGAGGCGGGTGCGCATCCGCCCAATGACAGCCAGGTAGGACTGCCAGGCCTCGGTAAGCACCCAGCAAAAGGAGGAGAGAAAGAAGAAGTGCAGGAAGGCAGCCGTCATGGTGCACACGCCCTGCAGGGAGAGGGAATGGGAGGGAGTGGCCCTGAGCAGCCGCCAGGGCAGGAGGCGCCGGGCTTCCCACGCCCGCTGCTGGGCGCTGCCACAGCCGCCCACCTGAGCCCCGCCCCCCACAGAGCCCTGCCAGGCTCCCCCGCCTTCCTGCACCCACACACAGCACGACACGGGCCTGGTGACACACACACAGCACTCGGCATCTAGGGAGGCGGGTGGGCAGGCCGCCCACGCACAGACGCGGCTGGCAGGGAGGGGGACAGACATGAGCACCTGCCACATCACAGCCGGGCAGGCCCCGTGCCTGGCGCTGTGCAGAGAAGGCCAAGGGGGCATAGGGAACAGTCTGCACAGGTCATCCACAGGTAGGTGGCAAAGGAGGCCTCACTCGGGCTCCCACACGCTCACAGACACGAGGAGGCCCAATGCCACCTGCCCAAAACACACCCGGCGCTCAGCTCACACACACATTTGCTGATGTTCACAGACGTTCCTCACTTGAGTACACACCCCCTCTCCAACGTCTTCACATACGGTCTCACACACTATTTCATACACACTCTAATCTCAGCATGGGGCACGCACACGCCACCACTGATGGACATACAAGCAAACACACACACTGTGCTCTCCACCCTCACCCCTCCACCCTCCACCCCGCTCACACCCTGGCAGCCCTGGAAGCCTGCACCTGCCTTGCTCAGCACCCGGGACTGGCCCACGAGGATCAGGATGTTGGATGCCAAGATGGAGAGGCAAAAGTTCAGCAAGATGATGGAGCGCTCAGATTTTATGAACCTGCCGGGGCACAGCAGGCAGAGACAGAGGCGCTGGCTGCCCTACCCGACCTGGTGTGGCTGGCCACCTCCCGCGCCCCTCCCCCCTCACCAGCCACCAGAGCCAGGTGTCAGACCTACCTCCAAAAGGCGGCATAGATGGCGAGCAGAGTGAGCAGTGCCATGCACGACACCGCACAGCCGATCACCAGGGGGACCGAGGGGGAGCCCGCCAGCTCCAGGGTCTGGAGAAGATGGGCAGACGGTCAGATGGGCAGACGGTCAGATGGGCAGACGGTCAGATGGGTAGATGGTCAGATGGGTTGCTGGGAGAGGGGAGCTGCAGGGGTGCCCCGTTCCTTCATCTACCACAGACTGGCATACCCATAGGCAGAAGGGCAACACCTTCTAGATGTTGTACTCATGCATGCACAGAACAGACCCAGGTATCCATGTGGACACATATTTACGCTCAGTCACCTGCACTCTTCCACACACCCAGACACACACATGTGCACACACACACACACACAACTGGCCACTGCTGCATACCCCCAGGCAAATATCATTGCTGTCAGCACAATCCCAGGGACACAGACTTCCACGTGCAATCCCACAAGTGCACCTGCAGATGCACATTCAGGATCACCCAGGTGCCTGCCAACACCATCACTGATGACTGCTGGAAGCCCAGGGCCTCCTCCCTTGTCCAGCCCAGGCACCTCTGTTCCACTCACCAGGTCCTTGGGCGGCTGGGCCAGCACAGCAAAGGTGGACAGGTGCTGGCACTGGCAGCGGGTGTGAGCTGCCTGGGTCTCCAGGGTCTGGCAATTTTCAGTGTCCCAGTCTCCTGAGCTGGCATCTCTTGGGTAGGGGAGAGATTCAGTGAGCCCCAGGCCAGCTACATGGCCTTGCCCCCAGTCCTGGCCACTGCCCAAGGACAGGCTAAATCCACAGTAAGGCCACATCCACGAGGCAACAGCAGGGAGGCCCAGGATATGTTCTTGACCCCTTAGGCTAGGATGGCACCAAAAATCCCTCTTGCCTTTCAGGCAGGAGACCCCTTTCTGACAAGGGGCCCTAGGGCTGCTCCCTTCCTCACCCAGAGGAGCCACCCAACTCACGCTCTGGAGTAGTCCCAGCTGGCGCAATGGGGATCCGTGGTGCCCTAGGGAGCAGAAGACATGAGTGCAGTCTAAAGAAGAAGCTCACCACACCCCACCACTGCCCATGCCATGGGGGCCACAGCACCTCCCACACAGGTCCAAGGTTCAGCCCACCATCAGGGACAGAGTGCGTCCCACCAGGCAGGCCTCTGGCCACCCAGGTTGGGGTGCACCCAGGGTTTCTGCGTGGATCTCCACTCACATTGATGATGTAGGAGAGCTCCACAGTGATGAGGGGCTCGGCTGGAGGCTGGGTAGGGGGGCGCACAGTCACTGTCATCACCCGCGATGTGACGGCCAGTGGGGGCCTGGGGGACAGGTACTGAAGTCAGCTCCTGCCAGCGGGTGCCAGCCCCCATCAGAAACCCTGAAGCCGCTTTGGATTGGGGGGGCAGAGGTTTCCAGGGAGCCAAGACCTAGGGGAAGGCCTAGCTCAGTGGGGTCCAGGACCTCGGGTGAGGTCTAGAGCTCTGTCCATCACGCCCTGGGTGGCAGCCCAGCCTCTGGGAGCAGCATGGATATATTTGAGAAGCACGTATCCAGAGCCAGGCAAGGGGTTCCTGAAGGCGGAGGAGGCTGCCGTGGATCTCTGCAGCCAGCACTGGCTCAGTCCTCCTTCCCTTACCTGGGCCTTCCTGGACCCTCAGCAGCCCCATCCACCCATCCCCAGGACTCACCTGGGGGGCGGCAGGATGAGGCCAAGGGTGCGGTAGAGCACAGCACCAATCACAAAGTAGGAGGACTCATCGGGGTCTGCTGGGAGGAGGCGCTGGTGGGAGTGGCCCGGGCCAGGGGGCACCGTTCCTGGGCCCCTCCCCCTGCCAGGGCTGCCTGCTGCCCCAGATGTGGCTGGCTTCCCTGGGGAGGAGAGGCTGAGCACCTCCTTGGGCAGGAAGAGGCGGTCCTCTGAGTGCCGCACCCAGTCTTTCATGCCCCGGCGGCCCCGCATGGGGAACGTGATGTCGCTGGACACAGCTGAGACGGGCTCTCGCTGAATGCTGATCACTGCAGTGGGAGAAGGGTGGGCAGAGACAGACAGAGGGGCAGAGGCAAAGGGTGGCAGACCAGGGGAAGAGATAGATGTAAGGGAAACACGTACCAGGAAAGGAAGATGAGGACACCGAAGTTGGTACAAACACAGAGACAGAGAGATGTACACAGAGAAACAGACCACACAGAGAAGAAGGAGAGGGTGGAATGTGGAGAGAAAGACACAAATATGGGGTTAGGTAGAGAAAAGACAGAACCTCCTGAGTTCTGGCACATTCAGGACCCCCTCCCCTGCCTGCCTCCTTCTACCTAGATTCTCCGTGACAATCAGAGAGCTCTGGAAGGCCTTGAGAGCATCGCCCACCAGGTGAATGAAGTCCTCCACGACACGGAGCAGGTGCACAGAGCCAGGGGACACCTGGGGACAGAGAGTGTGTAAGGGTCCAAGGCAGGGTGGGTCACGGGAGGAGAAGCTGGCAGCTGTGCCCCGCACCTGCTGAGCATCGTCCCACTTCTCCTTGTTTTCCGCATCCACCATGAAGCTCACCACCTGGAAGAAGCGCTGGGGAGAGAGCAATGAGTGGCAGGGGGTCCTAGCCCCAGGGAACAGGGGGTTTCCCCCACTACAGCCAAACTTGCTGCCTCTGCAGCAGACTCTGCCTAGGGGCCTGGCCTCCCCCTTCAGTCTGGGCCTTCTCCACCCTCCGCCCTCCTTCCTCCTAGGCGGTACCTGCACATCATCAGCTGAGGGCACGTAGGTGGCCCTCTTAAAGGTGTCAGTGACATTCCTCAGAATGTCCACAGAGAAGAGCAGGTCCCCACTATAGTAGGTGCGCCGGGCCAGTAGCTCCTGCAGGCTGCGCACCACCTGTGACATGCCCTCGCCCGCCAGCATGCGCTGCCCCTTGGCCAGGTGCTCCCTAAGCTGTAGGTGATGAGGGGGCCACAGTCACTGAAGTGTCAGGAGCTGGAACCAGACCCTGGCCCATCCCACTCCAGTCCACCCACTGCTTGCATCCACGGGGAGAGAAAGGGGGAAAGGGTCAAAGAGGCTCAAAGGGGCGCACAGGGGAGACAGAATCCGAGAAAGAGACTCATAAAGACAGAGAGAATCCCAAAGCGTACTTTAAAAAAGACTGAAATAGAAACACCTAGAGAAAAAAAGGTGTTCAGATGTACATATGAAAGATATAAGCACAGTATGGGAACAGGGTACCTCCCCATCCCAAAGGGGTCATGTGTAATGAGTGTGTATGTGTGGGCGCGCGCGCGCGCGCGCGCACACACACACACACACACACAGTCTCTTTCTCTCTTTCTCTCACTCTCTCTCAACACAAGCTCTAAATGCATTCACACAATTAATACCCAGTTACAGTCAAACATGTACACATATTTGCTGACACTGCTCTTACCCTATGACTGGCCCTGGGCTGGGCGCTGGGGACACAAAACTAAATTCAATGTTTCCCCTGCCTTCCAGGAGGCCCCAGTCTAGCAGCACACACAGATACTTGGATGAGCACCTAATGACTGAGGAGCTCATTCTGCAGGAGTGCAGAGGTAGGCACCAGGGATAAAAGAAGACACTTGAGAGTCAGGCCTTGAGGTATGAGTAGGAGTTTGCCAGACAAGGAGAGGCACAGCCAGGCAGAAGTGGGCACAGCATATGCCAAGGCACGTGGGAATGAGTGAGAATCACGCTCCCTCCACCCCTTAGCAGAGTCTGAGACAGATTCTGCGGTGCCCCAGCCCAGCAGGGCGCACTCACTGACAGATACAGGTAGCGGTACTCATGGGAGATGCAGCGAGCAAAGCTGGGCAGCCCCCAGTATGCCACGCCTTGGGCACTGAGGAGACAGCGGCGGCTGGCAGATCCTGCAGGGCAATAGGACAGAGGTCTGGGCATGGGCACTGAGCTCTCACCCACACTCCTCCACACCTCAGAGAGGCTGGGGGTGCAGAAGGGGGGCAATGAGAAGGGGGGCAATGAGAATGAATGGGGAAAGCCACCTGCCCCTTACCTGAGGCATTCGGGGGGCACTTGTTGTAGATGATCTCACCAGCAGCTGCCTTCTTCCACGTCATCAGCATCACGTACTCATCCCTGCACATCTCGTGGAAGGCTGTGGGTGCAGGAGTAAGGCTCAGCTGGGCCCGTACATGGGGCCCCCAGCCCCCAGGGTCATTAGGGCAGTACCTGGACACCTCTTCTCACTACAAGGCTTCACCTCCTCTCCGGTGCCCTCGCAGGGGTAGCCCTGCGTGCCCGTGGCCTGGCACATGCGGAAGCGGCGCTGCCAGCCTGTGTCACACGTCTTAGAGCACAGGCTCCATGCATTCCATGGCCCCCACTTGCTATCAGTGGCTGTGGGAGAGGGGAGGCATGAGTGGGCCCAGGTGCCCCCATGGCCAGAGCTGCCACCTGCCACCCCTGGGCCAAGCACTCACCTGGGCACTCGAGGTTGCTGCACTCCCGGGTGTCAGTGAGGGCACCCGTGCATGTGGCCCAGGCTGGGCCCGCCACACTGCACTTCCGGCTGCGCTGCTGGGTCCCATTGGCACAGGACGTGGAGCATGGGCCCCAGGGACCCCATTCTAGCCACTGGCCTTCCACTGCATGGGGAGACACAAGCAGGGGTGGCTGTTGAGCAGGATGTGTGAGGGCTGGTGGTGTGGAGCACCAGAGGGAGACCCAGAGCCTGCTAGGCATTCAGATTTGAGTCAGGCCAGACCCACTGGAGTGGGGAGGGGAGGGGGTTATGAGGGAGGCTGGAGTGAGCAGGTAGTGCCTGGGCCTCATGCTGCCTGCCTGCCACCAGTTCCAGAAATACAGGACATCTCTCCTCTTAGCACCAGGCACAACTCACTTCTGGCTAAGGGAAGGGGCTGCAGGGGTGTCTTCTGATCTTTGCCAGTACTTCAGCCGAACTTTGTGTCCTCTCACAGTCCAGCTGGCCATGCACCAAAATGCAAGGGCAGCCCACGACTTGGAGAAAGAGTGGTCCCCTTTTGATGGAGTCACAGGATACTAACTCAAGTCAGGGCTAGGGGGTCACCTCGCACACAGGCAGGCATACTTCTCCAGTCTCCCCATGCTTGGTCAAAGTTTACGGGGCTCCCAGGGGCAGGTCACTGGACCTGATTGCCTCCCCAGGTCTCCCAACCCCCCACCGGGCTGGCCAGCGCCCTCATGGAAGCCCACGGGCGCTACTGACCCGGGCAGGCAGCCATACTGCAGAGCTTAGTCTGCAGCTCGGGACCCTCGCAGGCCTTGCCGCCGTGCTGTGGGGGCACGCAGGTCCGCATCCGGCTCCGGGACCCCCGCCCGCAGCTGCGGGAGCACAGGCTCCAGGACCCCCACTCCTCCCACACGCCGTGCACTGCAAGGAAGCACGTGGCCGGTGGCTGGGCGGCACCATGGCCCCGCCCACCACCAGAGCCTGCCCATCCGCCCACCAATCAGGAGCTCCGCAGCTCTGCGGCTGCTCCTCATTGGCTCTGCCCCGGGTTCTGTTGACAGGGGGATCTCCCAGGGCCCCACCAAGGCACGACCCTTCGAAGGGATGTGCAAGACCAAGGCTTCTGGTCCTAATTCACATAGGATAGCCCCTGTGGACGCCTGGACAAGGAGGCCAGGACCAAAAGAGGAGGAGAACCAGGGGTCCTCTCCTGAGGGCACAGGAAAATTCAGGAAAGGACCCAGGATCCACGCCATTCCACCCCTCCCCACCCCACCCCTAGACCCAGAGCCTCAATACAACACAGCAGTCCGGGGGCAAGAGAAGTGCCCTTCCCAGCCCCAAGCGCAAAGACACACAAACATGAACCTCTACACAGACACCGACACACCGAGCTCACACTCTGGAACACAGCTTTGCCCCAGGGCTTTGCAAACTCCTGCCACACCCCCAGGTACCAAGAGCCCTTCCCAGGTAGGCCCTGCTCTAAATCCACAATACCACTGGCATGGCCTAGGCCCCACTTCACCCCCTCACGGAGCAAGGAGCAGGACTGGCTGAGGCTGCCCTGCCCTTACTGTCTCAAGCAAGCACATGCATTTCCTTAACAACTACACACTCAACTGAGGGAGGCTTGGGGGAGGCTCCCTGGAGAGGGGGAGTCCAAAGGAGGGAGGGGAAGGTCAGGGAAGTGGCATTTGTCTTAGATCTTGAAGGATAGGCTGAATTTGAATAGCCAAGGTGGGGGAGGAAGGATAGGACAAGAATCAGCAAATGCAGGGAGGTGGGAAAGTGCGCAAGCTACCGATATGGCCAGAGCGGAGTGGGTAAAAACATGAGCCTTGGTTACCAGGATGCAGGCATTGGGGGAATGATGTGCCCAGAACCGGACCCAGTAGCATGGGCCCTGGTCTGATCCATCTGTGCCCCCAGTGCCCTGCGCCAGGCTGGCATGGTGCACAGTTGGGCATGGTGTGGGGAGCAGCCACATTTATAGAATGAAAGGAGGAGGCAACCAACCATTTTGGAGATTAATCTGCCCGAGTACCAGGCAGGACCTAACCCTGCAGGCAGATGGGGTGGGGAGGAGGATGGGCCTACCTGGGCAGGTGGCTGAATTGTTGCAGGGCCGGGTCTCCCGCAGGGGCCCGCTGCACAGGGTCCCATAGGGGGAGGACACGCAGGAGCGGGTCCGCACCTGCAGACCCTGCCCACACGTCAGGGAACACACGCTCCACGGGGACCACTCCTCAGCCGCCGGGTCGCCTACGAGAGAGGGACAGCGTCGGCGGCAGGGGGCACCTCCCAAGCACTCAGTCTCATAGGGATAGGGGGAGCGGCAGTAAGGTGGGGGCAGGCATCAGAGGGATCCTCCTACCCTGACCCCAAGTAACAGACTCTTCAGGAGGCCACCCAGCCCTTCCCACAAGCTTCATGTGGCACAGATGCGACTGAACTCCAGGACAGAGACAGACAGGCACACACCAAGCACACACGCCACCAGACACACACAGTCGGGCCCCCGCCGCAGAGGAAGGGAGGCGGGCCCGAGTTACCTGTCTGTGCCATGTATAGCCCAGGCTCATCTGCAGACCTCGGCCACTGGGTTTTCACTTTCGGTTCCTCTTCCGGCTCCTCACCTGGAACACGGAGGTGGTGGCAGGGGCTCAGCAAAGGCCAGCTAGGTCCTGCCACAGTGGCACAGTGAAGGCAGCCTTGCTTGCCCTCCGCCTGAGGGCCTGGAACCAACTGCATGATGCCCTCTCAGGATCACATCCTGCCCTCGGTCCCACCACTACTGCTTCAGACAAGGAAACTTAGGTTCAGAAGGCTACACAGGACTAGCCCCTGGCCTCACAGTCATCTTTTCCACCTCTTGCCTCAGCCAGATGTGGGGGAGATTTAAGGGGCACGGCCACCCACATGAAAAAGCTCTGGGAACGCTTCTGTGCCAAGTGCGGCCCATACCCCTCTCCTTTAGTCCTCTCACTGGAAAGAAGAACCATCATCTCTGTTTACAGATGAGGAAACTGAGGGCTAGAAAGGGGAAGTGCCTTGTCCAAGAGCACACAGCTGCATTTGCTCCTCCACTGGACTGACTTCTAGGGACTGAAGAAACATCCAAGCTGAGCTGCGGCAACCCTGGCCCCGAGCCTATCTCTGAGATACAGTTCATGCTCCTCAAGCAGCACTGGACTATGACCTGGAGGCACAGGTCAGAATGCCACCCCATGAGACCCAAGGGGCCTAGGGCAGGTGCCCACATGCAACAGACCTTTCTCCTGCTGGCCCTGAGGCCAGGAGAGCAGCAGGTGCTTGAGGAGGCCAGGCTACCTTCACCCTGGCCTCACCAGGCTCTCAGCTGTCCTGATTTATGTGTCTGGTCTAGGCCTTGGAAGCACTACTAGCCCTGGTGGCTTCCATTCTCCAAAGCCTGGCCCTCCTGCACAGACATGCGCTCATCAGGGCCCTCTCTCACAATGGGGTGTCAGGGAGGGGCAGACATGGGCGCAGAAGGGAAAGGCCCAGCAGCCTCTGCATGAGCAGGTGGGACTGGAAGAGCCTTTGAGGATGGGCTCACCCCACGCTGTCCCCAGAGTATTAGGTGCTCCTCTCCCCCACCTCCAGGCTCCTTCCTAATCCTAAAAGCCGGCAGCACGTGACAGGCGCTCTGAGTGTGAAGAGAGCCACCAGGGCTGCCTCTTCCTGCCCCCTGCTGCCCAGCCCAGGCACAGCAGCCGAGAGGAAGCTCTTTCTCACCAAGCATGAGGAGCTGCCACCCTGAGCAAACCCGCTGCCTGGGGGCTCGGAACTGCCATCCAGCTCAGCCTCTGGTCTCATCCACTCTGGGGCCTTTCCCTCCACGTCAGTCACCAGCCCCAGGGCCTGAGCCACACGGTCCCTGAAATTTCTCCATCTCTGAAACCTGGACTCCCAGAAGAGCTTTGGAGTGAGTTAACCCTGGATCCCAAACGGGGTGTTGACACTGACCAGCTGCGTGGCCTCAGGCAGGTCTCTTCACCTCTCTGACCCTGCTTTATCCTCTGGAGAACAACATTCATTATACTCCGTCCCCAGGACTCGTGAGGACCCCCTGCCAGGAGGGCCCTGAACCCCTCAGCCCCCTGCTTGGCACACGGCAAGAACTCAGAAGACAGTCGCTCTCGTTTATTTTTATCATCTCCCTTCTCTTCACAGCCTCCACCCCTTCCAGCCCCTCGTGTGCTACCCGAGCCTACTCCCTCTGAATAGCATCTGCAGTTCCACTTGGCCCCTGCCTCTCTTGGGACCACAGAGGAGGTGGCAGGGCCAGGCGTGCCAGCTCCTCGATCCCCTCCCCCAGCCTTCCGTCATGCCCGCTCAGCCGTCCCCAGCCCTGGAGCCTTGTGACAAGCTACCCTCTCCACGCCCACCCCCAGGCTGCTGAAGAAATCTATGGCTGTGCCAACTGGCACCGTGACAGCTTCAGGGGCTCCACATCCGCTGGGCACCCGGGGCTTCTCAGTGGCCCTTCTTGGCTCCATTCCCTCCTCATTCCCCACCGCGGCCATCCTGCACCTTGTCCTCTCTCCTCAAGCCCATCTCTGCCCACTCTCTCAGCGATGACCTCGACATCGGGAGCCCCCAACTTCTTGCCCAGCCTCTCCAACTACCAACTTCCCTGCAGCCCTTCTCCCCACAAAGGCCAGCTCTGTGGCCTGGGCCTGCATCCCCCTCCTCCTGCCTTCAGGAGGGCTCCACCCATTATCCCCTCTCGTCAGCACCCATCAGCATTCTCCCCTTGCAGCAGCCCAGGAACGGATCCAGGCCTCCTCCCTTCTTGGACAGGCCCTGCTCTGACCCTCTGCTTCCCACCATCAGTGACTGGTCCGCAGCCGGCACTCTGGTTTTTCACCTGACACACCACTTCCTGGCTCAAATGTCACCTCCCCTGTTAATCCACTGCAGTCTGGCTTCTGCCCACATCTCTCTGCTGAACGTGCTCTTGATAAAGTCATCAGCGCCCTCCGTGTTGCTAAATCCTGTGGACACTTTGCAGACCTGGTCTTGCTTCACCCCTCAGCAGCATTTGGTCCTGTTGACTCGTCCTGCCTTGAAGCACTCTCCTGGTTTCCCACCTCTCTAGCTACTCTGTCCCCATCTCCTTGAGTGGTCTATTTTCCTGCTGTTTCCCATATCAGGAGTCCATGCTTTGTCCTGTTTTCACTGCCAGCGCTCCCCGCAGGCTTAATTAACCCCCTCTGAACCAATGCTCCCAAATCATCATCCCCCGGCCCTGCCTTTCCTGTGCTCCACTCCTGGATATCCTCCTGCCTCCTGAGCAGTTCTCCTGACCATCAAATTCAGCATGTCCAAGAGGCCCCTCTCAAACTTCTACCTGCTTGTTTCCCCACCCTCTTTGCCTAGAAAACTCCTACTTGACCTTCAAAACCCACCTCAAATGACTTCTCATCTATGGAGACTTCCATATTGTCAACTCCCGAGGCAGAGTCGGCCACCCGCTCTTCTATGTGCCCTCTCATCACAGATGGGTCCATCTTCTGACTGTCAGAAATACCCCCCAATCTCTACCATAAGCCCGCTGAGGGAAGGCTGAGTCCTCTCCTCCACCCCCAGGGAATGCCAGCACAAAACTCAGCCCAGCGAAATACCAAGAAATAAGCACCAATGAATACATTGTTCCCAGTTTCCCCCACAATGGGGCTCACGGGGAATGGTCATTTGTAATCCTGACTCCCCATGCAAAGTATGAGCTCCTTCCCACAGCACCAGCATTCAGATTTGATATGCCAGCCTGCATCAAAGGGACCACTAAGACAGGCTCAAAGACACAGCTTCTGGCCCCTATTTATTCACGAACACTTTGGAGGTGCAAATCCAGCTGAGAGTCCTCCCATCCAGCTCCTGTGTGGGCTTCCTGCCCATCATCATGTCTGGGGCATCTACCAGTCTGGCATCCAGTGCCCACCAAATGTGGACACGTGAGAGACCAGCCTGACCTGCTTGTCGGGGACTCACAACGCTTCCTGTGGTCCCTGCTCCTCTTCTAACCGCTCACGGACCATCTGCTGGCCAGCCCCACAATGTCACAGGAGGGGCAGGGCGAGCAGGGAGCAGGTGGCGGTCAGTGGTTTCCAGAATCCACCCTATTTGAGAATCAGAACATGTCCGAGGTTCAGCTTTTGGATCCCTTTTCTGGCCTCCTGAGCTGGGCCAGAGAGGGGAAGGTACAAGCCCAGGGCCACACAACCAGGCCCTACACTGCCGGCCCGCCCCTCCATTCCCACCCATCCCACTCAGAGGAGAGGACAGGCCAGCAATTTATCCCCACACAGGGGAGGCTGGTTCTCCCTGGACGGGGAAGAAGACAGGTAAGAGCAGAGGTATCATCTACTGAAACACACAGTTAGGCAGCACACACTGTGTGCAGGCCCCAGCCAGCCCTGAGGCCAGAACAGGGCAAGCCACAAGGAAGCTGAGCCAGGCAGGGTCCAAGAGGACAGGAGGGGCCCCCAGAAGGGACGTGAGTACCCCGAGAACTCCCGAGTGTTCCACCCAGTGAGCTCAGCGGCTTGTGGGCCAGGTACCCCAAGGCCTGCAGTCCTGCAATCTATCAGCTTTCCCATCGGGTTGCCAGTCGTGGGCACAGATGTGCTGCCTGGGACAGGCTTCCTCACTCGACCACCTGATGACTTCATAACTGTTCTGTTCTGAATAAGGCAACGTTTACTAAACAACTCCTACACGCCAGTCACTATGCACTCGGCATCACCCCATTTCATCCTCATCAGGGCTGGTTTCCCCCATTTTACTAAAGAGAAAGAAGGCTCCAAGGTCTCACATTGGAGAGAGCCTGAGGTGGGATTCAAACCCAGGCCTGCCTGACTCCAGAGGCCATGCTTTTTCCACTGTACTGCACTGGCTCTGACAAAATGCCACTCAACTTGGACCTCCTTGGAGACACCTTCCCTAATTTGCATGGGACCCCAAGTCACTCCCCGCCTCCATCTAAGCCCCTAGTCCTCGCCCCTCTTATCCTGTTTTCGTGCTACTGTCTAATTGCTCCTTTGCACACCTGCTCCCCTTTCCCCTGACGTAAGCCTGATTCTCCTCTGTGTAACCTCCAAAGTGAGCCTTGGGGATCCCAGCCTCAACCACACCACTCCCAGCTGAGGAAATCTTCAGTGGCTCCTCCACTGCTACAGCCAGTGTGAAACTCTGAGCCTGGCATGCTCCGGCCCCTGCTGACCTGTCCAATCCTGGTTCCCTCACCCCACTGGGCAGCCAAACACACTGCAAACCCGTATGGACCTGTGGGAAGGGCACAGATTCTGGAGCCAGACACATGTGGGTTTGATTGACAGCTCTGCCACCGTCTTGCTGTGTACCCTTGGGCAAGGCACCTCACCTCTCTGAGCTTCAGATTCTTCAACTGAAGGTAAAGAGGACCCTTCCTACCACATAGCTTCATTGTGAGAATTCAGTGAAACCAGAGATGTGGACTGCCTGGAGCACAATCCACTCTCAATGAAAAGGAGATGTCAGCTGAATGCGGTGGCTCACCCCTGCAGTCTCAGCACTTTGGGAGGCCGAGGAGAGTGGATTGTTTGAGCCCAGGAATTCAAGATTACCCTTGGAAACATGGTGAAACCTCATCTTTACAAAGAAATACAAAAAAATTAGCTGGGCTTGGTGGTATGTGCCTGTAGTCCCAGCTAGTTGGGAAGCTGAGGTGGGAGGATTGTTTGAGGCCATGAGTTCGAAGCTGCAATAAGCCATGATTGTGCCCCTGCACTCCAGTCTGGAAGACAGAGGAGGCCCTGTCTCAGAAAAAGAAAGAAAGAAAAAGAACAAAAAAGAAAAAGAAAAGGAGATATCACCCCTTTTAATTATCCCTAGAATGTACAAATGCTTTCCTCCCTACACACATCTGCTAACACTATTCCCTGCCCTTGAAATACCCTTCCCTCTATTGTAATCTGCCAAAATCAATCTACATGTCAGTTGCCACCTCCTCCAGGAAGCCTTCCTAGACTGACAATACCGGGGTTTGGATATGTTGGTCCCCTTTTCTATGGCCTAGTCCCCAGGTCACCTTCTTCTATAGCTGTGAGGATCCTGGGCTCATCCCTTCTGTGGTCCCTGAGGAGGGGTCTCAGTCTCCCATGCCACTCTCTTGCCCAGAGGGCCTAGCTTCCGGGAAGACAGGCATTCAGCAAACATGGGCCAGATATTGCTGGGAGTTCCTCCACCCCAACCACACAGAGGACCCTCTTGCCTCACCCCTGGTGCCAGCAGGCGGGGTAAGCACAGGCTCTTTGCCACTTGCACAGGACTGCAGATACCTGCTATGCTGTGCTTCACAGACCCCGCCCCCCAAACTCCACACAGTCCTGTGCCCTCAGCCTACTATGGTATGAATGTGTTAAAAATAACCACAATAATCATCACTTCCATGGGGAGAGAGCGCTATGATTTACAAAGCAATCATCCCTTCCCGGGGCTCCCTGCTTCCTCCCTGAGGCTGGCCCCAGAGCCCTGAGCAGGAGCTGACTGATCCCCCTGACATATGCTCTGTCATGTCCCTCCATGGCACCCCATCCCCAGCAGTGCTTCTTGTACCCCACAGTGTATCAGAATCACAGGGCGCAGTGGGGGAAAGAGGTGGCTTTTGAAAGGCACAGGCTCCACCTCTGCAGTCCAGTGAAACTGGGTACCCCTATGAGATCATGTACCTAGCCAGAATGCCAGACCCCTGCCTCCAATAATTCTTCCTCCCCAGGCTGCTGACCTATCTACTCAGCCTCCCATCAGAGATAGCTGGGTCCCTGCCACCTCCCCCATGTGGCCAGAAGCTCCTCGAGAGCGGGGATCGTGTCTGACTCAGGCTGCTTCCCCCGCGACGCCCAGTTTCTTGCTGCCATAAAGCCCTTGGCCAAGAGGATGAGGCCCCAGTGTCCTGGGATGGCAGTCAAAGTCCTGGCCCCGTCTCCCTCCATTAGGGCTACCATCCAGCACCTCCAGTCTCTTTATAGCTCCTACCCCCAGCGTGGTTCACACCTCCACGCCCTTGCACAGGCTGTTTCCTCTACCTCAAAAGCCCTTCCTCCTGAGAGCTTCCCCAAAGCATGGGGCGGAAGATGACTTGGGGTGGCTCACAAATGTGCCATTAAATAACACTGGATCCTAGACTGAGGCTATCAGGCTCTCCCAGGTCTCATCAGTTTGTATGGGATAGTCTGGTTTGTGCCTGTTGTCCTGATGTAATTGATGGTACCCACCTCTTCCCCTTCATAACCTCAGATGTGCCATAGTTTAGATGATAAATTACATGGTCACTTTAATCCTTCCAACTGCATGAGAAATAAAGCCTGTGCAGTCCCAGACTTTAACACATCCCCAATGTGTGCTAATTCCTCTCTCTAACAAACGGAGAGGTAGGAAAAGCATCTAGCTAGAAGTTAATAATGGTGCTTTGTTTTCACTGTGGTTGTTTCTTTGGATATCTTCTATTTCAGATAAATGATACTCTTTCCATTTAAGATATGAAACTTATTTTTAATATATTAAATTTTAAAAATGATATGATTGAAAGAGAAATTTCACAGGCTAGTGAATTCCTATTCATTCCTTAAAACCCAACTCCAAATCACCTTTACACTACCGTCCTCCCCTCTCTTCCTCTTCCTCTTCCTTTGACATCTGGCAGGGTCACAATCGTACCTATTACACTAAATTATGATGACCCAGCTACTACTTTGTTAGGCATCTACCACGTGCCAGGCACTGAGCACTTACTCTCATCCTCTCACTGAACCCACCCCACAGCTCTGTGGAATAGCTGTCACTACCTTTGCTTTACAGGTGATGAAATAGGGGTGAAGGAACTTATCAACAGTCACTCAGCTAGTCAGTGGTATGGTCCGGAACTGAACCCAGATTGGGCAACTTCAGTCTGTGGCCTTGACCACCACTGTCCTAGTTAGTGCTCTCTCTCCCCCACCAGCGGGCAGACAGTGTGCCCAGCTCACCTCCTATCTCATTCAGAGCCAGCCCTAGGCCTGGCACAAACTCCACTCTGATAAAGACATGAAGATGTGTGTGAGGCATTGGCTGGAACTCAGTCCCTGCTGAGATGTCTGGGGACGTCTGGGCCCCACTCCCCAGCCTACGATAGAGAACACAGAGCTCCCCCAGCACAGATCTGGGCTGGAAGGACCTTCCAGGAAACACCACCACCGTGTGTGCTGGGTCTCCCCGCCCCCACTCTGCCTCCTCACTGCCTGAGCCTCCAACAGGCAGGGAAGGTCCCCACTTCCTGCTGCCAGACCAGGATGGCCAAAAGAGAGCAGCAGGGTCTGAGCGCTGGGAAGGAAATGCCAGTCTCAGGACAGGGCTGGGCAAATCAGAGGCAGCCTCCTAGAGGGGACAGGGCTTGAGCAGTGCTTAGAAGGAGGCAGGAGTTCTGGAAAACCAAGGGCAAAGACCATTCCAGGGGAGGAGTCTCGGTTGAAAGCGTCGGGGAAAATTTGGAAGAAGGCTGAAAAGCAGGTGTTAGCTAAGTCCCTGGTGGGCCTTGAACACCAGGCTGAGGAGTTTGGGTAACACTGGGGATTTGCTGGGGACTGGATCAGGGAGTGACACACAGATAACTGGGGGTTCTGAGGCCCCAAGATGGGCAGCACCTCGACCAAGTCACAGAGCAGCAGTGGCAGGGTGGGGGTTTGAACCCACTCTTGCCTCCCAGGAGACCCCAGGTTCACCTGGTGGCCACACCCGAAGAATGGAGCCTGGTGATGGGGAGGGCGAGCCTGCAGCAAGCAGCCAGGGGCAGGCCAGTGCCCACAGGGGAGGTAGGGATTGTGGCCAAGGAGAGAGGCGTGCATGAGGTGGGGTTCTTTCTCCCAAGTGTCACTGGGCACAGCCATTCCCACTGCCCAATGCCTCCTCAGGATTAGAGGGTCAGTGGGCAGGAACTGCAGGCTGGCACCAGCCCTCAGGGCTGAGCCCTGCAGCTGGCACTACCTCTGCAGCCCACCTTCCAGCCCTGGCCTCACCCAGCCTCCGTGTCAGTCCTCCACCAAGCTCCTTCCTGCCTGCCTTTCTTTTCTTCCTTTCCCCCCACTTAACAGATTGCGGCAGCAAGATGGCACAAATTTATGGCTCAACTCACCAAAAATAACAAGAGATCTATCAAAGGCAGTTTGCGTGAAATTAACAGGCGCCTGTACCCTCTTGTCAAACTCACTCGGCTCTGAGGCGTCCCAGGCACTCCGCCCAGTCACTGCCCACCAGCCCCCAGCCCAGTGCTCTTCCGGTACCAGTCCAAGCCCACCCTGCTAGGCCTTGCTGTGGATTCCCCTCAGCGGTGTCCCAGAGTGGATGAACACAGCTTCCCTGCCCTGGTGCCTGGGAGAGGGGCCAGGACAAGGGTATCACCCTTCCTGTTCACTACCATCCCCATGAATCTTGCTCTCAGTCTGGCAGCTGCAGGTGCCAGTCCATTCTCCTGAAGCCCAGTGGGGAGGAGACAAGGGAAGGAATGGAGGGGACCAAAGGCTTGGCAAAGGTGGTGCTGCCACAAGGCACAGACGGTGCCACGGACTCTCAGACATGCCCTGACATGTGGAATAAACAGTCATGTGCCCGCTGTGTCTCGCACCAGAAAGGTTGGGCAGGAGGGAGGAGATGGCAGAATAGAAGAACTTCCTGCCTGCCAAGGGAGGGGAAGGGGCTGTGCCAGCCCAGCTCTGGGCACCAGTGTGCCATGTGAGCCCCCTTATGACAGCTGATGCCACACCATCCCATGCCAACTCCCTACAGGGGCCCTCCCTGAAAAGCAACCCCAAGGAAACATGCCAAGTAGGACAAGGGGCAAGAGCAGAGGTCAGGCTTGGGAACAGCTGGGAGCCCTAGCTCAGGGCTCCCTGCTCAAAGAGACACCTGGCCTCATGCCCAGGAATAATCAGGCATCCAATCTCCACCCATCTCTAGCCCCAGAGGCCTCTGCAGAGGTTCTGATGATGGTGCCTTTCCCATCGCCGGCCCTCTCTGATCCCCAAAGACACCCCAGCTACCAACCAACTCCTGCTTCCGGCTTCAACCAAGCCCAGCTGGCTGCTCCTGGCTCTGTGCTCCACATGGCAGCCTGCCCAGATGGTGCCCGCCCATGAGGGCAGAGCCTTGCTCCGTCCACTGCAGATCACTGGGCCGATGGACCGCAGGGAAAGCCAGACAAAAGAACCCGCCTGCAGCTGAGCACGATGGGGGAGACCCCCACAGAGTGACAGGCAGTGGTGGCCATGCAGGAAGAGCCATAAACCTCCTGATATACGCCTGGCGTTCTCCGCCGATGTTCAACAAAGAAGCGAAATTCAATTTCTTCCTACAGGCACTAAATCCCAGGCCAGCCTCCGGGGCCTGTAACCTGCCCGCGGCCTGGCTGTCACTCGGACGGCTTCATTGACCGCCGTTAGAGGCCAGGCTAGCCTGGGAGAGAGGCCACAGCAAGGACACTGGGCACTTGCTGTGGATGGGCACGATGCCAGATGTCTCATTGGAGAGGCCAAGAAGGCCCCCATCCAAAGTACTGGGTCAGGCTACTTTCAAGATGACTACCCCCTCTAATTAATTCAGGGATACCTCCCCATTCTACAAAGAAATCATTGCCCACCATAAATAAAGGGATCAACTCAAGGTAACAGTCAAAGGTAGAGGCCAACTCCAGGGCTCTAGCCAGCAAAGCAGGGCTGGGGACAGGCTGCACTCCTCCAGTGCTCCTAGCAGCCCTCACACGATACTCCGTCTCCTTGTAAACACTCTCCCAGTGAAATCCAGATGCCCTTTCCATCCTCTATCCCTGCATCCTTGATCCTCATGAGGATAGGCCAGCACGTGTTATACCAAATGGGGAAACTGAGGCCCAGAGAGAGGAGAGGCCTCCCTGTCGGTACCAGAGCTGCAGAACAGACCCCAGACCTGCCTCCTTCCCATCCCCATGTCATCAGTCCCTGTTCCCTTCAGGTCTCCTGGTCAGTCCCCGGCCCAGCACTGTTCAGTGGGCACACAGGATCCAGCTGAGGCCCTCAGGCCCTTGAAGCTGCAGGAAGCAGGGTCTGCAGAAGGCAGCCGTGGCTGAGGGAGTTGGGGTGGGAGTGGGAGCAGGCAGGACTCAAGGGCTCGCAGAGCTTTTGCCCAGTCAGCAGGAAGCTCTAGCAGCTGGCGGCCTCAGTCCCAGAAGACATGGGCCCTGAGGGGGGAGACAGGGGACACCGGGAGCTGAGCCAGCCCAACCCTCCAAGGCAGCCTGGAAGCTCAGGCCTCTTCACCTAGGCACACTCTTCCTTGCCTCTCTCTGCCCTGACCCTGGGGCAACTGCCAAAACTCACTGACCTGTGTGGACAGGAATGCATCCCTGTTCCCTGCTTACTCCAGCCTCCAGGCAAACTTGTCAACTTGCAGCACCAGGGCCTGCCACGATCACTCCCAGCCTTGGGCCTTTGTGCACGCTTCTTCCTCTGCTTACAATGCCCTCATCTCACTTCTGCTTGTCCTTCAGGTCTCTGTTCCTGCATTACTTCCTTCAGGGAGCCTCTCCTGCCTGCCCAGTTAGGAGGTCCCTCCCTGGGTTTATATATCACCCTGCATTATCTGATCTGTGCCCCGATTCTTCTAGCCAGTCTGCAAACTCTTCAAGAGTGAGGTCTCACTGCCATGCATTTTGGTGACTGCAACATTTGGTCAAGGCTCAGCAGAAGGGTGACATCAGTGAACAGCTACATGCATGGCCGAGGATCTGCCAGGATGGACACCAAGGACACTGTCAGCCCCTGCAGACCCCGCCCCACCCAGGCCCTGCTCAGACTCACCATATCTCATCTCGGTTGTGAATAGATCATTGCTGCTCCCCGAGTGCAAATCGGCCTCAGCAGGTGGGGCTGGGCCCCCGGGCACCAGGGCATTGGACAGGGTGTGGGCAGCAGGAGGGCCTGGAGATGTGGTGGTGGCAGAGCCGGCCCCCGCCTCTCCAGGGCAGCTGCAGCCTGGCTGAGCAAAGCCGCAGGCCCTGCCGGCAGCGCGGCCACACTCCTCACTCCAGCGGCAGAGCACACCACAGGTGAACTGGCTGGAGTTGTTGTTGTTGATGAGCAAGACCTCGACAAAGCGGAAGGCTAGGGCAGCAGGCGCCAGCAGGCGCGGGGCCTCAGAGGGCTCAGCCGACAGGCACAGCTGCACAAAGTTCTTGTCGAAGTGCAGGAACGTAAAGGGGCCCGAGCCGCTGCACAGCTCCAACCCCGCTGCCGCCTCCGCCTCCTCCTCCTCTGGCCGCCCCACCTCTGACTCCGCCTGGGCCACTGCCTCCTCGGAGCTAGGCCGCAGGCAGGTAAAGTTGACCAGGTAGTGGTCCAGGGGCAGCAGGCGGGGGGCAAAGTGTGCGCACACCTGCTCCTGGCGGTTGAAGCGCAGGTAGAGGGAGTACTTGGTGGGGTCAGGGTTCTCCAGGGTCCAGGAGCAGCCCGAGGCGATGGTAGGAAAGAGGTCCTGCAGCGAGAAGGCCCCGTAGAGCACACCTGAGGCCAGGGCAGAGCAGGCACTGGGGGCGGGGTCGAAGGCGGCGGCCAGGCGCAGGGACAGAATCACAGACAGTAAGAGGGGACAGGCTGGGGTCATCCTATGTCCCTTGCCCTGTGGAGAGAGACAGTGGTCAGTGGGCCCCCGCACAGCCAGCATGGGCTCTGAACCTCCTATGGTGAGCTGTGGAGTGGGCCTCATAGTTAAGACCATGGTCTTTCGAGGAGTGTCACCCAGGTCCACCTGTGTGAACTTAGACAAGGGACTTGACCTCTCTGAGCCTCAGTTTCCTTACCTGTAAAATGGACCAATGATAGTACCTATCTCACAGGTTTCCTACAAGGGTAAAATGAGATAAGTAAGGGAAAGGACTTGGGAGAGTGCCTGGAATCTTGTGAACCCTGAAGAAATAGTAGCTGTTGTTGCCATTGTTCTGTTTCCTCAGAGTCAGCCCATCAACTACAAGCATATTTGCCTGACATTCAGATCCAAGCCCCAGCCCCACCATCCAACCTGTATTCTCCATAACTGTTGCTCTCAGTCCCAGTGTGTCATGATCAGCTGTGAGGCATGTCACACGTAACCTGCGGTAATTGTCAAAGCGGTGATGTTTGACTACGATTTGCTTTTTTATAAATTAAGAGCAATTTGAGGTTATTCCTGGAACAATGTCATTCTCACTTGCTTTACTGAGAGGGAGAGAAAGGGGCGGAGTTACAGCCAGTGTGCCAGGAACTGTGCACAACCTGAGCCATGCCCACAGGAGCGCACTGTCAGTGTGGATGTCATGTGTATCACTGCCGTGGATTTCCTGGTTGGAACAAGGGGGAGAGGCACCAAGCAAGGGGACTTTGGGCTTGAGCCCCAACCCAGCCAGCTGCCTGCTGGCTGGGTGACCCTCATGAACCTCAATTTTCTCGTCCGTAAAATGGGAGCAGAAATTCCCCCTCTTACTTCCCTCTTTCCCTCCAGCTCCATGGGATTATCTTCCAAGGTCTGGTTCAGGGCCTGCTACCCCCTGCCCTGTGAAGCCACCAGCCAGTCGCGACCTCTCTCCTATACTATTTCCCTAAGACTCGCTCATTCAGCTCATGGGTCTTCCAGTTCCTAAGAGTGGGGACCCGAACTTGTTGATTTCTACCTTCCCTTAAAGTGCTGCACCAAGCTGAGCTCCCAACAGGTGTGAATGTACTCCAGGTGTGGGTGGGCACCTAGGACCCAAGCCCTACCCCTACAGACACACAGAGCAGTCAGGCCAGAGTGGGTAAGGGCTGAGGATGGGGAGAGCTGCAGGTGCCCTCCCACCCCTCAGGCCAGGGCTGTGTCACTGCCCACAGCCTGCCCAGCCTCTATACAACTACCCAGAAAATGGAACCTAGTGCGTGGTCTGAATCAGCCCCACTTCCAATCCTACCCCCCAAGTAATCCACACGGCCTCCCTCCTCCATGCCACAGGATCGCTCACAGCACTGCACGGGCCCCTAGAGCCCAGTTGGTCCACATCAGAGGAGAAAAGACGGGGCTAGGAAAAGGGAGACAACCCGCTCCAGATCACACAAAGGTGGCCAGAGGGGACTCAAGCCCAGGATCTGAGGCCCAGCCCAGGCCCTTCTTATTCCACCAGTAGCCTCTGCTCCTTCCCTGTGCTTGCTGCTCAGGCTTCAGGCCAGATGGAGCAGCTATTAGCTCTGGGGACTGAATCAGAAACACAGGACAATTCACAGGTACGGCTAGATTTTCCCAAGACACAGTTGCTCCCAGGGAACAGACTTCCCCTTGGGTTTTTAGGAGTATCAACACTGGGCAGAGGGGGGACAGGATTTAGAACCCTAACTTTCCAGTCCCTGTGCAGCAGCCATGGAGCTCCCCACTGCCCCAGATGCCACATTCCCTCGTGCTATACCTCCAAGCCAGGCCCAAGCAAGCATCTGCCCCTCCCAGTCATACAGGGGCTGGGGGAGATGGTGGAGTAGCTCCAGGAAGACCTACTCACTGCAAAGGAGCCACCTCACCCTCCTCCCAAGACCCGCATGGAGTTATTCGGCAGAAGCCAGACAGGCTGTGCCTCTGCCCCCACCCACCCACCCTCCTCCTTAGAGCTGAAAAAGGGATGAGACCTCTGGTCTTTCCCACCCTACATCATGCCTGTCCCAAACTGCTCAGCCCGCCCCACCTGCTGCAGCACTAGCAAAGCCAGCGGCTGATGATGAGTGACATCCAATCCCCCTGCTGCCCCCAATTATTTTTAAGCAGGCTGCAAAATTCAGGCCATGGCTGCTGCTCAGTGGAGGGGAGGTGGGGGCTCATTATAGCCGGCCTCCCCTCCCCCACTTACAGCAGCTCAGGGAACCTCCCCTCACACACACACCAACACATGTGGGTTTGAACACCCTTGTGCCCTGAGGACACACCAAAGCATGAGTGCACAGACGTTCACAGGAGTTCTGCATACGAACGGATACATATGCACACGGACATGCAGACAGACAGGTGAAACCCACAGATTCATGCTGTCATGTGCACTCAGGAGTGAACACACACACACAGGGGTGTAGAGGCTCACACGTGTACACATGCACAGAGGTGCACACGCATTCTCAAGTGAGAACATACATGAGTATCTGGCCCTCTGAGGCTCGGCATATGACAGCTAAGTGTCAGGCAGGATCCTCTGCGGGGCCTTCCTTTGCGTGTCTGAAGCTGGGGCTCCCTCCCCTACCCCGCTCCTGGGCTGCTGCTCCCTACTCCACAGCCCCGCCCCATCAAGAAGCACAAGGTCCACATCCTTCACAGCCACAGGCTGGCTTCTCCAGAACGGAGCCACTTTTAACCCAACCCAAACCCCCCCTCCCCTCAGTCTCCTTCAGACACCTTCACGCTCATTCTGGGATTTCATCCTGGACATGCGCGACCCTCACTGTGTCGGCTGCGGCATAAGACCTTTTGGGGCACCTTTTTGTATCACTCCCCATCATTCAAAATAAGGCAAAGACCCAATTCCAAGCTGGGTCACAGGCAGCCACTGGTTCATTAAAGACCCTCCTGCCTGTGTGTAGCCAGGCCTGTCCTCCTGGGAGCACTGACAACCCAGAGGCCTCTCCCTGAGCCACCCCGGGAAGGGGACCTAGAAGGATGATCCTTGTCTCCACAGGCAGCCCAAGTGGCTCTTAGTCATGATTAACCTCCCTGAGCCTCAGTTTCCCTCTCTGTGCAATGCAGACCGTGAGCCTTGCCCTCAGGATGGCAGACACCTCATCAGCCTCCCAACAAGTTCCCAACACAGAGCCTGGCCCACAGCCCTGTCTCCTCTCTGTCTATTCAGGACCTCATAAACGCTATCCTCTTGCCTGCTGAGGTACAGGGCACTGCCTCTGGGAAGGCTCTTTGGGTTGAACCCTAAGTGGCTTGGCTACCTCCAAACCCAGGAAGACCACAGACCAATCCCTGCACAAGAGTTAGAGAGGAGAGGTACTAAGGTCAGCTCTGAGGAAGAACTTCCTGGGCCAGAGGTGGCTGATAGGAGGATCAAAAGGCCTCCTCCCTGAGAGATGGGTGAGGAGCTGACTGGAGTAGTCTCCCTCTCACTTTTAACCCTACCCAAGACCCCTCCTCTAGGGGGCTGGGGGCTGCCTTCACCACATGCCCCTGACCCCAGCAAGCCCAAGAATCCCACTCTGCCCAAACGCACTCAATCCCCTTTCTTTCAACCCCTCAGGGCTCCCCAGCTTCCCTTCTGCACCAATAAAGGAATTCAAGGCTTTCGGCAGCTGAAAGGGCCAAGGCAAGACTGTGGGGTAAGGGGCAGAGCAGCAAGAGAGGGGTGTCTCAGGGCCAGGGCCGGTCGGGGATTCCCGGGATGACTCCCATTTGACGCTGGGTGGCGGGGGAGGGGCGAGCCGGGGGAGGGGGCGCGGCGATGCGCACATCCGTCGCGTTTATCCACCTGGCAGCTCCAATTCGCCTGCCCGTCACTCACCCTCCGCCTCCCGGGCGCTCGCCGCTGGCCCTGCCCAGGCCGCCACGCAGGCGGGGACCCCCACTCGATGCCTTCGGGTCCTCTGCCAGTGCTCGGACCCGAGGACAGGGTCCTCAGGAGCTGCTCTCCCAGAGCTCTGTCGCCCCGGGGGGCGCACACCCTCCATCCTGCCTCCGGAGCTGGGGGACTGGGCCGAGGGGAGGGCGCGACCCCCTCTGTGCAGCCCTGCCGCTCCAACTGCCAGAGAGGGTCGCTCTCTTGGGGGAGGGGGTTCCTCCTTGAGCAGGAAAACGCGGGCAGAACCGGGAGGGGGACAAGGGGCAGCCCTCAGCCCCTGGGGGCGGTGCCGAGCGGGCGGCGGAGGGAGGGGGCGGTGACTCAGCCGCCCTCCGCCCGCCTCCCCGGAACTTTGCAGCAGCTGGAGCCACCGTTGCTACAGGAACCGAATGCTTTTGTTCCCCAATGTCAGGGCTGCCGGGGCAGGCGGGTGACGAGGAGGCTGCCACTCCCCAGTGGGACCCAGGTCCGGCCACACTGCCCAGAGGACTTCCAGCCATCACAGGTTCGAGTCCCCTTCCTCCGCGCCACCTTCTCTTCCCCCAAGCCACTCAGGCCAAAGCCAGGTTTCTTCAAACTCCTCAGGCCCTCAGGCCCTCAGGCCCGGTGGCCCTGCTAACTCTGACCCGAGGCGAAGGGCCCTGGGAAATTCCTGACGGTGTCTGACCTCCTGGGGGAGGGGAGAGGCTCTTCTATGGCTGAGTGATTTCCCACCTGGCTACCCCTAACAGGCTGCCTGCCTTCTGGGACTCTGACTAGGGTTTCTTCTCTTACTTCTCCCACCTCTGCAGCCTCTACACTTGAACCAAGACCCCAGAGACCTTGGCCTGGCTTTCACTAATATCCCTCTGGCCACAGCTGATTCCAGAGAAATATAGTGGGAAGTTGCAGGACCAAGGAGGAGATGAGGGAAACTGACAGTCACTGGCTCCCCCTGCACCCATACTTTGTGGGGGAAGAGGGGACTGGGGGCTAAAGGTGTTTCTGTCTTTATTATACTGGGGGTTGGAGTGAAGGCACTGGAACCTATTTTTCATTTTTCTCTTTTGGGATTAGGAGTGGAGTGGAGAGGGGCCTGACCTTGGCCTTGAACAGAAACAGCCCCACACCCCTATCATTATTGAACATTGCTAGGTGCCAGACACTCTATACAAACAACCTAACTTCATTCTCCCAACAGCTATATGAGGCAGTGATCAATGACCCATTTTATAGAGGGTCAACTGAGGCTCAGAAAGATTAAGTAGCTTGCCCATGTCACACAGCTTTTGAACATAGGTTGTCTGACTGAAAGCTGAGTTCCTAACTACTTACTCAGCTTCATTACCTGGGGGTGGGGAGGGAGGGAGGGATGGGGGCAGAGACCAGATGGAACCTCACTTTGTGTTACAGAAATGCAGACCACGCACGCACACCCCAGACTAGACATGTCCTTTTGAAGAGTGATACAGAAAGGGGGCAGAAGAGAGAGCGGAAGGAGGAGAGAGGGAAGAAGAGGGGAAGATCTCTTGTCTCAATCTTGGTCCAGAGAAGACCCTCCCTAACCTCCCCAGTACCATCACCAGGACATATCCTGCACAGAGTCCACACTGCCCCTCACCCCAGTAGCAGTGCAGAGGATACTCCCCAGGTGCTTGCTCTGTCCCAGGGTCAGGTGGATTCCCCCACAACCGACTCCATGCACAAGCCAGGCACAGCCCACCTTTGCCCCCAGCCAGCCCTTACCTCATGGGAAATGCCATGGGGTAGAGGCTCCCTGGCAACACCTGACCAAGCACAAACAAGCCCAACCAGGCGTCCTGGAGCCCGCGGCCAATCCTGCTGGTCTGTGCGTGAAGGCTCAAAGGACTCTTGACTTGCTGCTGGGGTGAGCCCTCCACTCCACCCCAACCCATCCCACCCCCCAGAACATATGGCCTGACAACCAGCAGTGTTTGGGCATGGCTAGCACAAGGAGGCACCTGGCCTGGCCCACCAATCTCCTCTCCCCAGGGACTTCCCAGCGTCAGTCCTGCAGCCACCGCTGATGCTCTGGCTGCGGAAACCCGGGGTTGCCCACGGGAGAAGGGGTGGCGGGTCCCAGGCTTCGGGCAGGGGGCGCCAGAGGACGCCCAGGGGCCCGGCCGGCAGCTGGCGAGGCGGGCAGGCAGGCGGCATCTCTCGGCCCGGGCGCCCCTCCCCCCCGCGGACAACAGACCCGTCGCCCGCTCTGCGCGGGCCGTGGCGCGGAGGACTTCCCCCGGCTGTGCCCTCAGACCGAGCTGACTGCGGGAGTGGCCGCCAACTTCACAGCTTACAACCCCCTCCGGATCATGCCGGCCCTGGGGCTGCGGGAGGGTGCGTCTGGTGCCCAGCTCTATGACCAGGGGTGGGAGGATAGGGATGGGGGATGGACAGATAGACTCCGGCCAAAGATGGACACAGGAGTCAGGGATGCGGGTCCAGTCGGGATCTCAGCTGGAGGGGAGGGGGCGCGGAGCAGACACGGGGGACACGGCCCCAATTTCAAGCTGGGGGGAGGGGACTTGCAGCAAGATTGGCGAGGGAAGGCGGGACTCTGGGCAGATATGGGGGAGGGGGCACTAGGGGCAGAAATAGAGAAGAAGCATGGTCAGGGTACGGGCGCGGGGGAGGGTAGAAACTATGGGCAGACATGGATGGGGACAGGAAACACTCTGGGCAGAGATGAAGTGGAGGAGAGGAGCAGCGTCCGGCATTCAGACTGTGATGGGAGATGGAGGGGGAGACACAGTTGAGCTGCAGGTTAATGTGGGGGGGCCTCTAATAAAGGTGGGGGGCGCACCGCCCGGATCCAGGCCGAGATAGGGAAAGACTCGAGACAGCAACCACGGTCTGTGTCAGAATTCTGGAAGGGGAGACTTTAGCATAGATGGGTAAGAGGGTCGGTCCAGGCTGGGGGAAGGGGGGCCGAGATTAGAGATTCACCAGCGATTAAGGGGGCCTCGGCCCCAGGTTTGGGAGTCCCCCAGAAGATGGGGGTGGGCGAACGCTGAACGAACTCAGTTCGGGCTGGGGGAGAATTCAGCAGAGACGGGTTGGGAGAGCGCCCTGAGTCCGGGCCGGTGCGGAAACTCGGAACCGCGCCGGGAGGGCTCGGTGCGAGGCCAGGTCGGGGTCTGGGGCCGAGCACTCACCTGGGCGCCGTCAGCAGCAGGAGCGGGGGCCGGCGCTGGCGGGGGCGGCCACGGGGCGCAAGTTTGCCATCCCTAAGTCGGGGACCGGGCCGGGCGCAGGGCAGGTAGCTGCAGCCGCGCGGAGGGCCGAGGCTCCCGCTCTCCCGGGCAGCGGGTGCAGAAAAGGCTCCGTGGAGCAGCGCGGGGCGGGCGGGCGGGCGCCGGGCCGGGCGCGGGCTGCTGCCGCCGCCGCCGCCGCCGCCGCCTCCTTGCCGCGCCGCCCCCCGCTCCCCCGCCCCGAGCACCGCCCGCGCCGCGCGCCGCCTCCTATTTGCGGGCGGCGGCCGCAGCCCCGAGCTCTGAGAGCCGGTGCCGCATCCTCCTCGGTCTCTGAGCGCCGCCGCCGCTGCCGCCGAACCCGGTTCCTCCGGCCGCTCCGGCCGCTGCCCGCAGCGCGCGCCGGGCCGAGTGACGGCCGAGGCGGGACGCGGCGCCTGCGCGGGCCGGGCCCGGGAGGGGGCGCGCGCCGGGCCGGGCGCGAGGAGCCGCGGGAGAAGGGGCGGGGGGCGGGGGCGACGCGCGCCGCCTCCTGTTAAAGGGGGAACAGCGCCAGCCGAGCCGATCGCGCCCCCCACCTCCCCGCTTTGGGCCCCAGGCGCCGGCGCGGGAGAAGCCCTGGGTAAGCCCCCGCCCCGCCCGCTGCCTCCTGGACCGCAGAATGAGGCGATCCGCGACGCCCCTCCAGCTATACCCATGCCGGAGTCTTGTCGCGCCGCCAGGGTCTCCTGGGCCCTGCGGGCTGAAGCATTTGCTCACCTTCCCATGTGCATTGCATATTGCATGCCCCTGTGCATGCAGGTGCCAGTCATGTGCACTGAACTTTGCATATGCATACAGGTGCCCTAAGTGTGCACTACCATGTTGCCTGGGTAGGTGCATGCAAGTGCTACACACATGCACGGTGTATTAACATGTGCCCAAGTCCTGAATGCATGTTGCTTGTTCCTGTGCGCAGGGATGCTATATGTATGCAAGCTTACAGGTGCCACATGTGTGCTGAGGACTGTGGGTAACTCATATGTAGCAGCCACATATGTATACTGCAATGTGACATGTTTGATGCATACTTAAACTGCAATGTTGCACGTCCTTAGGCACGGGGATGCTACACGTGTGCAGTGTGTTACATGTTTTCCTGAGTCCCTGTCTATTCCCACAAGTGCCTTTCCCTGTGCCAGGGGCGCCCCCATGTTGCATCTGCTTGTGTAGAAGCAGCAGAGATGTACAGACCCACCCCTTCCCCATCTTGGCACTGTGCCCAGAAACAGTTGGGTGGGGCCTGAGCCCTCGTGGTTCAGGCGGTACACAGGGAGATGCCCATGGCTCAGGGCCCCAGTCAGGGGGTTTGTGGCCTGAGCATGTTGCCCTCAGTAAGGTAGGCTAATATACCGCTGCAGCCAACACAAGTAGGTTAATCCCACGACTTTGGTCAGAGGAGAAACCAGCAGGGGGCAGCTTTGCAATAAGGGTGGGATGGTTTCAGCTTTGCAATGAGGATGGGATGGTTTCAGGACCATACTCTTTGAAGGTTCACTGGCCAGGAAGGGCCAAATTTTCAGGGCAAAGAAGTCCTCATTCCAGCAAATAACAACCCCACCTCTCCATGGATGCTCCTTGAGTTGTGTCGCCCTCGAGATGGGGCAAGAAGAGAAAAGCCTACCTCTTCCCAGGGGCAGTACCAAGAAGAGGCAGAGAACCACCCTCTTTTCCCTCCTTCTGTCCCTCCCACCTCCAGCAGCCTCAGTGACATTTGTTGTGAGTGATTGTGAGAGATTATCGACTTTAATGGAAGGAGGTAATAAGGGGCGACGAAGGAATATCACCTGTCACCTTAAGAGAATTTATGAGGCCTTATGAGGCAGGGAGGAGGGCTGGGCCGGCACCTTCCCTTTCCCTGCGGATGCCCAAGGAGACCCATGCCTTGGGCCTAGCACTGGCAAGCGAGGCTCCTAGGGTTTGCTGGGCACCCTCAAACACACTCAGACATCTCTGGGTTTCAAGGCTCAGCTGCTATGTGAAAGCCAGGCCAGGCAGGCCTTGCCAGCTGCAAAGTGTGTTGAAAGCCACCCCAGGGCAGTGAGAAATCTGGACCCCCTCCTTACATGGGCATTGGGAGGGGCAATGAGGTAGCTGAGACTGGGGCTTCAAGGAGGTGGGCAAAAGTGGGGAAAATGGTGCAGACATGGATTGCCCACAAGGATGCAAGCCCCTTAGAAATCTCCAGGACCCTGTCCAAAGCTCCAGCCCCCTCCTCTCCCACAGGGAGCTTGCTTCCCTCTCTATGAATATTCATGACTATTAGCATATTAGAGACCTGGAGCCCAGAGAAACCCAGGCAGGTCTCTTGCAGATGTGATGCAGCTGGATCCCTGAGGACCCCCTCCTTCTTCCCCAGGATGCAGTTGGGTGAGAGGTGATGGGAGGGACTGGCTCCAGATGGACAGCAGCATTTTTTGTCTCTCTCTGTTCCTCGGTAGCCCTCTGACTTCTTGACCCCTTCCATCAGCCACAAAAATGTACGCCCAAGGAAAGATAGGAAGACAGAGTGAGGGACTGACAGAGATGGTGTCCCATACCTGGGGGCTCACTAGGGGCAAGGTGGGGAGGTCAGCAAGGCAAAGGGGGCTGTGGGAGCTGTGTGGGGACAGCAGGACCTCCCCGGGGTTGTACAGGAGTGAGCAAGCGAGACTAGGCTGACCTCTGGAAGGCTCTCCCTGGAGGCACCTCTCCGCATCAGGGTTTCCCCACCTCCTTTCCCATGAGCTCCTGCCCTTCCAGACTCACTCTGGTAATAAGGCCGCCCAGGAGGACTTGGTGTAATTACAAATCGTTTCCATATTCAAATCCAGCTGGTTGAAGAGAAATTACTTCTCTGAAGCTCAGGCGGGGGTGAAGAGAGCAAGTCTTAGCCCCAGGAGGGGCCTCCTGGGAGCCTGGGGCAGAGATTGGGCATGGGAAGGGGCACTGGCCAGAGCTTGAGCACAGAGCGCTTGAGCAGAATAAAGGGACATCCCCCTGAACCCCCTAAGCTGGACCAAGAACAATGACTTCAGCCCTTTAGTCCCATTGGGGCCCCCTCTGGAACCTCTGATGGGATTATGGGGACCCACTCCACAAAGGCAACTGCCTTGCTGTCACCCTGCCATGCTAGGTGACCTTGAGAAAGTCCCTTCAGCTTTCTGGGCCTCTGTTTCCTTATCTGGGAAATGGTATAAATGATCTCAGCCTGGGATCCAGTGAGATAAAAGATGGATTAGCAAGGGTTATGTCCCTGATGGGGCCTTTGTCAGTAATTATTTTATTACTAATTAATGAATATTTTTGTCAACAATAGCAACCATCAATGGCCCAGTTGGAAGGCAGACAACCCTCAAGGCCTAAGCCGGTGGGGCTGCTCAGGAGAGGATGGTGTGTGGAGGAAGGGAGCTGCCCTGGCCTCACCCGCCTGGCCTCAGCCTTGCCTCCCGCTGGGCCGGCCGCTGCTATGCTTCGTTGCCCTTTAAACAGATGAGAAAATGTTCTTCTTCCCTTCCCAATGATTTATTTGGCCCAGAGCCTAGGCAGGTTTCCTTCCAGCCAGTGGGACCTAGGAGCACCCCTCACTCAGCCCTGTTCACCACTGCCATTCAACTAGGCCACCCAAAGCTGTGGGTGCCAAGGTCTCCTTCCAGTCCCACCCCTACCCCAGACACCTATCAGGCGCTCATAACCTGTCCCTAAAGACACCTATATCCATGTGACAATCTTCTGCCCCAGATTCCTATGACCAGCACCTGAGAGCTCTGAATGGCATGCATCCTGGGGGCCATCCTGGAAAAGGTGGACTGGCCCTCTCTGCCTGTGGGAAATACTTCATGTCTAGCTTCCATCCTTCCTGCTGCAGATGCCAAAGGGGTTAGGAGCCTGGGGCAACCCAGGTTGGGTGTTTGTCATTTTATTGCTGTTGCAGATTGGGGAAAGAAGGGAGGATGCCTTGCTCCCTAGCCAAATCTTCCGAAATGCCTGGTTTGTGTGCAACTCCTCGAGCAGCACCTGCATTCTCTGGCCCCTGGCCCCTAGGGCAGAGGATAGAGCAGCCCTTTAGGGTCTTGGGTGATCTTTACATACATGCCTCATACCAGAGGGTACACACAAGTATATATAGAGCCTGGCGCCTTTATTCATTTATTCAACAAATATTTATTGAGTCTACTATGTTCTAGGCACTGGGATCCCAGCCATCAGCAAGTCTTGTTGCTTCTACCTCCCAAAATATCCCAAATCTATCCACTCTTTACATCCCCACTGCCAACAGGGGAGTCCACGCCACCATCATCCAATGCCTAGATTCTCCCTTACTTAATTTCTGGGCTTCCACTCCTACCTCCCCCACCCCAGTCCATTCTCCTGGAACCCATTGAGCCATCTCTTTAAAAGTGTAAATCAGGGCACCTCTTAAGCCTGCTAGTAGCTTCCCACTGCATTTGACAATGTGGCCTTCCAGACCCTGCAGAGCTTGGCCCTTAGCAGCCTCTCGGACCCATCTCCAGTCCCCTCCCCCTGCCCCACACTATGCTGCAGCCACACAGTTCTCCTTGCTGCTCTTAGAAAACTCCAGACCCTTCCCCCAGCAATTTCCATGGCTGACCCCTTATCAAGAAGGTCTCACCTTCAACATCACTTCCTCCAGGGAGCCTCCCCTGACCACACCTCTAAAATAGCCCTACCCCACCCCCAGTTGCTTCATCCCATACCCCTGTTACATTTCCTTGGCAATACTCATTGCTCTGAAAATATGTTGTTTATTTACACACATGTCACCTGTTGCCCCCCTGGACTGTGAGTTCTGTGAAGTCAGGGACCTTGTCCATCCCTTCATAGCTGGGGTCTGTGACACCCGGCACCAGGTACAAGGTAAGTAGTCAGCAAATATTTGCTGAGCGAATGAATGGTGAAATGGCAAGCAGACACCTTGCCCTCACAGAGCTTTTGATCTGTAACTCTTGACTGATGTTTGTGCAGTAAAACACTGGTTCACAGTTTGCCATGTGATGAACCAAAAGACTTCAGGCTCTGAGGCCACACAGATCTGGATTCCTACTTCTGTCCCTCACCAGTTGTGTGACCTTGGGCAGATCACTTATAATATCCAAGCCTCAGTTTTCTCTTCTGTAAAATGGAAACAATGATCCCAATTTAGCAGAGCTGATGCGGGTCACGTCAGATGAAAAAGAGGAAGTGTCTCACACAGTGCTATGCCCAGATGTCATCTGCATGTAGACGCTATCTGCATGAATGTGGACCCCTTTCAGACTTACTAGGGCTATGGGCTGTTCCAGATTCTGGGGACACGGAGATCACTCAGAATTGGGGCCCTGACCTTAACACCTTTCCAGCAACTCCCACATCCCCCAAAGGAAGAGAGGTGTACCAGGAGGAGCTTTTATCTGCTGAGATCATTGCAGATAAGGAGGCAGGAGCCAAGGTTTTGCCAGTGTGATGGGGACAGTGTGGCAGGGGGGATCCCTGCAGAGAAACTGAATCTGGATCCACTTCTCTGCAGCATCTCCTCTCCTTTTTTGGAAGTTCCTCTTCCTTTTCAGCCTTCCATGTCTGTGTAAACACACACACACACACACACACACACACACACACACCCCTGCATGTACAGATAAAGCCATATCTACACACTGACACAGTTGCTGGCCCATCAACATATACACTGGACTGGGATTCACAAGTATATAAATAACCACGTACACACAACTCTAGGACACAAGCCCCCTCCATTTTTCTGGTCCAGTGGGGATCCGTCTGGCTTATTTATTAGTCCCATCACCTCTGGCTCTAGACTGAGGTCAGACACAGTCCCTTACAGGAGGGAGCCCAGGCACTCCCCCTTGGTAAATTCTTCTGAGGTCTAATCCCACACTCCCCTGCTGTAGGCCTTAAGGTCAATGAGCCCTGGCAGCCATTCCAGACAGCCGGGGATGACAGCACCATACCCTGTACCCACACCCTGAGGCTGGTGGATATGCAGGGGGCAGAGGCGCCTGAGGAGCTGCTCCCAGCTTCCTGCCATGGGCAGGGGTGAGGAGCATCCCTCAGGGAGGGGCTGGGACACGCTCAGCAGGCATGGGGCACGCTGGCAGTGGGGGAAGGCCAGTGTGTTCCACTGCCTGGGATGCCCCAGGTCCTCTCTCCTGGGCTCTGTGCCACCTGGATCCTGCTGAACTGGGCTTGTGCCAAGCAGGACACATGGGCTTAGCAGGCAGGGGTGCAGGGACCTAGAGGTTTGGAGGCACTGGCTCATCCAGCCAAGCCCTTCTGTAGGCAGACACTGTGCCAGCTGCTCTTCACCTATTGTTCAAATGAGCCCTGAGAACAACCCTTGCAATCAGTCTGGTCACCCGCATTTCACAGATGAGGAAGCTGCTTTACAGAGAGGCTGAGACAAAAGCCAGGCCTCTACCCCATTCAGGGTTTGCTAGAGGCCCTGCTTCAGTTCTGCCTCATCCTGCCTCGGCCTGGTCCTCCCTGCCACCTCCCAGAGGACACACCAGGCACCAACTTTTGAAAAAAATTATTTCGGGATTAGAGTTGATCTAAAGAAGACCAGCTCCCTCGGGGTGAGAGATTTGGTTGGTGGGGGTCTGACTCCCAGAGCTTGACACCTGCTAGAAGAGGCTGAGGCTGGACACCTAGGTTTTGGGGGAGGCAACCAGAGTTGCTGAGGGTGCTGAGAAGGACGGAATGCAGGACCAGTGACACCTATATGCCTCTCTGGCTGGCACAACCACACTCCTTACTGACAGGAGCACACGATGACACACCCCAGGAGGACATCTGTCCCTCTTGCTGGAGAGGAAAGTACACCAACTCATGCTGGCAATAAAGCAATCACTGCAGGGTTGTGGGGCTTGCTTCTGGCTCACCACCAACTCTGGCGCAACTCTCACCTCAGAGGGTCCCAGGCTTGGGGGTGAAGCCTGTGGATGGGGCGGGGGTAGGGGTGTCAGGCTCCGGAGCCTTGTAGTTGGAGGGGAGGGCCCTGGAGCACCTCGCCAAGTGAGTGTTCTGTGTGTCAGAGTGGGAGTGAGTGGGGCTGAGCTCCGGTACACGTGTGGGTGGTTGTGTGCGTCAATGTGTAGGGGGAGAGTCTGTGTGTGTATATGGCGTGCCTGTGTGCAGGTTTCGTGTTTGTCTGCCTAGGCTTTGTACGTCAGAAGCCTGGACCTGGCTCTGGGATCTCTGCTGCATGTGCGTGTGTGTGCCTTTGTTTGCAGGGTGTGCGGTGTGTTCGTGCATTTCCTTCTCTGTCTGTGTGTGGCGTAGAATGCATACACACCTACGATGCTGGGGTTTGGCATCCACTCAGTGTCTGGACGAATGTGAGGTGTATTGACAGGGCAGCATTTGCGTGTTATTGGAGTTTGTGTGCAACCAGAGTGCGATGTTTCCTTGTGTTCGGTGTGTGCTTGAACGTGTCTGTGTGGAAAGTGTTTGCAGGCCTGTGTGTGTCTGTGCCTTTGGTGAGTCAGGGTGCCTGGCATTTGCAGGCCCAAATGTGACCGCGTCTGCATGTCAGTGGTATGTGTCTATGCCAGCCTGCCGTGCGTGTCTCTGTGTGTGCCTGGTGGTGCTGGCAGGCCCTCAACTTCCAGTGAGGTCTGTGTGTTACTGTTGGGTGTGTGTCTCTGGGTGTCCTATATCTGTGTCTGGATGAGGGGTTTGGATCCACTGTGGTGCATGTCTGCAGATCTGTACCTGTGGCCCTGGGATTCTTGTCTTTGGAGACTTTGGCAACTAATCCTTCCCTGGAAGCCTGCCACCCCCTCCTATTCCCAGGCTGAATCCTCCATCGGGCCCTCCCTTACAACCAGCTTGGCCAGCTTGGAGCCTGACTTTCCACTGGAGGTCCCCCTCCGGAGGGAACCCTGAGGCTGCACAGCCACCGGGTCAAGGTCACATATTGGGGGACAGAGGCTCCCACTCCTATGGTGCCCTTACCCCTTACCCTCACAAAGGGCCCCACCGCCGGAAGCCGCCCGCGCTCCCACACCTTGTGCGGGTCTCCCCTGAAATGAATTTTAATTTCCGCTCAAGGCAGGCCACGTCCTGAGTCCCGAGCCCGTGGCGGTGGCGGCGCGGGTGTGGGGCCGCCTGGGCGGGAGCGGCGGAAGAGAGCGCGAATTTGAATTTCAAAGGCAGCCGGGGCCCAAGTGCGTGCGTCTGCGTTGCCCGATTGTGTGTGCGGCGCTTTTGTGTGTCCGCGAATGCGCGCCTGCGTGTGTGGCGTGTGTCTGGGTGTTTTGTGACTGTCCTCCGTGAGGCCGTGTGTGAGCTCTTGCGTGGGCTGTGTGGCAGGGAGCGCGGTGTCCGTGGGCCGCCTGTCGGTGTGTCTTTGCGTGCTTGTGTGCTAGTCTTTGCCTCTGCGAGTGGGTATTTTTAGGACCGAGTCTGTCTATATGAGCCTGTGTCTGTGTGTGTGCGCTCCCGGCCCTGCGTGTGTCTGTGAGCGTCTGCCGGGGCGCGAGTGTGCTCGGACCCCCGCGGGGGTGTGCGGGTGTGTCCGTGTGTCTGTGCACGTGCAGGCGAGCGTTCCCATCTGTGTGTGTGCATCTGAGTCTGGGCTATGTGTGATTCAGGGACGAGTCTGTGAGCCTGCCTGTGCCTTTGTGTGTCTGTGTTCCAGCCGATGCGTGTGTGTGCTTGGGTGTCTGTGTCGTGGCGTGTCCCTGCAAGCGTTTGCGCCTGCAGGTGCTAGAGTGTGTAGCTGTAGGAATGAGTGTGTGTGAGTGTGCGGAAGGGGCACTGCGCGAGGGGGTGCAGATGCGGAAGGCTAAGCGAGCCCACGCCCTCCACGGACGGTGCCGCCCCCACCCCCCCCAACCCCCGCCTGAGGCTATGTGCCCCTGTGTGCCTGCGCCAGCGGGGGCCCTCTCTGGGCGCCAGGAGGGAGCTGAGCGAATGGCCCTCTCCTCCCAGAGACCCCGGGCCACCGCCAGCCCTGGGCACACCCGCCCCTTCCTCCAGAGGTCCCGCTCGCTGACCCACGGGCACTCAATGGGCACTCGGGAGGCAATGGCCGGAGAGAATGGGCCGTTAGCGGGAGGGACCGAGTGGCTCTGGCTTCACGCTCTCGCTCTGCTGAGGGCTTGGGGGCAGTTCATCAGTCTTCGGCAATGGGCCTGCTCACTGTGAGATCTTGGCTGTCTTGTGGCTGAGCTGGAGACTCAAGCTAGAGCGCAGGAGGGACAACCCGGGTCCGAGGCAGCGCCATCCCTGAGCAGATGCATGCACACACTGCCATAATTCAGACACACCACATTGCCCGGCACAAATGACCCAGCACAGGAGTCTGGGATAGGCCCCTGACACCGGGCTCATGGACAAGCCCACCAGTGCACACCCAGGAGTGCACACACCCACACCCCCCTGACCCAGAGACTCAGCAAGTCTGTGCACACCCCACACTCGAACAACTCCACCTCTCCCTGGGTCTTGGACCCTGTGGGGTGAAGAAGGCCAAGACTCAGAAGTCCCAGAGAATAAAGGCAGCCTTGAGTCACTCAGTGTGGCCTCTATTCTGATGGGCTTTGGAGAACCCGAGGTGGTTCTCCCTACATCCTACCTCCCTGAAGCTCTCAGTCAAGGGTTAGCAGGAAAAAGCAGACCCCAAATCCAGTCATTTCCATCAGGTGCCACACCACAGCCAGAAGCAGGCAAGGGTCAGGGGCTGCCTCTTCACAGAGATGCTCTCCCCCCAACCCCCGCCACAGAGAACTGGCTGGGCACAGGGAGGTGATGTCAGGATGTCCAAAGGACAGTAAAGGAGGAACTACAGATGGAATGATGGTTTCACGGCCTCCTTCCCTGCCAGATTGGGAGCATTTTGAGAAGGGGTGTGGGCTGACTCCTCCCAGTAATGCTCAGCTATGGGCCTGGCACCAAGGGTCTGCTCCATTTAAAACACTTATTGACGGAATGAAGGAAAGAAGTAAATGAGTCAGAGAATGCAGGACCACTTAAGAAGGGAGGGAGCACTGTACAGAAGAGGCAGAAATAGTATACCCAGGCTGTGTGCATGGCTGTGTGTGTGTGTGTGTGTGGTGCTGATGCTTGGGGGAAGATGTGCGAAATGAAGGTTAGGCTGGAAATACATCACTGAGGGCCTTCTAAGCAAAACCAGAGGTAGATTTTATTCTGAAAGCAAAAGAGATCTATGATCTATGAAGGGTTTTGGATGGGAATGAATCACAGTCAAGTTTGTTTAAGAAACAACAGGGGCAAATGGAAGGTAGATTTGAGGAGTCAAGATTAAAAAAGGGGACTGGATGGAGGCTCATTCATTCATTCATTCAAGCAATATTTATTGGGAGCTTACTAAAAGTATCCAGCACGGAATGAGTAGAACAGATACAATCAGTCGAACAGTTCCAAGATGCCAAGGAACTTCTAGAACCTGACCACATAACTGCTGTGTTTATGTGGAGTTCACCTTCTAGTGGGGAAAGGGAGGCAGACACAGACACCTAAATGTATGGAATGCGTATGTGGACAAGTGCAAAGAGGGAAAATAGTGTCCAGCAAGGGTGCAGAAGTGGTGGATGAGAATGGGGGCTGTTTTAGGAAAGGTGGTCAAGGAACATGTCTCTGAGAAGGTGACACCTGAGCAGAGCCCTGAGGGATGTGAGGGATATTTGGAGGAAGAGCTGTTCAAACAGGGGAAATTGCAAGTGCAAAGGCCCTGAGGGGGAGTGTGCCATTTACTCAGATGGGGAAAGACTTGTGGGAAGTCGATGATTTCTATTTTAGACATGCTGCATTGAGGTGCCTTCAGGACATCCAGAGACAGTGTCCAGGAAACAGGAGAGATCTGAGTAAAGATAGGGATTAAAGAGGCCGGGTGCAGCGGCTCACACCTGTAATCCCAGCATTCTGGGAGGCCAATGGGGGAGGATCACTTGAGCCTAGGAGTTTGAGACCAGCCTGGGCAACAGAGCGAGACCCTTTTTCTCTGCAAAAAAATAAGATTAGCCAGGTATGATGGTGCACCCTTGTAGTCCCAACTACTCAGGAGGCTGAGGCAAGAGGATTGCTTGAGCCCAGGAGTTCAAGGCTACAGTGAGCCATGATCACTGCCTGGACAGAGTAAGATTGGGCAGAGCAAGACCCCAACTCTAAAATATAAATGATAGGGAGTAAAGAGAATTGAACCCTGGAAACTGACACAGAGGATAACTGCAGGGAGGGGAAGAGGGAGCAACCTGAGGTGTGAGAGTCAGTTGTGGGGAGACTGGATGCTAGGGATGGGAAGTGGGGAGTGGAGAACATGTGACTAATGTGGTATCCCCAGAATGGTCCTGAGAACAGCTGCTCCTCTTCCCAATCCTACCCAGCTGCCTGGGAGAGAGCTGGGGCTATTTCATCACATTTCAGACGGGTTCAGTGGTATGCTGGTACAATTTAACAACTGGCTTGGGGGCAGGGAAGTGCAGCCCTGATTTGCAGCATTTGCCAATTTCCATGGTGTAAATCCTCCCATGATGGCCAATTTACATTACCAATGTGAAGTTAACTGACTGGCAAAATTCCTAAGAATTTAACAGTCAGCTCTCACAAGCTGGTATGGGCTGGCTCTAGCACCTTCTCCAGACCCTTTCCAGAGAGATGGAGAGAGGCAGAAAGCCTAGGGTGGTGGTGGGGGATTTGCCTTTCAGTCGGAGGAAAGCATTCTGGCCTCCCCATCTTCCCTCTCGACACCCAAGTCATTCCCCAGAAAGAAGCTCTGGAAACCTCTTCTTTGTTCCCGCTGCTCCTCCAGTTCTAACTAACAATTTGGTATCCTGCCTAGGCCCTCTTTCCATTGCATTTCCTACTTCAAAGATGGACTGGGCTGGGTGTGGTGGTGCACGCCTATAATCCCAGCACTTTGGGAGGCTGAGGCAGGCGGATCACTTGAGCCCAGGAGTTTGAGACCAGCTTGGGCAACATGGCGAGACCCCGTCTGTAATAAAAATACAAAAATTAGCCAGGCATGGTGATGCATGCCAATAGTCCCACCTACTTGGGAGGCTGAGGCAGGAGGATCACTTGAGCCTGGGGAAGTCAAAGCTGCAGTGAGCCAAGATCACGCACTGCACTGCACTCCAGCCTGGGCAACAAGAGTGAGAACCCGTCTCAAAGAAAAAAAAAAAATGTGGGCTGATACCATACCCCCACCCACTCTCCACTCTCCCTGGTTCCCTTCTTTAGAAGCAGATGCCAGAGAGCCGTGGGCCATGTCACCTTCACCCACAGCCAGAGCACCGCTCTGGTCAGTGTAAACAGATGGCCTGGATGTTTGGCCCAGCTCTGCCACCAGCTCCCAGGAGGTTCCTCGCCCTATCTGTTATCAGTTTCCCCATCTGTAAGGTGTTGGCAAGTGCTAGCCTCTCCAAAGGCCCTTTGACTGTGACATTCTGCAATTTCTATCACTCCCTGTCTCAGCCCTGATGGCAGCTCGGGGCCTTCTCTCTGAAACAACCATTTCCCCAGCCTCCTAGACCCTCCCTGCTCCAGCGGCCCCCCACTGCCTCTGACTCCCCAGGCTCCCAAATAAGGGGCCCAACTAATTACATTAGGATTTCATGCTAATTAGCAAACAATTACACGGGCAAATTGGTGCCTAATTTGGAGCAATAACAACAGCTCCATTGGCCGAGGAACATAGCTGCAGACAAGACTGTTCCCCTGGCCTGGTCCTGTCAGGGCCACTGGAGGATGGGAGCCAACTTTCTGCTCTAATCTGAGCCAAGGCCTGCAGTTCTCCTTGTAGAATCTTTAGGTAACTGTTTATGCTCATTACATGGTCAGCCCAGGCCTGTGCTAAGTGAAGAGGGTAGAGGAAAGGGAGGGAAGGTGAAAGTGTGGGTGGAGGGGCACTAAGGCCTGCAAGGCTCGCTTCAGTGAGAAGATGGGGAAGATTTTGGGGAGGCAGGGAAGAGGGATGACAGCATAGGGAAGGGGAACAATAATTAATGTGAACAATGGCTTGGATGCTAGAATGAGCCATAGGAACTCATGGAGAGTTCCCATGGAGAAACCACATGGGCCAGAGCACAGGAAGGTAGGGGAGCTGAGGTCACAGAGGTATATAGGGCCAGGCTGGGACTGTCATTCCAGGAAATTTAAATATTCTCCTGGAGGCCTTGGGAGCTAACGCGGCTTCAGGGTAGAAGGAGTAGACTGTGCTGGGACTCATCTTAAACTCAGGATCTTGGATCACCAGCAGCCATCCATCCCACCTCCAGCCTGTCATGGGGTCTCGTTTGATTTGCCCTCTTAACATCTCTAGAACCCACCATCTTTGTTCAGGACCACAGATACCATAGCAGTAGCTGCCAGTCCTGTCCCCCCACCATCCCTGTCCATGTTTTCTCCACGTGACCACTCTATGGCACAAAACTGCCCCCTATTCCTCCCCTGCTTAAACCCTCAATGTCTCCCCAGTGCTCTCAGAATAAAGTTCCAACCCGCTGTAGACCTCCCAGCTTTCTCTCCCTTCCTACCTCTGCATCCACCCTATTCCCTGGGAGCTAGACGCCATTTACAGATCATGCCAGGCTCCTTCACACCTCCAGTCCTTTGGCTGTGCTGTTCCCTCTGCCCAGATTGCTTTCCCAGCACCCCTTTTTTGTTACCAAATGCACCCTCCTAGGCCCCCTCTTCTGCCTCCCAGATTTCCCCAGGAAGTATCGATTCTTCTCTACCCCGGGCTCTGTTTGTAAACTCCTTCTTCTGTGGCACAGGTCACTCCATATCAGAGCTCTTTGTGCCAGGGTCTGCCTGTTCCACCCGACTTGGAGCTGATTAGAATCAGGGCCTGGGCCCAGTGCACTGGCTCACGCCTGTAATCCCAGCACTTTGGGAGGCTGAGGCAGGCGGAACACCTGAGGTCAGGAGTTTGAGACCAGCCTGACCAACATAGCGAAACCCTGTCTCTACTAAAAATACAAAAATTAAATGGGCATGGTGGTGCATGCCTTAATCTCAGCTACTTGGGAGGCTGAGGCAGGAGAATCACTTGAACCTGGGAGGCAGAGGTTGTGGTGAGCTGAGATCGTGCCATTGCACTCCAGCCTGGGCAACAAGAGCGAAGAAACTCCATCTCAAAAAAAAAAAAAAAAAAAAAAAAAAAAAAAAAAAAAAGAAGAAGAGAAGAGAAGAAAAGAAGAAAGAAGGGCGGCCTGGCGCTGATTTACTTGATGTCTCCTTCTCCCAGCACCGAAAGTGAATGGAGAGAGAAGACAAAGGGACACGATAGAAACATTTGCCCCTGAGCAGAGTGCGGAAACTGAGGCAGAGACCCAGAAAAATATTTATGAACGTGGTGAATGCTTCTCTCAGAAAGGAAAGCTGGGTCAGCTTCCAGCCTCTGCCCATTGGAGCCAAGCCCCGCCTCCACCCCCTTTAAGGTTTTCTCCTGAAGCACCCCACCTCCACCAGCCCCCACCCTGGTGTTTTCACCTCTGCTTTCAGTAAGTGAGATAAAGAAAGCCCCCATAGCCAAGAATTCCCAAAAAGCAAAGGCAGCTCTCATGGGGGCAGTGGCAGAGCACACTGAACTGCAGCATGAAGGGCTGTGGGCAGGCTCAAGGAAGAACCTCCTGACCATCAGAGCTCAGGTGATCCCTAAAGTGATCCCTAAAGGAATGACCAATGGGGAAGAGGTGGGGGCTTGACCTATCCAAGGGATGTCGGGAAGAAGAAGCCGGGGATGGAACACAGATCTTTCTAGAGGCAGGGGGATGACCTGGCTGACTTGCCTGAAAGCTTGGTTCTCACTTGGGGGGCTGCTACTCTATCTCAAGGCCCATCGCTCACATTAATTACCGAGAAAAAGCTGATTTCCCCTCATTTCCAGATCTCAAACGACAGTATCATTAGGCTAGTAATGTGCGGAGAAATTGTGCGTGTCTGTCTTGGAATATGTCCTGAGCCAGAATGGATGAGGGCGCCCCCAGCAGGGGTTTGTCTCCAAGACACTCTCCATGGCTGAGGGACAGTCTCCAGAAGAGATGCTGTGCCACCAAGGCAGAGATACTCTCCCGCTCTGTTCAGTTGGTACTAATGATGGTGATTAAATCATAGCAGGCAATGGTGTGGTCAATAGCCCACAACACAAAAACCCTGCCACACATGAATAGAGCCACTGCTGACTTACCACAAGGACAGGAACTCCCTGGTCTGGGCTGAACTTGAATTTGAAACCTGCTCTGCTGTGCCATGGTCCTTCCCAGTCTTGCCTGGACACTTTTCTCTGAGCTCCTATCCACCTGGGAATCAAGAGGCATCTGGGCGCCATCTTGCCTCAGGGAAGGAGGAGTTGGCTGGTCCTGAACATTTTCTCTTCCCTCAGCAAAGTCAGCTCCCTGGATGTGAGCGGAACACTGCCTCCTAGCCCTGAAAAACTCCTCTGCTCACAGCTCTTCACACGCCTCTCCCCACTCTTCTCTTCGTGTCTAGTGCTCTTTATTTATTTATTTCTTTTTTTGAGGCAGAGTCTCGCTCTGTCGCCCAGGCTGGAGTGCAGTGGTGTGATCTCGGCTCACTACAACCTCCGCCTCCCGGGTTCACACCATTCTCCTGCCTCAGCCTCCTGAGTAGCTGGGACTATACGCGCCTGCCACCATGCCCGGCTAATTTTTTTGTATTTTTAGTAGAGACGGGGTTTCACCATGTTAGCCAGGATGGTCTTGATCTCCTGACCTCGTGATCCGCCCGCCTCGGCCTCCCTAAGTGCTGGGATTACAGGCGTGAGCCACCGCGCCCGGCTGTCTAGTACTCTTTCAAACCCACTTGACACACGAGGAAACTGAGGCCCAGAGAAGCAAGGCGATTTGCCCAAGTTCAAGCCTCAGAGCTAGGCTTGACCCCCAGGTCTGCCAGAGGCCAAAGCTCAGATTGAAGCCAGAGGCCTCAATTCAATCCACACAGTACTCTAGGCATATGATGTCCTCCGTCTCAGCTCCCGCCCTCAGAGCTGAGGTTGGTGAGGGAGAGGCAGGATGTGAAAATATAATTATAGCTCAGTGTGATGCATGCATGACACAAAAGAGGAGATCCAAAAGGTTTATCCTCCCCAGTAATCAAAGAAATGCAAATTAAAACAACAGTGTAATGCAGTTTTACCTGTTGAAATTAAGACAGGTTTTTGTTTTGTTTTGTTTTTTAAAGATAGCACCAGTGTTGGTGAAAAGTGCAATCTGGGGCGCTGTCAGACTCCGTTGATGAAAGGGTAAATTAGAACAACTTTTCTAGAAGGCCACTGGGCAGGAGTGTCAAGAGCTTTAAAAACAGATAGACCCTTTGGCCCCATTAATCTACTTGGAGGAACTCAATCCAAAAAATAACCACAGCTGTTAAAAAGAACCAGGTACAAAGATGCTTATTACTGTTATTTACAACTATAAAAAATCACAACCAACATAAATGTCTAGCAATAGAGGGTTGGTTAAATAAATTATCATATATCCATATATAAGGATATTATGCAAACATTAAAAGTCATGTTCTTGAAGAATTAATCTGGGCAAATGCTCACAATATAATGATACATGAAACAAAGCAGGAGAGAAAACCATACAGATAGGATGGGCTTTATTTTATAAAGAAAATGTTTTATCAATTCATTTGAAGAAGTCTGGAAGGAAATAACCTGAGAGTTAATCTGAGAGGATTCTGGGTGATTTTTTGTTTCAATTTACACTTTTCTGTTTCTTCCAAATCTTCTCTACATTTTTGGGGGAAATAAAAGCCATTAGAAATATATGCAGTGTGTGTGTGCAGGTGGGGGAGTAGCCCAGGATGAAAAACAGAGGCTCCTAACCAGCCTGCAGGCAGTCAGGGAAGGCTTCCTGTTGGAGGTAATGCCTGTGCTGTGTCCCAGGATGACTAAGCTTTATCCAGCGGAGGGAGGATTCGAGTTCTAGGCTGGGGAACAGGTATGTGCACAGGCACAGAGGCAAGAGAGATCCTGGCCTCTTCTGGAAACTCTTAGTCACTGGCTAGGTGAGGGGACAACAGGGAGACACTGGGGGTGGGCAGAGGTCTGACCAGGGAAGACCCAGAAGACCAGGCTGAGGAGCTGACACTTTGCCCTAGGAACAAAGTGAAGCATTGACAGGTCCTAAGCAGGTGGGTGACAGGATCTAAGCTGTGTTTTATTGTCATGTACACAGAATGGTGAGGGGATGGGGCATGGAAGATAGAGAGAGGCCAGATGTGGAACCTGGGCCAAGGGGGCAGCGGTGGGGAGGCTGCTGCATGTCGGGAGGAGGGAGGGTTTGGCCTGGGCTGGGCAGTGGTGGCCAAGAGAGGAGGGGCCCCTGGAAGCAGTGATTAGGAGGAGATTGGACAGGACTTGTGATTAATTGAAGAGTAGCGGCAGAGTGCGGGAGGGGGCCTCTGCTGCTGACAGTGACTATAGCATGCTCAGAGATTTCGATCGCAGTTTTAGGAGTGGCTTCCTCCTCCATTTCCCCTAGATAGACAGATCTGGGCTTCTATGATATTAGGCTGCAGGTGGTGGGAGAAGTTGACCTTGGTCCCGCCACCACACCCAGCCTGACCTCTGACTCACCCTGAGCACCCTGCACCTTCGTCACCTCTGCACTGCCAGCCCTGGAAGGTAGGGCGGGCAACGACAAGGGAAGTCCACAGGAAGGTGAGGAAGTCCCCGGCAAGGTCCCTCCCTCAGGACACAGGCACACACTGTCACACATGGGGACACACATCCTCAGAGAGAGAGCACAGCCACCCACGGGGCTCTGAGAGTCAAGTCACAGGCACTGATGTACACCCAGGGACACAGCCTGACAGGAGCTATAAGATACGGGACTGTCACACACACAGTCACCACCCCACAGTTACACAGCCTCTGACACTGCCAACCCCAGCCTGGGTCTCACATACAGGCCATTGTGCTCAGCCAGAGTCCCCAAGGTCCTCCCTCCTGCCCTGCCCCCCCCACCCTCCTCCAGGAGGACAGGGCAGAGGGCTGGCTGGCAGAGAGGCCAGCACAGGGGGCTGGCACAGGGACCCGCAGCTCAACGGGGCAGCCCAGCCAGGAGGGAGGCCTCTGAGAAGGCGTTGCCAAGGCAACAGGCTCCTGCAGAACCAACCAGAGGCTGAGATTCTCGGCTCTTATTTTTAGAAGTTGGGCCTGGGCTGGTTGGGCCGGTCAGGGGCCAGGCTCCCCCGGGCACGCCCAGGGCATAGACACCAGCTGAACACCCTAAGAGGTTCTGGTGGGCAGCATCCATGCTGCGGCTTCTTCCACACACTCCCAGCCTCCTTCCTGCGGGTCGTGCCCCAGGTGGGATCTTGCATTTCCTCTGTCTTCAAATACAGCCAGGGGCCTACCAGCAGCACCCACCACCCACCAGGGCCCAGGCCAGGGACACAGCCTGTTCGCCCTCTGCACTGCAGCCTCTGAGTGTCTGTGCTTTGACTGATGGCATCAGGGGAAGGGGAGCTTGGCCAGGCCTGTAGGGTGGTGTTGCGAGGCTTACGTGTCATTGCCAGTGTAAGTGTATATGTGTGTATTGCAGGGGCTGCTCTCACTCTCAACTGTGTGTGTGTGTGCATGTGTGTGTGCATGTGTGTGTGTGTGAATTCCTTCTTCTATGGGGCAAAACAGAGGGTCTCCCTCTGGCTCAGCTCCACTCACCACCCTCTGCTAACTTCCACCCCTGCCTGGATTTCTTTAAAGTGAGGGGAGGGGGCAGAGATCTCAAGCTGCTGCACAAACCTTGGTGGCCCCCCTTGTCCAGCCCCTTTCTGTGTCTGAGCAGGCTTCTGAGGGGGTAGAAAAGTGGTGGCCAGGAGGGGGAGGGGCCAGGCAGGCCCAGCCCGCCAGAGCCTGGGAGAGGGGTACTGGGGAAGCTGGGGTGAACTGACTTTAAGGTGACTCCTCCAGCTGCCAGGGATTTCTCTGTTAATCTGGGACGGCTCTGTTTGCATCTCATTTCCCTATATTTGCATAACAAGGGCCTGGCTGGCACCAGAGATCGAAATTCCTGGCCTGGTAAATTGTGTGGAAAAGCCTCTGGAGGCCCAGCAGGAATCCTGGGGAAGCAGAGGCAGGGGTTGGCTGTGTTGATGGGGAAGGTCCCCATCCAATCCCAGGAGCCTCCACTTCTTCCCCAATCCCTGGTCAGGAGGGATGGGAATGTTGGCGGAAACGGAGAGGGAGGGGTGACATATCGCTAACAGAGTAAATTTCTAATGTTCTCATCACCAAAAAAAGTTAAATATTTGAGAAGCAAGATATGCTGATTAGCTTAATTTAATCATTCCACAGTATATTAAAAACTCATAACACCACTTTGTACCCCACAAATAAATACAACCATAACTGCTCAATTTACAGTAAGAAAACAATTTGAGTCCTCCTCAACAGACCCTGACACCCAGCATGGAGCTGGGGTGCGTACCCATTGGTGGAAATGGCCTGAACTTGGTAAGGTCAGAGTTGGGATGAGGAAGTAAACCTCAGCCCCCACCAGTCTCGGGAGAGGGCCTCTCTGGCAGGAATGCCTGGGATATCTGGGACCTGCCACTTACTGTCCCCAGGACTCTCAGACCTGGGCAAACAAGGTCCATGCCCTGGGGTCCCACTTTAGATGACACCCTTTGGCCCTCTTCTGCATGGGGGTGAGGAATTCAAAGGTTCAGGGTCCACCCGGAGCTCCAGTCCCCTTCTAGGCCATATTCCAACCCGCAACCCTGGAATTCCCTGCCCAAGGAGGCCTAAGCCAGCAACCAGGGTCTATGGAGCCACTTTCCCATGCGTATCCTTCCTCCTCAAGCCCAAAGGGTGGCTGTTTGCCAGGAGTGTGGACCAAGCAGGGACTGGAGTGTTGGGGTGCCCACAGGCATGCATACAAGGGCCCTTATACTGCAGGATGGAGCCCAAGGTAGGATGAGAAGGGGGGTGGGCAGAGGGCTGGGGACCTCCTTTTGTGTTGTTGCCCTAGGCTCTTTAAACACTTGGGGTGGCTCTGACAAGCTGTTTGACCTTGGGCAAGTTACTTAACCTTCCTGTGCCCCCCAGTAGGGTTAATAATAGTACTTGCCTCTCAGAGTTGTTATGAGGATGAACTGAGTTAATTCATGTAAAGCAATTTGAACAGTGCCTGGCACAGAGTACCAGTGCGTAAGCGTTAGCTATTATTATCCATTATCCTAGGATTTGGCTTTTTTTTTCTCTCCAGCTGCAGAAGCCCCTTCTCTTTCATTTAAGAGACTGAGCAAGAAGCAGGGGAAGGGGATCCCCTCCACTTCCTCTTCCTCCTCCCTCACAGCCCAGGCCCCTTTTCTCCTTTCCCAGCTCCTGCACCCCCAGGCCAGGGGTGCCAGGAGGACAGCCAGGTCATTGGACTGAATGTCATGATTTGTTTAAAGTCTTTATTGGCTGAATGACTGAATGAGCAAGTGAATAAATGAAAAACAAGGACTGAGTGAATAAAAGTCAAACAGAAGGCTGGACGGACTGATGGAAGAAGAGACTGACAGACAGACTATTTGGCTTTGGGGCCCTCAGATCTGTTTCTCTGAACATTACTGTTTTCTGCCTGTTTTGATTAGATGGTGGGAGGCAGATAGGGGAGGCAGGCTCTCTGCAAGGTCAGCTCTGGCCTGGTGAGTGGCTCACCCTGCAGAAGGGGCCCCGTGCCTGTGGCATTAGAGGGAGAATGCCCACATTCAACCAAGTTCTTCCGTGTCCTGTAGATGTCTGACTGTGAATGAGAGACCTTGGGGCAGGCTCTATCCTGGCCTAGGACAGCGGGGGCTGAGGGGAGAAGCTGATGAGCCTCATTACTTCCTTATTTACACCCCGGCCTGCTTCTGGCGGAGCCAGGCCTCAGTGCCCGCCTGTCAGCCAGCGGGTTAGCGGTGATGGAGATCTCCCTTGGGGCCTGTCAGCCTCCACCATCTGGCCAGGCTGGGGAAGGTGGGGGGACCTGTCGCAGGATGCCCCTCTGGGCCCCCCGGCTTGGCACTCGGCTCATCTCAGAGAGTGATGGACGAGTGGGCATGTGGGGGTACAGCTGTGTGGGCCTTCGTGTGTGTGGCCAGCCAGTGCACACAGTGGCTAGGTCGGGATATGACAATAAGCAGCATTTGATGTGTTCGTATTCACGACTGGCCATGTTTGTGTGTCTGCGTGACTGTATTCTGTGCATGACAGTGTACGCCCCAGAACGTGAGCAAAGTGCATGGGTCTCACGTCTGGGGGTTTTCCAAGTGAAGCTCAGGGTGGAGACAAGGGTGGGGAAGGCTTGAGCCCAGTGGGGACTGGAGCTGTGACTTTAAGAGGAAGGTGCTCAGTGAATTCCTGGCTCAGCTTTCAAGCAGGAGAAATTAACCTCCATGTCTATCTCTTGAAAGGGGCTGGAAGTCCCTGTGAGGGAAGCCAAGTCAGCCTGAGAGCTTCCCTGCCTGTCCTTGAGCCCCATTCCGGTGGTGCGCGGTGGGGAGACAACTGCTTTCAGGCACCATCCCAGGCTTCCCAGGCAAGCGTCCCTCCCCGGCCCCAGCACAGAAACAGGATACGTGTAAAGCCACTCGGAAGTACAGGCACACAATTACCCAGACATGGACACTAGCACAGCATGATTACATGTGATCCAGTCACCCATAAGTGTAGTCACAGATCTGCTGGGCACAGCACACATACATATACCCAGGCATCACGACAGACACTCACCTCATGCAGCCAGACAAACGTATAGACACAGGCATGTTTACACACAGGAATGTGTCCATACATGGGTGAAACACATTCCTGTAAAGATGCACATGCTTACAGTCACATGCATGCAGACACACTTGCATGTTTTCACACACATTCTGTCACTCCTGTGTCCCCTCCCACCCTCCAGTTCTCTCTCAGTCCAATTCTCTCCAGTTCACGCCAGTTCTCTCTCAGTCCAGTGCCCTGCTGCTGCCCTCACCCACTACGGACAATCCTCTGAAGGGCATCACAGGAGGGTTGTATGCACATGTGACCCTATGAGTAGAAAGCTGTGTGTGTGTACACGTCTAAGTTTGTATATGTGAATGTCACTGGTAGTCTGTGTGGCTCTAGCTCTGTGAAAGTGTATCTTTGTGACACTGTGGGTATTTTTCTGTGTGTCTCTGTATATGCTTCTGGAAGGCCCTATGTGTGCTGTGTGTACTCGACTGTGTGAATGTGAGTATGTGAGACAGTGGGGAATTTTTATATCTTTGTGACTGCATTCTGTGGGCCACCTCTCTGATTATGTCTGGATGTGTTTATCTCTGTGTGCATTTGCATATCTGTGCCTGTGTACATGCCTCTGCGGTCCAGGATCCACAGTCTGGCTCGGTGGGCACCCCTGCCAACAGAGGCTGTGGCCTGGGGTGGGGCCAGGCAGGACTGAACTGAATACCCTGGCCGTTGACAGTTGTATTTACAGAGCTCCGAGTAGGACGTAATTGCTTCTATTAATCTTTCTCCGGTTGTTAATTGCTCACTTATTGGGTTGTGTATTATGCCGACTGTTGCTCTTAATTCGCCTCCATAGCTGCAGGTGTTTGCTGCCTTATTAACTGTTAATTGGCACGGCTAGGGATGGAGACTTAATTGGCCCCCAGAGTGGGACACAGGCGGGCCAGCCGGGCACTGCCAGGCTCACAGCCTGTCCCTGGAACCCTCACCTGTGGAGCACAGGTGGCTGGCCCACGGCCATCCACCAATAGACAGCAGTTTTGCATACAGCAGTCAGAGTGACAACTGCAGAGTATGGCCCCATACAGTCCTATCTCCTCCAGGAAACCACTCAATCCCTTGGAACCCAGTTCTTATACCCCTGTCCATCACCAACAATCTTCCTCCACCTAGGATAGGAGCCAACCCCAGTTTTTAAATGAACAAGAGCCTCCAGAAGTTCTGCTGCTCCTATCCAGCACACTTTAGGGGTCCCTTTTGGCTTCTGCTTGCACAGCGCAAAGAACAGGGAACTCCCTCCACAGCACTGTTACCATAGCTGCAGCAACGAGAGGATTCTCCATATTGAGCTGATTTCTTACACCCCACACAAGTTGCAACAGAGGAGTCCTTACTGCCTACAACAGGGAAACTCAGGCTCAGAAATGGCAAGGGGGTGGCCCCAGGGTTCCCCAGTCCTCTCTGGTAAAGGTACAGACATGTGGCTCTCCAAGCAGTTTCTGCTCTCAGTCTCCCTTCCACCCCAGTCCTGCTCCATCCCAAACACCTCAGTCCTGGAAGGTACTTCCTCAGCCACCACCTGCTCCACCCTGGTCTTCGGGCCTCCCAAGCTCAGCTGTCACTGCTGCAGCCGTCTCAGGCTCTAGGCCTTTGGAACAAGAAAGCAAGTTTTCTGGAAACCAGTGGGCTCCCTGAGAGAGACAAGGCTGTAAGGGGGAGGCGGGAGGAGGGTCCACGCTCACCAACCTGACCTCCAGCTTCCAAGGAGGACAAATAGGGAAACCAATAGTCCTCATCCTGTGCGTCAAATCCAGTCTGCCCTGACATCTGGAAGTTCTTCTGGTGTCTAGTTGGCATGTCTTAAGCGGCAGTGGAAGTTGATTTGCTTTGGTTGGGTTCTGAGAAGAGTCAGGCTCCAGGGAAGGAGGAAGGGAGTACCACTGAGTGCCTACTATTAAGAAATGAGACCATTACTACTCCTGCCGCCCTCCTCCCCCCAACTTTGCCCAGTTCACAAGACAGGAGGAAAGAGAGAAAGCAAAAAGTTGGAAAAAAACAAAAGTAAGATAAATAGCCAGACAACCTTGGCACCACCACCCAGCCCTAGGAGTTAAAAAAAAGTAATAGTAATAACATCAACCCCTGACCTAAACTACTTGTGTTATCCGTAAATTCCAGATGCTGTATGAAAAAAGCATTATAAAACTTTCTGTTCTGTTAGCTGATGCATGTAGCCCCCAGTCACGTTTCCCATGCTTGCTTGATTTATCACGACCCTTTCACGGGGACCACTTAAAGTTGTAAGCCTTTAAAAAGGTCAAGAATTTCTTTTTTGGGCAGCTCGGCTTTTAAGATGCGAATCTGTGGACGCTCCCAGCAGAATAAACCACTTCCTTCTGTAATCCGGTGTCTGAGGAGTTTTGTCTGCGGCCCGTCCTGCTACACTATATGCCAGAAAGCAGCAATTGGTGTGTGTAAAAGTGGCATCCCGTTTAACCCTCCCGGAACCTGGTAAGTTAGGGATTAGTATCCCTGTTTACAGAGAAAAAAACTGAGCCACAGAGAGGGCAACGAAACGTGTGCAAGGCCACACAGCCAGAAAAGGGCAGAATTGGAGTGCCAACAACGCCTGGCATTGCTTGGGAAGCTGAGTGTCTTCAGTCAGGGATATCTGGATGGATTCATGCTAAGGGTTCAATAAGGGGACGTGGGGAAAGGGAACTGATGGTCACTATCACAGCTCACTCATCCACCCCACGTATGAGAACACGGACAGGCGAAACACGCATGCGCAGCCCACGTGCCCATCAGACGGGATAAGGAAGCAGCAAAGAGAACCGTCCAGGGATAGTTGCCCCAACAAGTTCCGGCCCCGCCTCTATGTTAATGACATGCAGATATATGTAAATTTGTACAAGCAACCGCTCAAACCTTTGGGAGCAATGGGGTGACACAGGAGCAGTTGCTATGGAAATCCAAAAGCGATACCCGCTCTGCGCCCCCACCCCACAACAGGCAGGCGCACAGACACGTGCACAAAGACGCAGCGTTCTTCACTCCGGAGCCAAGAGGCTCACGGAGTGACAGTGTGTGTGAACCGGAAGGACCCTCAGAAACTGCGTCCAGCTGGGGGAAGCTCAGGCCCGAAGAAAGTCACCGGGAGAGCAGCGTCGCGATCCCTGGTAGCCTGGGGCGCCTTCCACTAAAACCCAGGGCGCAAGGTGTCCGTTCTGGGTCCGGGGCGATTCCAGCTCCAGCCTAGCAACGAGACCCGCCCAGCGTTGCATAGCAACGTCCCTGGAGCCTAGCAACCACCAGCCACGCCCCCTAGCAACGTCATGCCTAATCCTCGCTCCAGGTCTTTGCCAAGACAGAGAGGCAAGGGGCTCGTGGACTGGGGCCAAAAGGTAGCGAGGGTGGGGGAGGGTGTCACGTTTAGCAGGCTGCAGGATTGCGGGGCCCACCTACAGCCCTTCCACTGGCGAGCTGTTACAGAGCCGCGTTATCACCCCCATTTACAGAGGGGAAAACTGAAGCCTCCAAAGGACATCCCTGCCCAGAGTACAGAGCTCGCTCTTCCCTGCGTGCTCCAGGAGAGCGGCTCTGGCAGCTCTCTGGAGGAAGCCCTGGGCCTGGAGGGGAGGTGGTGCACAGTCGTTTCCCTCCGTACCAACTGCATTAGGAAAACCACCCAAACTGTGGGCTCAAAACGGAGCTGTAGGTTTGCATAGTAATTTGCGTCATTTGCATATAGTGCGGAGGCTGCGGCACTCCCAGGCCATTCCGAGCCGGAAAAGTTCCCGAAGGAGCCCCGCTTCCTCCCCCGGTTCAACTGTCCAGCCCCCTCTCCCTGCCCCTCACCCGCACCGCCCCCGCATCCCATGCCGCCCCCGCTTCCAACTCCTTCCGCTGAGTTCCCGCACCTCGCCCCACCCCCAGCTTTGACTCCGGTCCTGCCAGCCCCGACCTCCATCCCAAGGCCGAGGGCCCCCTCTGCTGTCTTCCGCCGGTAGGGCAGCCGCAGAGCTCATGGGGCAGAGAAGAGGGGCTCCCCCAACCCAACATCGCCCCACCCCTCCCAGTCCGGCAGGGTCCAGGGAGAGGCCTGTACATGGGTGGACGTTGCGAAGGGGTGGGCAAGGAGGGAGTTAGGGCCCTTCTGGGCCCGGGGCGAAGGGTGGGGTTCTAGAGGTTCTCTCCTGGAAGCCAGGCCCCTTTCCCCACGCTGGGTTGGTTTGGCCCTGGCAGCTGGTTCCCCCATCAGTCCGCAGACTCAGTTCTCACGACGTACACCCCACATGAGACACTTGACAGTTACAGCTGCTGTTAGAAGATTATTCTAGCCCCAAGGCAAGGCAGCACCATCCAACCCTAATAGCAGTCTCCAACCCCACCCTGAATGCCCACCACCAAAGCTAAGACCTTTGACACTTTCTAATACCAGTCTCTGGGATCTGGCAAGAGATACAGAGAGGAGTCACTCAATCTGGATCTCCTGACTTCCTCAACAGAGACCTACACACAGGCAGGCCATGAAACTCACACGGATACTCACGCATGCTTGCAGGCACACCCATGCACAGAGATCCCCCAGAAGCACATAGACACAGAGACTCGGAGGGAATAGGGTGGAGGTATGTACTGTCCTTCCCCATCTAGTCAAAGGAAAAAGATCTTAGTATTAACTGAAAAATTTAAAAACCACTGCAACTTGCTCTTTTTTTCTCTCTAGCAATCTCTTGATGTCTGTGATCCTCCAAAAGGCTCTGTCCATTTCTCTCTCCACCCCCAACCTTGGTCCTACTGTCTTTTCCACCACTTCCTCTTCCTTCCAGTTCAGAATACTTGCAAAATGCCTCCAGAAACTACCGTGGCAATAGCTGTGCCCTGGGGCACAGTGATGGTTCAGGACCTCAGATCAGCAATGAGCAAGGCTGCACATTTGTGCACAAGACACTCACTGACACACCCACCCAACCATCGGACCAGGACCAGGGGCTCTCCTGGCCAGCTAGCAGATGCAATCCCAATTTTGCCAAATTCTTTATTGAACAAAAAAATCAACAGCAAACACTGTCAAACAAGAAGCTCAAACAGGGCAGGTGGGTAGAGCTAACCATCCTCTCCTTGCAGCCCCGTCTCTCTCTGGAACAGGCTTCAACACTAGTGAGGGCATCAAAACCCATTCTGGTGGGTAAGGAGGGTCAGGCCTTTCTAGGGAAGGGACACTCAGAGCCAGCTTCATCTGTAATCCCCAAAGAGGAGTCAGGGGCTGGGCCAGGGGGCTCTGGAGCTGCAAGGGGGCTGGACAGACACTGCAGAGGGCAGGAAATGGAGCTCTTGTCCTGGGGGCACAGTAAGGCTTGGAGCTGGTGACTCATAGTCACCAGGGATTCGAGGTGCCGGAGCAGGGCTTGGTGGGGACAGGAGTCCCTGTGGAGGTGCTGGCCACGGCCAAAGCCATGACCAGCTGGTGCTACTGAATAGGGATGCTGGGACTGGCGCAAGTCTGGTTCTGGGGGCCATTGCCCTCGCCCAGGACCCTGCCAGGTTTCAGGCTCTGGCCAGAGCCTCCCCCTGCCTCTGGGGGGCCTCTGCCAAGCACAGATTCCCCTTGGAGCTATACTGCCCCTGCCCTGGCTCTGCTGCCAGGCACCTCCTGGGGGAGGGGTGCCCTTCAGGGGCACATTCGGCCTCCTGTCATCTGGCTGGTAGTATCTCTTCTCCACCTTACTGTTGAAGGAGACCATCTTTTGAACCTTCCCCAGCCAGAGGCTGGACCCTGCTGTGTCTGGAAGCCCTTCCTTGGGGAGCAGCACAGCCAGCAACAGACTTGAGTGAGTGACCTCCAGACCTGGGAAAAGAAGAGGGGAGACAGGAAGAGCCCAAAGGCCTGTGAGGGAGAACTGTGTTCAGCTTAGCTGCAGCAGATCTGGAGGCTAGATCCCAGGAAGGGCTTCTCCGCAGTGAGATGGGGCCCATGAGATGCTGGGAAAAGTAAGTGGGAAGATGGGACTGTCTTGGAAGATTTGAGCTCTGTGGGATTAAGGCTCATCCGGCTGAGGCTGGGATATGGATGGTTTGACCTGAAGACTCTACAGACTCAAAGTCTACCTCATTGTCTCAGGACATGGAGCGTCGAAAGGCCAAGCGCTTTGCTCAGGAGTGGGTAAAGCCCCACCGCCACCCTCGCTGCTTTCCGGAGCCACACCGTGGAGGGTGTCTGTGCACAGAGGCCGAGCTTGGTCCCCCCGCGGCTGTGGTGAAACCTCTCTCCCTCCTCTCTGAGGTGACAGTTACAGTCAAGTGTGTGTAGGTCCTGCCTCTGTCCTGCTGCCTGGGTGTCCCAGGAGTTTCTCTTCAAGGGTGCCTACCTTGAGAGGCAGTGTGGTGTGGTGGTTAGGGGCCAGGTTTCTGAAGCCATGTTGCTTGGGAGTGAAGCCCAGTTCTGCTACTGACTGGCTGTGTGACTTTCGACAAGTCACTTGCCTTCTTCCTCCCTCAGTTTCTCCGTCTATGAGATGGAGAGTCTAGTCTAACAGTACCATTCTCATAGAGTGATTTTGAGACTACAAGAATTCGTCTAGGTAAAGCTTTTAGAACAATGGCTGGCACGCAGTTCATGATATCCAAGCATCAGCTATTGCTGTCATTGTTCTCACATTTGCCTGGTTGGGTAAGGAGTTCCCTTCTGAGATGTGCCTGCCTCTGCTGGGTAACTGTGTCAACCGTGCCTGGTCTGGTCACCAAATGAGCAGAGGCAGGGTCTGGTATGGGGACTGGGCACTCACCTGGGCCCCCCAGAGGGCGCAGCCTGGTGGGCAGGGGCTGGAAGGCAGGCAAGGGCAGCAGGACCATCCCCATGTGCTCCACAGAGGCCAGGCCATGGCGCTGCCTGTCATTGAGGTACGAGTAGAGAAGGCGGCAGTTCTGGGTGTCCCGGGCCCCATGTGGGCACAGTCTGATCACGCAGACGTCCTGAGGTGGCAGGAGGAGAGCAGCTGTAAGTGCAGTCATCCTCTGCTCCTGCCAACACCCCTGGGCTCCCTGAAATCTGAGAACCCCATAAGAAAGTATGTCCCCATCTTCCAGAGGAGGAAACAGAGGGACCTGCCCAGGGTCACACAGTGAGTCTGCAGTCACTCTGGGAACTAGAGCCAGATATCCAAGCCAGGCCTCTGCTCTGGAAATGGAGAGGGAGGGGGCACAAGGGTGGGAGTAAGGTGCTAGGAAAAGAAGGGATACCCAAGAGTGGGCACTTACCTTGGCCTCGGCTGGGCAGATGCTGGCCAGAAGGTCCCAGACAGTGTTGGAGGGGATGCAGCCTGCCGAGCGGATCACGGTGGGCAGAGCCTGGGGGCAGGAAGGATGGCCAGTCAGCCCCCCAGCTTCCCACCACTCAGGGTGGACGCATTCCCAGCTACCTGGAAGGTTGCAGCCTGTGGCAAAGATGGGCAGGCAGTATTCCAGTACCCTCGGTGGCTGCCCAGAAAGCTCTAATTGCCCCATGGAGGTCTGCAGCCTCTCCTGGCTAATCTACAACTTCTCCGAAGCCCCTCCCTCCCTCCTCTATCCTCTGCCCTCATCCAACACTTTAGCTGATCATTAAGTCACTCAACGATCACTCTTAAAACCCTCCTTTGGGCCCTTCTTGCTATGTGCTTTGGGTGACAAGGAGTCTTTCGCCCTGTTTGTCTCTGTAGGAATGGGACCAACATCTCATTTACTCCCATGCCTCGCACAGGGCCAGGCACAGAGAGGAGTGTCCATGACTTGTTTTAGAATGTGAGGGGGAGGGGAGGGGAGGGGAGGGGAGGGGAGAGGAAAGGAAAACAAAAGAGAGAGGCTGCCTAGGCTGGTCAGTGTGTAAGGGAGTCCCTGGCGAGGAAGGCAGGTGCACCTGGACGAGCCGACAGCTGTGTCCCGAGACTAGCTGGGCCCTGGCCCGGAACCGCTTGATGGAGAACATGTCCAGAACCCCTTCCCAGGGTGGCATGCAGGGCAGGGCCTTTGTGGGTGCAGCAGACACCTGGAGCTCAGATGGAGGAACCCTAGAGGGAGGAATAGAAGACAGAGCAGGCCATGAGGACTTCCCCAGCACCTCCTTTCTTTTCAGAGCAGATCCTGTGTCCCCACTGTGGGGACTGGAACATTGGCCCAAGCTTGGTCTTGTGCAGGGGGCAGCCAGGAGGCTGGGATGATTAGTTCCATTGCACAGATGGGGAAAATGAGGCTCCCAAGGGAGGGAAGACTTGCCCAAGGCCACACAGAAAAAGCCAGTGCTATGTCTGTTGCCCCAGCTGGTGGCCTCCCGCTCAGCCCTGCTGGGTTATCCACCTCCTTGCTCCCAACCCCACACCTGTCCTGTGGTTCTGTGGGAGGCATCTCCCTGGCTTTGGGCATCTCTGGAGCAGGCATAGGAGTTTGGCTTAGGGCTTTCTGGAAGATATTGTCCCCACAGCTCTTGGCGGCTTTGGAGGAGCCTAGCAGCTCATTCAAGGACTCCCGGTCTACAAATAGCAGAGGCAGGAGCTGAAACAAGGGCAGCAGTGGCACTGAAGCCAGTCCAGGGCTTTAGAGCCAGGGTTGAACCAGGTGCTTTTCTAGGTGACCTGGGGCACAGGCACCCCCGCTCTGCCACCCTCTCCCCAGGCCACAAATCCCTGTTGCTGCTGAACTGCATGCTCAGCCCCAGCCTGGCCGCCACCCCTGCACCCCTCCCGTGTCCCCTCCCACCCATGCAGATGCGGCAGTTGGGGTCTAGGAAGTGGTGGTCATGCTGCCCCGTGGTATCCTCTGATGCGATGGGCAGGGCCTGTGGGCTGCAGTCCATGAACACCTGCGGTCCCTGGGAGGCAGAAGACAGAGGGGTAGGCTGAGAAGGTGGCTGGGGATGCCAGGAGCCCTCCATGGGTAGAGGGCCCCAGGATGTGGTTTATTTTTCTCAATAATAAATGTTGTTTTATTACGAAAATACTGTGAACTCATAAAGAAAATTTGGAAAACACCAAAACTTGAAAATTAAAAAGAAAATCCCTTCTTGTCCCACCACTCAGAGACGACTGTTGATATTCTAGGTATTCCTTTATAATCTTTTTCTTTTGTTATTGTTTTTTGTTTGTTTGTTTTTTTGGTTTTTGGTTTTTTGTTGTTGTTGTTTGTTTTTTGAGACGGAGTCTCGCTCTGCTGCCCGGGCTGGAGTGCAGTAGCTCAATCTCGGCTCACTGCAACCTCCGCCTCCCAGGTTCAAGCGATTCTTCTGCCTCAGCCTCCTGAGTAGCTGGGACTATAGGCGTGCACCACTACGCCCAGCTAATTTTTGTATTTTTAGTAGAGACAGGGTTTCACTATGTTGGTTGGCTAAGATGGTCTTGATCTCTTGACCTCATGATCTGCCTGTCTCGGCCTCCCCAAGTGCTGGGATTACAGGCGTGAGCTACCGCACCCTGCCCTTTATAATCATTTTCTATACACGGGGCTTGGGGGTCCTTTTCCTAAAATAGCTGGGATAAAATATTCAACTTAGTGTTCTCTTTTTGTCCACTAATAATAGCAGAGGCGTTTGTCACGTCATATAGTCCCCATAGACACTGCTGTGATGGGGTGAGACTGGAGTGGACACCTCACCTCTGTTGCTATGCATTTGGGTCATTTCCAGGTTTTTACTATTACTAAATAGCAGTGAGGACATTTTTGTGCAGAAAGTAGTTTCCTAAACTTTAAATTATGTCCTTAGGATAAGATTTCAGAAGCAGATGACAGAATCAGGGATAAGGAACATTTTAAAGACTCTTGACGTCTATTGCCAAATCACTTTTTTTCCTCATACTAGAAATAGCTTTAAACATAAAACAATCATTGCTTTAGGACAATTTAAGAAGATTTTGAAACTCTACTCTTATCAACCACCTCCAGAACAGTCTCAAAGCACAGGCTTTGGAGTCAGACAGGATGGGTTCAAATCTCAGCTTCCCCACCACACATATGTGACCTTGTGTAAATGGCGTCAGGTTCCGCACCCCAGAAATGGCCAGGGAATAGCACCGATCTCCTAGGCCATTGTGAGATATAAATGAGACACTGCTTGTAAAGGGGCACATAGCAGGTGTTCAATAAACAGTAAAGATTGTTATCATGTGTTATTTTCCCCTCCCCTCCCCTCCCACCTCCTCTCTCTCTTCCTTTCTGGGGCTATCTAGGTTTTTCTCCTATATTGCCTTCAGTTTGTTCAGGGAATACAAACTGATTTAGACTGGGGAGCAGCCACACCCCTTGGGGCTCCTCTTGGCACAGGTAGAAGTTCTCCCAATCGTTGGCCTGAATATTAGTGGTAGGAGTGGGGAGCAGGGATTTCTGTCTGTTCACTGTCACTTCCCCAGTGCCTAGAACCGTGCCTGGCACCTGGTAGGTGCCCATAAATGTACTGACTGACTGAATATAGTTCAAGGGTGCCCTGCACCCCTCTCCTGAACACGCAGCTAATGAGACCCAGGTGAACATCTGACGCACACAACACTCAACTACAGCCAGAGTGGCCTTCTGAGAATGACCGAAGGGAGCCAAGGGAAAGTTCTAATCAACTGCAGGAGTCTGAGATGATGGCTTCACGGATTCTGGGGCTGCTGAGTCACCATGTCAGGCTATGTGCAGGCCGGGGCCAAGAGGGAGGAAGGAGCAGGATGGACATAAGGATGGAGCAGACCCTCGGCGCCAAGACCCCTAGACTCTTGTCACTCCTGTTGGCTTTCCAGGTCTGAGGACAAGTTCCAGGAGGCCCTCTGGACGGACTGCCAGGGCACCGGGTGGTTCCCTGCTTGGAGCATCCCTAAACCAATCCACTGAATACAGTGGGTCTTCATTCCTTCCATCTGAAAAAGTCACTGCCTGGAACAGCGTAGCCTGCTGCTTCCCAGCAGAGGTCTGGGCAGAATGCCTGAGGTTGGGGATGACTATGATGATGGGACTTAATGCCACTCATGTGGGGACCTTGGGGTAAGGCCAAAAGGAGGAGGACCGACAGTGACAAGGCACTGGCAGGCCTGTGCCAGCAGCACTGTCCCACCCCATGTTCCCCTATGCATTAAGGATCGCGGTCCCTACTTTATCACAAACAAAGTGGGCCTCAGAGCAGTCAGGTGACATGCCCAAGGCCACACCGCTGGTGAGGCGAGGCGTGGGACCCCCAGGCATGGGCTCTGCCCAGCACCAGGTCACGCTCCAACTTACCACCAGATCCTCCAGGGTCAGCGTCTGGTCCACGTCCCGCTGGATCTCCACTTCGCCCTTGTGGGTCATTTTGGAGGCTGGAAGTCTACACGGCTCCTTCTGTTGCTGCTCGATGATATTCAGGCCCTGAAGAGGCGGAGCAGCCCAAGCTGAGCCCAATTAGGGGACCTCTGGCCATCAAAAGCCCAAGTGCTCACTTTCCTCCCTTGAGGCCCCTCTCTTGTGGTTCCCCTCTCCTCAACACTTCTACTTCCGTCATACCCTTCCCCTGGGAAGCCCTCCACCCTTAGCGCTACCTCTCCATATTCCACTGATTCACCCTTCAAGTCCTGCCTCCTCCAGGAAGCCTTCCTAGATTTTGCTTTCACCCCAGGTCAGTTCAACCTCTGACTGTACCTCATCCTCTTCTGGGAAGGGTGTGGTGTTGCTGAAAGAGTGCAGGCTCTGGAGTTCCCACTGGGCCATTAATAAAATTCATAAGATGGTATGGCCTGGCGCAAGCACTTAGCTGCTCTAAGCCTCAGTTTATCTGTTCTGTAGGAATTTAATTAAAAGCACTATATTAAACAACATATATAGAGTGCTTAGCCTGGAACATGGCTCATAGTAAATGCTAGTTGTGAGTCTTATTGTCGATCAATGTCACTCTACCTGCAATGCTTCCCGAAAACCTGTCTCTCCTTTTCTAACAACCCCTGGAGGACAGGGGGTCTGCTCCTCTCTGGGGGGATCAGCCTCGTGGGCATGAGATCTGTGCAATCACTCAGGGCCCCGCACTTAGGAGGCCCACGCTTGGTTTAGCACTCTGTTGTCACCTTGGAATTCTCAGCAGTTGTTGAACAAAGGGCCCCACATTTTCATTCTGCACTGGCTCCCGCAAATTACAAAGGCGGTCCTGATCCCTGGCCCCCACAAAGCCTGGACAGAAGCTCAGCCTCTAGTAGACAGATTCACCTGATGGACTCTGGTTATTCATTCTAATCAGTTCGGTGTCTTTCAGAGCAGGGGCTGGAGTGCCTCGCCCCATCCCAGTGGCCTCAGCCCCTAAATCAGTCCCTTCTTCTCTCACTGGGCCACCAACAAATATGAGGTGAGCATTCTCCAAAGCCCGCTCAGTGCCACAGCTTCCCTGTCCCAGAGCAGACCCCAGGCAGGGAGAGACCCACGGCCACAGGGTACATGGGGACACAGCTGTGAATCCTGGGGGCTATGGGGCCCCTCCCTCAACCTGGGGTACCAGGAAGACCTCCAGTCTTTTCCAGGGCATCTGAAGCTGGGATAGGAAGAGAGGTACCTCAGGACTCCAGACTCCAGGTCTCACCACAGTCCTCCCCCAGCCCCTGACCCCACAGTCCAGCTCCATTGAAAACCAAGTGTGTCACATCTCTACCAAGCTCTCCATCCCCAGTCCCTTTCATTTCCACCCCTTCTCCTGTTTCTCTTGTGGGGAGGGTCTCTCTGACTCCCTGTCTGCCTTCTCCGTTTCCTTGTTTCTGTCTTTCTGAATTCCTCCTCCCTCCTTCCCTGTCTCTGTCTCTCCCTCTTCCAACCTCAGGCCACCCACACTGCCCCCACATCCCCTCACCCATCCTGACTGGGCTTAGCACTCACCCTTTTCTCCTCCTGGTCCCGCCAGCGGGCCAGCTCCTGGGGGGCCAGCTGCATCGAGCTCATCCGTACCAGGTCGTAGTGGGTGACATCTCCATGAACCACTTTGAGAAACAAGTCCTGTGGGGGTAGGGGGCAAGGCTGCACCATACCCTGAAAGAGCTCCCCCACTCCAGCATCCTGCAGGGGCTCTGAGATTCAGAGAGGGGACCCGGCCCAGCCCAAAGCCCTGCTCACCAGGTTCCTGGGGTCCCGCAGGTTGAACAGCAGGCTGCGGTACTTGGTTTTGTACCGGCCGTTGGTGCCTTGCGTCAGGTCCCAGAGGGCTGCCTCAATGCCAGCAGCGATGCCCTTCACCACCTCCTCACTCAGCACCAAGTCTGGGAGCTCCCGAAGGCTGTAGAGGCCAGGGCAGGGCGGGGGGCACTGAGCCCAGGAGGCTCTCCAGGCACTTCATCCCAGAGGGAGGCAAATGGGTGGGCAGCAGGGTCTGGGCCAACTTGTTCCTGTCATGGGTGTTTCCCTGCAGGAACCTACTTATTCTCATCCCTACTCTGTGAGGAGGAAATAGGATCATTCGCCTTTTACAGATGGGGTTACTGGGGCTCAGAGAAAATAAGGGGCTTACTCACAGCCGTGTAATTAGTGGCAAAAGCAAGATTTGAAACCCGATTGTCTGACTCGCCAGCTCATGACCCATCTCTGTCCCACGGGATGCATGGAGGGGAGGAAGCTGGGATCAGGTCAGAGTAAGGCAGGAGTCAGGGGGAGGGAACGGAGCCCTGGCCCTCGGTGTCATCTGTCATTGACTTGCTATGTGGACTTTGCAAAGTCTGACCCCCTCTGGGCCTTGGTCTCTCCATCAGCAAATGAGAGCTCTGGGCTCAGATCTCTGAGCCGCTCCCAGCACAACCTCTCACTGTGTGAAAGTATTTGCTGCGGGTGATATTGACGTGGATGGACCTGAGCCGAGGCTGAGAACTGCAGCAGCTGAGTGGGGAAGCACAGCCTTAAAGCCAGAGAGATCCAGCTTCAAATTTCAGCTCTCCACTGGCTCTTTGTGTGGGCAAGAGACCTGGCACAGCTACCAAACAGGGTTAGCCAGACACCCAGAAGCCCTTAGAACGTGGCAAGGCCCTGGAGATGGGGGCATGTGAGGGCGGCCCTTGGGATGTCAGGGGAGTGGGGAGCAAGGTCTCACCGAGTCCACAGCACCTCCTGCATGGAATGGACAACAGTGCCCCGCACCCCGATATACAGGGATGGCTTCTCCTGTTGGAGCTGAGCTGTGGGGAGAGAGTGTCACAAGCTCCCAGGGGTGCCCAGGGGGAAGGGGAGGGGGCTGACTCAAGACTGACGGGCTTAGGCAGACCGGAGAGGGGTCCCACCCTCGAAGACCTAGACCCCTCCCTCTATCCATCTGGGAGCCAAGACCAGGCAGCCAGTGGCCCCCACCCCTTTGGGGAGGAGCTACAGGCTGATGGGATGTGGGGAAAGAAGAGTCGTAGCAGGGGCTGGGGCCAGGAGCTGGGCCCTTGTCCTCCCCAGACCCCAACAGTCTCTGGAAGCCAGGGGCCAGCAGAGGAGGCTCCCTCCAGGGCCCTTCACCTGAGTCCTCTGCCCGCTCCAGCAGAGGCTCCTCTTCAGCCTCCATTGGGCCACTCTGTGGGGGAGGTGTGAGGAATTGAGGCTGTTCTGGTGGGCCCAGCCTTCCAGCCCAGGGGACACTGCTTCCTCTAGTCACCTCCCCACTCCCATATCCTCCCTGACCCATGCTCCAATGAAGGAGGCACGTGGCCAGGGCAGAAGCACTCACCTGGGGACACGCAGGGTCCGAGGTGGGGTCGCCAAGGGCCAGGGAACCGCTTCTTGGAGGGTAGAAGGGGTGAGAGAGGCCACCAGGGTCCCCTGCTGTGCCTCCTGGAGGAGGCTGGAAAACCTTGGGGCAGGGAGCAGACAAGCTAGTTAGCTGGAAATGGAGGCCAGGGACTGTTCCCTCCCCAGATGCACTGGAGGCCCAGCCCCTCCCTCCGCCAGTCCACCCTGAATTCAGAGCTGCAGAAGGAAGTACACATGGAGCCCAGGCCAGGCATGCAGGCTGGGGTCTAACCCTGCCTCTGGCTATTCTGAATGACCGCAAGCAAGTGGCACCCTCTGTCTAAGCCTCAGGGACATCTCTGTGAATCAGGTGTGAAGGTGCCTCTCCCAGCAGGATTAAATGGCATCGCTCGTTCCGTACCTGGCACCCAGCGGGGCCCTGCGCCATGGGCCTCTTCTTTCTTCTGAGCCTCTGGGCAGGTGAGGGTGAGCTGACCTCCATCAGGTCCTCCAGAACCTCCAGCTTTGGCGGCAGCTGCCCCCCTGCCTGGCCGTGGCTGACGGCCCCCAGGAGCTGGATCACTGGCCCGGAACCCCGCTACGAGGGAGATCGCACTTCAGAAGCAAGCAGGGCCAGCCACTGTCCCCGCCTTCAGAGTGCTCACCTCACCTGTAATTGTAATCTCCCACTGGACTATAAGCTCCTTGAGGATAGAGAATACGCCTGTCTTGGTTCCCCCTGAATTCCCAATGCTTGGAAAAGGCCTGGCACATAGTGTTCAGTGAATGCTTGCGACCTGGCTAGCCTCTGTCCCAAGAGAGGAGCCTGTCTCCATCCCCATCCTTTCTCAACTTCCCCCTTAACCCCCAGTCACATTCACAGTTAGCTGGACTCTGTGCCAGGACCCTCTCACCCTCCTTCTGACCACAGATGCATCTCATCAGAAGGGACACGCCTTGTTCTGACTCCACCTCCTCCTGTTCAAAGCTCTGTCGTGACCCTTTCAGGGGTCACTGACTTGTCTGCCTCTCCCTTGAAGCAGCCAAATGTAGTCATCTGTAAGGCTTACACTCTGTAAGGCTGCTGATCACTCCTCTATTGCTGATTAAAGAAATCCTTTCATGACCATTTCAAGGTGCACAGATTTTGTTCTTCTAATGAACTATGGAGTCTATCCTGCTCCCCTTTTTGCTATGGCTGCCAGGAAGCTCAGTGTTAACTTTGAGCCTGGCAGGTGTACCTTTACAGGATTGGTAGAGAGTAAGGTGTTATTGTAACAAGATCCCCCTTCTCCTTCCTCTTTTCTTGCTTTCTTTAGGCTTTTAGCCCATTTTAAGTGTGTTTCAATTCTTTTCACTTATTGCAAACCATAGGGGATTGTTTTAAAAGTAGGTGAGTCTGAAGACTAATAATCCTTGAATGAATGATCATGAAATGGTCAGGTTCCAAGGTCTGCAGGAAACTAAAAGTCTAAGATCCAACATTACAACATTATAGAGGGAGAGGAGCACTAGGATCCACTGGGGCAGGGCAGGCTGGGTGGGGGTAGGATCTCCACATCTACTGTGGAGGAGCCCTGCCACTCCACCCCACCTGAGGAAACGGAGGAAGAAAGCAGTAATAAAACGTAAAAACCTACGTAACACACAAGCTTCACTCCATGGGGTATTTTCACTTCCTCCTTGGAGAGAAAGAGGATGCAGAGATTAGAATCCACAGGACCCAGCCACCCCATGGCAGGGAATTCACAAAAAGAAGACATTCTTGTTGAAAGGGTATGTGTTCAGTGTTCACTGAGTTGTACTTATAGCAAAAAAGTTGTCCATCAAAGGGAAAATGGTTAATTAAAAAAAGTCCATCAGGCTGGGTGTGGTGGCTCACGCATGTAATCCCAGCACTTTGAGAGGCCGAAGTGGGTGGATCACCTGAGATCAGGAGTTCAAGACCATCCTGGCCAACATGGTGAAACCCCATCTCTACTAAAAATACAAAAATTAGCCAAGCATGGTGGCAGGCACCTGTAATCCCAGCTACTCGGGAGGCTGAGGCAGGAGAATCACTTGAACCCAGGAGGCGGAGGTTGCAGTGAGCCAAGATTGCACCACTGCACTCCAGCCTAAGCAACAGAGTGAGACTCCGTCTCAAAAAAAAAAAAAAAAAAAAAAAAGGCCCATCAAAGGGAAATGGTTAATAAATGGTGACACTTTGCACTACGAATTCTATGTGGCTTATAAAGGGTAAGGAAGTCATCATAAAAATTACCACTTGTTGAGGGCTTGTGAAGTATCTGACCCCACAGGAAGCACATCATTCATGCTATTAAGGTCTCAGAACGACACCATGAGGTATATACTATTTGTATCCCCATTTTACAGATGAAGAAACTGAGGCTCCGAGAGGATGTGAAAAGTCCTATAGCTGCTAAGCTACAGAGCTAGTATTAGAACCTAGCTCTGTCTGACTCCAAAGCCCAAGCACTTAGCTGTGGGGCTATGTGGAGACATGGAAAGATTCATGGAAAGATGTCATGAAGTATTATTGGGAGAAAAAGAAAAAATAGGTTACAGAACAATATCTGTTGCATAAACCCATTTATGTACATATATATCTATAGATACATAATAGAGGTTATCTCTGGGGAATGAAATTCCAGGGAGACTTTGACTTTCTACTTGTAGACACTTGGGTATTCACGTTATTCAAAATGAGCGTGTATTTCTTTTACAACCAGAAACATAGTTTTTATTAAAAACAAGTTAAGAACAATACGTGTGGTATGCTATCATTCGTGTTACAGGCAGAATGAATTTTAAAATTTGTATTTGCTTGAATACGCATAAAATATCACAGGAAGTATCTGCAAAAACCTATATAACCCAGGCTGCCAGTAGGGAAGCGACTGGGTGCCGGGAAAGATGAGTTTCACTTTTTTTTGTTTTTTTGAACCATGGAAATGAATCAGCCTTTCAAAAAAGTAAACTGAGAAAGAGGGAGAAAAAACAAAGAAAACAGGGGTGTGTGAAGAAGAGCAACAGGAAAAATATCAGGACCAGCCCTTCACAGTTCAAAGCCTTCTGGCTGGCCCGTCTCAGGGGTCCTAACGTCCACGTTGTGAGGCTCCAAAACAACAGGCAGGAGAATGAGGCGAGCGAAGGATTATCAGACCAGAATACAAACTACGTATGTATAGTAAGTTTGAAGAAATAAAAGGAGGACACGAACACATGAGTGAAGGACAAAAAAAACTACAAAAAACAACCAGGCAGATTTGATCAGGAACCAAACACAACTTCTGGGAATGAAAAATGTAACAATCCTAATTAAAATTTAAAAACTCAATATATAGGTTTACTAGCATATTAGATGCAGCTGAAAAAATTAGCTAACTGGACAACACATTTAAATAAATTATCCAGAATCTTCACACAGACACTGTGAAGCACTAAGAGACACATCACGCCTGTAATCTCAGCACTTTGGGAGGCCGAGACAGGAGGATTGCTTGAGGCCAGAAGTTCGACAGCAGCCTGGGAAACACAGCGAGACCGTCTCTACAAAAACAAGAAAAAAAAAAACCAGCCAGGCGTGGTGTTGTGTACCTGTAGTCCCAACTACTCAGGGGGCTGAGATGGCAACATTGTTTGAGCCCTAGAAGTCAAGGCTGCAGTGAGCAGTGATCATACCACTGCACTCTAGTCTGGGTGACACAGCAAGACGCTGTCTCAAAATAAAGGAAAGGAGAGGGGAGGGGAAGGGAGGGGAGAGAAGGAAGGAGGAGGAGTGGGGGGAAAGAAAGAGAGAGAGGGAAAGAGGGAGGGAGAGAAGGAGGGAGGGAGGGAGGGAGAGAGGGAGGGAGGGAGGGAGGGAGGGAGGGAGGGAGGGAGGGAAGGAAGGAAGGAAGGAAGGAAGGAAGGAAGGAAGGAAGGAAGGAAGGAAGGAAGGTCGGTCGGTCTAAAGTTCCAGAAGCAGAGAGGAAAGAGAATGGGTAGAAGCAGTGTTTAAAGAAATAGGGCTAAGAATTTTTCAAAATTGATAAAAGACAAAAATTTACACATTCAAAAAGCTCAGTGAATCTCAAACAGAATAAATAAAAGGAAATTCATACCTAGACACATCAACACTCATGATAAGGAGATTCTTACACGCATAAAGAGAAAAAATAATACCTAACACTTGAATAGCACTTAAAATGTGCTTTGTCTGTGGCGAGTGCTTTACATATTAGTTAACTTAATCCTCACCACAATCTTATGAGGTACTAGTACTATTATCTCCCCCATTTTACAAAAGAGGAAACTAAGGCACACAGAGGCACAGGGAGGTTAATCACCTTGCCCAGTGTCTCACAGCTAGAAAACCAAAGGGCTGGGATTTAAATCCAGGCAGTCTGATTCTAGAGGCCATACCTTCGACTACTATTCTATGATCCCATTCACCAAAATACATTTTACCTATAAAGGAATGGCGATTAGACTAACAGCTACTTTCTCAATAGTAATAATGAAAAGCAAAACATAGAAAAATAGTATTTTCAATGTGCTTAAAGAAAATAACTATCAATTGTGCACCCAGACAAAATACTTTTCAAGAATAAGAAAGAAATAAAGATATAGAAAAAAATCGAGAGCTGTTATTTTTCTTGATAATTTTGTTTTGCTCAATAAACAAAATGCTAAAAGATAAACCTGAGGCAGAAGGAAGGAAAAACAATCCCAGATAGAAAAGCTGAGACCAAAGGAAGAATTTTGAGCAAAGAAAATGATGAAGATGGGCGGGCGCGGTGGCTCACGCCTGTAATCCCAGCACTTTGGGAGGCCGAGGTGGGCGGATCACAAGGTCAGGAGATCGAGACCACAGTGAAACCCCGTCTCTACTAAAAATACAAAAAATTAGCCGGGTGCGGTGGCAGGCGCCTGTAGTCCCAGCTACTCAGGAGGCTGAGGCAGGAGAATGGCGTGAACCCGGGAGGCGGAGCTTGCAGTGGGCCGAGATCGCGCCACAGCCTGGGCGACAGCGCGAGACTCCGTCTCAAAAAAAAAAAAAAAAACAAAATGATGAAGATGTTGTTAAATCCAAACAAACACTGATTGTATGAAACTATAATAACAGTGTGTAATTTGGGGATTTAAAAAAAAAGAGCTGGGCGCCGTGGCTCACGCCTGTAATCCCAGCACTTTGGGAGGCCAAGGCGGGCGGATCATGAGGTCAGGAGATCGAGACCATCCTGGCTAACACAGTGAAACCGCGTCTCTACTAAAAATACAAAAAATAGCCGGGCGTGGTGGCGGGTGTCTGTAGTCCCAGCTTCAGGAGGCTGAGGCAGGAGAATGGCGTGAACCCAGGATGCGGAGCTTGCGGTGAGCCGAGATCGTGCCACTGCATTCCAGCCTGGGTGACAGAGCAAGACTCCGTCTCAAAAAAAAAAAAAAAAGAGATAGGACCAATTTACTGGATAACAACAACATACAAATTGGAAAGGTACACACTTGGAAGTAGAGCATTCCAAGATCCCTATATCATTTTGGAGGAAGATAAACATTGTAACTACCTTTATACTTTGATAAGTTAGCTATTTGTGCTCAAATTTCTTTCTTTTCTTTCTTTTCTTTTTCTTTCTTTTCCCTTCCTTCCTTCCTTCCTTCCTTCTTTCCTTCTTTCCTTCTTTCTTTCTTTCTCTTTTTTTTTGAGATGGAGTCTCGCTCTGTCGCCCAGCCTGGAATGCAGTGGCATGATCTCAGCTCACTGCAACCTCCACCTCCCGGGTTCAAGCGATTCTCCTGCCTAGGTCTTCCAAGTAGCTGGCACTACAGGCGCCCGCCACCACATCTGGCTTTTTTTTTTTTTTTTGTATTTTTATTAGAGACAGGGTTTCACTGTGTTAGCCAGGATGGTCTCAATCTCCTGACCTTGTGATCTGCCGGCCTCAGCCTCCCAAAGTGCTGGGATCACAGGTGTGAGCCACCAAGCCTGGCCTGTACTCAAATTTCTAAGAGAACCACCAAAAAAATATAAACTGAGGATAGGAAACATCTAAACTACTGAGGGATAAAAAGGAGTAAGAAAAAATAATCCAAAAGGAGGCAATGAAAGGGAGAAAGCGCCAAAATGCAAAACATACGCAAAGCACAAAATAGGCCGGGTGCGGTGGCTCATGCCTGTAATCCCAGCACCTTGGGAGGCTGAGGCGGGAGGATTGCTTGAGCTCAGGAATTCGCGACCAGCCTGGCCAACATAGCCAGACACTGGCCCTACTAAAAAAATTTTTTTTTCAAGAGCCAGGCACAGTGGCATGCACCTGTAGTCTCAGCTACTTGGGAGGCTGAGGTGGGAGAATTGTGAGCCCAGGAGATCAAAGCTGCAGTGAGCTATGATCACGCCACTACACTCTAGCCTGAGCAACAGCAACAGAGTGAGACTGTCTCAAAAAAAAGCACAAAATAAAATGGTAGGAGTAGATGTAAATAAATCAGTAACCATAACAAATGTAAATGAACTAATACTTCAGAAAAATACAAAAATTATCAGACCTTTAAGGAAAGAAAATACAATTATAAAATCTTCATGAGACCCATTTCTAAGACATAATGATGCAAAAAGGTTAAAATAACAAAATGGAATAATATATGGACAGGCAAATCACCAACCAAAATAAAGCTTTGTAGCTATATTAACAATCAGATAAAACAGACTTTAAGGCAAAAAATCATTAGAGGCAAAGACTTGACTACATAATGATATGTAGTTTTACCAGGAAGCTATAACAACTCTAAACTTATAAGCATCTAATAGCATAAGCTCAAAAACTATAAAGCAAAAAATGGTAGAACTATAAGCAAAAAGACAAATCCACCATGATAGCACAAAAATTTCATGTATCTCTCTAACTATTGATAAATAAAGCTAACAAAATAATCAGTAGGAATAAAAAATAATTAATGAAATCAACAAGCTTAATCTGTACATATTTATAAATATACACTGAATATTAATCCTAATAACTAGATAATACATATTCTTTTCCAGTATATGTAACATATATATATAAAAATTGAGCAAAGCCTGGGCCAAAAAGCAAATATTAACACATTTCAAAAGACTTTTTTAGCTTAGCACTGCCCAACAGAAACAGAAGCCACATGTATACTTTTAAATATTCTGGTAGCCACATTTTAAAAAGCAAAATTAATTTTGTATTTTATTTAATTCACTATGTCCAATATATTATCATTTCAACATGTAATTGATAGGAAAACTTTTTTTTTTTTTTTTTTGAGACGGAGTCTCACACTGTTGCCTAGGGTTGGAGTGCAGTGGTGTGATCTTGGCTCACTGCAATCGCCGCTCCCCAGGTTCAAGCAATTCTCCTGCCTCAGCCTCCTGAGCAGCTTGTATTACAGGTGCCCACCACCACACCTGGCTAATTTGTTTGTTTGTTTGTTTTCAGTAGATACAGGGTTTCACTATGTTGGCTAGGCTGCTCTCAAACTCTTAACCTTATTATCCGCCTGCCTCGGGCTCCGAAAGTGCTGGGATTACAGGCGTTGAGGCACCTCGTCCAGACATAAACAACTCTTAATGAAATGTTTGCATTTTTTTGTACTAAGTCTTTGAAATTCAGTGTATATTTTACACTTATAGTACATCTCAATTTGGTCTAACCAGATTTCAAGTGCTTAATAGATACAAGTGGCCAGCGGCTATCAGACTGGATAACTCAGATAAAGACCAACTTCTCAGACCACAATATTACTAAGTTAGAAGGCAATAAAGGCAAAAGCAACAAAAGATTAGTTTGGAAATTAAGAAATACACTTTTAGCCGGGCGTGGTGTCTCATGCCTATAATCCCAGCACTTTGGGAGGCCAGGTGGGCGGATCACCTAGGGTCAGGAGTTTGAGACCAGCCTGGCCAATATGGCGAAACTCCATCTCTACTAAAAATACAACAATTAGCCAGACGTGGTGGCAACTGTTATCTCACCTACTCGGGAGGCTGAGGCATGAGAACTGCTTGAAGCTGGGAGATGGAGGCTGCAGTAAGCCAAGATAGCACAACTGCACTCTAGCCTGGGGGATAGAGCTAGACTCTGTCTCCAAAAGAAAAAAAAAAAGAAAAGAAATAAACAAACTTTTAAAGAACACACAGGTCAAAGAAAAATTGTGATTAAAAATGATAAAATATTGAGATTGAATGATAATAAGACTGTATGTAAATTCTATGAATGCAGCAAAAGCGATAATTAAAAGGTTCCTTTACAGCTTTAAATGACTTATTACAAAGGAAAAAAGGCAGAAAACTAATGAACCAAGCATAATTTTTAAGACTTTATAAATAGTAGCATAAACTGAAAGGAAGGCGACATTGACAACATACAATGGAGAGGATGAACAAACCAAAAATCGGTTCTTTGAAAAAACTGACAATTCTCTGACAAGATTGATTAAGGAACAGAGAGGAGGTATAACTAGCTAATATTTGGAATGTATAATTACAAATGCACAGTCCTTAAAGAGGCTATTGTGAAATACTGTATGCCAACATGCCAATAAATTTAAAAACTCAGATGAAACAAATAGACATCTAGAAAAGTATAACTTACCAAAATTGATTCAAGAGAAAAACAACACTGGATAAACCTATAGCCACAAGATAAATTGAATTCATACAGAAGGAAACACCTTCCTTAAAGAGAACATCAGTCCATACTTTTTTTTAACCAGCCATTCTATCAAAATGTCCAAAGAACAAATAATTCCGATCTTAATTACATTATCCCAAAGAATAGGAAACAAAAAGATAATCCACAATTCATTCTATGAAGCTAGCAAAACCCTGATACCAAAATGCCAGAAGGGTAGTAGGAGAACAAATCATTTCAGGCCAGTTAATTCACCCACTGAAAACCCCAAACAAAACATGAAATTGAATTCACAAAATATGGAAAAGATATAGCATTACCAAATTGGGTTTGTTCCAGCAAGGCAAGAACTTAACATTCAAAAAAGCTTAATATTTAAAAAAACCCCCACTAACTCCTTAAATTAATGTTAATAAATTCGAGGATAAACATCATATTATTATCTCAGAAATGGAAAAAACATATTTGATTAAATGCACTGTGCAATAATAATAATTGTAAATATTGTAATTGTAAAAATTATAATAATAATTGTAAATAATTAGCAAACCAGGAAGAAAGGGAGTTTCCTTTACCTGATAAAGAGCATCTATATAAAAAACATAGCAAGTGTCATACTTAAGGTGAAATGATGACCACATTTCCTTTAAAATCCAGAACAAGTCATGGGTTCCTTGCTATCACCACTTCTATGCAACATTATACTAACAGTCTTAGCTAGCACAATAAGGAAAGAGAAGGGAAGAGAGATGTAAAGAATTGGAAAGGAAATAACAAAAACTGTCATTTGTCTACATACGATTGTCTACACAGAAAACAAACAAAATCTAAATAGATAAATTATATAGATTAATAAAAGCAAGATTTCTGGATGCAAAAACAATAAACAAAACTCAATTGTGTTTTTACATGGGAGAAAGTGTAGAAATGCAAAACATATGCAAAGCACAAAACAGACCGAGCCTAGTGGCTCATGCCTGTAATCCCAGCACTTTGAGAGGCCGAGGCGGGTGGATCACCTGAGGTCAGGAGTTCAAGACCAGCCTGACCAATATGGTGAAACCCCATCTCTACTAAAAATACACAAATTAGCCGGGTATGGTGGTGGGTGCCTGTAGTCTCAGCTACTTAGGAGGCTGAGACAGGAGAATTGCTTGAACCCAGGAGGTAGAGGTTGCAGTGAGCTGAGATCACACCACAGCACTCTAACCTGGGTGACAGAGCAAGACTTCGTCTCAAAAAAAAAACACATATATATATATATAAAATATATACACATATATATAAAATATATATCTATACACATATACACACACATATATATAAAATAGCATCAATAAATATAAAGTAGTACAAGGAGACATGTACCTTCTGATGGAAAGAACACACCACCAACCTATGAAGTAGTTTGGGCTAAAAACTGCATCCAATTCTAATCAAACCTCTACATTCAACCACCAGTTCACAGCTTAAAGCGAAGACAGAGGAACATGTTTAACTATACTACAGCGATGCAAAAATTACAGTGATGCAAAAATAAGAAATTAGGACAATCTAATTTCTTCACACACAAAAAAAAAAGACTGCAAGAAAAAACAAGATATGGAGGGAGAACCTATAGTTTAAAAGGCTTAAAAGAAACATCAACCAATCCCAAAGTGTGGACCTTATTACTATCCTGACTTTAAAAAGACAAGTTATAAAAATAAGTTGTTGGCCAGGTGCGGTGGCTCACGCCTGTAATCCCAACTCTCTGAGCAGCCAAGGTGGTCGGACTGCTTGAGCTCAGGAGTTTGAGACCAGCCTGGAAAACATGGCAAAATCCCATCTCTACAAAAAGTACAAAAATTGGCTGAGCGTGGTGGCACATGCCTGTGGTCCCAGCTACTCAGGAGCCTGAGACAGAAGGATCGCTTGAGCCCAGGAGGTGGAGGCTGCAGTAAGCTGAGATCATGCTACTACAGCCTGGGAAATAGAGCAAAACTCTGTCTCAAAAAAAATTAATTAATTAATTTTTTAAAAATTTGTCATCTTTATGAAACTATTGCAAATTTGGATATTAAGTGAATATTTGCTGATTTTCAGGCAAGATAACACATGGTGGCTAGGGTTAAGTGTGAGTACAAAAGGGTTCATTCCAGGGGGTAATTCCAGCACTTTGGGAGGCTGAGGCAGGTGGATCACCTGAGGTCAAGAGTTCAAAACCAGCCTGGCCAACATGGTGAAACCCCGTCTCTATTAAAAATACAAAAAAAATTTAGCCAAGCGTGGTGGCGGGTACCTCTAATCCCAGCTACTCAGGAGGCTAAGGTAGGAGAATCACTTGAACCCGGGAGGCAAAGGTTGCAGTTAGCTGAGGTCGCACCACTGCACTCCAGCCTGGTAAGGGAGCGAGACTCCATCTCAAAAAAAAAAAGAGAAAAATTTTAAATTAGCTGGACATGCATGGTGGCACTTACCTGTAGTCCCAGCTACTTGGGAGTCTGAGGCAGGAGGATTTCTGGAGCCCTAGGAGTTCAAAGCTGCAGTGAACTATGATCTTACCACTGCACTCCAGCCCGGGTGACAGAGCAAGACCCTGTCTCAACAATTAAAAAATGGCTGGGCGCGGTGGCTCACGCCTGTAATCCCAGCACTTTGGGAGACCAAGGCGGGCAGATCACGAAGTCAGGAGTTTGAGACCAGCCTGACCAACATGATGAAACCCCTTCTCTACTAAAAATACAAAAATTAGCCAGGCGTGGTGGCGGGCGCCTATAATCCCAGTTACTCAGGAGGCTGAGGCAGGAAAATCACTTGAACCTGGCAGGTGGAGGTTGCAGTGAGCTGAGATCATGCCACTGTACCCCAGCCTGGGCAACAGACGGAGACTCTGTCTCAAAAAAAAAAAAAAAAAAAAAAAAATCTCCTCCTACAAATCAATAAGGAAAAGTTAAACAACAAAAACTTTTTAAGGAAAAGACTTAACAAGAATAATCAAAATTCATGAAAAGATGCTCCTTAGTAAGAGGGCAGTGAAAATTGAAACAACGTTAAGACACTGCAGCATATCTCCATTTCAGCAAAAATCCCAAGTCTGATAACTATCAAGGGTTGGCGAAGATGAGAAGTCACTGGAACATTCATACACTGCTGATGGGGGTGTACACTGTTTCAACCACTTTAGAAAACATCTGGCACTGTTTAAGTTGAAGATGTGTGCACCCTATAACCTAGCAATTCCACCCCGGAAAATATTCCCTGGAGATACTCTTGCCCATATGTTCCAAAACCCATACAAAACTATAACTGCAGCACCAAATGTAGCAAAAAAAAAAAAAAAACAAAAAACAAAAAACAAATGCCCACACGGAGTCAACAAATAAATTGGGGCATATTCATGCAGTGGGGATACTTGGTGCCAACACTTAGGAACTGTGTGATCTTGGGAAAGTTACTTAATCTCTCTGTGCCTCAGTTTTCTCATCAGTAACAAGAGGATAATACCAGTATTTACCTCATGGTGTTGGGGCAAGGATCATTATCATTATTCGAGACTTTTAGAACAGTGCCTGGAACAGAACAAGCTCTCTCTGTAAATGCTGGTGTTGATAAAGTTCCTTGGTCCCTGCCCTGGAGAAAGGCCATCCTGACACTCGACCATCCTGCAGGCTCTCCATTTCCATTCAAGCAATGTTGCCCTTGCTGGTCTCTCCCACCTGGTTCCTGTCCCACCTGTAACCCCCACCTACCTCTCCGCTCCTGCAACACTCCAAGCTGCCTCCTGCAATGCAGCCCTGCAGAGCACTGACCTCTTCCTAGCAAGCCTCTCCTACTTTCTCACCTGCTGAACACCTACTTCCCTCGCCCAGACCCAGTTCAGACAGCCCCCTCCTCTGCCCTCCCCTCCCCTCTGGATATCCATGGTCCACTGGGCTTCAGTCTGTATTTCAATTCTCTGGTTAGTGGCTTTCTCCTCCCACTAGACTGTAAGATCCCTGGACGAGACCCCCTCCTTGTTCAACAAATTATAATAAAGCCCCATAAACACCCAAGTTATGCAGGACTGGAGTCAAATCCTGGCTCGGCCACTTACTCGTTATGTGCCCTGAGTGAGTCACTTAACTTCTCGGAATCCCAGTTTTCTTACTCAGTAAAATGGGGATATTAATGCTGACTTTTTTTTTTTCTTTTTTTTAAGACAGGGTCTCGCTCTGTTGCCCAGGCTGGAAGGCAGCAGCACCAGCACAGCTTACCACAGCCTTGACCTCCTGGAATCAGGTGATCCTCTCACCTCAGCCTCCCGGGTAGCTGGAACTACAAGCACACGCCACCGTGCCCAGCTAATTTTTATATTTTTTGTAGAGACAGGGTTTTGCCACATTGCCCAGGATGGTCTCCTGAGCTTAAGCAATCCATCCACCTTGGCCTCCCAAAGTGCTGGGATTACAGGTGTGAGCCACCATGCCCGGCCGACATTGACCTTTAATGGTTAATGTGAGGATTAAATGAGATGACATACATGAAGCTCTCAGTCTATAGTAAGCACACTAATGAAACGAGCTCCTCTTAGGCTGCTCATCTGTTGGGAAGACACGCTCCTCCTTTACTCATCTCCTGACACCTCACAGCTGCAGACAGCATACCTTGAACCAGGGACTCTGGGTCAGACCAGAGGAGCTGTGTGCCTCCCTGGTGATGACGGGCGGACTGCAAGCAGCACAGGGTCACTGACAGAGCTGCCCTCCCCACACCCACTGCTCTCTTACCCACGGAGCAGCTCTAAACCTCACTGGCCACTGTGGGACCCAGGATGGACAAGAGGATGGCAGTCCCCCTCCCATCTCTCCTCCAAGAGTCTCTGGTTCATGCCAGAAGAATATAACATGGCCAGCCTCTGATATCAGACTCCTGGCAGTTCTGGGGCCCAGTTCATTCTCCCCACTTCATAGAGGAGGCAACTCAGATTCAGAGAAGGGACATTTCTAAATGTCTAAAGTCTTCTTGCAGCCAGGCGCGGTGGCTCACGCCTGTAATTCCAGCACTTTGGGAGGCCGAGGCGGCGGATCACCTGAGGTCAGGAGTTCGAGACCAGCCTGGGCAACATAATGAAATCCTGTCCCTACTAAAAATACAAAAATTAGCCGGGCATGATGGCCCACATCTGTAGTCCCAGCTACTCGGAAGGTTGAGGCAGGAGAATCCCTTGAAACCAGGAGGCGAAGGTTGCAGTGAGTCAAGATTGTTCCACTGCACTCCAGCCTGGGTGACAGGGCGAGACTCCACCTTTAAAAAAAAAAAAAAGTAAATAAAAAAAAAATAGTAATAAAGTCTTCTTGCCACTGAGCTTAAGAAAAGTAAAAAAAAAAAAAAAAAAAAAAGTTAAACTCATCTAAATGTCTAAAGACAGGTCTAAAGTCACCCTGGAATAAGAGGCAGAGCTGGACCTTGAACCTCTCTGTCTGCCCCTGCTACAAGCCAGGCTATCTCCAGGGGAAGGTGCTAAGGCCCTAAATGGGGCTCCAGACCAGCCGGCACTGTGCCCCCCATTGCCCAGGCCCCACTCAGCCCTGTCTGCAACCACCCGCCCGTCCCTGTCACAGCCCAGACTCAATTCTTCTCCCTCAGCTGGTACTGGTTGTCATGGCAACGAGTTGTTTGGAAAGCTGTAGGATGATGGGCTGTGCCGCAGAGTCAAGGATGGAGCCTGGAGGAGCCAGCAGTCGTGGGCTGCTTCCAGTCAAGCCAGGCAGGAAGCTGGCTCCACCACCGCACTCAAACCAGCCCCCTCAAAGGCTGCAGACCCAGGAATCCCAATTCTGGGCATCTGGTCCAAATAAATCATGTGAAGAAGGGAGAAGCCAGATGCACAAGGATGGTCACCTCTGCATTACTTACAGCAGGACGAAATTGCTTATGTCGCTAACAGGTAACCCATTTGGGTATTTTTCTTGCACCAAGCACTGTGTTAAATGTCAAACATGTGTCATCTCATTTCATCCTCACCACCTCCCTAGGAGGTAAGTACTGTTCATACCCACATTTTGCAGATGAGAGAATTATACTTGAAAAGGTGAAGCCACTCACCTCGGTTGTTCAGACAGCGGCAAAGTCAGGACTGAATGTTAGCCTATTGGCCTCCAGGCTCATGCTCCTAACTAGACTACAGTGGTTAGAAATGAGAAGAGGAAGTCCCAGCCCTCATCCTGACAGCACCTGTGGCTGTGACAAATACATCCATAGACACTTATGACGCAGGGCTCAGGAAAAGATCAAATTCGGCAGAACAAGGTGAACCCACTGGGAAAGATCTTCAAATACTACAGAACTTACAAAACCAAGCAAAGTCCTGGAACAATAAGGCATAACAGGAACCTATTTATAGATAAAAAGACTTGATGCATAGTGGAAAACAGCTCACTGGTTCTATTTTACTAATTGGCTGTTTGGCCTTGAGTACTCATGTCACCTCTCAGAGTCTCAGTGTTCAGATCAGTAAAATGGGTATATGTCAATAGTGTCTACCTCATAGGATTGTTACAAAGATTGCAGATATATAAAGGGCTTAGCACAATATCCAGCACATGCTAAGCCAGATGCTGTTATAACTGTGCCAATAACACAGAAGATACACAGAGAAGGCAGTGCAGTGAGATCTCAAGACAGACCGCCTGGGCTTGTACCCTTGCTCCCATTCACCAGCTGGGTCTGTTACCTCACCTCCGTGGACGTCATGTGAAGATTAAATCAAAAACACCTAGCACATCATGCACATTCAATAAACGTGATGAAAATTCAACTATGTGAGAAATACGCACCAAAAACAAGTAGAGTCTTATTCTGCCTTTGGTGTATAAATGTTAGCTATGATTATTAATAAAATGATGATGACGATAAGGAAAAGAACAAAGGAAAGGGAAGTGGTGATATAGGGAACATAGCTGGGCACTGACTCCCTAGCTGTGTGAGCCTGGAGAATATTGTTAACCCTCCGAGCCTCAGTTTCCCCATCTGGTTATATGGGGCTAACGCCTATCTTACAGGGTAACTGTGAACACTAAAAGAAAAGCAAATTTAACACGAATTAAGCAATTTACCTTGTGCCTTGTGCTGTGCTAGGCACCTTTGTTTCTTTAAGACAGAGTCCTGCTCTGTTGCCAGGCTGGAGTACAGTGGCATGATCTCAGCTCACTGCAACCTCTGCTTCCCAGGTTCAAGCGATTCTCCTGCCTCAGCCTCCAGAGTAGCTGGAACAGGCACGCGCCACCATGCCCAGCTAATTTTTGTATTTTTAGTGGAGACAGGGTTTCACCATGTTGGCCAGGATGGTCTCGATCTCTTGACCTCATGATCTGCCTGCCTCCGCCTCCCAAAGTGCTGGGATTACAGACGTGAGCCACTGCACTAGGCCTAGGTACATTATTTTATACCATAATCTCATTAATCCTTGAAACAAACCCATGAAGCTGAAATTAGTATCATTTTTTTACAAAGAGGAAACCTAGAGAGGTTAAAAAAACATCCCACAGTCACTCAGCTAGGAAGTGGGCAGAGGCAAGATTCCAATCCAGGACTCACTGACTCCAAAAGATAATGACCCCTCACAAGGATTCAGTGAATGTAGTTTACTTTCTCTTTCTCAGCTTGTGGGCCTCATTTTACCCAGTTTGGTTAATAGGGATGAGAGAGAGAAGGTTCACAAAGAGCCCATCTCGCTTAGCTTTATTAAATTCTACCACCAAGCATGGTATTGAGAAACATGGCCAGGCCCTTCCTATCCCAAACTCTCAGACTCAGCTCACCAGTCTGGGGCAGCCTCCTAGGCTGGGTTCCTCTGGCCTGTCCTGGTGGGAGTTGTCTGAGCTTCTGTCTGTGCCCTGGTCTTGGGCACAGGGCACTGGACTTTTCTTCAGGTTCTTAGTGCCCTTGGATCTTCTCTGCTCCATGAGTGGGCCTGAGCAGGCCCTGCTGGCTTCAGGGTCCAGGGAGGAGCTGAGGCCGCCCAAGTGCTCCCAGGAGCTGGCACAGGTGTCAGCGAGTCTTTGCTCCAGCCTTCCTCTGGATGCTGGCTGAGCCTTGGCCTCCAGCTCCTCCTGGTCCTGTGCTGGAGGCCGGCCTTCATCGCTGCCAGCCCGCATGACACACAGAGCTTCTTGCTGCTCTGCAGAGGCCTGTGCTGACGCCCCCAGGCACAGCGCTGCGCTCTGTGGAGGAGCCTGTGCAGCTGAACTGAGGGACTCCCCTCTACTGAGCACTGGGAACCAGACACGGCCACAGGGGCTGCCTGGCTGGGCCCCACCCCCTGTAGCGAGCAAATATCCAAATTTCTCAGTCTCTGAGGCACATCCTGCCCCACTTCCACCTGGCTCTCCAGGCCCAGACCCAGTGTCTTTTGGAGAAGGAGGTCTGCAGGGGCCTCCCAAGGACTCCAGGTCAGCACTTTGGGGAAGGTCTCCCACAGAGAGGAGGTTGTCCCCACGAGGGCTCTGATCAAGCCACAGGAAACCACCAGCCCCTTCCCCGCACTCTGAACTAGTCCCTTGCTTCCTCCATTTCTTTCTTACCCTCACAGGGACTGGGCCTGGTGAGGATGTCAGGGGCCTTCCAGGGGGCTCTTCTTTGCTGAGTGTGGGGCTTCTTCTGTCACACCCTGGAGAACTCATTCCACCGTCTCTGGCCTCCCTAGGCCTGGGGCAGCTCACCTCCTCCAGCCCTGCAAGCCTCTCCCTGCAGACCAGAGCTCTCTCTGGGAAACCAGCAGACCTGCTACAAAGTTTCCTGGGGCAACTGTCATCTAAGATGTCACACAGAGAAACCTGGAGCCTCTTGGAGGTCAGAGCTCTCCCCTGAGCAGGCACCGAGGGCGGCTGCAAGTGGAGCTCAGGACCTGGCATCGAGCCCGGGCTCTGTCCCACAGCTAGCAGCTCCATGAGCCCTGGGCAGACCCCAGCCGCACCCGCAGCCTGCGAGCTGGCACCTCGACAGGCCTCCTTCCTGGGGATCTTCCTTCTGCTGCCAGCCCTGACTCGGGGCCCAGAGCTTGCTCCTGGCCCATGTGGTGCCAGGCCTGGCGTGGAGCTGGCTCCTTCCATGTTCTCTAAAAGCTCACAGTTGTGTTGGAGACTCAACACGGGGTCTCCTGTGCCGGGGCCTTCTACGTCCCCCGCCTGGGACATGTCTGTCCACCTACCTGGGCCAAAAGCACAACAAGGGCCCTGTGTGGAGACAGAAAGAGGGGACTTTGTTACGTAGAGTCCGACTTGTCAGCCCGTTCAGTGGGAGCTGGGAGAAGCCCCTCTTCCAGCCAGCGCTCCCAGACCCTTCCACTCCTGAGGCCTAGGGGTGAGCACTCCAGGCAGGGGAGCACCCAGCAGGAGCTGGTGTCCTGAGTGAGGGTGGAGAGGCCTGCCTCCAAACAGGGCCGAGCTACAGTGGCCTCCAGGGTCTTCTTGTCTCTGAAAGTTCACAAATTCGCTCAAACGGGACCGACTAAGATACCATTTATTTATGACTTATGTGCTTATTTCATTGCATACTGGCAGCCACAGGTGAGGACAGAGATTCTGAGACGTTAAGACGCTCACCCAAGGGCGCACAGGAAGTGGAAAGGCCAGGAGTCTCTCTCCCAGTTCTCACACTCCGCAAGGAGCAGATACTGAACGGGGTTCGTGCCCAGAACCCTTCCCGTCTCTCTCCCATCGGTCCCGTTCTGAAAGGCGCCCCACCCAGGTTCCCAAGCCTTACTGGGACAGTCCCCCAGCATCCAGGAAACCCGGGCCCCATCGGTCCCGTTGCTCTCACCTGGGCTTCCCCGGGTTTTCCCTCCTGAGGTTCCACCCACTAGCTGAAAAGGAGCTGGGATCACGTGACGCGGGGGAGGAAGGCCCTCGCTGAGGGATAGGGGCGGAGTGCCTGATGGTGCGCAAAGGGCGGCTCCCCAGGCGTGCTGGCGTTCCTACCCCGGCAGAGGGCGCCCTCTTCCTCCTGAGGGCTTCCCGGAGGAGGTGCCAATGCTTGTGGCTCCCAAGCAGAGGTAAGTGGGTGCAAGTGGCAGCGAGGAGCTTTGGCTGCCTGCCTGAGAGTTTAACTTGATCCTACCGCAATAGTCCCTGAGCCAGTGGGGTAATGTCAGACTTATCTAGATTATTTGCCTAATTTTATTTTGTTTTATTTTTAAACTTTTATTTTAGGGTCAGAGGTCCATATGCAGGTTTTTAATATAGGTGAATTTGTGTCACGGGGATTGTTGTACAGATTATTTCATCACCCAGTTGTTAAGCCTAGTACCTAATGTTTATGTTTATTTTTTCTTATCCTCTACTTCCTCCCACCCTCCACCCTCAAGTAGGCTCCGTGGTCTGTTTTTTCTCTCTTTCTGTCCACGTGTTCTCATCATTTAGCTCCCACTTATAAGTGAGAACATGCAATATTTGGTTTTTCCATTCCTACATTAGTTTGCTAAGGATAATGGCCTCCAGCTCCATCCATGTTCCTGCAAAGGACATGAGCTTGTTCTTCTTTATGGCTGCATAGTATTCCATTGTGTATATGTACCACATTTTATTTAGCCAATCTGCCATTGATGGGCATTTAGGTTGATTCCATGTCTTTGCTATTGTGAATAGTGCTTGCCTAATTTTAAAAAAATTATCTCAGATATAATTAATGTAGATGGAAATGCAGATTCAAGCCCAGTAGAAGGTTAGAAATAAAAAGTTTAAAGCTATCTATCATTTGCCAATCCCCCAACTCCTGGAAACAACTATGGTTTTTTTGTTTGTTTTTAACCATGTTTGTTGTCATGTTAGTATTTTTAATTTCATAACTGTGAATAATATACTCATACCTCTATTACTTGATTTATTAGTTAACTATGTCTGTTGTATCTATCTGTTGACTTCCTGCTGTGGTGATTTTATTAACCACCCTTTCCCCCTTTCTCTTCCGTTTTTCATATATATATATATATATATATCTTTTTTCTTTTCTTTTTTTTTTTTTTTTTGAGACAGAGTCTCTCTCTGTCACCCAGGCTGGAGTGCAGTGGCATGATCTCAGCTCACTGCAACCTCTGCCTCCCAGGGTCAAATGATTCTCCTACCTCAGCCTCCTGAGTAGCTGGGATTATGGGCATGCACCACCATGCCCTGCTAATTTTTGTATTTTTAGTAGAGATGGGGTTTCACCATGCTGGCCAGGCTAGTCTTGAACTCCTGACCTTGTGATCCACCCACCTCAGCCTCCCAAAGTGCTGGGATTACAGGCATTAGCCACCATGCCTGGCCTTCTTTTTTATATTTATATTTTAAGTTTTACTATTGGTTTCTATTATCACTTTGAATAATAGTCTTAAATGTCTGTTTCTTCTGTATATTGTATCTCTTGACTCTTCTCCGTGTGAAATGGATAATTTCCCTTGATGTCCCCTCCCTGCTTCTGCCTTCATCCATGAACTAAGCTTTTACTTTTGTGTCACTGAGGTTTATAGCATTTACGTTCCATTCGGTAAAGATAATTCAGTTTACCGTTGTTTACCTGTAGATTGATTCTCAACATTGAAAACTAAATGACATTTATAATGTTATGATTATGTAAATACTTTTACTGCAGAAACGGGTGTTTGGCTTTTTTTGAGATAGGCTCTGGCTCTGTCACTCAGGCTGGGTTGTGGTAGTATAATCATAGCTCACTGCAACCTCGAACTCCCGGGCTCAAGTGATATTCCCATCTCAGCCTCCTGAGTAGCTGGTACTACAGGCATGCACCACCATGCCCAGCTAATTTTTTTTTTAATTTTTGGTAGAGACGATGTCTCACTTTGTAGCCCAGACTGGTCTCGAACTCCTGAGTTCAAGCGATCCTCCCATCTTGGCCTGGGATTACAGGCGTGAGCCACCACACCCAGCCAGAACCAGAGATTTGATAAATCTGATTGCAAGGGAGATGGAATTCCCTGGCACTAAACCTGTGCCATGTGAGACTGTGAGAACCTTTCAGGCCAATGGAATACTAAACCACAGTTAGACTAAATAAATTAGATCTATATATCAACATGAATGTATCTCAATGACATCATGTGGAATTTTAAAAACAACATAATATGAATAACAAGGGAAATCGAGTCTGGAGTACACGGGAACTCCCTGTACTAATCTTCAGATTTTTCTGTAGATCTAAAACTATTCTAAAAAACAAGGTTTGTTACAAAAAACAAACCAAGCTATTGGATAATCCATATTGAACACTGTCATGATATGGCGTCGGAGCACAGATGAGGTAAGAGGAAAGACTGGATGTCACCGATGACCAAAATTACTGCTCTAAGGAAATAAGTTTTGTAAGTAAGAAGCCCTCCCTCTGAGGAATGTCTTGGTCATGATGGCAGAGTTGACCGGGTTCCCTAAGACAAGTGAACTAAGCCATTCTGGTGCGTTTGGATAGTGGAAGTCTCCCACATTAGGCAGAGAAAGGGGGAGTGGAGATGTTGTCAGTACCACATGGTATAGAGATAAAGAACGGCTAACATGTAGTGCTGTTTTGAGCCAGGGACTGGTCTAAATGCTTTACCCATATTAATCCTGTATTTGCTTATATTAAGTTACCTATATTAATCCTTACACCAAGTCTGTGAGGTAAGAACTGTTATTATCCTTATTTGACAGATGAGGAAATAGGCAAAAAGAGATTACTAATTTGCTCAAGGTTAGCAAGTACTGGTTTTAGAAACCAGCCAGTCTCTGGCCAGTTTCTCTATATCCTGGTATTCTATTTTTTATACTTTTTTTTTTTTTTTTTTTTTTTTTGAGACAGTCTCACTCTATCACCCAGACTGGAGTGCAGTGGCATGATCTCGACTCACTGCAACCTCCACCTCCCGGGTGCAAGCCATTCTTCTACCTCAGCCTCCAGAGTAGCTGGGATTACAGGCACGTGCCACACCCAGCTAATTTTTGTGTTGTTGTTTTTTTTTTTTTTTTTTTTTGAGACGGAGTCTCGCTCTGTCGCCCAGGCTGGAGTGCAGTGGCCAGATCTCAGCTCACTACAAGCTCCGCCTCCCGGGTTTACGCCATTCTCCTGCCTCAGCCTCCCGAGTAGCTGGGACTACAGGCGCCCGCCACCTCGCCCGGCTGGTTTTTTGTACTTTTTTTAGTAGAGACGGGGTTTCACCAGGTTAGCCAGGATGGTCTCGATCTCCTGACCTCGTGATCCGCCCGTCTCGGCCTCCCAAAGTGCTGGGATTACAGGCTTGAGCCACCGCGCCCGGCCAATTTTTGTGTTTTAGGTAGAGATGAGGTTTCACTATGTTGGCCAGCCTGGCCTCAAACTCCTGACCTCAAGTAATCTGCCCGTCTCGGCCTCTCAAAGTATTGAGATTACAGGTGTAAGCCGCTGGGCCCGGCCCATCTCCTGGTATTCTAAAATGTCTCATTGTCATAAAAAAATAAAGTAAGGTTTTGCCCAGGTTTTGGCCTAATGCCATTTACCCCATCATTAGCTGTTTGCTCCATTGAGTCATGACAGCACCTCTGCGATATACCTGGTTCCCATGAATGAATGCAATTTATTTCTTGGCTTTCTTTTCTTTTTTAAATGGAGTTTTGCTCTCATTGCCCAGGCTAGCGTGCAGTGGTGGGATCTTGGTTCACTGCAACCTTTGCCTCCTGGGTTCAAATGATTCCCCTGCCTCAACTTCCCAAGTAGCTGGGATTACAGGTGTCCACCACCATGCCCAGCTAATTTTTGTATTATTAGTAGAGATGAGGTTTCACCATGTTGGCCAGGCTGGTCTCGAACTCCTGACCTCAGGTGATCCACCTGCCTCGGCCTTCCAAAATGCTGGGATTACGGGTGTGAACCACCACACCTGGCCTATTTATTGGCTTTCTTTTCTTTTCCATTAATCGATTTGTTTATTCTTGATCAATATTGTTTTAGTTCTATGGTTTTGTGATAAATATTGCTAACTGGGGAGCAAGCTCCACCCCCCCCAACTTGGTTTCTATTTTTTGTTATCGTCTTAGCTAACTATATACCTTTATTCTTCCATATGAGCTGTAGAATCATTTTGTCAAGATCCTTGCAGAATTCTGTTGGGATTTAAATTGGAATTTCATCAAATTTACAGATTAGGGATAAAATTGAGTAATACTAAGTCTTCTCATCCATAAATGTACCTTATTTCCATTCTTTCAGGCCTTCAATTCATTTTTGTGATTTTTCTTCATCAAAATATTATACATTTTAATTAAATTATTCTATTCTTTAATATTTTTATTGCATTTTCTTTTTTCTTTTTTTTGAGATAAGGTCTCACTCTGTGTACCGGCTGAAGTGCAGTAGTACGATCACCTGGGCTCAGATGGTTCTCCCACTTGAGCCTCCTGAGTAGCTGAGACTACAGGCGCCTACCACCATGCCTGACTAAATTTTTGGTTTTTTGTAGAAACGGCATCTTGCTATGTTGCTCAGGCTGGTCTTGAACTCCTAGGCTCAAGCAATCCTCCCACCTCAGCCTCCCAAAGTGCTGGGACTGCAGACATGAGCCACCATGCTGGGCACGGTGACTCACTCCTGTAATCCCAACACTTTAGGAGGCGCGGGCAACAGATCACTTAAGCTCAGGAATTGGAGCCAGTCTGGGCAACATGGTGAAGCCCTGTCTCTACAAAAACTGCAAAATTATCCAGGAGTGGTGGCATGTCCTATACTCCCTGTAGTCCCAGTTATCGGGAGGCTAAGGTGGGAGGATGGCTTGAGCCCAGGAGATTGAGGCTGCAGTGAGCTGAGATTGTGCCACCGCACTCCCGCCTAAGTGACAGAGTGAGACCCTGTTGCAAAAAAATAAATTAATTAAATAAAATAAAAATTAATGTCATAAAGATATTCGTAGTATTCTCATGATTCAAAAATCTCTATTGTATCGGTTACAGTCCCCTTTTAATTCCTAATACTATTTATTTGTGCTTGCTGTCTCTCTCTCTCAGTCATCCTAGGGTTTTTTGTTAAATCAGATTTTTGCCTTTTTATCTCTGTTTTTTTATGATGTTGTTATTATATTTTCTATTTCACTATCTTCTGGTTTTACCTTTCTTATTTACTTTCTTCTACTTCCTTTGGTTTACTCTTGTTCTTTCATTTTTTTTAAGAGACAGGGTCTTGCTCTGTTGTCCAGGCTGGAGTGCAATGGTGTGATCATAGCTCACTGCAGCCTTAAATGCCTACTAATTGGCCTCAAGCTAATTTTCTAAATTATTTTAAATTATTTTGGAGAGATAGAGTCTCACTATGTTGTCCAGGCTGGTCTCAAACTTGTGGCCCAAAGTAACCCACTCCCAACACTTTGGGAGGCCAAGGTGGAAGGATCACTTGCATCCAGGAGTTTGAGACAAGCTAGACAACATAGAGACCTTGTCTCTATAAAAAATACCAAAATTAGCCAGGCATGGTGGTGCATGCATGTAGTCCCAGCCTAGAGGCAGGGTGTCTAGGGAAACAGAGTATTAGTGCCTAACATTTCTATTTTGTGAAGATGAAGTCTCTCTATGCTGCCCGGGCTGGTCTTAAATTCCAGGGCCCAAGCAATCCTCCTGCCTCAGCCTCCCAAAGCACTGGGATTAGAAGCATAAGCCACCACACCTGGTGGCTACCTGTTATTATTAAAAATAAATGTAGTTTCAGGCCAGACATGGTGGCTCATGCTTGTAATCCCAGCACTTTGGGAAGCCAAGATAGGAGGATCACTTGAGGCCAGGAGTCCAAGACCAGCCTGCAACATAGTGAGACCCCCATCTCTAAATAAAAATAAATAAATCATACATAAATAAATGTTTCAGCCAGGCATGATGGTGAACGTGTGTAATCCCAGCTACTCTGGTGGCTGAGGTGGGAGGATCCCTTGAGCTCAGGAGTTTGAGACTAGCCTAGGCAACATAGCGAGACCCTCTCTCTATTGAAAAGAAAATGAAAATATACTTTTACTGCATTGTGATCAGTTAAAATTGTCTATATAATGTTGATTTTTTTTTTTTTTTTTTTTTTTTTTTTTTTTTGAGATAGAGTCTTGCTCTGTTACCCAGGCTGGAGTACAGTGGTGCGATCTCAGCTCACTGCAACCTCTGCCTCCTGGTTCAAGCAATTCTCCTGCCTCAGCCTCCCGAGTAGCTGGGATTACAGGCACCCGCCACTGCGCCCAGCTAATTTTTGTATTTTTAGTAGAGATGAGGGTTTCACCATTTTGGCCAGGATGGTCTCGAACCCCTGACCTCATGATCCACTAGTCTCAGCCTCCCAAAGTGCTGGGATTACAGGTGTGAGCCACCACGCCCAGCCAACCGTTTAAGCTTTTCTTACCTCAAGCTTTTTACTCATGTTTTTCAAATCCATAGTAATCTAATCTATCGTAACTTGAATCTATAGAAATCAGTGTTCAATGCAGAAAACAAAACTACCGTAGGTATTTTAAGCAGAATGAGGTTTAATACACTGGGTACTTCAAAAGTCATTGGGAGGTCAGGCGCAGTGGCTCACGTCTGTAATCCCAGCACTTTGGGAGGCCGAGGCAGATGGACTGCTTGAACTTAGAGGAGTTCAAGACCAGCCCCGGCAACATGGCAAAACCCTGTCTCTACAAAAAGTACAAAAATTAGCCAGATGTGGTGGCGCGTCCCTGTAGTCCTAGCTACTTACGAGGCTGATGTAGGAGGATGGCTTGAGCCCAGGAGGCAGAGGTTGTAGAGAGCCGAGATCGCACCACTGTACTCCAGCCTGGGCAACAGCGCCAGACCCTATCTTAAAAAAAAAAAAAAAAAAAGTCATTGGGAGGCTGTAGGAGTGGACCCGAGGCTGGGCCTAGAACACACGTTAGAACTGTATTTATAAATACACTGCTAGGGTAACAATACAAAGATCTAATAACAGGCACCGCCACTGCTGCTTCTACTGCCCACATGCACAACACTAGGGGCCAGACATCGATGCGGGCAAACTCGACAGCGCCACAGTTGTGCTTGGAAGCAGTAACAGCCCACGGAAAAGGACAGTGGTCTTGGCCTCTCATCTGCTTTTCAGATTTTGCACAATAGCACTAAGTGGTGGAAAATAATTCACATCTGACACACTCATTGTAAGGGAATCTGGGAAAGAGCTTTTGGCTTTCTGTCCTCTACAGGCAGGCATACTAGGATGTGGAGGATGGCTTGAGCCCCGGAGTTCAAGGCTTCCATGAGCTATGATAGCACCACTGCACTCCAACCTGGGTAACAATGAGGCCCTGTCTCTAAAAAAAACTTTTAAATAAAATTTTTTAAAAATCGGCTGGGCGCAGTGGCTCATGCCTATAATCCCAGCACTTTGGTAGGCCAAGGCGGGCAGATCACTTGAGGTCAGGAGTTCGAGGCCATCCTGGCTAACATGGCGAAACCCCATCTCTACTAAAAATACAAAAATTAGCTGGGCTTGGGGGCGGTTGCCTGTAATCCCAGCTACTCGGGAGGCTGAGGCAGGAGAATCGCTTAAACTTGGGAGGCAGAGGCTGCCGTGAACCGAGGTTGTACCACTGCACTCCAGCCTGGGCAACAGAGCGAGACTCCATCTCAAAAAAGAAAAAAAAAATATTTTTAATCTCACATAATTATTACGGACTTGTCAATTTTTTCCTTTACCTCTGTAAGTTCTTGCTTTATATGTATTTAAAAACACTTTTTTAGGAGCATGCAAATTCATAAATTTTTACATCTTTTTGGGAGATTATAACTTTCATCAGTGCCAAATGTACCTTTTATTCCTATTAATGTTGTTCTGCTTTAATTCAGTTTTCTGATATTAATATTGGTACACTGCTTCCTTGTAGTCAGTATTTAGCTGATACAGTTTTGTGGGTTTGTTTTTGTTTTTGTTTCAGAGACAAGGTCATGCTGTGTCACCCAGCTTAAGTGCAGTGACACGATTACAGCTCACTGCAGCCTCTAACTCTTGGGCCAGGCTGGAAGGCAGTGGTGCAATCTCAGCTCACTGCAACCTCCACCTCCTGGGTTCAAGCGATTCTCTTGCATCAGCCTCCCGACAAGCTGGGACTACAGGTGCCCGGCAACATGCCCAGCTAATTTTTGTATTTTTAGTAGAGATGGGGTTTTGCCATGTTGGCCAGGCTGGTCTCGAACTCCTGACCTCAAATGATCTGCCCGCCTCAGCCTCCCAAAGTGTTGGGATTATAGGTGTGAGCCACTGTGTCCAGCCTTTAAAATTCTTAAAGTAGTAATTTGGCAGTGGAGTTTTGTTTTCAGAGACAAATTAGAGGTGAGTGGAGGAGAGGTGATGCTGGCACCAGAGACAGCTGCCAGAGAGGATAAGAGAATGTCCCACTTTACAGACTCATGCCAAACTGTCTTCCCGAGCACTTGTGCCAATTTACACTCCCATCTGCAGCCTCTGAGCAACCCAGTGAACCCACATCCTCTCTGACACCTGGTACTGTCAGGCTGCTGCTGCTGCTGCTGCTTTTTTTTTTTTTTTTTTTTTTTGTAGTCTCGCTCTGTCGCCCAGGCTGGAGCGCAGTGGTGTGATCTCGGGTCACTGCAACCTCTGTCTCCCGGGTTCAAGCGATTCTCCTGCCTCAGCTTCCCAAGTAGCTGGGATTGCAGGTGCCCACCACCACGTGGGGCTAATTTTTATATTTTTAGTAGAGACAGGGTTTCACCATGTTGGCCAGGCTGGTCTCAAACTCCTGACCTCAGGTGATCCACTCTCCTTGGCCTCCCAAAGTGCTGGGATTACAGGTGTGAGCCACCACGCTGGCCTTTTATTTTATTTTTTGATATGGGGTCTTCTTCCAGCAGCACTTGCAGTTGCTCCATCTCAGGTCCTAGGGTCCTTCCACTGTGTTCTCCCAGCCAGAAATCTGGGTGTCAGCCTTGCCTCCCCAACTCAGCAGCCATCTAGGGTACGGACTCAGCCTCACTCTGCTTTTTCCAGGAGGTTCCTGGGCCTGGGGCGCCTTCGGGCAGCTCCAGGCAGCTCTCATCTGGCGGGACTCCCTTCCACCGTTGCGCAGGAGGCTGGGGGCTTCACTGGCTCCCTCTGGCTCCCAAACGGATCCACCATCATGGATCCAGCTGAGGGAAACTCTCAGTCTCGCCTTCCTGAGATGCACTGATATTTGGGAACTGGCTTCTCAAGCTGCTGGGGAAGGATGGGGAGGGCAAAATTTCATTTTCCATGGATGCCTTTGTGCACATCCCTCAACCTGGCTTCATGAGCTGTGGGAAGGAGGGAAGTGGGGGTGGATCTGGACCACACTGAGCAGCCGGGAGGTGAACTCTGGAGAGAGAGCAGTCTCTGCAAATCACGTTAAGCCGGGGCACTCCCTAACCTGCCCATCCTGTGCCTGCCTAGTCTCGGCCAGCAAGCAGCAGGCACCACTGCTTTGCACTGTGCATGCCAGGCCCTTTCAGGCCCTTCAGCAGAAGGCAGTGGGGCCACTCAGCCAGCAGTCACCACTGCTGTCCACAGCTCCACTGACCCAGCCCAACATGCCGTAGCTCACTTTGTCACCCCGCCTCCCAGGTTCTCTGATTTGCTAAAGGACATGTTCATGGTTGTCTATCTTATGAACTGGAAAACCGGAGCAGATCCTCAGGGCCCCAAGCAAGAGGCTCAGTGTTACAGAGCTTGCAACTCTGTGTCCTGAGGCTCAGTTCCTGCCTAGAGATGGACACCACTGCCCCCTAGGGCCACCAGCACCAGGACCCTCTGAAGCTGCCAGCTGCCCCTGCCCCTTGGGGCCTCCTCCCAAGGCCCTTGCTCTTCTTGCACCGAAGGTCATGCCTGCTGCCCCTGGACACTGCTAACTGTAGCTGCGGGTCACTGGCGAGTGTGATGGGCATTGTTTGTGCCTCCGACAGTGCTCTATGCAGACACCACTCAAACTGGTTGCACCTCTAAGTCCTGGGCTGCAGCCAAGGTGGCTGGATTTCCTGTGCCTCTGAGCTGCTAGCTGCTATAGACACAGTCAGATGCTCCAAGGCTCCTGATCCTTGTCCCGAGGGCACGTGAACAGACACAGCCAGGAGGAAACCGGAGCACTGGCTGCTGCGGGTGCATGTGTTTGTGCTCATGAAAAGTGGCCCTTTTCTGAGGCTGCCAGGTGCTGCTGGCAGCCTGACCCAGGCTGCTGAGGGACACACTTGGATCAACAAGCCTTATACTACAGATGGCGACCTGGGTCACCTGGTCCGGGTAGGGTTTGTCAAGTTTCTCCACTGAGGTGACTCTTCTCCCGTCCACGCTCCCTTCCATACTTACCCTTAGGAAGGAAGTCATTATGCACAGCCCACGCTTAAGCAGTGGGGGCTCATGTGCCACCTCCTTGAGGGTGGACTATCTACATAAATTATTTGGAATCTGCATGGGAGATCTGTCTCTTCTCATTCATTTATTTATATCATTTGTTCAATCACTTATTTATATCACTCTGGACTCACGGGTATTGATTTTATATTTTGGGTTGTAATCCATTGCTACTTTATTTGGTTTGTTGCTCAAACTGTTCCTGTTTTGGCTGTTGGGGGCTCTGTGTCTCTTTAACATTTTGTTGTGCCCCCAGTATTACGGGGTGGGATATATTTCCTACCTCCTTGAAGACTTTCTACTCCCCTGATGACACACATCAAATGCCGTTGAGACTCCAATTCATCCCTCCTTCACTCACCCCTGCCACTTGCTACTCTGGACCCTGAACCCTGGCTGGGCCTCTGGTCCTGGGGATCTCAGAGCTGCTGGACACACTGAACTTTGAACCTTGCCCTTCCCCCTGCCCAGCCACTGCCACGCACAAACAATGCCCTTTCCCCTGGTTGAGTCTGTCTGTCCTCCAGTTCCAGCCTCCAAAAAGCTTTATATCACTTTAGTGCCAAAGCTGCCAACTACAGTGTATATGAACAAATGTACTTAAAGGACAAAACAAAACAAAAAGGCCTGCCTCTCTATTGCCTTTCAAACCTACCTTATCTTCTCCACTCCCACACTTTAGATAAATGTCCATTTGCCTGCAACTGTTTTTATCACACACCCTCTCATTGGCCAGGGTAGTGTCATGTTCTCTGGAATCCCCCAGACTCTGATTCCAATCTAGTGACCCTAGGCAGTCAGTTGATCCCTCAAAGCCTCACTTTTAGGCATCTGTAAAAAAGGGGCAGTAATAGCCTCCAAATAGCTCACAGTGATTGATCACCATTATCGATATCAGGCAATAACTTCTGAAAAGTACCTAATATCCTCTATCTGCCAGGCCCTTCCTTCCTCCATCTGGGGACTCCAAGGTCTGGGTTTCAGTCTCCATGAAACCTTTCCCAACCAAGCGGCTGGAGTGAGTGGTTCCTTCCTGCCTGCCTGCAGCTCCCTAGTAATTCGAGCGATGATTTGCTGACTCTCTGCTCCATCCCACCCCACCTCCAAACAGGCTGCCCAATGGTCAGAGTCAGGCTGCATTAGAGCCAGGGGTTAGGAAGAAGGGGCATGGACTTGGACTTGGACATCACACTTGAGTGTGATCTGCATTGGGACTGTGGCTCTGCACCTCAGCTGCTTGGCCTCAGCAAGTCCCCTAACCTCTTTGAGCTTCCTTTTCCTTATTTATAAAATTGTGATGACAGTAGTTATTTTATAGGAATGCTGTGGACATTTAAGTAGATAATCCATGTCAAGCATTTCACATAACACCCAGCACACAGAAAGTGCTTAATAAATGGTCCCTTCCTCTCTTCTTAATATCAGGCAGGCTGCTCTGCCAGGCTCCGTTTATTGATGGATTCAAGGTTAAAAATAGAGCGGCAGCCTTGGGGAGTAGGTCCTTCAGAGCTGGGAATTGACACCTTTGGGGCTGTGAATAGGGAAGGAGCCTGCCTCTCCCTTCAGGGGCCTCTCAGAGAAACACAAATCTTGATGCCTCTGGCCTTTCTCTCATTGATTTCCAGGGCAGGCATGCAGAGGCCAGACTGCTCGGCTGGCAAGCTCAGAGCAGAAGCTCTGCGATCAAACGCGCTGTCTTCTCACCCTAGCCCTGCCATTCAGTTGGCTGTGTGACCTTGGGCAAGCAGCGTTTCCTCTCAGAGGATCATCAGGGAAACTGACAATGTTAACAACATTGATTTTTTATATATATTACATATGTATATAACATATATATTACGTGTATATATTACATACATGTGATATATATATATAAAAAACACACACACACACACATATATATATATAAATAAAAAAGCAAACAGAGACCTTGAGGTCGATGAACAACCAGCTCTGGGACTCAGGGTAATGGTGTCCCCTCTCTGAGCCTCAGTTTCCATACCTCTGAAACAGACACAGCAGCCCCGACCTACAAAGCTATTGTGAGGATGCAGCAAGGTCATGGACAGCAGCTGCTGACAGCGGTAACACCTGATGGGCACCTGAGTTATCTAATAGTCTATCTTCCAGTCTGAGGGTATGGGGAGACACATTTATTTTCGCTGTTTGTAACTATTGATCCACCAGCCTTGGAAAATGCAAAGAAATGCATCAACAGAAAAACCCTTCACATCTTGAGTTGCTAACAGGCTGGTCCTCCCAGTGGGTAAACCACTTCTGTGTGATTGACTTCCCCTGCCATCAGCTCAGCACTCTTGGCAACTTGTTTTGTCACCCAGGATAAGACACTGGTTTAATTAAACCAGATCCTGATTTGTGGGCAGGAGCCCCCACTTTCCCTTCTGCAGGGAGTCTTAGCAGTGATGTCAAAGGGCATAAATCTGACTTCCAGGGCCACTGAGCCAGCCTCCTTCAAGCAGATACGCAAGGGCTGGATGCTCCATGACTTCAGTGCCACACTCCTGGGTTGTTTCTCCCCTTCCCTTCCTGGGAGGGGTCTATCAGGCTCCAAAACCCTGTCCCTCACTCATTTCTGACCCTGAGATGGATACGGAATTTCATGACAATAACATTAATAAAAATACACAGTCCTGGCCAGGCACGGGCTTACACAGTCCCAGCTCTGGGATTATAGCTATGAGCCACTGCATCTGGCCTACCATTGTTATTTTAAATCTTTCTTGACCTGAACCCTCAGTTCATTTTTAAAACTCTTCCTTTGGCAGGACAAAGGAACATGGTGGCTCATGCCTATAATCCCAGCATTTTGGGAGGCCAAGGTGGGCAGATCACTTGAGGTCAGGAGTTCGAGACCAGTCTGGCCAACACAGAAATCCCGTCTCTACTAAAAATACAAAAATTGGCCGGGCGCGGTGGCTCACGCCTGTAATTTCAGCACTTTGGGAGGCCGAGGCGGGCGAATCACCTGAGGTCGGGAGTTCGAGACCAGCCTGACCAGCGTGGAGAAACCCCATCTCTACTAAAAATACAAAATTAGCTTGGCATGGTGGCACATGCCTGTAATCCCAGCTTCTCAGGAGGCCGAGGCAGGAGAATCGCTTGAACCCAGGAGGTGGAGGTTGCAGTGAGCCAAGATGGTGCCACTGCACTCCAGCCTGGGTAACAAGAGTGAAACTCCGTCTCAAAAAATAAATACATAAAAATAAAAATACAAAAACTAATCGGGCATGGTGGTGCACACTTGTAATTCCAGATACTTGGTGGCTGAGGCATGAGAATTGCTTGAATCCAGGAGGCAGAGGTTGCAGTGAGCTGAGATCATGCCACTGCACTCCAGCCTGGGCAACAGAGCGAAACTCTCCCTAAATAAATTAAATAAATAAATACACAATCCCATCACATTGCAGTCCTCAAGGGAGATTTCTGCCAGAGCTCAGGAGCCTTGGGCCAAGGCACTACATGCAAAAGCTCTCTTCCCTGCCACCTGCAACCTCTGCACCTAACAAGCAGAGACGAAACTCGTGTTTTGTCTAGGCTGAGCAGGATGATCACCTGAGGCTACGAGCAACCCCTATAGGACTGTTCTCACCAGGTGGGGGCGTTGATCTGACAGCATCCTATAAAAGTCCAAGCTCTAGATTCTCATTCTCTTGGGTTTCAGTCTCAGCTATAGCTTCGGTGACTCTAGGCCACACTCTTAACCTCTCAAACCGTTAGTTCCTCAGTGTGTGCAGTTACCCGTTGAATAACATGGGGGCACTGACCCTTGCATAGTTGAAAATCCACCTATGTGAATAACTTTTGACTCCCCCAAAACTTAACCACTAACAGCCTACTGTGGACTGGAAGTCTTACCAATAACATAAACAGTTGATCAACACATATTTTGTGTGTTTTGTATATATTATATGCTGTATTCATACCACAAAGTAAGCTAGAGAAAAGCAAATGTTATTAAGAAAATCATAAGGAAGAGAAGATACATTTACTACTCCTTACGTGGAAATGGATCATAGATCATCGTAAAGGTTTCCACAACCTCGTCATCTTCATGCTGAGTAGGCTGAAGAGGAGGAAGAGGAGGGCTTGGTCCTGCTGTCTCAGGGGATGACAGAGGCAGAAGGAAATCTGCATGAGAGTGGACCACACCATTCAAACCTGTGTTGTTCAAGGGTCAGCTGCATATTTATTTGTTTATTTGCATGTCTATTAGTATTCTTGCTTGTAGACAACAGAGTCCACTCTGGCTAGTTTCCGTAGAAGGGAAATTTATTTAGGGATGTTAGAGAAACAGGACCTGCATGCAGCTTCAGGAGCCTCTCCAAGAAGCACACCGCAGAATCAGACTCATGGGGGACCTGCTGCCGCTGTCACTGACTCCAGGCCACACTGCTTTAGCTGCCACCAGGCTGGCAGAAAAAGGATGCCCTGCACACAGCTGTTCCCATACATAACTCATCTCTCAGGTGGCGTCTCAGGTGGGCAAGTGTGATTGGAGGAACTGAGGTCACATGCCTGCACCCTAGCTGCAAGGGAGGCTCCCTTGGCTCTGAGGAGGAACTCAAGATATCAGGAATCCTACTTCAATTTTTTCCACTTGATTGCTTTCTTGGGTCCCTAGTAAGTAGTTTAAATGCAAAAGAAGTTGGAAATTTTAAGCTAAAAACAAGTTATTTTAAAGAAGAAAAAATCCGGAGAATTTCATTAGAAGTAGTTCTTCACCAATAGACAACCAATCAACTGTAAGTTCAGGCAAGCTGTCCTGCTGCATCAGAAATGTTTAAAGGCCTGTATTCCCAGCTACTGGGAGGATCGTTTGAGTCCAAGAATTCAATCAAGGCTGCAGTGAGCTATGATCGTGCCACTGCACTCCAGTCTGGGCAACAGAGCAAGACCTCTCTAAAAACAAAAACAACACACACACACACACACACACACACACACACACAAAGGAAATGCTGAAAGGATTGCTTTCTTTTCTACAATAAGTAAAAATCCTCCAGAAAACAGGAGGAAAGGAAAGGGCACCAATACTTGTGTGTATATTATGTGCTAAGCGTTTTACACGTATTCTTTCTTTTAATTTTATTTATTCATTTCTGAGACAGAGTCTCACAGAGAGGAATTTTTTAAACTGTTGAGCAGCAGTGAAAGATAAATGGTCAGTACAGCTTCCTTCCTGTGTCCCTCAATTAGACTATAAACTCCAGGTAGTCAGGTACCTTGAATATCTTGTTCATCACTGTATCTCCAGCACCTAACATGGAGCCTGTGATAATGAAACAGATAAAGGAAATGTGAATAATAATAGAACCACCTCAACTTTGAGGCTTCTGGCCAACTTACAGTCTCCGAAGGGGCTATGTCTCCAAACCTTTGGAAAAGCTCCTCCTTATTCATGGAATGTCCATTCCTCCATGAATGGTGAAGTTGTCTTTGTCTTTCTGTTCTCAGCTTTGACTCACCTCCTCCCGGAGGGTTTCCTTGATGTACATCTCCATGCCTATGACCTCTGTTGGCATCACCACCACATCCTTGCCCTAAGAGCTAGTTTTGTGCAGCAGTTAAGAAGGCAAGCTCTGAAGTCCAACTGCTTGATTTCAAATACTGGCTTCAGCTCTTATTCGTTGTTGGGGCTTAGGTAAGTCGTGTGGCCATTCTGAGGCTCATTCTCCTCATCTGTAAAATGGGGATAAAAATAGTAGCTAAGTCTCAGGATTGTTGTGAGTTTTAAATGAGACAGTATATGCAAGTTCTTAGAATGGGGCCTGGTACAGAGAGAGAGGGAGCATGCAATCAACATCTGCTGCTGTTGCAATTCTTTACTGCTTTAGAACTTAGCAGGACAATATTGTAATTGCTTTCCAGTTTGTATTCCCAACTTAACTGAGGCCTTCTGGAGTCAGGAACTGGGGTGTCCTTTACTCCCATACCTCTTCATGCACCTGGCTTCCAGATCGGATGTTCACTTAATGTTTGTTGTATAAACTCAATCAAAGAAATCACAAATGCAAAGATGGAAAGATAAAACGTTTAGAGTTTGTATAATAGAAAAATAACTAAAACTAAAATGTCACCTGGGAGTGGGGAAAATGGAAAATGACTAATAGCTACATGATGTAAAGATTTTACACACATCAATAAAAAATATCTGAGTTGCTAAGACAGATGGGTACAAAGGTCATGAGCAGGCAATTTAAGTAAGGAAATAGAAGTAGTAAGTAAAATATGGAAGAATAGTCGGTCTTCCACAAATGAGCTACAAATTATAGCAACAGTATTATAGAATGCAGAATTAAATATAGAACTATCCATAACTGAGAAATGTCCAATGGCAGAAGAATGGTTACATAAATAATGATATATTGGCTCAATGGCATGGTGTTCCACCATAAAATAATTATGAAAATGTTGAAACAAGTGTTTATGACATAGAAAGTTTGCAAGCAGATTGCAAAATTAAACTTAAAGCATGATCACCGTGTGCGAAATGTTCATCTGGACTTGATAAAAGCTTGGCAGAGAATATAAGAAAATGAACACAGTTGCCTTGATAAAAAAGGGAAACTTTACTGAGTGCCCCCATAGGCCAGACTCCATGCCCAGGGCTTCCACACATATGGTCTCACTGAATCCTCCAGTTCTCCCCAGCGCCCTGTGAGCTAAGAGTCATTCCCCTTTACAGGTAAGGCAGCTAAGGCAAAGAGAAGGGCAAGAAAACCTGCCTGAGGAGGTGCAGGCAGTAATTAGCAGAGAGGCGTGCCAACCCTGGTGTGTTAGACTCCAAGTTCGGTGCTCTTTCCAACTCATCAGATGTGTAAGATGGATGTGATCCAATAGCTTTTATTTCTCTTTAAACATTGCCTTTAGTGCTGTTTAAATGTCACTTGCGCAATTAAAACACAATTAAAAGAAAAACCAAAGCTGTCTCGGGAAGGCAGTTTAGTCCCTGTTCCTCCAGAGAGCTCCGTGGACCAGAACCCCACCCTCTCCTGGCCGACGCCCTGGGTTTTGCCCAAACAATCCCAGGACACAGCCCTGCTGAATTTTCTGTCCCTCTTCATTGGATTTAAAGCACATGGGAGGCATCTGGCATTTCCTCCACCCCTCTCACCAAGACTCTCCTTTCATTTGAAGGTGACTAGGAACTCTGGTTACCCTGTCATGGGGACCCCAGTACTATTGTCAGTATTTCAAAAAGCCAAATGGAAATTGTGCTTTCATCATAACAAGGCCTTGTGGGCTGATGAAGTGCCCTTAGTGTCCGTCCTTGGATGAAAATATGTCCTGATCCTGTGCACCGGGAGAAAAGGTACAGAATCCCAGGTTGCTGAGTTTGAGGGAGTCAGGGAGGTCTCCCTGGAGAGTGGACTTTTCCAGCTGAGATCTGGAGGGCAAAGAACAGAAGAAAGAGGCTCGCTCTGTTGTCCAGGTTGAAGTTCAGTGGCACAAGCATAGCTCACCATGACCTTGAAGTCAAAGCAAAAGTAACACAAAGGAGAACACACTGATGCAACACGTAAGATAGAAATGAAGAAAGAAAAATTAAATGAGAAAAAAATTTTAAAGTTTACATGATAAGAGAAAAAATGTGAGACCCTGTCTCTAAAAACAACAAAATGGGCTGAGCACGGTGGCTCACGCCTGTAATCCCAGTACTTTGGGAGGCAGAGGCGGGTGGATCACCTGAGGTCGGGAGTTCAAGACCAGCCTGACGAACACGGAGAAACCTCGTCTCTACTAAAAATACAAAATTAGCCAGGCGTGGTGGCACATGCCTGTAATCCCAGCTACTCAGGAGACTGAGGCAGGAGAATCGCTTGAACCTGGAAGGCAGAAGTTGTGGTGAGCTGAGATTGCGCCACTGCACTCCAGCCTGGGCAACAAGAGCAAAACTCCGTCTCAAAAAAAAAGCCCTGAGGCAGGAAAGATGTGGAGCTTTCAAGGAAATGAAATGAAAGACGCACTATGGACCGGGTGTGGAGGCTCACGCCTGTAATCCCAGCACTTTGGGAGGCCGAGGCGGGCAGATCATTTGAGGTCAGGAGTTCAAGACCAGCCTGGCCAGCATGGTGAAACCCCATCTCTACTAAAAATACAATGACCCTAAAAAACCATATACACATATCAGAGTCGCTGAAGAAGGAAACTCAAATAATGGTATCAAAACAATATTCTATTATATAATGATCAACATCAAAATATATTATATTGGCCAGGCACAATGGCTCATTCCTGTAATCCCAGCACTTTGGGAGGCCGAGGTGGCTGGATCACCTGAGGTCAGAAGTTCAAGAGCAGCCTGGCCAACATGGAGAAACCCTGTATCCACTAAAAATACAAAAAATTAGCTGGGCGTGGTGGCAGGCACCTGTTGTCCCAGCTCCTCGGGAGGCTGAAGCATGAGAATCGCTTGAACCCAGGAAGCAAAGGTTGCGGTGAGCCGAGATTGCACCACTGCACTCCAGCCTGGGCAACAGAGCAAGACTCTGTCTCTCACACACATACTATATAAATATATATGCTATTTAAAAATTATTAGATTTTAAAGTTAAGAAAGATTCCTTTGAGAATCTAAACATAAAGGAACAAGTCACTTGAAAATCCCAGCTGGCCTCTGGCTTCTTCACAGCAATATCCAGCATTAGCATACAATAGAGAGATACCTACAAAGTCATCAAGGAGAGAAATTGTGACTCAAGAATTTTATTTTCAGCCAAACTGTTGTTGAAGGAGAAAAGCAAAAGACAAAATTTTTGAACGTGTGTGGGAAGTTTGGAGGCTGAGGCAGCCACACAGTCTGGATTTGTTGGAAGAATAGGATTTTTTTGCTTATGGTGACCCAGAGTTTTACTTAGGGGTTCATTTACACATTTATCCAACAGATTTTTTTTTTCTCTCTCTCTCTTTTGAAACAGGGTCTTGTTCTGTTGCCCAGGCTGGAGTGCAATGACGTGATCACGGCTCACAGCAGCCTGGACCTTCTGGCCTCAAGAGATCCTCCCACCTCATTCCCCCACCCCGAGTAGCTGGGACCACAGGTGTGTGCCACCACGCCGGGCTAATTTTTTTTTTATTTTTTAATTTTTTTTGTAGAGATGGGGTCTCCCTAGTTTGCCCATGCTGGTCTTCAACTCCCCACTCAAGTGATCTTCCTGCCTCAGCCTCCCAAAGTGTTGGGATTACAGGTGTGGGCCACCATGCCTGGCTTAAATAGATTCTTAAAGACTCAAGAAAGTGTTGGGCCCTGTGTCCAGAACTGTCTTATACCAAATGCTAAGAAGGGTGAGGGAGAAGTGTCTTTGCAGAGGTCAGTTGGCCTTTGAAGGTGAGTCAGAGTAACTGACAGGAAGGGGATCCCAGGCAAAGAAAAGGGCATGAGCAGCTGGGCGCGGTGGCTCACACCTGTAATCCTAGCACTTTGGGAGGCCGAGGTGGGCGGTTCATAACATCAGGAGATCAAGACCATCCTGGCCAACATGACGAAACCCTGTGTCTACTAAAATACAAAAAAGTAGCCAGGCGTGGTGGCACACGCCTGTAATTCCAGCTACTCAGGAGGCTGAGGCAAGGGAATTGCTTGAACCCGGGAGGCAGAGGTTGCAGTGAACTGAGATCGCACGACTGCACTCCAGTCTGGCAACAGAGCAGACTCTGTCTCAACAAAAAAAAGAAAAGAAAGGGGCATGAGCAGTGCCCTCTTTTCATGCCCTTTCCATGCAGTGGGCATGGAGGCACGGAGCAGATATTCTAAGGCAGAGGCCAAGCTGTCATCATGGATGGGACCTGGAATGTCCAGGTGTTTGGAATGGGAGAAATGGGTAAACCCTGAAGGCTCATGGTTGGGAAAGAGGGAGAGAGCCTGGACACTGGGCTTTCAAGAGGCTTCAACTTGGCTGGATGCGGTAGCTCATGCCTGTAATCCCAGCAATTTGGAAGGCTGAGGCAGACAGATCACTTGAGACCAGGAGTTTGACACCAGTCTGGCCAACATGGTAAAACCCTGTCTCTACTAAAAATACAAAAATTAGCTGAGCTTAATGGCACACACCTGTAATCCAGCTACTCGGGAGGCTGAGACACAAGAATTGCTTGAACCTGGGAGGTAGAGGTTGTAGTGAGCTGAGATTGCGCCACTGAACTTACTCCTGCCTGGGCAATAGAGCGAGACTCAATCTAGGGGAAAAAAAAAAAAGGCTCAAACTTTATCCCGCAGGCAATGTGGAGCCACAGAACGAGTGAAGCAGGAAAATTCAAGGAGACGAGGAGATATCTTGAAACCTTCGCAATGAGAAAAGGTTCAGAGATTTTGTGAGAATGCAGCCATTCCCACAATTGCTTATAGCAGTCATACCTAATGGTGCACACTAGAATCATTTCCTGCAGTCAGGAACAAGGCAAGCTTGCCTACTATTGCTGCTTTTGTTCAGCATTGTATTGAAGAGTCCTACTAGCACAGAAAAAGAAAGACCAGGAGAGAAAAAAAAAGACCTGTGACCATCTACATATGTTTTATTGCTGAGTCAAGGAAGGTGCTTGTATATTTCCCACTTTCTTCATCTTTATGTTTTTCCTGGAGTTTTAAATTGCCTTTCTTTTGTTCTTACACTATCTGTCTTTATTACTGAGGGCAGAAACTTCCCAACAAATTGGAAAGGTGGATATTCCTATTTCCTTTCTACAGATAGAGGAGGCTCAGAGGAATTGGCAAAGTCCACAGGAAATACCCAGTGGAGCTGGGATTCTTATCTATTTCGTGGGATGACTCTATCAACCCCTGGGCTGGCCCCATACAAAGAGCTGTAGTATGCGTTGGCAGATACAGAGGTGCAGTGGGTATGTCTCAGTTATCCAAACTTCATAAAGTTCACAAAGAAGAGGACAGTTGCAGGAAATCCCAGAGGGCACCAAATGAAAGAAGGTCCTATGAAGTGATGTGCAGAGGCCCAGCCATGCTGCCCAGTGTTCAGCTCTCTGAAGGGCCGAGCCACCTCTGTGCAGCACCAGGGTTTTTGGATCTTTATCCCCTTGCCTAGAATGTTCTTCTCTGCTCTTCCTTTGGTTGGCACTTGGGTAGCACTTCCTTGGGTTGCTCAAGGCTTTGTTACCAAGTCAGGGTCCCACCTTCCCTAGGCAGAATGCTTCATGGAAGCTCCCCAGGCCTTGTGCAAATGGGGGTCTATCGCATCAGGTCATCAGACTAGCCCATTCCTGTTGCAGCCTTGGGACTTGTGGACACCATCTCTGGCCCTTGCAGAAATACATGAAATGAAGCACTTGGAAAATTCCATGTTAAACAGCACCTGGAAGGAGAGGAGCACAAGTGAGACCCCCTCAAGGGCTCCCAGAAATACCTGGCTTCCCTCTCTCTCTCTCTCTCTCTCTCTCTCTGTCTCTCTCTCTAAACCGCCACATCTAATCATCTATTTACTCAATATATTGCATGAGCACTTCCCCGGTGCCAGCCTGTGCTAAGCACTGAACACCAGGGCAGGCTGTTCCTGGCACAAGGGCACACAGCCCAGGGGCAAGTAGGGCTGAGATCCAGCCCAGGGACCGTTTGCCAAGCCGTGGGCTCAGAGAGCAGCATCTGCCCCAAAGGATTCCTTTTTCTAATTCCCTCAAAAGCACTGCATGGGCTGGCTGCAGCCCTGCACATTAATGAATTAAACCCACATGGTCCCTGCCCTTGTGGAGCTCCAGTCCAGTGCAAGACAGACACATAATTAAACAATTAAACATATGATTAGAAATCACCCTTATTTTGCTGGTGAGGAGACTGGGTTTCCTAGAAACTAAGTGACTTAGACAGTGAGTGACAGGGTCAGGGTTCAAACTCTGGTCTCCTGGCTCCAAAGCCACAATCTGTGCTGCAGCACGAAAGAGGCATTTGAGCTACATCAGCATTCATTCTGAGCACCAGCCCCGATCTCCAGCATTTCAGATTCTCCCTCTTTCTGACCCGCTTAATTATAAGCTCTGGTTCCCCTGATCCTGAAGGTCCCTCCTCTTGACCTTGCCAGCTCTTTCAGCTTATCCCAGCCTCTCTCCTCCCTCTGGCTGCCAAGCCTCTAGCTTGGATCCACCTGCTTCCTGTTGCCGAGGCTTGCAACAGTGAATGACTCTTGCAGCTGGTACTTCCTGTCTCAGGTGTCTTTTGGAGCCAGTCATGCATCCCAGAGGCTGGGCTGGGGACAGAACTGAGCAACAGTCCCTGGGTCATACTCAGAATTCCGTTCCCAGTGGCAACACAAGCCATCACAAATCTAGGAATAAGCTGACATGAATAAAATTATGAAGCTTTATTGAAGGTCATAAAAGGAGATCTGAATCAACGGAGAGACATGCCATGCTCCTGGGTGGAAAAAGTACTGTAAAGATGTCATTTCTCTTCAGAGTAATCTACAAATTTAATGTGATTCCAATCAAAATAGCAAAGGCAATTTTTGGCCAGGCATGGTGGCTCACACCTGTAATCCCAATGCTTCCAGAGGCCAAGGTGGGAGGACCACTTGAGGCCAGGAATTTGAGACCAGCCTGGGCAACATAGCAAGACCCTGTCTCTAAAAAAAAAAAAAAAAAAAAAAAAATTAATTAACTGGGCATGGGCCAGGCCTGGTGGCTCACGCCTGTAATCCCAGCACTTTGGGAGGCTGAGGCAGGTGGATCACCTGAGGTCAGAAGTTCAAGACCAGCCTGGCTAACATGGTGAAACCCCATTTCTACTAAAAATACAAAAAATTAGCTGGGTGTGGTGGCATGCACCTGTAATCCCAGCTACTCGGGAGGCTGAGGCAAAATCGCTTGAACCCGGGAGGCGGAGGTTGCAGTGAGCCGAGATTGCACCATTGCATTCTAGCTTGGGCAAGAAGAGTGAAGCGAAACTCCGTCTCAAAAAAATAAAAAATAAAAAATAAAAATAACTGGGCATGGTGGCAGGAGCCTGTAGTTCTCAGCTACTCAGGACGCTGAGGCAAGAGGATCCCTTGAGCCCAGGAGTTCAAGGCTGCAGTGAGCCCTGATCACACCATGCATTCCAGCCTGGGAGAGACAGAGCAAGATCCTGTCTCTAAAAAAATAAAAAATAAAGGCATTTTAAATGGAATTTGACAAGCTGATTTTCAGGTTAATCCAGAAGGAAAAAAATACAAAGAAAATACACAAGAATAGAATATCCAAGAAAAAATTTTCAGTAGTTTTCATTGTGGTAAAATATATATCACATAATATTTATCATTTAAACCATGTTTAAGTGCACAGTTCAATGGCATTCAGTACCTTTACACTGATGTGTAACCACATCACCGCCATCCATCTCCAGAACTTTCCATCTTCCCAACTGAAACTCTGTACCCATAAACACCAACTCCCCATTCTCCCTTCCCCACAAGAAAAAAATTTTAATGAATAAAAATGAGAAAACCGTCAAGCCAGAAATAAAGACACCTTACAAAACAAGATAAATTCTATCTATCAATCATAAATGTAGCATTTCAAATCCATGAGGAAAAGATAAACTATTTAATAAATGGTGTTAGGACAAATGGCTCTGCAATTTTAAAAACAGAAAATTTGAACTCTACCTCCACCAGACACACACACAAAGTCCCTTGAATTTAAAGAACTCAATATAAAAAAGCCCATAAAATCATTAGAAGAAAAGTAAGAAAGATGGGCAGATTTGACTACATAAAAACATTTAACTTCTGAATAACAGAAGGACTCGATGAGCAAAGTTAAAAGACAAATAACAGGCGGGGAAAACAAACCCACCATAGACATGCAGAAATGCAACAAAAACATATCTCGAAATAATAACAATTTTGCTTTTATTTTTCCCACTTCCTCACATCAATCAGAAATTTAAAATTACCTCCAGGAGAATTTGTGCTTTTATAGCGGGAATATAAAGAGAGAGAAACAGTCAGTGTTTAGATGTCATTGTTTTTTTAACTTTCCGGATAGTCTACTGAAGCCCACATCAGAAATCACACTTTTGAAAAGCAAAGTCTTTTGATTTGCTAGAGGCTACTTTTGCTGAGAGAAGAAAATGCTCTTGAAAATCAAAAGGGAAGGTCTTGGAGGAAGCTGAAGATAAAATTTATGCCTTAACGGTGGATTAAGAGGGAATGGAGAAGACCTAGGTTGTGTTTCCCTGAGGGAAGTAAATGGGGTCACTGAGCTGGGAAAGAGAAAGACAGTAGGAGTGAGATGACCTTGGAAGAGGTCAGGGGGATCCAGGATGGGGAACTGGACCTGTGGGACCTACGGAGAGGAGTGGACTCAGTGCCCAGAGACAGCTAAGCCCACTCTGTCACCACTACTGAAGAGCTTCCTGGGGACTGGGCCATCACCAGCAACCCTTCTGTGGCCACTCAACTGGATATGACAGGCCACCTTGGCTGAAGAGCCACATTAGTCATTGTGTTAATCCATTGTCTCATTGCTGTAAAGAACTACCTGAGATTGGGTAATTTATAAAGAAAAGAGGTTTAATTGACTCATGGCTCTGAAGGCTGTACAGGAAGCATGGCTGGGGAGGCCTCAGGAAACTTAAAATCATGGCAGAAGGTAAGGGGAAGCAAGCACATCTTACATGGTCAGAAAAGAAGGAAGAGAGTGAAGGGGAGGTGCTACACACTTTTAAACAACCAGATCTCATGAGAACTCACTATCACGAGAACAGCAAAGGGGATGTCCACTCCCATGATCCAATCACCTTCCACCAGACCCCTCCTTCAACACTGGGGATTACAATTTAACATGAGATTTAGGCGGGGACACAAATCCAAACCATATCAGCCATTCAGCTCTGCACTGTCTGATGAGGGCCTTCATTGACAGCTGTCTGGAGTGCTCAGCAGGCGTGATACCTACCCATGTCCTGATACTTTGCTGAGGACCCCCACCCACACTTATCCCTAGTAATGCCTTCCCTTTTCACATGGCTCAGGACATTCACCAGCCTCCCAAACCAAGGGTGGGATCTTTGATACCCACAGAGGAGGCAGTAATATGGAGTGAAGACCGCCTGCAAGCTGTCCTTGGGTAGAACTAGATAATGGTATAATCTACCCGGGCTAAAGTGATTCACAATTATATATTGTGCTCCTATAAATCAACAAAAAGAGGCCAACAACCTAATAACTAAATTGGCAAAAGATATGGAAAAGAGAATTCACAGAAGAAATACAGATGTCTAGTAAGTATATGAAAAGATGTTCGGTGACTGTTCTAATTAGAAAAATGCAAGTTAAAACAACAATAAGATACATTTTGCTTAGCAAACTGGCAAAAATTTAAAAGGCAGAAAAGGGAAAACAGCACCCTCCTTTGCCATTGGTGGAATTATCCATGGGTGAAGGCTTAGGAAAGGGCAATTTGCTAATTCTATTGAAATTTTAAATGTGTACACTTTTAAACCCAGCAATTCCACTTCAACCAAAATGTCCAACCAGGGGATGGTTGAGAAAGTCATGAGCAAAGGGGCCTGTCCGACATGTGTGTGTAGAATGGTTTTGCAACATCATTGTTATGAAAAACTGGATTGGGAGTAAAGTTGGGAATGTTGCCGTTGAGGTGGGGATCATGATAGGCTGGACTGAGAGCACGATCCTTGAGTGACCCATGAAAGAAGTGAGAAGTGGCCCATGCATATTCTGGGGATAAGACACTCCAGGAACAGGGAATAGCCAGTGTGAAGGCCCTGGGGGGAGGTGGGAGCCCATGCTTAGCATGTTTGAGAAAGTGATGCCACTGTAGCTGGAGCAGAGTGGCAGGGAGGAGGGAGGGGGTCTGAGAGGAGGGCACGCCAGGGAGATCCCCAGAGGGAAGGTGGAACCAGTAGGCCATCACTCAGGGCCTTGCCGGTCATCGTAAAGGCGCTTTGGTTTGGCTCAGAAACTGGAAGCCACTGAAGGGATTTATTATTAAGATTAAAAAAGCAGAAAGTAAAATCAAAGTATAGGATGCTATATTGAAAAAGTCATTTTAAAAGGTTGAAAGGGAATCATCAAAACTGACCACAGCTGCCGAGTTAGGGTAAAGGGATTATGAATTTTTTCCTCTATCCAACTTTTAATGCTTCTGTGTTGCATGTTTGTGATTAAAATATGTTTCTAAGAGTTTTTTAGGTTGTGGTGGGTTTTGTTTTGTTTTGTTTTGTCTTGAAAACTGACTCTCGATAGGAAGGCAGAAAACTATTATGAGGGGTCAGGCACAGTGGCTCACGCCTGTAATCCCAGCACTTTGGGAGGCCGAGGCAAGCAGATCACTTGAGGTCAGGAGTTTGAAACCAGCCTGGCCAACTTGGTGAAACCCCATCTCTACTAAAAATACAAAATTTAGCCAGGCATGGTGGTGCACACCTGTAATCCCATCTACTCAGGAGGCTAAGACAGGAGACCTGCTTGAACCCGGAAGGCGGAGGTTGCAGTGAGCCAAGATTCCGCCACTGCACTCCAGCCTGGGTGACAGAGGGAGACTCCATCAAAAACAAAAAAACAAAAAAACAAAAAAAAAAACCTATTGTGAGGGAGGAGGAGGGGTGCAAAGAGCTATGGAGTTAGAGGCGGGTGGAGGGCAGGGCCAGGACCGAGAAAGAAGAGGGGCCAGGGGTAGGGAAACCGATACAGAGGAGTGATGGGAGGGAGAGAAGAGGACACTGAGGCAGACAAAGAGATGGGAAAAGTGAGACCAAGAGAAGCAGAGGTGAGAGATAGAGAGAGACAGAGACAAGGACAGGGGTAGGGGCCCGTGAAGGAGGCCAGCTCCATGGTACTCCCTTCAGGACCTCAACACCCCATCAACCTCTCGAGACCCCTGTAAGACCCACGGGCCCAGGTGCTTGACTCAGGCAGCCCAGGAATGGCCCATCCTCCAGCCCTACTCCAGCATCTCAGGGTCTGGGAACTCAGAAGCCATCAATGCCACTTGGATGACCTTAAGCAGGGAAGTGGCATGACCAAGCTCGAGTGTCACAGAGCCCCTGTCTGCAAGGAAGAAATGGGTTGGGTCCAGGAAAACTACTCTGAGAAATATTGGGTACTTCTAAGAGCAAGGCAGGGCTACAAAACACTTTCATATCACATGCACACACACACACACGTGCGCACACACACGCCCACACACCATGGGGAGCCTACATATCTGTTACAGCCCACACAGAGAAATTCTGGTATGTGGTGAGGGCCAGAGCTCTCACATCTGCTGGAGGCACCTAGCAAGGCCGTAAGTGCATCTGCAGCAGGAACTCATCTGCTGAGACACCGTACAGACCTTGGTGGGGCGCTCCTCACACCTGCTTGGCCCACTTGACTCAGGGCATTCAGGGGGACCGTTGTGTGCACCCTGCTTGAATCTCATTTCAAATGCACCCTGCAGCTTCCCTCAGCTTTTCTGCCTCTGGGCTTTCTCCTTAGCTGCAGAAGGCCACTCAACCCTCCAGCAGACACAGCTTAAAAGTTCAGGAAGTTGATGTGCCTGGGGCAACCCTCAGCAATGAGGGACTGGAATCATGGATAAATGCGTCAGCTTTCCGACCTTCTATGGAACAATTCTGAGGGTATTCCTCATGGTTTCTCCAAGGGGCCCCAGCAGGATATGCCCAGTTGCCTACAGTGGAAACCAGCTCAGAGAACACCCTCGTGGAAGGAATCATTGGTCCTGTGGAGCCCCACGGCCTGGGTGCATCTACTTGCCTCCTTGTGGTATCATTTACTTGCTTCTCTATCCCTTGTATTTCCTGTAGATAGAAGTCCGGCCTCAGATCCAACTCTTCTGGCAAGGCGCCAGAGCAGGCACTGTTGGTGTCCCACCATGTTCCGTGGGTCAGTGCTGGAGGCCACCTGCAGACCTTCTGGGTCTTGAAACCCGAGGGCATTTTCTGCTCCTGAGAAGAGCCAGGGAGTTAACATCCCCAAGCAGCCTTTGATCAGCGTTGGGTGGAGATTGGTGGCTAAATAGCGCAGCTCCTCACCTCTCTAGGGAAGGTTTCCAACATATTCTGTATAGCCTTTCAGAGGGCCCCCAGAGGAACGGAGCTCCAGTTCCCGAAGTAGAGACCCACTCATTAATTCACTTTTTATCGGCTTTCTGCCTTTCCCTGCCTCACTTCCCTATTCCCTTAAAGATGGATGCTTTCTGGGATCATCTTCCAAATAAATCACCTGCACCCCGATCCTTTTCCTAGATAGAGTCTGCTTTTTTGGGAAATCCAAACTAAGGCAGCCTGTTCTCTGCATGGGGCTGTATACTGCACGTGGCTTCATGTCAGGAGATACAAGAGCAGTGCTAGGGTGGACCCATGGGCTCAGGTGTGACAATCTGATCCCTCCATTATGAAATTCTCCATCAACCTTTCACATTAATAATTTCATCCATAGGGGATTATTGCCTGAATCCATCATTTTATTAGGAGTTGTAAAAAAGATGGTTTTCTAATCCTACCAATCCTTTCACATTTATTATCTGGAATTTTTAAATAAAGAACTTTCCCTCATAAACTAGGGCTTTTAAATTGAGATGCAATAGTAGAAAAATGACAGGATGAGGGCCTAATTCTTTCTTTCCATTGCTAATTCTCAGGACAAGGAATTGCACCCTGGTTATCTCCAGTGGCGTTTAATGATACGTGTTTGATTTAGGGCTTTCTCTCTATCAGTATGAGCAAATGAGTGTTTACATAGTATGTTTCAATCAATTTCAGTTATTATTCTTTCTGATGATAAATTGTCCCATCTTTAGCCAGTGAGTGTCCCTTCTTGTTTACCCCTATGCCTTTTGGATGTGATCCCATTACTCTTTTACGATGTCCTTGCTTTCTGGCCCAACAGGATGTCCCAGGCTGTATGCTGTTTTTTTGTTGTTTTTTTTTTTTTTTGAAACAGTCTCCCACTGATGCTCAGGCTGGAGTACAATGGCACAATCTCAGCTCACTGCAACCTCTGCCTTCCAAGTTCAAGTGATTCTTCTGCCTCGGCCTCCTGAGTATCTGGGACTACAGGCGCATGCCACCACGCCCAGCTAATTTTTGCATTTTTAGCAAAGACGGGGTTTCACCATATTGGCCAGGCTGGTCTTGAACTCCTGCCCTCATGATCCACCCGCCTTGGCCTCCCAAAGTGCTGGGATTACAGGTGTGAGCCACCGTGCCCGGCCATGTGTCTGCTTCAAAAGAAGCAGGCTGTCTGGCAGATTCCCAGACCTGGAATCTACCATGCCTCCAAGGAGCCCTGGTTCTTGGTAGATGGTGAACACAATCTGGGCACAAGTGCACACATTGCTGCCTGGTTATTATTGTTTCTAAACCTTTTCAGTGGACAGAGCTAGGAAATACATACTTTTGAACAGGAAAAATGAAAGGATTAAGAGTTTCTCCTGATAGTTGCAATTCCAATCTAACGTTTCAGGGTATTTATTTAATCTCTTTGGTCTTACCTTCATATCTTTTTTCTCATACACTGAAGATTTTAGATTCTAGCACTAACAATTGCTTATTTGCATTATCCTATAATTTTTATAAAATAGTTTCAAAAATAATGCCAGTATTTTTATTAACAACAAGATTTCCAGATGAAGATGAACTATTAAGACCTCCAGGAGGTAATTAAGACATGAGGGCTCTCAGCCTCAACCTCCTGGGCTTCAGCCATCCTCCCACCTCAGCCTCCCTAGTAGCTGGGAATACAGGTGCATGCTGCCACGCCTGGCTAATTTTTGTATTTTTTGTAGAGATGGGGTTTCGCCATGTTGGCCAGGCTGGTCTCAAACTCCGGGCCTCATGTGATCCGCCCGCCTCGGCCTCCCAAAGTGCTGGGATTACAGGCATGTGCCACCATGCCCAGCCCAGTTCGTCTCTTACTGATGAACATTTGGATTGTTTCCAAAATTTCAAATAATGCCACAATGTGCGTAAGTCATTTTGGTATTTTTATCTGTGTACCTTTAGGTTAGAACTCGAGAAGCGGGATTACTGTGCCAAAAGGTAAATATTAATATATTAATATACAAGTAATTATTTATTTATTTATTTATTTTTGAGACAGAGTCTCCCTCTGTCGCCCAGGCTGGAGAGAAGTGGTGCAATCTCCGCTCACTGCAGCCTCCATCTCCTGGGTTCAAGCGAATCTCCTGCCTCAGCCTCCTGAGTAGCTGGGACTACAGGTGCGTGCCACCACGCCTGGATAATTTTTTTTTTTTTTTTGTATTTTTAATAGAGACAGGGTTTCTCTGTGTTAGCCAGGATGATCTCAATCTCCTGACTTCGTGATCCACCTGCCTCGGCCTCCAAAAGTCCCGGGATTACAGGCGGGAGCCACTGTGCCTGGCCGTAATCATGTATTTTTTAAGGTGTAGCCAAGTTTCCCTCCAAAAGAGTTGTTCTGTTTTGCATTCCCATTAACAACCATTTTTCATTCAATAAACACATGTTGCATAGCACTATGTGTCAGGCACTGGCTGGTTTGCCGAGGATGCATACAGCAGAGAAAGAGACACACGGCCCCCTGCACTCAGGAGCTTCTAGTCTGGTGAGGAAGCAGAGGGTAAACAGATAACCCCACAAATAATCACTTATGATATGTATTAAGAAGAAGAGGCTATTGGCGATGGCTGACGCCTGTAATCTCAGCTACTTGAGGGGCCGAGGCAGGAGGATCACTTGAGGTCAGGAATTTGAGATCAGCAACATAACTAGACCTCATATCTACAAACAACAAAAAATTAGCTGGGAGTGGTGGTGCACTCCTGTGGTCCTAGCTATTCCAGAGGCTGAGCCAGGGGGATTGCCTGAGCCCTGGAGTTGGAGGCTACAGTGCGCTATAATCACACCAGTGCCCTTCACCCTGGGCAACAGTGAAAGTCTGTCTCAAACATAAGAAGAAAGAAAAGAAAAAAAGAAAAGAAAAGAAGAAGGGAAGAGAAGGGAAGGGAGGGAAGGGGGAGGAGAAAGAAAAGAAAGAAAGAGAGAGAGAGGGAGGGAGGGAGAGGAAGGAAGCAGGGAAGGAGGGAGGGAGGAAGGAAGGAAGGAAGGAGGGAGAGGAAGGAAGGAAGGAAGGAAGGAAGGAAGGAAGGAAGGAAGGAAGGAAGGAAGGAAGGAAGGAAGGAAGGAAAGAAGGAGAGAAGGGCCGATTTTATAAGAGTTTACAATAAGGAGCCTTAACTCAATTTGGGGATCAAGAAGACCTTCCTGAGGAATAAAGACTAAGCTGAAATCTGATGAACAAATAAGAATTAGCCAGGAAAAGTGAGTGAGGGGAAATACCTGAGGTCAAAGAGGAAATCCAACCAGAAATTACAATAATCAAATTAGTTAAAAGAGAAACCCTTTAAAACAAAACCTATAGGGTAGTGACCAGTAGTCCAAAGATAATTTATAACTTTAAATAATTTTGTTGCTTAAAAAAACTGAAAATATGACCGGGCGCAGTGGCTCATGCCTGTAATCCCAGCACTTTGGGAGGCCGAGGCGGGTGGATCACCTGAGGTCAGGAGTTCAAGACCAGCCTGGCCAACATGGCAAAACCCTGTCTCTACTAAAAATTAAAAAATTAACTGGGCGTGGTTGCAGATGCCTATAATCCCAGCTACTCAGGAGGCTGAGGCAGGAGAATCACTTGAACCTGGGAGGCAGAGGTTGCAGTGAGCCGAGATTGCACCACTGCACTCCAGCCTGGGTGACAAGAGTGAAACTCCATCTCAAAAACAAAACAAAACAAAACAAAACAAAAAACAAAAACAAAAACTGAAAATAAATTAATTATAAATATGCAACTTAAGAACCTAGAAAAAGACCACGACAAAAGAAAGTATAGGAAAATTAATAAAGATAAAATAAGAAATTAATGAAGTAGAAAAGAAAGAAAAAAATCAGTTAATAGGATACATTTTTAAACTGACTCTTTGAAAATACTTTTTAAAAGCACAAAATCAGCCGGGCTCAGTGGCTCACGTCTGTAATCCCAGCACTTTGGGAGGCCAAGGTGGGCAGATCACTTAAGGTCAGGAGTTCAAGACCAGCCTGGCCAACATGGTGAAACCCCGTCTTTATTAAAAATGCAAAAATTAGACGGGCGTGGTGGCGCGCCTGTAATCCCAGCTACTTGGCAGGCTGAGGCAGGAGAATTACTTGAACCCAGGAGGTGGAGGTTGCAGCTTGTCGAGATTGCACCATTGCACTCCAGCCTGGGCAACAGAGCGAGACTGTTTCAAAAAATAGAGATAAAGATAACAAAAATAAATAAAAATAAAAATAAATAAAAGCACAAAATTGACTGGCACAGTGGCTCATGCCTGTAATCTTAACCCTTTGGAAGGCCAAGGCCACCAGATCACTTGAGCCCAGGAGTTCAAAACCAGCCTGGGCAACATGGCGAGAGCCTGTCTCTACAAAAAAAAGAAAAAGAAATTAGCCAGGCATGGTGGTGCAAGTCTGTAGTCCCAGCAACTCTGAAGGTTGAGGTGGGAGGATCAATAAGAGGTTGAGGCTACAGTGACCTATGATCGCACCACTGTACTCCAGCTTTGACAAAATCACTTGCAAGCTTAAATAAGTAAAAAAGAGAGAAAAAATATATATATAAAGGATGAGAAAGGAGATATCACTATGATTATAGAAGTTACTAAATAATTGAAAAGATAGCATTATGGCAACAAATGTCTTAGTCCACGGGAGACTGATAGTCAATCAAAATATAAATGACCAAAATTGACTCAAGAAGTAGAAAAGCTGAAGAGAACAATAATCAAAGAAAAGATTTAAAAGGCTGTTGAAAAGCTCTCATTAAAACAAGTCATAAGTCTCTCTCTCTGTGTTTTCCTCTTCCCCGATCTTCCTTCCTTTTTCCCTCCCTCTCTTCCTCCCTCCCTCCTTCCTCCTCCTCCATCTGTATCTCTCTCTCTACCTTTTTTTGTGTGCTGGCTCCACTCCTTCATGTTACACATAGTCTCTGCTATGGTTTGGATGTATGTGTCCCCCAAAACTCATAAGGATGGAACTAAAACCCAGTGTGATCGTACCCAGAGGTGAGGCCTCCAGGAGGTGATTAAGACAGAAGGGCTCTCAGCCCGGGCAACATCGCAAAACCCTCTCTCTACAAAAAAATACAAAAAATTATCCAAGCATAGAGGTGCATGCCTGTAGTCCCAGTTACCTGGGAGGCCGAGGCAGGAGGAACGTTTAAGCCTGGGATGCAGAGGTTGCAGTGAGCCAAGATCACACTATTACACTCCAGCCTGGGCAACAGAGAGATACCCTGTCTCAAAAAAATAGGCTGGGTGCAGTGGCTCACGCCTGTAATCCCAGCACTTTGAGAGGGGAAGGCAGACGGATCACTTGAGGTTGGGAGTTCGAGACCAGCCTGACCAACATGGAGAAACCCCATCTCTACTAAAAATACAAAATTAGTTGGACGGGGTGGCACATGCCTGTAATCCCAGCTACTCAGGAGGCTGAGGCAGGAGGATCACTTGAACCTGGGAGGCAGAGGTTGCGGTGAGCCGAGATTGCACCATTGCACTCCAGCCTGGGCAACAAAAGCAAAACTCTGTCTCAAAAAATAAATAAATAAACAAAAAAATAAAAAATAAATCAATAAGGGCCCCATCTGCATGAATGGGAGCAGTGCCCTTATAAAAGGCCTCAAGGGAACTAGCTAGGCTCTTTTGCCCTTCTGTGGCTTCCGCCATGGGAGGACACAGCATTCGTCCCCTCTGGAGGATGCAGCAACAAGCCACCCTCTTAGAAGCAGGGACCAACCCATCACCAGACACCGAACCTGCCAGCACCTTGATCTTGAACTTCCAGCCTGCAAAACTGTGAAAATCAGTTTCTGTTCCTTACAAATGATCCAGTCTCAGGTATTTTGTTAAGGCAGCATGAGTGCACTAAGACATTGTCCACACAACCAGAAAGGCATCCACTAGCAATCTCAGAGGCAGCTCGCCGACAGCCTACCCTACATTCCCTTGTGAAACATAAGAACAAGGACTGACCTATCCTGTTCATTATAACAGTAATAATCGGAACAACAATAATAAAAACCATAGGCTGCTTGTCCAGCTTGAGTTGCAGGGTCAGTCGTTACAGTGTCTGAAGGATGCAGTCTGGGGCCCAGCCTAGGTTGGGTCACGCTCCTCCACTTCATGACTGAGGCAACTGGGGCACTGTGATCGATAACTCCACCCAGGTCACATGGCGCTGAGGGCAGTTACCCAAGGAGTCATAAACCTGTGGATGATCACCGTGCCCTGCAGGCACTCCAGCACTTTCAGACAATGAAAATGGGAAGATTTCCCAATCTGTTCTGTACTCTACTGGTTCCTTCCCATTTTCATTGCCTGACTTGAGGCATGATGAACCGTGACCTCAAGTCAGACAAGGCCACAAGGCTAAAATTTAACTGGATACCATCTCAAATGTCATGTATACGACATTTAACACATACTTGAGCACCCACCTTGCTCTGGGCACGGGGGAATCAGTAAGGAACAAACAGAATTTCCAACAAGATCTGTCTCCGGGGTGCTCACATCCTGTCCATGGAGTTGTGGGGTCTCAAGAACATGACAGAATGAAAGATCCAATCCAGTTCAAAGGTCTTTGTTATAAAACGAAATACCATGTTTACATATCTTAGGAGACAAAGAAATGTGAAACCTAGCCCCAATCTGAGTAAGAGTGCAGCATTCTCAGGGTGAAGATCATGTGAGTCACTGGAATCCAGGGAGCAGCCTACATGAGGCTCCCATTTTGTAAGTTTCAATGAAGCAATTTAAAGTAGCGGCTAAACGCACGGATTCTTAGTTCAACTCTCAGCTCCACTACTTACTGGCTGGGTAATCTTGATTAAGTTTGTTATCTTCTTTGTGCCTCAGCTTCTGGGGCCAGGCCCCAGACTGCATCCTTCAGACACTGTAAAAGTGGTAAAAAATATATTTATCTCATGGATTACACATACAAGAAGTATTTATTGAGTGCTTACCAAATGCCAAGCATTATTCTAGGCATTTGGTAGACATCAGAGACCAAAACAAAGATCTTGACCTCTCGCAGGGGGAGACAAATAGCGAATGCAATAAGCAAGCAAATTATATGTATTTTTGGAGATGATAAGTGCTGTGGAAGAAGGAAAAACTAAAGCAGAGAAAGAGGGAGAAAGAGGGGAGGGAGGGCTTGCTAGATTCCTAGGGTAGTCAGAGTTGGTTGCATTGAGATGGTGAGCTTTGAGTGGGAACTTGAAGGAAGTGAGTGAGTCAAAGCAGATATCTGGGGAAAGAGCTCTCCCAGCACAGGGAACAAACAGCTAGTGCAAAGGTCCTGTGGCAAGAGCTTGTCAGGGAGTGCTGCAGAAACAACATGAAAACCAGATGGCTGCAGCTGAGGAGGGGAGAAAGGAGTCAGAAAAGGAATCAGGGTCAGGTGCAGTGGCTCATACCTGTAATCTCAGCACTTTGGGAGGCCAAGGTAGGTGGATCACGAGGTCAGGAGTTCAAGACCAACCTGACCAACATGATGAACGCTGTCTCTACTTAAAATACAAAAATTAGCCAGGCGTGGTGGCGTGCACCTGTAATCCCAGCTACTCAGGAGACTGAAGCAGAAGAATTGCCTGAACCGGGAAGGCAGAGGTTGCAGTGAGCCGAGATCGCGCCATTGCACTCCAGCCTGGGCAACACAGTGAGACTCCGTCTAAAAAAAAAAAAAAAAGGAAAGGAATCAGATGGTGGCAAGCCCTGGAGGGCACTGCAAGGACTTTGGCTTTTACTCTGAATGATATGGGAGCCACCAAAGGTTTTGAGCAGAGGAGGGACATGATCTGATCACATTTTAAAGAATCCCTCTGGATTCTATGTTGAGACTAGAAGATAAGTGAACAAGGTAGACACAGGAAGAACAGTTAGGAAATGCAATGGCTATCGCAGCAATCCATGCGAAAGATCATAGTGGTTCAAACAAAGGCAGTAAGTAACAGCGGAGGTGGTAAGAAATGGCCAGATTCTGAATGTATTTTGATAGTAGAACCAACAGAATTTCCCAACTGGAATATGGGGTGTGAGGAAGAGAGGGGAGTCATCTGTTTTTGGTCTGAGCAATTGGAAGGACACTCATCAATTGAGGTGGGGGGGGCGGTGCTCCAGGTGGAGCAGGCTTTGGGGTGGGGGAAAAGATCAGGAATTCAGTTTCGAACATGTTCAGTTTGAGATGTCTATTTTTTTTCTTTTATTTATGTATTTATTTTGAGAAAGGGTCTCACTCTGTCGCCCAGGCTTGGGGTGCAGTGGCGTGATCACAACTCACTGCAGCCTCCAACTCCTGGCTCAAGCAATCCTCCTCACTCAGTGTCCGGAGTAGCTAGGACCACAGGTGCGTACCACACACCTAGCTCTTAGATGTCTATTAGACATCCAAGTAGAGAGCTCCACTAGGTGGTTGGATACTTGAGTATGGAGTGAGAAGAGAGTTCTAGGCTGATAATAAAACTTCAGGAATCATAGGCATATAAGAAAATGTATTAAAGACCAGCCAGGGAATGAGAGCACATAGGGAAGAGAGGCGCTTCAGTGGAACTTGCCAACACCCAGGACATCCAACATGAACAGAGACGAGGGAAGAGGAGGAACCACCAAGGAGACTTAGTGTAACCAGTGAGGTAGGAGGAAAACCCAGATAAGGCGACGTCCTAGGAGTGGTGTCTGCAGCAAGAGAGGGCATGTCAGATGCTGCTGCTGGGTCCGTCCACTAAGATGAAGGAAGATGATCGAGGCAAGTGCTGAAGAGAAGGAATGACAGGGTGGGTTTAGAATAGCCTGGAAGGAGAGGAATGGGGAGCCAAACCCACCACTCTCTTGAGGAGTTTTACCGCAGCAGTGAGTAAGAAAAAAATGGGGTAGTAGCTGGCAGGAAAATCTGGTCAAAAACGTTTGTTTTGTCTTGTTGTGTTTTATGAGATGGGAGAAATCACAGCATGTCTGCTTGCTGGTGGGGATGACTCAGTGGATCCTTGCAGGGCAGGTCACTGGCTGAGAATGAGACGGGAGAGGTGCTGGGAGGTTGACGAGAGAGCAGGATGTGTGAAACACTCACTTCACGTGGGAGAGTGAAGGGTCTGCGGCACGGAGTGTGCTTGCTAGGCAGCCTTCCAGGCCCACTCGAGGTGTGTGGTCACGGGTCGTGAGAATTAAACGCACTAATGCACAATACATGAAAAGCACTTAGAACAGAACCTGACACATAGTAAACACTATACAAGCATTAGCGATTATTATGTAAAATTAAGTATAGAAAGGTCTAAGACCATCAAAACCGTAGTGTTTTATGTATTTATAATATTTAAGAGTATTTGGCCTACTAGAATGACAATCTTATAACTCCATTTTAAATGTGTAATGGGGAAATTGATTAAGACTTATGATTTCAAATTGAAATTCTATTAAAGTAATGCACAATACTGGAAAATCTAAGTGAGTTTTAGGCTCACCATATTTATTAGTTTAATTTTCTAGATTGATAAGAATTATTTTGTACTTGGGGAAGTTTTGCTTGTTAAGTGAGAAAACTTAAATACTTAAAAAAGAAATCAAATATATTTAAATTTATCAGTACGGTTTTATAGTTGTAAAGGTGTTTAATTGAGTTCTTAAGTGGGACCAAATGTTATTCAAAGTCACCTTAAAAGTTATTGTTGACATTTATTAGGCTTATAAATAGAATAATAAGATTTGTAAGCTGAACGTAAAAGCCTAAGGAGGAACCAAGGTTTTTGAATTTGTAATTTTAATAAATCGACTCCATTTTTAAAACCAAAAATAAACCTTCTTAATAGTCTTCTCTGCAAACAAAAATCATCCTCAAGGACATCAAAGAACAGCGTCAGCCAGTTCTAGGAGTGGCTGGTTCATGTGGGAGACGAATCAGAGCCCAAAACAAACTACCTTGCCTTGGAGGTCATGTTGGGGGCTGAGCTCCATGAGTGAGCAGCATGTAGAGAAGGAATGGAATGGGGGCTGGAAGGAGAGGGAATGATCACCCAGCTGGGGTGGGAGTTGAGGGTGAAAGGCTAAGTCTTCAAGGCAGCTGGGAGGTGAGTGAGACAAGAGGCAACTTTAGGTATGAGCATTCTTCATTGAATCCTGTATTATTAGTCAGAGTTCTCCAGAGAAGCAGAACAAATAGGATCGATGGATGGATGGATGGATGGATGGATGGATGGATGGATGGATGGATTGGCTGGATAGATAAGTAGATTAGATAGATGATAGATTAGATAGAAGATAGATTAGATTGATAGATAGGTGATAGATTAGATAGATGATAGATAGATAGATAGACAGACAGACAGATATAGAGATGAGATAGAGATTACGGGTGCGGTGGCTCACACCTGTAGTCCCAACAGTTTGGGAGGCTGAGGCAGGCGGATCCCTTGAGCTCAGGAGCTCAAGACCAGCCTGGGCAACATAGTGAGACCCTGTCTCTACTAAAAATACAGTAATTAGCTGGGCATGGTGGCACACGCCTATAGTCCCAGCTACTTGGGAGGCTGAGGTGGGAGGATCACTTGAGCATGGGAGACGGAGGTTTCAGTGAGCCGAGGTGGAGCCACTGCCACTGCACTCCAGCCTGGGTGATAAAGCAAGACTCCACCTCAAAAAAAAAAAAAAAACACACACACACACACACACACACACACACAAAAAAAGCTAGAGATTAGATAGATACAGATGAGATGGATGGATAGACAGATGAGAGGAAATTTACTGTGGAAATTGGCTCACATGATTATGGAGGCTGAGAAGTCTCATGGTATGTCATCTGCAAGCTGAAGAGTCAAGGAAGCTGGTGGTGGCAGAGCTCAGTCCAAGTCCAAAGGCCTGCGATCAGGGTAGCCAATGGTGTACCTCTGAGTTTGAGGCCAAAGGCCTGACAACTTGGCGGGTCACTGGTGCAAGTCCTGGAGTCCAGAGGCCAGAAAACCTGGAGTTCCGACGTCCAAGGGCGGGAGAAGATGAGTGTCCCAGCTCCAGGGGAGTGAATTTTCCTCTCCTCTGCTTTGTTGTTTTATCTAGACCCTCAGTCATTCAGGTGCAGGTGAATCACTGAGAATCAGGTTACTCAGTCCACTGGTTCAAATGCCCGTCTCTTCCACCCTCACAGACATACCCAGAAATAATGCTTTACCAGCTAACAGGGTTGCCCTTAACCCAGTCGAGTTGATGCCTAAAATTAACCATCACAAATCCTTTTTTTACATTATTCAGGACATACCAGTAAAAACGTGAAGTGCAACCAGGTGAGATGGCTCAAGCCTATAATCTCAGTACTTTCAGGGACCAAGGCAGAGGATCCCTTGAGCCCAGGAACTCAAGACCAGCCTGGGAAACAAAGTGAGACCCTATCTCTACAAAAAAATAAAGATAAAAAGTTAGATTGGCATGGTGGCATGCACCAATAGTCCTAGCTACTTGGGAGGCTGAGGCAGGAGGATCCCTTGAGCTCAGGAGTTTGAGGCTGTGGTGAGCTATGGTCATGCCACTGCACTCCAGCCTACGCAACAGGGCAAGACCCTGTCACTTTATTTAAAAAAAAAAAGAAGTGCTTTTACTTTGATTGCAGAAGTCTTTCTTCTGATACAATCCCAGGCCAGGATTAACCATGTAGGGCCCTGGCTTAGGAGAATCCGAGGCCTCCAGGCAGAAAACCAGTTGTTCAGCTGGTCCCCGCATTTCTGTTCTGGCAAGAGGCGCTAATCTGGAAGGCACAGAAGGAGTGCTACTGAGGACAGAGATAGATTGTTCCTGACGCTTTTCCTCAGCCTGGAAGCAGCCATCCTCAGAACGGCTCTTCTCCCTTGGCCTGATTCCTGGTTCCGCCTTCTGGGTTTGGTTTTGTTCCATTCTGTTTTCCAACTCCCATCTATTTAGTGTTTACTATATGCCAGGCAATGCTCTCAGTTCTATACTCAATCATCTTAACATGAGAACTCATGAGAACTGTAGGGGAAGGTCTCCCGACTCCCCAGTAAGGTCACCTGACTGGTTAGCCTGTCCTGAGAGCTTAAACTCTTTTTTTTTTTTTTTTTTTTTGAGGTGGTGTCTCACTCTGTCACCCAGGCTGGAATGCAGTGGTGCAATCTTAGCTCACTGCAACCCCCACCTCTCGGGTTCAAGCAATTCTCCTGCGTCAGCCTCCCAAGCAGCTGAGATTATAGGCGTGTGCCACCACGCTCAGCTAATTTTTGTGTGTCTTTAGTTGAGACAGGGTTTCACTATATTGGCCAGGCTGTTCTCGAACTCCTGACTTAGGTGATCCGTTCACCTAGACCTCCCAAGGTGCTGGGATTACAGGTGTGAGCCACTGTGCCCCGCCGAGCTCAAACTCTTAACCACTGCAATGGTTTGGATGTATGTGTCCCTCCAAAACTCATATGCTGCAACTGAAACCCCAAGGTGATGGTATTAACAGGCGGTGCCTTTTGGGAGGTGATAAAGTCATGAGGGACTGCCCTTGTGAATGGGATTAGTGCCCTGATGAAAGGGCTCAAAGGAACTAGCTAGGCCCCTTTCTGCCCTTCCCCCTTGTGCCACATGAGGGTGTCATGGTAAGAAGATACCATAATCTGAGTAGGCCCTTCCTGGACACCAAACCTGTCAGCACCTTGGTCTTGGACCTCCCAGTCTCCAAAACGGTGAGAAAATGTCTGTTCTTTATAAATGACTCCATCTCAAGTAGTTTTGTTATAGCAGCACAAATGTGCTTAGACAACCAACATGCTACATTGATTCTCTGTAACAAACTTTATCTCCCAGAGACCTTGACATCAGGCTTAATGGCGGCCAGTCTGAACCTCAGTTATCCTCAGGTATGAAATGGGAATAATGCATCCTATGTATTAGGCAGTTCTATGAATTAACAGGGACAACTGTTCCAGGGCATAGAGAAAGAAGAAAATATCCTTGGTTTTCTTTAAGAAGATCTTGTCCCCCCAACTCAACAAGGATCGTGCAGAAAAGAAAAAGACAAGACCAACCTCCCTTACTCACATTGCTACAAAACTCCTAAATAAAATTGAGGCAGGATGAGAAATGTTGCTGGGCATGGCGGCTCACACCTGTAATCCTAGCTGTTTGGGAGGCTGAGGCAGGAGGATAGCTTGAGGACAGGAGTTCCAGACCAACCTAGGCACCATAGCAAGACCCTATCTCAAAAACTAAAAAAGATAAAAAACCAGGTGTGGTGGCATGTGCCTGTAGTCTGAACTACTTGGGAGGCTGAGGCAGGATTGCTTGAGCCCATAGGCCACTGCATTCCAGCCTGGACAACACAGCAAGACCCTACCTCTAAAAAAAGAGAGAGAAAAAAAATGCTATATTTCTTATACAACTGAGTTTACAGGCTGGGAGTTCATACTCTTAAAAATATTAGCAAGGACAACTTAACAGTGTATTAGATAGAAATATACTTTGATCAAGTGGTGTTTATTATAGGAATGTTAGGATGGTTCAATATTAATAAATCTATTAATGTAATTTACTCTAGGAAATAGTCTATAATAATGGTTTAAAATAAAAATATGCCATGACCAAGTGGTATTAGTTACAGGAATAAAAAGATCAATATTAGAAAATCTACTAATATAATTTATCTTATTAATAAGTAGAAAAAGGAAACCATATATTAAAAGATAATGAAAATGCACTTGATAAATATTATATCCATATAACTAAGTTTTTAAAGCCTTTGTAAAATAGAAATTCTTATGATATTTTAAAATGTCTCAGACCAACTTTAAGCATCATGTTTCACAATGAAACTCTAGTTCCATTAAGCAAAGAACAATCAAGGGTCCCAGTCACAACTCTTAATTAACATTGTTCTGAAAGTCCTAGTTAATTTAGTTAGGGAAACACAAGTAATGATATATAAATATTAGAAGGAAGGAGGCAAAGTAAGCATCGTATAAAGTTAATATGACTATATATCTAGAAATCCCCAAAAAAATCCATTGAAAATATTAAGTGAGTCCAGGAACATGGCCAATTATAAAGCAAATATACAAAAATCAATTTCATTCTCACCAAACAATAAAAAGTAGTTAGAGGCTGAATGCAGTGGCTCATGCCTATAATCCCAGCACTTTGGAAGGATGAGGTGGGCGGATCACTCAAGGTCAGGAGTTCAAGACCAGCCTGGTCAACATGGTGAAACCCCATCTCCACTAAAAACATAAAAAGTAGTTGGGCATTGTGGCACGTGCCTGTAGTCCCAGTTACTCAGGAGGCGGAGGCAGGAGAATCACTCGAGCCTGGGAGGTGGAGGTTGCAGTGAGCCAAGATCACGCCACTGCACTCAAACCTGGGTGACAGAGTGACACTACATCTCAAAAAAAAATTGTTTTAAATAGTTAGAAAACTTAATGGGCAAATATTCCATTCATAATATTGGTAAAGGCATATCCACCTATTTCCCTCAAATTAACGTCAAAATTTACATATTCCCACTCAAAATCCCTGAAGACCTTATCTTAGAATTTAGAAAGCAATTCTAAAATTAAATTGAAGCATAAAGCTATAAAAATATTCAGGAAAAATCTGAAAAATAAGATTGAGAAGGGACTTGCCCATCCATTAAAATATATTACAAAGTTTTAGAAATTAAAACAATATGGCACTGGCACAGATGTTTTAAAACTTAAAAGGATTTTGGCTGGGTGCAGTGGCTCGTGCCTGTAATCCCAGCACTTTGGGAGGCCAAAGAGGGCAGATCACTTGAGGTCAGAAGTTTGAGACCAGCCTGGCCAACATGGTGATACCCATCTCTACTAAAAATACAAAAATTAGCCAGGCATGGTACCACACACCTGTAATCCCAGCTGCTTCAGAGGCTGAGGCAGGAAAATCACCTGAACCCAGGAGGCAGAGGCTGCAGTGAGCCAAGACTGTGCCACTGCACTCCAGCCTGGGAGACAGAGCGAGACTCTGTCTAAAAAAAAAAAAAAAAAAAAAATATATATATATATATATATATATATATACACACACACACACACACACATACACACACATATATATGTTTAAAAGGATTTTATTCTCATCAGACATGGTAAGGTGACAGACACAGATAACTTCCCTTGAAAGAAGGGTTTACTATTGACAGTTCCCAGAAGGAGGATGCATGCCACACCATGCAGAGCCACACAGAGAAGCACCAGGGTCAGTCAAGAGGCAGAAGGAGCAGGGGAACGCATGGGCCGGGGCCTTTTTGTGGTACTCCTGGGAAGGAGTGGGTGAGGCCAGGTAAGCATCTGAACAGGTTTAGAATTGGATAGTCTGAATAATTTCACTAGATCTGGGATAAAGAGGCGGTCCCTGGTTGTCCAATACCTGGCTCTGCTGCAGTTTAGGGCAGGAGGAATTTTGGGTTGGTGTGTTAGATAAGAAGGTAGTTTCTGATATGGGCTCCAGATTGGTTGGTTTTCATACAGAATAATGCATTTAAAACAACTTGTTCACAGGCAAGTTGTTCACTAAGAATTAGCTAGCCCTGGGAGATGTGGACCCCCAAGATGTCAAAGCATCATAAATAGAATTTAAAATCATAATGAATAAAACAGAATAGACAAGTGATCAATAAAACAGAATAGAAAGATGAGGCCAAAGTACATAAAAGAATTTGATGAATGATAAGATGGTTTTCCTTATCAGTGAGAAATTGCTGGATTATTCAATACTAACGTTGGGACAACTTCCTAACCACTTAAGAAAAAGTTAGCAGGGTGCGGTGGCTCACTCCTGTAATCTAAACCCTTTGAGAGGCCGAGGTGCGCGGATCACCTGAGGTCAGGAGTTCAAGACCAGCCTGGCCAACATGGTGAAGCCCCATCTATACTTAAAAATACAAAAAATTAGCTAGGTATGGTGGTACACACCTGTAATCCCTGCTACTTGGGAGGCTGAGATGGGGGAATCACTTGAACCCAGAAGGTGGAGGTTTCAGTGAGCTGAGATGGTGCCATTGTGCTCCAGACTGGGGGACAAGAGTGAGACATCGTCTCAAAAAAAAGAAAAAAATAAGTTAGAATTATATCTTATAAAATAAACTTGAAATGACTCAAAACACCTGTGCTATAAATATGTACATGTGGTATTTTTTATAAACTTGGGGTGGGGGGAGGGTGGCCAGATAAAATACAGATAAATACTATGAAATATTTGGGACATACTTATACTTTAAAAGTATTTCTTGTTTATCTTGAGAACTAAAAATAAAGTCCTTAGCACTCCCAACCACTGAACAGACACCCTGGTGACCATGCAGGCTCCGAAGAAACCTTAAAAACTGAGTTCCCAGCCATGACAGGACAGGAGATAGGATGTGCCTCGTTATACCCTCTCCCTTTTGTGGTTTAGACACAATTGGCCAGCATTGATGTTAAAATGGAGATCATGAAGGCAGGGCAAGGTGGCTCACGGCTGTAATCCTAGCATTTTGGGAGGCCGAGTCGGTGGATCACTTGAAGTCAGAAGTTTCAGACCAACCTGGGCAACATGATGAAAACCTGTCTCTGCTAAAAAATAGAAGAAATTAGCCAGGTGTGGTGGCATGTGCCTGTAGTCCCAACTACTTGGGAGACTGAGGCATGAGGATCACTTGAACCCAGGAGGTGGAGGCTGCAGTGAGCCAAGATTGTGCCACTGTACTTCAGCCTGGGCCACAGAGCAAGGGGAAAAAAAAAATAGTGATCGTAAGACTGATGAAACAGATTGTGACAATAAGATACCAAATTATAAACAAGACATAAGGCAATGCCAAGCTAGGGTTAAGTCATGCTCTGCTACACTTATAGAATAAGTTAGGGCCAGGCGTGGTGGCTCACACCAGTAATTCCAGCACTTTGGGAGGCCGAGGTTGGATGATTGCTTGAGACCAGGAGTCCAAGACTAGCCTGGGCAACATAGTGAGATCCCATCTCTATTTTTAAAATAAAATAAAATTTTAAAAATTAAAAAAAATGTAAGAATAAACTAGGCCAAGCATGGTGGCTCACACCTGTAATCCCAGCACTTTGGGAGGCCAAAGTAGGTGGATCACTTGAGGTCAGGGGTTCGAGACTAGCCTGGCCAACATGGTGAAACTCTGTCTCTACTAAAAATACAAAAAAAAAAAAAAAAAATTAACTGGATGTGGTGGCATGCACCTGTAATCCCAGCTACTCAGGAGGCTGAGGCAGGAGAATCACTTGAACCCAGGAGGCAGAGGTTGCTGTGAGCTGAGATTGTGCCACTGCACTCCAGCCTGGGCAGCAGAGAGAGACTTGGTCTCCAAAAAAAAAAAAAAAAAAAAGAGAGAATAAACTATGTTCTATTTTCTTTTTATCTAGCAGCTAAACAAACCCTAGCTTTGAGACAAGAGATAGTCAAACAGTTGCAGCTCATTCACCACGAGACTCTGACTAACTGACCCCCTCCCAACCCCGCGCCACAAGCCATAACTATGGCTTTGACTGGACAAGACACTCATTTCAGTAACCTTCTCCTGATAAGAGATCACCACTCATGGACTGGTTCTGACTGGTTTACAGAGGCTGCACTTGAGTGCCTTCCTGTTCCTACTTCACCTTTTGATATATAGTGCTTAATTGTAAGGCATTTAAATGTTATGTCTCCACCCCAAAGTGAACATGGGATGCACGTAACATGCATGTTTGTTCAGTACTCATGTGTCAGGCCCCCCCTTCGTGAATATTCATGGATCCTCCTATAACCTGCTGAATATGTATACTTTGACCAACCCATTCAGCATAAATCCCTGTTCCATTCTCTCTCCCCAAGTGCCTAAGGGGCCTCTGCTGGAGGCTGTGCTTCTTAACATGCAGAATGGCCAACCTGCAGGCTGTAACCCTTTCCAAGAAATAAAGTCTTTCCAAATTTATAAATGGTGTGATTTTTTCAGTTAACAATCTGGAATTCAGCTTTAACTGGGCATCTTATATTTTATTTGCTAAATCTAACAACCCTGGGAGGGGTGACTCTTCTAAGAAAAGCAAATGACCAATTAACCACACTGAAAATCAAATAAATGCAAATAAAAATAGTGAAAAGACACTTTTACTTATCAACTAAGGGAAGATTAAAAACTGGGCTGGGCACGGTGGCTCACGCTGGTAATCCCAGCATTTTGGGAAGCCAAAGTAGAAGGATCACTTGAACCCAGGAGTTCCATGAGACCAGCCTAGGTAATACAGGGAGACTCTGTCTCTACAAAAAACCAAAACATTAGCCGGGCATGGTGGCGCACACCTGTAGTCCCAGCTACTTGAGAGGCTGAGGTAGGAGGATGGCTTGAGCCCAGGAGGTCAAGGCTGCAGTGAGGCATGATCACACCACTGCTCTACAGCCTGGGTGAGAGGGCGAGACCCTGTATCAAAAGCTAAATAAGTAAAAATTAATAAATTAATAAATTTTTAAAACTGGCCAAATCCAGTATTGGTAAAGCAGTGGGGAAATAGGCATGCCCCTCTAGCTAGGACCGCCACTCATTTTCCTTAACATTTCTGACCCTGTAGAGACCTGACCCTCAGTATTTGCCTCCTCATCTCATTCACTCCTCAACCCATCATAGTCTGGCTTCTGCCACTCTCACACCATTAAACAGCTCTTCCTCATCTCCAAACCCAATGCGACAGCTCTCCCCTTGATCTTACCCAATGTCTTTGATCCTATTCCCCCATTCCTTCGTCATGATCACCCTCTTCCGTAGCGTCCATGGGCCCCATCCCTCTCATCTCCACCTACTTTTCCCATCACTACTTCCCAGTCGTCTTTCTCTGTCCACCTTTTCAGTACGGGCGTTCCTCTCTCTTCTCTATTAAGTCCGCCTCCTTCCACAGTCTCCATGGGAATTCTCATACCACAGATCAAGGACTTGGCCTCCCACTGACATCTGCCTTCAGAGCACCAAACCTACAAATCCAGCTGTTTACTAGACTCTGGTGCTCCACAGAGCATCTCAAGCTCAAATGACCAAAATGACAAACATCATCTTCACCACTAATCTTTATCTCAGAAAAGGCCACTGCCGTCGAATGAACTGTTCAAACCAGAAACCTGGGTGTCATTCTGAACTGCCCTCTCTCCTTCTCCACCCACAACCAAACCATCACCAAAATCGCCATCTATTGTGCTTTCAAACTTCTCTCACATCCCTTTACTTATTGTCAATTCCACTGCCACTTCATCACCCAAACCAGCTTCAATTCCTTTGTCTCCCTCACCCCCACAACTCAAAAGAAAACAGGTAGAAGGTGAGAACAAGAAATTTGCAATGGCAGGGTGCGGTAGCTGACACCTGTAATCCCAGCACTTTGGGAGACCAAGGTGGGTGGAAGACTTGAGGTCAGGAGTTCAAGACCAGCCTGGCCAATATGGTGAAACCCCATCTCTACTAAAAATACAAAAAATTAGCCAGGTATGGTGATGGGCGCCTGTAATCCCAGCCACTTGGGAGGCTGAGGCAGGAGAATCACTTGAACCCAGGAGGCAGAGGTTGCAGTGAGCTGAGATTGTGCCATTGCACTCTAGCCTGGGCAACAAGAGTGAAACTCTGTCTCAAAAAAAAAAAAAAAATTGCAAAAGAAATCCAAATGACCAAAAAACATGAAAGAATGATCAACTCTGTTAGGAATTAAAGAGACACCCGACTTTAAAGTGAACGAGAAAAAAATGAAATCCTGCCTTTGCCTAAACAATTAGCAAAGATAAAGAAAATGACCATCCAAGGTAGTAATGAAGTTCTGGAGCAATGGGATATTCTCACACTGGAATTAACCCATTTGAAGGGATTTTTTAATTCAAAATTTAATTTCAAAATTCTGAATGAGCAGAAACTGCAACCCAGAAATTCCTCTTCAAGGAATTTATCCTAAAATGACTGGGCACAGCACTGAGCACTTACTCTGGGTATTTTCTCGTTTAATCCTCACAGCAATCAGCCCTGTGAGACTGGGAATATTGAGTCCACCATACAGAAGAGCAAACTGAGAATTAAACAACTCCCAGGATGCTTCTAAGTATCACGGCTCAAACCACAAGCTTAAAAGTCCTCACTCTGCTGTCTCCTTGGCATAAATGTCTTGTCCTGTGGAGGAAGCAGACTCAGGAGAAATATCTTCCGGGTGCTTCCTGCCTGGCTGGGTCCTAGGGAGGCAGTAACCCAGCAAGTAAGACAAGGGACAATTACGGAACCACAAGGGCAGCCCTAGAGTCTATGGACTCCAAGCCCTAGAGGCTTGGAGGCAGTCATCTGGCCATGGGGTGGGTTCCTAGGGAACTTGTTTTGTATTGCACTTACATAGAAAATAAGTGTTTTTACTTAACTGACTTAGGGGAGTGGATGGACATTATAGAGAAATTGGCCCCAGTGGGAATATTTACACCATGGAAATGAGTGAACGCTACAGATCAGAGTGTATCAGTTAGGAATGGAGTCAAGCACACATAAGCCAGCCAACAGTGTCTCAAGTGAGTAGAAAGATTTTATTTTATCTCCAGCACCCATATGGCTGGTAGCTGCTTCTGTCTTCTTGCTCTGCTGTTCTGTGGCTCTGGCATCACAGCCAAGTAAAAAAGAGGAAACCACGGATATGGAAAATATGATGAGCAGAGTCTGCCACAAGGGGATAGAGTCCCCAGGCCACCCTTGCCACTGCCACTGTGGTGCCTTGGTTCAAAAATAAAATAATGCCCAAGTGTGGTGGTTCACACCTGTAATCCCAATGCTTTGGGAGGCCAAGGCAGAAGGACCGCTTGAGGCCAGGAATTCAAGACTAGCATGGACAACGTAGCCAGACTCCTTGTCTACAAAACTTTTTTTAAAAAAAATAGGTGGGGCTAGGAGTGGTGACTCATGCCTGTAGTCCCGACACTTTGGGAGGCTGAGATGGGCAAATCACTTGGTCCCAGGAGTTCAAGGCTGGCCTGGGCAACATGGTGAAACCCCATCTCTACCAAAATTACAAAAATTAGCCTGGCATGGTGGCGCACACCTGTAATTCCAGCTACTCAGGAAGCTGAGGTAGGAGGATCGCTTGAACCTAGGAGGTGGAGGTTGCAGTTAGCTGAGATGGCGCCACTGCACTCCAGCCTGGATAAGACTGCATCTCAAAGAAAAAAAAAAAAAAGAAAAAAATAGGCAGACATGGTGGTTTATGCCTGTAATCCTAGCTGCTCAGGAAGCCGAGTCGAGAGGATCACTTGAGCCCAGGAGTTCCAGGTCACAGTGAGCTATGATTGTGCCACTGAACTCCAGCCTGAACAACAGAGTGAGACCCTGTCTCTAAAACAATAAAATAGAAAATAAAATGACATAACATAGATTCTAAGAGCTCTGAAAGCCAGATGATGAGACAAGCAGCTGAGGGAAGTTTTGGAGGACCCTGTAGCTTCGAAGCTCCGTTCTGTTTCTGTATGTACCAGACGGGCAGCCCCTGCCTTCACCTCTGTCTCCCTGAGCGTATATGATAGAGTGCGCTTGGCAGGGACATCGGCTTTCTCAGGCTGGGCAGTGGTGACTGGGGCTTCAAGAGCCTTCCCCATGGGGCCTCAGCTAGAGAGTTGATGCCGCCTGGTGACTGTAGTTTACTAACTAGTTTGGGGACCTTCGTATTGGTAAACTGGCTCAAAATTTTTCTTTAATTTAAGAAAACCACCCTGATTTGTAGCATTCATTAATTTCCATGGTATAAATATTCCCACTGGGGCCAATTTCAAGCTACCACCGAATAAGAAGCAGCTCACAGGATTCCTGAAGATTTAACAACTGGCTCTGGGGTGCCTGTGCATGCTGACTCTAGTACACCACTCCTGTGAGCCCTACTTTGGGGACTCCCAGAAATAACTGGGGATCCCCCTGAGGAGCCACTGAGGATTTGTCATCACATGAATGGGGTGTTGAGGCACTCAGGGAATGAAACCCAACTTTACAATAAGAAGCTGGTAAAGTTAGGTACCCAAGCTATATGTGCACTAAAATATTTTAATATGCATTCTTACTGTAAATAGACACAATGCAGATTTATCCATTCGATAGGCATTTACTGAGAACCTCTTCTGTGCCAGGAACTGTTCTAGACACTAAGGATGATTAAAGTGAATAAGGTAAAATTTTTGTCCTTTTGGAGTTTACAGTCTAGAACATATGAAATAACGTCAGATAGTTACAACTATTATGAAGAAAATTAAAGCAGAGAAGGGGATAGAGAGTGCTAGGACTGCCGAGTGTGGTGGCTCACACCTATAATCCCAGCACTTTGGGAGGCCGAGGCGGATGGAGCACTTGAGGTCCAGAGTTTGAGACCAGCCTGGCCTACATGGTGAAACTCCGTCTCTACTAAAAATACAAAAATTAGCCAGGCATGGTGGCGTGCGTCTGTAATACCAGCTACTCAGGAGGTTAAGGCAGGAGAATCACTTGAACCTGGGAGGCAGAGGAGGTTGCAGTGAGCCAAGATCGTGCCACTACACTCCAGCCTGGGCAACAGAGCAAGACTCTATCTCAAAAAAAAAAAAAAAAATTAACCAGATGTGGTGGTGCACGCCTGTAATCCTAGCTACTCGGGAGGCTAAGGCAGAAGAATCGCTTGAACGCAGGAGGTGGAGGAGGTTGCAGTGAGCCAAGATCGTGCCACTGCATTCCAACCTGGGCAATAGAGCGAGACTCCATCCCAAGAAAAAAAGAGAATGCTAGGACTACCAGTTTAGAAAGGATGGTCTGGGAAGCTCTTCCTGATGAACCGACATCTAAGCAGAGACGAAAATGAAGTGAGGGAGGGAGCCAGACCACAATGCAGGGGCACATTCCAGGCAGAAGGGAGAGCAGGAGGAAAGGCCCTGAGATGGATGTAAAGTGGGCATGAGTGAGAACAACAAGGTTCCAGTGTGACTGAAGCTCGGTGAACCAGGGAGAGCAACAGCATGAAATCAAGTCAGAGGGGTAGCTAGGAGTCAACTGTGTACACTAAGGATGGAGTTTGTATCTTATTCTATTTTTGTTTTGTTTTGTTTTGTTTCGTTTTGTTTTGAGACCGAGTGTTGCTCTGTCCTCCATTCTGGAGTACAGTGATGGGATCTCGGCTCACTGCAACCTCTGTCTCCCAGGTTCAAGCTATTCTTGTGCCTCAGTCTCCCAAGTAGCTGGGATTATAGGCACCTGCCACCGCGCCCCGTTAGTTTGTGTATTTTTAGTAGAGATGGAGTTTCACCATGTTGGCCAGGCTGGTCTCGAGCTCCTGACCTCAAGTGATCCACCTGCCTCGGCCTCCCAAAGCGCCGGGATTACAGGTGTGAGCCACCACGCCCAGCCAAGTTTGTATCTTATTCTAAATATGATGCGAAGACACCAGAGAGTTTGAGCAGAGAAATAACAATATCTCCTGTGCGAGGTGGGTGAATCACGAAGTCAGGAGTTTGAGCCCAGCCTGGCCAACATTGTGAAACCCCATCTCTATAAAAAAAAAAAAATTCAAAAAATTAGCTGGGCATCGTGGCAGGCACCTGTAATCCCAGCTACTCGGGAGGCTGAGGCAGAAGAATCGCTTGAACCCAGGAGGTGGAGGTTGCAGTGACCCGAGATCGTGCCATAGCACTCCAGCCCAGGCGACAGAGTGAGACTCCATCTCAAAATAAATAAATAATAAATAAATAAATAAATAAATAAATAGATGTTATCAAAAATAGAATGTGGGCGGGGAGCAGTGGCTCACACCTATAATCCCAGCACTTTGGAAGGGTGAGGCAGGCAGATCACTTGAGTGCAGGAGTTCGAGACCAGCCTGGGCAACATAGTGAGATATCTTCTCTACAAAAAATAATCAAAAATTAGCCAGGTGTGGTGGTGCGTGCCTATAGTCCCAGCTACTCAGGAGGCTGAGGGATGGGAGGATAGCTTAAGCCCGGGGGGTCGAAGCTGCAGTGGCCCATGATCACAGCCATTGTACTCCTGTCTGGGTGACTAAGTGAGATCTTATCTCAAAAAAAAAAAAAAAAGAATGTGGGAGAGGAAGCAGAGAAAACAATAACCAATAGGACATATTGCTACAGTTTGGGTGAGAAATGGTGGTGATGGTGGTTTGAGCTAAGGTTGTAGAAGTGGGGGAAGTAAGAAGTGGCTGAACTGAACTAGAGTAGACAAGATTTAACAAAGAACCGGATATGAGATGAAAGGAAAAGAAAATGAATCTTGGATAACTCTAATACTTTTGCACTCCCCACTCAAAATTTTAGGATTGCTAGGGAAGAGCAAGTTTGGGTGGGAAGAACTAAGAGGTCAGTGGAATGATCATATGTCTTTATTTTGCCTTCATTCCTGAAGGATATTTTTGCTGGATGTAGAATTCTGGGTTGACATTTGTTTTCTTTCTGTGTATTAGACATTTGAAAGAAAAACAACCATAAAGGAGACATTTTCAGACAAATAAAAACTGAAACAGTTTGCCACCAGCAGATCTAAATATACCAAAGACATTCTAAATATTTTATTTCTAGCAGATAGAAAATGATCTTGGCTGGGGGTGGTGGCTCACACCTGTAATCCCAGTACTTTGGGAGGCCGAGGCAGGCAGATCTCTTGAGCCCAGGAGTTCGAGACCAGCCTGGGCAACATGGGGAAACCCCATCCCTACAAAAAATACAAAAATTGACCGGGCACGGTGGCTCACACCTGTAATCCCAGCACTTTGGGAGGCTAAGATGGGTGGATCATGAGGTCAGGAGCTTGAGATCATCCTGGCCAATGTGGTGAAACCCCTTCTCTACTAAAAATACAAAAAAATTAGCCAGGCGTGGAAGCATGTGCCTGTAGTCCCAGCTACTCAGGAGGCTGAGGCAGGAGAATCACTTGAACCCAGGAGGCGGAGATTGCAGTAAGCGAGATCATGCCACTGCCCTCCAGCCTGAGCAACAGAGCTAGACTCTGTCTCAAAAAAAAAAAAAAAAAAAAAAGCCAGCAGTGATGGCATGTGCCTATAGTCCCAGCTACTTGGGAGGTCAAGGTGAGAGGATCACTTGAGCCTGAGAGGTCGAGGCTGCAGTGAGCCATGACTGTGCCACTACATTCCAGCCTGGGTGACAGAGCAAGATCCTGTCTAAAAAAAAAAAAAAGAAAAAAGAAAAAAAAGATGTCAAGTAGGAGGTTTATTTTATTTTTGAAATGGAGTTTTGTTCTTGTTGCCCAGGCTGGAGTGCAATTGTGTGATCTCAGCTCACTGCAACTTCCACTCTCAGGTTCAAGCGATTCTCTTGCCTCAACCTCCCAAGTAGCTGGGATTAATGGAAGGCACCACCATGCCTGGCTAATTTTGTATTTTTAGTAGAGACAGGAATTCACTATGTTGGTCAGGCTGGTCTCGAACTCCTGACCTCAGGTGATCCAACCACCTCGGCCACCCAAGTGCTAGGATTACAGGTGTAAACCACTGCTCCCAGCCCTCAAGTAGGAGTTTTAAATGAACACTGCATGTATATAAAATAATAATAGACTAAAAGGTTTAAAACAAATATTTCAATCAAAAGGCAAAGATTACCAGACTGAATAATAAAAATCTAATTATATATTGTCTGTAAGAAACACACCTACAGCACAGATATACAAAAAAGTTGAAAATTGGGCTGCATGTGGTGGCACACACGCCTGTATTCCCAGTACTTTGGGAGGCTGAGGCAGGCCAATCACTTGAGCCTAGGAGTCAAAGACCAACCTAGGCAAGCTCATCTCTAGTGAGACCTCATCTCTACAAAAAATAGAAAAAATTAGCCAGGCATGGTGGCACACGCATGTAGTCCCAGCTACTCCGGAGGCTGAGGGGAGGATTCCTTGACCCCAGGAGGTTGAGGCCATAGTGAGCCAAGATTGTGCAACTGCACTCCAGCCAGAGTGACAGAGCTAGACTTTTCTCAATTTTTGAAAAGAAAAGAAAAAAAAAAAAGTAAAGTTGAAAATGGAAAGATAGAAAAAGTATATTATGCAAAACTGTCTTGGGCTGCTATAACAGAATATCTAAGACTGGATAATTTATAATGTATAGAAATTTGTTTTCACAGCTCTGAAGACTGGGAAGTCCAAAATCAAAGTGCTGGCATCTGGCAAGGGCCTTCTTGCTGCATAATAACATGGTGGAAGGCAGAGAGCAAAGGAGTGAAAGAGAGCAAGAGAGAGAGAGCAAGAAACAGAGAGAGAGAGAGCAAGAAACAGAGAGAGAGAGAGCAAGAGAGAAAAAGAGAGAGAGAGAGAGCAAAAGACAGAGAGAGAGAGAGAGCAAGCACATCAGACAGGGCTAACCCACTCCCAGCATTAATCCGTTCATGAGGGTTAAGTGCCTATGACCTAAACACTTCTTAAAGGTTCCACCTCTCAACACTGTCAAAATGGCAATTAAATTTCAACATGAATTTTGAAGGGGACAAACATCCCAGTCATAGCAAATACTAAACAACAGAAATCTGTTGAAATTAAATAAATTTGAAATAAGGTTACAGAAGAAAATAGACTTTAAAGCCAAAATCATTTCATAATGGGAGAGGTCATTTCATAATGATAGAAATGTAATTAGCCAGGAAAATATAACAATTCTAAATTGGCATGTACCTAATAACATGCTTTTTCTTTTATTATTACTACTATTATTTGAGACAGAGTTTCACTCTTGTTGCCCAGGCTGGAGTGCAATGGCATGACGTCGGCTCACTGCAACCTCTGCCTCCTGGGTTCAAGCAATTCTCCCGCCTCAGCCTCCAGAGTAGCTGAGATTACAGCTGCCTGCCACCACACTCGGCTAATTGTTTTTGTATTTTTGGTAGAGACGGGGGTTTCACCATGTTACCCAGGCTAGTCTCGAACTCCTGACCTCAGGTGATCCACCCCCCTCAGCCTCCCAAAGTGTTGGGATTACAGGCATGAGCTACTGCACCCAGCTACGACATGCTTTTTAAAAGATATAAAGTAAAAAATAAAAAATGGCAGAATGACAAAGAGAAACAGATAAATCCATAATCATAGCAGGAAATGTTAACATATCTCTCTCCATTAGTTGCTAGAACAAGCAGACAAAAACAATCAGTAAGAACACAGAGGATTTGGCCCGGCGCGGTGGCTCAAGCCTGTAATCCCAGCACTTTGGGAGGCCGAGACAGGCGGATCATGAGGTCAGGAGATCGAGACCATCCTGGCTAACACAATGAAACCCCGTCTCCACTAAAAATACAAAAAAAAAAAATTAGCCGGGCGTGGTGGCGGCGCCTGTAGTCCCAGCTACTCGGGAGGCTGAGGCAGGAGAATGGCGGGAACCCGGGAGGCGGAGCTTGCAGTGAGCCAAGATCGCGCCACTGCACTCCAGCCTGGGCGACAGAGCGAGACTCCGCCTCAAAAAAAAAAAAAAAAGAACACAGAGGATTTAATGATTAACTAACCTGGCCTAGTAGACTTCTATAGAACACAGTATGCAACCACTGCAGAATCCATGTTGTTTCAGCACTCATGAAGTATTTCTAGAAATCAACTATATCCTGTTTCCTTGGCCATTAAACAAATCTGAACAAATGTCAAAGTATTAAAATGATACAGAATATGTTTTCAGATCACAATGTATATATGCTATAAATTAATAAAGAAAAGGTAATCATAAAATCCCCATGTATTTGGAAGTTAAGATGTTTCTAAATAATCCATGTTATTCCTTGACTACATAAAATCAAAATAATATCCTTTGGGGGTTAATAAAATAAGAAAAAACACACAGCAACAAAAGCATATAAGCTGGAGCTGGTTAAAGAAGTTAAAGTGCTTTGAGGTTGTTTCATAGTTCAGGGAAAAAAAGGCATTGATTAATTTTAGACTTTGATAAGTCAGGAAGCAAGCTGAAATTACTAGGGTAACTACTACAAGAATAGAAACAGAAAAGAGATCTTTCAAACTAGAGGAAAAAGAGAACAAGACAAAATAACAGACCTCTCTCATAATTGATGGAAGCAGCAGACAAAAATCTAAGTAGGGATTTATAAGATTTGAATATATGTGAACTTCCACATAGATGTTAAAAAGGCCACTTCCAGCTATAGCTGGGACTGGCTGAGACTGGTTTAGTGTGTTAAGGTTTAGTTCACTAGTGGAATCTGGGCCCTGGGAGCATTGGTCCCAGGGTGGAGCCCCCACCATATCCCTCAGACTTCATCACTTCAGTCTGTTTCACTCAACTTTCATCTTCCAGTTTCTGCATCTCATTACTTGTAGGCAATTTTTTTTGGCTTTTTTTTTTTTTTTTTTTTTTTTTTTTTGAGACAGAGTCTCATTCTGTTGCCCAGGCTGGAGTGCAGTGGCACAATCTCAGCTTACTGCAACCTCTGCCTCCCGGGTTCAAGCGATTCTGGTGCCTCAGCCTTCCCAGTAGCTGGGATTACAGGTGCCCGCCACCATGCCTAGCTAATTTTTTGTATTTTTAGCAGAGGCGGGCTTTCTCCATGTTGCCCAGGCTGGTCTCAAACTCCTGAGCTCAAGCAATCCGCCTACGTCAGCCTCCCAAAGTGCTAGGATTACAGGCATGAGCCACTGCACCCGGCCAAAGCTTTTTTCATTTTACTTTATATTTTATTATTATTATTTTTGAGACAGAGACTCTTCGCTCTGTTGCACAGGCTAAAGTGCAGTGGCATGATCTCTGCTCACTACAGCCTTGACCTCTTGGGCCCCAGTGATCCTCCCACCTCAGTCCCCCACATAGCTGGGACTATAGGCATAATGAGCCACCATGCCCAGCTAATTTGTGTGTGTGTGTGTATGTGTGTGTGAGTATGTGTGTGTGCACACACGTGTGTGTGTTTTTTTTAGTAGAGATGCACTTTTGCCATGTTGCCCAGGCTAGCCTTGAACTCTTGGACTCAAGCAATCCATCCAACTTAGCCTCCCAAAGTGTTGAGATTACAGGTGTGAGCCACGACTCCCAGCAGGCTTTTCTCAGAGCTACAAAAGACCTCTCTACCTGGAGAGTGACTGGCAGGATAGGTGTGTAAATACCCCAGCTCCCTCGCCCATCTGGGAAGAGGACCCTGAGGCTTTCTTCTGCTTCCCCATGGACTTTAGCTCTCCTTGCCCAAAGTGATCTCTGGCGTGATAATACACCCTTTACTGGGAGCCTTCCCTTTCTTGTACACTTCTCAGTCCTCTACTGGTGTTTCCTGTACTTCCTGAATTACTGTGCACTGAAGTCTATGTCTCAGGGTCTGCTTCTGGGGGAAGCAGACTTTTGTTGACATGTCTCCTGTGCCACTTCCCAGGACCCGTGTTAAACAGAGGCAGTTCCCCAAGTGTCTATTAGACACAAGAGCCACCCCTGAGTGGCTGCTGCTCCAAGGGCTGTGTGCTCATGAAGGCCACAGATCTGGGCCATGGGAGAATCTTCTCAGTTTGGCAGAGAAGCACAAGACTCAGCGTTGGGCTGGCCAGCATCTAGGCCTCAGCTGGCAAGAAAGTCTGCAGGACCTGGTGTGTGTCTCTTGGGGCTGAGAAGACAGCAGGCAAACGAGCAGCTCAAGACCATGTGGCCTCAGGCCGGGGTAACCCAGATCAAAGCTCTTCTGATCAGTCCCCAGGGAAGACTTTGTATCTTTGTTGCCAAGAAAACAAACTTTCTTAAGAGGAAATGAGTCCAGGACTTTTTGGCTCCATCCAGGTTTCAAAAGAGCTAGATAGGGGACCTTCCAGGCCCCTTGGCCACCCACCAATCCTTCCCATTCTGTGGCTGCAGCAGCACAAAGGGAATTTAGCAAACCTTATTTCAATAGTTGGAACCCAGCACAATTTGGAGGAAAGAGGATAGGTTTTAGAATCAGGAAGAGCTCCATTCAAATTCCAGCGTTGCCACTGGCTAGCTGGATAATGTTGACAAGTGACTCAGCCTCTCCAAATTGCACTTTCCTCACCTGTAAACCAGGTATAATAAGTGTATTACCTTATAGCATCACTGTGGGGATTAAATTAAATAATGCTTGTAAAAAACTTAGTACAGTATCTGGTACATAGGAAATAATAAATGGTACATTTTTTATTACCAAAAATGGTAACATTGTTACCATGTTTGCCACAGCTTGATTATAATAACAAAAAATTGAAACAACCTAAATTCTATCAATGGGCAATTGGTTAAACAAAAGTGTTGGCCAAGCATTGTGGCTCACACCTACATCTCAGCACTTTGAGAGGCCAAGGCAGGTGGATCATTTGAGGTCAGGAGTTTGAGACCAGCCTGGCCAACGTGGTGAAGCCCCGTATTTCTCTACTAAAAATACAAAAATTAACCAGGCACAGTGTCACGTGCCTGTAGTCCCAGCTTCAGGAGGCTGAGGCAGGAGAATCACTTAAGTCAGGGAGGCAGAGGTTGTAATGAGCAATGATTACACCTCTTCACTCCAGCGTGGACGACAGAGCCAGATTCTGTCTCAAAAAAAAAAAAAGTTACATCCCTATATGCAGTAGGATGCTGTGCATCCATTAAAAATTATAATGCAGGTTTATACCTGTTGATGTGGACAACTGTTCATGTATTTATTATTTAATAGGAAAAAGCAGATTACATATCAGTATATACAGTGTGAACTGATTTTATGTTTAAATGCAAGTTTGGGCCAGGCACGGTGGCTCACAGCCGTAATCCCAGCACTTTGGGTGGCCAAGGCGGGTGGACCACCTGAGGTCAGGCATTCGAGACCAGCCTGGCCAACATGGAGAAACCCTGTCTCCACTAAAAATACAAAAATTAGTCAGGTGTGGTGGCACACACCTGTAGTCCCAGCTACTCATGAGGCTGAGATGGGAGGATCGCTTGAATCCGGGAGGTGGAAGTTGCAGTGAACCGAGATCTCGCCACTGCAGCCCAGCCTGGGCAACAGAGTGAGACTCCCTCTCAAAAAAAGCAACAATAATAAATGCAAGTTTGTATATGTGTATATTGATGTATGTATAATTATAGGTATAAATGCATAGAAAAATATTTGGAATAAGATATACCAAACCATTAATGGTGCTTATCACTGCAGGGTGGTACATGGGTAGATTTTTTTATTTCTGCTTATCTATATTTTAACTTTTTAAAATAATGACCATGTGTGACATGTGTAATAAAAAATAATAATAAAACATGCACTGAGTGCAGTGGATCTCTCCTGTAGTCCCAGCACTTTGCGAGGCCGAGGCGGACGGATCATGAGGTCAGGAGTTTGAGACCAGCCTGACCAACATGGTGAAATCTTGTCTCTACTAAAAATACAAAAATTAGCTGGGCACCTGTAATCTCAGCTACTCAAGAGGCTGAGGCAGAAGAATCGCTTGAACCCAGGAGGCAGAGGTTGTGGTGAGCTGACATGGCATCACCATACTCCAGCCTGGGTGACAGAGTGAGACTCCATCTCAAAAAAAAAAAAAAAGAAAAGAAAGAAAGAAAAGAAAAGAAAAGAAAATGTGTGGTCAAGAGCAAGAAAGAGCTCCAGATGAGATATGCCCAACACACCAGCTGTGTGGCACACCCCTAACCCCAGGCAAATTACTAAAAACCTCTCAGCCTCAGTTTTCCTCTCTGTAAATTGGGTTATTGTCGATTAACTGAGATAATGCACATCAAATCCTCAGCTTGGTGCCCAGCACACAGTGAGCCACTGATCTTCAACAAGGCATTTAACCCAGGACTCCCAAGTCCAAGTTCATTACTATTCCCAGCCCATGGAACTGCCTCCAGCTAGGGGCAAGGTCTGTTTCCTCAGTCACGGTGCTCCCTGCCATGTAGTGGGGACCTTATGTCTCTTCAAAGATAATGACTGGCAAGACTGTTGTCGAGAGAGAGGGGAGAAAGAGAGAGACAGTGGCGGGGAGAGAAAAGAGAGAGGGAGAGAGAACTGTTAGGCAGAGGTGGAGAGAGTCCATATTCTTCTGAACTATTTGAAAAAAAAAAAAAAAGACTTGTTCATGAATTTCTTTTCAGGTTTAAAGATGTGGGAATAAAATTCTTTTTAACAATTTGAATTAACAAACTAGTGAGTTACTCCTTCAGCAGGAAGCTCTTTTCCTTCTGCAGTGCAAGGTTATTTCGCAAAGTTTAGTCTGAGGACCATCTATATTAGGATCCTGGGCCCCACTCCGCCACCGCCTGCTCCAATGAACTAGACTTTCTGGGGCAGCAGAAGAGAGGGGGAGCCTGCTTAGCCTCACTTTAATTAGCTCCCCAGGTAATTCTTAAGGACATCAAAGTTTAAGAACTACGACTTTATGAATCCATGGGCATATCAAGCACTTAGAAATGCTACCTTCCCTGCAGTCTATGAGATTATATCACAGTTCAGTAAGTCAAGTGAATCCACCTGTGACTTTGTCATTATTTACTGTGCAAACTAAAATTATTCACCCTGTAATCTCATGGTCCTACTAATATCACTGGTCAAATGCTGCCTCAACTGGTTAAGAAATTATAATGCAATACTGTGTAAATATAGAACAAGAATGAGGAGGCTTTTTCCATTGTACTGTGGACTAAGCTCTGAGCTATGTAAAGTGAAAAATCAGTGTTCAACAACGTGTTTGGTCTGCAAGCACTTGTGTAAAAAGAACGCCCCCCCACACACACATATAAGATATACACATATATATTTGTATATGCAAATCTTTGTATATGCAAATATCTGGAAGACTATTTAAAGAACTGGGGGTGGGGAGGAGTTGTGGTTACCTCTGAGGACAAGGGGTGGCTGAGGACATGAGGAAGATTTTTCACAGTACTGTACACCCACCCTTGCTTTTGAATTTTGAACCATCTGAATGCATTCCTTTTTCAAAAATAAATTAAACTCAAATGTAAAAATATGCTGCCTGGGTGTGCTATCTTTGAGCTGCTCTGAATGCAGGAGCCTCCTTCTTAGCTCATCCCTGTGGCTCTCTGATACTCAGACTGTCTTTTCATCTAAGTCTCCCCTTCTACGAGTCAATCACTGACCTTGTCCATCCACAGACATATTTTGATCGGACTATTAAGCCAGACAACTCCTCTTGCACTTAACATTCCAGTCCAGAGGCAGCGAGAGCACACTTGCAAAAGATTCCATGATTTTAGACTTTGGCAAGAAGCAAGAGGTCAGTGTGCTTATGTAAGTCAACATTGCTTCCCAAAGGCGACGTGCTCAGGAAGGTAACGTTCATTCTCAGCCTAACTCAGTCCACAGCAGCAACAGCAAGACTTGCACAGGACGAGAGGCAGCTTGGAGGGAGTCAAGAGGGAGAGAGCTGAATCCCCATCCTGCTGAGGGACCTCGACCAGTCCCAAACTGATTGGCTCAAGTAAAAAAGAAATCTGTGATTAAGAGTAGCATAAGGGTAGCCCGGGTGCGGTGGCTCACACCTGTAATCCCAGCACTTTTGGAGGCCAAGGCAGGCAGATCATGAAATCAGGAGTTCGAGACCAGCCTGACCAACACGGTGAAACCCCATCTCTACTAAAAATACAAAAATTAGCCGGGCGTGGTGGCGCATGCCTGTAATCCCAGCTACTCAGAAGGCTGAGGCAGGAGAATCCCTTGAACCCGGGAGGCAGAGGTTGCAGTGAGCCAAGATCGCACCACTGCACTCCAGCCTGGGCGACAGAGCAAGACTCTGTCTCAAAAAAAAACAAAAAACAAAAAAGAATAACCTAAGGGTAACATATGGTCCAGTCATTCCACTCCTAGACTTTTTACCCGAGAGAAAAAGAAATACCTATGTCCATACAAAGACTTGCACACACGTGTTCATAGCAGCTTTATTTGTAAAAACCCCAATCTGGGAACAGCCCAAATGCCCACCGATAACCATTATGGCATACCATACAGTGGAGGAATCCTCAACAATAAAGACGAATGAACAATTGTCACATGTAACAACATGGATGATTCTAAAAATAATGATGCTGAGTGAAAAAAGCCAGACAAAGAAGAGTGCATACTGTACGACTCCGTTTATAGAAAACGCTAGAAAATGTATGGCCGGGCATGGTGGCTCACACCTGTAATCCCAACACTTTGGGAGGCCGAGGTGGGAGGATCACGAGGTCAGGAGATCGAGACCATCCTGGCTAACACGGTGAAACCCCGTCTCTACTAAAAATAAAAATAAAAAAATTAGCCAGACGTGGTGGCAGGCGCCTGTAGTCCCAGTTACTTGGGAGGCTGAGGCAGGAGAATGGCATGAACCTGGGAGGTGGAGCTTGCAGTGAGCTGAGATCGCGCCACTGCACTCCAGCCTGGGCGACAGAGGGAGATGGGAGACTCCATCTCGAAAGAAAGAAAGAGAGAGAGAGAGAAAAGAAAGCCTTAGAAAATGTAAGCTAACCTACAGTAACGGAAAACACATTCGCGGGTGCTCGAGATGGGGAGCAAATAGGGCTGGGAGGGAAAGATTACAGAGGGGCAGGAGGAACCTCTTGGAGATGATGGGTATGTTCATAATCTTGGTTGTGGTGGTGGTTTCACAGTGTAGTCACGTGCCAAAACTCATCAAGTTACACACTTTGAATACATGCAGTCTGTTGCATGTCAGTTATACTACAATAAAGCTGTTTTTTGTTTGTTTGTTTGTTTTTAATCTTGGGTTATCCCATAGAACTCAAGAAATAGGTTATGCTCCCTGGATTGAAGGAAATGTCCTGTCTCTTGGCTGTGGTGGTAGTTATACAACTACACGTTTGTTAAAGCTCTTCCAACTGTGTCCTTACAATCAGTTTTTTGGGGTTTTGTTTTGTTTTGTTTTTTTGAGACAAGGTCTTCCTCTGTCACCCATTCTGGAGTGCATGCAGGTGGTGCAGTCACGGCTCATTGCAGTCTCAACCTCTCGGGCTCAAGTGATCCTCCCACCTCAGCCTCCCCAGTAGGTGGGACTACAGGCACACGCCACCACGCCCAAATAATGTTTGTATTTTTTGCAGAGATGGGATCTCTCATGTTGCCCAGGCTGGTCTCAAACTCCTGGGCTCAAGTGATCCTCCCGCCTCAGCTTCCCAAAGTGCTGCGATTACAGGCCTGATCCAGCACAACCAGCCCATAGGGAAGGATTCTGTTAGGTGTCAGGCCTCCATTCATGTGTTCCAAAGATACTGAGTGGCACTGGCCAGCATCCTGTTAGGCCCTGGGACACTGTGGAGAGCGTCGAATGAAGTCTCTGCCCCAGAGCGGCTTTGTCTGCTCCCACTTCAAATCGAGATAAGCACTTTCAACAACAAAACAACAGAGTTAGGGGAAAGAAAGCAACTTTGGGAAGGGAGTGATCCAGATGAGGTGGTCAGGAATGGAACAGACCATAGGGGCCCACTCTGCGAAGACCAGGCTGCAGGGAAGTGGGCTCCAGGCAGAAGGAGGAACAGGTGTAAAGCCCCTGAGGCAGGAACGGTGGCGTGAGAGGCCGGGGTGGCTGAGCTCAGCGGGAAGGAGATTGGGAGGAGATGAGGCCGGATCCTACAGGGCTTTGCAGGGCAGAGAGAGAAATTTGCATTTTATTCCCAGTCTCTTGGGAAAACTCTGGAGAGCTGAGGCAGAAGAATGGCTTGATGTAATTTTTTTTTTTTTAAGACAGAGTTTAGCTCTTGTTGTCTAGGCTGGAGTGCAATGGCGTGATCTTGGCTCACCGCAGCCTCCACCTCCCAGGTTCAAGCAATTCTCCTGCCTCAGCCTCCTGAGTAGCTGGGATTACAGGCACCTGCCACCACGCCCAGCTAATTTTGTATTTTTAGTAGAGACGAGTTTCTCCATGTTGGTCAGGCTGGTCTCGAGCTTCCAACCTCTGCCTGCCTCGGCCTCCCAAAGTGCTGGGATTGCAGGCATGAGCCCCCACGCCCGACCATAAAATGTTTTTTAAAGCTCCTCTGGCTGCCATAAGAATAGACTGTAGTGGGACAAGAGTGGAGCAGAGAACCAGGAGAAGCCTACTGTGGTCGGTCACATATTTGGAGGGACAGCCAACAGGACTTGCTAATGGATCAGGTGTTGGGACGAAGAAGGCGAGAGACGGGAAGAAGAAGGCCCCCAAAAGAGAAATAAAATGGATACATGCAGCAGGGCAGGCAGAGTCTGGGTTACCAACAAAGCATCTTCCAGCTGATCGCGAGGCTGAAGGTGGGCCCGGGGTGAACAAGCGTCACTGTCATAGCTGCCGATTTTAAATTACCTCTCTAGGCCAGGCGTGGTGGCTCAGGCCTGTAATTCCAGAGCTTTGGGAGGCTGAGACAGGAGGACAGCTTGAGGTCAGGAGTTCAAGACCATTCTGGGCAACATAACAAGATCCCCCCACCACCAGTCTCTACAAAAAATGTTTAAAATTAGCCGGGCATGTTGGCGCACACCTGTAGTCCCAGCTGCTCTGGAGGCTGTGACAGGAGAATCGCTTAAGCCCAGGAATTCAAGGTTGCAGTGAGCTCTTGTCACGCCACTGCACTCCAGCCTGGGTGACAGAGTCAGCAGAGGTGGAAAGAGTACATATTCTCCAGAACCTAGCTCTGAACACACACAAAAAAATCCTCTCGGAATCTCTCAGGAACCTGGTCGGGAAAAGAAGAGGGTTGGAATAGTCTCAGTGGTTCTCAGTGAGGGTGGAACCACTCACTACAGCATACTGACATTTAGAGGAGGGGACCAAGGATGCTAGACATCTGGAAACACGTGGGAAATCCCACGCAGTAAAGAATGGCCCCATGTCCCACTTCCAAATATCCCACTAAGCATTTATGAAGATGAAAAGCCTGTCTATGCGAGTATAGTTGTTTAAAAACACTTCCCACGGCTGGGTGCAGTGGCTCACGCCTGTAATCCCAGCACTTTGGGAGGCCTAGGTGGGTGGATCACCTGAAGTCAGGAGTTCAAGACCAGCCTGGCCAACATGGTGAAAACCCGTCTCTACTAAAAATACAAAAATTAGCCAGGTGTGGTGGTGCCCATCTGTAATCCCAGCTACTCGGGTGGCTGAGGCAGGAGAATTGCTTGAACCCGGGAGGCAGAGGCTGCAGTGGGCCATGATCACAACACTGTACTCCACCCTAGGCAACAGAGCATGTCACCAATAACAACACTCATGGCTTTTGAGGTGCAATACACTCAAATCAATCTGAATTTATAGCTGTGACATCTGGAGTGATTCTATGCATAGGTGCAAACATCTATTTCAGTCTCTTCCTAGGGTAATCGTGCCTAGATATTTACAAATTTAAAGTGCATTTATAATATTATATGCATCTATTTCTCTTTTGTACAGTTCAATTATAAGCCTAAGCATATTTTATATTTATATACATACACATACATTTAATCCTCAAACAATTCTATGAGGAATCACTGTCATTAGTTCTATTTTATAGATGAAGAAACTGAGGCGCAGAGTGGTGCCAGAGCCCACGAGGCTGGTGAGCAGCTGAACAGGCATTTGAACCCAGGAAGTTTACTCCAAAACTCATATTGGCTAAAGCACCATATCATATAGGCTTCAGGTAGATTATTTTATCTATGAATTTTTTTTCAGAATAGTAAGGTACTTACTAAATACTGGTCCGATAACAATGAGATGCAGGCCGGGCACGGTGGCTCAAGCCTGTAATCCCAGCACTTTGGGAAGCCAAGACGGGCGGATCATGAGGTCAGGAGATCGAGACCATCCTGGCTAACACGGTGAAACCCCGTCTCTACTAAAAAAAAACAAAAAACTAGCCGGGCGTGGTGGCGGGCGCCTGTAGTCCCAGCTACCTGGGAGGCTGAGGCAGGAGAATGGCGTAAATCCGGGAGGCGGAGCTTGCAGCGAGCTGAGATCCGGCCACTGCACTCCAGCCTGGGCGACAGAGCAAGACTCCATCTCAAAAAAAAAAAAAAAAAAAAAAAGAGATGCAATGGTCTCAAATCTCTCTAGGTCTCTCCTAGCTCTAAAATCCTTTTCTTCTAGCTATGTTCCTAAACACTCTTCTCATTCAAGTTCACTTGGAAGCAAGAGAACTTTCCTGAAGAGGCACCGTGTTATATCAAATTAGTGAGGCCATTTTGCTTTGTTTGTTTATTTACTTATTTTGAGACAGCGTCTCACTCTGTCACCCAGGCTGGAGTACACTGGTGCGATCTCAGCTCACTACAAACTCCACCTCCCAGGTTCAAGTTATTCTCTGCCTCAGCCTCCTGAATAGCTGGGATTACAGGTATGCGCCACCACGCCCAGCTAATTTTGTATTTTTAGTAGAGACGGGGTTTTTCCATGTTGGTCAGGCTGGTCTCGAACTCCTGACCTCAGCTGATCTGCCTGCCTCAGCTTCCCAAAGTGCTGGGATTACAGGCGTGAGCCACCGTGCCTGGCTACTTTGTTTTTTAACCACAGTACTCAAGTCTAGCAAAGATGCAATACAGGTTCTTAAGCATTCCTGGAGGGAAGGCAATGAATGATCCCTTCTCAACATAAATTCAGCAACATGCCCCAAGAATGTAAAAAATGCTCACATTCTTTGACTCTGGCTTCACTTCAGAAAATCTTTCTTAAGGAAATATTTTTTGTTGTGGTAGAATATACGTAACATAAAATTTACCATTTTAACCATTTTAAAGCCTGTGATTCGGTGGCATTTAGTACATTCACAATCGTGTACAACCATTACCACTATCTAGTTCCAAAACATTTCATCACCCAAAAAGGAAACCCCGTGTCCATTACACAGCCACTCCCCATCCCACCTCCCTCGGACTCTGGCAACCACTCATCTGCTTTCTGTCTCTATAAATTTGACTATTCTAGATATTTCATATAAATGGAATCACACAATATGTGACCTTCTCTGTCTGCTTCTTTCACTTCAGCAAAATGTTTTCAAGGTTCACCAACATGGTAGCATGCATCAGTACTTCATTCTTTTGTTTTTCTTTCTTTTATTGACATAAAATTCACATAACATAAAATTAAATATTTTAAAGTGTACAATTCCATGACATTTAGTACATTCACAGTGCCCTGAACTACCACCCTATTTCCAAAACATTTTCATCAGCCCAAAATAAAACCGCATATACATTTTTCCCCCTCCCCTTATCCCCTAGCAACCACCAATCTGCTTTCGTTCCCCTATAAAGTTAACTATTCTGGATATTACTCATATAAACAGAATCACACGTTATGTGACTCTTTCTGTCTGGCTTCTTTCATTTAACATTAGGTTTTCGAGGCTTCATCCACATTCTGGCATATATCAGGACTTCAAGACTGCACATCTTTTTATGGCTGAGTAATATTTCTTTTTTTTTATTTTAATGGAGCCTTGCTCTGTCACCCCGGTTGGAGTGCGGTGGCATGATCTTGGCTCACTGCAACCTCTGTCTCCCAGGTTCAAGTGATTAATTCTCCTGCCTCAGCCTCCCGAGTAGCTGGGATTACAGGCATCTGCCACCATGCCTGGCTAATTTTTGTATTTTTCGTACAGACGGGGTTTCACCATGTTAGCCAGGCTGGTCTCAAACTCCTGACCTCAAGTGATCCACCCACCTCGGCCTCCCAAAGTGTTGGGATTGCAGGCGTGAGCCACCACGCCCAGTCTGGCTGAGTAATATTTCATTGTATAGAGATACCACATTTTCTTTGTCCATCCATGGGTGGTCATTTCCACTTTTGGATTATTGTGAATAATGCTGCTATGAACATTTGTGTACAGTTTTTATTTGAACACTTATTTTCTTTTTCTTTCTTTTTTTTTTTTTTTGAGACGGAGTTTTGCTCTTGTTGCCCAGGCTGGAGTGCAATGGCGTGATCTTGGCTCACCGCAACCTCCGCCTCCCAGGTTCAAGCGATTCTCCTGCCTCAGCCTCCTAAGTAGCTGGGATTCCAGGCATGCACCATCACACCGGGCTAATTTTGTATTATTAGTAGAGACGGAGTTTCTCAATGTTGGTCAGGCTGGTCTCGAACTCCTGACCTCAGGTGATCTGCCCGCATCAGACTCCCAAAGTGCTGGGATCACAGGCATGAGCCACCATGCCCAGCCTCAACACTTATTTTCAATTCTTTTGCGTATATACCTAGAAGTGGAATTGCTGGGTCAGACAGTATTCTATGAATTCTATGTTTAGCTTATTGAGGTCCTGCCAAATTGTTTTCACAGCAGCTGCACCATTTTACATTCCCACCAGCAATGTTCCAATTTCTCCTTCTCCACATCCTCGCCAACACTTGTTACTTTTCTTATTATAACCATCCTAGTGGGTATGAAGTGGTATCTCATTGTAGTTTTATTTGCATTAATCTAATGACTAATGACATTGAGCATCTTTTCGTGTGCTTTTGGCCATTTATATATATTATTTGGAGAAATGTCTACTCAAGTCTTTGCCCATTATTAAATTGGGTTGTTTGTCTTTTTGTTGTTGAGTTGTGCCTAAGGAAGTAATTTTAAATTTTAAAAAATATAGCCGGGCGTGGTGGCTCATGCCTGTAATCCCAGCACTTTGGGAGGCCGAGGCGGGCAGATCACTTGAGGTCAGGAGTTCAAGACCAGCCTGACCAACATGGAGAAACCCCGTCTCTACTAAAAAATATAAAAGTAGCCGGGCATGGTGGTGCATGCCTCTAATCCCAGCTACTTGGGAAGCTGAGGCAGAAGAATCACTGGAACCTGGGAGGCAGAGGTTGTGGTGAGCTGAGATTGTGCCATTGCACTCCAGCCTGGGCAACAAGAGTGAAACTCCATCTCAAAAAAAAAAAAAAAGGCCGGGCGCGGTGGCTCAAGCCTGTAATCCCAGCACTTTGGGAGGCCGAGACGGGCGGATCACGAGGTCAGGAGATCGAGACCATCCTGGCTAACACGGTGAAACCCCGCCTCTACTAAAAAATACAAAAAACTAGCCGGGCAAGGTGGCGGGCGCCTGTAGTCCCAGCTACTCGGGAGGCTGAGCCAGGAGAATGGCGTGAACCCGGGAGGCGGAGCTTGCAGTGAGCTGAGATCCGGCCACTGCACTCTAGCCTGGGCGACAGAGCGAGACTCCGTCTCAAAAAAAAAAAAAAAAAAATTTGTTTTTGAAAAACTATTTAAACATAAAGATATTTATCACAGTATAATTAACAATAGTGAAAAGACTAGAAATCACACTAATGTCTAACAATAGGGCACACAACGACAGTTCCAGCCCTTAAGGGGCACTTTGTCTTGTTGGAAAGGCACCAGAAAAAAGCCCCAAAATTCAGTAAGTCCCAAATTCTGGGTATACAGAGAATGCCAGAGCAGTTCAGAAGATCGGCGGGGAGAGTGTCAGGGGAGACTTCTCCAGACAGGTGAAGAAATGTGAGGGTAAGGGTATGCGAGGCAGAAAGAATGGCATTCATCAAGAGTTGTGACAAAGAATAATATGGCCAGGCACAGTGGCTCACGCCTGTATTCCTAGCACTTTGGGAGGCCAAGGTGGGGGGATTACCTGAGGTCAGGAGTTCAAGACCAGCCTGGCCAACATGGTGAAATCCCGTCTCTACTAAAAATACAAAAATTTACCAGGTGTGGTGGCGGGCGCCTATAATCCCAGCTACAGAGGAGGCTGAGGCTAAAGAATCGCTTGAACCTGGGAGGCAGAGGTTGCAATGAGCTGAGATTGTACCATTACACTCCAGCCTGGGCAACAGAGCAAAACTCCATCTCAAAAAAAAAAAAAGAAGAAGAATATGACCAGGGAACTGCCAACAGTTTTATGGGCTGTGGTATAAGGTTCAGTGCAGAGAAGCAGGAAGGAACTGAAACTAGAAGGATTTTTTATGCTAAACCTTTACCCGAAAGCCCAGGGAGCTTCAGAAGGAGGTCATGTGATCAACCTATGTGTTGAAAGGATAACTCTGACATCCCATGGAGGATGGACTATGGTGGGGCCAGACTAGGGTCTACTCAGGAGGCTGTTGTGAGACAAAAGGAACTAAGACAGTCGCTGTCAGGGGGACGGGAAGTAAGACATTAAGAACTGCAGCACCACTAGACTGTGAGCCACACAAGGTCAGAGAGCAGATATGATTCCTGTATCAGAGTTCCTCTCTGTTATGGGTTGAATGCTGTCTAAGTCCATTTGGGCTGCTATAACAGGGTGGCTTATAAACAACAGAATTTATTACTAATAGTTTTGAAGGCTGGGACGTCCAAGATCAAGGCCCTGACAGCCTCGGTGTCTGGCGAGGGCCCACTTCCTGGTTCACAGATAGTGCCTTCTTACCATGTCCTCACATAGTAGAAGAACCAGGCTAGCTCTCTGGGGTCTCTTTATAAGGGCACTAATCCCCACCATGAGTGTTCTGCCTTCCCAAAGACCCCATCTCCTAATGCCATCACCTTGGGAGTTAGGATTTCAACATTTGAATTTGAGGGGAACACAAACATTCCGACTATAGCAGAGTATGTCCCTCCAAAACAGATATGTTGAAGTCCTAACCCCCAGTACTTCAGAATGTGACCTTATTTGGAAATAGAGTCATTGTAGATGTAATTAGTTAAGAGATCATACTAGAGTAGGGTGGACACTTAATCCACTATTACTGTTTTCCTTACAAGAAGACAGTCATCAAGAGTTCGAGACCAGCCTGGCCAACGTGGCGAAATCCCGTCTCAACTGAAAATACAAAAATTACACGGGCGTGGTGGCACACGCCTGTAATCCCAGCTATGTTGGAGGCTAAGGCAGGAGAATCGCTTGAACCCGGGAGACAGAGGTTGCAGTGAGCCAAGATCGCACCCCTGCACTCCAGCCTGGGCGACAGCGTGAAACTCTGTTAAAAAAAAAAAAAAAAAAGAAAGAAAAGAAAAGAAAAAACCTGAAACAGAGTGGGCAAGCAAATTCCCCAAGGTTACAAAGCTAGTTAAATGGCAGAGCCAGGATCTGATGCCAGGCAGGCTGACCTCAGGCTGCAGTGCTCTTACCCAATATACTAAGCAGCTGTTCTAATCAATATTTGCTGGAAAGTTCAATGGATGGATAAATGAATGAATGGATCAATCTGGATTTGGTACCAGAGTAAAAAGTGAAGATGGGTGGGGTGTGATGGCTCATGCCTGCAATTCCAGCACTTTGGGAGGCTAAGGTGGGAGGATTGCTTGAGGCCAGGAGTTCAAGACCAGCCTGGGCAACATGACAAGGCCTCATCGCTATAAAAAAATAAAACAATTAGCTGGGCATGATGCCCTGCACCTGTAGTCCCAGCTACTCGGGAGGCTGAGGTGGGAGGATCACTTGAGCCTGGGGAGATGGAGGCTGCAGTGAACCAGGATCAGGACCCTGCACGGGTTCGATGGCTCATGCCTATAATCCCAGCACTTTGGGAGGCCGAAATGGGTGGATTGCTTGAGTCCAGGAGTTCAAGACCAGCCTGGGCAACATGGAGAAATCCCATCTCTACAAAAATGCAAAAATTAGCCGGGTGCCGGTGATGTGTGCCTGTAGTCCCAGCTACTCAGGGAGCTAAGGTGGGAGGATCACTTGAGCCCAGAGGCAGAGGCTGCAGTAAGCCGAGACCTGTACCACTGCACTCCAGCCTGGGCAACAGAGTGAGACCCCACCTCAAAAAAAAAAAAAAAAAGTGAGGATGACTCCCAAGTGTCTGGCTCAAATGACTTAGTAGATAAGGTATCTCCATTTAGTGAGACAGGAAAAAGACAGGTGACATCAGATTTGCGAGGTGGAGGTTGGAGTCTGGGGAAACAACAAATATGTTCTTGAAATGCTGAGTTTGAATTGCCAAGAAGACAAACAAGTGATGTCCAATAGACTGCTGGACATGTGGGTCTGGAACTCCAGAGAGATGCATGGGTTAGACTTGGGAGCCATCGGTATACTTAATGTCAGGGTTTGAATGAGATCACCAAAGCACAGTGTATAGAAAGAGAAAGCAGTCCACCCAAGACAGAGCCCTGAGGACACTGGAATTCACGAGGCAAGTGAAAGAAAAGGATCCTTTACTTCCTAGCAGAGGGTCTGTCGTGGAAACGACAAGTCAGGTTGTGGTGGCTTGAGGAATGAAAAGAAAATGAATCACAGAGTAAATGTATGTGTTACGGGTGAGAAAGTGACAGAGACGGATTGATGGGCTGTGGCAGAGAATCAGTGTGGAAATGACTGACTAGACATGGTGGTTTGTTGGTTGGAGCCAGCTTGCATCAAATGAGAGCTGATTATTAAATTTCAGAAATGTTGCAAGCTGGTTGTTAGATGTAGCCTTTTTTTTTTTTTTTTTCTGAGACAGAGTTTCTCTCTTGTTGCCCAGGCTGGAGTGCAATGGCGCGATCTCTGCTCACCGCAGTCTCCCGGGTTCAAGTGATTCTCCTGCCTCAGCCTCCTGAGTAGCTGGGATTACAGGCATGTGCCACCAAGCCCAGCTAATTTTGTATTTTTAGTAATGATGGGTTTCTCAGGTCAGGCTTGTCTCAAACTCCCGACCTCAGGTGATCGGCCTGCCTTGGCCTCCCAAAGTGTTGAGGTTATAGGCGTGAGCCACTGTGCCCAGCCAATACAGTCATTATTAAAAATTTAGTTAAAGAGACTTACAATCAAATATAAATTAAATTAATACCAAAGGTCATAATTTCTGAAAACTCTTCACTTCCTAATTATCTTACTAGGCTTTATTGTCTATGCTCTTATACTTAGTGTATCTGTATGGTGGATATACCATAATGACATGCCACTGCACCTCATTTCCCAGCTCTGTGTTCAGTGATGTCAACTGGTAGCCTGAAACTAACCATGGAAATTACCAAATGCTACAAGTCAGAACTTGATTTATTTATTGTTTTATTGATTGTTTAGACTTACGAAAGTAAAGGAGAAAATGTTAGTAATGCGGATTTCACTTAAAAGTGTATCATGTCTGTAGCCATCACATTGTGAACAGAATTTTTAAAAACTGAAGAAATAGTCTTCCAGTATTCAAAACCAGTTACCTGGCCAGGCATGGTGGCTCATTCCTATAATCCCAGCACTTTGGGAGACCAAGGCTGAAGGGTCATTTGAGACTGGAAGTTCAAGATCAGCTTATGCAACAGAGAGAGGCTCTGTCTCTACAAGTAAATTGGCCAGGCATTTGACACACGACTGTAGTCCTAGCTACTTGGAAGGCTGAGATAGGAGGATCCCTTAAGCTCAGGAGTTCGAGGGTACATTGAGCTATAATGGTGCCACTGTGCTCCAGCCTGTGTAACAGAACAAGACCCTGTTTGCAGATGAATGAATTAATTAATAAAATAAAACTATTATCTAGTTCCTCAAAGAAGTCACTCATATCACTAATGAATGAGTGAAGTTCTGACATATATCTTCATTGTTTAACTTCCAAGTCCTTAACATAAAGGCAAATATAAACCAACATTTATGTTGGGTTTGTTAATTGCAACCACAGGTTGCCCAGGACATAAAAATTTGGCCAAAATCAACAAAAGCATTATGTGACAATCAATTGTCTATATTGAATTTATAATACAATGTAATTATGTGTTACATATCCATTATGTCAGTAAAATGTATAGTAAACTAATGTGTATGTATGTATATATGTATACATATACACATATATCTATGTATATACACATATACACATATATCTATGTATATACACATATACACACACACAATTGCTTTTCCCCCCAGACATTATTCAACCTCCTGACAACATAAGAGGCAGAGCAGTCCCACTGCCATGGGAATAGGTCATTAGAGTTAAAGTAGTAAAGGCCTTCAGCACTGAGAGGGCTGGAAGAGGCACAGAATTCATGCAGGATAAAAGAATGACTAAGGGATGTGGGTCTGTAAGGCCCAAGAAACTCCATGCATTGAGTGATGAGAGGACTCCATGCCTTGAGAGAAAGGTAGCAATGAGGATGAGTAGTTGTAACAGCCTGACGATAACTATCTCAAGCTGGTACTACCCAAGAACAATGGTCTGGATGTGACTGCAGGGGGCTGACTCCTTGGTTCTCACTGGCCCATAGTATATGGAGAATGAGTAGTCCCCATTTGTTAGGTCACAGAGAAAGAAGTGTCCTCAGGAGACAACCTGGTCTCAGTTCATAATAATAGCTTCCATTTATTGAATGCAAGGGGACTGTGGTACAGCAGTGTGATCAGAGCTTCTGAGTTAGACATTTCAGGTTAGAATTCAGGCTCGGCCACTTACTATACATGTGAGACTGGGCAGGCTACTTACCTTCTCTGAGCTTTCATGCCCTAGTGTGTAAAACGGAGAAAACATCATGTACCATGCAAAAGACAGTACACTTAAAAAGTAAGCATACAAGATAAAATAAAGGGCATCCAAATAGGAAAATTTCTAATTCCAAATAGGAAATTTCGTTTCTTTGCTGACAATATGATTCTATACCTAGGAAACCCTAAAGACTCTACCAAAAGGCTCCTGGAACTGATAACTTTAGTAAAGTTTCAGGATACAAAATCAACGTACAAAAATCAGTAGCGTTTCTATATACCAATAATGTTCAAGCTGAGAGTCAAATCAAGAACCCAATCCCATTTACAACAGCCACGAAAAAATTGAAATGCCTAGGAAAACCAAAAAGGTGAAAGATCTCTAGAAAAAGAACTACAAACCATTGCTGAAAGAACTCAGGGACAACACAAATAAATGTAAAAATATTACATGCTCATGTATGGGAAGAATCAATATCTTTAAAATGGCCATACTGCCCAAAGCAATTTACAGATTTAACACTATTCCTATCAAACTACCAATGTAATTTTTCACAGAATTAGAAAAAACTATTCTAAAATTCACATAGAACCAAAAAAGAGCCCAAATAGCCAAAACAATCCCAAGCAAAAAAAAAAAAAAAAAAAAAAAAAAAGCCAGAGACATCACACTATCTGACTTCAAACTATACTATAAGGCTAGAGTAAATAAAACAGCATGGTAGTGGTACAAAAACAGATGCATAGACCAATAGAACAGAACAGAGAACCCAGAAATAAAGCCATATACCTACAACCATCTGATCTTTGACAGAGTGGACAAAAGCAAGCAATGGAGAATGGGCTCCCTATTCAATAAACGGTGCTTGGATCACTGGCTAACCATATACAAAAGAATGAAATTAGAACCCCATCTTTCACCATATACAAAAATCAACTCAAGATGGATTAAAGATTTAAATGTAAGATCTCAAACTATAAAATCCTGGAAGAAAACCCAGGAAATATCCTTCTCAACATCAGCCTTGGCAAAGAATTTTTAGCTAATTCCTCACGAGCAATTGCAACAAAAACAAAAATGGACAAGTGGGACCTAATTAAACTAAGGAGCTTCTGCACAGCAAAAGAAACTCTCAACAGAGCAAACAGGCAACCTACAAAATGGGAGAAAATATTTGCAAACTATGCATCCGACAAAAATCTAATATCCAGAATCTATAAGGAACTTAACAAGCAAAAACAAAATAATCCCACTAAAAAATGGGCAAAGGGGCCGGGCACAATGGCTCACACCTGTAATTTCATTACTTTGGGAGGCCAAAGTGGGAGGATTGCTTGAGACCAGGAGTTCGAGACTAGCCTGGGCAACAGGGCAAGGCTCTGTCTCTACAAAACATTTAAAAATTAGCGGGGCATGGTGGTGTGCACCTGTGGTCCCAACTCTACTTGAGAGGCTGAGGCAGGAGGATCACTTGAGCCCAGGAGGTCGAGGCTGCAATGAGCCATGTTCGTGCTACCGCACTCAAGCCTGGTTGAAAGAGTGAGACCCTGTCCCAAAAAAAAAAAAAAGAAGAAGAAGAGGGCAAAGGACATGAACAGATACTTCTCAAAAGAAGACATACAAGTGGCCAACAAACATGAAAAATTGCTCATCACCACTAATCATCAGAGAAATGCAAATCAAAATCACAATGAGATGCCATCTCACACCAGTCGGAATGGTTATTATCAAAAAGTCAAATAATAACAGATGCTGGTGAGGCTGCAGAGAAAAGGGAATGCTTGTACACTATTGGTGAGAATCTAAATTAGTTCAGCCACTGTGAAAAGCAGTTTGGAGATTTCTCACATAACTTAAAACAGAGCTATCATTCAACCCAGCAATTCCATTTCTGGGTATATACTCAAAAGAAAATAAATTATTCTACCAAAAAGACACATGCATTCATATGTTCATCATAGCACTGTTCACAATAGCAAAGACATGGAATCAACCTAGGTGCCCATCAACAGTGGATTGGATAAGGAAAAGTAGTACATATACACCATGGAATACTATGCAGCCATAAAAAAAGAACAAAATCATGTCCTTTGCAGCAACATAGATACAGCCAGAGGCCAATATCCTAAGCAAATGAATGCAGGAAAAGGAAACCAAATACCACGTGTTCTTGCTTATAAGTGGGAGCTAAATACTGGGTACTCATGAACATAAAGATGAAAACAGCCTGGGCACAGTGGTTCATGCCTGTAATCCCAGCACTTTGGGAGATCGAGGCGGGCGGATCACCTAAGGTCAGGAGTTTGAGACCAGCCTGGCCAATATGGTGAAAATCCGTCTCTACTCAAAATACTAAAAATTAGCTGGGCATGATGGTGCACGCCTATAGTCCCAGCTACCTGGGAGACTGAGACATGAGAATCACTTGAACCCAGGAGGGCGGAGTTTGCAGTGAGCCGAGATCGTGCCACCACACTCCAGCCTGGGTGACAAAGTGAGATTCCATCTAAAAAAAAAAATTTTTTTTAATAATAATAAAGATGAGAACAATAGGGCAGGTGCAGTGACTGACACTTGTAATTCCAGCACTTTGGGAGGCCTAGGCGGGCAGATCACAAGGTCAGGAGTTTGAGACCAGCCTGGCCAACATGGTGAAACCCCGTATCTACTAAAAATACAAAAATTAGTGGTGGGCGCCTGTAATCCCAGCTACTTGGAAGGCTGAGGCATGAGAATCACTTAACCCAGGAGGCGGAGCTTGCAGTGAGCCGAGATCTCGCCACTGCACTCCAGCCTGGGCGACAGAGCGAGACTCTGTCTCAAAAAAAAAAAAAAGTGCTATCTCAGAACATGAAATAATTAAAAAGTCTTCTGTAGTACAAACACACATAACACCTGGGCAAATTATTGCAAAAAGTAGAAAAAATACAAGTTTAGCTCATCCTTCATCACCGATAAAAAAAATTGATAAGTTCAAAGGCCATCTCCTCTTCCCTATTTTCTGTCTCATCCCATAATTTTTAAATTTCAAGAGGACTTGTAGTAATGAATATAGGTGCTATAAATTAATCTAAACATGATTCAACTCTTTAATTTATGTATTCATGAAAATTTTACCTGTTATCAATCTTAGGGTTCCAGGTGTTAATGGCAATTCTAAACGAAAGTCAAATATAATCATTTGCATAAAAGCATTAAAGATGATTAATTAGTATTTTCATGCAGCTGTGATCTATTCTGTGCTTTTAGAGCTGAAAATTTTTTACCAAAAACATTTACCTATGCTAATCTACAGGAAATTGCAGAACATTCTCTAGTTTTCTGTGTACAGCCACATTTACAGCATTTTCATAACTGGGGTCATATTTCATATTTCCTGACTTTAAAAGGCATCACAATTCTACACCCTTGAAAATTAGGTTGGTTTCCACACCATTCCTTGAATATTTATGTGTTCAGTTCCAAAAGGATGATAGTGATTAAATGTACTGGTGTTAACAAATTCCCATTTTTGTGTTTTGCATGATTTGGAGAATATGTATATTCCAGTTTCAAGGAGCCTAAACTTGAGGTGTCCTTAAAACTCAGTCACAAGACTTAGGTAGAAAAGTGTTTTCAGAGAAATGATTTATCTGTGCTGAATAAAAGCTGTAGCACTGGCAGCTCAGATCTAGCTGTGATTGCTAAAGCATGTCCAGGCTGGTTATCTAATGCCTCTGCAGGAATTTAGGCCACACATTAATGCACTGAAGATAAAATCAATTTGAAAATTTCTTAAATCAAATGCCAATCCTGGTATAATACTCGATGTGCAGGAGAACCAGCCAACAGTAATAGGAAGCCAATTACAGACTATAAACCACTCTGCTCAAATGTCCTGGTTTGTTACTGACAGGGCCCATTACACACAGTTTGCATAAGTTAAATCCACTGATGAGATAGAACTGCTATATGCACACATGCATGTGTGCGTGTCCCAGCTGCACCTAACATAAAGATGCAACTCAATTAACAGGAACGCTTATCGAGTGCAAAAATTCACAGCAACATCCTGAACATGAGATCCCCAAGAAACATCTTCCCGTTCCTCCACAGCAGTGCAACTGAGCAGTGAAGCATTGGTTTTAAAATCAGCCCCAGATTCTTTTTTCTTTTCTTTTCTTTTTTTTTTTTTTTTTTTTTTTTGAGATAGAGTTTTACTCTGTGGTCCAGGCTGGAGTGCAGTGGCACAATCTCAGCTCACTGCAACCTCCACCTCCCAGGTTCGAGTGATTCTCCCACTTCAGCCTCCAGAGTAGCTGGGATTACAGGTGCCTGCCACCATGCCCAGATAATAATTTTTTGTATTTTTAGTAGAGACAGAGTTTCATCATTTTGGCCAGGCTGGTCTCGAACTCCTGACCTCAGGTGATCCACCTGTCTTGGCCTCCCAAAGTGCTGAGATTACAGGTGTGAGCCACCGCACCCGGTCCAGGCCCAGATTCTAATACTGCCCCTGCCACCCACTTGCTATTACTTCACCTCCTGATTTTCTCATTTATAAAATGTGATTAGCAATGAGGTCTATGTAGTAGCCTATGAAGATTAAATTAGGTCATTCTTATGAAATTCTAAGAACAGTAGTACTCAACAGATGATGGCCAGTATTATCATTTTGTTTCTCTATCTCTTTGACTGCCAGACCCCAAAATAGCAAAGGAAAAAGAAGTAATATGGCTAATATCACACTTCTGTCAACCTGTTTGGGGTGGTTAGCAGGGTTGCAAGTAGTGAAGAAGACTCTATTTACTTTCATTTGCAAGTGTGATCTGTGAAGAAAATAAGAGCTAAGGGTGGTTTTACAAATATTTCCCATGGCCAGATATCCCTGTAAGTTAATCCTTTGAAATTAGCATGTAGGCCAGGCACGGTGGCTCACACCTATAATCCCAGCACTTTGGGAGGTCAAGGTGGGCGGATCACGAGGTCAGGAGATCAAGACCACCCTGGTTAACACGGTGAAACCCCGTCTCTACTAAAAATACAAAAAATTAGCCAGGTGTGGTGGTGGGCGCCTGTAGTCCCAGCTACTCGGGAGGCTGAGGCAGGAGAATGGCGGGAACCCGGGAGGCAGAGCTTGCAGTGAGCCAAGAACGTGCCTCTGCACTCCAGCCTGGGCAACAGAATGAGAGTCCATCTCAAAAAAGAAAGAGAGAGAGAGAGAAAGTGAGAGAGAGAGAGAGAAAAGGGAAGGGAAGGGAAGGGGAAGGGGAAGGGAAAGGGGAAGGGGAAGGGGAAGGAGAAGAGGAGGGAAGAAATTAGCATGTAGATATGCTGGCTACCTTTTCATGTAGATCTGGGAGCCGGTGGCTAAAAGGAAAGAGTCTCCTACCCCATCTGCTGCTCCCTTAGTTAAGGCCCCAACACTTCTGTCCTGAACTGCTGCAACTACCATCCACCCACCATCCATAAATGGTCTCTCAGCTTCTAGTCTCTCCAATTCATTCTCATTCATTCAGCTGATTATTGTTGCATGCATAGTACAAATCAGGAACTGGTTTGTACTATAACAGGTATGGTCTCTAATTTAAGGAGCTCCTTGAATAACTTTCTGAGCATAGATCTGAGCATGTAACTGCTGTGCTTACCAACCTTCATGGCTCCCCACCGCCCAAAGCAGATTCACAACTAGAGACTGATTCAGAATGATCTGGGTGGTACCTGGACATGGACATTTTAAATAAACCACATAGTTGAATCTGATGTCTTCTCCAGATTGAGAAATGATCAATAAAGTTTCAAATTTCTTTCTTTCTGCAACATTTGCCTCCTGGGCTCAAGCAATCCTCCCATCTCAGCCTCCCGAGTAGTTGGGACTACAGGTATGCACCACCATGCCTGGCTAATTTTTGTATTTTCTGTAGAGATGGGGTTTCACCATGTCGGCCAGGTTGGTCTCAAACTCCTGAGCTCAAGCGACTCGCCTGCCTCAGCCTCCCAAAGTGCTGTGATTACAGGTGTGAGCCACCGCGCCTGGCCTCAACCTTCTTAACATGATACATAACTCTCTGCAATATGACCCCAACGACCTTCCCAGCCTCATCAAATCAACACAATTTGGTCTCTATCTAAGTTTATTCTTCACTCCTTGCTATGTTCCAACCATAAAACCCACACTGATGTTCCTTGAACGCACTAAGCCTATTCTTTCAACTTTGCACGTACTGCTACACATACTGTGTGGGAAGTGCTTCCAGTATCTTCTCATAGCATTTGCACACAGCAGGCTCCTTTTACCTTCCACAGACTTTCCCCAACCACTCCTATCACATATAACCCCAGTCACTTTACCTGTTTTATTTTCTTCCTGTCTTTGTCGCACTGATCACCATCTGAAAATAGATTATTAATTGGTGTACCTGTTTATTCTCTATCTTCTCCAGTAGAATGTAAGCCCTACCAGGGCAGAGCGTGTTTCTTGCTTCCCACTATACCCTCAGTGCCTAGAATAGTGTATAGGATGTAGCATAAATCACCACTCTACCTATAGGAGCTTTAGTCACAGCATTTAACATGCTATTTGTATAATCCCTTCTAGTCAAGGCTCTCTTGGTTATTTATTTATTTATTTATTTTTTTTTGAGACGGAGTCTCGCTGTGTCTCCCAGGCTGGAGTGCAGTGGCGTGATCTCGGCTCACTGCAAGCTCCGCCTCCCGGGTTCACGCCATTCTCCCGCCTCAGCCTCCCAAGTAGCTGAGACTACAGGCGCCCGCCACCACGCCCGGCTATTTCTTGGTTATTAAGAAACTGACTCGACCGGGTGCTGTGGCTCATGCCTGTAATCCCAGCACTTTGGAAGGCAGAGGCGGGCGGATCACCCAAGGTCAGGAGTTCGAGACCAGCCTCAACATGGAGAAGCCCCGTCTCTACTAAAAATACAAAATTAGCCGGGCGTGGTGGTGTATGCCTGTAATCCCAGCTACTAGGGAGACTGAAGCAGGAGAATTGCTTGAACCTGGGAGGCGGAGGTTGCAGTGAGCCAAGATTGTGCCATTGCACTCTAGTCTGGGCAACGAGAGTGAAACTCTGTCTCAAAAAAAAAAAAAAAAAAAAAGACTCAAGCTATTTTAAACAAGGGGCAAGGGAAGGGACAGAAACCATCAAAAGGACTTCAGGGGAGGACATGCAGCTGGGCTTTATGAAAAATAACTCTGAATTCAGGGGCATTGCTTCCCTAATCCCAGGCCACAGTCTCTTCTCTCTTCTCCCCTGGGCTGCTTCTCCATCCTCCTTCTTCTGTCCTTTGTCTACTCATCTCACATATGACCCAATATACACAATGGCCCTACTGGCCCCTCACATCCAAGAGTCTACCTCAGTTGAAATTGAGAATCTGGGCTGGGCGCAGTGGCTCACACCTGTAATCTCAGCACTCTAGGAGGCTGAGGCAGGTGGATCACTTGAGGTCAGGAGTTCGAGACCAGCCTGGCCAACATGGTGAAACCTCATCTCTACTAAAAATACAAAAAAAAAAAAAAAAAAAGCCAGGTGTGGTGGCATACGCCTGTAGTCCCAGCTACTTGGGAGGCTGAGGCAGGAGAATCGCTTGAACCCGGGAGGCGGAGGTTGCAGTGAGCAGAGATCATGCAACCGCACTCCTGCCTGGGCAACAGAGCAAGACTCCATCTCAAAAAAGAAAAAAAAAAAAAAAAAAGAAAAAGAAAAAAAGAAATTGAGAATCTTCTGGCCAATGTCAGCAGTTGGGTCAACTGTCTATCCCTGATCCAATCATCTGTGGCCTTGCGGGTAGACGGGGAGGCACAAGGAAGGAGTGTCTAGCATCTCTTCTAGTCTGATGACAACCAAACCTGCCTAGCACAAATCCAAACCCTCCAAAGAGACCAAATCTTGCCCCTTCTCCCCAACATACTATGCTCTTTCATACTTCCACTTGTATTATTTCCTCGACCTGAAATGTACTGTCCCCACATCAACCTTTCTTTGTAAGTGTACAACTTAGCAGCATTTAATACCGTCACACTGTTATGCAACCATCACCACTGTCTAATTCCAGAACACTTTGATCACCACAGAAAGAAACCCTGTCCCCGCCCTAGCCCATGCAACCATAATGTCTTCATTTCCCTTGTATATACCTAGAATTGAATACTGGACATATTGGAATTGCTGGGTCATATGGCAAGTGTTTAACTTTTTGAGAAACTGCTCAACTGTTTTTCAAAAGTGACTGCACCATCGCTTTATATCATTACCCGCAATGTATGAAGGTTCCAATTTCTTCGTACCCTTCCCAAGACTTGTTATTGCCCATCTTTTTTACGATAGCCATTCTGATGGATGGAACGTGCTATCTCATTGTATATCAACCTTTTCTATCTCATCCTTCAAAATCCAGCTCAAACATGCCCACTGCAGCATCTCCTGATGTGCTCCCGGGCAGTTTTAGTTACTCCCTAGTGTCATAGTACCATCATCAGTCTGTCTCTATCTGTACCCATTCATTCAGTATCCACTGAGTACCTGCTGCATGCCAAGCACTATTTGAGGTGCTGAAGATATGGTGAATGAAACACAAAACAAAATACAGCTATGCCTTTGTTAAGCTATATTTTGGTGGGGGAAACATATAATCAAAAAGTTGAGGCCGGGCACGGTGGCTCACGCCTGTAATCCCAGCACTTTGGGAGGCTGAGGCAGGCAGATCACATGAGGTCAGGAGTTTGAGACCAGCCTGATCAACATGGAGAAACCCTGTCTCTACTAAGAATACAAAATTAGCCGGATGTGATGGCACATGCCTGTAATCCCAGCTACTCAGGAGAATTGCTTGAACCCAGGAGGTGGAGGTTGCAGTGAGCTGAGATTGCACCATTGCACTCCAGCCTGGCAACAAGAGTGAAATTTAAAAAAAAAAAAAAAAAAAAGGTTATGAGATGGTATTATAGAGGACAGTAAAGCATAGCAGGACAAATAGGGTGGTCATGGAAAGCTTCATTCAAGCTAACATTTCAGCAGGGACTGAAGTTAAGTTTCAACTATACACATCAGTGAGAGATGACAGGGAGGTACTGGATATGGGTCTAGAGTCCAGAGAGTAGAGTCCAGGGAGATAGAACAGAAGTGTAGAAGCTAATGAGGAACCAGAAACCCAAACTGAGGTGTGGTCACTCAACTAGGTGAAAACTCAGGAGTGTGGTGTTCTAGAGGCAAAAACCTGCATTCGTTTTCTATTGGTGCTATAATAAATTATCACAAACATTGTGGCTTAAAACAACACAAATTTATTCTACAGTTCTGTAGAAATCCTACATGCAACCAAAATCAAGGTGTTAGCAGGCTAAGTTCCTTCTTGGAGGCTGTAGGGAGAATCTATTGTCTTGCCTTCTCCAGGTTCGAGGCTGCCATCACTCCTTGGCTCCTGGCCCCTTCCCTCTACCTTCAAATAATCTCTGATCCTTCTATCCTAGACACATCTCCCTCTGACCTCAGCTAGGAAAGGTTCTCTGTTTTTGCCGACCCATGCTATTAGATCAGGCCTACCAAGATAATCCAGGATATTCTTCCCATCTCAAAATTGTGAACTTAATCACACCCACAAAGTCCCTTTGACATGCAGGATAACATTCACATGTTCCAGGGATTTAGAACCTGGACATTTTGGGGGGTTTAGGGGAGAAAGGCATTATTTTCCTACATGCAAATGAAGCATTTCAAAGAGGAAGTGGTCAACTGTACCATATGCTGACATATCAAAGAAGTTATGAAGGTGGGCACAGTGGCTCATACTCATAATCTCAGCACCCTGGGAGGCTGAGGCAGGGGGATCATTTGAGACCAGGAGTTCAAGACCAGCCTGGGCAACATAAAAAGACTATGTTTTGGCCAGGCACGGCAGCTCACGCCTGTAATCCCAGCACTTTGGGAGGCCGAGGCGGAGGGATCACTTGAGGTCAGGAGTTCGAGACCAGCCTGGCCAACATGGTGAAACCCCATCTCTACTAAAAATACAAAACTTAGCTGGGCATGGTGGCATGTGCCTGTAGTCCCAGCTACTCAAGAGGCTGAGGCAGGAGAATAACTTAAACCCGGGAGGTAGAGATTGCAGTAAGCCGAGATCGCGCCACTGCACTCCAGCCTGGGCCACAGAGCAAGACTATCTCAAAAAAAAAAAAAAAAAAAAAAAAAAAAAAAAAAAAAAAAAAAAGCTGTGAAGACTAAGTCTCTCCAAAAAAAAAAAAAAAAAAAAAAAATTATTTTATTTTTGGAGACAGAGTTTCGCTCTTGTTGCCCAGGCTGGAGTGCAATGGCATGATTCTCCTGCCTCAGCCTCCGGAGTAGCTGGGACTACAGGCATGCATCACCATGCCCAGCTAATTTTGTATTTTTAGAAGAGACGGGGTTTCACCATGTTGGCCAGGCTGATCTCGAACTCCTGGCCTCAGGTGATCTGCCCGCCTCGGCCTCCAAAAGTGCTGGGATTACAGGCGTGAGCCACCATGCCCAACCAAAAAATTTTAATTAGCTGGGCACTGTGACATGCACCTGTAGTCCTAGCTACTCAGGAGGCTGAGGTAGGATCGCTTGAGCCCAAGAGTTCAAGGTTACAGTGAGCTATGATCATGCCATTAGACTTCAGCCTGGGTGACAAAACAAGACCCTCAAAAAAAAGTTGTGAGAATTGACCATTGGGGTGATCCTTTTGTTTTGTTTTGTTTTTTGAGACTGTCTCACTCTGTTGCCCAGGTTGGAGTGCAGAGGCACAATTTTGGCTCACCGCAACCTCTGCCTCCCAGGTTCAAGCGATTCTCGTGCCTCAGTCACCCAGAGTAGCTGGGATTACAGGCATGTGCCACCACATCCAGCTAATTTTGTATTTTTAGTAGAGACAGGGTTTCACGATGTTGGGCAGGCTGGTCTTGAACTCCTGGCCTCACGTGATCTGCCTGCCTTGGCCTCCCAAAGTGCAGGCATGAGCCACTGCACCCAGCCTCTGGTGATCTTTACACGGGCTGTTCCTGTGGAGTCAAAATGCTCCTTGGTGCGAGCTCAAAAGAAAGAAGTACAGAGTATAGTTAGATAGCTCTCAAGTTGTACTAGAGAAGAGCAAAGAAAGGGGATGGTAGCTGAAGAGGCAGATGTGGGGTCAAACAAGGATTTCTTTTAATATGGAAGAAATACTAGCATGTTCATAGGCTCATGGGAATGATCTAGTAGGGGGAAAAGTTAATGAGCAGGACAGAGAAGGAAAATGGCTACACATCAGGGCTCTTTGAACAGGTAAGGGATGGAATTTAGCACACAAGTGAAAGAGCTTGCCTTAAATAGGGCAAGGACGGGCCAGGCAGTGGCTCATGCCTGTAATCCCAGCACTTTGGGAGGCCGAGGTGGGCGGATCACGAGGTCAGGAGTTTGAGACCAGCCTGGCCAATATGGTGAAACCCCGTCTCTACTAAAAATACAAAAATTAGCTGGGCTTGGTGGCACATGCCTATAATCCCTGCTTCTCAGGAGGCTGAGGCAGGAGAATCACTTGCTCCCAGGAGGAAGTTGCGGTAAGCTGAGATTGTGCAGTAAGCTGAGATTGCGCCACTGCACTCCAGCCTGGGTGACAGAGCAAGACTGTCTCAAAAAAAAAAAAAAAAAAAATAGGGCAAGGACAGTCTGTCTATAGCAACTAGAAGAAAGACAGTAGCACAGATGCAGGTGGGTGAGTAGATGTGATGGTAGGAGCCTGTGAAAATTTTATTTCTAAGTTTAAAAAAACTCATAAGCTGAGAGAATGGCAAAGCTGTTAAAAATTTAAGAGGAAGTGTAAATGGGATAATGTACTAGGATTGAGAGGTTTTGAGGCCCATGTGAGGTCATAGCTTTATTTTTCAAGGCAGGGTCTCACTATGTTGCCCAGGATGCCGTGCAGTGGCTGTTCACAGGCACAATCATTTCACAACGTAGCTCAAACTCCTGGGCTCAAGTGATTCTCCTGCCTCAGCCTCCTGAGTAACTTGAGACTTACTAGGTGCACACCACCTGGCCCCAGGAGGTCATGACCTTAGAGAGACTGAAACAGCATGTTCAGTTGTGTAAGTACTTAAGTGAACAGAAAGTGAAGTACCGAACTTAACCAAAAATGGAGTTTAGCCAGGGAAGTACAATGAAACAAGAGATGGGGCAAGGCTGAAAAGCTGAGTGATTGCCACAATGAATCAGAGTCTAAGCTAGGTAATGAGGGACATGAAAAGGTAAAGAAGTAAAGACAAGTGACAGGATCAATGAATTCTGAGACTGGTCTCACTGTCACCCAGGATGAAGTGCAGTGGCCCAGTATCAGGTCACTGCAACCTCCCATGTTCAAGCAATCCTCTCACTTCAGCCTCCCAAGTAGCTGGGACTGTGGTCCAGATGGTAGTGCGCCACCACACCCGGTTAGTTTCTGTATTTTTTGTCAAGTCGGGGTTTGGCCATGTTGCCCAGGCTGTGGATCAATGAACTATAAATATCATTACTATAACCACCCACTGTAACTGTTTTATGTCTACATATCTGACGCCCCCTCCAGACTGAGGTCCTCCAAAGTGAAATGAGTGTCGCATCTTTTCCTAGTATCTGAGCATGTTGTTAGTTGGGTGGATGGATGCTTACCCATAGTGAAAGGGAAATTCCACACTCCCAAGTTCTGATATATTAATATAGAGTTGTTACTTCCTCATTGTTCTTTAATACCAATTCAAGTACAAAGTTGCAATGCTCCACCAAAATCTATGGTATAAATAAGCTGGGTGCAGTGACAGGCTACTCAGGATGACCACAGTACGCGATGATTGAGTCTGTGAATAGCCACTGCACTCCAGTCTGGGAAGCACTGCATGACTCTGTCTCTAAAAAATAATCATCTATGGTATAAACCAAGCCTTTGACAAGATGCTGAATTCCTACAGGGTTATATACAAGAACTGAACCAGAAAATGTACTAGATGTATCCCAGCTATGGTTAAGTTGGCTCTTACTAACACCTCAGTGACATAAAATCTTTGAATTTCCAAGCCTCTAACTATTTTACCTCCTTGCAGTAAACTAGCAGGACCCAAAACAGTCCTTGAGAATAGCAGGCAAAGAACGGGGAACACATATAAGTGACATTTTGTTTTTGTTTTTTTGAGACAGGGTCTCTGTCACCAAGGCTGGAGTACAGTGGCATGATCATAGCTCACTACAGCCTCAACCTCCTGGGGTCAAGTGTTCTTCCCACCTCCGCCTCCCAAGTAGCTGAGACTGCAGGTACACACCACCATGCCCAGCTAATTATTAAAAACTTTTTGTAGAGATGGACTCACCACGTTACCCAGGCTGGTCTTGAACCCCTGGGCTCAAGTGATCCGCCTGCCTTGGCCTCCCCAAGTACTGGGATTATAGGCATGAGCCACTGCGCCCAGCCTAAACTCTGCTTTATAAGCACAGACATAAACTCATGAGGATGGAGGGAAAAAATGCACAAAGAGCGTGTAAAATACGTTTTATTGTTCTTTAAAAGGGTTCAGGGTTTGGTTTTAAATCAGGCTGCACACCTTTCAAATCAATCTGACATCTCTATGTCAAACTGGCTTCAGCTAGCAATACTTCATTAAATCCAAAAGAAAAAAATTGCTTTAATTTTAATGAAAAAAAAAATCCAGTTTTAAGAACAATTAACATTAGTCTTTAAAACAAAATGAGGGCTAATGTTTCATGTTGCTTTATACATCCTTCTCCTCAATACAGAACCAGGAATGTAATTTTCCTAACTCAGGCAGGCACTGATACTGATGGACACTGCGCGCGCACGCACGCGCGCACACACACACACACACACACACACACACACGCCCTCCCGGCAAACAACAAAATTCAGAGTGTGTCAAAGGGAAAAGGTTTGTTATTGTATTGATCAAAACCCAGTGGAGTCAACACCATCTATCTTAGCAGGTATGCTGTTTTGATCTTGAGTCTATATTAATGGAATCTATTGTTGTGTTCTGAAATAAAGAATTTTGGATATACTATTATGTTTTAAAGTCCTATAAACAATTTCAAAAAGCATTATTTTGTTTTGTTTTCTGGGATGGGAGAGGAGAGAATCTACAGATTTGCATTTAGTTAAAAATCAAAACTCCAGCAATAGGAAATAGGCAGTTCACATAGCCGGCCAACATTTGAGGTATCATCAGTGTGAGACAAGGTCCCGGTCTGTTCCTACTGGCCTAGCTGACACTAACAAAATGGGAGGCTTATGGCTCTGCACAGCAAATTCCAGCAGGACAAGATGACTTTAAGCCTGTATTCAGAGCCTTAGAAGCAGGGCACTACTGAGTATGTAATATTTAGAGGAGAAAATAGTGCAAGAGCCCCTGATGGTGCCCCTCTACCTGCTTTGTCCATGCAGCCTGATCGTAACTGCCTTCCACAAAGGAGCAGAAAAACAGCTTTTCTAGATCAGTACGCTAAACCCAGCAAACAATCTGCAAAAATGGTACTACACCGCTTCACAAGCAACACAGTCCCTTCGCTACTCACTGGGTTGTGCGATGTCTCTCTTCTACCCTGTTATGGCCTGTGGACACATGCTCACTAGGCATCATTGTTGGTTTTAAACCAGGGATTTTTTTTTTTTTTTTTTTTAAATCTCAAAAGAACCTAGTAATAACAAGGCAATCAGTGGTTAAACTGAACTTTACACATAGGGGGCAGTTTGGAAAACACACACCACAAGCATTTCTCAAGTCGAAAATATGTGAATTTGCTGCTACTCCTTTGATGGTTCCTGAAAATTCAGAGTACAAGTCCTAAAATAAAAATTTTAAGCTACCAGCATTCTCTGATACTAGACAGAAAATCAGAGTAACGCTACAGCCCACAATTCTACAGGGTGTAGAAAGTACGCTCACTCCCTGGACATCTTTATTGATGGCCTGGAGTCCTCCCTTTTAGAAGACAAGTTTCTGGGATATCCACTTAGTTTCACTGGTTAGGGAAGAGAAGAATTTGACTCAGCTAAGTTGAGAAGAGACTCCTCTTAAAATGCCGACTTAATTTCCCCACTAATTTATCAAAATAAAAACAAAACAAAAGGCTCTTGGCTACTTTGCCTAGTATTAGATAGGGTTTTGAGAAAAAGAAACTAACATGAACACCCTTTCATCAGTAAAGACTAAAAACCACCTGGATCATATAATATATATATGTGTCACTGTTTTTTTTTTTTTTTTTTGGTGTTTTTTTTTTTTTATCTAAAAGTGCCCAGGTGGGCTTAAGGCTGCCAGACTGCACGCACATCTACAGCAACAAGGGCTTCTATTCCATCTACAACTTGGATCAGGGGGAAAAGGGAGGTGTAGGAGAGAAAGGAAAAAAGAGGGGAAAAATATACCACCACCCCTCCCCCACAAAAAAAGGGAAAAAAATCCCACCACAGGGAGATCTAGTGCCAAGCATAATGGAAGAGTGTGCTCCCCAAAAAGATGGTTCTGCACAGGCTAATGTTCTGCTGGTTTTCCTTAGAGACCTATTTTGAAAAAGTTTAAAAAGACAGGAGACTTCAAAATAATTCAATCCTGGCAGAAATTCAAACTCCAAAACTAGGAGCAAAATCATCCTTCACTGAATTAATTCCTTTTCTCTTTCTCTTTTCTTAAACATTTTATTCATTTTATAGAGAGATTTCTTTTTTGTTTGCTTTTGTTCCAATCATTAGGAGAGTGGTTGAGGAGTACTGAATCCATCACTACTTTGATGACACAGGTAAGATTCCAGATTCACATTTCCAGGTACCAAGAGTTCCCTCTAAATGCCACAATCAAGTAAGCCTTCGTTTACATGTCTTTCTACTGAACACAGCAATGCCCATTGGTATCTCTGAAGCGTAATCGCATCTTAGGTCGGTATTTCTCCAAGTAAAGCAGCTGTTTGGAATTGAACGCTCCCCTTCTTTTTCTGAAAATACAAGAATGGCAAACTTTATCATGTAAAAAAAGGCTGTCTGATTCACTGAAATGCATTATTTACATCCGAAGGCCTTTCTAATTCCACACAGCTGAAAACCAGCGTATTTCCCATACTACAACACTTCTTAAAGAGATAAGTTGCAACGTGAACTTTCTAAGTCCTCCTAGAAGGAATAGAAGAATTTTTCTTGCTGACTATCATTATAGTCTATTAACCATTTAATAAAGATCAGAATAGTTTATCCAGCAACATCTGACTACATTCTTCCAATTAGATTGATGTATTCTTCAGATTAGAGTTGGTAGCAAGTTTTTAATTTAGGATGCTAAAAAATAATATTCAGATGAAGAAACAGGTTCAAGACATACACAGATAGCATTCCTTGAAATATGTTACCTTCCTAGCCGCTACCATATATTTCATGCTCTGTCGCAAATAGTCTTTTCTTTCGTTTTCTTTTTTTAAAGGAAGGGTCGAAAGGGAAAAGGCAAGACAAAAATTGTCAAAGAATTCTGCATAACAAAATAGCATGACTCGTTATTTCAGATCAATGTCAAGATCCTGCATCCTGATTCTGTCCCTGAATAGATCACTTAAGAGTCCCAGATGAGGCCAGGCGTGATGGCTCATGCCTATAATCCCAGCACTTTGGGAGGCCGAGGTGGGCAGATCATGAAGTCAGGAGATTGAGACCATCCTGGCCAACATGGTGAAACCCCCGTCTCTACTAAAAATATAAAAATTAGCTGGGCATGGTGGTGCGCACCTGTAGTCCCAGCTACCTGGGAGGCTGAGGCAGGAGAATCGCTTGAACCCAGGAGGCAGAGGCTACAGTGAGCCGAGATCGAGCCACGGCACTCCAGCCTGAGCAACAGAGCGAGACTCCATCTCAAAAACAAAAAAGAGTCCCAGGTGATTAACTGTTCCTCTACACGTTCTTCTTGCCTCCTCCTAATAGAGAATTGTATTTGGAAGGTATTTGGAATATATTAAAAGGGCCATTTTCGAGATTCCTAGATACTCAAACAATATACTGGACACAGTCTATAATGTCCAAATTAGAAAACTTTTTAAATCTGGAAACCAGCTGTACTGAGTCTCTATCACCTGCTCTAAATTTTTTACTTCTTCAAATAATACTTTAAGCCAAAAAAAGCAAATTATCTCATACTATAAATGAATATCGCTTCCATAATTCCTTCCTCATGCATGATCTTGCTTTCTGTGTTTCTGAACACAAAACTTCATACTCACTGTCTTATAAACTGAACCGCATCTTCGTACTTCATTCCACATTCAATCAAAGCAAGTGCAACCAGCACAGGTGCCCTGCAGAAAGAAACCCATATGTAAGTATTTGTAAGTCTTGGAATGAAGGATTTTAAAAAACCTGTAACTGCATATTACCAATGCAATACATGAGCTTTCTTTTTCCTGTATACTAAAGTAGCTGGTATCTGCCTAATATAGTAAATATATCTCATCATCATAAATTCTATGATTTTTTTTTTTTTGGTGGTGGGGGGGGGGGACAGACGGACAGGGTCTCGCTCTATCACCCAGGCCAGAATGCAGTGGCACAATCATGGCTCACTGCAACCTCGACCTCCCAAGACTCAGGTGGATCCTCTGGCCTCAGTCCCTCAAGTAGCTGGGACTATAGGTGCCCGCCACCATGCCCAGCTAATTTTTGTATTTTTAGTAGTTAGTAGAGATGGGGTTTCTCCATGTTACCCAGTCTGCTCTTGAACTCCTAGGCTCAAGCAATCTGCCTGCCTCCACCTCCCAAAGTGCTGGGATTACAGGTGTGAACCACAGTGCCTAGCCTGATTATCTACTTTTAGTAAAGCACAAAATTCTAAACCTTAAGAGATCTTCACTCTTTAAAACATCACATTATGTATCAAATTTTCTCATCACTAGATATTATCAAAAATCCTTCATTGGTCTTTAGCCATTATCACAGTAAAATAAATGGCCAAACATATTACGTATCTCCAGTGTGTCAGAATTTTCATTACCAATTGATTTTAATATTTCCTTATCAAATGCTAAAAAGGTGCTAGACTTTTTCAAGTAAATCCTTTTGATGAGCTAGGAAAATGCCCAAGAATTGATGACTAGGAAAAGTTCTATCTTTTTAAAAAATTTTAACAAAGGAAATGATGTTTTTATAAAGCCCAATACAGTGCACCAATTTTGGAATACCTAAAACTAGGATAGCTACTAGTTATAAAACTGTCAAGTCAAGTTACAACATTATCTTCAATGGTCAGTATAAGGACTAAAACTTCTAACCTTATGAACGAACAGTACCACACTACAAAAAAGGAAAATAGCAAACAAAAGGGCAGAGCAGAACTAACAGCCTGAGTCACCACCACCTTGAGGCAATGGCAGCCTACACTAATGTTCTGAGTCAAAGTGTGCATCCTAAATTGGCATTTAATCTGCCGTTGATGACAGCATTGCAACACCATTCCAAGCAATGCTCAGGGGAAAAGGTTTTAAGATCAAAGTCAATTCTTGCCCATACATCTCCTTTCAAGAGTTCAGATATCTGTTCTCTACCTATTAACTTCCCATTCATCTCAGTACAAAATTACCCATGTATAGATTCATCAAACTCTAAAATTATTTTAATTTTGTTGCCTATTTCAGTGACCTGAACTTTTTTTTTTTTTTTTTTGAGACGGAGTCTCGCTCTGTCGCCCAGGCTGGAGTGCAGTGGCGCGATCTCGGCTCACTGCAAGCTCCGCCTCCTGGGTTTACGCCATTCTCCTGCCTCAGCCTCCTGAGTAGCTGGGACTACAGGCGCCCGCCACTGCGCCCGGCTAATTTTTTGTATTTTTAGTAGAGACGGGGTTTCACCGTGGTCTCGATCTCCTGACCTTGTGATCCGCCCGCCTCGGCCTCCCAAAGTGCTGGGATTACAGGCGTGAGCCACCGCGCCCGGCCAGTGACCTGAACTTTTGATTACTTGAAATAGGGAGAAAAATAAAACACCCACTAAATCCAGGCTGGCATCAGAATCAGACAACCAGATGAAACGAACAGCCTATTCTGAGAAATCATTACACTAGTTTTTCTTCTCATTTCCTTTCCTTTCAGGTAATTTAATGTTACTTCGTATAATATATGCAAATACCTACCAAAGTGAAACTTTCAACTAACTTAGGCATGGTAATGAATTCAGACAAAAAGGGTACTAAGGGTAAGAGTTTACCTTCCCAATCCCGCAACACAATGCACTGCAACACAGCAACCTGGCTCTTCACGAAATTTGGTTTTTAACAGGTTTAACCAATCATCTACTATCTGATTAGGGGGTGGAGCTCCATCATCAAATGGCCAATCCTGAAAAGAAATCACTTTTTACATTAATTTGGTATCTTCTCCAAGATTAACATTCTAATATAAAATAGCTATGCAGAGTACACACGGCAGGCCTAACTGAACTAACCGCACTATATATACCTATTGTTAACACAATTCTGATCATTGCTGCAAAATGATCCAGGATTAAAATTAAAGTTTGCCAAATAAATTAGCCTTCTCAATGCAGTGTCACACACATCTAAATTTACAAAAACTTACAGAAATCTCTATCAGAGTCATAAGAGCTAGTGTTCTCCCAAATATGGTATCTGAATATAGTAATTAGACATAATAGACAAAACTGTAATTAAAGACAAGACAAAGTAAGAGAGAACACAGCACATTTGTCAACATGATTTAAAAGACCACTCTGGCAAAGCATATCAACTGGTGTTTCATTGATCTCTACAGATAACTGAAGATTATAATTGAAGATAACTAAGTTATGACATCTTTAGAGAAAGGTTATCTGATAAGAAATCTCCAATAGTTAGTAAATCATAACAGAAACATACTACCATCTTTGTGCTTATTAAAAGGCAAGCAGCAATTATATATGTCCCCATTGAACAAGGACAGTGCTGCATGACAGGGTCCTGGGCAAATGGAGACCATTTTGTCAAGTATCCCTTTCTCTTTCTGTATTCACCTATTTGGGGGCTATCTTTCAATTAAGACTAAGCCCACGAGCATTTACAGTACAGGCAGGGGTTTATCTTCCTCACTACTTAGCAAGAGGTCCTAAGAAACCAACACAAAAGGGGAGTGGAGGAGGGGGTCTGGGGGCTGACATTTTATAAGCCTTCCCTCCTCCCATCTAAGCTTCAAGGACAGAAATGCAAAAACAGTTAGGAATTTTTTTTAAAACATAAGGCTATTCTAATGAGATTGCATAAGGACACTTTAAGATACTAGAGGGGGAAAAAGAAAAAAGTGACAGAGCATTAAATTGATTCTGCATTCATTATTGGCACCACTAGAACACTTCATGTAGCCCATTAGCCATAACAGTACATGTTTGAGTTGACAACTACGACCCGTAATTAGACTGTCAGTGTTATTATAAATGGCACTAGAGTTTAACTGTAAATAGCAATAAAACCAGTACCTTAGTCAAGAGCTTACTTCCTCTAATACTCCCTAAAATGCACCTAGTTAAGAAACAACATAAAACATGCTTCACTTACTCATATAAGTAGTGTCTATTTTTAAAAAATCATTAATCATTTAGAAACATTTGACCCTCAAACTGATACAGCTAAAAACCCCATTAGTCTATTCCAATGTGTGTCTGGTTTGCAAGAGCATTCAAAGGATTGACAGGCCTTATTTGGGGATATCCTCTTACCATGAAATGTTCCAAAACCCTCTTCACCTAGCAAAAGTAGATTAACTCTTAAAATCTCTGTCTGGGAAAAGGAAATTCCAAGCCTAAGCTAAATGCCCTTGTTTTTTCAAGTGTAAGTTAAACCTTTCATTTTATCTGATCATAGCTATTTATTTATTTATTTGTTTGGGTTTTTTTATTTATTTTTTTAATGACTTCTTTTTCTCTGGGTAGATACCCAGTAGTGGGATTGCTGGATCAAATGATAGTTCTACTTTTAGTTCTTTAAGGAATCTCCACGCTGTTTTCTACAGTGGTTGTACTAGTTTACATTCCCACCAGCAGTGTAAAAGTGTTCCCTTTTCATGGCATCCCTGCCAACATCTATTTTTTTTTTTTTTTTTTATGGCCATTCTTACAGGAGTAAGGCGGTATCATATTGTGCTTTTGATTTGCATTTCCCAGATCACAGCTATTTAAAACAAAACAAAAACCTAAATTTAAAGGCCTGGAATAAATCTTAGGCCTACCATTATCTTCTACAAACTAGTTCAAGTTCTTTAGTTCATTTCTATTTCACAAAGATATTTACCAACATTACTAACTCAAACAGACTATGGTCAATCCAGTCATTTTCTCACTACGCCATCTGTCAAAACAAGTTGATTTTTGTTCACTGGAGAACATATTCATAATGCAGCAAAATAAACTTGTATGCAGCTTATTTTCAGAAGTTTAAATTTTATTACTATTTTTTAAACACAGGGCTGCATTTGACACATTTATACTCATTCCCAGTGATTTCCAGCAGTGGACAGTAAAGTCATTTAGAAATCTGACTGCAAGCAAATTATCACCATGCCAAACTATTAAAACACACTATTGATTGACTGATTGATTGACAAGGTCTCTGTCACCCAAGCTGGAGCACAGCAGCACAATCATAGCTCACTGCAGCCTTGACCTCCCGGGTTCAGGTGATCCTCCCACCTCAGCCTCCCAAGTGCTGGGACTATAGGCGCATGCCCCCACGTCCAGCTAATTTTTGTATTTTTCAGAGAGAGAGGGTTTCACCATGTTGCCCCACTAGTGTTGGAACTCCTGGGCTCAAGTGATCCACTCACCTTGGAATCCCAGAGTGCTGGGAACAAGCATGAGCCACCACACAGGGCCCTAAAACATTTTTTTTTTAAACACGTTTGGCTATTTAGTTTTTGTTTTCACCAAAATGGATATGAGGAAACTTTATGGATCAGATATGAGAGAAGTCCCTTACCAATAGGTCATTATTCTTTCTGCATCAACTGCCTTCCCAACCACTGACCAATAAAATAAAGACTACAGAACTACCTCTCAGTAAGAAGCAGGAACATAACCTTAAACCAGTATCTTCCTTATTACCTTCTTCTTACCTAACTACCTATATAAAATCTCCAGTTCTCTTCCTACTACATAACCTTCCCACAATCAAACCAACAGCCTAAAGACACCTAAAACTACAAGATCATTTCATTACATGCTCCTAAAAGCTGCTCCTACAACTTAGGGAAGAAAGAATAAAATGTTAACTAATCTGACGCTCCCATTTGCTATAAGGAAACAGCCTATTTTGGTGCTAAAAAGGAACTTAATTTAAAATAACTCCAATCACTTTGTGCTCAAATTGAGCTAGGTAAGAAATCTAATCACCTAAAGCTCCTCAGAAACCTAACAAAAAGTATCAGAAACTATGTTGATTACTCTGGAACAAGATGCCTCCTACCTCTCCTCATCCTCTTATCCCACCTTTTTGCCCCCTACAAGTTATCCACAAAATATTAAGTAACTAATCTTGTACTTGCAAAGTGGCAGAGTTCCATATGGACTTAAGAATGTCTGATGGAAATTACTTTTGTTATATTCAAATTAGTAGCCAAGAAACAAAGCTAAATATTGCATTAATTTCCTAAAAAATAAAAATTGCAAATTTACATTTTGTTAAAATAGGAGCACTAAATTTTGTTTTTTATTAGTTGAAAATACTACGATTTTAGGCTTTAAGAGCACAAATGAACAAAACTGCCAATCTGTTAATCCAAAGGAATTTGAAAGATTGCTATCAATAACGTATTTTCCACTACAACCTTAAAAAATCCAAAAGTACTACTGCCAGGGTTTTTTTGTTTTTATTTTTGAGACAAGGTCTTACTCTGTCATCCAGGCTGGAGTGCAGTGGCATAATCAAGGCTCACAACAACCTTGACCTCCTGGGCTCAGGCGATACTCTCACCTCAGCCTCCCAAGTAGCTGGAACTACAGATGTGTGCCACCATGCCCACCTAATACCAAGTTTTAAATTTTTTTTTTTTTTGAGATGGAGTTTCCTTCTGTCACCCAGGCTGAAGTGTGGTGGCGTGGCCACAGCTCACTGCAGTCTCAACCACCTGGGCTCAAGTGATTCCCTCACCTCAAAAACCCAAGTAGCTGGGACCACAGGTGTGCACCAACATGCCCCACCAGTTTTTTAATTATCTGTACAGATGAGACCTCACCACATTGCCCAGGCTGGTCTTGAACTCCTAGGTTCAAGTGATCTTCCCACAATATTGGGATTATAGGTGTAAGCCAGTGCACCTGGCTTAGTTTTATAAGTATTTATGTTTGAAAGATACAACTTGTTTGTCGTGAAAAAGTTAAAATACTACACACTCACTAGAACGTGGATTCCTTCTTTTTCAACTGGAGCTTTATCATATGTAGCATCACAAACTCGAACCAAAGTCGTCACTCCATACTTCTTAAGTTCCTTTAAAAAAAAAAAAAAAATTATAATGGAACTTGTTTTTGAAACCTACAGCCAAAAACGTAGAAATGTACTATTATAGGCTGGGCACGGTGGTTCACACCTGTAATCTCAGCACTTTGGGAGGCCTGAGGCAGGCAGATCACAAGGTAAGGAGTTCGAGACAAGCCTGACCAAAATAGCGAAACCTGGCCTCTATTAAAAATACAAAAATCAGCTGGGCGTGGTGGCACCGGCCTGTAATCCCAGCTACTCAGGAGGCTGAGGCAGGACAATCGCTTCAACCCAGGAGGCAGATGTTGCAGTGAGCCGACATCGTGCCACTGCACTCCAGCCTGGGCGACAGAGAAAGACTCCGTCTCAAAAAAAAAAAAAAAAAAAAAAGAAATGTACTATTATAAATTGAAACAATGAGATATCATTTTTAGACAAAGATCAGAATTGTTCTCACTGTTGTTACACACTTAATGGACACTGATGAAATCTCAGTGGGAGTGTAAGACTCACCTTTCTAAAGGGCAATTTGGTAGCATAACACAAAAACTTACACAAAAGTTCACATACACTGCGACCTAAAAATTCTACTTCTGGGAGTTTATACAAAAGAAATAAAGACATATACAAAGATTTAGGTAACAGCATGTTCACCACAAACTGGAATGGTGAAAAATTAGAAACCACTAATTGTCCAAAAATAAGGGAATGATTAAAGAAGTATGGCACATCCATATAGTGAACACTATGACAGCTATAAAAACAATACCAAGGAAGATGGGGAAAGATTTTTAAAAATATATAGTGTGATCCTATCTGTATGTGCATTTATGAATATACACAGATATATGCAGAGAAAAACATCTAGAAGCCAGTTATTAACAATTAAATATTGTTAAATTTTTTGCTCACCTGTATCTTTTTATTTTTATGAAATAAACACTGCTTTTTTTAAAGAAATAAAATTCTGAAACCAGGAGAAAAAGTGGTATATTAAAAAGACAGCTAATGCAATTATAGCCAGAAGCCTTGCTCCTTTAAAACTCTCCCTATGGTGAATGCCTAACCCAATGACTACCTATCTTCAAGGGGCTACCAACATCTTTTTTATAGTTGCAGGACAGTGGCCTGTGCCACTTTTGAAGTCTATGGCCAAGGAATCCACAAGTTGAAAATAGTACCACACAATTCAGCCAGGCTTAAAGCTAACTGAACAATGTGAGGGCATACCAGGCCTAGAATCAACTTGTACACTGTGTATACAAAGTTAAGAAGCTCAGGGAATTATAAGTATAAATAAGCAGGCACAGTGATATTCTTTAAGAAGGGTCCATCATTTAGTTATTTAAAGTGTAAAATTATTTTAATTGCTAAAGGACTTCATTTTTCACAAAAAGGCCTTCTTATAATACACACTCAGGAAAGGTAGAAGTATTAAGTCAGGAATTTTTTAAATGTTTCAAAATACAAATAAAATCCCATTAAAATAAACTCTGTAATAGCCATTCATTGAAAAGCTGTGATAGAATTTTTTATGGTATTTGTGACCTTAAACAAGTCAAAACCTCTTGTGGTCTCAGTTTGCCATCTATAAAATGAGAATCACTAGGAGTTCACCCACCTTTCTAAGTCTACTCCATAAATACAGCAAGAGAAATCATTTAAACTCAACAACCCAAGAATGATGAAAAAGCTTATGTTCTGGCCAGATGCAGTGTAATCCCAGCATTTTGGAAGGCCGAGGCGTGCGGATCACGACGTCAACGATCAAGACCATCCTGGCCAACATGGTGAAACTCCGTTTCTATTAAAAATACAAAAATTAGCTGGGTGTGGTGGCGCGTGCCTGTAGTCCCAGCTACTTGGGAGGCTGAGGCAGGAGAATAGCTTAAACCTGGGAGGCGCAGGTTGCAGTGAGCCAAGATCATGCCACTGCACTCCATCTCAAAAAAAAAAAGACCGGGCACAGTGGTTCACGCCTGTAATCCCAGTACTTTGGGAGGCTGAGGCGGCAGATCACAAGGTCAGGAGATCAAGACCATCCTGGCTAACATGGTGAAACCCTGTCTCTACTAGAAATACAAAAAATTAGCTGGGCGTGGTGGTGGGCACCTGCAGTCTCAGCTACTAGGGAGAGGCTGAGGCAGGCGAATGGCATGAACCCAGGAGGCGGAACTTGCAGTGAGCCGAGACTGCGCCACTGTACTCCAGCCTGGCAACAGAGCAAGACTCTGCCTCAAAAAAAAAAAAAAGTTTACGTTCAAATGTTTGCTCAAAGAAGTACAAAGAGATTTTTCTCCTACCAATAGAAAAAATATTAAGGATCTGACATAAAAATACTATCTCTACCACCTTTCCTTCCCCCAAGTTTCTGGACCCTTGTATATGATTATCACAACTAAGTAGTCTGATGGTTGGTGTCTTTTCATCAAAGGTGGTTAGAATATCTGAAGTATGTACAGAATGGTTTTTAGTGTCAGACACCTAGGCAAGTACAGCAGTTCCACCACACTATGTGCCATTATGCAAATTACTAAATGGCTCTGAACCTGTTTCCTCATTGGTAAGAGGGAAATAATAATGGTATCTACACCTGATAGGGTTTTTGTATTTGTGACCTTAAGCACAAACATTGCTTGTTGCATAATGTGTAACACTGTTTATTATAATGCTGGGTGCATACTGTGTTCAAAAAATGTTATTTTTATGACTGAATGTTTGACCAAAAAAAACCTGTCAATAAATGTAGAAAGGACACAGAAAAAAACACTACTAGATACCTCTACAGTCCCCAAATTCCATAAATGTTCTTGAAAAAATCTGCTGTAACTAACCCAACCCAATTCAAACCAGGATTGGCAGGATGATCATCCATACTCCGAATACAGAAATAAATGGCTTTGTGCTAAGAGAATTTTTTAATGGGATTTTACCTAGAAATCAATCCAAAAAGTAGACCACGCTACAATCTTACCTCTGTGAACTTGTTGAGAGTAGCATTGGTAGGGTTGTGAGTTATCAGAAAACGCATGTTCTCATAGGAGATCTCCACAGGGGCTGGACGGTTCATTATGGCAAATAAAAAGTGTGAGCGTGCGTGTGAGTGTGATGGGGAGAGTGAAAAAAAAAATCAATAAATCTTGAAATGTTTCACAGCAGAAAACATTAAAAAGACCACTAAAATGCCTATTATCAATCAGTGTTTTCTCTATTCAACTTGTTTATTCCTTATGAAGCTTCTCTCTTCAAGATAAGCAAAGTATTTAGAATCCACTTGAATCCAAATTCAATTTGGGCCTCAATTTCTGCAGATGGATACCTTCGGACTCCAAAAAATCCAACTACATACAAAACTTAAGCAGCCTTTACTACATTTAGGCACTAGTGAGACAAGTTAAAAGTGTAGGTCACTTTCCACTTGTTTACTTGATGCTTAATTTTACTGGAGTCATTAAAAGAAATATGTTTGCAATTAAAAAAAAGAAAGCCAACTATTTCTGAGGCCAGTCTCGGTGTCCAGGAGTCTTCAAGGCAATGTTAATTATGGCACATAGAACCTCCAAGCTCACTTGTCAGCGAAAACGCTGTGCTGAGCCTGGCAGAAGTCTGCCCTCACACTCAGAATCGCCATAAATGTGCAACGTATATTCCAACGAAAAACCTGGAGAAGAAAAGAATAAGTAAAATGAACTAGAGGCTGATGGCACAGTAAACACAAATGCCTGAAGTCAAAATACATTCTTTATAAGACCAAAGCAATGTGAAATGTCACCAATTATAAGTTATTACCATCTATGAAGAATTGGATAAAGGGGTATTATCAAGAGTTTTAAAAATCAAAGACTCAAGCCAGGTGTGGTGGCTCATGCCTGTAATCCCAGCACTTTGGGAGGCTGAGGCGGGCAGATCACCTGAGGTCGGGAGTTCAAGACCAGCCTGGCCAACATGGAGAAACCCCGTCTCTACTAAAAATACAAAATCAGCCAGGCGTGGTGGCGCGTGACTGTAATCCCAGCTACTCGGGAGGCTGAGGCAGGAGAATTGCTTGAACCTGGGAGGTTGAGGTTGTGGTTGAGATGGGGGCCTTGCTATGTTGCCCAGGCTGGTCTCAAACTCCTGGGCTCAAGCGATCCTCCAGCTTTGGCCTCCTAAAGCACTGGGATTACAGGCCTCCGGAGCCACTGAGTCTAGCCCCACATATTTTTCAAGTTGCAATCTTCCATACAAGCATAATTTTTTTTCCAAATACCTGCTTGGATGTTTATCTCCAACTCTGTGACCTTAAAATAAGGTAGGAGAGTGGGTGGAGTTTATTAAAGTAACTACTCAAAGAACAATAGTTTGCATGCAATGCAGAGCAAAACACAAGGAAATTCTAACCTATTCGATTCCCTTTGGTTCAATGATGTTATCACTGCAAATGTGTGTCAGCTGAGTAAAGGCACTGAAAGACCTGCATTGTAGTGACAGCCAGGCTTAAGGGCTACAACTCCAGCATTAGGTTTTCCACCTAGTCTCCAGTGTGTGCCTGCTCAGCAAATAGAACAAGCTTTATCCCATCTTACTCCCCCAACTTCATTTTGGAAAGACCATTTCCAGGAATAAAGATAATTCATTATTAGATTTTCAATTCTTAATACTGAGAACCCAGCAAAGGAATTTCTGCCAAAAGAAACAGTATGTTCCAGCACTGTTAACAGACACATGATAAAAACAAGCTTCCGTTCCCTCCCCCTCCATCAAGAGTTCAACTACACATCAACAGTTACATTTTTGCACCTGTCAATTCAGATAAACTGTTAATTCCTGTGACACACTTAAGAATGCAAAGCAGTGTGTAAAAAATCATAACCTATCACAGCTAGAAAGTACTCAAAAGTTGCAGAACCCTATATTTTAACATAAATTCTGCGCATGTACACCATACAGGAAAATTCTCCTAAAGTTGTCTCTCTGGCATTAATTCTGCTCTGTCTACTTAAATAAGCTATTGTTTAAACTTACCAAGTGATGAAAGAGACTAGTTTACTTGACATATAACAGTGGTAAATTCAAATATACACCCAAATATTCTCTCTGCCATTTAATTTTATCATAAAACCTAAATTTTTTTTTTTTTTTTTTTTTTTTTTTTGAGACGGAGTCTGGCTCTGTCGCCCAGGCTGGAGTGCAGTGGCCGGATCTCGGCTCACTGCAAGCTCTGCCTCCCGGGTTTACGCCATTCTCCTGCCTCAGCCTCTCAAGTAGCTGGGACTACAGGTGCCCACCACCTCGCGCGGCTAGTTTTTTGTATTTTTAGTAGAGACAGGGTTTCACCATGTTAGCCAGGATGGTCTCGATCTCCTGACCTCGTGATCCGCCCGTCTCGGCCTCCCAAAGTGCTGGGATTACAGGCTTGAGCCACCGCGCCCGGCCAAAACCTAACTTTTAAAATGTTGAATTTGGGACATTTCCATTTCCTAGGCAACATTTCCACTTTTAACAAAAGAATATAACTTCAATAAAGGATGAGAAAGGATAGTCTGTGACAGCGAAGTCCTTTTAAATTAAAAAAGGAGGGAGGTAAGGGATAAAAAAGAAAGAAGAAACTATCCAGAGGTTAGAAAGAATAAAACATCTGTATGAACTGATATGAAATGACAGCTAAAAGACACTAGTAAGTAAAAAGAGCACGGTACATGACAGTACGAACAGTGTGTTTAGAAATATTTGTGAGTACTGTATGCATTCATACGCACGGGATATCTGGAAGATTTACAAAGACAAGAGGTAACAGTGGTTTCCTGGGGTTGGGGCAGGGCCAGGAACACAGGACTGGAGGCTGGAAGTCAAGAGCATGATTTACTACATCCTAACGTATACCTTTTGAATTTTTTTAACTTTTCCCATGTACATATGGTATTACCTTTAAAAAAAAAAATTCTAGGGTGATAAGAACCCTATAATGATTTACAATCAAAGTACGTTCTTAAATAGTTCTATATCAAGGATTTAGAACTAGAAATACCATTTGACCCACCATCCCAAAGGATTATAATCATGCTGCTATAAAGACACATGCACACGGATGTTTACTGCGGCACTATTCACAATAGCAAAGACTTGTAACCAAACCAAATGTCCATCAATGATAGACTGGATTAAGAAAATGTGGCACATGTACACCATGGAACACTATGCAGCCATAAAAAAGGATGAGTTTCATGTCCTTTGTAGGGACATGGATGAAGCTGGAAACCATCATTCTCAGCAAACATATCGCAAGGACAAAAAACCAAACACCGCACGTTCTCATTCATAGGTGGGAACTGAACAATGAGAACACTTGGACACAGGAAGGGGAACATCACACACTGGGGCCTGCTGTGGGGTGGGGGGAGGGGGGAAGGATAATATTAGGAGCTATACCTAATGTAACGTTAATGGGTGCAGCACACCAACATGGCACATGTACACATATGTAACAAACCTGCACGTTGTGCACATGTACCCTAGAACTTCGGGAGGCTGAGGCAGGAGAATGGCGTAAACCCGGGAGGCGGAGCTTGAGATCAAGCCACTGCACTCCAGCCTGGGCGACAGAGTGAGACTCCGTCTCAAAAAAAAAAAAAGTTCTATAATCATAGGATTAGAAAGAGGTTCCAGAGGGCTAGTCCTCTGTCCCAGGCAGGTCTGTACCTACACAATTCCATAAAGTGTTTTCTTCCCTGTTAAAGAGGCTAAATGAGTAAAATTCATGTCCTGCCTTGGCCAACTGTAATTCTAATTACAAATAAAGTTAATTTAGAGGCCAGGTGCAGTGGTTCACGACTATAATCTCAGCACTTTGGGAGGTCGAGGCGGGCGGATCACGAACACGGTCAGATTGAGACCATCCTGGCTAAATCGGTGAAACCCCGTCTCTACTAAAAATAAAAATAAAAAAAAATTAGCCGGGTGTGGTGGCAGGTGCCTGTGATCCCAGCTACTTGAGAGGCTGCGGCAGGAGAACCGAGGGAACCCGGTAGGTGGAGCTTGCAGTAAGCCGAGATCGCGCCACTGCACTCTAGCCTGGGGGACAGAGTGAGACTCCATCTCAAAAAAAAAAAAAAAAAAAAAAAAAAAAAAAAAAAAAAAAGGTGAATTTAGAGGTATAAGGGAATTTTATAAAAGCAGTCTCATTTAATTTAATCCAATCTTACTGGGCATCCTTTTAAAATTCCTATCAATCAGCCGAGCACAGTGGCTCATGCCTATAATCCCAGCACTTCAGGCAGGCCGAGGTGGGCGGATCACGAGGTCAGGAGATCGAGGCCATCCTGGCCCATCTCTACTAAAAATACAAAAATTAGCTAGGCGTGGCGGCGTGTGCCTGTAATCCCAGCTACTCAGGAGGCTGAGGCAGGAGAATCGCTTGAACCCGGGAGGCAGAGGTTGCAGTGAGCTGAGATTGCGCCACTGCACTTCCAGCCTGGCAACAGAGCTAGACTCCATTTCAAAAAATTTTAAAATATATATATATATATATATATATATATATATATATATATATCCTATCAATCCACTCACATCAAAATTTCTACTAAGAAATCATCTCTTTACATTTCCAAATTAAATGATACAATAAACCCTCTAATTTGGTGGGCTATGCCAGTATTCACCAAATTAAAACAGCACATTAAAATATAAAGGTACAATAAAAGAATTGTAGATTTAAGGGAATACAGTCTACAAGCAAAAGTCTAAAAAAAAAACCAGTATGCATATATTTACTATGTTACTTTTCTTACCAGAAATTTTACAGGAAGTAATGCAAATTTGAGTCAGCTTGGTTTCCACAATCAGTCAACATGAAAGCCTAATAATGTAATATACAACTAGAACCTTGCAACAATTTTTTCCTAAAGCAAATTCCCTTCATGTCAATAGCTACTTTTATTTCCCCTTAAAATAAGTATAAAAAATCTAATCTGCCAACAGTAAATAATTTATCCTCCTGAAGAGCTAGGCATTTTCCTCAAATTCTTTCATTAATTCCAATATTTACAGAACATGTACTATGGGTCACATACTCTTACAGGTGCAAGAGCTGTAAGCAAAACAAAAATTTCTGTCGGGATGGATCTTAACTGGGCAGAAAAAAAGAAATAAAAATGTCACTGCTCTGGAGAAAAATTTGAAGTAGGGGAATTAGCAGTGCCAGAGGGAGGGGGGTTCCAATTTTAAATAAGGCTAACAGGAAAGGCCTCACTGAAAAAAGTGACTTTTTATCCAAGAGCTGAGTGTGTGAGCCAAACAGGTATTTGGGGAGCATTTTAGGCAGAGGATTAACTGCTGCAAAGGTTATGAGGTGGGGACAAGCTTAGAGTATGCTAGGAACAAGGGAACCAATACTACTGGAACAGAGAGGACAATGGAATGAATAGAGTCAGAGAAATAAAAGAGAGCCTTATAGGCCACTAAAAGCATTTGACTTTTATTCAGAGAATGATGCCTCTCCAAATGAAGCCAATGAAGGGTTTCACTCAAGAGTGACAACTCAAAGCCATAAAAAATAATGAAATCATGTCCTTTGCAGCAACATGGATGCAGCTGAAGGCCATTATCCTAAGCAAATTAACGCAGGAACAGAAAACCAAATACCGCATGTTCTCACTTAAAAGTGGGAGCTAAACACTGAGTACACATAGACTCAAAGAGGGGAACAACAGACATTGGGGGCCACTTGAGGGTGGAGGATGGAGGGTGAGAGGAGGGTGGGGGTTGGAAAACTACTTATCAGGTACTGTGCTCGCTAGCTGGTGACGAGGTGACAAAATCGTTTGTACACCAACCTGAGCGACATTCAATTTACCCATGTGACAAACCTGCACATGTACACGCTGACCCTAACATAAAAGATGAAAAAGGAGGGAAAAAAAGAGTGACAACTTAGGTTTTACAAAGGATCACTCTATCTGCTATGTGGAGACATTACAAAAATTGTAAGGGTGGAAGCAAGGAGACTAGTAGAGATAATGGTAGCCTAGACCAGGGTAACAGCAGGAAGGAAGATATGAAGGGGTCAGTTTCAAGATATACTTTGATGTGGGATTTGTCCACAGACTGGATATAGAGTTTATGAAAAACAGTCAAGGCTCTGAGTAACTACAGAACTTGTGGAGTCTAACTTAACATTCAGAGACTACTCAGACAATAGAATGTAAAATCTTCTCAACCATCATAGTAGTAGGGAAATTCCTCTGTAAAATGCTACTGTACCTATTGTATTTTGACCACTTGGGGAAAAAAAGTGTCTGAAAACTTGTAAACTAAAAAAAAATCTCATCTTTACTAATTAAACACTCATCTTCTGATTAACTGGTCTCAAATTGAAAATTTATTAATCTCTTACGACCTACTGCCAAATCAAGTAGATAGAACAACAGTTCTATCTTTTTGTTTTTTTGGAGACGGAGTTTCGCTCTGTCGCCCAGGCTGGAGTGCAGTGGTGCGATCTCGGTTCACTGCAACCTCTGCCTCCGGAGTTCAAGCAATTATCCTGCCTCAGCCTCCCGAGCCTCCCGAGTAGCTGGGATTACAGGCGTGCACCACCACACCTGGCTAATTTTTGTATTTTTAGTAGAGACAGGGTTTCACCATGTTGGTCAGGCTGGTCTCGACCTCCTGACCTTGTGATCCGCTGGCCTCGGGCATCCCAAAGTGCTGGGATTACAGGTGTGAGCCACCGCGCTCTGCCAGAACAACAGTTCTATCTATCCTCTGCGCTACCTACCTTTGTTTGTCCCTCTACTGTTCCATTTACCAAACTAATATTGAATAATCTAGCTCCTTGAAACTTAGATTTAAATTAATATTAGTTTCCCTCCCTACTCACAACTACTACAGTCCTAGGAAGTTGATAAAGAGGTATCAATTCAATTCTACACAAATTAGAATCCAAAATGTCAGTGAATAAGCCAAAAACAAGATGCTTTTTTACTGTTAAAAAATATTTTTTGGCCGGGTGCGGTGGCTCATGCCGGTAATCCCAGCACTCTGGAAGGCCAAGATGGGTGGATCACCTGAGGTCAGGAGTTCGAGACGAGCCTAGCCAACATGGCAAAACCCTGTCTCTACTAAAAATACAAAAATTAGCCAGGCGTGGCAGGTGCCTGTAGTCCCAGCTCAGGAGGCTGAGAAAGAAGAATTGCTTGAATCCGGGAGACAGAGGTTGCAGTGAGCCAAGACCACGCCACTGTACTCCAGCCTGGGTGACACAGCAAAACTTCGTCTCAAAAAGAAAAAAAAAAATTTCATAGTTACTCCCTTGGTTATTCCCACTTTTCCACTTCCTCATTTAAGGAGGGAACTCGAGACTCAAGTTCCAGTACAGAAATCAATAATCAGTTCTATAAAAAGAAATCATGACCTTGATGGTGGGAAAATGTCTTAACATTTCAAAACCAGTAGAAGATACATGGCCAGCCACTCAGAAAGATAAGGGAAGCAATTAGTCAACAATCGCACCTGCTTCTGAGAACAGTGACAGTTATTCACTGAAGTCCTGTGGGCCCTGTTCCCACCAAAATGAAAAGGGAGTGGTTTTTAGATGTGCATGTACCCTAGTGATTAACAGTTGTACTTTTCTAGTAATTTTTACCTCTACAAATAACTAAAAGACAAAAATTGCATTAAATATTTTCAGGCCACACTTAAAAATATTTATTGTACTCCATTTTTCCTCTAAAGATTTGCAATTCTCAAAACGAATCTCTTGTCCCAAAATGGTATTTTTCCTTTCATAAATAAAATTTAAATGCAGGTTACCACCACTATGGCCAACGCTGACTTTCTCTTTAAAAAGTATTTGAATAGCACTGGTAATAACATTTAAAAATCCTAACGGCACAATCCTAATATTGAGTATTAATCTAATTGTTTTCAGTTAATCTTTTAAAAATTACATTAAATAGTTCTACTAAATGGATTCTATTCATCAATACTTTTGTGATAAAAGTATCATGGCTATCTTTTCTACGGGGTTTATGTTTAAAGACTTTATGTGCATTTTAAGGCTCCCAAGCCCCTTTAATATAAAGTTTAAACACATTCTTTTCCTAAATAACTTTGGTAGCCTTCTTAAGGATAGGAACTATCTCCAATTCAGTTGCTTCCCCAAAAAGTTAAATCCTAACATTTCTTTTCTTTCCTCCTCCCATCCTTCTTTCTTTAATCTCAAAAGGCTAATTTTCCCAGAGAACAACTTAAGTCTTAATTATTTTAATTTAGTTTCCAACATCACTATACATACATTAACCCAAGAACCACTGAATCAATAATTTCATTAATAATTTAAGATTCTGAACTTCAATTGTAATAAAGCAAATTCAGTAGTAAAAATCCAAAAAAACACCTGGATTCAGCCTGTCAACACCACATTGAAATGTTTTCTGAGTTATATCAGGACAGTTAGAATGACTGTAACAGCTGCAAGTTCCCTGAGGTTGCAAAATAGATACTTGGGAAAGGTTATTTGAATCACCTTTCAAAATAACCTACAGCACAGGAGTAGCATGCAAAGTAAAAACTTTCAGGCTACTGCTCACATTATTTCAAATATACTATATCTCAGAACTTAGTAGTCTATGGGTCAACTTAACTCTTTTCATTTCCCCATTTTGTCAAATGTACTGGGCATATTTAAAGGTCCTGTTCCAGCATTAACCCCCAAAGAGAGGGAGGGAAACTCTCTATGGACAAGACACAGAATAAAAACATCCCAAAATACATCTTGTCAGCATCAATTATTTTGTTTGAGCCCCAGAAATGTTTCTGCTGCTCAGGCACTCTGGTCCAAGTTTCCCCTATAACTGGGTAAGTTACACTTCACTTCCTCTCCTAAATTTGCTTTTTATAAATTACATTATAGTTCACAGACATATGTTTGTGTACTGGGTATAATACAAGATAAACAGTCAAGAATCCAAATCATTCTATTTGAAGCTGCTGGTGGCCTTTTAAAATGTACTGTCTATCCACTAATTGTCCAATAATGGCATACTTTCACAAAACACAGTAACATTACGATCTTTAAAAACCACACAGTGAAAGTAAATATTTCATACTACATATTAACGTGAAATAAAAATGGTGAAATAACTCTATAATGCCATGTCAAGGAGTTATTCTTTACTCACTAGCTTAGTTCAACATGGATTCACCTTCCTTTTCTTTCTAATTAAAGAAAGTAAAATTCAATCTTTCTCGTCCTCTTCCTCCAAATGTTTACTGAGACGAGGGACAATATGTCACCTCTGAATTATACCAAAATGCAGCACAGCCAATCTTCGAACAAGCATTTGCAGAGACGTGTGTACATCATACAAACACTATCCAGGATCAAGCTCCTAGAAGAATCAACGTGGGTGTAAAACGCTTGATTGGTATTAAGTTTTCATATTAACACCATATATTTTAAAGATACAAAGTAAGCATGAGAAGAATGGAATAGGATTAAGGGTTCTGAAGAAAGGTAAAACTTTTATAATAGAAAACTGGTAAAAACAGTGAAGAACCATGGTAGTGTGACATGAGAAAGGCTTAGTCTTTGGTTAGATAACTCTGGAGAAGCCTTGACCAGGCTGAGAATTTCAGACCAATTTAAATGCAATAAAAGCTCTTAGGAATTTAAAAGCAGAATAGTGGTAAAAAAAGCAACTCTTTGCTCACTGAGACAGAGAGCAAATATTGCCGTATTTATGGGCCTCCTCTGATCTACTGAGCAAGCAGCTCCATAATCACCAAAAAGCTTAACAAAAATATTCTTTCAACTTACTAAATCGTAGTCAACAGATAATGAGTTTAACTAAATTCTACCCGTTGATGACCTCCAAATGAAGACCCCCATCTAAAAAAAAAAAATGAGAATACAGTCTGTGACTTATATTTAAAGTACTTTTCACCCAGAAAGACCAAATTTGCATAACTTAAACTAATCCACCAAAAGGAAACTTGTTTGTAACCACACATGTGGAATGAAAATAATGTCAGTAGAATCTATTGTTTCTCCATCATATCCTTCTCTAGTTGCTGACAAATCCTGCTGGTGACTCATATCCTTCTGCACTAACCAGTCTCTCCGTTCCCTAATGAAAGGCTTTTCACCAATAATGGAAAATACAATACATAACTATTTGTTCTGCTACTAAAAACAAATACAAATATGTGTACATAAATCCAATTTACAAATACTGTGGTGATACAACCTAGTGAATGTTTCCTGTAAAACAGTGGGGAAAATAAAAAGATGGTCAAATTTAAACAAAAACTAAAGGACAACTGGAAGAAAACAGACCTGATCGTGAATCTGAATTCCTGTCAAACAATACATTTAGTTAACAGCCAACATATCTGACCACTGCAGAAATAAAAATATAAAGTAATTTATCTGATCTGCTAAAACAAAAATATCCTGTGTATATTTTATGCCAAAAGAATTAAAGTTTTGAGAAGAATAAAATTTCAAATAAAAAATACTATGAGAGAAATTAAATACACCACTTCTCTAAAGGTAAAGACTGTTCTAATGTTCAAAATATTTTTTCAAACCAGGCTCAACTAGCAAAAAAAGGGTCACGAAAAAGCCTAATCTTAAAATTCTCAACAATTTAAAAAGCCAACATTGTGTAATGTAAATTTATATTCAAATGATGAAATTTAGTGTCTAGGCCACTTAAAATGAAGTGGATGCTGTGTTAATGTAACCTGTGGGCAAGAAAATCAGTACAGGCAAACAAAAACCATCTATATTCAAGTCACATAAAAATATCCGTATAGTGGCTCACGCCTGTAATCCCAGTACTTTGGGAGGCCGAGACAGGCAGATCACAAGGTCAGGAGATCGAGACCTTCCTGGCTAACATGGTGAAACCCTGTCTCTACTAAAAATACAAAAAAACTAGCCGGGCATAGTGGCGGGCGCCTATAGTCCCAGCTACTCGGGAGGCTGAGGCAGGAGAATGGCGTGAACCTGGGAGGCGGAGCTTGCAGTGAGCCGAAATCGCGCCACCTCACTCCAGCCTGGGCAACTGAGCAAGACTCCGTTTCAAAAAAAAAGTAAAAAATATATATATATATATCCGTATAATCTGTCGACTCCTCACAGTCATTTTTCTGGGATAGATTTCGGAGTCCTGTAAATCTACACTGACTGAACAAACAGTGCAGGAAAGGAGTCATTCTCTCACCTGAGTCCTGGTAACTCCACAATGGGGAATTGTGGAAAGCAGACAGACAGCATTGCTGTGCAGCTTCTTTCATGGAGGTGCTAGGGTAGTGACAGTTTCTGGTTGAGCCTAGACCTCTACCACTCCAAAGAGCAAAAAGATTTTCACACAATAGGTACCTCATCTCTACACTAAACAACCTAAAAGGCTTCAAGTGCTGAGACAGTGGCCAGGGAGTCAAGGGAGCCCATAGAATAGAATTCAGCCAATAAAGGATAATGAGATAAAGCTAACTGACACCTCTATACGTAGTAATAGTCCAAAAGATGAAAATGGCGAAAAGATTTTTTCTTTTTTTTTGAGACAGGGTCTCCCTCTGTCTCCCAGGCTAGACTACAGTGGTGCAATCTCGGCTCACTTCAGCCTTGACCTCCCAGGCTCCAGTGATCCTTTCAACTTTAGCCTCCCAAGTAGCTGGAACTACAGGCTCATGCCACTATGCCTGGCTAGTTTTTGTATTTTTTGTAGAGATGGTGTCTCTATGTCGCCCAGGCTGGTCTCGAACTCCTGGCCTCAAGTGATCCTCCTGTGTCTGCCTCCCAAAATGAGCCACTGTGCCTAGCCAAGACTTTTCTAATATTTCACAGATTAAGAGACTCAAATCACCATCTCCCAAAGTAATTATAACTGGTGGCATCCATTGTTCAACAGAGATTTAAGAACTTTAAGCCCCTAAAAGGAAAAAAAAAAAATTATTCGCTGCTCTCTATTGATAATCTTTAACCTAGATTCTAAAACCTGGGATTTAATAATCAAATCCCGGTACTTTGGGAGGCCAAGGCAAGCAGCTCGCGCCTGAGCTCAGGGGTTCAAGACCAGCCTGGGTAACATAGCAAAACTGTCTCTACTAAAAATACAAAAATTAGCGAGGCATGGTGGCACACACCTATAATCCCAGCTGAAGCAGGACAATCGCTTGAACCTAGGAGGTGAAGGCTGCAGTGAGCTGAGGTCGCACCACTGCACTCCAGCCGGGGCAACAGAGTAAGACTCTGAAAAAAAAAAACAACAACAATCAATCTATAAATAAATGTCCTTATCTGTAAAGCTAACAGAATACTACTTACAGGATTATTGAATTTTAAATGAGACAATACATGATTTGGCATAAGAAGGGAATGTGGAAACCTAAACCCTAAAAGTGTAATACTGAACTCTACCAGTACCCCAAGATCTCTACCATCACCCTATTCAATAAACATAACTAAGTCCACCATGTTAAAACTAGATTCCATCTTCTATTCAACAAATACAGCTGATGGACTAGCACCCAAATAAATTAACCAAACTTAGTTTCAGAAAAACTTAAGCTTCATTCTTCCAAGACCAAGAGCAACAGCTAAAAACGTATGCATCTGCTCCCTCTGCATCTTGTTTGTAAATACATTAGTTTTCTAGGCTTCACTGGTTACCAACCCCCACATTACAACAAAAAGGAAAAAGTATATTCAAATCCTGTAAAATAAATCCCTACTAAATTTCAACTTTGTGTCTGAAAATTGTAAAGTGTTCCTTAATTACTGCATAAGGAAATACTACCTTTATTGGACAAAATGAATAAAGTTAATTCTTAAGAAAGATAAATCCAATTTACCTTGTTTGAAATTTTTTTTCAAGTCAACTATATATGGGGCTCTCATACTATGTTTTTTCAAAGCTACACACAAAAGTATTCAAACATTTACTCTTCCTAGTGCTACAAAGTTCAATGATGTTGTAAATGGTTTCTGCCTATAAATTTGGTTTGTTCAAATTAAATATTACTTGACTGACTCACAGAGGGAGTGGCCTGACTTTTGCTGTTCTGAGTCAGAAAATACCCCGTTCAGCAGTTCGAAACTATTTCTCATCTATAAAGGTGTTCGAAAACGCCAGCCTTTTCCAGCTACAAAATCTGTTGCCTTAGTAGAAAGATCTTAGTGGCAATAATACTTCAAATCTGTAGTTCAATTTATAATTAACAAAATGCTTTCACATGTATATTCTCACTTCTTCTGATTTAAGTGTCCCACACAGCTCAACAGAGAAACTTTCATACAGTGGTTAAGCTCTAGTTCACTCTTGGCCCCAATAAATATATTCTCTTTTTTCCAAAAAATAAAACATAAAAGGCTGTTGCATTTCTTTAATCAGACTTCCCTCACGCAGACATATCCCAGATGCCTCATAAAAACTGTCTCAAAGCACACACCCAGAGCCCGAAGAGAGTTTCAAGGCAGCATCTCCTCCCACATAAAAGCCTAGCTTAGGCCCCAAAGAGCCTCCAGTCAGCATCTCCTAAATGATCCCCTTGCCTCCAGCCTTCTCTATTAGTTTCAACAGCTCTCCTAAGTACAAGCTGCTAGGTCATCATGTGGATGAGAAACCTCAATGTAAGATGAGCTATTGAAACAGCAGTATGATGTATTGGAAAAATCAACAGCTTTGGAGTCAAAGACCTGGATTTTTAATCCAGCACTAATTCTTATTATCTGTGTGACCTGGGACAAGTTACTTAACCTTTTAAGTTTCTGTATCTCTTCTTCTCACCACTGTAAATCCATGGGAGCTCATCGCTGTATCCCTAGTGCCGGGCAAACAGAAGTGGTTCAAAATAAGCCAAATGGATGCAAATGAAGAGACCACCTTTCTTGTAGTTGTGAGAATTAAATGAATATAAAAAGCACCTGTAGCACAGTAGGCAATTAACACTAATTAATTCCTTCCCTCACTGAATAGTAACAATACTATTTACTATTTCTTTCTTATTTTTTTGAGAGAGGGTCTCACTGGCTCACTACAGCCTTGACTTCCTGAAATCACAAGTTCCTCTCGCCTCAGCCTCCAGGATAGCTGGAACTACAGGCACATACTACCATGCCTAACTTTTGTATTTTCTGTAGAAATGGAGTCACCACGTTGCCCAGGCTGGTCTTGAACTCCTGGGCTCAATCGATCCTCCTGCCTCAGCCTCCCAAAGTGCTAGGATTACAGGCGTGAGCCACCGCGCCCAGCCGAAAAATATAAATTCTAACTTTTAATTACACATCAATGATTTTGCCTGTAATTCTATTATGTTCACGATCAAAAGGACCACCCTCGCGCCTGTTAATCCCAGCACTTTGGGAGGCCAAGGCAGGTGAATCAGTGGCGGTCAGGAGTTCGAGACCAGCCTGGCCAACAAGGTGAAACCCCGTCTCTACTAAAACTATGAAAATTAGCTGGGTGTGGTGGCGCACACTTGTATTCTCAGCTACTTGGGAGGCTGAGGCGGGAGATTACTTGAACCTGGGAAGCCTGGGCAACAGAGCAAAACTCCATCTCAAAAAAAAAACAACAACAACAAAAGGACCATACTACTTTTTGCTTATACTGAAAGACTACCAACTTCTAAGAGACAATTATTTTTAAGATAACATCATTTTTAATATTATATCAAAGTGTAAAATCCCTATCGAGGTACTACTCTTCATCAAGAATCCCTACTTTTACAACTCAAGAATGGGAAAAGTCCATGACAATAATTAGTCCATTCATTATGAAACTTAAAAATGCCAAGATCAGAATACCAGCAAACAACTTCTCACCATCTTCACCAATACAATGGTGTGCTGGCAAGTGATTCTGAAGCCCTGATAATGTGTCATTCTGCATCCTTAATTTCCTTTTGCACATTCGGCAAGGCATAACTTCACTCACTTCCCTCTGAAACTACTCTGTTACAGAGCATGACAGCAAGTACCATATTCCAACTCAGCAGTGGTTGTAGTTTGGTGACTCCAGACAAACATTTGCTGAATGCCTACAGTGACACTAGAACTGCGGGTCACTGCTAATTTCTTGACAAATTCCAGGAAATAATAAACTAGCCTATAGTTTAATTTACCTAACAATAAAATACTCTTCACCTGAAAAACTAGCAGTACTTTACAAAAGTTTATGCTCCTGAACACTCTACAGGCCAGAGTGTAGGCTCTTGGGCAACAGACAAACTTCTTTTCGTTAGCTCTCAGGGACCCAGACTAGGATAGGATGGCATCCTTGACAAATTTGAAAATTTACTTTGAAGTTATGAAACGTGGGAGAAAAAAAACGTATAGAACAACAACAAAAAAAACACATCACATCTTTTCTGGGGGGGAAAAAAATTAAAATCCCAGAGCCAGAAGATCATAGTGCCACTAGAAGAGACTTATACCCCCTTTCCTCATACTTGAACCTGAGCACCCAGGGACAAGATGCTCCCGGAAAGAACTCCCTAACCCAACACAGCACGGTTCACTATCGCCACACACAAAGACGAAGAGGAAGGGCCTCCAGGATGCCTGCTCACACACTGGACACACGCCGGCACACCCTGCCACACTCCCGCCTCTGCCACGCACCTTCTCACCGACACACACCATGTTCTCCCCCTACACTCGCTCTCTACCACACTCTCAACTCTCTCCTCCCCCACTTCTCATTCATGTACCCCCACCCCTCATGCCCACACGCTCCCCGCACACTCATACCCTCCCCCGCCTGCACCCACACTCCCCCAACATCGACACTGTCCCCCGACCCGCTCCCACTCCCCCCACCTCCTCGCACACTCAGCCCTGTCCCCCACTCACACGCCCTCCCTTCACCAACTCACACTCTCCCCCACGCTCGCACAGCTCTCCCCCTTCCACACACACGAGCCCGCCCCTCGCTCACCCACCCTCGCTCCCCCGCCCCGGCCCAGCCCGGCCCTCCTTCCGGGGACGTGTCTCCGGCCTGTACTAATGGCTGCAGCGCCTCCCGCCCTCCCCTTCCCCGAGGCCCCCGGCGCCGGCGCGGGGGCCGCCCGGGAGGGGCGCACTCACGCTGGCGAGCTGGGGACTGGGCATTGAAGTCCGGCGGCGGCGGGAGCGAGGAGGCGCCTCTCTCCTCAGTCACCTCGGCGGCGGCGGCGGCGGCGGTAGCGGTGGCGGCGGCGGCGACGACTCCCCCCCAGCCTCGGCGCGCGACACCCGGCCCGGCCCGGCGGCGGCGGCGGCGGCGCGTCTCCACGAGTCCGTCTTGCTGCTGCTGCTGCGGTCGCCGCTGCGTCTCCTGCTGCCGCCGCTGCCCCCGCTGCCGCCGCTGCCCTGTGGCGTCGCCTCGCGCCGTGCCCGGCCGCCGCTGCCGCTCCAGCCGCTCCCGGACGGACGACGGTTACAGCCCGGCCGATCGCGCCGCCGCCACCACCGCTGCGCGCGCAGCCGGAACCAGCTCCCGCCGCCGCCGCCGCCCCTCAGGGGTCGCTGCGGGGCGCGGCTCAATGGGCAGCTGACCCGCCCTCCGCGTTCGCTGACTGGCTGGCCGGCCGGCTCGCGGGCGGTTGGGCCCGCCCACCTGCCCCGCGGGGCTCTGACCCACTGCCCTGGGCACCTCCCCCGCTCCTCCTCCTGGTGGTTCGTTCTGCTCCGCACTCCCGGCTACGGAAGGCGAGTCCATGTGACCGGGGAGGGAAAAGCAGAACGTGGCCTGGGGAGTCGTTCGCCCACGCTGCGCCCCGCCCATCCGCACCTGGGCTGGGTCGAGGGCCTGCAGCCGAGGTGTGACCCGCAAGGTCGAAGGGTTCTTTCTCGCTCCTAGGCCGTCAGGCCTGGGGTCAGATCCTGATGGGACAGGGTGGCCACCAAGTCCTGTGCTTGGGGATTTCCAACTCAGAAGTGGGAACCCGGGCAGCTCAGTTCTTGGCTGCCCTTCCTGAGGCCCCAAATAAATGGCGTGTGCATCTTCGTGGAGGATATTAATACGCCACCCCCGGCTCTGCCCACAAGACACACACACATCCTAAGAACTGTCCCTGACAAGCCAAAATTCAGACTTTCAGGATGTAGGATCTTGGGCAAGTGATTCCCTCTCTCCAAGTATTATCAACTATAAAGTGAAAATAATAATCAGCAACCTCATGGGCGCTTTCACGATCGATAATAACGTATGAAAACGCTTGAGAAAGGCCGGGCGCGGTGGCTCATGCCTGTAATCCCAGCACTTTGGGAGGCCGAGGCGGGCGGATCACTAGGTCAGGAGTTCGAGACAAGCCTGGCCAACATAGTGGAACCCTATCTCTACCAAAAATACAAAATTAGCCGGGCATAGTGGTGCGCGCCTGTAATCCCAGCTACTCGGGAGGTTGAGGCAGGAGAATCGCTTGAACCCAGGAGGTGGAGGTTGCAGTGAGCAAAGGTCACGCCACTGCACTCCAACCTGGGCGACAGAGCCGGACTCCGTCTCAAAAAAAAAAAAAGGAAAACAAAACGCTTGAGAAAGAGGAGACCCTGAATTTCAAGGTTTCCGACTTAATGTCACCTTTAACGACGCAGATTATCATAGAGATTCTCAAGTGGAAAGGTTTTTGCCTCTTGCATTTGGAAGCTAGCCAGAAATTCTTTGCCAGATCATGCGTCCTGAGTTTTGGTTTGGAAAATGTGGTCACTAGCGAGCTGGGAGGCTGGTTTGGGCCACGGCCAGATGACAGGCAAAGTGCGGCATTGGGGGCTGGCTTGGGAGGAAGGGAGATGTCTCCCCCTGAGAATTGCGGGTTGGGGAGGGTCTGTTCTTTCTGTCCACTCCTGGGAAGTCTTGCCTGCCCAGAACTGGCTCCTATCTAGGAAGAAATGAAGATGCCCCCGTGGGTGTTTCTCCCCTACCTCACCACCACATCCATGCTCATCCAGCCCTGCGGGGAGAAGCAGTAATCTGTCATCATTAGACCTTCCCCACAAGGTAGACTTGGGGCATTGCTACTGACCAGAAGGCTTCCATTAGAGCTTAGCAGTAAAATGAAAGGTCTTATGACTCAGCCGCATCAAGCCACAGAGCAGAGTCCAGGATGTTCACCACCAGCAGGTGGCCCAGGAGGGGGTATTCTAGGGCAAAGCTGGTTAGCAGGGCTGTGTGGGAGTTGAGAGAGGCCTTGAGGAGCAAGAGGGGCTGCAGATCAGTAGCAAGGCCCCTGGGTGAGGAGCACAGACTGGGCTCACTTGCATTCTGTCTGCCTCCAGCAAGCAGTATTTTCTACTTCCTGGAAACACAGACTGATTTGAAACAAAGAGCTACCTCCTCTGCAAAACTTTTGCTGCGTCTATGAGTTATTGATTCTTCCGATAAAGTTGCAAAACACCTTGTGCAATCCTCTACCATAGCACTTAACATAATACTGTAATTGCCTGTTTTCAGACTCTCCCCCGCTTAGATGGATCTATTTGGGGCAGTCTAGCAGATTGTTTGCTTGTTTGTTTTCATCTAGTAGATTGTTTGACCAAGTAAATGACACTCCCCTCCACCTAGCTCTCCTTCTGGCCCTGAAATAAAATAGTGTAATAACAACATTAACAACATAAGGATAAGAATAATGGCCCCAATAATAGTTACGTTTACCCCCTTTTTTTTTTTTTTTGAGACAGAATCTCACTCTGTCACCCAGGCTGGAGTGCAGTAGTGCGATCTCGGCTCACTGCAAGCTCCACCTCCTGGGTTTACACCATTCTCCTGCCTCAGCCTCCCGAGTGGCTGGGACTACAGGCGCCCGCCACCACACCCGGCTAATTTTTTGTATTTTTAGTAGAGACGGGGTTTTACCGTGTTAGCCAGGATGGTCTCGATCTCCTGACCTCGTGATCAGTCTGCTCAGCCACCAAAAGTGCTGGGATTACAGGCGTGAGCCACTGCACCCAGCCTTTCTTTTTTTTTTTTTTTTAAGACAGGGTCTCACTTTGTCACCCAGGAGGGAATGCAATAGTGCAAACATGGCTCACTGCAGCCTCAACCTCCTAGGCTCAAGCAATCCTCCCACCTCAGCCTCCCAAGTAGGTGGGACCATGGGCCTATGCCACCATGCCCAGCTAATTATTTTTTTATTTTTGTAGAGATGGAGGTCTTGCCATGTTGCCTAGAACTCCTGGGTTCAAGCAATATTCCCACCTTGGCCTCCCAAAGTGTTGGGATTATAGGCATGAACCACTACACCCAGCCATTGTTACCTTTTATTAAGCATCTACTCTTTTCCAAGTCCTGACTGAAATGTTTTCAAATGTTATCAAGGCCCAACACAGTGGCTCATGCCTGTAATCCCAACACTTTGGGAGGCCGAGGCAGGTGGATCACCTGAGGTCAGGAGTTTGAGACCAGCCTGGCCAACATGGTAAAACCCCATCTCTACTAAAAATATAAAAATTAGCCCAGGGTAGTGGTAGGCGTCTATAATCCCAGGTACTCAGGAGGCTAAGGCAGGAGAATCACTTGAACCCAGAAGGCGGAGGTTGCAGTGAGGTGAGATCGCGCCACTTCACTCTAGCCTGGGCAACAAGAGCAAAACTCTATCTCAAAATAAATAAATAATAAAATAAAATCTATTATCAAGTTTATGATTCAAAATTACCCTATTAGGAAGGTACTATTACCCCCATTAAAAAAGAGAATCGGTCAGGCGTGGTGGCTCACACCTGTAATCCCAGCACTTTGGGAGGCCAAGGCAGGCGGATCACGAGGTCAGGAGTTTGAGACCAGCCTGGCCAACATAGTGAAAACCCATCTCTACTAAAAATACAAAAATTAGCCGGAAATGGTGGCACCCGCCTGTAGTCCCAGCTACGTGGGAGGTTGAGGCAGGAGAATCACTTGAACTTGGGAGGCAGAGGTTGTGGTGAACCGAGACACTGCATTCCAGCCTGGGCAACAGAGCCAGACTCTGTCTCAGAAAAAGAAGGCCAGCTGCAGTGGCTCATGCTTGTATCCCAGCACTTTGGGAGGCCAAGGCAGGTGGATCACGAGGTCAGGAGTTCGAGAACAGCCTGACCAACATGGTGAAACCTCGTTTCCACTAAAAATACAAAAATTAGCCAGGCGTGGTGGTGTGCACCTGTAAACGCAGCTACTTAGGAGGCTGAGGCAAGAGAATCACTTGAACCTGGGAGGCGGAGATTGCAGTGAGCCGAGCTGAGATCATGCCACTGCACTCCAGCCTGGGCAACAGAGTGAGACGCTGTCAAAAAAAAAAAAAAAGAAAGAAAGAAAGAAAGAAAGAAAGAAAGAAAGAAAGAAAGAAAGAAAGAAAGAAAGAAAGAAAGAAAGAAAGAAAGAAAGAAAGAAAGAAAGAAAGAAAGAAAGAAAGAAAAAAGGAACCAGAGGCTCAGAGAGACGAAATGACAGAAACAGGATTCAGCCCAGGTTTGTTTGCCTCTGAAGCCCAAATAATCATGATATTCGTTTCTGACTTCAGTCAATAACTGGTGTCCTCAGGATAAGCTGGAACCCCTTGTGAAATATCTGCCTCTGAGACAGAAAGGTCCTAAACCATGACACCACTGCCACATTCTCTTACCCCCTCTCCCCCCGACAGCAGAGAGATGCTCTCACCCCTGACATCCAAATGGCTTCCCACAGAGGCTGTAACGTGGTCTTACTCCCTCCACACCTCAAACAGATCAGAAACTGGGCTGCAGGTGCCTTATTACAGCAGGAACCACCCCTAGCAGTGAGTTTCACGCATAAGTGCTCTGAGTTTATCCAGTGCTTTTGCTGAAGCATTCCAAGTGCCATTCACTGATTAATCTTCCCAGTGCCCCTGTGGGGGCAAGCTGGCAGTACTCTTGGCTGATTTTACAGAGCGTTAGCTCCTTGAGAGCAGGAGCTATGTAGGCCCACTACACACAGGGGTTAGAAAAACAAGTAATGGTCTGCCGGGCACAGTGGCTTATGCCTGTAATCCCAGCACTTTGGGAGGCCAAGGCAGGCGGATCACCTGAGGCCAGGAGTTCAAGACCAGCTTGGCCAACATGGCGAAACCCCATCTCTGCTAAAAGTACAAAAAAAAATTCGCTGGGTGTGGTGGTGAACCCCTGTAATCCCAGCTACTCGGGAGGCTGAGTCGGAAGAATCGCTTGAACCGGGGAGTCAGAGGTTGCAGTGAGCTGAGATTGCACCATTGCACTCCAGCCTGGGTGACAGGCAAGACTCTGTCTCAAAAAAGAAAAGAAAAAAAGTCATGATCGTAATGGCCGGGCGCGGTGGCTCAAGCCTGTAATCCCAGCACTTTGGGAGGCTGAGACGGGCGGATCACGAGGTCAGGAGATCGAGACCATCCTTGCTAACCCGGTGAAACCCCGTCTCTACTAAAAAATACAAAAAAACTAGCCGGGCGAGGTGGCGGGTGCCTGTAGTCCCAGCTGCTTGGGAGGCTGAGGCAGGAGAATGGCGTGAACCCGGGAGGCGGAGCTTGCAGTGAGCGAGATCCGGCCACTGCACTGCAGCCTGGGCAACAGAGCGAGACTCCGTCTCAAAAAAAAAAAAAAAAAAAAAAAAAGTCATGATCCTGTGGCAAAGAAACTGAAGCCCTCGGAAAAGTGGTTTAGACAGAGGTTGGGAACAGGTGACTGGTTCCCACCCTGGGATTTTACACTAATTCATCTGGCATCTTTGCATTGCCATTTTGTTGTTGTGTACGTAGACTTGGGGAGTTATTTCATCTGCCTGAGTCTCTATTTCCCCATCTGTAAAATGGAAAAGGTAAACCTCAAAAAAAAAAGGTTTTTTAAGCCAGGCATGGTAGCTCACTCCTGTAATCCCAGCACTTTGAGAGGCGGAGGCGGGCGGATCACAAGTTTGGGAGTTCGAGACCAGCCTGGCCTATATGGTGAAACCCCGTCTCTACTAAAAATACAAAATTAGCTGGGCGTGGTGGCGCATGCCTGTAATCTCAGCTACTCGGGAGGCTGAGGGAGGCGAATTGCTTGAATCTGGGAGACAGAGGTTGCAGTGAGCCAAGTCGTGCCACTGCACTCCAGCCTGGGTGACAGACCGAGACTCCATCTCAAAAAAAAAAAAAAAAAGGTTTTTTGAGGACTAAAGGACTTAGTGTGTATAACTCATGTATTAAACACATGTTAAGTATTCAATAAATGTTAGCTAGTATTATTTAGGTTGGTACTTGGCACCATGCAATGAATAAATGAAAAGAGCCTTGATACCACCAGTTCTGCAGTTGATTTCAAAATTACGGTTTCTGCAACTTACCATTAGCTTTGTGACCTTGAACAGATGTTGTAACTTCACAAATGAACCTTTCTCTTCATCTATGAAATAGGATGATAGCTCTAAAATGAAGACCTTGAAAATACTTTGCTTTGTAAACTGTCAAGCACTATGCAGACATTAACTATGGTTTTAGAAAGAGCACAGGCCTTGCAATATGACTGTACAGGAATCCCTGCTCTGGCGCTTAAACTTCTCACCTCTAAAGTTTTCCTCATCTGTAATATGGGCATGGTGATCACATCTGTCTTGAAGTGTTGTGACAAATTAAGTGATTAAAGACAACATATTTAAAGTAAGCTGGCACAGTGGGAGGTGGTCCATAAATGTTACTTCCCTACCCCCTAACAAATAAGTCTTGCCTTTTAAAGACCTGAAACAAAGGAAGCAGCAGGATGTGATGGGAAATGTATGGAACCAATCGCTGAGTTGATTCCTGGCTCTGCCATTGTGTGGCCTTGAGGTTTCACAGCCTGTCTGAACCTTCAGGTTCCTTCCCTCTAACACTAAATAAAGTACGCCTCCATTGCAAAGTTCGCTCAATAAATAGGAACTACTAACAAACGCACAGACAGGCCTATGAAGCACTCTTATGGAAAAGACCCAGTTGAAAAGACCCAGTTGCAAGTAACAACCAAAATTTCCGAGCCCGAAACCAGATGGAGTCATGAGCTGCGAAATAAGCGACCCAGGCTCCACAAAGTTCAGACGAGCATGGGAGGTTTCAAGCCCCATGTCTGGACGCTGCCAGTGCACCGGCCAAGAGAAGGCAAGAGACGACTCAACCCTCCCAGAGTGATAACCCGGTAGGAGGAGGCAGGGGGAGGAAGGAATGTACTATTCGCCGCCCCACCCATCCCCTGCCTCTAATCTCTCTTCCGGAATTTTACAGCCCTCTTTTGCAGGGGCGGGGCGGAGGGGGCAGGGCGTCGGTTCCAGCTGTTTGCAGGAATCCCCCGCCCCTGGCCTATCCGCTTGTGCAGGAAGCCCTGGTGTCGTACCCTGAGACGCTCCAGTTTGCACTCTATGGCCTCCTCAGGCACTAGAGCTTCCCCTGCGTCCGCCTTTGGGGGAGGGGAGGGAGTGAAGCTGTGAATTCCGGGAGAAGTCAAGGCTCGCTCAGGGCGTAGGTCCGCGGGCGGAGGGGTTCGCTGTCCCGGTGCCGGCGGGAGCTGGAAAGCTTCGGCTGGGGCCTGAGTGGACGGGAAGGCGGCTGCCTCCGCGGGATCCTTCCCGGGCCGATCCACAGTCAGAATCCCCAGCTCCACCGCCGTCAAGTGGGACTGGATTTCGGCCAGAGAAGAAAACGACTTCGGGAACTGGCAACGAGGGAGAGGGAAAAGTTGAGAAACGTGGCTCAGCCTCCTTAGTTCATCTTTCACATGGGGCAGCGGAGGCCGGCGGGGACGGGGAGCTCCTCGGGGCCTCGCTGAGCATCAGCGGGGGAACTGCAGGCCGGTAGGTCATTCCCTATCCGTAGGGGATTGACTGGTTCCAGGACCCCTGCGGATCCCAAAATCTGCGAATAATCAAGTCCCTGTTATAAAGTATAAAATGGCCCGGGCGCTGTGGTTCACGCCTGTAATCCCAGCACTTTGGGGGGCCGAGGCGGGAGGATCACTTGAAGTCAGGAGTTCGAGACCAGCCTGGCCAAGTTGATGAAACTCACGTGTCTACAAAAAAAAATACAAAAATTAGCCGGGCATGGTGGCGGGCACCTGTAATCCCAGGTACTCGGGAGGCTGAGGCACTGGAATCTTAGCTTGAACCCGGGAGGCAGAGGTTGCAGTGAGCCAAGATCGTGCCACTGCACTCCAGCCTGGACGATAGAGCTAGACTCAGTCTAAAAAATAAAATAAAAAATATAATATGGTATAGTATTTGCGTATAACCTACACACATCCTCTCTCTCGTATACTTTAAATCGTCTGTAGATTATACCTAATACAGTGTAAATGTTATGTAGTTGTTACACTGTATTGTTTACGGAATGATGACAAGAAAAAAGTACATGTTTAGTGCAGATGCTATTTTTTTTTTTCCTGAATATTTTTGATCCCTGGTTGGTTGAATTCAGAAATATGGAGGGCCTACTACACTTGAACCTCTGGCGCTGCCCTGCCATCTGGGTTCACTTCACAGCATTCTCTAATACCCCGTGACTCAGCTTCCCCATTTGGCAGTTGGAAAATAGAAAAGGAGTTATTAATAACTGAAGCTAGAGCTGTTGGAAGTGAAGCAGCAAGTCTACCTACACAATAAAGGGATTAGGAGGTAATGATGTTCATAGCTGACATTGAGCACTTACTATGTGTCAGACACTGTTTTTGTTTTTGTTTTGTTTTGTTTTGTTTTTTTGAGACAGAGTTTCGCTCTTATTGCCCAGGCTGAAGTGCAATGGCGCGATCTCAGCTCACCGCAACTGCTGCCTCCCGGGTTCAAGCGATTCTCCTGCCTCAGCCTCCCGAGTGTCTGGGATTACAGGCATGCGCCACCAGGCCCAGCTAATTTTGTATTTTTAGGAGAGACGGGGTTTCTCCATGTTGGTCATGCTGGTCTCGAACTCCCAATCTCAGGTGATCCACCCACCTCGGCCTCCCAAAGTGCTGGGATTACAGGCGTGAACCACCATGCCCGGCTGTGCTAGGCACTGTTCTAAGCACTTGATATGTTTTAACTAATTTAACTTTCGTAATCCTGAGGGTTGGGAATTGTCATTATCCCCATTTTACATCACTATTCCTAGTATTACCGTGTTATTCCCATTTCGTGGAGAAACTGAGATAAATAACAGTGAAGCCACTTAACCAAGGTCACCCAATTGGTAGTATATGACAGAGCCAGGAGGATTTGAACCCAGCAAATATATTTCCAGGGCCCCACTTCCTCAACCACTGTGTGTCTGCCTCTCCTAATAAGAATGTGGTTACAATCCACCACATTCTGGATGTTGGTCTAACAGTGTGAACTCTTTTCATTTTATCAACCTCTTCTGGAGTAACTTAGATTATCTGTGCCTGTATAAATGTTTAATATATGCTATCTGACCGGTGATAATGTTTCTACACACTGAAACTTCAAAGTACTAGCTTAAACGGGGCAATTAAGGTCATATGTGAAATTGAGAGGACTGCTTCCCCAATGGTCCACAGCTTTCTTAATTCTGCCAATTGCGATGGCCAAAATTTTGACTTTCCCACCCATAGTGGGTCCCATTTTACCTAGTGGCAACCTTGAGTACCTTCCTATCTCCACATCAATGATCCAAACTTCCTATCTGCTGCTGTGTTTTCAAGGATGCTGAAAAGGTTGTCCTGCCCACTCAAACATATCCCTTACCCCTATATGTGTAGAAACTGCACAGTTGGAGGTTTCCGTCTTGGTTTGAAGCCAAAAATGATAGTTCATCTTTTGTTAAAATGCAAACATCACAAGAGAGAAAAATAAACTGGGCCTCATCAGCTATTTTCATGTAATGAGAATGAGATTACCAGATCCTGGCCAAGCATGGTGGCTCATACCTGTAATCTCAGCACTTTGGGAGGCCGAGGCAAGAGGATCACCAGAGGTCAGGAGTTCGAGACCAGCCTGGCCAATGTGGTGAACCCCCGTCTCTACTAATAATACAAAAAATAAAAAAATAAAAAATAAAATTACCAGATCCTTCCTAAGAACAAGTTTTAGTAGGAGAGAGACCAGGACTATCAACTCACCCCAATTAGTACCTGAAAGAACCTTAGAAGTCATCTAGTGGAACCCCTCCTTTTATAGGCACACATAAAAAAAAAAGAGGTGGTGTTTTTGTTTTTGTTTTTTGTTTTTTGTTTTTACACAGTGTTTTGTTCTTGTCTCCCAGGGCTAGAGTAAAATGGCGTGATCTCAGTTTACTGCAACCTCCGCCTCCCAGGTTCAAGCGATTCTCCCAACTCAGCCTCCCCAGTAGCTGAGATTACAGGTGCCTGCCACCACGCCCAGCTAATTTTTGTGTTTTTAGCAGAGATGGGGTTTTGCCATTTTGGCCAGCCTCGTCTCAAATTCCTGAACTCAGGTGATCTGCCTGCCTCAGCCTCCCGAAGTGCTAGGATTACAGGCATGAGCCGCTGTGCCTGGCCTAGAAAAAGAGTTTTTAGGCCACTCAGGGATATTGAGGGTCTGAGAAGGGGCTGAGGGAAAACCATTATGGGGAAAGAAACAGAAGGGCAGGCAAAGGGACAAAAGATTAGATTAGCCTCAATGTCAGAACCCTTTCCTTCTCAAACTCCTGGGCTCAAGCAATCCTCCCACTTTGGCTTCTCAAAGTGCTGGGATTACAGGCGTGAGCTACCATGCTTGCCTAGAAACCTTTCCTTCTGGCTGGGCCCAGTGGCTCACGCCTATAATCCCAGTACTTTGGGAGGCCAAGGCAGGTGGATCACGAAGTCAGAAGTTCGAGACCAGCCTGGCCAAGATGATGAAACCCATCTCTACTAAAAATACAAAATTTAGTGGAGCATGGTGGCAGGCACCTGTAATCCCAGCTACTTGGGAGGCTAAGGCAGAGAATTGCTTGAACCCAGGAGGCAGAGGCTGCAGCGAGCCGAAATCATGCCACTGCACTCCAGCCTGGGCAACAGAGCGAGACTCCATCTCAAAAAGAAAAAAAAAAAAAAGAAAGAAAGAAAGAAAGAAAATAAACCTTTCCTTCTATTTGTGTTTTTTAAAATCTGACCCTGGCCAGGCACTGTGGCTCATGCCTATAATCCCAGCACTTTGGGAAGCCGAGGTGGGTGGATTGCTTGAGGCCAGGAGCTAGAGACCAACCTGGCCAACATAGCAAAACCCCGTCTCTACTAAAACTACAAAAATTAGCCGGACGTTGTGGTGATTTGCCTGTAATTCCAGCCTCTTGGGAGGCTGAGTCACAAGAATCACTTGAACCCTGGAGGTTGCAGTGAGCGGAGATCACGCCACTGCACTTGAGCCTGAGCAACAGAGCAAGACTGTCTTAAATAAATAAATAAATAAATAAATAAATAATCTGTCCACCACCACTGTAAAGATGATACATGCATTTTATGGCATGTAAATTATACTTTAATAAAACTGCTAAAAAATAAGACACGCTTCTCACACAGTTTTTAAATTACAGAGATGGATGCTTAATAAAGCAAAAGTCTTCTGTATTCCTATCCAGAAAAAGAACCACTTTTTTTTTTTTTTTTGAGAAGGAGTTTCACTCTTGTTGCCCAGGCTGGAGTGCAGTGGCACAATCTCCGCTCACCACAACCTCCACCTCCTGGGTTCAAACAATTCTCCTTCCTTAGCCTCCTGAGTAGCTGGGATTACAGGCATGCACCACCACATCTGGCTAATTTTTGTATTTTTAGTAGAGGCGGGGTTTTGCCATGTTGGCCAGGCTGGTCGCGAACTCTCCCAACCTCAGGTGATCCACCCTCCTCGGCCTCCCAAGGTGCTGGGATTACAGGCATGAGCTACCATGCCCGGCCAAAGAACCACTATTAACAATTTGGATTATATTGTTCTTCCAGATTTTTTCTGTACATTCACATTTTTTCTGTGTACTTAAATGTATGTGTGTGTTTAACAGAAGTAGAATTATTTCCCTTAACAGTATGTCTTGGACAGTTTTCCATGTCAGTACGTTTAAATCTACCTTGTTCTTTTTAAAGGCTACCTACACAGTATGACTGAACTGTTATCCTTTTTTTCTTTTTTCCCAGACAGAGTCTTGCTGTGTCGCCCAGAGCTGGAATGCAATGGTGTGATCTCAGCTCACTGCAACCTCTGCCTCCCGAGTTCAAGCGATTCTACTGCCACAGCCTCCCGAGTAGCTGGGATTACAGGCACACGCCACCATGCCTGGCTAATTTTTGTATTTTTAGTAGAGGTGGGGTTTCACCATGTTGGCCAGGCTGGTCTCAAACTCCTGACCTCATGATCCACCCACCTTGGCCTCCCAAAGTACTGGGATTACAGGCCTGAGCCACTGTGCCCAGCCAACTGAACTATAATTTAACAGGTTCCCTGTTGGTAAATATCCTGGTTGTTTCCAATTTTTTGCTATTGGAAGCAGTACTGCAGTGGACATTTTTGCACATACATCCTAATACATCTTGGAGCACTTTTAGGGAAATTCTGTAGGATAAATTCCCAGAGAAACTTTCTTTTAAAACAATATGCTTCATCAACTATAATTTTCATCTTATTCCAAATGTCCTGACATAAAAGCCTGTTCCTGATCAAACTTGAATAAAATGCTTAGCATATAGTACACATGAAACAAATATCAATTTCATGGCCATTGTTACCATTGTTTCATGATATCATTAATTCAGTGGATAGAAGCTCATTCCTTCAGTCAACAATTATTGATGAGCTTCTGCCATATAATAGGTCTGAGGCCCCAACAGTGAACAGACATAGACCCTGCCCTCAAGAAGTTGACAGTCTAGAAACTGATGGATGTCTCAACCAGCAATTACAACATCATGAGATGAGTACTACAAAAATGCTAACTAGCCAAGCGCTGTGGCTCACACCTTGGTCTCAGCTACTTAGGAGGTAGAGGTGGCAGGACTGCTTGAGCCCAGGAGATGGAGGTTGCAATGTGCTATGATTGTACCACTGTACTCCAACCTTGGTGACAGAGTGAGACTCCATCTCTGAAATAAATAAATAAATTAATTAATTAATTAATAATGTGGTAACTGCCTGCAGGGGAAATAAGGGAACACATAAAAGGGACATCTAACCCGCCTGAAGAAGGAAAGGAAAGGAAAGGGAAGGGAAGGGAAGGGGGAAGGGGAAGGGGAAGGGGGAAGGGGAAGGGGAAGGGGAAGGGGAAGGGGAAGGGCTACGAGAAAGAAGTAATAGCTTGAGGCCGGGCGTGGTGGCTCACACCTGTAATCCCAGCACTTAGGGAGACTGAGGTGGGCAGATCATGAGGTCAGTAGATCGAGACCATCCTGGCCAACATGGTAAAACCCCATCTGTACTAAAATACAAAAGAAAAAAGAAAAATTAGCCAGGCATGGTGGCTCGCACCTGTAGTCCCAGCTACTCAGGAGGCTGAGGCAGGGGAATGGCTTGAACCCGGGAGGTGGAGGTTGCAGTGAGCCGAGATCGTGCCACTGCACTCCAGCCTGGCAACAGAGCAAGACTCCATCTCAAAAAAAGTAATAGCTTGGCCGGGCGCGGTGGCTCAAGCTTGTAATCCCAGCACTTTGGGAGGCCGAGACGGGCGGATCACGAGGTCGGGAGATCGAGACCATCCCGGCTAACATGGTGAAACCCCGTCTCTACTAAAAAATACAAAAAACTAGCCGGGCGAGGTGGCGGGCGCCTGTAGTCCCAGCTACTGGGGAGGCTGAGGCAGGAGAATGGCGGGAACCCAGGAGGCGGAGCTTGCAGTGAGCTGAGATTGCACCACTGCACTCCAGCCTGGGTGGCAGAGCGAGACTCCGTCTCAAAAAAAAAAAAAAAGTAATAGCTTGAACTATCCAAAGAGGGAAGGTAGTGAGTGCTCCAACTACCAAAGGTATCCAAGCAGAGGCCAAAATACCATCTCCAAGAAATACTGGCAGGGATAGTAAACAAGATGAATGGTTCTCAAACGTCTATTCTCAGACTGGTGCTATTATGTGGAAAAAAGAAAAAAATATGTATAAAGGGGTGAATTATTTACTAAATGTATTAAGGAACAGTATTTTATTCTAAGAATGTATACGATTCCTTCCTACCTTTTTTAATATTAAAATGTGCTTTCTTTTATGAAACAGTGGTGGTACTACATGATAGTTGTGTTTCTTCTAATGTCCTTATTTAACCAAACTAAAAGCTAGCAACCATATCTGAGTCTCGCTTCTCATTTTTAAAACTTTTAACAGTTGATGACATCCAAAAGTCTGGGGACTTCTGAGCCAGATGACATCTAAGATTCTTTCCATCTCTGTGATTATAAAATTCTCTGCTCAATGGTGATTAAGGCCTGAAGCTAAATTAAGTTCAGAATCTGTGAGCCAAATCCTTTTCAACAGACCCAGGGTAAAAATAAATACATAAGTCCATGAGTAAGTAACAGAAAGACAACAATCTGATAGCCTTGAAAACACTTTTATTTTTTGGTTCCCAAACCACATAAGAGTACCTCAAGTTTCCATATAGATTTGCTCCCCTGCTCCGGGGAAATGTAGCAATGAAGAAGAGAGACCACAGAAATAACAGATAGAAGTGATATGGGAAAAAATCAATTTGGTGCAGTTTTCACAAACCTTTAAAATAGAGCAATTTAAGTGATGATGGGGTTTCATGACCAGCGGCAGCAGAACCTCTGATGGGAATGCTGGTGTTTTTCGGGCATTTCTCTGAGTGGGTGGGAAAGGAAGGAAAATGGTTTTTTTTCTCCCCTTCCACTTATAAGAAAATGGAGGCAATGAAAAGCAAAAGTCTCCCATAATGTCCCATTAAGAAAAATGAATGAAATGCAGCTCCCCTGTAGCCAGATAGCACAAACCCTCAGACAGGCACTGGGCAGGCCTTGCCTGTGGATGCTACAGAAACAAAGTATTCACCAACACACCTGCCACTGTGGTTACCATGGTGACTCCTCACCTTTTGCATTCCTTAACTTCAGGGTTGAGACTGGTTCAGGGCACATTTGAGTTTTCATGTTTCTCTTTGGCTTCTGAAAAAGGAAAGGGGAGGGGAAGGATTCTAAATCAGCTCGCATGCTGCCTTGCCCCAGCTTTTCAGCCTGCACATCTAGGCGTCTCTAGGGGAGGGAGGCCAACAGCAGGCGGGGGAAGTGGAAATGGCTCAGGTGGAGCCCAACAGACCTAGGTTCAAATCTCAATTCCTCAAGGAATCCCTTTTTATTTTTTTCATTGAAACAACCCCTGGAGGCCAGTGGCTCACGCCTGTAATCCCAACACTTTGGGAGGCCGAGGCAGGTGAATCCCTTGAGGCCAGGAGTTTAAGACCAGCCTGGCCATCATGGTGAAACCCTGTCTCTACTAAAAATACAAAAATTATCCTGGCATGGTGGTGCATGCCTGTAAGTCCAGCTACTCGGGAGGCTGAAGCATGAGACTCGCTTGAACCTGGGAGGTGGAGGTTGCAGTGAGCTATGATCACTATGATTGCGCCACTGCACTCCAGCCTGGCTGAGAGTGTTAATGTTCTCATTTAGCCAGAATAAAAGCTAGCAACCATATCTGGGTCTCCCTCCTCATTTTTAAAACTTTTAACTGTTGATGACATCCAGAAGTCTGGGACTTCTGAGCCTCTTAGCTTTTCAGCCTGCACACCTTGTGGGCGAGACTCTGTCTCAAAAACAAACACACAAACAAAACAACAACCCCTGTTCTGGGTCAGGCACTAGCAGATACACACAGATGACTATGAAGAGCTGGAATTGGCCCCCAGAGAGCCAGCAGTACAGAGGGAAGGTTGGTTCAGGAGGTGATCACAAGCTAAGACGAGAAGTGACTTCACTGAGGCAGGTGCTGGTTCTGTCACCTCGTGGGGAGCTGGGAAACTGTGTGAAGTCTCAGCTGTGTTGAGAAGGACTCTTACAAACATTCTGGCAAGCCCATAAGAGCTCGACATAAGGGCATCAAAATTAAAGGTGAGACGTGTTGAGACTTACTCTAACCTCAGGCAAGTCTGCTTACTTTCCCAAGCCTCAATTTCCCCATCGGTAAGTCAAAGCTAATAGTAACTGCATTGCTGTTATTGAGAAAATGATATTCATTAATACATAATGATGAAGCAAAGAGAAGACAGACCTAGATCCACCACACCCTAATTCTCCAATACCCAGCTGAGTGACTGGGAGAATTCTGAACTTTCATGTCTCTGAGTCTCAGTTTCCTTACTTTGTAAAAGGGTAATCACAACTCATAAGGGTGTTTCTAGACTTAGATAAGAGAATATATATATGTAAACCGCATAGCACCAGCATACAATAAAATGATAGCTGCTTTTGTTTTTGTTTTGTTTTGTTTTGTTTTTGAGACAGAATCTCACTCTCTCACCCAGGCTGGAGTGCAGTGGCATGATCTCGGCTCACTGAAACCTCCACTTCCCAGGTTCAAGTGATTCTCCAATATCAGCCTCTTGAGTAGCTGGGACTATAGGCACGGGCTACCGCATCTGGTTAATTTTTGTATTTTTAGTAGAGATGGGGTTTCATTATCTTGGCCAGGCTGGTCTTGAACTCCTGACCTCAGGTGATCTCCCCACCTCAGCCTCCCAAAGTGTTGAGATTACAGGCGTGAGCCACTGCGACAGGCCGGTAACCGGTAGCTGCTTTTTTGTTTGTTTGTTTTTGAGACACAGTTTCACTCTTGTTGCCCAAGCTGGAGTACAATGGCACGAGCTCGGCTCACTGCAACCTTTGCCTCCCGGGTTCAAGTGATTCTCCTGCCTCAACCTCCCTAGCAGCTGGGATTACAGGCACCCACCATAATGCCTGGCTAATTTTTTGTATTTTTAGTAGAGACGGGGTTTCACCATGTTGGCCAGGCTGGTCTCAAACTCCTGACCTCAGGTGATCCACCTACCTAAGCCTCCAAAGTGCTGGGATTACAGGTGTGAGCCACTGCACCCGGCCTTTTGCAAGCTCTGCCTCCCAGGCTCAAGCAATTCTCAAGCCTCAGCCTCCTGAGTAGCTGGGACTACAGGCACGTGCCACCACGCCCGGCTAATTTTTTGTATTTTTAGTAGAAATGGGGTTTCACCATGTTGGCCAGGATGGTCTCGAACTCCTGACCTCAGGTGATTCACCCACCTCGGCCTCCTAAAGTGCTGGGATTACAGGCATGAGCCACCATGCCTGGCCCCTATGGTAGTTGCTTTTAAGTATAGAAATGGAATTCCTGATCGAGAGCCTCATAGTCAGATATTATTATTGTTATTATTATTTTTTTAATTTCCCTCTTTTTTTCTTTCCAGGCTGGTATCAAACTCCTGGCCTCAAGCCATCCTCCCACCTCTGCCTCCCTAAGTGCTGGGATTACAGATGTTGGCCAACCTATTGTTAATAGTGCTACATGTATAGAGAGCCTGGCACTTGGTTGATGCTCCAAAAACTTTACCTCCCAGCCTTTTCAGACCCTTTCCTCAGGCCACCCCACCTTTGCCTTCTCTTCAGTTTTCAAATGTGTTGGCTACTTCCCTTTCAGGCCAAGGAGGTGCTGCTGGAGGTCTGTGTTCCTTCCATAGCATCTCCCTTTTCCCCTCAGCCGAATGAAGGGGAGAGGGCTTGGGCCTGACCCAATGGCCTGCCCACGTGGCTCCCCTGGAGACCGAGGTAGGGGAAAAGGCAGAGAGTGCGTCAGTCCTGATGCAATCACAGGCTTAGTGCTTGGCCCACTTCCTCCTCTTTGGGTGTTTACGGGAGCCTGGATTCCACAGGAACCCTTGGAAGTGTGCACTGACAACAGAGTTGGGGGCAGGCAGCGCACAAAATTATCCCCGCTTCAGGGACAGTTCAGGAAGAAAGTGATACTGTGCCTGCCTGGGCCTCACGTGCCCTGAGCTCGGGGACACTGGAAAGAGATACCAGGTGTCGAATCAGGGGCAGGGGAGGCGGGCAGGGGAGGCAGGCAGGGAGGAAGGAGGCAGGACAGGGGGCAAACTCCTGGCTGCTGCCAGGGCCAGCTTCCAGACACAGCTCAGGGAGGCTGTGAATAGGCCCTTTATCTAAGCTGAAATGGGGGAAAGGAGTCACAGAAGGGGGTCTCAGGTGATAAGGAGCCCCAGAACAAGCTCAGGGGATCTTGTCCCTTCCTTCTCAGCAGAAATCCTAGCAGGGGAGAAGCTTCTTTTCTAAGGACTTTGTTTTCCAGCCATTTGCCCAGGATCTTCATTTGGGAGGCCCCTCCTCAATCCCACAGGCCTTGCTGGATCACCTACAGAGGTCCTAAGAGGTGCGGTGTTGCACAGTGGTTACGGACATGGGCTTTTGGCAGTCAAGTCTCAGCCCTTCCAGTGACTGGCTGGATGCCCCAGGCAAGTCATTTCACCTAACTCTCAGCTCCCTATGTCAAACAAGGATAATAACAAGTAGTCAATCCCAGAGATAAAGCCAGGAGGCCCATAGAGCATTGCCTGGCAATGGTACAAGCACTCAATAACTGTTAGATATTGTTATTTTTATTAAGAATAAAGGAGCTGGGGCATGGTGGCTCATGCCCTGTAATCCCAGCACTTTGGGAGGCTGAGGTGGGAGGATCACCTGAGGTCGGGAGTTCAAGACCAGCCTGACCAACATGGAGAAACCCTGTCTCTACTAAAAATACAAAATTAGCCGGGTATGGTGACACATGCCTGTAATCCCAGCTATTTAGGAGGCTGAGGCAGGAGAATCACTGGAACCGGGGAGGCAGAGGTTGCCGTGAGCCGAGATCGTGCCATTGTACTCCAGCCTGGACAACAAGAACAAAACTCCATCTCAAAAATAAATAAATAAATAAATAAATAAAGGCTTGGAGAGCCTTTTTTTTTTTTTTTTCCCCTGAAGCTGGGGCCCAATTATCCTTCTTCCTTCAATATCTAATGACTGTTTCCCAGCTATTAGAAAGGAATCCAACTTCCCCTCCCCCAGAGCTGTGAAACTGAGTAGCAAAGCTTGCTCAAGCTCCTGAGTCATTCAGCAAAACCAGCCCAAGATAATCAGTGGATCAAGGAAACTAGATGCAGAGTGGGGAAAACCCAGCCGCAAAGCTGGGGCCTTCTCAAAGGGCAGTTCCCTCTGCTGGCCCCTCTGGTGAGCTTTCACTTCAGGTTGGCAAACAAGACAGCATCTTCCCAGGCCCTCCTGAACCCAGAAAGGCCTTCGCTACTCCTGAGTCTCTCGACAACAGCCAGGCGTTTCTCTGGAGTCTTGTTTGACACAAATTTTTTTCCTTTGGACAAACTCTCTCCTTTCCTCCCTATCCCAGGCCTCAGGAGAGTCGAAACCCTGTCTCCCATTCTCACTGTCCACTCATTTCTCAGTCCCCGTCATTTGACTTCTGCCTGGTCACTGAACTGTCTCTCATCACACTCAGTGATGATCTCTTCATCACCAAATCCAAAGACTTTTTCCAAGCCTTTCCTACTTGCCTTCTCTAAACAGTCAGCGCTGTTGACCACTCTCTTTTTTATTTTTATTTTCTTCTGAGATGGAGTTTCACTCTTGTGGTCCAGGCTGGAGCGCAATGGCGCAGTCTCGGCTCACTGCAACCTCTGCCTTCTGGGGGGTTCAAGCGATTCTCCTGCCTCAGCCTCCTGAATAGCTGGGATTATAGGTGCATGCACCACTATGCCTGGCTAATTTTTGTATTTTTAGTAGAGATGGGGTTTCACCATGCTGGCCAGGCTGGTCTCAAACTCCCGACCTCAGGTAATCCACCCACCTCAGCCTCTCAAAGTGCTGGGATTATAGGCATGAGCCAACGTGCCCAGCCTGTTTGTTTTTTGAGAGAGAGTCTTGCTCTGTTGCCCAGGCTGGAGTGCAGTGGCGAGATCACAGCTCGCTGCAACCTCTGCCTCCCAGGTTCAAGCAATTCTCCTGTCTCAGCCTCCCGGGTAGCTGAAATTACAGGCACCCACCACCACACGGGCTAATTTTTGTACTTTTAGTAGAGACGATGTTGCACCAGGTCGGCCAGGCTAGTCTCAAACTCCTGACCTCAAGTGATCCACCTGCCTCGGCCTCCCAAAGTGCTGGGATTACAGGCTTGAGCCACCATGCCCAGCTTCTTTTCTTTCATATTTAATTATTATTATTACTTTTTTTTTTTTTTTTTTTTTTGAGACGGAGTCTCGCTCTGTCACCCAGGCTGGAGTGCAGTGGCCGGATCTCAGCTCACTGCAAGCTCCGCCTCCCGGGTTTACACCATTCTCCTGCCTCAGCCTCCCGAGTAGCTGGGACTACAGGCGCCCGCCACCTCGCCTGGCTAGTTTTTTGTATTTTTAGTAGAGACGGGGTTTCACCATGTTAGCCAGGATGGTCTCGATCTCCTGACCTTGTGATCCGCCCGTCTCGGCCTCCCAAAGTGCTGGGATTACAGGCTTGAGCCACCGCGCCCGGCCTATTATTATTATTTTTGAGATGACATTTCACTCTTGTTACCCAGACTGGAGTGCAATGGCGTGATCTCGGCTCACTGCAACCTCTGCCTCCTGGGTTCGAGTGATTCTCCTGCCTCGGCCTCCTGAGTAACTGGGATTACAGGCACATGCCACCACCCCTGGTTAATTTTGTATTTTTAGTAGAGACAGGGTTTCTCCATGTTAGTCAGGCTGATCTCGAACTCCTGACCTCAGATGATCTGCCCGTCTTGGCCTCCCAAAGTGCTGGGATTACAAGCATGAGCCACTGTGCCCCACCCTGACCACATTCTTTCTTAACTCTCCTTCCTGAGCTTCTGTGAGGCCACAGACCCCTGGTTCTCCTCCTCCTTCTCTCTTCTTTGGTTGCTGGCCACACTCCAGCCCTTAAATATCACTTCTCATGGTTCTGCTCTTAGCCCTCTTCCCTTCCTACCCCTCATGCTCCCTCCCACTTTTAAGCTGTGCCTGTGTCTTCAACCTCTACTTCTTTGCTGGTGACTTCCCAGACTGTATCTCAACCACAGATCTTCCCCCTAAGAGCCACCCACCTGTCAAGCAGCTTCACTTGCAACCTGCCGTGTACAGCAAGCTCAACGAGGCCAAAACTGAACTCTTTATCTTCCCCCAAACCTGCTCCTCCTAGGTTCCCAATCTTGATGAATGACACCACCTTTTACCCTGTTACCCAAGCCAGAAGCTCAAATGTCACTCTTGCTTCTGCCCAGCCCCGCTCACCAATCACCATGCTCTTAATAATATCTTATAAATAAACCTCCCCTCTTCCCTCTGTCTCCACTGTTTCTTTCTCTCTCTTTCTTTCTTTTTTTTTTTTTTTATTTTTCTTTTTAATAGGGTCTTGCTCTGTCACCCAGGCTGGAGTGCAGTGGCACAATCACAGCTCACTGCAGCCTCAGCCTCCTGGGCTCAGGTGATCCTCCCACCTCAGCCCTGCAAGCAGCTGGGACTACAGGTACTTGCCACCATTCCTGGCTAATTTTTGCTTATTTTTAGAAAGATGGGTTTTCACCATGTTGCCCAGGCTAGTCCAGAACTCCTGGTCTTGAACTCCTGGGCGTAAGTGATCGTCCTGCCTCAGTTTCCCAAAGTGATTGGATTACAGGCGTGAGCCACCACACCTGGCCTGTCTCCACTGTTTCTGCTTCAGTTTAGGCTCTCATCATGACCTGAAGCCTGGATTGATACATTTTTTGGTGTTTTTTTTTTTTAAAGACAGAATCTTGCTGTGTCGCCCAGGCTGTAGTGCACTGGCGTGATCTCGGCTCACCACAACCTCTGCCTCCTGGGTTCAAGCCATTCTTGTGTCTCAGCCACCCAACTAGCTGGAATTACAGATGTGCGCTCCCATGCCTGGCTAATTTCTGTATTTTTAGTAGAGACAAGGTTTCGCCATGTTGGCCAGGCTAGTCCAGAACTCCCGACCTCAGGTCATCTGCCCACCTCGACCCCCCAAGTGCTGGGATTAGAGGCATGGTCACTGTGTCCAGCCTCTTTTTTGTTTCTCTTGAGACAGGGTCTCACTCCCGTCGCCCAGGCTGGAGTGCAGTGGCACGATTATGCCTCACTGTAGCCTTGACTTCTCAGGCTCAGATGATTCTCCCACCTCAGCCAACCAACCAGCTGGGACTACAGGCATGTGCCACTATGCCTGGCTAATTTTTGTATTTTTTGTAGAGGTGGGGTTTCACCCTGTTGCCCAGGCTGGTCTTGATCTCTTGGACTTCAGCAATCCTCCTACCTCAGCCTCCCAAACTACTGGGATAACAGGCGTGAGCCACCACACAGGCCTATTATTACATGTCTCATAAGGGGGTTCTCAGCCTCAACCTCTTTCCCCCTTGCACTAAACTCCTTTTCAAGTGTCTGCCCATCCAGACTCCCTTTCCTGAGACCCCACCATCGCCACGGGCCTTGCTGAAGAAGTCCCCCTACACTCTCGCTGACCTTGCTGATGCCTGCCCTGCTATTGCCACAGTGTTTTGAACCAGAGGTGCCCAACCTACCCACACTGGGGCTGAATTATATCTCCTGGGACTCTGAAACTGGGACATAGTGACTCTAGTTCAAACACCCCCAGGGGCCACAACAGTAATGACAATGAGTGAAACAGCCCAGTAAGAGACAACGGGGAGCCGGGCGCGGTGGCTCAAGCCTGTAATCCCAGCACTTTGGGAGGCCGAGACGGGCGGATCACGAGGTCAGGAGATCGAGACCATCCTGGCTAACACGGTGAAACCCCGTCTCTAATAAAAAATACAAAAAAAACCTAGCCGGGCGAGGTGGCGGGTGCCTGTAGTCCCAGCTACTCGGGAGGCTGAGGCAGGAGAATGGCGTGAACCCGGGAGGCGGAGCTTGCAGTGAGCTGAGATCTGGCCATTGCACTCCAGCCTGGGTGACACAGCAAGACTCCGTCTCAAAAAAAAAAAAAAAAGAGACAACGGGGAATGGCGGCAATTGTGGCAAATGGAAAGTGTGTGTCTTGGCTAAAGGTAGCAGCTGCGTCTCTGCTCTAGCAGATGGTTGCCATGGGAATATGGGCCCAGACTTGTCAGATATTCTGATTTTCCAGATTTTTGTGTGAGATTTCCCAATTTTTGAATTTGGGGCACTAATTCATTTTTGTAAATGCCACAGGCTAAGAATATTTTTTTTACATCATATTTGTCCTATAGGGCTGCCAGTTTGCAGATGGTGCCAGAGAGTCAGGTTTGGGCACAGGACTCAAAGCTGGAGACGGCCACTTTCTGCCGTGTGTATGGAGAAGCAGAGAAAGCCCTCTGCGGAGCAAGAAGAACAAAACCTGTTCCTGCTGACTGCTTGGCCCCTGGATACACCACATGTCCACGTTTCCTGGCCCAACACCTCCTGCCCTTCTTTCCAGGCCCAAGATTATGTAATAGCTAAAAGTGATGGGCGCTGAGGCCAGACAAACCAAGGTTCAGCTGCTGAGTCTGCAGCTCCCCAGCTGTGTGCTCTTTAAGCAAGTCACTTTTCTTCTCTGAGCTTCAGTTCCTTCCTTACTCTGTAAAATGGGCTACTTACCTCATAGGGTTGTTATTAGGATAAAATGAGATGCTGCTCAGAAAACTCTTAGCACAGTGCCTGGCACCCAGTAAGCACTGAATGGATGTCAGCCACTTTTATTATTACTGCCATTAGCAGCAGTATTCCTCCTCATTCCAGCCCTCTCTCCCAAAACATTTGTATAACTGCGGGCATTTACCATTTATTATTATTATTTATTTATTTATTTATTTTTTTTTTTTAGATGGAGTCTCACTCTGTCACCCAGGCTGGAGTACAGTGGTGCAATCTTGACTCACTGCAACCTCTGCCTCCCGGGTTCACGCCATTCTCCTACCTCAGCCTCCCTAGTAGCTGGGACTACAGGTGCCTGCCACCACGCCTGGCTAATTTTTTTTTTTTTTTGTATTTTTAACAGAAATGGGGTTTCACCGTGTTAGCTAGGATGGTCTCGATCTCCTGACCTCGTGATCCGCCCGCCTTGGCCTCCCGAGTAGCTGGGACTACAGGCTCCCGCCACCTCGCCCGGCTAGTTTTTTTGTATTTTTTTAGTAGAGACGGGGTTTCACCGTGTTAGCCAGGATGGTCTCGATCTCCTGACCTCGTGATCCGCCCGTCTCGGCCTCTCAAAGTGCTGGGATTACAGGCTTGAGCCACCGCGCCTGGCCCATTATTATTTTTTGAGACAAGGTTTCACTCTGTTGCCCAGGCTGGAGTGCAATGGCACAAATCAGCTCACTGCAGCCTTGACCTCCTGGGCTCAAGCAATCCTCCCACCTCAGCCTACCAAGTAGCTGGAATCACAGCCATGCACTACCACACTCAGCTAACTTTTTTATTTTTTGTAGAGATGGGGGTCTTACTATGTAGCCCAGGCTGGTCTCAAACTCCTGAGCTCAAGCGATCCTTCTCACCTCAGCCTGCCAAAGGCTATTATTTACTACTATTTTATCTGCCTTGGTATATTTTAAACTTCTCGAGTGAAAGGCCACATTTTATTTCTCTTTATATGGGCAAAGGGGAAGAAATGGGGTTGGAACATTGTTTTGTCCATAGTAGGTATTCAAGAAACATTTATTTCTTGGCACGCTCCTTGGAAGTTAAGCTCCGTGAGAGCAAGGACCTTTGTCTGTCTGATTCCCTCTTTTATCCCTGAGCCAAGCATGCTGAGTACACGTAGAACTCTCAATAATGTGTGTAGAATACAAGAATGAAAGGCATCTCTTCACCCTCCACCATGACCTTTAACATATCCTTGGATGTTATTGGTACAAATCTCAATCCACTGTTTCATAGGTTCTGGAGTCTCTGTTAATGTCCCTCCTCTACTCAATGTGGCTGACCCACCTCAGCTTGGGAATGGTCATCTGACCAAGGGCTCACCAGTCAGAGACACCTATCCCCTGGCCTTAGTGACAGGTTCAGGATGGACTTATGACTCGATCAAGGACAATCGGAGCTGGAACTATTGGAACAGGGAAATTTGCTTTCCACTGAGGAAGCCAAGTCATGAGAACATAAGCCCAGATAGAGCTGCTAATAGCAATTTACCACCATGAGGCAAAGGCCTACCTAGGAATGAAGCAAACACAAAAAGGTGTGAGAGACAGAAAGAGCTAGACAGGTTCCTTATAGGCTTTTGTTGTTGTCATTGTTTGAGACAGGGTCTCACTCTGTCGCCCAGGCTGGAGTGCAGTAGCGCAAGCTCAGCTCACTGCAACCTCCACCTCCTGGGTTCAAGCGATTTTCCTGCCTCAGCCTCCCGAGTGTCTGGGACTACAGGCACGCACCACCACGCTCTGCTAATTTTTGTATTTTTTGGTAGATACAGGGTAGAGAATGACGAAGACGCACTTATAGAAGCAGAGGCTGGAGGCCATGATTTCCCAGACAGAAAGAAACAGAGAGAGAGAGAGTGCAGCTTCCTCATTCCTCATGAGACTAATTACTTCTCCTCTTGGGTTCAATGAGATTTCTCTGGGTTTCTATAATTCCTTCTCACCATTATCCTCCACCCTATTTTTTTTTTTAAACTTAAAATAGCTCTAGTGGTTTTTTGATCTTTTGTTTTTGCTTGTAACCAAAAGGTTTTTAGACCTTTTTTTTGTAGGAACAGGTCTGCAGCTAAGCAGTTTTGTTCACTGTGCTGACAAAGACCCTGGGTCCCTGAATCGAGACCCAAACATATATTTGTTAGCTGTGTCACCTTGGCCAGAACACCTGGATTCACTGGACTGGCTTGGCCCTCTGTAAAAAAAGAATAATAGCGCCTATCTTATCAGACTGAATGACAGAAGGTGGAAATCAGAGCTTAGCAGAGTGCTGGGCACAGAGAATCCATATCACCTGTGTGTGCTGAACACAAAAGAGGGGCTATGTCCAAGCCCAGAGCATCCCCTGGTTGGTCCCAGCCGGGAGAACAGAAAAGAGGCTTAAAGGGACAACCCCTCTCCCCATCAGCAATATTTCATCTCATTTGTGCCAATATATATATATTTTTGAGACAGTCTCACTCTGTCACCCAGGCTGGAGGGCAGTGGCAGGATCACGGCTCACTGCAACCTTTGCCCCATGGGTTCAAGGGATTCTCCCACCTCAGTCTTTGGAGTAGCTGGAACTGCAGGTGCTTGCCACCATGCCTGGCTAACTTTTGTGTTATTAGTAGAGACAGGGTTTCACCATGTTGGCCAGGCTGGTTTAGAACTCCTGGCCTCAAATGATCCACCCACCTCAGCCTCCCAAAATGCTGGGATTACAGGCATGAGCCACTATGCCTGGCCTTGTACCAATGTTTTAAAAGCATTGAGGGGGAAAGAAATGGCTTTATTTTTAAAGAAGCCCGTTCTGGAACTCTATTCTAATGATATAATCAAACAAGAGAAAATACATATGCATAGGATGCTCTCTGCAATAGTGTTTACATTAGAGAAAAACTGGAAGTGACTTAAATGGCCAACATTCTGTTTTGCTTATTAAACGATGATACCTTCATACAACAGACAGTTATAAAGATTTGGAGGAGAAAGGACAGAATATTTTTAATTGAAAACAACTATTGAGCAGAATTCAAAATGTTATGGGGTACGCTGCAGAATTTGTCTGAATGTTTAAGGCGAAAGTCCAATATTTCAAAGAAGTTTCTGTTGCTCTCTTATATTCCAGACCCCACACACAGTCTCACGCACTACCTGTCTGGCACAGCATTCATCTTCTCGGCCTCCGGGGTTACTGGGTGGAAAAACTTAAGAAGCATTTATGCAAGTACAAGTTCTGAGGCCTCTAACATTAAAGGTATTTACAAAGATAGATATCCACAACATTTTCCAAGTACAAAACGCAGGTTTCAAAAATATTGCCCAAAACAGGGCAACCCACTTGGATCTCCCGTCTACGCTGTGGAAGCTTTGTCCTTTCACTCTTCACAATAAACCTTGCTACCGCTCAAAAAAAAAAAACTACCAAAAAACTCCAAAAAACAAAAATATTGCCAAAAATTTGAACAGTGGTTATTTCAGGCCACACTTCAGGAGATCTTTCTCTTCTTTTTGGTTTTTGTATTTTTGAGATGGAGTCTCGCTCTGTTGCCCAGGCTGGAGTGCAATGGTGCGATGTCAGCTCACTGCAACCTCCGCCTCCCAGGTTCAAGTGATTCTCCTGCCTCAGCCTCCTGAGAAGCTGGGACTACAGGTGCGCACCACTATGCCCGGCTAATATTTGTATTTTTAGTAGAAACGGTGTTTCACCTTGTTAGCCAGGATAGTCTTGATCTCCTAACCTCGTGATCCTCCGGCCTCGGCCCCCCAAAGTGCTAGGATTACAGGCAGGAGCCACTGCACCTGGCCTCTTGGTACTTTTATGTATTATTTGAAGTTTTTATAATCTGCATACATTATATTTATGAGAAAAAAATGAAGCTATTTTCATGAGGAGTCCACCTTGATTTTACTTTCTCCTATATTGTCCTCAAATCACATTCGACCAGATTTCCTCTAACATACCTTCCTTCTTCAGGAAGAGGAGAATTTACCTGGCTGCCCAGTCCTCTGGGGACCTACTCCAGACACTCCCTGTGCAGGAAGGGCCTTCCATGAGTCTGGCAGAAACGCTAGGCAGCTCACTACTGTCCTCTTGTGGTCAGAATAGGTCAGAGCTTGATCTAGCGAAACAGCTCACCCAGTCTACTCTGAAAGCCAAGGTCATCCCCAGAAGTGTGACCTTTGGCTAGCCCTGCGGTTAATGCGATGCACACCAGCATCAGTAGCCCAGCACCCCATCCCAAAACGGGCCATAATCAGGGCTTAGCAGCCTAAGTCTAAAGACTGCAAACGTATCTGAACAACGCTGTCTACTCCAAGCCAGTGACTTTCAGGACACACTTTTCTGACAGCTAGAGCAAGGGATGGAGAGCTTGCCTGTCCACTAGAGAGAGCACTCATGGTCTGAACTTGGGGTTTAAGACTGCAGAGAAGGCAAAGTTTCAGGAAAACAACAACAATCATCCTAATCATAAAAGCCCTTGCCCTTGTATGGTTCTTTTTACTTTTCGAAGTATTTCCCAAGGCAGTTTGGCATGTCCAAAGAAATTAACACAAGGATGCTTGCTACAGCAAACGAGAATTTAGGCTGGGCACCTGTAATCCCAGCATTTTGGGAGATCGAGGCAGGCGCATCACCTGAGGTTGGGAGTTTGAGACCAGCCTGACCAACAGGGTAAAACTCTGTTTCTACTAAAAATACAAAAAAATGGCCAGGGGTGGTGGCTCACGCCTGTATTCCCAGCACTTTGGGAGGCCAAACCGGGTGGATCATGAAGTCAGAAGATCAAGACCATCCTGCCTAACAAGGTGAAAGCCCGTCTCTACTAAAAATACAAATATTAGCCAGGTATAGTGGCAGGTGGCTGTAGTCCCAACTACTCAGGAGGCTGAGACAGGAGAATGGTGTGAACCTGGGAGGTGGAGCTTGCAGTGAGCCGAGATTGCGCCACTGCACTCCAGCCTGGGCAACAGAGTGAGACTCTGTCTCAAAAAAAAAAAAAAAAAAAAAAAATGAGGCCGGGTGCAGTGGTCCCGCCTGTAATCCCAGCACTTTGGGAGGCCAAAGCAGGCAGATCACTTGAGCTCAAGAGATCGAGACCAGCCTGGCCAACATGGTGAAACCCCATCTCGACTAAAAATAAGAAACTTAGCCGGGCATGGTGATGGGCGCCTGTACTCCCAGATACTCGGGAGGCCGAGGCAGAAGAATTGCTTGAACCTGGGAGGCGGAGGTGGCAGTGAGCCAAGATCATGCCATTGCACTCCAGCCTGGGCAACAAGAACGAAACTCCCTCTCAAAAGAAAAAAAAAAAAAAGATAAATCTATCTGGATGTGTTGGTATGGAATAATCTTCAAGATTCATTGTTAAGATTGTTTTTAAAAGAAGAAAAAAATAAGTGTTTATGTGTCTGTTTAAAATAAGAATTTGTATAACTGTAGATGTATGTATTTAGGTATGTATAGAATACATTGTAAGGAAACACCTCCAATAATGACTGCCTCTAAGAATGGAGGAAAGAGGGCATGGCAGTAGGAAGGAGAACTACTTCCTACTGGATATCCTTATGTACTATTAAATTCTTTATCATGCACATTATTACATTTTCAAGGTAAAATTTATTTAAAATTTAAAATGTACTTTCAAAAGACCGTGGGATATAATGGAATTAGAAAGACTTGGGTTCAAATCTAGACTCTGAGACTTACCAACTATATGACCTTAAGTAAATCACTTAACTACTTTGAACTCCAATTTTCTCATTCCTAAAATAGGATTAGTGGCCAAGTGTGGTGTAATCCCAGTACTTTGGGAGGCCGAGGCAGGTAGATCACGAGGTCAGGAGTTCGAGACCAGTCTGGCCAACATACTGAAACCACATCTCTACTAAAAATACAAAAATTAGCCAGACATGGCGGTACACCCAAAGTGCTGGGATTACAGGCTTGAGCCACCACGCCCAGCCGAGAAAATAATTTTTATTTACAATAGCATCAAGAAGAATAATATACTTGGGAGTAAATTTAACAAAAGAAGTATTACACAAGACTTGGACAGGCATGGTGACTCATGTCTGTAACTCCAACCCTTTGGGAGGCCGAGCTGGGCAGACCACTTGAGGCCAGGAGTTCAAAATCAGCATGGGTGATACAGTGAAACCTCGTAGCTACAAAAAAAAGTTTAAAAATTAGCTGGGCGTGGGTCAGGTGCAGTGGCTCATGCCTGTAATCCCAGCACTTTGGGAGGCCAAGGCGGGCAGATCACGAGGTCAGGAGATCAAGACCAGCCTGGCTAACATGGTGAAACTCCATCTCTACTAAAAATACAAAAAATTAGCCAGGCATGGTGGCGGGCACCCGTAGTCCCAGCTACTCAGGAGGCTGAGGCAGGAGAATGAAACCCGGGAGGCAGAGCTTTCAGCGAGCCGAGATTGTGCCACTGCACTCCAGCCTGGGTAATAGAGAGAGACTCTGTCTCAAAAAAAAAAAAAAAAAAAAAAAATTAGCTGGGCACGCACTCCTCTAGTTTCAGCTACTTGGGAGGCTGCGGCGGAGAATGGCTTGAACCTGGGAAGTTGAGGCTGCAGTGAGCCAAGATTGCACCACTGCACCCCAGCCGGGGTGACAGAGCAAGGCTGTGTCTCAAAAATAAACAAATAGATAACAAGATTCAGGCCGGACTCGGTGCCTCACTCCTATAATCCCAGCACTTTGGGAGGCCAAGGCGGGCGGATCACAAGGTCAGGAGATCGAGACCACGGTGAAACCCCTGAAATCCCGTCTCTACCAGAAATACAGAAAATTAGCCGGGCAAGGTGGCGGGCACCTGTAGTCCCAGCTACTCAGGAGGCTGAGGCAGGAGAATGGCGTGAACCCAGGAAGTGGAGCTTGCGGTGAGCCGAGATTGCGCCACTACACTCCAGCCTGGGTAACAGAGCGAGACTCCGTCTCGGAAAAAAAAAAAAAACAAGATTCAGACACTGAAAACTATAAACATGTTAAGACTTTGTGTCTGTTTTGTTTGTTTGTTTGTTTGTTTGGTTGGTTGGTTGGTTGGTTGGTTGGTTTTACAGACAGAGTCTCACTCTGTTGCCCTGACAGGAGTGCAGTGGTGCTATCACGGCTCACTGCAGCCTCTACCTCCCAGGCTCAAGAGATTGTCCAGCCTCAGCCTTGCAAGTAGCTGGGACTACACGTGTATACCACTAATACATACCTGGCTAATTTTTTTCATTTTTTGTAGAGACAAAGTCTCACTATGTTGCCCAGGCTGGTCTTAAACTCCTGAGTTCAAATGCTCCTCTCACCTCCACCTCCCGAAGTGCTAGGATTAGAGGCATGAGCCTCTGCTCCTGGCCTGTTGAAAGAAATTTAATAAGACCTAAATAAATGGGATGACATCCCATGTTCCTATACTGGAATGAACAGATGGCATTCTGGGGAGTAAGATGGCAATACTCCCCAACCTGATCTACATTTTCAGTGAAATTCCTATCAAAATTTCAGCTGGTGTTTTTTTGCTTTTTGTTTTGTTTTGTTTTGTTTTGTTTCTTATGCAGAAATTACCGAGCTGATCCTAAAATTCATATAGATATGCAAAGGACACAGAATAGTCAAAATAATCTTGAAAAAAAAATAGTTGGAGGACTCACTGATTTCAAAATTTATACGTAGCTAAAGTGATAAAGACAATATGGTACTGACATAAGAATAAATATTATAGGCCAAGTGTGGTGGCTCACGCCTATAATCCCAGCACTTTGGGAGGCTTTGGATCACCTGAGGTCAGGAGTTTGACACCAGCCGGACCAACATGGTAAAACCCCATCTCTACTAAAAATACAAAAATTTGCCAGGTGTGGTGGCACGTGCCTGTAATCCCAGCTATTCATGAAGCTGAGGAGGGAGAATCACTTGAACGCAGGAGGTGGAGGTTGCAGTGAGCCGAGATCATACTATTGCACTCCATCCTGGGCAACAGAATAAGACTCTGTCTCAAGAAAAGAAAAAAAAAAGAATAAATATATAGATTAATGGAATAGAACTGAAAGTCCAGAAATAAACCCTTACATTTATGGTCAATTTTGAACAAATGTGTGAAAACAATAACTGGATGTTCGCATGCAAAAAAAAAAAAATTAAAATTAACCCCATTTACACTATATAAACAATTTAATCAAAAATATAACATAGACCTAAATATAAGAGCTAAAAAAAAAATAATACTCTTAGACCAAAACATAAGAATCAATCTTCACAACACTGGGTTAAACAATAGTTCCTTAGATATGATACCCAAAAGCACAGACAAAACAAAACGAATAGATAAATTGGACTTTGTAAACATTAAAAACTTTTGTGTTTCAAAGGACACCGTCTCTTTCTGTCTCTCTCTTTTTTTTTTTTTTTTTTTTTGAGACAGAGTCTTGCTCTGTCACCCAGGCTGGATGGAGTGCAATGGTGTGATCTTGCCTCCCTGCAACCTCCACCTCCCAGGTTCAAGCAATTCTCATGCCTCAGCTTCCCAAGTAACTGGGATTATAGGCGCCCGCCACCATGCCCAGCTAATTTTTGTACTTTTAGTAGAGACGGGGTTTCACCATGTTGGTCAGGTTGGTCTCGAACTCCTGACCTCAGGTGATCCACCTGCCTCGGCCTCCCACAGTGCTGGGATTACAGGCGTGAGCCAGTGTGCCCGGCCCATCTCTTGTTTTTAATTTAATTTTTATTTTAAGTTCGGGGTACATGTGCAGGTTTGTTGAATAGGTAAACTTGTGTCATGGGGGTTTGTTGTACAAATTATTTCATCACCCAGGTATTAAGCCTAGTACCCGTTAGTTATTTTTCCTGATCCTCTTTCTCCTCCCAACCTCCACTTTCCACTAGGCCCCAACATGTGTTGTTCCACTTTATCAGGACACTATCTCCTGATTGTCAAAAGATAACCTACAGAATGGGAGAAAATATTTACAAATCATATATCAGATAAGGGACTTGTATTCAGAATAAAGAAGAACAACAACAAAAAAACCCCACTGACCTGTATGCTTTAAAAGTGGATTTTATAGTATGTGAATCACATATCACTAAAGCTGTTATTTTTATTTTTATTTATTTATTTATTTTTAGACAGAGTCTGTCTCTGTCGCCCAGGCTGGAGTGCAGTGGCACGATCTCGGCTCACTGCAAGTTCCGCCTCCTGGGTTCACGCCATTCTCCTGCCTCAGCCTCCCGAGTAGCTGGGACTACAGGTGCCCGCCACTATGCCCGGCTAATTTTTTGTATTTTTAGTAGAGATGGGGTTTCACCGTGTTAGCCAGGATGGTCTCGATCTACTGACCTTGTGATCCGCCCGCCTCGGCCTCCCAAAATGCTGGGATTACAGGCATGAGCCACTGTGCCTGGCTTTTTTTTTTTTTTTTTTTTTTTTGACACAGGGTGTCACTCTCACCTAGGCTGGAGTGCAGTGGCAGGATCTCAGCCCACTGCAACCTCCACCTCCTGGGTTCAAGCGATCCTCCCGCCTCAGCCTCCTGACTAGCTGGGCCTGCAGGCTGTGCCCCCACACCTGGCAAATTTTTGTATTTTTTACAGAGATGAGGTTTCATTATGTTGCCTGGGCTGATCTCAAACTACTGAGCTCAAATGATCCACCCGCCTCCGCCTCCCAAGGTGCTGGGATTACAGGTATGAGCCATCACACCTAGCCAATAAAGCTGTTTTTGTTTGTTTGTTTGTTTTTGTTTTGTTTTGTTTTAAGAGTTGCAGATTGTTAGACAGAAAATACTCCTATCTTTCCCTTCCATGGGAAAGGCATCCGTAGTGTAACACTCCTGGCTTCTCTCTGCTTCCCCTGAAAGAGGCAAGTAACTGAATCCATCCATGAGTTTGTGATAAAGAACGGGTATAGGCCGGGTGCAGTGACTCACGCCTGTAATCCCAACACTTTGGGAGGCCAAGATGGGCGGATCACCTGAGATTGGGAGTTTGAGACTAGCCTGACCCACATGGAGAAACCCCATCTGTACTAAAAATACAAAATTGGCTGGGCTTGGTGGTGCATGCCTATAACCCCAGCTATTTGGGAAGGCTGAGGCAGGAGAATTGCTTGAACCTGGGAGGTAGAGGTTGTGGTGAGCCGAGATGGCGCCATTGCACTCCAGTCTGGGCAACAAGAGCAAAACTCCGTCTCAAAAAAAATTAATTAATTAAAGAAATAATTGGTATATGCAGCTCTGCACACTCCTGTCCTAAAGGATGCATTCTGCCTGTCTCTGTATGCCTTAAGTTCTACTTCATCGGGCACTGCCTGTAAATCCATGGTTAAGCCGATGCAATTCTGGGGTCAGTACTTGAATGCGCACCTATCGTCAGACATAGGTCACTCTCTCTAATATCAGCTTTATCAATAATAAGGTTGCAATTTTGGTCTTCATATTCCTTATTTTTTATTTTTTATTTTTTTCCTAAGATGGAGTCTCGCTCTGTCTGGAGTGCAGTGGCTGGATCTCAGCTCACTGCAAGCTCCGCTTCCTGGGTTTATGCCATTCTCCTGCCTCAGCCTCCCGAGTAGCTGGGACTACAGGCGCCCGCCACCTCGCCCGGCTAGTTTTTTGTTTTTTTGTAGAGACGGGGTTTCACCGTGTTAGCCAGGATGGTCTTGATCTCCTGACCTCGTGATCCGCCCGTCTCGGCCTCCCAAAGTGCTGGGATTACAGGCTTGAGCCACCACACCCAGCCACCTTATTTCTTAATCTTATTTCTCAAATCGTTCAGAGCTTTTTCAAGCAAAGAGAGTACTATTTATAGACTGCTCTTCCAAGAACCCCTACAGCACTGAGAGCCTGATATGAGTGCCACCAAGTAGCCACAGGTGTATCACAGACACTTAGTTTGGAGAAGTAGCATGGAGCAATTAAATGAGTCAACAGACCTCATTTCTTCTTCTAAATTCATTTATTCAACAAATGTGAATCAAGCACCAAGGATGTGCCAGTCGTTGTTAAAGGAGCTGGAGATTCAGCCATGAACAAAACTGATCAAAATCCGCCATAGCGGGGCATACATTTTAGTGGGACTGACAATAAGCCAGGATATATGGTATTTTAGGAGGTAATACATCCTAAGGAGAAATAAATAGCACAGGGAAGGAAAATAGGAAACATCAGTGGAGGGTGTGAAATGTTAGGTAAGGTGTCCAGGAAAAGCCTCATTAAGAAGACGGCATTAAAGACCTGAAAGATATGGAAGCAATCAATGGGTATTTGGAAATAAAAAATTCCAGGCCAAATAAGTGCCACATGTAAAGGCTCTGAAGTGAGAGTATGTGGTCTGAAGAAAAGTTTGTGTAGCAGAGTGACGGCAGGTGGAGAGGCTAGAAAATGAGGGAAGAGATGTCTCAAGAAGCCAGCTTAGTCTGGGCGTGGTGGCTCACGCCTATAATCCCGGCACTTTGGGAGGCCAAGGCGGGTGGATCACTTGAGGTCAGGAGTTCAAGACCAGCCTGGCCAACAAGATGAAACCCCGTCTCTACTAAAAATATAAAAATTAGCTGGGCGTGGTGGCATGTACCTGTAGTCCCAGCTAGTCAGGAGGCTGAGGCAGGAGAATCACTTGAACCCGGGAGGTGGAGTTCACAGTGAGCTGAGATCACGCCACTGCACTCCAGCCTGGGTGACAGAGGGAGACTCCATCTCAAAAAAGAAGAAGACAGCGCTCAGCTGGGCACAGTGGCTCAAACCTGTAATCCCAGCACTTTGGGAGCCCAAGGTGAGAGGATCACTTGAGCCCAGGGATTCAAGACCACCCTAGGTAACATAGCGCAGCCTTGTTTCTATAAACACATTTAAAAAATTAGCTTGATGGCACGCATCTGTTTTCCCAGGAGGCTGAGGTGGGAGAATTGTTTGAGCCCAGCCAGTCTAGACTGCAGTGAGCTGTGATTCCACCACTGCACCCCAATCTGGGTGACAGAGTGAGACTCCATCTCAAAAAAAAAGCCAGTTCAGACAACACTTTGTAGCTCAGGGTAGGCACTTTGACTTTTACTCATCCATTTACCCGCTGCGGTGCTCAGGCAGAAGGGTGACACATCTGAATCTGTTGAGAGCAGATTGGGGGAAGCAAAGGCAGAAACCTGAAGAGCAGCCAGGAGGTTGTTGGTGGCTTAGGCCAGAATGGGAACAGTGGAGAGAGTTGGAAGGGGTCAATTCTAGAGATATTTTGAAGGTAGACCTTACTAAGTGTGTTGATGCATTGAAGCTAAGGTGTATGACAAAGAGAAGATAAGGATAGCTCAAGATTTTTGACCTGAGCAATTGAAAGATGCAGTGGCAATTAACTGAACAGTTTAGGGGTCAAGGGAGCAGATACCAGGAACTTGGTCCTGGACATGTTAAGTTTGAGGTGCCCATTGCACATTTAAGGGGACGTGACAAATAGGCAGTTGGTCATATGTCTCGAGTTTAAGAGAGAGGTCCAAGCTGCTTTTTAGCTTACCATTTAGCCACTTGCTAGCCCCATGACCTTACACCAGTCATACTTCCCTCTTATATTAAGCAGAAAGAAAAACAGTAGCTATGATACAAGGTTGTTGTGAGGATTAAACTTGATGATTAGTTAAGTCAGTGGTTTACCGGAGGCTCTGAAAAAATTATGACTATTACTAAGTTCAATTAAACATACAGACTGGGCTGGATGGCTGATGCCTGTAATCCCAGCACTTTGAGAAGCCGAGGCAGGTGGATAACTTGAGGCCAGGAGTTTGAGACCAGCCTGGCCAACATGGCAAAACCTCGTCTCCACTAAAAATATAAAAACTACCCAGGTGTGGTGGCACGCACCTGTAATCCCAGCTACTCAGGAAAGTGAGGCACAAGAATCGTGTGAACCCGGGAGGTGGGAGGTTGCAGTGAGTCAGGACTGCGCTACTGCACTCCAGCCTGGGTGATACAGAGAGACTCTGTCTCAAAACAAAACAAAACCAAAAAAAAAAAAAACCAAAAAACCATACAGGCTGGGTGCAGTGTGTAATCCCAGCACATTTTGGGAAGCTGAAATGGGAGGACTGCTTGAGCCCAGGGGTTTGAGACCAACCTGGGCAACATAGTGAGACCTTGTCTCTACAAAAAATTGTCCGGGCATGGTGGCTCACGTCTGTAATCCCAACACTCTGGGAGGCCAAGGCGGGTGGATCCCGAGGTCAGGAGTTCAAGACCAGCTTGACCAACATGGTGAAACCCCATCTCTTCTAAAAATACAAAAATTAGCCGGGTATGGTGGTGTGTGCCTGTAATCCCAGCTATTCAGGAGGCTGAGGCAGGAGAATTGCTTGAACCAGGGAGGCAGAGGTTGCAGCGAGCCGAGATCGTGCCGTTACACTCCAGCCTGGGCGACCGAGAGAGTCTCCATCTAAAAAAAAAAAAATTAAAAAAAAAATTATCTGAGCATGGTGGTGCATGCTTGTAATCCCAGTTATTCGGGAGGCTGAGGTGGGAGGATTGCTTGAGCCCAGAAGGTGGAGTTTGCAATGAGCTGAGATCACGGCACTGAACTTCAGTCTGGGAGACAGAGACTCTGTCTCTCAAACAAAATAAAACAAAACAAGGCCGGGCGCAGTGGCTCAAGCCTGTAATCCCAGCACTTTGGGAGGCCGAGACGGGTGGGTCACGAGGTCAGGAGATCGAGACCATCCTGGCTAACATGGTGAAACCCCGTCTCTACTAAAAAAATACAAAAAACTAGCCGGGCGAGGTGGCGGGCGCCTGTAGTCCCAGCTACTCGGGAGGCTGAGGCAGGAGAATGGCGTGAACCTGGGAGGCGGAGCTTGCAGTGAGCTGAGATCTGGCCACTGCACTCCAGCCTGGGCGACACAGCCAGACTCTGTCTCAAAAAAAAAAAAAAGGCAAAACAAAACATGCGTTTGGTTGCTGGAAACCCGAAAATGAAAGATTCTGTACCTACCCTCACTCCCAATGCAGAAAACTTAGTCAAAGCTTTCAACAAACTCTCGGGTAACAGCAACAATTTGGGAGAATCAGTAGGTCCTGATATCCAACTGGACAATAAAGGAAGAGTCAAAGACAATGGACAGTTGGTCTCAGTATGGAAACCATCCAGGAGATTAGGAGACAAACCAGAAGGTGTACCTGGTCCTCAGGCCAGCTTGCCAGGCAACATTGGACTCATGACCCTTCCACCCCCTGCCCCCTGCTAGCCTCTCACTTCCCTAGTAGGGTGAATCCCAGTGCCCTGGAGATGTTTTTGTTTTTGTTTTTGTTTTCTCCAAGACAGAGTCTCACTCTGTCTCCCAGGCTGGAGGGCAGTGGTGCGATCTCAGCTCACTGCAACCTCCGCCTCCCAGGTTCAAGCAATTCTTCTGCCTCAGCCTCCCGAGTAGCTGGGACTACAAGCACCCGCCACCACACCGGGCTAATTTTTTGTAATTTTAGTTGAGATGGGGTTTCACCATGTTGTCCAGGATGGTCTCACTCTCCTGACCTTGTGATCTGCGCGCTTCAGCCTCCCAAAGTGCTGGGATTACAGGCGTGAGCCACCGCGCCTGGCTGAGATGTTTTTAAAATGTCCAAAGTTGCTCAGGGCTAAAACACCTGATGCTGTGATAATCACATCACCTCCCCAGGCCCGTTTTCCCACCTGCTTTCCTCTCACTGAGCCCTTTCTCCCCATAATGACCTCTCCAGGCACAAGGGCCATGACCCTGATTCTTCCCAGCTTCTAGGCAGCAGGAGAAACAGCTCAGGGACCCTGTGCAACACTGAACAATGAAAACTCTGAAAAAATGCTGGAACCAACATGAAGAGAAAAGTCAGGCAGCATAAAAGGAGAGAAGCTACCACTGAGTTCCTATTGGGTGAGGGGCTGTGCTAGATGTTTTCAAGACTGAGAAATTATTGCAAGATTTAAACATGTGTCCACACAACATTTGGCTTAGGGGCTGGCATACAGTATGTGCACAAAGAGAACAATAAATTTTTGCTGTGCTATTTGTATTATATCTCTTTTAACCCTCACAATACCCTGCAAGCTAGGCTCCAACTGAGAAGCAGTTTGGTAGAGAGGTATGTGTTCTTCTGTTAAACAAATCTGGGTTCAAATTCTAACTCTGCCATGTCTAGGCTTCTGTGGCCCCGAGAAAGCCTCATGTCTTGTCTTGTCTTGTCTTGTCTTTTTTTTTTCTTTTCTTTTCTTCACAGAGTCATGCTGTCTCACCAGGCTGGAGTGTGGTGGCGCCATCTCGGCTCACTGCAACCTCTGACTCCCTGGTTCAAGTGATTGTCCTGCCTCAGCCCCCCAGGTAGCTGGGATTACAGGCACGCACCACCACACCCAGCTAATTTTTGTATTTTTAGTAGAGATGGGGTCTCACCATGTTGGCCAGGATGGTCTTGATCTCCTGACCTTGTGATCCTCCCACCTCGGCCTCCCAAAGTGCTGGGATTACAGGCATGAGCCACCATGTCTGGCCTTTTTTTTTTTTTTTTTTTTGACAGAGTCTCACTCTTGTCATCCAGGCTGGAGTGCAGTGGCACGATATCGGCTCACTGCAACCTCCACCTCCCGGGTTCAAGCGATTCTCCTGCCTCAGCCTCCTGAGTAGCTGGGATTACAGACACCCGCCACCATGCCCATCTAATTTTTGTACTTTTAGTAGAGATGGGGTTTCGCCATGTTGGCCAGGCTGGTCTCGAACTCCTGACATCAGGTGATCCGCCCACCTCGGCCTCCCAAAGTGCCAGGATTACAGGCATGAGCCACCGCGCCTGGCTCACTTTACTATTCTGAGTCTTGGTTTGCACATCTATAAAGAGGGAGAAACAATGATACCTACCAAACAAAGATTAATCTGAAACCCTCAGTGTAGGTCCTGGCGCACAGTAACTGCTCAGTAATCATTATTATTAGTAGTATTGGAAGAAAGAACACAGAAGTTCCAGAGGTTAGGTCGTTTATCCAAGTTCACACAGCCAAGTAGAATACACTCATGGAAACCAGGCTCGGTGGCTCACGCTTGTAATCCCAGCACTTTGGGAAGCTGAGGTGGCGGATCTCTTGAGGTCAGGAGTTTGAGACCAGCCTGGCCAACATGGTGAACACCATCTCTACAAAAAATACAAAAATTAGCCGGATGTGGTGGCAGGCACCTGTAGTCCCAGCTTCTTGGGAGACTGAGACATGAGAATTGCTTGAACCTGGGAGGTAGAGGTTGCAGTGAGCCAAGATTACGCCACTGTGCTCCAGGCTGGGCGACAGAATGAGACTTTGTCTTAAAAAACAACAACCACCAAAAAAAACAGATTCACTGGGCCTACTCAGCATCTGCGCCTTTCCTTCTGGTGAGAAAACCTTGACTTTTTTTTTTTTTTTTTTTTGAGACAGAGTCTTGCTCTGTCGCCCAGGCTGGAGTGCTGTGGCCAGATCTCAGCTCACTGCAAGCTCCGCCTCCCAGGTTTACGCCATTCTCCTGCCTCAGCCTCCCGAGTAGCTGGGACCATAGGCGCCCGCCACCTCGCCCGGCTAGTTTTTTGTATTTTTGAGTAGAGATGGGGTTTCACCGGGTTAGCCAGGATGGTCTCGATCTCCTGACCTCGTGATCCGCCCGTCTCGGCCTCCCAAAGTGCTGGGATTACAGGCTTGAGCCACCGCGCCCGGCGAGAAAACCTTGACTTTTGGGAATTGCCTGTCCCTACTATCAGGCCTGTTGACTTAGGTGGGATTAACACACCTTTTCCAAGCTCTAGAGGTAAGACATGACCCACATCTGGCCAATGACGTATTCTATCCCTCTGGTACCAGTGACTGGTTTGAGGGTGGCCTTATGACTCATGCCAAGTCCACGAGAACACTGAAACTTTGTCAGATCCATTGGGATGGAGATGAACCTTTCTTTTTTGTTTGTTTTTGTTGTTGTTGTTGTTGGAGGGGGTTGTTTGGTTGTCTGTTTGCTTTTTTTTCTTTTTAAGGCGGAGTTACCCAGGCTTGAGTGCAGTGGTGTGATCTCAGCTCACTGCAACCTCCGCCTCCCAGGTGCAAGCGATTCTCCTGCCTCAGCTTCCTGAGTAGCTGGGACTACATGCACCCACCACCGCACCCAGCTAATTTTTGTATTTTTAGTAGAGATGAGGTTTCACCATGTTGGCAGGCTGGGCTTGAACTCCTGACCTCAGGTAATCCACCCATCTCGGCCTCCAAAGTGCTGGGATTACAGGCGTGAGCCACCTCACCTGACCATCTTTGTTTGCTTTTTGAGACAGGGTCTCCCTCTGTCACCCAGGCTGGAATGCAGTGGTGCAATCACATCTCACTGCTGCCTCAACCTCCCAGGCTCAGGTGATCCTCCCACCTCAGCTTCCCAAGTAGCTGGAACTACAGACATGTGCCATTACACCTGGCTAACTTTTGTATTTATTGTAGAGATGGGTTTTCACCATGTTGCCCAGGCTGATCTCGAGCTCCAGTACTCAAGCAATCCACCCACCTTGGCCTCCCAAAGTGCTAGAATTACAGGTGTGAGCCACTGCACCCGGCCTGAAATGAACCTTTCTTTGGACTTGACATTGGGAGGATATAAACTTGGAGTTGCTGGAAGTTGCTAGGTAGAAAGAGTGCCCAAATGCAAAGCACACCCAGAGGAACTAGAGCTGAAGGAGAGAAAGAGACTGAAGCTGCCAACTCTAAGTAAGCTCTTGCCTAAACTCTTGAACAAACATGTCTAATGTCTGTACATCAAGTTTTGAGTACATGAAGCAATAACAAGGCAATAATTCTCTCTCTCTTTCCCTTAAGACAACCGAAAGAATCCTTATTTGGCAAATGTATCAGTCAGGGTCCCAAGTGAAAACAGATGACACACTAAAATTAGAATAATTTGAAGAGGGTTTATTTATGATGGTATGAGTGGGTGCAGAGAAACCATAGGGATAGCACAGTGACCCGGGGCTAGCGACACTTGAGGAACTGCCACCACCCTTAGGCCTGAAGGGACAGGGGAGAGCGTTTCCTGAAGGAGGGAATTTTGGAAAAGAGGCCTCCGTAAGAAGAGCTGTGACTGCCCATCAAGGACACCCTGTCAACCTGTGGAGGGAGCAAGGGAATAACTACCCAACTTCTCTCCCTTCTGGCCCCTCAGCCCCAGGGTCCCCAGTGGCTGAGCCCAAGAAGGAGCTGGAAGGCAAAGGAGCCTGCTGATGTGTCCAGATAAGGCAGACACAGAACAGGACAGAGAAGAGAGAAGCATGAGTCTGGAGGTGCAGACAGGAGATGGCTGGCTCGCCCAGAAAGCAGCACAGCCTGGTCTGACTCTCTGTCCTACAGCCCCATGATGGCTGGTGACAATTTGGAATCTCAGGCCAGAGGGGTTTTGTTGTTTTGTTTGTCTGTTGTTTGCTTGTTTTTGATACGGGGTCTCACTGTCACCAGGTTGGAGTGCAGTGGCACAATCTCCGCACACTGCAACCTCCACCTCCTGGGTTCAAGCGATTCTTCCGCCTCAGCCTCCCGAGTAGCTGGGACTACAGGCATGCGTTACCACGCCCAGCTAATGTTTATATTTCTAGTAGAGACAGGGTTTCATCATGTTGACCAGGATGGCCTCTAACTCCTGACCTTGTGATCCGCCCGCCTCGGCCTCCCAAAGTGCTGGGATTACAGGCGTGAGGCACTGTGCCTGGCCTGTTTGTTTGTTTTTAAAGGGACAGAGTCAGGGCTGGGCACTGTGGCTCACGCCTGTAATCCCAGCACCTTGGGAGGCTGAGTAAGGTGGATCACTTGAGGTCAGGAATTTGAGACCAGCCTGGGCAACATGGTGAAACCCCATCTCTACTAAAAAATATACATATATTATATATATCTATAAATATATATATATATACACACACACACACATACATATAAGCTGGTGGTGCATGCCTGTAATCCCAGCTACTCCGGGTGGCTGAGGGTTGAACCTGGTAAGCGGAGGTTGTAGTGAGCTGAGATTGCACCGCTGCATTTCAGTCTAGGTAACAGAGAGAGACTGTCACTAAATAAATTAATTGATAAACAAACGAACAAAGGAATGGGGTCTTGCTTTGTTGTCCAGGCTGGTCTTGAACTCCTAGACTCAAATGATCCTCCCACCTCGACCCCCCAAAGTGCTGGGATTACAGGCATGAATCACTGAGCCTGGCCAGATCAGAGTTTTAAAACTCTCATTGTTCCCTTTAGTCTTTTCTATATATCCGTGTCCCTCCTTCCCTACAGAAGACCCTATAGAGGTTGGAATTCTGAGAATCTGGGAAGAATCCACTGACCAGCCCAGCTTCCCTTGTAGTAGAAGCCTCTAGCTCAGCCTCCCAGTGACCAGAATCCTGGGCCGACCCTCAGGCCTCATCCTGCCAGCTCCCTTGCCCCACAGACATCTCTCTGCTTGCCACTGTGGCCCCAGTCACCACCAGACAGCAGCTCCGTGACTTTCCTTTCTCTCTGTAGGAGATGTCTGTTTCCTTCTGCAGCCAAGCCGGAGAAGGTTCTGGGATTCCCCACTACTGGCAGAAGCCCAAAAGTGCCCCGAGGACGGGGCTGAGTTGCATCCAAGTATCTCATTTTGGTCACACAGACACCTGTTCCCTCTTTTTTTTCTTCCCAAGACACTCACCCTAATCTTCTTTGCCAAAATGAGTTCCTCCCCACTTTCAAATCCAGTTTAAACCTTAGAATCTTTCAGTTTCAACACCAGAGGACATACAATTTTAAAAATTTTTAAAAATAAAAAACCTGGCCCGGCGCGGTGGCTCACACCTGTAATCCCAGCACTTTGGGAGGCCGAGGCGGGCGGATCACGAGGTCAGGAGATCGAGACCATCCTGGCTAACACGGTGAAATCCTATCTCTATTAAAAATACAAAAAATTAGCCGGGCGTGGTGGCAGACGCCTGTAGTCCCAGCTACTCAGGAGGCTGAGGCAGGAGAATGGCGTGAACCCAGGAGGCAGAGCTTGCAGTGAGACGAGATCATGCCACTGCACTCCAGCCTGGGTGAGAGTGAGACTCCATCTGAAAATAAATAAATAAATAAATAAATATAAAACAACCTTAGAATTTCCTCAAAAAGCCTTCCTCATCAGTTCTCCTGACTCCACTCTTGCTATTATGACGATTATTATCAGAAGGACTTCTGCACATGAATACCTAATAATAGCAACTAACATGTACTAAGATGTACTAAGTGCTATCAGCCCATTGCTGAGCTGTTTGCTGTACAGAAACCATCTCATTTAATCCTCACAGCCACCTTGTAAGGTATGTGCTACTGATATATAGAATATGTTGTGATTGGTAGCCCTGGACTGTACCATGAGGTGACCTTAGGAGCAATTACTTTATCCATTTCTATGGGGAAAAATGAGGCTCAGAAAGGATAAATTACTAACTTAAGTTCACACAAGCAAGCAAAAGGCAGAGATGAAACCTAAACCCAGGTATGACCAACCCCAAAGTCTATGTTCTCTCTCTCTCCCTCTTTTTTTTTTTTTTTTTTTTGAGACAGAGTCTTGCTCCATTGCCTGAGCTGGAGTGCAGTGGCGCAATCTTGGCTCACTGCAACCTCCGCCTCCCAGGTTCAAGTAATTCTGTTGCCTCAGCTTCCCAAGTAACTGGGACTACAGGTGCCCATCACCATGCCCAGATAATTTTTGTATTTTTAGTAGAGACGGGGTTTCACCATGTTGGCCAGGCTAGTCTCAAACTCCTGACCTCAGGTGATCTACCCACCTCGGCCTCCCAAAGTCCTGGCATAAGCCACCTCGCCTGGCCAAAGTCTATATTCTTAAGATTGCAATATTTTACTGTGTCCCAGGTATGTGCAGTTCCAGAGTTAGGTAGTAGCTGGAGGAGTTTCTGAATTTTCTCTGTAACATGGTTATATATGTGCTAGAATCGCAGTCAGCGAACTTAATATGCAAATGAAATAAATACTCTGTACACTGTAAACAATGTTATCTCTCAAGTTTTTGCAGCAAACACCACCATTATCCCTTTGTAGTTAAGCCCACTTGGCTACACTCTTGCTCTCAAACCCCCATGAGATGCCATACACTTGAAAAGGGTTTCATCAGAGACGTCAGTGTAAGATTAAGAACACACAACAGATGAAACAGAGAAAACGAGGGAACTCACTAGCAGTTACGGGTAAGACACTCAGGCTATTTGCCTATTGCACTCCCCATTGCCAGCAAAGCCATCTTTAGTTACTTGGAAACCTGGCCTTGCTTTCACTTTCTTTGTGAAATGTCCCAGGTAGTATTTTCCCCACAGTGTAAACAAGTCTTTTTACAATAATCAATGTATTTAATTTTCACAAAAACACTATAAAGTAAGTACTGTTATCATCTCCATTTTACAGATGATGTAACTGAGGCACAGAAAGTCTAAGTAGTTCGCTCAAAGTCACATGCGACATATGGTAGTGCTAGATTCAAACCCTTGAGTTACTGCAGCATTTGTGCTCTCAAAAACTACTACTTAGGCTGGGCACAGTAGCTCACGGCTATAAACCCAGCACTTTGGGAGGCTGAGGCAGGCGGATCACCTGAGGTCAGCAGTTCGAGACCAGCCTGGCCAACATGCCAAAATCCTGTCTCTACTAAAAATAGAAAAAAAATTAGCTGGGCATGGTGGTGCACGCCTAAAATTCCAGCTACTCAGGAGGCTGAGACAGGAGAATCTCTTGACCTGGGAGGCAGAGGTTGCAGTGAGGTGAGATCACACCACTACACTCCAGCCTGGGCGACAAAGTGAGACTCCGTGTCAAAAAAATAAAAAAATAAAACACACACACACACACACACACACACACACAAACTCCTACTACTCTGTAGTTTGACAACAGAGCTAAATGAAGATAATTAGAAAATCCGCTGTTGCACCAGAATTGCAAAAGGGCTGTGGAGATATGCTTTTTTGTAGAATCTATGTGCTCTAGTAATGTGGAAGGGAGATCTCCCACCTAAAATGTGTGGTGGGGGAGGCCTGTGTCACTCCCCAGACCAGAATTCCCAGGCTCCAGGCTTTCATATTAGCCCTGTAGTAATCCCCTTAGAAAAAGAATGCTTCTTTCCCATTTGTTCCAACAAAAGTCCTAAGATTGCTCTGATCAACTACCTTGGTTCTGTGCTTAACATTGACCCAGTTACAGAACTAAAGGATAGAATATGCTGACTTGTCGGGCCTGGGTGATATGCACACCCTTCTCTGCAACCACACCCAAACACATGGAGCAAGAATGGAGAGATGGCTCCTAGCAAAAACTAGAGTACTGAGAAGAGGGGAGAGAATGCTGAGCAGGCAAAACAACACATGATCCAGGGATTCAGGCATTGACACTGGTAATTACAAGCCAGTGTGATAAATGACTTGACAGGAAGGAACTGGCACTGGAAGACAGCAGAGGAAACACCTAAACTAGAGGAAGTGACATGTAAGTTGAGACCCAAGGAGGAGGTATCCAGAGCAAGGAGGGTGTGGGGTTGGGAAAGGAAACACGCTGTGCACATTTTTTTCCTTCTTTCTTTCCCTTCCTTCCTTCCTTCCTTTTTTAGAGACAGAGTCTCACTCTGTCACCCAGGCTGGTGTGCAATGGCATGATCTCGGCTCACTGCAACCTTCGCCTCCCAGGTCAAGGGATTCTCCTGCCTCAGCCTCCCAAGGAGCTAGGATTACAGGCGCCTGCCACCACCCCCGCCTAATTTTTGTATTTTTAGTAGAGACAGGGTTTCACCATGTTGTCCAGGCTAGTCTCGAACTCCTAACCTCCAGTGATCCACCTGCCCCAGCCTCCCAAAGTGCTGAGATTACAGGTGTGAGCCACCACGCCCAGCCACATTTCTTGAAATGTGTGAGATCGGGGCCTAAACATTCACAGAGTCCGTGAGGATGAAGATGATGGGCCAGTCTGGGTGCCCTGAAGTGGGCCTGAGCAGAAAGGAAGGAAAATGGATTGGGGGCTGAAGGGGAGATGAAGCTTTCAGTTTGGATACTGATCCTGAGGGGCACATGGGTCATCCTGTTAGATATGTCAAAGAGACAGCTGAATATGTGGGTATGGCTTTTGGGAGCAGGATCTCTGGACAGAGATTTGGGTGTGATCAGCACAAGGATGACCATTGAATGATCATCAATTAAGGTCACCAAATGGTTACTGAGTATAGGAAAGACATCCTTGGGTGAGGGGACCAAGGGGGAACAGACTCTTCAACAAAGACATCCAGATGGCCAAATAGCACAAGAAACAAGCATGTAAAAACATTATTACTGGTCGGGCTTGATGGCTCATGCCTGTAATTCCAGCACTTTGGGAGGCCGAGGCGGGCAGATCACTTGAGGCCAGGAGTTCAAGACCAGCCTGGGCAACATAGCCCAACCTCATCTCTACAAAAAATTTAAAAATTAGCCAGGTGTGTCGGCATGCACTTGTAGTGCTAGCTACTCAGGGGGCTGAGGCAGGAGGATCGCTTGAGCCTGGGAGGTTGAGGCTACAATGAGCCATGATCATGCCACTGCACCCCAACCTGGGCAACAGAACGAGACCCTGTCTCAAAACAAAAAACATTATTACTTATTACTATATGGGTAGACACATTAAAACAGTGAGATACCACTACGCACCTATCAGAATGGCTGAAATTTGAAATTAAAAGGACAATATCAACAACTAGACTTCTCATATGCCACTGAAAGGAGTGTAAACTGGTATAACCACTTCGGAAAACTGGCAGTATTTACTAAAACTAAACATATGTATCCCCTCTGACCTAGAAGTTTCACTCAAATATATGTAGCCAAGAAAAATAAATGGTTGAGTCTACCAAAAAGGCGTACATAAAAGCACATTTATAACAGCACCATTCACAATAGCAAAAAGCTAGAAACAACCCAAATGTCTCCATTGTTATATGTTCATTTAACAGAATACTACACCACATACATAAAAAACTAAGTACTAAGTACTAACATGGATGAATTTTATAGCTATGAGGTTGAGTGAAAGAAGCCAGAACAAAAATAATGTACACCATGCAATTCCATTTAGAAAAATCTCAAAAACAGGTATAGTTAGTTGATGATAATGGAGGTCAGAAATAGTGGTTCCTATTGTGAGAGGGGGTATGTCTGAAAGGGGGCCAAGAGAACCCTCTGGGGTCCTGGAAATAATCCATATCTTGATCTGGTTGATGGTTATACAGCGTATACATGTATAAAACTTCAAGCTGGGTGTGGTGGTATGTGCCTGCAGTCCCAGCTACTCAGGAGGCTGAGGCAAGAGGATTACTTGACCCAAGGAGTTTGAGGCTGCAGTGAGCTATGACTGCACCTGTGAATAGCCACTATACTCTAGCCTGGGTAACACAGCAAGACCCTGTCTCTAAAAACTAAAAAAAAACCAACAACTTTTTTTTTAATTAAAAAAATCAGAAAGTAGGCCGGGCGTGGTGGGTCAGGTCTGTAATCCTAGCACTTTAGGAGGCCAAGGCGGGCAGACTGCCTGAGGTCAGGAGTTCGAGACCAGCCTGGCCAACATGGTGAAACCCCGTCCCTACTAAAAATACAAAAAATAGCCGGGTGTGGTGGCAGGTGCCTGTAATACCAGCTACTTGGGAGGCTGAGGCAGGAGAATCACTTGAACCTGGGAGGTGGAGGTTGCAGTGAGCCGAGATCACGCCATTGCACTCCAGCCTGGGCGACAAGAGCAACACTTCGTCTCAAAAAAAAAAAAAAAAAAATCAGAAAGTACTCATCCAGTTGTTCATTTAAGGTTTGTACACATTACCAGATCTGTTTTATACCTAAAGGTGGGGGTGAGGGAAAGTTTATCCCCTCTTCCCAAAAGCTAAAAGTACCAAAGTTAGCACTGATTCAGGGACTGTGGATGTTTTACAATTCGTGATATGATGTGACAGTCTCATGAGGCCCATCTTGATAGTGAAGTTCCCCAGGGCAAGAGCCTCTCTTGTGATTGTCTTCTTTACTGTTCCAAAGCATCTATATTGGGGCTCAGATCACAGCAGGCCCACAATATCTATGACTCAGTATCTGCTCAGAACAGCACACCCAGCCCTTCAGTGTTCAACTCAACACTCACTTCCTGAGTGTCTGCTCTATGCCAGGCATTGTGCTGAGAGCTAGATGTACAAACACAGGTAAGAGACCATCCCTACACTTGAAAAGCGGCCAAGCAAGAGGTGGGTACCCCGGGATGAAGGACAGGACCTTACAGCTGCCAACCCATCCACCAACACATGTAAAATAATATTAGTAACAAATAACCACCATTTATGAACTGCCAGGTGCTTTATGGTGTAACAGATTTTTTTTTTCTTAATTGCTATTTTAAACCACAACTGTTTGCAGCTACTTTTGTCTAGTAGGGGAGTGGCACAATTTTTCTCTGGGTAGAGGGTTCTTTGTTTGGGAAAATACTTAATAAGTTGCTTTGGCATGAAGAATGAAGCTCTCCAGGGCTAGGGCAAGACAAAGACAGCTGAACTGCTTTGCAAATTAGAGTGAGAAAAATGTGGCAGCAGAGAGAGCGAGGGGGGGGCCCTGAACACAGAAGGAAGGGAGACATTAGGAGGTATAGTTAGAAAGATCTATGTTGCTTTTGTTTTCCCAGGCTCGGTGCTTTAGAGAACCATCCCTTTGCCTTGCTAATCTTACTTATTCTTCAGGTTTTACCCTTCAAAAATCACTTCCTCATACCACACAGCCACCAAAAAGAATGAAGTAAAGCTCGCTGTACTGACATGGAAAGAAATGCCCTGGCTATATTGTGAAGTGGAGGCAGGGGAAGTCACCAGCTGGATAGGTGCATAGTAACAACCGGTTTTTAAAGAGGACTTTATTTTATTTTATTTTTTTTTTGAGACGGAGTCTCGCTCTGTTGCCCAGGCTGGAGTGCAGTGGCGTGATCTCGGCTCACTGCAAGCTCCGCCTCCCGGGTTCACGCCATTCTCCTGCCTCAGCCTAAAGAGGACTTTAAAAACACTTTATTGCACTTGAATACATTTGGAAAGTCCCCTAGAAAAGTACGTAACACTGTGTTAACAGCTGTTACCACCAGGGAGGATGGTGGGGAGTACTTTGGAGCTTCTGTTTTCAATTTTTATCCTTTATCTTTAAATATTTTACCATGAGATTTTATCTCTATTTATTTATTTTATTTATTTGTTTTTGAGACAGGATCTTGCTCTGTTACCCAGGCTGGAGTGCAGTGGCACGAACACAGCTCACTGCAGCCTCAACCTCCTGGGCTGTAAGTGATCCTCCTGCCTCAGCCTCCCAAGTAACTGGAACCACAGGTGTACCACACCATGCCCAAATCATTTTTTTAAACTTTTTTTTGTAGAGACTAGCCACTACACTACAAAGTGCTGGGATTACAGGCATAAGCCACCTTACCCAGCCTGAGACTCTTAAAAACGGAGTAGGCTTGGTGCAGTGGCTCACGCCTGAAATTCCAGCACTTTGGGAGGCAAGGCGGGAGGACTGCTTGAGGCCAAGACCAGCCTGGGCAACATGGTGAGACCCTTGTCTCTCCGAAAAATTTAAAAATTAGCCAGGCATGGTGGAGCATATCTGTAGTCCCAAATACTCTACAGGATGAGGCAGGAGGCTCACTTACAGCCCAGGAGGTAAAAGCTGCAGTGAGCCCTGTTCATGCTATTGCATTTCAGTCTGGTCAACAAAGCGAGACCCTTTTTCTAAAAAAAGAAAGAAAGAGAGAGAGATAGAGAGAGAAAGAAAGAAAGAGAGAGAGGGAGGGAGGGAGGGAGGGAGGAAGGAAGGAACGAAGAAAGAAAGAAAGAAAGAAAGAAAGAAAGAAAGAAAGAAAGAAAGAAAGAAAGAAAGAAAGAAAGAAAGAAAGAAAGAAAGAAAGAAAGAAAGAAAAGGCTGGATGTGGTTGGTCACTCACACCTGTAATCCCAGCACCTGGGGAAGCTAAGAAGGGAGGATTGCTTGAGCCCAGGAGTTCAAGACTAGCCTGGGCAACACAGTGAAACCTCATCTCTATGACAATACATTTAAAAATTAAGAAAAAAAAAAAACCCCAAAACCTAATCTTCTATTGTAGGTCAGGTCCCCGTGGTATCCTGCCATCCTCCTTTGTGACATTCAGTACCTCTGGAATCGCCTGCCCGTTGACTTCCCCACCCCTCCACCTCCTGCACCCACCCTATTCCCCTTGGCTCCAAGACTACAGGGACCAGGAACGCCTAGCAAAGTGCTTGGCTTAGGAGTTGACCAAATGAATGAGTTCTCCCACCTTCCAATGACTTTTCTCTTGCCAGGGTTTTGAATCTTCCAGAGAAAGGAGAGAACAGCTCAGCCCCATCTGTGTGTGCCGCCCAGGCCTGGCTCACACTGTTCCTGCACATTCCCCACTCAGGGCAGGGTGAAGATGCCCTCTTTCTTGTCCTGGAGAGAGATATAAAAGCAGTCGCTCCTGCTGTCTTCACTGCCTCGGCCCTGGGGGACACCAAAATGCCTGAGACCACTGAGAGGTGTGAGCAGGTGGCAGAGCCAATTACAGGAGCAGGCCCGGGCATTCTGGCTGACCTTGGCAGAGGCTTCCCTTCCATCTTCCTTTTCTTTCTAGCAGCTGGGGGAGGAGGGAATGAAGCCCTAATTGCTTTCACCTTGAGAAAAATCTGCTGCTGACCATGTGCAAAGAGAAGCATTCTGTCATACGGCGGGGGGGAGGAAATTAGATCAGATCGGGAAGGCTGGCGTTTCCCCTGAGGCTCTCGACTAAGGGGAAGAGAGGCGCTTGGCCTAACGCCCCTCCTCACTCTGCCCTACCAGTCACATAGTGTTAGCTGAGCTCTTCTCTTCCTTCTGCCCAGAACCCCACAGGGAACTCCCCATGCCTGCCCCCTTCCCACCCAGGCTGCTGTGACTAACGTGTGCCTTCACTAGGTCTTGCCCAGGCCACAACTCAGGCTGCTGGGTGAGAACTAGATCTATTCTCACAGGCCCCCAACTGCCAGGTAGATGCCTCTGTCGACACAGCCAGCCTGTCCCTGCCGAGTTCAGACAGGAAGGCGAGGCCGGCCCCTGGAACTACCAGGGAGAGACATCGGCCAGCCACATGTGCCCGATTCTGCCCAGACACTTCTAACAATTGAGGCAGTGGGTGAACTCGCACGCTTTCTCCATCACTGATGAAAAGCAAGTTCAAAAGCCACATACTGTCCTCCAGCCCTGGGGGAAGCCAGGGCCCTGACAAAGAGGAGGCATTGTAACTCGATAGGGCGGTCTTGAGTGATACTGATGCAGTAGAGTCAACCACCATACGCTCAGCATTGGAGCCACCAAGAACCACCCAGAGCGCATGTGATACTGACGTTAAGCAATTAATGGCACACAAAGCTTCAGAGCACTAGCTGGTCACCTACTGGATCCCAAGTAGAAATTTCCTGTAAGAAATTCTGGGGAAGGCCAGGCACAGCGGCTCACACCTGTAATCCCAGCGCTTTGGCAGGCTAAGGCGGGGGAATCACTTTTGCCCAGGAGTTTGAGACCAGCCTGGGTAACAAAGCAAGACCCCATCTCTACAAAAAAAAAAATTAGCCAGGTGTGGGGCCACATGCCTGTGGTCCCAGCTACTTGGGGGCCGAGGTGAGAGGATAGCTTGAGCCCAGGAGGTCAAGGCTGTGGTAAGCTGTGATTACACCACTGCACTCCAGCCTGGAGCAAGCAAGAATTTCATTCTAAAAAAAAAAAAATCTGAGGAGGCAATAGAAACCCATAGCTTCATAAATAGCCCACTGCAACAAGTTTCTAGCTGTGTGACTTCAATGGTGTCTCTTCAATTTTCTCATCTGCAAAATGAGATTAATAATACCTACCTCAAAGGGCTGCCATGAGAATGAAATTAGTATATGTAAACTATTTAGTGCAGCATGGTGCCCGGGAAGTGCTCACTAAATGGTCACTGTCCATACTATTATTGTTATTTTTTATTTTATTTTATTTTATTTTATTTTATTTATTTGTTTTTGAGACGGAGTCTCGCCCTCTCACCCTGGTTGGAGTGCAGTGGCGCAATCTCAGCTCACGGCAAGCTCCGCCAACTGGGTTCACACTGTTCTCCTGCCTCAGCCTCCAGAGCAGCTGGGACTACAGGCGCCTGCCACCACGCCCGGCTAATTTCTTTTTTTTTTTTTTTTTTATATTTTTAGTAGAGACAGGTTTTCACCGTGTTAGCCAGGATGGTCTCGATCTCCTGACCTCGTGATCCACCCTCAGCCTCCCAAAGTGCTGGGATTAGAGGCTTGAGCCACCGCACCCGGCCTTTTTTTTTTTTTTTTGAGACGGAGTCTCGCTTTGTCACCAGGTTGGAGTGCAGTGGGCCGATGTCAGCTCACTGCAACCTCTGCCTCCCTGGTTCAAGCGATTTTCCTGCCTCAGCCTCCCGAGTAGCTGAAATTATAGGCACACGCCACCACACCCAGCTAATATTTGTATTTTTAGTAGAGACGGAGTTTCACCATGTTGGTCAGGATGGTCTCGATCTCCTGACCTTGTGATCCTCCTGCCTCGGCCTCCCAAAGTGCTGGGATTTTAGGCGTGAGTCACCACACCCCACCCATATTATTATTATGGAGCTACCAGTGCACACTGCAGTATGGACACTGCGGAGAGATGGAGTGTGGTGGGGACTTTAGGACCATGCAGACCTGGTATGAAACCCTGTGTTCATTATTTCTGCCTTATGTGACCTTAGGAGAGTTAATTAATTTCTTTCGGTTTCAGTTTCCCTCTGTAGAAAGGTATTGATAACAACTACCTTGTCAGCAGGATAAAGTCCAGTTATTACCAGGGCCCAAGCATGCAGAAGACGCTCAGAAAATATTAGCTGCTGTCAGTACTGAATCATCACCTTCTTTCTGGCATCCTTCACCTTTATCGTTTGGTAGTTTTTACAGAGACATGACAGTCTGCTTAAAGTGATTAACTGTGGAGGAGCATACTGATTTTTTTTTCAAAGCCAGTTGTCTCTTTCCTGTCCTTATTCTTCTTGTCATCTCTACTATTTGACCCTGGTGGCCACCTCTGAGACCTCCTCCCCCTTGGTGTTCTTGACTCCAATACCGCAATCTTTGCTTCTCTCTCTCTCCTCCCTTCTTCACAGTATCTTCAGCCTCCCTGGCTTATTCCACAGTCCTGTGGCCCCCAAATTCTATCTGTTCTCCCCAAAAGAAAGACTATGTGGTCACCGAAACCAAGCTCAGCCTGCCATTCCTCCTGATCTTATTGTCCTGGCCACCCCAACATAAAATCTCAGATACTTTTCTTTTTACTTTCCTCTCTTTCTGAATCCAGTCAATTGCCCTTCTGTTTTTTCCTTCAAAATACATTTTTCATGTCCATCTCCTTCTTTTCCATTTTCCCTCTTGCCAATGTCAACTCAGGCCTGATCTAGTTTAAACGTCCAATTCCCATCCATTCTGAATATTGCAACCTTCCCAAAAATATCACTTGAAGCTCACCATCAGATATTCTTTTTCTACCACCCTTTCATCTCTATTCAAAATCCTATTAAGGCTTTTTCCTTCCTACAGTAGATTCAAGAGCATTCAAGGCCTTCCATACCTAGATTTTCTAGAGTTGGCTTTCCATCAGGCCCCAGTCCAGACCCTCCATTCTAAGTACGTCCCTTATCCACCATGTCCATCTCCTCTCCTTCGCATTTGTATCCTCCTCTGCTTGGAATTTCTTCCCTCCATTTCCTCTCCTATTCAAATTTCCATCCTTCATCCTTCAAGGCCTGGCTCAAAACTCAACTCCTTCCTGAAGCCTTCCCTGACCACTCTGGTCAACAGTGGTCACTTCCTCTGAGTTCCCTGTGATGGTGTTGGGGGTGTAGGGGTGGTGGTGGTGAAGAGCTGACTGTCTGAGGAACTCGTCAGTGCCTGCTGGATCACCTGCCTGTGCCTTCAATGTATACCTGAAGGCAGAGATGGTCTCTCCCACATCCTCCTGGATGACACAGCACAGTGGTTTCGAGTTGAACAGACTTGTGTTCAAATCTTAATCTGTCACTTTCCCACTGGTTGTAAGACCTCGGCAAGCAACCCACCTTCTCTAAGTCTCATTTTTCTCATCCAAAATATAGGAGTCATAAAGGCCTTATACAGTGGTGAAGATTAAATGATAATGTAAGCAAACAACATGGCACAATGCTTGGCATACAACCTAGAAAGGTAGGAATTATTACAGTTCCTGGCACCCTGCAGTCTAAACATTATTCTTGCAGCCTTGCTCATTTGCATAGCCAAATGGTAATTTATATAGACTGTGATATTTCACTATAGGTATATCTGCTTCCCAAACCACTTGCTTTTTCCAATTTTCCATTTTTATAAATGCTACCACTGTTCCAAGGCTCCTGGGATCAAACCTTGGCTATGTACTCAGCTTTTTCTGCTCTTTCATGGGCCAAACCCATTGGCACTTAATCATGAGCTGTCTCTAACTGTTCTGAGATGTCTTAACTCCCCATTGGGACTGTGCATGTTTTGAGAGCAGGAACTATGACCTGCACTGCCTTGGTATCTGTTACACTGGCATAGAGCAGGGACTCAATACAGATTTGTTTTCTAAAAAAAAAAATTCTATCAACAAACTACAGGGGCAGCCGTGAATGAGGTATGACAGCAATCTAAAAACAGAATAAGATATTCTGTAATTATGTTTTATCCTCTCCTCTTTCTCTAATTCATATTCCTCCTACTCATTCGTTTTTTTGTTTGTCTTTTTTTTTTTTAGGCAGTGTTTCACTCCTGTCATCCAGGCTTGGAGTGCAATGGTATGAACTCGGCTCACTGCAACCTCTGCCTCCCAGCTCAAGCAATTCTCCTGCCTCCACCTCCCAAGTAGCTGGGACTCCAGGTGCATGCCACCATGCCCAGCTAATTTTTGTATTTTTTGTAGAGATGGGGTTTCACCATGTTGGCCAGGCTGGTCTCAGAACTCCTAAGCTCAAGCAATCAGCCCGCCTTAGCCTCCCAAAGTGCTGGGATTACAGGTATGAGCCACAGCGCCCAGCAATTCCTCCTACTCATTCTTTTTTTTTTTTTTTTTTTTTTTTTTAGACAGTCTCGCCCAGGCTGGAGTGCAGTGGCACGATCTCAGCTCACTGCATGCAACCTCTGCCTCCTGGGTTCAAGTGATTCTCCTGCCTCAGCCTCCAGAGTAGCTGGGATTACAGGCAGCCACCACCACACTCGGCAAATTTTGTATTTTTAGTGGAGATGGAGTTTCACTATGTTAGCCAGGCTGGGCTTGAACTCCTGACCTCAGATGATCTGCCCGCCTCGGCCTTCCACAGTGCTGGGATTACAGGCGTGAGCTGCCACACCTGCCCTCCTACTCGTTCTTTAAGGCCCAAATCAATATTCTCCCCTCCAAGATCTGCCATAAGCATTATTTCCTTTTCTTCCTTTATTTATACTACATATTTAGTTGCATAGGGATTTTCCCAAGTTTTTTAAAATTAAAAATTGAAAAAAATTAAAATAATGTAGAACTATGTAAAGTGATTATAAAGCTTTTTATTTTCTTCCCCGTTCTCAAAGGTAACAACTGGGAACACTTTGGTGGGTTTCCCTCCAAATCTTTTTTCTGTTACGCTGGAAATTAATATATTAAGATAGAATATGAAAATAATATTTTAAAAATAATTATGTTTATCGTAGATTTTATGTGCCCAAAATTGGCTATTTTGAGGTCAGGGGAAACTAAAATAAATCCAATATGTGAAATAAATGAAAAAACTTCAAATCTGTTCCATAGCACCTTAATAACTCTATTAGAGAGTCCTTACCATACTGTGCACCTTATGTACACATCTGTATCCCAGTTGACTTGTATGATAGGCAGCAACTACTGTTAATTTTTATATCCCAAATACCTAATTTGCACATAGTAACTGCTCAATAAATTTATTTTATTTTTACATTAAAAAATTATTTTTTTGACTGGGTACAGTGGCTCACGCCTGTAATCCCAGCACTTTGGGGGACCGAGGCAGGTAGATCACTATGTCAGGAGATCGAGACCAGCTTGGCCAACATAGTGAAACCCTGTCTCTACTAAAAATACAAAAATTAGCCTGGTGTAGTGGCATGCACCTGTAGTCCCACCTACTCAGGAGGCTGAGGCAGGAGAATCACTTGAACCTGGGAAGAGAGGGTTGCAGTAAGCCAAGATGGCGCCACCGAACTCCAGCCTGGGCAACAAAAAAAATGTTTTGAGGCGGAGTCTCGCTCTGTCACCCAGTGGCATGATCATAGCTCACTGTAACCTTGAACTCTTGCCTCAAGACTACGGAGGCATGACACCATGCTGGGCTACAAGTGATTCTCCTGGCCTCAAGTGATCCTCCCACCTCAATCTCCCAAAGTTCACAGGATCTCATGCTATTGCCCAGGCTCCAGTACAGTGGAACAATCATGGTTCAGCAACCTCCACCTCCTGGGCTCAATCAATCCTCCCACCTCAGCCTCCCTCAATCCCTCTTAATATGTTTTATGACTTTTTTATTTTATTTTATTTTATTTTTTTGAGATGGAGTCTTGCTCTGTCGCCCAGGCTGGAGTATAGTGGTCCCATCTCAGCTCACTGCAAACTCTGCCTCCCAGGTTCAAGTGATTCTTCTGCCTCAGCCTCCCGAGTAGCTGGGACTACAGGTGCACACCACGACGCCCGGCTAATTTTTGTATGTTTAGTAGAGATGGGGTTTGACCATGTTGGCCAGGCTGGTCTCGAACTCCTGACCTCAGGTGATCCACCCCGCCCCCAGCCTCCCAAAGTGCTGGGATTACAGGCATGAGCCACCACACCTGGCACAATTAATTTATTTTTAATAATAAACTCAAGTTTATTTCAGTAATTTTGCAATTCACCATTAAATGATTGATCTATCATTCAGGGTCTTAGCAAGAAATTGAACTAAACTCAGAAAATTCAAGAAACTTTAATGAAGGGAATATTCAAGAGATATGGGTAGAGTTATGGGAGCCAAAATGGGAGGTTGAGGCAGCCACAGGCTAGCAATAGCAGGAAGCCACCACGACTGCACTTGCTTAAAAAGGCAAGGGGAGGAAATGCAGTTTCCTTGAACCCAATGGCAAGCCAAGCCATGGAAGAGTGGCCACAGACAGGAGCTATTATGTTGGACAGAAGTAATCATTGCCAGAAAAAATTTAAAATGTGGCTGGGTGTGGTGGCTCATATCTGTAATCCTAGCCTTTGGGAGGCCAAGGAGGGCGGATCACCTGAAGTCAAGAGTTTGAGACCAGCCTGGCCTACATGGCGAAACCCTGTCTCTACTAAAAATATAAAAATTAGCTGGGCGAGGTGGTGCGCACCTGTAGTCCCAGCTACTCAGGAGGCTGAGGCAGAAGAATCACTTGAACCCGGAAGTGGAGGTTGCAGTGAGCTGAGTTTGCACCACTGCACTTCAGCCTGGGCAACAGAGCAAGACTCCATCTCAAAAACAAAACAAAACAAAACAAAACAAAACAAAAAGCATCCACTGTAGCTACAGACCCTGCCACAGTGAGATGGTCATGAGGCTGAGCTGGTCCTCAGAGCTGCCTTCTTCCGCTCTCTAGTCCATGTTCCCCTCACCCTTTGCCAACATGTTGGCCAGAGGAAATTCTTTACTCAGTGGAATGAACCAAACCTTCATTTCCACAGGATTCAAGCCATAAGTGGTCCTGTCTTTATTATTTTGCTATAGTTTTACATTGATAGTTATTCGGTATGGGAGTACTAAGACCCTAGTGAATCCACTGGGAATAAACACAAGTATTCTTGCCCCTGTTGGTAGCAGCAACCTAATTTCCATGCAGGATTAATCACCCTAGCCAATAGTATAAATTCCTTATCTGCCACTGGTTCAGTAGTATGAAGAGTCCAAAATGACCACTGGAAAGTCTCAGCTTCCAAATTAATAGAACCAATGTAATGTCTGTGTTCCCTGGAGGAAGCATTCCTCCCTTGGGAAATAGGACTTGCAAATCTACTGAACCCAGAGTTACAGGAACAAAAAGAAAAAAAATAATCTGAGTTATTAAGTAGAAATGTGAGAAAGATCAGTCCCACTCCCACCCTGAATACAGACGGCACTGTATACTGGTGACTTGCTTAACGCATATGCCACATCCTTTGACATCACCTCAAAACTTGTTTTTCTTTTTTGTTTTCTTTTTGTGGAAACAGGGTCTCACTATGTTGCCCAGGCTGTTCTCAAATTCCCAGCCTCCAGCTATCTTCCTGCCTTTGCCTCCCTAAGTGTTGGGATTACAGGTGTGAGCCATCATGCCCAACTGACATCACCTCAACTTTCAGGTTGCTGTCTCCTTGATGGCATTCCCAGGAATCAGCTGGCTGTGACTTCCTAAGCCATTCCTACACTATCCAGAGTTCTTAAGGTGTGACATCTGAATTGGAAATTTTCGCTGGTGATTTTACCACCTCTCTATGAAAGTGTTCAAGGGATATTCTGGTTATTTGAGAACACTTTATATTCTCATCACCAAAAACAAAACCAAGAAAACCACAATCACCCTTATTTTGTAATTTTCTTTTTACGTTATACAGGGCAGACCCCTACCTCAGATACTTGGGTTTTGCCATGCAATTGATGCCTAATTATCGCTCATATCCCTGCTCTCATGGCTTCACCCCACACAGAGGACAGTATGTCTACTAGGCCTATTTCAGCATTTTTCACAGAGATGTTTTAAATTTGCTCAATTGCAAATGACAATGTGGTAAGTATTTCTGTGGCATTCATAAACCGTGATATGCTCTGTAACACATCAACAAAGTGTCAAGTGGGTTTTGTGTTGGTCAAGAAAAAAAGATAATAAGGCCAGGTGCAGTGGCTATCGCCTGCGCATTTTGGGAGGCCAAGGTGGGCAGATCACTTGAGGCCAGGAGTTCGAGACCAGCCTAGCCAACACGGAGAAACCCCATCTCTACTAAAAATACAAAAAATTAGCCAGGTGTGGTGGCACATGCCTGTAGACCCAGTGAGGCGTGAGAATCACTTGAACCCGGGAGGCGGAGGTTGCAGAGAGCCAAGTTCACGCCACTGCACTCCAGTCTGGGTGATAGTGACTCTGCCCTGCCCTGCTTCCCTCGACAAAAAAGAAAAGAAAAGAAAAGAAAAAAGGACAATGGCCCCTAATGCTTCCCATTTCATAATTTGATCTGATATCTATGATTAAACTGAGTAGCAGTGTGTGATGAAAGAAAGAGTCTGACTTCATGTTCAAAATTCTGGGAGAAACACCCTCATTATAGTAATCAACCTCATGCATTTAAATAAGTGTTTCGTAGAGCAAATCTCCACAATTATTTGGGAGCTATGAGCTTGGACTTTGAAATCAGACAGCCCTGGATTTCAAGCTTTAGTTCACCACATACGTGACGTGCGCAGGTTATTTAACCTTTTTGAGCCTCAGTTTCTTCTTCTCTATAAAGTGGGTGTAACTATTGTCCTTTCTCCCAGACTTAAAGGCTTACAAAGAGACTGGCATATACTAAATTATTTTAAAAATATTAGCAATTGTGGTTTCTAATAGTTATTACTCACTAGGCATTATAAGTATTGGGTTCTAAGATGAATGAAAGATTTCAGAAGTCTCTGCTTATAAAACGGAAATTTATCAAGAGGAAAAGACTCCAACTTAAGTTTCCTTTAGGCCATTTTTTAGAAGGTTGGATCATTTCCCTTCCCCCATTAAAAAAAAAAAAAAAAAACCTGATAAACTTTCAGAAAGAAAACACAATTGCTTAATTTAAATTTTATCATAGATATTTAAAATAAAAATAGTTTTAGAATAAAGTTTTCACTTAGGTCAACATGATACAAGGAAATTCTGTTTTAATGAGTTGTAGGTTTATCTTGTAGGACACTGAAACCACTGTATAATCATTGAAGTCAATATAAGTAAACCAAATTTTACAGAACTAGGGGCCAGAATTTGCCAGTTTTAGGGGTTTATGATTAAATGTTTGTCTTTAAATCCCTAAGTAAGTCACACCTATGATATAATGCTTAAAACATTTGGGCTCTCAGCTGGGCACGGTAGCTCACACCTGAAATCCCAGCACTCTGGGAGGCCAAGGCAGGCGGATCACTTGAGATCAGGAGCTCGAGACCAGCCTGGCCAACGTCATGAAACCCTATCTCTACTAAAAATACAAAAATTAGCCGGACATGGTGGTGCACACCTGTAGTCCTAGCTACTCAGTAGGCTGAGGCAGGAGAATTGCTTGAACCTGGGAGGCAGAGGTTGCAGTGAGCCAAGATCATGCTACTGCACTCCAGCTTAAACAACAGAGCAGGACTCCATCTCAAAAAAAAAAAAAAAAAAATTGGGCTCTTGAGTTAGACTACCTGAATTCAAATCTGCAGTAACTTTGCAAGTGACTTAACCTCCTTGTGCTTTTATTTTCTCAGCTGGAAAAAGGGGAATAACAGTATCAGCTTCAGAGGACTGTTGTGAGAATTAAATAACTAAACACATATAGATGTTGGCTATCATTATTTCTTATTCCTGCAATTCCAAGTTCCCAGTAAGTAAATGTAATGTGAAGAGAAGTAGGATCAGCCTATCCTGTCATAAGAAGTATCTCAATCTGGACACAGTGGCTCCCACCTGTAATCCCAGCACTTCAAGAGGCTGAGGTGGGAGGATCACTTGAGCCCACGAGTTTGAGACCAGCCTGGGCAATTTGGCAAAACCCGGTCTCTACAAAAAATACAAAACTTAGCTGGGCATGGTGGCAGGTGCCTATAGTTGTAGCTATTCAGAGGGGCTGAGCTGGGAGGATCACTTGAGCCCAGGAGGTCAAGGCTGCCGTGAACCAAGATTGCACTACTGCACTCCAGCCTGGGGGACAGAGTGAGACCCCATCTCAAAAAAAAAGAAAAAAAAAGTATTTTAGGGCCGGGCGCGGTGGCTCAAGCCTGTAATCCCAGCACTTTGGGAGGTCGAGACGGGCGGATCACGAGGTCAGGAGATTGAGACCATCCTGGATAACACGGTGAAACCCCGTCTCTACTAAAAAATACAAAAAACTAGCCGGGCAAGGTGGCAGGCGCCTGTAGTCCCAGATACTCGGGAGGCTGAGGCAGGAGAATGGTGTAAACCCGGGAGGCGGAGCTTGCAGTGAGCTGAGATCCAGCCACTGCACTCCAGCCTGGGCAACAGAGCGAGACTCCGTCTCAAAAAAAAAAAAAGGTATTTTAGAGTAAAAAGTGCCCTAGTGAGCTTGGCACAGATAGTAAACTGCTATCCCAAGAAATGCAGACCAATCATGTTGATAAGGTATCCATTTTATACACATCCCCCCTAGAGCTTAGGGACAAGCCTAGTGAGTCAGCTTATTGGATCACACAATCAACTGACTGGTCCCAAGCTTTGAAAAATTTGATTTTCCAAAAGTTAATTTAAAAAAACTTAAAGAAAGGCCAGGCTCGGTGGCTCATGCCTGTAACCCCAGCACCTTGGAGGCCGAGGCAGGCGGATCACAAGGTCAGGAGATTGAGACCATCCTGGCTAACACGGTGAAACCCCATCTCTACTAAAAATACAAAAATTAGCCGGGCATGGTAGCAGGTGCCTGTAGTCCCAGCTACTCAGGAGGCTGAGCCAGGAGAATGGCGTGAATCTGGGAGGCAGAGCTTGCAGTGAGCTGAGATTGCACCACTGCACTCCAGCCTGGGCAACAGAGCGAGACTCCGTCTCAAAAAAAAAAAAAAGTTAAAGTAGGCCTCAAGTCTCTTTACTACACTCTATTCCTGGGCTGTGGCCTCACTGATGATAGCATGTAAGTGGTCTCAGGCAGTTTTCCGGGTAGTCCTGTTCCGATACTCAGAGACTAAAAACATCTTGATTTTTCCCTCGTTTGTTCCTTTTCACCTAGGTAGGAAGTGAGCACGGTGGCTCACACCTGAAATCCCAGCACTCTGGGAGGCCAAGGCAGGTGGATCGTTTGAGGTCAGGAGTTTGAGACCAGTCTGGCCAACATGGTGAAACCCCATCTCTACTAAAAATACAAAAATTAGCCAGACATGGTGGTGCACACCTGTAGTCCTAGCTACTCGGTAGGACCAATATGCTCTCCTTTTTTTTTTTTTTTTTTTTTTGAGACGGAGTCTCGCTCTGTCGCCCAGGCTGGAGCGCAAGTGGCCGGATCTCAGCTCACTGCAAGCTCCGCCTCCCGGGTTTACGCCATTCTCCTGCCTCAGCCTCCCGAGTAGCTGGGACTACAGGAGCCTGCCACCTCGCCTGGCTATTTTTTTTTTTTTTTTTTTTTAAGTAGAGATGGGGTTTCACCGTGTTAGCCAGGATGGTCTCGATCTCCTGACCTCGTGATCCGCCCGTCTCAGCCTCCCAAAGTGCTGGGATTACAGGCTTGAGCCAACACACCCGGCCTCTCCTTTTTATCAACACTGAGTGTAGTATCAGGTTCAAAGTTTCAGCTCAGCAGTTGATTGTTAAGACTAACTTGAGATTAGGGAGAAAGGCAGGTGAGAGTTGGGCAGGCCCAACCATGAACCATGTCATTCCGCTGCTGAGAAACCTTTGAATGCCTTTCCTATGCAAACTTAAGAGGCTTATAAGAATAAAATAGGCCAGGCACAGTGGATGGCCAGGTGCAGTGGCTCACGTCTGTAATCCCAGCATTTTGGGAGGCTGAGGCAGGCAGATCACCTGAGATCAGGAGTCCGAGACCAGCCTGGCCAACATGGCAAAACCCTGTCTCTACTAAAATACAAAACTTAGCTGGGCGTGGTGGTGGGTGCCTGTAATCTCAGCTATTTGGGAGGCTGAGGCAGGAGAATCACTTGAACCCAGGAGGTGGAGGTTGCAGGGAGCCGAGATCACGCCATTGCACTCCAGCCTGGATGACAAGAGCCAAACTCTGTCTCAAAAAATAAAAAATAATAAAATAAACTTAGACTGATCTCTTTTTTAACAGGATATAAACCTCTAAGATCCAGCCAGGCTGAACTACAGGTAGGTTCTCAAACAACCAAGTTCTCTCTCCCCTCTACACCCTCTCATGTGCCCGGGTTGCACTTCTCCAGTCCTTTACCTGACTAACACCTGAGGTCCATTAAGTTCAGCCTAGATGACACCTCCTCCAGGAAGCATTCCTTAACCTGAGACTGGGTTAGGTGATCCTCCTCTGTACTCCTATAACACCTTGTATTTAATCTTATTCTTATAATTTTACCCACACTGATCTGCAATTGCCAACTTACTTATCTGTGTTCCCCCCTCCCCGTCATCAGCATCCTGAGGATAGGAACCCACATCTTACTCACCATCATATCCTTAGCCTCTAGCATACTTCTGGCACATAGTAAATGCTCAATAAGTAAATACTTGTTGCATATTTACTGTAGTAGTCTCCTAATTGGTCCTCATGCTTTCGTTTTTCTCCCAATTTCTAGACAACAGCCAGAGAAAGCTCAGCACAGCTTACATGGCCATGCAGCATTCTGACCCTACCTACCACACCCACCTCAATTCTACTTGCTTATGCTCAGTGACTTCTCCAGCCATATGGCCTTTCTTTTTTTCTTAGAATTCACTAAACCAGTACCTGCCTCAGGGCAGCTGCACTTGCTGCACCTTTTGTCCAGAGAGCTCTTCCCCTAGTACGTGCCATGGCTGGCTTCTTCTCCCCCATCAGGAACCCCTGAGAGAGACCTTCCCAGACCATCCTGCTTAAAGTAGCAACCCCATCCCTTCTCAGTCACGCTACCACAGTATCTTATCGTGTTTTTTTTTTTTTTTTTTTTTTTTGAAATGGAGTCTTGTTCTGTCTCCCAAGCTGGAGTGCAGTGGCTCGATCTCAGCTCACTGCAACCTCGCCTCCCGGGTTCAAGCAATTCTCCTGTCTCAGCCTCCTGAGGAGCCGGGATTATAGGCACACACCACCGCGCCCGGCTAAATTTTGTATTTGTAGTAGAGATGGGGTTTCACCATGTTGGCCAGGCTGGTCTCGAACTCCTGACCTTGGGTGATCTGCCTGCCTCGGTCTCCCAAAGTGCTGGGATTATAGGTATGGGCCACTCTGCCCGGCCATTTTATCATCTTTCTAGAAATTATTTCTACCCTGTGTACTTGGTGTTTATCTGTCTCCCCTACGCAGAAAGCAGCACAAAAGCAGGAACCCTGTCTATCTTGTTTACTGCTTACCCCACACCCAGTACAATGGCTGGCAACTATTAGGTAGATATATAATAAATATTCATTGGATGAATGAATGCATGCATGCCTCATGAATGGAACAAATGCTGCCCTTGAAATAGTCACATTGGGCGCTGTGTCTATCCTTGCTCTGACAGTGCCATATTGCTCAAAGGTATTTTGGGACCTCATCTTTTAGAACTGACTTCAGGATCACTTCAAAAGTTACACAAGCTCTTAGACAAGATGGCATGAAGAAAAAAAGTTACAGAAAAAAATCAGATTCACAGCTGGGAATGGTGGCTCACATCTGTAATCCCAGCACTTTGGGAGGCTGAGGCAGAGGGTCGCTTGAGCCCAGGAGTTAAAGATTAGCCTGGTCACGGCAGTGAAACCCCATCTCTACAAAAGAAACAAATTTAAATTAACTGGGCATGATGGTACGTGCCTGTTGTCCCAGCTACTGGGGAGGCTGAAGCAGGAGGATTGCTTGAGCTCAGGAGTTTGGGGCTGTGAGCCATGATTGTGCCACTGTACTCAGCCCGGGCAACAGAGTGAGACCTTGTCTCAAAAATAAAAAATAAATAAAATGTGTCACCTGTGTCAATATTCTGAAGAATACATTTTAGGCTCTATAGGGAATTTGCAAAGAGAAATTCAGGCACCTCTCATTCCGATGTGTAAGTTCTCCAGTGTTATGTTACTTCTAAAAGATCATCTTGTTTTACAGTGAAACTTTTTTATTTTTTTTCTGAGACAGTCTCACTCTGTTGCCCAGGCTGGAATGTAGTGGTGTGATCTTGGCTCACTGCAACTGCCACCTCCTGGGCTTAATTGATTCCCCTGCCCTGGCCTCCCTAGTTGCTGGGATTACAGGTGCACGCCACCATGCCCAACTAATTTTTGTATTTTTAGTAGAGACGGGCTTTCACCATGTTGTTCAGGCTGGTCTCGAACTCTTGACCTCGGGTGATCTGCCTGCCTTGGCTTCCCAAAGTGCTGGGATTACAGGCGTGAGCCACCATGCCTGGCCCACAGTGAAACTTTATACACTAAGAACAGTGTTTTCACTTTTGGACTGCTTTCTCATTTTAGTGATTTTTGAAACAGTTCCATTGTGAATAATTCAATGTGTAGGAAATAAAACAACACAATGGTATTTAGGTTAGAAGGCATGTCAGGGTCTAAATAATTGCTTCCTTCTCTCCTACAAGAATCACTCCAGCCTGACAACTTTGCTATTCCTCAAGCATCTCACAGATTCTCACCAGTTTGTGCCCCTCTTTCTGTTCTTTCCTCTGACAGAATAGACCTTCTATCCTTTACCCCAGTCCCTAGCAAAATTGTATTCTTCCTTCTAGGCCCTGCTCAAATATTTGCCTTCCAGAATTCCCACCCCATGTAAACTTCCTTCAGAATTAATTCCCTTATTTGCTGGGCATGGTGGCTCACGCCTGTAATTCCAACACTTTGAGAGGCCAAAGCGGGTGGATCACTTGAGGTCAGGAGTTCAAGACCAGCCTGGCCAACATGGCAAAACCTTGTCTCTCCTAAAAATACAAAACTTAGCCAGGCGTGGTGGCGCACGCCTGTAATCCCAGCTACTTGGGTGACTGAGGTATGATAATCACCTGAACCTGGGAAGTTAAGGTTGCGGTGAGCTGAGATCATACCACTGCACTCCAGCCTGGGCAACAGAGAGAGACTGTCTCAAAAAAAAAAAGAAAAAAAAAAGAATTAATTCCATCATCCCCTTACTTCCCACACCACCTAGTATAAGCACCATGAGGCCATGAGGGCAGGTGCAATGTCTGTCTTCTTCATGACTATGTCCCCAGGACTGAGCACAGTGTCTGGCATATGGTACATGTTCAAAATATATTTGTCGAATGAATGAATGCTTCTCCATTCTATTATCTTGCATATATTATTTAGGTGTTTTGTTTTTTTTTTTTTTTTTGAGACAGAGTCTCACTCTGTCACCCAGGCTGGAGTGCAGTGGTATGATCTCAGCTCACTGCAACCTCCAGGTCCCAGGTTCAAGCAATTCTCCTGTCTCAGCCTCCTGAGTAGCCGGGCATACAGTGCCTGCCACCATGCCCAGCTAATTTTTTTTTTTTTTTTTTTTTTTTTTTGAGACGGAGTCTCGCTCTGTCACCCGGGCTGGAGTGCAGTGGCCGGATCTCAGCTCACTGCAAGCTCCGCCTCCCAGGTTTACGCCATTCTCCTGCCTCAGCCTCCGGAGTAGCTGGGACTACAGGCGCCTGCCACCTCGCCTGGCTAGTTTTTTGTATTTTTTAGTAGAGACGGGGTTTCACGGTGTTCGCCAGGATGGTCTCGATCTCCTGACCTCGTGATCCGCCCGTCTCGGCCTCCCAAAGTGCTGGGATTACAGGCTTGAGCCACCACGCCCGGCCCATGCCCAGCTAATTTTTGTATTTTTAGTAGAGACGGGGTTTCACCATATTGGTCAGGCTGGTCTCAAACTCCTGACCTCAGGTGATCCACCCACCTCGGCCTCCCAAAGTGCTAGGATTACAGGTGTGAACCACCGCACCCAGCCTATTATTTAGTTCTTTAAATGTCTTCCTTTCCCTCAAGACTGCCAATTTCTTCTATAGTGAGGTCCACAGCTTTATTCATCTTTTATCTCTCTGAGTCATAAAGAAGACAGAGGTGAGCCTGGGCCCAGAAGGTGGCATTTATTTTGCTAAAATTCCAAAGCTTGCTCTCAGCTCAACTAGCATCACAGCAAATTCCTTTGCTTTTATATTATCTTTGACCCCAAACTAAGCTTCTGACGTGAAAGGGTGGCCCTAAGTTCTGAATATTATCCGCCTCCCCGACCCCAGGCCTGAGCCTAACTGAGCCCAAATGTAGTGCCCCTTGGGTTTACATATCTCCAAATTGAGGGTGAACTCCCTTCTCTCCCTGGGCTCCTCTGACTGCCCTTGCAGTCTCGTCTCCCATTCCACCACCGGAATGATCTAGGACAGGATCACTATCTCAATCAAACGCTTAAAGAGGCAGGCTGGTAGCATAAACACCTGGGAAGTTAGAGGTAGTGCCATCTAAAGGCAGAAGCTAGTTATTGCTTGGAGGAGTATGAGCCCAGAGCTCCTGTACGTCCCTAGAACATCTGATGTTTCAAGAAAAACTAGAAATCCAGAGCTTTAAAAAATGTGAAATCTCCCCATGTTTAAGCATTGGCAACTAATTCAATTTTTTCAATTAGGTAGGCCTAATTTTATTTTATTTTTTGAGACAGAGTCTCACTGTGTCACCCAGGCTGGAGTACGATGGCACAATCTTGGCTCACTGCAACCTCTGCCTCCCAGGTTCAAGCAATTCTCTGCCTCAGCCTCCCAATTAGCTGGCATTACAGGTGCCTGCCACCACGCCCGGCTAATTTTTGGATTTTTTTATTAGAGATGGGGTTTCACCATCTTGGCCAGGCTGGTCTTGAACTCCTGACTTTGTGATCTACCCACCTTGGCCTCCCAAAGTGCTGGATTACAGGCGTGAGCCACTGCACCCAGCCTAGATAGGCCTAATTTTAAAACATATGCACAGGCTAAATCTAACCTGTGAGCTGTGGTGTTCTTCACTCCTTTCAGCCTCTGATCACGTTATCTCACTGTTCTCCACTGGCACTCTATTTCCTTATCTAAGCATCAAGATTCAGACTACCTTTTGGCCTTATCTCCTGCCATCTTCCATGAGCCCCTCCCGACTCACCCAAATCTAGATCATATACTGCAACTTGCCATTCCAGGGACCCACACCAAATTTTGTAATGTTTTGTTGTCTTTGCACGTGCTGTTCCTATTGATATTCATTGAGTCAACAAATATTTACTGATTAGCCAATCCAGCCCAGCACTGTGCTGGGGACATAACCTGAAACACCAGAAACAAAGTTCCTGCTCTCATAGAGCTTACATTTGAGTTGTAGAGATGGAGGTTACTCAAATAATCACAAAGAGGTAAATTCTTGTTGGGTTTTTTTTTTTTTTTTTTTTTTTTTTTTTGAGACGGGGTCTCACTCTGTCACCCAGGATGGAGTACAATAGCATGATCTCGGCTCACTGCAACCTCTACCTCCTGGGCTCAAGCAATCCTCCCACCTCAGCAAGTAGCTGGTACCACAGGCTCACATCACTACCCCCAGAGAATTTTTTTGTTTGTTTGTTTTGTTTTGGTAGAGACAGGGTTTCGCCATGTTGCCCAGGCTGGTCTCAAACTCCTGAGCTCAAGTGATCCACCCACTTTGGCCTCCCAAAATGCTGGGATTACAGGCATGAGCCACCACATCCAGTCCCAAAGAGGTAAATTTAAAAGGTGCTGTTTTAGGAAAGAGCCATGAAAGCAGGTAACAAAGGGAACTAAGCCGACCTGCACTAGGGTGCCTGGACACCTTCCCTGAAGAAGTGGCAATTGACTACATCTGAAGAATATATAGGAATTACAGTAGCTAAAGAAAAGAGGAGGAGCTAAAGAAAGAAAAGACGAGGGACTAGACTGGAGTAAGGGGGACAGTGATTGGAGTTTTAGGCTAAGGAACCAGAATGGGTGTGGTCGAGAGGAAGCAGGAGTCTGGCTTATTTGAGGAACTGAAAAAGGCCAGGGCTGCTAAGCACAGGAACCAGGCAGGAGAATGGCATGAGATGAGGTAAGAAAGCCAGGTGTAGCTGGGCACAGTGGCACCTGTAGTCTCAGCTACTTGGGATGCTGAGGAAGGAGGATCATTTGAGGCCAGGAGTTGGAGACGGCAGTGAGCTATGATGGCGCCACTGCATTCCAGCCTGGGCAACACAGTGAGACTCGATCTCTATAAAAAAAAAAAAAGAAAAGAAAGAAAAGAGGCCGGGCGTGGTGGCTTACGCCTGTAATCCCAGCACTTTGGGAGGCTGAGGTGGACGGATCACCTGAGGTCAGGAGTTCGAGACCAGCCTGACCAATATGGAGAAACCCTGTCTTTACTAAAAATACAAAATTGGCCGGGCATGGTGGCACATGTCTATAATCCCAGCTACTAGGGAGGCTGAGGCAGGAGAATCGCTTGAATCTGGGAGGCAGAGGTTGCGGTGAGCCGAGATTGTGCCATTGCACTCCAGCCTGGGCAACAAGAGTGAAACTCCATCTCAAAAAAAGAAAAGAGAAAAGAAAAGAAAAAAAAGAAGAGTCAGGCATGCAGGTAGGGGCAGGTCAAACATGTTAACAGGACTCAGGTCTTTATCCTAAAGGCAATAGGAAAAATATTATTCTGGCTTCTGGGTTGAAAATAGAAAAGGAGAAAAGGAGTGGAAGTAGGGGACCAGGTCAGAGGTGGCAGAAGTTCAAGACAGGCATTATGGCACTTCAGATGGAGGCAGAGGCAGGGGAAACAGAGAAATGTGGATGGGATTTTCAGTATTTATGAGGTAAGCAACAAAGGACTTAAGAATGGTTTGTATGTGGTGGGGGTAGAGCGATGAGGCAGAGGAGGGAAGTCAGAACAAGTCTCAGATATCCAGCGTGTGTAGTGAGTTAGGGATGCTGTTCCCTAAGATACAGACACTGAGAAGGAGCAGGTCAGTGGCGAAGGCAAAGGGTAGAGTGTGAATTTGTTTATTTATTTATGTATTTTGAGACGGTCTTTCTCTGTCGCCCAAGCTGGAGTGCAGTGGCGCTATTTCGGCTCACTGCAACCTCCACCTCCCAGGTTCAAACGATTCTCCTGCCTCAGCATCCTGAGTAGCTGGGATTAAAGGCAGGTGCCACTACACCTGGCTAATTTTTGTATTTTTAGTAGAGACGGGGTTTTGCGATGTTGGCCAGGCTCGACTCAAATTTCTGACCTCAGCTGATCCACCCGCCTCAGCCCCCGCCCAAAGTGCTGAGATCACAGGCATGAGCCACTGTGCCCAGCCTATTTACTTATTTATTTTTGAAATAGAGTTTTGTTCTTGTTGCCCAGGCTGGAGGGCAATGACACGATCTTGGCTCACTGCAACCTCCACCTCCCAGGTTCAAGCAATTCTCCTGCCTCAGCCTCCCAAATAGCTGGGATTACAGGTGCCCGCCACCATGCCTGGGTAATTTTTATTTATTATTATTATTTATTATTTATTATTATTATTTTAAATGGAGTCTCATTCTGTTGCCCAGGCTGGAGTGCAATGATGCAATCTTGGCTCACTGCAACCTCCACCTCTTGGGTTCAAGCGATTCTCCTGCCTTAGCCTCCCGAGTAACTGGGACTACTGGCGCCCACCACCACACCTGGCTAATTTTTGTATTTTTGGCAGATATGGGGTTTCAATATGTTGGCCAGGCTGGTCTAAAAACTCCTGACCTCAGGTGATCTGCTTGCCTTGGCCTTCCAAAGTGCTGGGATTGCAGACGTGACCCACTGCACCTGGCAAGCAGCTCACTTTCTGGTTAGCAGGACAGGCAGAAAAAAAAAAAAAAAAAAGACGATTATAATCCAAACATCACACAAGCCTCAGCAGTCTGTGGATTCAAACAAAGCTACATGAATGCTAATCATCCCAAGTTCCTGTTCTTGCCCCAGCAAAGTCTCCTCCAAGTATTTCTGGGATTTCTCTAGGGACTTTTCACACAAGGCTGTCACTGGTCACATCAGCCTTGCTCTGATCCCTTCTACCTCTACCAAAGGTGCCTACTGTGGGAAAGCCTGATGACCCTGTGGGCAGGACTCAGACTATTATGAGGCTGGCAAAGGGCAAGCCTCAAAGTGAACGACTCCTTCAGTTCTGCTGGCCCTGTGTTCTCTCTCTCTCTGTGCTGGAGCAGGCTGGAGAGAGGAAAAGTTCAATGAAAGAGCTGGGTCCAGAGCAGCACTGCTAATGCCTGCAGTTTGGGTTCTACTGGGGACATGTCGAGTTTGAGGAGCCTCTGAGATATCCAAATGAGGATGTTAGGGATGCAATTGGCTTTCTGGATTTGGAATTCAGAAGTTTGAGTTAGAGATCTGAATTCCAGAGCTGTAAACATGGAGGAGGGAGTACCAGCACAGGACCAAGCTTTGCTGAATTCCCAACATTTAAATGCCCTGGCCCTCTCTCCACCTGGCCACTTCCCAAATACCCAGCTTTCCTACCTCATCTGGGCAGTTGGTCAGTCACTCCCTCCTGTGCATGCCCATGTGTGTCTGCAGCCTTCTGTTACAACACCTTTCATTCTACATGGCAACTTGATTTACATATTTGTCTCCTTGAGAGTAGGGACTTTCTCTTAATGTTGAATTTTGGTCTCCCCATCTCCTTCCCCTTCCCTCCACATATGTGGTGCCAAGTGGTGTTTAAAACTGAACAAATGAACTACACTTTTTTTTTTTGAGACAGAGTATTGCTGTGTCACCCAGGCTGGAACGCAACGGTGTGATCTCGGCTCACTGCAATCTCCACCTCGTGTGTTCAAGCAATTCTCTGCCTCAGCCTCCTGAGTAGCTGGGATTACAGACACCCGTCACCACGCCTGACTAATATTTTGTATTTTTAGTAGAGACAGGGTTTTACCATCTTGGCTAGCCTGCTCTTGAACTCCTGACCTTGTGATCCACCCACCTCAGCCTCCCAAAGTGCTGGGATCACAGGCGTGAGCCACCGTGCCGCCTGAACTACACTCTTGGAAGAGAAACTCTCCTGCCCAGGACTGGGGCCTTTTGTCTCCTGGGAACTGGCTGTGATGCAGGAGAGGTAGATGGGGCCTGCAGATCTCCCACCTGCTGAGATCACACAGTTCAGGAGCTCTAGGCAAATTTCAATCCTTTCAGTCATTCCCTTAGTGAGTCATGTGAAAGTGAAAGTCTGCAGTAGGGTACTCAATAAATGTGTGTGGTGATCATAACAATGACCAATATTGCTTATGAAGTACCTACTAATTGCCAGCCTCTGTGCTAAGTGCTTTATAGACACTATCGCCATTAACCCTAACAGCCCTGGGGCAGACATTGTTATCTCCGCTGTTTTTGTTTGTTTGTTTGTTTGTTTTGAGATAGAGTCTTGCTCTGTCACCCAGACTGGAGTGCAGTGGTGAGATCTCGGCTCACTGCAACCTCCGCCTCCGCCTCCAATTCTCCTGCCTCAGGCTCCCCAGTAGCTGGGATTACAGGTGCGTGCCACCATGCCCGGCTAATTTTTTTACTTCTAGTAGAGATGGGGTTTCACCATGTTGGCCAAGCTGGTCTCGAACTCCTGACCTTGTGATCCACCTGCCTTGGCCTCCCAAAGTGATGGGATTACAGGTGTGAGCCACCGTGCCCAGCCATCTCTGTTTCATCAAGGAGAGGGAAAAGGAGTCTGAGCTAGTGTGATAGTTAATTTAGGTGTCAACTTCACTGGATTAAGGTATACCCAGAGAACTGATAAAGCATGATTTCTGGGTGTGTCTGTGAGTGTGTTCCCAGAGGAGAGTGGCCTGTGAGTGGACTGAGTGGTACAGATCCACCCTCCATGTGGGCGGGCACCAGCTAATTGGCTAGGGCCCAGAATGAACACAAAAGGCAAAGAAGGGATTTCCTGTCTCTCTTCCTGGAGCTAGGACACTCTTCTTCTCCCGTCCCTGGACATTAGTTCTCCATGCTCTTCAGCCCTTGGACTCCAGGACTTACACCAGCAGCCCCTGGGTTCTCAGGCCTTCACCCTCTGAGAATCGCACCACTGGCTTCCTTGGTTCTGAGGATCTCAGATTTGGACCGAGCCACATGACCGGCCTTCCAGGGTCTCCAGCTTGCAGAAAGCCTCCAATGGGACTTTTCAGCCTTCATAATCATGTGAACCAATTGTCCTCACAAGTCCCCTCTCAAATGTCTATATCTATCTATATACCGTGTTTATTCTCTCTAAAGAATCCTGACTAATGTAGCAAAGCAAAACACTGTGCACAATCACCCAGTAGGTAAGAGGCAGAGCTACCAACCTCCATCTGAACCATTATGCACTGCTGCTGTACCCTATACCATAGTAACTGGATTAAGGGTAGAAGAAACTTTCTCTTTTTGGAACCTCCTCCTCCCCCGAAAACAAGCCTAGCTATACTCAGTGAAAATGATACAGATCAGAAAGTAGGACTTTCAGATCCACAGCCAACATAAAGCACCCACAAATCTTCATCAGGCACTAAAGGGCATAATAATGATTACTTCTGCTTATAAGCCTTACCATCAGGAGGTTTACACTGGTATTTGTTAATATTCATAACAAGCCTTCAAGGTAGATGTCATTAGCCCACTTTATAAAAGAGGAAACTAAGTTTCAGAGGTCTTCCGAATGATATACAGTGAGGACAAGGCATTGCCGGGTTCTTTGAATTTGCCCCACTCCAACCTCAGTCTTTTCACATGGCTGCTACCTTTCAGGTGGACCTAGGGCAGCATACTGTGGTCAACACAAAATAAACTCCAGACTTCTAGGCTTTCAGGGCAGAAATTACTCTTCCTAATGCCCCGAGAAGGACCCCAAAACAGAAGGCTGCTGCATCACTTAGTGGGTACATACACTGCAACCTCAACCACTCAGGGCCTGAGATTACCTTTAGGGTTCTCACCTGGAAGAAGAGCCCATCTCTCCCGCTCAGCCTACTCTCAGGGAAAGCAACTAAAGATGTGGCAAGCACCCAGAAAGACTGAGGGTTATTTTTTTGTTCTGTTTCCAGTGTTTTTAAAATTGTATATAGTTATGGCTACAACATGTTTTGCTATGCATATGCAGTAACTGTTTATTCTAGTCTAGAAAGGCCATAGATACCACTACTCAGCTCCTTCTCAGACATACCTTTATCAAAGTTTTATTAGACTCAGCCCAAGGGATCTCTATTTGGGCATCTCATTACAGGGCAAGGATGCTTCAGCCATTTGTACCACCACCACTCAAGCAGGATCTTCAAGGGTGGCAGTGGAAATGAGCTGCAAGGGAACTATAAATTCTCCTTGCCCCTTCCCCACTCTTCACGCAGTTGCTCTCTCAATCCACCTATTCCTTCAAGTCTGACACTGGATTACTCCCATTCCCTGAACACATTTCCCACATTCTCATCTCTGCTCATTTATTCCACTTCTCTTCGCCTGGAACTTATTCTCCCTTGGCCAAAATCTATCTTCTGCATTGAACTCCAACAGCACTTAATTTTTTCGCTTCTTTTTTTCTTTTTGACACTGAGTCACTCTGTTGCCCAGGCTGGAGTGCAATGTGGCACGATCTCGGCTCACTGCAACCTTCACCTCCCAGGTTCAAGCGATTCTCCTGCCTCACCCTCCCAAGTAGCTGGGATTACAGGCGCATGCCACTGCGTTCGGCTTTTTTGTGTTTTTAGTAGAGATGGGGTTTCACTGTATTGACTAAGCTGGTCTTGAACTCCTGACCTCAGGTGATCCACACACTTCGGCCTCCCAAAGTGCTGGGATTACAGGAGTGGGCCACTGCACTGGCCCTTTTTTTTTTTTTTTTTTTTTTTGAGACAAGGTCTCACTCTGTCATCCAGGCTGAGTGCAGTGGGGGCAGTAGTGGCTCACTGCAGCCTCAATCTCCCAGGCTCAAGCAGCAATCTTCCCACCTCAGTCTCTCAAGTAGCTGGGACAACGGGTGCCTGCCACCACACCCAGCTAATTTATTTATTATTTGTAAAGATGAGGTCTCACTATGTTGCCCAGCCTGGTCTCGAACTCCTGGATGCAAGAGATCCTCCTGCCTTGGGATTACAGGCATGAGCCACTGCACCTGGCCTGCACTTAATTTTCAACTATCTTTTTGACATTCATCACATTTCATTCATTACAAGCACTCAAAAATATTTTTTTTCCTACTTGACTGAGGACAAGAGTCACTTCTTGGAACCTCAAAGTAAATGTATATATACTTTTTTTTTTTTTTTTTTTGTGAGGAGGAGTCTCCCTCTGTCACCCAGGCTGGAGTGCAGTAGTGTGATCTCGGCTCACTGCAGCCTCCGCCTCCCGGGTTCAAGCGATTCTCCTGCCTCAGCCTCCCGAGTAGCTGGGATTACAGGCGCCCGCCACCACCCCCGGCTAGTTTCTGCATTTTTAGTAGAGGCAGGGTTTTGCCATGTTGGTCACGCTGGTCTCGAACTCCTCACTTCAGGTGATCCGCCCACCTCAGCCTCCCAAAGTGCTTGGATTACAGACATGAGCCACCGCAGCCGGCCTATATTTTATATTACATATATATAATTTATGTGGATATGTGTGTTTTGTTTTCATTTCTGTGGGTGACTTGGTAAATCCCCTCCCTTAACCCAAGAAGGCCTTTAGGTTCTCTAGTTAAAGGGTTCTAAGTTTCACATCCAAAAATCAACAGTTTCCAGGCACTCAGAAGACAATTTCCGAAGAAACTTTTTTTCCTTGTTTTTTTTGTTTGTTTTTTGGTTTTTTGAACGGAGTCTCGCTCTGTTGCCCAGGTTGGAGTGCAGTGGCGCGATCTCGGCTCACTGCTGCCTCCGCCTCCCTGGTTCGAGCAATTCTCCTGCCTCAGCCTCCCAAGTAACTGGGATTACAGGCACGCACCATCACACCCCGTTAATTTTTATATTTTTAGTAGAGACGGGGTTTCACCATGTTGGCCAGGCTGGTCTCCACCTGGCCTCAGGTGATTCGCCCACCTCGGCCTCCCAAAGTGCTGAGATCACAGGCGTGAGCCACCGAACCCGGTGGAAACTTTTTTATTGTTAGAGATGAGGTCTCATTACATTGTCCAGACTGCTCTCGAACTCCTAGCCTCAAGTAATCCTCCCATCTAGGCCTCCCAAAGTGCTGGGATTACAGGCATAAGCCACCGCACGAGGCCCCAAAGACTTTTGAAAAGTGTGGGCTCATTAGGAGAACTGATCCAGAAGAAAAAGAGATGGGAGTGAGTGCTTTAAATGGAAGAAGAAAAAAATCTGTGGAGGGAACGAAAAGTTAGAGACAGCACTAAGCTTTTGATGGTTTATGGGACAAGTAGGGACCTAACGCTCCACCTGCATATAGCACTCCAGGATGTGGAGAACGCCGTGGGAGACTGGCCATCTGGCCTTTGAGAGTAGTGGCAAGGGTCTCTTTGAGCAAGTCTGGAGTGGTAGAAGGAGCCACCCTAATGATGCAAGCAACGTGGATTAAGGATCTGGTCTCTACTCCACTTTTTGGCAGAAGAATCACTTAATTGGCAATGACAACGGCAAAACAAAACACAATTCAGAGAAAGCAGTAAAATATATAAAAAGAGCTAAAATGCTGCTTAAGATTTCCCTGACCAACAACGGCAACCGTTTTAGAACCGACTGGAAGAGATCTAATACTGGAAATACATACACTGGAAACGACTTCTTGTGTTCCCTATGTCTGGGGCCCTTTTCTTTGCTAGACTTCAGATCTCTGATCCGAGCCATCCCTCTTAGCTCATGTCCTCCAGTAGCCTTCAGAGTTTCCACCGAGCCGTCCTTTCTCAATTTCTCCCTCCAGGTTTCCCTTCCCCAACTTCCCCTCCTGCATCGGACTCTCCCTTAGCCTTCCTTTCTCCCTCCTGTCTTCCTCCCCCGGCGGTCTCAATTCTCTCTCCCTCCCCTTTCCGTGTCCCTCACGGCAGTCTCCTTTTATTTCCTTACTTCGGTGACCGCCCCCCACCCCACTTCCATCCCCACCCCACTCCCCACCCCACTCCCCACAGCCTCCCTCCGCTGCTCAGCCGTTGGAGAGGGCGTGGCCCCGCGAGTAACAGGTCTCCCGCCCCACACTCCGCGGGCCCGCGCGCAGACAAAGACATTCCACAGCTCCCGCCCCCTCCACGCAGTAGGCCAGAAGAGGGAGGAGACACGTGTCCCGCTAGCGCCGAGTCACGTGGAAAAGGAAACGAACGGAGCCTGCGGCCTCCCGCGCATGCGCGTCAAGCTCTGGCCTGGCGGGCGCGGAGGGAAAGCCAGAGTCAGGAGGCGACTTCTTCGGACGCCGCGGCGGTGCGCAGGCGCCGTGGCCGGACTGGGGACTTTGTTCTCCGCGGAGAAACCCAAGGGCGGTGCCGGTGACTGGCTGCGCACGCGCGCCGCCTCATTTCCGGTGCTCTCTCTCGCTGGGTCGCTCGGGTCGGCTTCGGTCGCTACTGCTCCCGCTCTCCCACCCCCGCCAACCGCCGCTTGGGCCTCCGTCGCTGCCGCGTCGCTCTCTCGCTCCTTGGTTTCGCACATCCTCCCCGATGCAGCGCCGGGACGACCCCGCCGCGCGCATGAGCCGGTCCTCGGGCCGCAGCGGCTCCATGGACCCCTCCGGTGCCCACCCCTCGGTGCGTCAGACGCCGTCTCGGCAGCCGCCGCTGCCTCACCGGTCCCGGGGAGGCGGAGGGGGGTCCCGCGGGGGCGCCCGGGCCTCGCCCGCTACGCAGCCGCCACCGCTGCTGCCGCCCTCGGCCACGGGTCCCGACGCGACAGTGGGCGGGCCAGCGCCGACCCCGCTGCTGCCCCCCTCGGCCACAGCCTCCGTGAAGATGGAGCCGGAGAACAAGTACCTGCCAGAACTCATGGCCGAGAAGGACTCGCTCGACCCGTCCTTCACTCACGCCATGCAGCTGCTGACGGCAGGTAAGGGGGCCTCCTGGGTCCCTCGGCCATCCTGGGGCATGAGTGGCCCTGGCTTTGTTCCTCTCGCTTCCCGCCCCCTCGGGACCGAGGCAGTCGGGAGCTCCGGTGTCATCCTCATCTTTGGGAGCCTGGATTCCACATTCCCACCTCAACCCGGAGTGCGTGGGAGAATTTCTAGGCTGCAGTGGAGGCCCAAAGGCGACTTTGCGATCTCCTAGCGCTAACGTCTTGATGGATGGTGCTGAGCTCCCCGCCCCTTTCCCGACTCTTCCCTCCTCCCTCCTCTTGCGGCTGCCGGGCGCACAGATTCTTCCAGAAATTAACCTGTATTTCCCCCTTTCCCGAAGGGAAACCCTTTTTGATCGCGGGTGGCGATGAGCGCTTCGTCCGAGGTGTAGGAAGTGAAGACAGCCGGAGCGGGGAGGGACCGTGGGAGGAAGGGCCGAGGTGAGGTGGGGTGAGGCTGGAATACCCTGTCCAGCGCCTCGCTGTCGCTGGGGCCGAGCCGGACTTAGCGGTAACCGCAGCTTAAGTTGCTGGGAGGAAGGAGCGATTTATGGGATCGGAACTTGAGGTTTCCGAATCAGATTTCCGACTAAGGCTGATAAAGTAAGAATTGCTACTGAGCCTGAAGGTTGTCCTCTTTCATTTTACACTGTGTGTTCACTATCATGGAAGAAGGAGTGAAATAACCCTAGAGACAGTGAAATGGGACGATAGGGTCTCCCGCGTAGTTCACATAACGTTTCCCAACGAGATGGACAGAAGTTGAGAGAAGTGGCATGATGCTTGTACTGAAAGACTTAGTCTTTTTGTTGCTGTTTTTTTACATTTTTGATTCAGTAGTGAAATAAATTAGAAATGAGAGTCTTTGTTCTGTAGATTAGCGCTCTTTTCTTGATCAGCACTAGCCAATCACCTAATCGCTCTGATTTTTCCCTAAAGCTGTGTGACCTTCGCTTCAAGTTAAAACATTATTTTAATAAATATTTCTTATGATACCTAAATTTTAGTAAGCAAGTAAAAATTCACATCCTTCAACACTGAATGAGTAGTTGGACTCTTTGGGAAGGTTAATATAATGGGCAGTTCATTATGAAAATATTATCTCCCTCTCTTTGTTCTCTGTCTCCCAACACTGTAAGGTAAGGGATCTTTACCAGTGTGGTGTTCATCTTTTATATGCTTTCTTAAGATAACTGTCAAAAACTATTGATCCTTAAAAGTTACTTAGAATTTTCAGCCTTCCCTCACTGCTTAACTAAGAGAGGAGTGCTCTTTATTTTTAACCTGGGCTTTCTGGATGTATTTTTTTTTAAACCCAACTGAAATTGGAGAAGTGTGGTTGAGGTAATGTTGGTTTGGGATGTATGAATTCTTTTTAGCATGGGTAAGTGTTAGTATATGTTGAGCCTGGCTTTTAAGGTATTTCTGAATTATCTTGCGAGGGGATTGCAGTGAAGTCGCAACCCATTGTGAGGAAGTGAGACTTTGAGAAGATAGAATAGTAGTATTTAAGCTCTGGTAAGATCACATGGAAGGGGCGGGCGCGGTGGCTCATGCCTGTAATCCCAGCACTTTGGGAGGCCCAGACGGGCGGATCACGAGGCCAGGAGTTCGAAACCAGCCTGACCAACATGGTGAAACCCCCGTCTGTACTAAAAATACAAAATTAGCCTGGCGTGGTGGCGCATGCCTGTAATCCCAGCTACTTTGGAGGCTGAGGCAGGAGAATCGCTTGAACCTGGGAATCGAAGGTTGCAGGGAGCCCAGATTGCACCATTGCACTCCATTCTGGACAACAAGAGCTAAACTCCATCGCAAAAAAGGAGAGGAAAAAAGAACACATGGAAGAAAAATATAGCTAAGACTTCATGTTTGAGGTCTGAGCACTTTACATTAAATATTTAACCTATGAAATGAGAACTTTTATTATCCTCATTTTTACAGATGAGGAAACCAAGGCACCCAGAGATTAATAATTTGCCTAAGGTAACAAAATTAGTAAGCAGCATAACCAGGGTTTTAAGTCAGTCTACACACCTTCCCCGTTCCCTCACTGTAGTGCCTGCTGCAAATTATACTTTAAAAGTAAGCTATAATTGGACAAAATATTAAAATCTAGCTGGGGTGATAGGTGACCCAAAAAAAAAGTGTATTTGAAAGTATAAAAAAAAAAAAGACAAAACTTTGAGGGATGTAGATTTTGAATATAGACTTCTGTGTTAAGCAGATTGATATTCAGCAGCGAGGACAGTCGAATGTATTTGCAGACATAAAGATTCAGTCATCCATCTTTGTTTTCTGGAAGAGAAATAATTTACCTTATTGTGTTAATGTATTTATATACTAAGTAAAATGCTGTTATATATGTCAGTGTTCTTTTTCTTTTTTTTTTTTTTTTTTTGAGACGGAGTTTCGCTCTTGTTGCCCAGGCTGGAGTGCAGTGGCGCAATCTCGGCTCACCGCAACCTCTGCCTCCCAGGTTCAAGCGATTCTCCTACCTCAGCCTCCCTAGTAGCTGGGATTACAGGCATGTGCCACCACACCCGGCTAATTTTGTATTTTTAGCAGAGACGGGGTTTCTCCATGTTGGTCAGGCTGGTCTCAAACTCCCGACTTCAGATGATCCGCCCATCTGGGCCTCCCAAAGTGCTGGGATTACAGGCATGAGCCACTGCGCCCGGCCTCTTTTTCTACTTTCTACAACTAGTAAAATATAAGTTAGTGTAAGTGACTCAAGAATAAACATTTTGAATAGATTAGCAATCTGCAAAAGATCTTGGAGGGATAATCAAAAATCCATCCTTCAGAAGGATGGAAAAAGTGGAAAACATTTTACAAAGTCTGTTGAAACTTCAAAATAGTTAATTCCTTTATTTACAATATTCTCTAGAAATACATTAAGACCTTCCCAGTTCATTCCACAGGGCTAGCAAAACCTGCTATTAAAACTGGAAAATAAGGGCCGGGCCAGTGGCTCACGCCTGTAATCCCAGCACTTTGGGAGGCTGAGGTGGGCAAATCACGAGGTCAGGAGTTCAAGACCAGCCTGGTCAACTTGGTGAAACCCCTTCTCTACTAAAAATACAAAAAATTTCCCCGGGCGTGGTAGTGGGTGCCTGTAATCCTAGCTACTTCGGAGGCTGAGGCAGGAGAATCATTTGAACTCAGTAGGCAGAGGTTGCAGTGAGCCCAGATCGCACCACTGCACTCCAGCCTGGGCAAAAGAGCGAGACTCTGTCTGAAAAAAAAAAAAACAAAACCGAGAACACCTCTCCTAGGAATGTGCTCAAAGAAACTTATACGTGAGTACTTGATTCATAAAATGGTGTGCCTTGTTCACAAAATGTTGCAACTTGTGTCACCATTCATTGGCTAATGTGATAGATTTACAACAGAAAATATTTGGCTGGGCACAGTTTCTCATGCCTGTAATCCCAGCATTTTGGGAGGCCTAGGCGGGTGGATTACCTGAGGTCAGGAGTTCGAGACCAGCCTGACCAACATGGTGAAACCCTGTCTTTACAAAAAATACAAAAATTAGCTGGGTGTGGTGGCAGGTGCCTGTAATCCTGGCTACTTGGGAGGCTGAGGCAGGAGAATCGCTGGAGGCAGAGGTTGCAGTGAGCTGAGATATAGCCAACAAGTGAAACTCAATCTCAAAAAAAAAAAAAAAAAAGAGAAAAGAAAGTATTTGTACAGCAGTGAAAATGGATGAACTACAGGCAACAACATGGAGAAATCTCCAAAATCTAATGTTATATGAAGAAAGTACATCCCATAAGACTACGTATGGTATAATACTATTTCTGTAAAACAAAGCCTAGTAAGATTAAGCAGAATATCATTAAGTATACATTTGTCTGTGATAATGCAGTTTTGTTTTTGTTTTTGTTTTTGAGACGGAGTCTTGCTCTGTCACTCAGACTGGAGTGCAGTGGCGCGATCTCGGCTCACTGCAACCTCCACCTTTCGGTTTCAAGCAATTCTGCCTCAGCCTCCCGAGTAGCTGGGATTACAGGCGCCCGCCACCATGCCCGGCTGCTTTTTGTATTTTTAGTAGAGATGGGGTTTCACCATGTTGGCCAAGCTGGTCTCGAATTCCTGACCTGGTGATCCTCCCGCTTTGGCCTCCCACTGTACTAACACTCAGACTACCCGTGTTGCAGGTGTGAGCCACCACGCCCAGACCAATGCAGGTTTTGTTTGTTTGTTTGTTTGTCTTTAACGAAACTAAATGTGCTTATTGGCTGGGTCTGGTGGCTCATGCCTGTAATCCCAGGACTTTGGGAGGCCAAGGTGAGAGGATTGCTTGAGTCCCAGTGAGAGCTTGTCTCTACAGAAAATTTAAAAATTAGCTGAGAATGGCGGCACACACCCGTAGTCCCAGCTATTCGGTAGTCTGAGGCAGAAGGATTGCTTGAACCCAGGAGATTGGTCTTAGACTGAGGTGGAAGAATTGCTTGAACCCAGGAGGTCGAGGCTGCCTTGAGCTGAGATCATGCCACTGCACTACAGCCTGGGCAACAGTGAGACCCTGTGTCAAAAATAAATAAATAAATGTGCTTACCATATAGTTCAACAGTTGCATTCTTGGGTATTTATTTCAGGGAAATTAAAACTCAGGTTAACACAAAACCTGTACATGAATGTTCACAGCAGCTTTATTTGTAGTAGCCAAAAACTGGAAACAAACCAAATGCCTCCAGTAGGTAAATAAACTGGCACACCCATACCATGGAATGGTGCTCTGCAGTTTAAGAAAAAAAAAAAGGAACTGTTAATAAATGTAGCAACTTGATTGATCACAAGAGAATTAAGCTGAGTAAAGAAAGCCAGTCTCAAAAGGTTATGTACTATATGATTTCATGAATATAACATTCTTGAAGAAATGAAATAGTGGAGATGAAGACTAGATTAGTGGTAGCCAATGGTGAGAGATGAGGGAAGACGGTGACTGGCTATCAAAGGGTAAGGATCCTCACGATGGAACTGTTCTGTATCTTGACTGTGGTGGTGGTCACATGAATCTGATTAAATTGCATAGAACTAAGCAAACAAATAAGTGCATGTAAAGTTGGTGAAATCCTAATAAAGTCAATTAATTCTTAATTTATTTTGTTTTTTTTTTAATGAAACCTGTACAACAAATTTTCTTATTTTAATGTTAATTTTCTGATTGTGATACAGGTATGCAAAATGTTAGGGGGAAAACTGAAGTATACAGGATCACTGTTATTTCTTACAACTGCACATAAATCTACAGTTGCCTTAAAATTAAAAAAAAAAAAAAAAACTTTTTTCAAAGATGGATGCGAAGCTCTAAGCTCTAAATTGTGCACTAAGGAAAAGATTTGGGAGACCATAGTCGGTGTGGCAGAGTATTCTACTGTCCTGGAATGTAAACATTGAGCCCCTATGAAAGGGCTCTTAACAGGCCTTTGGGGGATTTTTTTTCTTAAACCAATACCCAAGCTTTCTATACCCATAGCCAATATTGTATATAATATATTGTAAATTTGTATTTTTTTCTGGGTTGCTAATCAGTAGCTTCCATCAAATTCTCAAAGGGACCCATGATTCCAAAAAAGGTAAAGAGCCTGTTGGCCTTGTGCTCTTGCTCGAAACAGTAATTTGTTAAATAGAACGAATGAAGTTGTTTCGTAATAGTAAGCTTACCGGACTTCTGATTCTAAAAGATGATACCAACAGAAACGGTGAGAATTACAAATTTGGGGATGATAAAGTTATGTGAGTTGTTTAAGGGAAGTTGAGGGTGTTAACAGTACTTCTTTTTTTTTTTTTTTTTGAGACAGGTTCTTACTCTGTCACTCAGACTGGACTGCAGTAATGCAATCTTGGCTCACTGCAACCTCTGCCTCCCGGATTCAAGCGATTCTTCTGTCTCAGCCTCCTGAGTAGCTGGGACGACAGGCAAACGCTGGCACACGCCAGCACGCCCAATTTTTAGATTTAGCTAGAGTAAATCTTTAAATCTTTAAAGGGTTTAACTAAACCCCAACAGGGTTTCACCATGTTGGCCACAATGGTCTCGATCTCCTGACCTCGTGATCTACCCACCTTGGCCTCCCAAAGTGCTGGGATTACAGGTGTGAGCCACCGCGCCCCAGCCAGTACATTTCTTTAATTTGGTTAATGATTATAGATCCCTATTGTGTATCAAGCATTGTTCTGTACTAAGAATTATAGATACTCAGCAATGGAAGGAATCCAGAGATTGTTAAACAACAGGCAAAGGAGAAGTGCTGTGTTTAGAAGTGTAGAACCAAGTATATTGGGTGGTCTAGAGGTGGGTATGAAATGAACCCTGACCTTTTAGATCAATTCTGCTGAGAATCTTGCTGTCCTAGAAACACTTGCTCTGGACACCTTAGAAAATCTTGACCATTATCTTATTCCTTATGTAAGCCATATCAAACGTTTAGTTGGCCGGGCGCGGTGGCTCACGCTTGTAATCCCAGCCCTTTGGGGGGCCAAGGCGGATTGATCACAAGGTCAGGAGATCGAGACCATCCTAGCTAACGTGGTGAAACCCTGCCTCTACTAAAAATAGAAAAATTAGCCGGATGTGGTGGCACGTGCCTGTAGTCACCAGCTACTTGGGAGGCTAAGACAGGAGAATCACTTGAACCCAGGAGGCAGAGGTTACAGTGAGCTGAAATTGCGCCACTGCACTCAAGCGTGCACTGCACTCAAGTGTGGGTGACAGAGCAAGACCCTGTCTCAAAAAAAAAAAAAGTTCAGTTAATGATATATTTGTAGTAATTTGTTTTTAGTTAACCCAGCCTAGTTGATAAAGTTTGTATGTAATTTTCTCAAACTTCTCTAGTATTAACATTTTTTAATACATTACATCTCTCTCTCGCCCTCTCTCTTTTTTTCTTACTGTTTTTCTTATTAACATTCTCTTTTAAAGTCATACACCAAGCATGTAGGAGAGCTGGGAATCAAACCCGCTTTGTCTAGCTTCAAAACCTGTGTTCTTTCCTCGGAGACGTATTAAGCAACATGGAAGCTTGCAGTCTGGTTGGGAAAAAAAAAAAAAGTAGGGGGTGGGAAAGGTTAAGTTATAGTAAAAGATGAAGGAAATGTCAAAAGGTTAATTCAATTTACTCTCTTTGGTATAAGAAGTGACTTGGGTTTAAGTGTCTGCTATGTCACTAATTAGTTTTGAGATCTTGGACAAGTTATATAACTTTTCTGAGCCTGAGTTTCTTCATCTGTCAAATGAAGATAATACTGGTTACAAAGACGAAGTGAGATAATAAATACAAAATTCCTGACACATAGAAGGCAGTGGATAAGATATGATTATTCTAAGTGGCCAGGAAACAAATGGGTCACCTCTTGTGTAGTTTACACCTCAGCTTTGTTTTCTGTGGCTCTTGGGACATCCAAGGTCTCCAGAGACCCAAGCAGAGATTACTTAAAGGAGTCAGTTCCAAAAGGGTTATCTAGAAAGTACTTTTGCCTGAGGTTGAACCATTTTTAGGAAACTCCTCCTCGATTTTTTTTCTTCCCGTTTCAGTCTACCCTAGCTCTCCGGGGAAAGCAAGGACAAGGAGAGACATACAGAGTTGAAAAAGAAAAGAGAAAGACCATCAGACCACTGAACATCTGAGACACCCATAAAGCCTCTTTATTACCTTTAGGCTACATACCAGTGTCTGAGGGTATAAATTGTACTTCCCAAAATTTTATAAAAATCAGCTCTTCCTTGCTTAAATAAAGTGTGCCCCCACAAACACACACTCATCAAGAGACAATAGGAAAAGCATGAAATTAGAAGAGGCCCAGTGTGGTGGCTGACGCCTGTAATCCCAGCACTTTGGGAGGCCAAGGTGGGCGGATCACCTGAGATCAGGAGTTGAAGACCAGCCTGACCAACATGGTGAACCCTTGTTTCTACTAAAAATACAAAATTTAGCTGGGCATGGTGGCAGACGCCTGTAATCCCAGCTACTCGGGAGGCTGAGGCAGGGAGAATTGCTTGAACCCGGGAAGCAGAGGTGGCAGTGAGCCAAGATTGTGCCACTTCACTCCAGCCTGGGCGACAGAGTGAGACTTCGTTTCAAAAAAAAAAAAAAAAAAGGAGAGAGAAGGCCTGAGTTTTGGGGGTTTTCTAAAGTTTTTTGTTAAATTTTTTTTAGAGACAGGGTCTTGCTCTGTCACCCAAGCTGGAATGCAGTAGCGCCATTATAGCTCACTGTAGCCTCCAACTCCTGGTCTCAAGTGATCATCCTGCCTCAGCCTCTCTAGTAATTGGGACAACAGATACACACCACCACACCGAGCTAATTTAATTTAATTTTTTTTTTTTTTACATTTTAATAAAGATGGGGTCTCACTCTGTTGCCCAGGCAGGTCTCAAGTTCCTGGGCTTAAGCAGTCCTCACACCTCGGCCTCCCAAAGTTCTGGGATTATAGATGTGAGCCCCTGTGCCCAGCCAGGCCTGGGTTTTTAATTCTTAATCTGTTACTTTAACAATTTTATGACCTAGAGATAGTTATTTAACCTCTTCGAGTTTTTATTTCCTCAGATGTAAGTAACTCAGTTCACTGAGTTATTTAACCTCTTTGAGTTTTTGTTTCCTCAGATGTAGGTAACTCAGTTCACTGAGTTATTTTTGAGGATTAGTGAGGTAATAGTTCTATGATATTTGATACATAGTAGGCATCAAATAAATATTCAGCCCCAGTTGGGTCAGGTAGCATGTACCTTTAGTCCTAGCTACTGGGGAGACTGAGGTGGGAGGATCCCTTGAGCTCAGGAGTTCGAGGCTGCAGTGAACTATGATGGTGTCACTGTACTTCAGCCTGGGCAGTAGAGAACCCATCTTTTTAAAAAAAAAAAAAAAAGTGGGCACAGTAGGTCACGCCTATAATCCCAGCACTTTGGGAGGCCGAAGTGGAAGGATCATTTGAGTCCACAAGTTCAAGACCAGCCTGGGCAAATTAGGGAGACCCCCGTCTCTATTAAAAAAAAAAAAATTAGGCATGGTGGCACATGCCTATGGTTGCAGCTACTGGGGGTGCTGAGGTGGGAGGATCGCCTGAACCCAGGAGGTTGAGGCTACAGTGAGCCATGATTGTGCCACTTATTCCAGCCTGGGTGATAAAGTGAGACCCTGTCTTAAAAAAAGAGAACAATGAAGTGGCCCCCCCCCCCCCCCGTTTTTTTTTGTTTCTGTGAGACGGAGTCTTGCTCTGTCACCCAGCCGGAGTGCAGTGGCGCAGTCTCGGCTTACTGTGACCTCCGCCTCCCGGGTTCAAGCAATTCTCTCAGCCTCCCAAGCGTTGGGACTACAGGAGCACACCAACTCGCCCAGCTCGTTTTTATACTTTTAGTAGAGATGGGGTTTCACCATATTGGTCAGGCTGGTCTTGAACTCCTGACCTCAGGTGATCCACCCGCCTCAACCTCCCAAAGTGCTGGGATTACAGGCGTGAGCCACAGCACCTGGCCCCCTCCACCTGTCTTGAAAGCTCAAGTAGCTTCTTAGTCTTCTGCTTGCTTCCTTTTCTTCCCTCTCCCTCTCTCCCTTCATCCCCTCCCTGCCCACTCCCTCGTTCCCCCTCTCTTCCCTTCTTCTTTCCTTTCTCCCTCCTTTCCTCCCTTTCTCCCTTCCTCCCCTCTCCCCTCCCCTCTCCTTCCCTTCTCCTCTCCTGTCTCCCTTCCTCACCCAAACTGGAGTGCAGTTGCACAGTCATCATAGTTCACTGCAGCCTTGAACTCTTGGGCTCAAGCGATCTTCCCCCCACAGCCTCCTGAGTAGCTGGGATTATAGGCATGTACCACTACACCCAGCTAATTAAAAAATATTTATCTATTTATATATTTATTTTTGGTAGTGACAGAGTCTCGCTGTGTTGCCCAGGCTGATCTCAAGCTCCTGGGCCCAAAGCAGTCATCCTGCCTCAGCCTCCCAAAGCACTGGGATTACAATCGCACGTGCTACTGTGCCCAACCAGTGTTTTGCTTTGTAGGTTAAAATTCGGATTCTCTTTTCAACCCTCTGTTTTATTTAAATGATCCTCCTCTGAATTCTCTAAAAATGCTTTGCTTTGCTCTTTTTGAGACAGGGCCTTACTCTTTCACCCAGGCTGGAGAGCAGTGGCATGATCTTGGCTCACTACAGCCTCCAACTCCTTATCTTCCTGTCTCAGCCTCCCAAATAGCTGGGACCACAGGCACATACCACCATGCCTGACTAATTTGTTATTTTTTTGTAGAGAAGGGGTCTCACTATGTTACCTGCCGTGGTCCCAAACTCCTGGGCCCCAGTGATCCTTCTGCCTCAGCTTCCCCGAATGCTGAGATTACAGGTGTGAGCTACCATGCCTGGCCACTGCTGTTCTTTAAAAAGTTGTGAAATCATATGACAGAAGGATTCTAAGATCTGACTAGTTCAAAAATAGAAGAATCCATGCTATAGAAAGGTCTTATATTATCACAGTGGTCTTTAAGAAATGAAAAAATGAAAGGCCTTAAATTCACAGAGTGTATTACATTGCATATAAACACACCTTCCTGTAGGAGTATAACAGATTAACAGACTTTGAGTTGTCTTGCACTGACCAAGATTTCTGGAAAGTGGTATAAAATATAGCCAAAAGTTCTAACTCAATGGTAGCCCTAGGAAGCACAAAGCGACATAGATAAAATGAAGTATCTAGTTTGTTCCACATTTCTTTTGTTGTTGTTGTGATGGAGTATCGCGCTGTTGCCCAGGCTGGAGTGCAGTGGCATGATTTCAGCTTGCTGCAACCTCTGCCTCCTGGGTTCGAGAAATTCTCATGCCCTCAGCCTCTCAGGTAGCTGGGATTACAGGTGTGAGCCACCACCATGCCTGGTTATTGATGTGTGTGTGTATATATGTACACATATATACACACACATATGTACATATATATATACACATATATACACATATATATACACACACACATATATATATTTTTGAGACGGAGTCTCGTTCTGTCGCCCAGGCTGGAGTGCAGTGGTGCGATGTTTGCTCACACTCACTGCAAGCTCTGCCACTTCCTGGGTTCACGCCATTCTCCTGCCTCAGCCTCCCAAGAAACTGGGACAACAGGCGCCCGCCACCACGCCCGGCTAATTTTTTTGTATTTTTAGTAGAGACGGGGTTTCACCGTGTTCGCCAGGATGGTCTCCATCTCCTGACCTCGTAATCCGCCCGCCTCGGCCTCACAAAGTGCTGGGATTACAGGCGTGAGCCACTGCGCCCGGCCTATATGTAATTTTTTGAGATGGAGTCTCGCCCTCTCGCCCAAGCTAGAGTACAATGGCACAATCTCGGCTCACTGCAGCCTCTGCCTCCCGGGTTCCAGCAATTCTCCTCCCTCAGCCTCCTGGGTAGCTGGGATTACAGGCGCATGCCACCACGCCTGGCTAATTTTTGTATTTTTAGCAGAGATAGGGTTTCACCATGTTGACCAGGCTGATCTCGAATTTTTGGCTTCAAGTGATCCGCCCACCTCAGCTTCCCAAAGTGCTGGGATTACAGGTGTGAGCCACCGCGCCTGGCCTATATATATATATATATATATATATATATTTTTTTTTTTTTTTTTTTTTTTTTTTTTTAAGTAGAGACGGGGTTTCACTACGTTGGCCAGGCTGTTCTTGAACTCCTGACCTCAGGTGATCTGCCCACCTTGGCCTCCCAAAGTGCTGGGATTATGCGCGTGAGCTACCACTCCCGGCCTGTTCCACGTTATTAAAAACTCCTTGGCGATGTTCTCAGATCAGAATTATGGCATCTTTGTTCTTCTAGGACTTCGAGGATTGAGTACCTAAGTTTTCCAGTCTGAGAACTTAGAAAGTGGTGTAGTCAAGTACAGTAGGCTCAAAAAGATTGATCAGAAAAAGTTTATATTCACAGCAGGAGAAAAGAGGTAGAGGTCAGGATCTGCCACCAAACAGTAAGGGTTAGGGTTAGGATTACCCTCACAAGTAAAGTGTTGAATGAAGCATTACTCTATTAATTGTAAGGTCAAATTTGTTTTCTATTCCAGGCAGTGAAACATAAGATTGTGAAGAGTACTGTCATTTACAGTTCTTCTTGTAGGATTAAAGGTTTTAATTAAGGATATTTACAGTTCGTCAGCAATTTTAATTGTCAGGAAACCAGAGAGTTATGTGCTCTATTAGTTCATGGTATAGTATAGCATCTGAAATTAGGCTTTTTAACAAATAAGACTTCAGTCTGAAATTCTAAATTCTATATAGCATGTCTGAGTCCATTACTTTGCTTCATCTATATATTTCAGAGCTGCAGCTCTCTCAACATTTATTTTAAAAACTCCCAGTGCGGTGGCTCACACCTGTAATCCCAGCACTTTGGGAGGCTGTGGTGGGTGGATCACTTGAAGTCACACCAGCCCAGCCAACATGGTGAAACCCCATCTCTACTAAAAATACAAAAAAAAAAGTTAGTCGGGCATAGTGGTGCATGCCTGTAGTTCCAGCTACTTGGAAGGCTGAGGCAGGAGAGTCGCTTGAACCCGGGAAGCAGAGGTTCCAGTGAGCAGAGATTGTGCCACTGCACTCCAGTCTGGGTGACAGAGCGAGACCGTGTCTCAAAAAATAATAATAATTAGTAAATAAATAAAAACTGTTAAGGGTATACATTTGCAGAACGTGTTTGAGGTAGGGTATGTTTATACTTTAAGCCAATGATTTTCAAAGTATGGTCCCTGCACCAGCAGTATCAGAATTACCTGGGAACTTGTTGGAATTGCAAATTCCTAACACAAATCCCAGACTGGGTTTGAGGCCCAGCAGTCTAGTTTAATAAGCCCTCTTCTAGGTGATTCTGATGCATGAAGAAGTTTGGGAACCCTAGTCTTAAAATTCTAGAACATGGGAATATTATGTGATATTCTATTACAGAGTATTTTCTGATATTTAGAATGTTCCACTGATTTTAGGGAGTATATGTATTTTAACTATTCTCAGTGAATCATATAAGCTTTCAGTTGCTGCTCATTCCTTGGGCACTTTTCCCTCATCTCTGTTAGAACTCCTGTTATAGCACGTAACTATACTTCATTGCCACCCCTATAGTCTGGGAACTCCAGTATATAAACAGTGAAGACAGAGACCAGTCTGACTCGCTCTGTTGTATCTCCTGTGCTTTGCAAGACAGATGCCTGGCTCTTAGTAAGTCCTCCATAGTGGTTAATGATTGTACCTATTATAGCTCTCCCTTCATCTGCCTCTCCATACCGTAGGAAGCACTCAAACACTTGCAGTCACTCAATGAATGAAGTTCCTTAATGGTAGGAAATCTTTTTTTCTTTTTTTTTTTTTTTTTTTGAGACGGAGTCTTCCTCTGTCACCCAGGCTGGAGTGCTGTGGCCGGATCTCAGCTCACTGCAAGCTCCGCCTCCCGGGTTCCCGCCATTCTCCTGCCTCAGCCTCCCGAGTAGCTGGGACTACAGGCACCCGCCACCTCGCCCGGCTAGTTTTTTGTATTTTTTAGTAGAGACGGGGTTTCACCGTGTTAGTCAGGATGGTCTCGATCTCCTGACCTTGTGATCCGCCCGTCTCGGCCTCCCAAAGTGCTGGGATTACAGGCTTGAGCCACCGCGCCCGGCCAGTAGGAAATCTTTTTGGTATGCCAAGTTTCTATCTAATGAAACTGTCTTAACCTGCGAATTGAAAGTACTTTTGGGTGATGATGGATATGTCTGTGGCCATAATGGTGGTGATAGTTTCATGGGTGTATACTTATCTCCAAACTCATCATGAATTGTATACATTAATTATGTATGGGTTTTTACATATCAGTTATACTTCAATAAAATGTTTTTTTAGAAAGTACCTTGTGGCTGGGCCGGGCGCAGTGGCTCATGCCTGTAATCCCAGCACTTTGGGAGGCTGAGGCAGGTGGATCACCTGAGGTCGGGAGTTCAAGACCAGCCTGACCAACATGGAGAAACCCCGTCTCTACTAAAAATACAAAATTAGCTGGGCATGGTGGCACATGCCTGTAATCCCTGCTACTTGGAAGGCTGAGGCAGGAGAATCGCTTGAACCCAGGAGGCAGAGGTTACGGTGAGCCAAGATTGCACCCAGCCTGGGCAACAGGAGTGAAACTCCGTCTCAAAAAAGTACCTGGTGCATTTTGTATCGTTTAGACATTGGCTGAATTTGGGCTAGATAATGGTGACGATACATTAAGTACTTTATGAAAAATTGCCTTTAGTTAGGCATATCTACATATTTTATTAACTTCTCTTACGTCACACAACTAGTGAGTAGCAGAGTAAGAACAAGGTCTTTCAGACTCTTAAGGACTAGTATCTAGAGTACTAATGTCACTGTGGAACTTTAATGGAACTATCCATTGTATATTTAGATTATTGATTTTTGCTTTTTTCAAGGTAAGATTATATTTTGTCTTGATGCAGATTTTAATTTTTTGTTTGTTTCTTTATTCTCCTTTCCCCATCTCACCCAATTAATTTTGTTAAATCGATTTAAGAAACATTTAAATGTCTCTATTCTCACGTGAGGCTTCAGGTGAGGTTAGAAGAGCACACTACTTTTATTAGAAGCAGGCTTTGGGCTTTCTAATCAACTTCATACAACTTTAGTACTTTCAGCTAGTTTCTTTCTGAAATTGGCACATTCATGTGTACTATTTGGTCTCACTATATGGTACTTCATGTTATTGCTTTAAGCAGACTTCAAAATTTGCTTTTATTTACCAGAGCAAAAATTTAAATTGTTTTTCCTATTCAGAAATTGAGAAGATTCAGAAAGGAGACTCAAAAAAGGACGATGAAGAGAATTACTTGGATTTATTTTCTCATAAGAACATGAAACTGAAAGAGCGAGTGCTGATACCTGTCAAGCAGTATCCCAAGGTAAGGCAAAAAGTGCCTTGCATCTTTGAGTTATCTTTATAGTTACGAGAGAGTCATGGACTCCTGGGGATTGTGATGCTTTAGAAACTTAAGCCTGTGAAGCTTCTCTTTCATGCTTGCAGTACCTGTTTCTGGCAATTGAAATATCTAAGTTCTTAACTAAACATAGTTATAGCCAGGAAGGAAATGTAATAATCTTTTTATTATCAAAAAGTTTCTTTCTCTAATGACTGCTCAGGCTACAAGTTCAAAGAAAAAAAAAAATAAAACCTGAAGAGTTGCTCTCTGTCAAAAGACTAACCTGAAATCTAAATAAAAGGAAATATAATACAAATCCTCAATTGGATGAAGTTAATTTTATTTTCTTACTAAAAGTTTACTTTTAAGTAAATGCTTTTTTTCTTCTTTTTTTTTTTTTTCTTTTTTTAGGAAAGCAATTAGTTACATTTAGTTTATCCAGCGTGCTATCAAAGGGTGCTATATAGTCTCTTCTGTTCTGAGGTCACTGCGTTAACAATGTTTATGTATGTTAAGGCATGCATAAACAGGCACAGTGGCTCATGCCTGTAATGCCAGCACTTTGGGAGGCCAATGCAGGCAGATTACTTGAGCCCAGGAATTCAAGACCAGCCTAAGCAACATAGCAAAACCGTATCTCTACAAAAAATAACAAAAATTAGCCTGATATGGTGATGTGCACCTATAGTCCCAGCTACTCCAGAGGCTGAGGCGGGAGGATCACTTGAGCCCAGGAAGTCGAGGCTGTGGTGAGCCATGATCATGTCACTACACTTTGGCCTGGGCAACAAAGTGAGAGCCTGTCTCAAAATAAAGTAAAAAATAAAATAGTAAAGGTCTTAGTGTATTATGGAAGATGGCCAGAATACATCAGAAAAGCCAAATTCAGGTCTAGGAACTGCCACTTTCTAGTTTCATAATCTTAAACTAATCACTTTATTAATATGGCTTCAGCGTCCTTCAGTAAAACGGGAATGGTATTACTCTACCTTTGCAGGGTTGTTTAAAATCAAATGAGGTAATTTATGTGGAGATGTTTTTATATAGTAGCATGTATATTTAGAAATCCTTTATTTTCTGTCAGTTCAATTTTGTGGGGAAGATTCTTGGACCACAAGGGAATACAATCAAAAGACTGCAGGAAGAGACTGGTGCAAAGATCTCTGTGTTGGGAAAGGGCTCAATGAGAGACAAAGCCAAGGTAAGCTCACATTAGTGAGGCAAGAGGACATCCTAATGCGTTCTACTTGCCCAGAATGCAGTATAGATGCCTTATAGAGGCAAGAATTTTGTGTATGTACAGAATGTGGCTCCTTTAAGTGTGCATTGGGTGCAAGAGATTATACACCAAGTTAATTTACTTGCTTGGCAACCCTGGAAGAGCCTAGGTGTGCCCTGGTGATAGTTTTCTTTTGGACTTTTGACTGCATAGTAATGGACAGAGCAGTAGCATCTTGTGCATTGGTAGGATTGTCTGGGAAAACTTGAAAGGGGAGCTGGATATACTAAAACTTAGTCTAAAGCAGACAAAAGACACTAAAAGGCAAACAGCACACCCCCTTTTTTGTAACCTGGAAAAGTGAGAACAATAGTGTTGTGAGAGCAGAAGAGTTTGAGGATTAGTTGGTTTGTTTTATAGCCGGCTGGAATGTGAGGCTCACTAAAAGAATGTATTCCAAAAGGAGCCATGAGTAATCCTGACTACAGAATCTAATGAGTCTTTTCCCATGCCATAGCCGCATATACTGTGTACTCTGTGACAAGAAACTTCTCACCAAAACAGAATGGTCTTAGCCTTCTGGGGTCACTTTATTTGATGAGATATGCCTGCTACAGTCCGAAAACCTATTCTTTCAATCCTCCTTTTATGTAGCCTAATGGACACGTGTTTGTTTTCTCAGGTCATTTCTTACTAGATGCATATAGTTAGGGCTGAAGTGTGTTGTTCTAGCTAATGAGATTTACATGAGCTTTTCTTCTCTCTGTCCTGACTTCTTTCTTCCCCTAGCACTCCCTAGACCATATAAGCAGATAAGCAGAGCTCGTGGTGATTAACAGCTCTACCTGAGATTTAAAAACAAATGCTTGGCACACAGCTATTATCTGAATAGAGACTAGAATTAAGTTTTTCTTCTTTATGCTTTTAGTAAGAGCTCCAGTGGATATCTCAGGGATTTAAGATGACAATTAACTGTTAGCAGCAGACCATGTGCAAGTTTAGCAGGCTGTGCAAATTACTGTTCTTCAGAGCTTGTTTCACTTTTTTTTTTTTCTTGAGACGGAGCCTTGCTCTTGCCCAGGCTGGAGTGCAGTGGCGCAACCTCCAACTCCCGGGTTCAAGCGATTCTCCTGCCTCAGCCTCCTGAGTAGCTGGGATTACAGGCAAGCACCACCATGCCCGGCTAATTTTTGTATTTTTAGTAGAGGTGAGGCTTCATCACGTTGGTCAGGCTGGTCTGGAACTCCTGACCTAGTGATCCGCCCACCTCGGCCTCCCAAAGTGCTGGGATTACAGGCATGAGCCACCATGCCTGGCTGCTTGTTTTACTTTCTTAAACTTTACTGTTTTTCTTTCTTTTTTTTTTTTTTTAATTCTTCTCAGCTCATACCAATTAAACTTTACTGTTAGTTTAATTAGACATTGGGGATATTTCTTGCTGTTCCTTTGGCTTAGAGGTAAAGGTGTTGTTTTCTCCCTAGTCCATGTGGTGTGACGTTTCTCTGCATTTTTCCATAGGAGGAAGAGCTGCGCAAAGGTGGAGACCCCAAATATGCCCACTTGAATATGGATCTGCATGTCTTCATTGAAGTCTTTGGACCCCCATGTGAGGCTTATGCTCTTATGGCCCATGCCATGGAGGAAGTCAAGAAATTTCTAGTACCGGTAAGGAAATCCATATCCTGTGTCTTCTGAGCAAAAGAGAACTGGGATCTTATGCTGTTGTGAAGGTAGGGTTTCTTAACTAAGGTCTCTGCATAACCTGTATGTATACCAAATTCTGCATTTATGTTCATTTTCCTGCGGTAGTTCATTGCTTGTACCTAGTTCTCCAAGCATTATGCTCCAAGGCCACTCTGTCCCTCCTTGTCTAATGTGGTAGTCATTGTGTACCGGTATCTGTTGTCAGTATCTCGGGTCCACAATGTGCCTGCATTCTGATACTTGGTTAACTACGGTTTAACAGGGTCTTCACCTAGCTGAGTATTTTGGTAGTAGTGTGGAACAAGGAGATTGTATTAAGAAGGTGACTAAGGTGCGTCCCTGCACTCAAGAAGTTTATGCTGTAGAGAGTAGAGGCTAGCAGCAAGAAGCTTATAACATCTAGTGTTACTGAGTTAAATTCTGAGCACACTCAGGGATTTCTTTCCTGGAGGAGTTTGCTGAGGATGAGTTTGGTTTGGAAGAGGTTGACTGTTGATGTTTCACAGATTGGTGAGCAGCTTTTTTCAGACTATAACTGAGGACTAGATAGAGATAGGACAGGCCAGTTTATCTATCTTGCTTATTACTATCTTTAAATACTTGGTTGGAACGTTACTTTGAATAAATAGGAAATGGTACTGTTTTTGCCTTTTAGCAAGGCCAGGTGGTTGTCAGAGTTAACATACTACTGTTGAATATTTAATAACAAGGATGAATCTGGAAGCTTATGAAGGATTTGGAATATTATTCAACTAGAATTGAGTAAGTGTCATGTGTTCATCAGAAAACTGAGAGGTGGTAAGATACAGTCCTTGGTTTTCTTGAATGTTAAATGAGGGAGTTGGAACTAAATGTAGTGTCAGAGGATGTGAAAATTGATAGAGCAAAAATTTATAGGCAGTGTGGGCCGGACACGGTGGGTAACGCCTATAATCCCAACAATTTGGGAGGCCGAGGTGGGCAGATCACCTGAGGTCGAGAGTTCGAGACCAGCCTGACCAACGTGGTGAAACCCCGTCTCTACTAAAAATTAGCTGGGCGTGGTGGCGCCCAGCTACTCAGGAGGCTGAAGCAGGAGAATCGCTTGAACCCAGGAGGCAGAGGTTGCGGTAAGCCAAGATTGTGCCATTGGACTCCAGCCTGGGCAACAAGAGTAAAACTCCTTTTCCAAAGAAAATAAAAATTTCAGGCATTTTGTACCCGTAATGCTGAACTCCAAGGATGCCAACAGTCTCAAATGTCTTCGCAGCTGCTTTGCTTTCAAGTACCTCATCTTCATTAGAATGTTCGACGTGAAACAGACCATTTGACATATCCTAGAGAAAAACACAGCTGGTTAATCTTACTCAAGGGAATTCTTTTTACTCTTTTTGGGGTGTTCTATTGATCACCCAAGCATTCAATTTCCAAAGGACTGCAGAGGGAATACCCATCTTCTCTCTTTATTGTTAGTCTCCCTCATATTCCTCAGAAGGCTTAGGTTTATGAGGCTTCCATGTAAGTGAATCTTTTGAAAAAGATGCCTGCCGGGGAGATGGGGGTTTCCTCAGTGTTGCTGTGGTAGTTGGAGGAGTCTGAGGAATGGTCTGGCATTAGTTACTTGATTCTCCAAGGTGTGAGTCTCAAGCAGCAGTAATGTGTAAGGTAGGAGGAGCCAGACAATTGAGGGGGGCATCAAAGACTAGCATCATCTATGGAAACTGTATACATCTGGGATGTGTAAAAATGCATGAAGTATTAAGACTGAATGGCTCTCAACAGGAAGTGTGAAAAGATTTGCAAATGGCATTTGGCTTGATTTTTCCCTCTTGTGGAGGAAAAAAAAGTGAGATTATTTTTGCATCTGTGACCAGAGCCCTCCATTTTCCCCTTAGAATAATTAATTATACCAGTAATGCCTCACAGTGCAGTAGAAAGAGCACTGGACCATGTATATCTGTCTCTGTATGTCTTCCTGGACAGGTTATCATTTCATTTTTCTGAACTTCAGGTTTTTCATCCAAACATTTCTTAAATATCTGTCAGATGTCTGATACTATGCTTCGGTGTAAAGTTACAAAAATGGCTCCTGAAGAGCTTACAGTTTAGTGACAGACAATTCTAAAATGATGTGGTAAGTGCTTGCATGTAGGGAATTACGTGGTACTTTGAGAAAAGAGGAGTTGTAGGAATGGCATCAAGAGAAGGTTTTTCAAGAGACACTTATTTAGACAAGTCTTACAAGGATGAGTTAAGAATCCCTCAGGTGGACAAAAAAGACAGTATAAGGACAAAAAAGCCTGTTGATCCAACACCTAGATTTTGAGACACGTAATTCTGAATTCACATCTAGAGTCTGCCATTTATTAGCTGTATGTTCTTAAGCTGGTTGATGTATACTCTTTGAGTCTGTTTTCTTAACTGTAAAATGTGGAGATCTGCCTACTTCAGGGACATTTTGAAGATAAAACTGAAAAGTCTATATAAAGTTTATTATATGGAGCCAAGTGCATACAGCTCCATTAATGGTAGTGGCTTTTATTATTCCAGGAAGAGGAAACTATTTGCAAAGAATGGATATGTAAGAGTATGCCAGGCTCTGAACTACAAGTTGTTCAGTCTGGCTTGTGGGGAGGTTATATATATAGAACGAATGGAAGTGATCCAGAGAGCTAGGCAGGGAGCACATTATGAATAATGAGGAGTCTGCCGTCAAGACTTTTCTCGGCCGGGCACGGTGGCTCAAGCCTGTAATCCCAGCACTTTGGGAGGCCGAGACGGGCGGATCACGAGGTCAGGAGATCGAGACCATCCTGGCTAACACGGTGAAACCCCGTCTCTACTAAAAATACAAAAAAAATAAGCCGGGCGAGGTGGCGGGCGCCTGTAGTCCCAGCTGCTCGGGAGGCTGAGGCAGGAGAATGGCGTAAACCTGGGAGGCGGAGCTTGCAGTGAGCGGAGATCTGGCCACTGCACTCCAGCCTGGGCGACAGAGCCAGACTCCGTCTCAAAAAAAAAAAAAAAAAAAAAAAGACTTTTCTCAAAGAGGTGACAGGTAGGGTGCCATTTGACTTCAGATAATGAATGATGTGAGACCTCATCTGGGCTCTCAAAGCTGTTCTTAGAATTCAAGGCTCCCATGGGCCGGATGGTTTCTCAGTGGAAACTGTAGATATTACACAATACTCGTATCTTTCATTCCCAGGACATGATGGATGATATCTGCCAGGAGCAATTTCTAGAGCTGTCCTACTTGAATGGAGTACCTGAACCCTCTCGTGGACGTGGGGTGCCAGTGAGAGGCCGAGGAGCTGCACCTCCTCCACCACCTGTTCCCAGGTAAAAATAATGGAGACACCCAGAAATAAGATGTAAATTTGACTACTAGTATCATCTCTTTTAGTGGTGCTCTTATGTCTCACTTAGGAAGGTTCTCAGGATTTGTACGTTGCATCAAGAATAGAATTCTACAACCAGACATGATGGCTCACGCCTGTAATCCCAGCATTTTGGGAGGCTAAGGCAGGCAGATCACCTGACATTAGGAGTTTGAGACCGGCCTGGTCAATGTGGCGAAACCCAGTCTCTACTAAAAATACAAAAATTAGCCGGGTGTGGTGCTATACACCTGTAATCCCAGCTACTCAGGAGGCTGGGGCAAGAGAATTGCTTGAACCCAGGAGACAGAGGTTGCAGTGAGCCAAGATCATGCCACTGCGCTCCAGCCTGGGTGATAGAGCAAGACTCCATTTCAAAAAAAAAAAAAAAAAAGAGTTCTAGCTCTTGGGCACTTTGACGATAGCCAAGTGCTGCAGTCTAGCTGAAACTTTTGGTCTTCTAATTTTGGACAATCCTAGCATTTTTTAATGGTCTGACTTTAAAATTCTACCTTTTGTGACTGACCTTTATGGAGTATTCAGACTCTCCAGACCTACCCAAGGCAGTGCAGTGATGAACTGGTCCACTGTAGGACCTGGGGGATCTTGCAGTGTGGGTCCTTTACCCTGTACATTCCTCCGTGCTTTAATAATAGTTAACGCTTCATGAAATCTGCTTAACTCCAGAATTTATAAACAAATCAGAACATAAAAGTCTGTTTATAAAAAGCTCCATTTAAAATAAACTTTCATTTTGTAGGGGCCGTGGTGTTGGACCACCTCGGGGGGCTTTGGTACGTGGTACACCAGTAAGGGGAGCCATCACCAGAGGTGCCACTGTGACTCGAGGCGTGCCACCCCCACCTACTGTGAGGGGTGCTCCAGCACCAAGAGCACGGACAGCGGGCATCCAGAGGATACCTTTGCCTCCACCTCCTGCACCAGAAACATATGAAGAATATGTAAGAAATTTGAACAATGTGCCCTTTCCCAATACCTAGAAGGCTGCCAAAGGAAATTGAATGACAGGGCCTCGGTCCTTTTTGTGGGTGTCATGGGCTGCCTGTAAGATTTGCAATCTGCCCTCTTCTCTTGCAGTGAATGTTGAACTATTAGAAGATTTTTCCATTTTACGCATGGTTTTACTATAGGCCTGTAGATTAAACAAGAAATAAGATGTACCTTAATGTAGTGTTTTATAATGAATTTCTTACTACTAGTACTGATAATACTAAAGTTCGATTTTGTACTTCCTGCCCACACTTGTTCTATGGCATATTGTATTTGTTTGGGTTTTCTTTGTTTAGTAACCCTTTCTTTTTTGGCTATCCTACAGTTAGGCATTAACATTTTGGAGGGAAATGTCATGTCCTCTTAATTCAGAAGCCTGCCTACTCCCATGGGATGTAATTACCTTTCCTACTCTATGATTTTGATCTTTTATTTCTTTTTTTTTTTTTTTTTGGTTGGTGTTGTTCTAGGGATATGATGATACATATGCAGAACAAAGTTACGAAGGCTACGAAGGCTATTACAGCCAGAGTCAAGGGTGAGTCAGGCAGTATAAGCACTGTTTTGTGTCCTAAGGATGGATGGAGGGAGTTGGAGGAACAGAGAGATTTAGACAGCACAACCCTGAGGAGCAGAATGGTTCACCTTTTGAGGATATCTCCTGTGCAACCCCCACAACTCTGACTGGTCTTGAACTTGAGTTCAAGCAGTCCTGCCACTTTAGCCTCCCTAGTAGCTGGGGTTACAGGTGCATGCCACCATGCAGTGCTTTCCTCTGCTTTTGACATCTGTGAAGCACACACTTAGATTTGTAAATTTGGATAACTGAACCTTAAATTTTAATTTAGAACCTGAGAGTAACAGATGAAAAATTTCCAAGCTGTGACTACATGGAAACAAGGAGAAATGCCTTTACATTATTTTGATTTATTATTTTAAAATATCAAAACCACATTAAAGTTGATAAAATTTTACAAGAAACTTGAATTCCATTACCATAACTTAGATTCTTTTCTGCATTTCTCTTTAAGACTATTTCCTTGTGTGTCCATATATATAGCTTACCTGTGAATTGATTGAAAAAGAGTCCCAGAATTCTACGGCAGTGATAAGACAGTTCTTTTTTCCTTCTGGTGAGCCCTATGAGTACATGTATATGTATGCTATATTAAAAGGGTCGATTTAGGATTGTGCTTTTTCACTTTATATTCTGTGGTATCCATTTTTCTTTGCAGTAGTTGTCATAATTATTTTATAAGTACATAGTATATACATATATTGGAAATATTTTGTGGTTTAGGGATGGGGCAGAATAAGTATTTTCCTGTATTAATACACATAGTAAAATGACTGAAATGTGGAAGTATTTGAGAGAAAGGTGAAACTAAAACATAGTTACTCTGTAGCTTCCTAACACTCTGTCTTTGGCTTTCAGGGACTCAGAATATTATGACTATGGACATGGGGAGGTTCAGGATTCTTATGAAGCTTATGGTATGTCTTTATCTCTGTGGTGGGGCAGAATGTACAAGTAAGTGCCTGGGAGAATGCTGGTGACTCAAGTATTGAGAGTCAGGCAAACACACCTAAGGATAAACCTTTAGAAGGCCAAGATTTTGCTAGATGTGACAGTGAGAGTTCCACGGTGCTTCAATTTTGCAGTACATGGTAAAAAGAGGGACTGCTAAAGTGAGGTGGGGTATCGCTATTCTTGGAAGGGTAGTGTGTGTCTTAAACGAGGGCTCAAGACCAGCTTGGTCTGATTGGAGCAGCAGACTTATAAGCTAATGTTGATTTTTTTCTACTTTAGGCAGGGAAATAGCTAGACCTGGGTTGTATTTCTGGGCCTTTGCTGCCAATATCTAGGCCACTTTGGTAGATAACAAGAACTTAATCATACACAACTGTACTCATCTACCCCATTTCATTAAAAAAATAAATTTAGATCTAATTGAAAAGAATGTCATTGTAAAGGAGATGTCAGCTGAAAGGGACCTAGATGGCAAGCAGCTAGCCAGACCAGGTTTGGGGGGCAAGAATAGTATTAGGGCCAGGCGTGGTGGCTCATGCCTGTAATCCCAACACTTTGGGAGGCCGAGGTGGGTGGATCACCTGAGGTAAGGAGTTCGAGACCAGCCTGGCCAAGATGGTGAAACCCTGTCTCTACTAAAAATAGCAAAAAATTAGCCGGGCGTGGTGGCAGGCACCTATAATCCCAGCTACTCGCGAGGCTGAGGCATGAGAATCACTTGAAGCTGGGAAGCGGAGGTTGCAGTGAGCTGAGACCGCACCATTGCACTCCTGCCTGGGCAACAAGAACAAAACTCCATCTCAAAAAAAAGAAATAGTGCCTATTGGAATCAGATTAGAGGCTGTAGGGGCAAGAGCCAATTCAGGACAGTACTGGCACCAAGCTCCTTGTTGGCTTGAAGACATCTCAACACAGTCCTTGATCCCAAAAGAGCTATGGAGGCTGCAGCAGCATCAGGACAAGGGTGCGTTCCCTGAGGTTTGGTTAAAAACACATTGCTCATGTGTGTCCTCAAGAGCCAGTTATGGCCCTGTGTTAATAGGCCTCATTGGGAATACTGTGTGGCAGTGGATGCAGCTAGAGCTACCTTTTTAGTGTGAGGTGTTTTCAGCATACCTGAGGGACTTCCAGAGAGTCCTTGGCAGGGGCTCATCAATTGACAATTCACACTAAGATACTGGTTGACAATCTCCCCTTATCCCTAGCTGAAAAAGAGGAGCCCCTTAGGGCCTCCCAGAGACAGACAAGCTGAGCCCAACTCAGCACAGTATGAAGTAGCCAATCAGCTGCTTGCCCAAGGAAACTGTTTTTACCAGTTTTAGCAAAATAGCACTGGACGGTTGCCAATCACTAAGACGGCTTTGCTCTGCTCATATACCACTATTTAGAAGGGCAGTGTGATTGCACCCAAGTATTTCCCACCATCAGTGAGGCAGTACAGTGGGGCCTCTGTATGTGTTTGACTAAATTGCATTTCTGTTTTGCTGGAGAAAAGACCAAACTGAAGAGGCAGGCTTTTATTTGTGCTCCTGATAAGATGTTGCCACAGTTAATCTGTTCTGATCTCTGCTTTGATTAACAGAATTAGAAAAATAAACTGTCCAGGATGATCTGTATACGTCAGGAAAAAAAAAGAAACTGTCTTGTTGATACCCAGAAGCCACTTGGAAAGTGATGGACATATGTGTTACACTAGGGGTATAATTAGGGTTCTGTGTGACTTTAGATCTATATAGGAGTTTGAGGCCTATAAAGATGGAGGGATGGAGGCAGATACTTGTGAATACAGGCAGCTGGAAAAATACTTCAGGATGAACTAGAGTGTGTAAGGTGTGGGAAGAATAAGCTTAAATGCAATTTATTTTCGTAAGAGGTCACCTCTAGAAATATGTGATCATATTCCTCAGGCTTTTCCCTGTTACAAAGGAGAAACATTTGAGGATGTGAACCACATTGTCTGGCTTCTCTCAACTGTCAACTTAAGAAAGGAGATAAGGAATTACCTTTTTTTTTTTTTTTTTTTTTTTTTGAGATGGAGTCTGGCTCTATCGCCCAGGCTGGAGTGGAGTGGCATAATCTCAGCTGACTGCAACCTCTGCCTCCCAGGTTCCAGCGATTCTCCTGCCTCAGCCTCCTGAGTAGCTGGGATTTCAGGCGCGCGCTACCATGCCTGGCTAATTTTTGTATTTTTAATAGAGATGGGGTTTCACCCTGTTGGTCAGGCTGGTCTCGGACCCCTGACCTCGTGATCTGCCTGCCTTGGCCTCCCAAAGTGCTGGGATTACAGGTGTGAGCCATCGTGCCCAGCCTTGGAATTATCTTAAACAGTGCTGTCAGTGCAGCATTTGATTGCACATCCCTCTACCAGAGCGAGCAGTATCAGCTCTGCTGGTGGAGGGCCCCATGGAAAGTGGCCCTTGCTTGCTTTTCCCAGAGAGCTAGAGGACACTTCTCCATAAGGAAACATGACTTACTGTTGCGTGGAAGTGGGGCTGGCTGCCTGCTTCCAATCTGAAAGACTTCGAGAAGTTTTCCCGCCTTACCTGAGCTGCCTGCCAAATTGTTTTCAGAACAGGAAAGGCCATTGCAGACTCATAAAATTGACTTTCTCACTATCTCAAGCAAGGTGTGTTGGGTATCTCCAGGTTTGGGGACTGGAGTATAGATCACGTTTGTCTATGAAGAACCTCGTTGTGGGAGATTACTCTAGAGTCAATGGCAGCCTTTTTGAATTTGTTCCCTTCTGTCCTTCCACTCAAAACTGAAAAATTGCCCAGACTGCCCAATAGGGCCAAGCCAAGTAGAAAGCAAGGAACACCAGGGGAAGTGTCAAGACATTAGAAGAAACGCAGTGTTTTTGGTGATGTTTACTATGTGACCTATCCCTGTTCATCCCTAAGTGCCACATGGTTTATAAACTGTCTTTGTTTTCCCCACAGGCCAGGACGACTGGAATGGGACCAGGCCGTCGCTGAAGGCCCCTCCTGCTAGGCCAGTGAAGGGAGCATACAGAGAGCACCCATATGGACGTTATTAAAAACAAACATGAGGGGAAAATATCAGTTATGAGCAAAGTTGTTACTGATTTCTTGTATCTCCCAGGATTCCTGTTGCTTTACCCACAACAGACAAGTAATTGTCTAAGTGTTTTTCTTCGTGGTCCCCTTCTTCTCCCCACCTTATTCCATTCTTAACTCTGCATTCTGGCTTCTGTACGTAGTATTTTAAAATGAGTTAAAATAGATTTAGGAATATTGAATTAATTTTTTAAGTGTGTAGATGCTTTTTTCTTTGTTGTTTAAATATAAACAGAAGTGTACCTTTTATAATAAAAAAAGAAGTTGAGTAAAAAAAAAAACACAAACCTGTTAGTTTCAAAAGTGACTTTGCTTGCTTAAAGGTTCTGAAGTAAAGGCTTGTTAACTTTCTCTTAGTTTTGATTTGAGGCATCCCGTAAAGTTGTAGTTGCAGAATCCCAAACTAGGCTACATTTCAAAATTCAGGGCTGTTTAAGATTTAAAATCACAAACGTTAACGGCAGTAGGCACCACCATGTAAAAGTGAGCTCAGACGTCTCTAAAAAATGTTTCCTTTATAAAAGCACATGGCGGTTGAATCTTAAGGTTAAATTTTAATACGAAAGATCCTCATGAATTAAATAGTTGATGCAATTTTTAACGTTAATTGATATAAAACAACAACAAAATTAGGCTTGTAAAACTGACTTTTTCATTACGTGGGTTTTGAAATCTAGCCCCAGACATACTGTGTTGAGAGATACTTAGGGGGATGGAGTAGGTTTTGAAGAGGTTGATGGTGGTGGGGAGGGAAGGCCTCCTGAATTGAGTTTGATGCAGAGCTTTTTAGCCATGAAGAATCTTTCAGTCATAGGATTAATAATTAAATTTTCAGTATTTAAAAAGACAAAATATTTTGTCCATTTGAGATTCTGCACTCCATGAAAGGCTCACTTGGACGCTGGGGCCAAAAGCTGATGATTTTCTTAAGTTGACGGTTGTCAATACCGAACTGTTCCCAAGTTAGTCAAGTATGTCTCAACACTAGCATGATATAAAAAGGGACACTGCAGCTGAATGAAAAAGGAATCAAAATCCACTTTGTACATAAGTTAAAGTCCTAATTGGATTTGTACCGTCCTCCCATTTTGTTCTCGGAAGGTTAAATGCTACATGTGTAAGTCTGCCTAAATAGGTAGCTTAAACTTATGTCAAAATGTCTGCAGCAGTTTGTCAATAAAGTTTAGTCCTTTTTTAATCAAAGTAAATGTGATGAATTGTCATTTTTTTTGGGTGGACCATAAAATAGTTTTCTCTTTCAAATAAACTTAAATTAACTCTAAAGTTAATGGGCTTGTTAAAAGTTGGAAACATTCTTAAAAGTGGTGGGGGGGATTTTATTTTAAGTTTACCAAAAAAAAAGTTGATGGAGTTGTTAAGTTTTAGTTTAAAAATAACCAAAGTTTTTTCACCCCCTGGAAGTTGTTGGAAGCAGTTGTATCCAATCCTATCAAAAATTATAATTTATGGAGAGTTTTCAACTCAGCTGAGCTGTAACTTGGATTGGTTTCCATACATAGGTCTCAGTATTTAAAAGTGCGAGCCAGCCTGGTTTGCACCTTCTGTAGAGCCCCTAGGTGGCTCTAAAGTGTGACACCAAATAATTTGTATGAGCTCAGAAGGGGACAGCACCTGCCTTTAGACATGACAGTTCAGCCAACTCTGGGTGCCCTTGAGGGTTTCTCTTTGAATCCCAGAAATGCTGATAACTCAGCTGGGCTGGGGCAGGATTTGGCATGATAGGCTGGCTCTGAACCCCCTCGTAAGAGACCAAGAGAGGAAATGATGGAATTGGTTGGTCCCTCTTCTACTCTATGCTGATTCTCAGGGTTCTCATGGCTTCCCTAAGAGAGCCACCTAAACTGCTCGGGGGTGAAAAATCCTCTTGTATTGAAGTGCCAAGCTGCCTGCAGCAGTGCATGATGGACATTTTTTTTCTTTTTAAAACACACCAACAAAAAAATGTATTTGTAGATTGTGATAAAATGTAAATAACTGAATTTTCAACCATGGTTTGAAGTCAGCTTTCAGGGCATTATGTCTTGTTTTGATGAAAAGAGATCACTCTATACCCCCCTTTTTAAAGGAAAATTATCGCAAGAGAATCAGGATGTGTAAAGCTAACATGCATCGCAAAAAACCAAAGGTAACCTAAATGTCTGATTTTAATAGCACATATTTCTCTTTTACATAAACTGTGACAGCAACTTGCATAAACAATTCTTTAGCTGTTAATTTTAATGTTAAAACTTTGCAAAACTTGTTTAATAAAAATAGCTGTAAAAAGAAAAACCATATGTTGCCGCATAAATTAGCCATAACTCTTAATAATCCTGCCCATCACAAGTGAACTGTAATGTAACCTGGGCACAAAGTCTGACATCTTAAATGACACATTGTAAAATTTCAATGACTGTAGATTAGACCTCCTGCTGCACCCCAAAAGCTTTCTGCTCAGCTATTTAAAACTGTGTAAGGATGAGTCCCTGTAGGTCCCCATATTGATGTTCACAATGAAACTTTACTTAAAATTTCTTAAAAGTTGCATGTTTCTCCTGTAATGTGTAAACTGCATGCAGGATCTCTTTATCTTTTATTTTGTATGTCTTTAAAAAAACTTCCTCTTCAAAAGACTGATCTGTTATTTCTCCATTTTCAGGTGATTGAAAACTCCTGAGGCATTACCTGGACTAGAATGGGTAGTGAAGACCCATGTCAGGTATGTTAAGGTGGCTTTCTATTAAGGACCATGTAACTGTATCATAACTGTAAAACAGTTATGCTAGGAGGTGGACTATAAGGTGGTCAATGGGTTAATCTTTCTTGTGGTCATTTGTACCTTATTTACAACATGACCACACTTACATGTCCATACTGAATTTACATCTAATGGTTGATAAGGCCAGACAATATCAACTTGGATCTGTTGAATCCCACTGTTTATCCTGTTAATAACCCGATGAGGCGGTATTCCACTTGGAGTTCATTGGTTGCAAGCAACGAAGTGGCTAATGTAAATAAAAGAGACTTTATTAGAAAGGTGTTAGGGGCTCAACGTTTAGTGTGAAGGCTAAAAAATCTGGTGTGGGAACTGTAGTGGCTACAGGGAACTGGGACAACAATGGTAGACCAAAGGAACGATCTTGAAACAAAAACTGGCTCCTTGGGCACAGCTGAAACTATGTCGGGTCTCTTTCTGCCTCAAGAGTCAGGTTTTAGAGAAGGAATATCAGACTGGATTAGCTGAGTCACATGTGTAAGAAAAAACCAATTCCTCAGAAGGCAGTTGGGAAGTTATTAGGAAAGGGAAATGGATGCTGGGCAGACCAGAAACAATTGTCCAGTAATACCCGTATTTTTCAGAAGTAACTTAGACCTAATGAAGTTAAGTAACTTCCCAGGGTCACATAATTAGTATGGCTAGTACTCAAGCCCAAGATTTGTGTTGCCAAAACCTGTCATCTTAACCCTGTACTATACTGTCCTTAGTCTAGGGAGACTATACTGTCCTTAGTCTCCTTATTAGGAGATCCTTCATAGGGATAATTGCGGTATAGAAGAAAGGACATGGAGCCTACAGAACACTTTTCCTAAAGTTTAACTCCCTGGTTTGTATAGTTGGGGGCTGTGACAACAGTGAGCTTTCCTGTTAATTGAAGCCATTAAGCAACTAACTGGCTGATTTTTCTCTCTGCTCTGAGTGAGGTGTTAGGATTAGGATGACACTGAGGAGAAAGGCCTAACTAGGTAAGCCAAAGGCACATAGAACCTTTCACAGTGAAATTTGACTTCTTGGAATTTCTTTTTCTTCCAAACCTGCCTCTCAGCCTCTGAGAGATCTGGAAGCTTTAAGGAGGGGTATGTGTGCTGAACAAGTTTCTGGGCACCTGGCAAGTCCTAAGTTTGATGTTGGTCACATGAATGGCTAGGAAATTTAGCAGGGGGGAATCCCTGAATGAAGAGAATTTAGTCTCCACTCTTCCTAGGGTAGTCTGAAGAAGAAAAATGGATTAGAAGTTTGGGGAAACCTTTCATCTGGACTGTGCTTGGAAAGGCGGGTTCTGTTGTTTGTGGACCCAGGCCTGCTGGTGTTCTGCCTGTTCTGGACGTTTAGCTTCGCCCATTGACTCAAGTATTTTCTGTAAAATTCTGTCACTCACTACCTGTGAACTTTATTTATTTATTTATTTATTTATTTATTTATTTATTTTAAGGTGGAGTCTCAACTCTATTGCCCAGGCTGGAGTACAGTGGTGTGATTTCAGCTTACTGCAACCTCTGCCTCCCGGGTTCAAGCGATTCCCCTGCCTCAGCCTCCCGAGTAGCTGGGATTATAGGCACATACCACAACGCCTGGATGATTTTTATATTTTTAGTAGAGATGGGGTTTCACCATGTTGGCCAGGCTAATCTTGAACTCCTGGCTTCAAGTAATCCACCCACCTCAGCCTCCCAAAGTGCTAGGATCATAGGTGTGAGCCACTGCACCCAGCCAACCTGTAAATTTTTATTACAATTCTGTAAGCTTTAGAGACAGGCAAGATCAAGATTGGGTATCTATCCTGGCTCCGCTTCATGTGAGCCTTTGTCACCTTAGAAACAAAACCCTTTCAGTGCCTCATTTATCATCAAATGAAGTTGATAATACCTGACATTTATCACTGTGTGCATCATAATATCCTAACAGAGTTAATAAGTATCTCATTTGGTCCCTTTCTACCTTTGTTTCTGTTTTGAGGAAAAATTCACACAGCATACAATTTACAATTTTGAAGTGTACAATGCAGTAGTTTTAAGTTTATTTGTACTGTGCAACCATTTCCACTATTTAATTCCAGAATATTTTCATCACTCTAAAAAGAAATCTTGTATCTGCTAATAGTCACTCCCAACTCCCCTCTCTCCCCAGCTGTTGGCAGCCACTAATCTTTCTGTGGGTTTGCCTATTCTGACCATTCCATATAAATGGAATTATACAATACATGCTTTTTGGAATTGGCTTCTTTGACTTTGCATAGTGTTTGGTTCATCCAGTTGATAGCATGTAACATAGTACTTCATACTAGTCATAGGAAACATTACTTCCAAAAGCAGCCCATTTCATTAGAGACGGCTCTAAGTATTTTATCTCTCATTTTGAATGAGACCTGTACTCAGTAATTTAAACTGAATCTGATTTGGACCCCTGAAGCAATATCCTTTCAGGTATTTGAAGATCGTTTTCATTGCTGTGTCTTTCCCATCTCTAAAACTTTTCTTGGCTTGGCTGCGGACGGCAGCTCATGCCTGTAATCCCAACACCTGGGGAGGCCGAGGTGGGAGGATCACTTGAGGCCAGGAATTCAAGACCAGCCTGGACAACATAGCAGACTCTGTCTCCAAAAAGTAAAAAAATTAGCTGGGCATGATGGCTTGCACCTCTAATCCTAGCTACTCAGGAGGCAGGGGCAGGAAGATCACTTGAGTCTAGGAGTTCGAGGTTACAGCATACTATGATCACATCACTGTACTCTAGCCTGGGTAGAAAGTTTTTAAAATACTATTGGTCCCAATAAAATACATTTCCTGCATGCCAAATGTGGCCTTTAGCCTACCAGTTTGCAACCTCTGGTTAGCTTCTGTTAGTATAAATTAAAGGTCATGTTAGCTTTTTTTTTTTTTTTTTTTTTTTTGAGACAGAGTCTCGCTCTGTCGCCCAGGCTGGAGTGCAGTGGCGCGATCTCCACTCACTGCAAGCTCCGCTGCCTCCCGGGTTCACGCCATTCTCCTGCCTCAGCCTCCCGAGAAGCTGGGACTACAGGCGCCCGCCACCACGCCCGGCTAATTTTTTTGCGTTTTTAGTAGAGACGGGGTTTCACCGTGTTTGCCAGGATGGTCTCGATCTCCTGACCTCGTGATCCGCCCGCCTCGGCCTCCCAAAGTGCTGGGATTACAGGCCTGAGCCACCGCGCTCGGCCATGTTAGCATTTTTTTTTTTTTTTGAGACGGAGTCTTGTTCTGTCACCCAGGCTGGAGTGCAGTGGCGTGATCTCGGCTCACTACAAGCTCCGCCTCCTGGGTTCACGCCATTCTCCTGCCTCAGCCTCCCAAGTAGCTGGGACTACAGGCGCCCGCTACCACGTCCGGCTAATTTTTTTTGTATTTTTAGTAGAGACGGGGTTTCACTGTGTTAGCCAGGATGGTCTTGATCTCCTGACCTTGTGATCCGCCCGTCTCGGCCTCCCAAAGTGCTGGGATTACAGGCTTGAGCCACCGCGCCCGGCCCATGTTAGCATTTTTAAGTGATTCTTTTTGGACAGACATAACTGTCCTAGTGGCAAAGAAGTTTAGAGTTTTGGGGGAGTTTTAAAATAACAACTTTATTGAGATAGAATTCATATACCATACTGTTCTCTCACTTAAAGTGTACAATTCAGTGGTTTTTAGTATATGCAGAGTCATTCAGTCATCACTATGGTCCGTTTGAAATGTCTCTATCATCCCAAAAAGAAACACCATGCCTTTTGTCTGTCTCCCACCAATTTATCCCTCCAGCCATAGGCTACTACTCTGCTTTCTGTCTCTATAGACTTGCCTGCTGTGGACATGCACTAAAGATGACAAGGGTTTAGCCTCCAGAAGGCTAAGACCAAGGGTTCAACCAGTCACAGAAGACCACTTTCTGTATGATTTCATGCAAATGAAATTTCATACAAATGAAATCGTACAATAAGTGGTCTTTTGTGACTGGCTTCCTTTTTTTTTTTTATTTTTTTTTTTTTTGAGACGGAGTCTTGCTCTGTCACTCAGGCTGGAGTGCAGTGGCATGATCTCAGTTCACTGCAACCTCCGCTTCCCAGGTTCAAGCAATTCTCCTGCCTCAGCCTCCTGAGTAGCTGGGATTATAGGCACATGCCTCCATGCCCGGCTAATTTTTGTATTTTTGGTAGAGGTGGGGTTTCACTGTGTCGGCCAGGCTGGTCTGGAACTCGTGACCTCAGGTGATCCACCTACCTTGGCCTCCAAAGTTTGAGATTACAGATGTGAGCCATCATGCTCAGCCGACTGGTTTCCTTTCACTTAGGATGTTTTCAAGGTTCATCCATGTTGTAGCATGTATCAGTACTTTGTTCTTTTTTTTTTATTTTTTTTTATTTTTTTTTATTTTTTTTTTTTTTATTTTTTATTTATTTTTATTTTTTTGAGACGGAGTCTTGCTCTGTCCCCCAGGCTGGAGTGCAGTGGCCGGATCTCAGCTCACTGCAAGCTCCTTCTCTCGGGTTCACGCCATTCTCCTGCCTCAGCCTCCCGAGTAGCTGGGACTACAGGCACCCGCCACTTCGCCCGGCTAGTTTTTTGTATTTTTTAGTAGAGACGGGGTTTCACCGTGTTAGCCAGGATGGTCTCGATCTCCTGACCTCATGATCCGCCCGTCTCGGCCTCCCAAAGTGCTGGGATTACAGGCTTGAGCCACCGCGCCCGGCCTTTCTTTTTTTTTAGTGTTAAATGCGATTTCACTGTGTGCATATACTACGTTTCATTTATTCATTCATCCATTGACAGGCATTTGGATTGTTTCTACTTTTTGGCTATTACGAATAATACTGCTTTGAATATTTGTATATAAGTTTTTGTGTAGACATGTTTTCAGTTTATTGGGTATATACCTAGAAGAATATCTGGGTTCTGGGTCATACTGGAACTCTGTTTAATTTCTTTCTTTTTTGTGGGGGCGGGGAGACAGAGTCTTACTCTGTCGCCCAGGCTGGAGTGCAGTGGTGCGATCTCAGCTCACTGCAACCTCTGCCTCCTGGGTTCAGGTGATTCTCCTGCCTCAGCCTCCCAAGCAGCTGGGACTACAGGCACGTGCCACCACACCTGGCTAATTTTTTGTATTTTTAGTAGAGACGGGGTTTCACCGTGTTAGCCAGGATGGTCTCAATCTCCTGACCTCATGATCCACCTGCCTCAGCCTCCCAAAGTGCTGGGATTACAGGTGTGAGCCACCATGCCCGGCCTGTTTAATTTTTTTAGGAACTGTCAAATTGTTTTCTGCAGAGCCTGTACCATTCCTACCAGCAATGTATGAGGGTTCCAAATGCTGCATAGCCTCACCAGCATTTACTTTATTAGAGCTATCTTTAGTGGGTGTGAAGTGGTACCTCACTGTGGTTTTGATTTGCATTTCCCTAATGACTAATGTCATTGAGCATATTTTCATGTGCTTGTTAGCCAATTATATATCTTCTGTGGAAAAATGTCTATCTAAATACTTTGCCCACCTTTAAATGGGATAATTTGTCTTTTTATTAGTGAGTTGTAAGTTCGTTCTTTCTTTATTTTTTTGAGATGGAGTCTCGCTGTGTCGCCCAGGCTGTAGTACAGTGGCTGGATCTCAGCTCACTGCAAGCTCCGCCTCCCAGGTTCACGCCGTTCTCCTGCCTCACCCTCCCGAGTAGCTGGGACTACAGGCGCCCGCCACCACACCTAGCTAGTTTTTTGTATTTTTTAGTAAAGACGGGGTTTCACCATGTTAGCCAGGATGGTCTCGATCTCATGACCTCGTGATCTGCCCGTGTCAGCCTCCCAAAGTGCTGGGATTACAGGCTTGAGCCACCGCACCCGGCCAAGTTCTTTATATATTCTGGACGCTAAACCCTTGCCAGATATATGATTTGCAAATATTTTTCCCATTCAGTGGTCTTTTTACTTTCTTTAAATTACCAAAATGTTCCATTTTGATGAAGTCCAGTTTATGTTTTTCTTTTTTGTCATAAATAATAAGAAACTATTGTCTCATTCAAGGTCAGGATTGTACCTGTTTGTGTTTTTCTCCATTTTTTAGTTTTGGTTATTTTTATTTGTTTGTTTTTTGGAGACAGAGTCTCACTCTGTCCCTCAGGCTGGAGTGCGGTGGTATGATCTCAGTTCACTGCAACCTCAAACTCCCAGGTTCAAGCAGTTCTCATGCTTCACCCTCCCAAGTATCTGCTACTACAGGTGCATGCCACCATGCCTGGCGAATTTTCTGTATTTTTTAGTAGAGGTGGAGTTTCACCATGTTGGCCAGGCCAGGCTGGTCTTGAACCCGAGCTCAGGCCATCCACCCACCTTGGCCTCCCAAAGTGCTAAGATTACAGGTGTGAGCCACCATGCTGAGCTTTAATTCTTGCGTTTAGGTCTATGATTCATTTTATGTTAACTTTTGTGCATGGTCTGGGGTGGGGGTTCAAATTCATTCTTTTTTTTTTTTTTTTTTTTTTTTTGGAGACAGAGTCTCGCTGTGTCACCCAGGCTGAAGTACAGTGGCTCAATCTCAGCTCATTGCAACCTCTCCCTCCCAGGTTCAAGCAATTCTCCCTGCCTCAGCCTCCCGAGTAGCTGGGATTACAGGCGCCCGCCATCACGCCCAGCTAATTTTTGTATTTTTAGTAGAGACAGGGTTTTGCCATGTTGGCCAGGCTGGTCTGGAACTCCTAACCTCAGGTGATCTGCCTGCCTCAGCCTCCCAAAGTGCTGGGATTACAGGCGTGAGCCACCGTGCTTGGCCCAAATTCATTCTTTTACATATGGATATCCCATTGTACCATTTGTTGAAAAGACTATTCTTTCTTCATTGAATGGTCTTGTCGCCCTTATCAAAAATCAGTTAACCACAGATGTATGTAGGTCTACTGCCTTTTGAAGTAGTTATTACCTAAAGTGGTAATACAATTTCTGGCAGTTGCTGTTCAATAATAAATAATAGCCGATCAGATTATTTTTACATCACTGAGAGTTTGTAAGTGATAGAGCTAGGATTTGATCCCAAGTATGGGTGACTACAAAGCATGCCTTTATTTTCTGTATTATACTGCAGGCTGCTAAAATGGGAATGAGGCTGTTCTAGCTGCCATGCCTGTCATAGGTGGTTTTCCAGAGGCTCAGAGGCTGTGCTCCAGCATGCCCATCTCCCTCCATCAACTTCCTCCCTTCCTAGCCCTCTCTTCCCCCACCACTGTCTATAGTCTCCAGGGTGGACACTTGGCAATGACAGTTACTACTGAGGGAATACTCTGACCCTTCTTTACCTACAGTATAGATACAGGCTTAGGGTTTGTCCCGCCTTTATACTGTCTTCCACCAAATCTCATCTCCTGTCCCAGGCTAAGAATGAAGTTAGAGATGCATTAACACCTGATAGGACTTTGTGGCCACCAAAGATAAGGGTGTGTTAGGCAACACATGGGCTCACTGTCTTCTTGATATGTTTCTGTACTTTGTATGACCCTACAGAGGCTGCTGTTTGCTGGCGGTACTACTAGTAAGTAGTCATTTTCATTTTTTTCCCTCATTTTGTTCTCAGTTTATGCCATCACTGATCTTGACCACATTTAAAAGAAGAGGAAAGTGAGATAGGGAAAATAGGCAGCTTTGCTTGGCTAAGGGAGAAGAGCCCAATTTGAATGCCTACTGTGTGTCCCTATTTTTATAGATTAGGCAACTGATACTGGAAGAGGTGAGGTAATTTACCCCATGGTTGCATAGCACATTAGGACAGGGTGCATATCAACATTTTTGTACAGCAAAGTCCATTCTCTGTGCTGAAAGCTTGCTGCTTCTGTAATTCCAAATTTCATTGACCCCAAGAGACTGCTTATTGTAAGTTGTGTCTTTAAGTGCTGGAAAGAAAAAGAGAGACAGAGAGACAGACAGAGGAGAGAGGAGAGAGGGGAGAGGGGAGGAGGGGGAGGGAGGGAGGGAAGGAAAAAGACTGCCAATTAAGCTGACATAGTGGTTTCTTTTCACATCAAATACAAGATGCATCCTGAAAAAAAAAAATTGTATTATTATCGTATTTTGTGAATTCAGACATGTATTGACTGTTTACTCTGTGCCATGTAGTTTTCTCTACTGGTGAGGTAAATGTTATTATCCCATTTTTACACATGATGAAACTGAGACCAGAAAATTTTAAATAGGCCAGGCCTGGTGGCTCACCCTGTAACCCCAAGGCAGGAGTATCACTTGAGTCCAGGAGTTCGGCACTAGCCTGGGCAACATAGTGAGACTCCCATCTCTACCAAAAAAAAAAAAAAAGGTAGATGTGGTGGTGCACGCCTGTAGTCCCAGCTACTTGAAAGGCTGAGTCAGGAAGATTGCTTGAGCCCAGGAGGAGGTCAAGGCTGCAGAGAGTCATGATCATGACACTATACTCCAGCCTGGGTGACAGTGAGACTCTGTCTCAAAAAATACTAATATATCTATAAAATAATAAATTAAAAAATATAATAGTAGGCCGGGCGCGGTGGCTCAAGCCTGTAATCCCAGCACTTTGGGAGGCCGAGGCGGGCGGATCACAAGGTCAGGAGATCGAGACCACAGTGAAACCCCGTCTCTACTAAAAATACAAAAAAATTAGCCAGGCGTGGTGGCGGGCGCCTGTAGTCCCAGCTACTCAGGAGGCTGAGGCAGGAGAATGGCGGGAACCCGGGAGGCGGAGCTTGCAGTGAGCCGAGATCGCGCCACTGCACTCCAGCCTGGGCAACAGCGTGAGACTCCGTCTCAAAAAAAAAAAAATATATATATATATAATAGTAGTGTATCCTCATGTTCTCTTGCAGAACTGAATACCAGGGAGCCTGGAGGAGCTGCCTGAGAAAGGCTTAGGGAGGGCCAGAGAAAGGGGATCGCATTTAAGTTGCATCTTAAAGGATAACCAAAATTTGCCAGGCAGACAAATGGATAGTTTAGCATAATAACACTTTATTATAGCTTTAAGCTGACTAATTTAATGAATTAATTAGAGGTGGGGTCTTGCTTTGCCACCCAGGCTGGAGTGCAGTGGTGTGATCATAGCCCACTGCAGCCTTGAACTCCTGGGCTCAAGCTGTCCTCCTGCCTCAGCCTCCCAAGTAGTTGGGACTACAGGCATGGGCCACCATGCCCACTTGACTTTCTTTTTTTTTTATAGAAACAGGTCTCTATGTTGCCCAAGCTGGACTCAAACTCCTGGCCTCAAGCACCTTCCCAGAGTGGTAAGGATTACAGGTATGAGCCATTATACCCTGCCTAAGCAGACTACTTTCAAATTCTGCCTCAGTTTCAAGTCTCAATTTCATCATTTGTAAAATGGGGATAATACATACTTCACAACATCGTTGGGAAGATCGAGTGAGCTAATGCATATAAAATATTCAACAGGCCAGGCACAGTGGCTCACGTGTGTAATCCCAGCACTTTGGGAGGCTGAGGTGGGTGGATCACCTGAGATCAGGAGTTCGAGACCAGCCTGACCAACGTGGAGAAACCCCGTCTCTACTAAAAACACAAAAAATTAGACAGGCATGGTGGCGCATGCCTGTAATCCCAGCTACTCTGGAGGCTGAGGCAGGAGAATCGCTTGAACCTGGGAGGCAGAGGTTGCAGTGAGCCAAGATTGCACCATTGCACATAACAAAAGCGAAACTCCATCTCAAAAAAAAAAATGCATTCAACATGACATGTAGTAAGCACTCAAATATTAGCTATAAATAGAGATTGGAAGAATAAGTTGGTGCTGATTTTGGAAGCTACATATTAGTCAAAGAGTTTGAACTTTATTCTAAAGTTTGAGCTATTTAATGCCTTAAGCATGAGAGTGACTTACATCACATCTGTTTACCAGTGTGCCGGCAAGGTAGGGAAAATAAGGGAAGGAAACTTTCTGTAAAGTGGCGCTACTTCTTTGTGGGAGAGTGAAGGAGATATTCTCCCCTTGTTGTCCTCCCGCCTTCCCTTCTGCCTGAAGGCCTTTTAATTCCTGCCTTTTTCAGAAAGGAGACTCATCTCTCCTGTCTGGTACTTGGGTTGTTTGAGGATGAGATGTCTGGACTGCCCGATGTTACGGGAATCTCTTCATGTCGTATTCCTTTCACCCACCCTGTGAAATGGAAACCAAAACTCCTGAGTGTCTACTAATAGAAACTTTGCTCTTAACAGATTGTTAAAAGTCCTAAATGGATAAGGTCCCTGCCTCCATTTTAAGCTCTTAATTATGTGCTAATTCTGTGCTGGGAGTCTCATATACAGCAAGCTTGTCCAACCTGTGGCCCAGGACAGCTTTGAATGCAGCCTAACACACATTCATAAACTTTCTTGAAACATGATTAGATTTGTCTGCAATTTTTTTCTTAAGCTCATCGGCTGTCGTTAGTGTATTTTATGTGTGCCCCAAGACAGTTACTCCAATGTGGCCCAGGGAAGCCAAAAGATTGGACACCTCTGAATTATACAGTATCTCATTTAACTCTCACAAACAACCCTGTGAAGCAATGATTATCCGTGGCATACAGAGTGAGAAATGTATGTCTAGAAGTTGAGATAACCAGAGTCCAAGAGATGGAGATTAGACTGAAGTCTTTATGCTCCTCCTCAGCTGCTGGTCTTCTCTGTACCTAGGGTGGCCACATGATCAGCTTACACCGAACTAGTTCCTGGCTTTGGTGTATAGGACTGGTACCCCTGGCTTGGTTTCCAGATTCCTGAAGTTAAAAAACTTGGATTCTGGGCCGGGTGCGGGGGCCCACGCCTGTAATCCCAGCACTTTGGGAGGTCAAGGTGGGCAGATCATGAGGTCAGGAGTTTGAGACCACCCTGGCCAACATGGTGAAACCCCACCTCTACTAAAAATACAAAAATTAGTTGGACGTGGTGTTGCACATCTGTAATCCCAGCTACTTGGGAGGCAGAGGCAGGGGAATTGCTTGAACCTGGGAGGCGGAGGTTATGGTGAGCCGCAGTCGCACCATTGCACTCCAGCCTAGGCGACAAGAACAAGACTCCATCTCAAAAAAAAAAAAAAAAAAGACTTGGATCCTTATGAGCCCTCCCCTCTTCTCTTCAGACCCACATGTACCTCCTGCTCCCTGGATTAATAGTCGTTGCATGTTTAAAGCTAGCAAGCATCTGATGAATATTTAATAGCATCAAGCAGACAGGCTGCAAACAGCTGTCTGAGACAGCAGCTGCTTAGGGGGAGGGGAGGAAGTGCACAGCACTGCCTTAACTACCCGTTCTTTTGTTCCCTGGCCTAGAAAATAGACCTGGCTTTTCAAGGCCCCTTAGGAGCATAAGCCTATGGGGGCACTGCGCCCTAGTCCTATTGTAGCCTGATTGCTGCCCTCGGCTCCTAAGGAGGCTGCCTTCAAGCAGGAGACTCAACCCTTTTTGGGAGGTAATGGGGAAGAATGTTCACTGACCTCTAGAATCCATTTTCCAGTCCCAGGGCTGGAGGTCTTCTACTCTATTGTCTATTCTGGCTCTGAAGCTGAGGATGCAGTCTCATCTAGTGTTCTACAAACTGCAGCTCACACTCTCTGGGGTTTTTTTGTTTGTTTGTTTGTTTGTTTTGAATGTAATTTCTGCTTTCGTGTACAGCTCTCTCCTAAAAGGAGAGAGACGTGCATCTGAAAGGGATGTGAATTTCATAGCTGTGCTGCTGAGGTTTAGCTTCTTGGTATACCGTGATCACAGATTCCCTAGCCTCTCACCAGTGACCATACTTCTCATTCCTAGCCGGTACTGTGGTGATTGTATTTGCATCTCAGGCAGGGAATGGGCTGATAGGAGTTCTCATGTACACAAGCTAACCCCATCCTTAGACCTTGGGGAGCTTCTTGCTTCAAGGAGGCCTTGTCACTTTCAGGGCAAATTGGGGGTGGGGGGGGGTCGTCCAGGGACTCATTAAAAAAGACAGCTTAGTTGAGATGTTTCTAGATAGAGTGTGAGGCACAGCCAGTCTATCAGCCCAGATTAATCAGCTAAAAAGGGCACCTTGCCAGAAATTTGGGTACTATTTCTGATCTTAATATTGCATTAAGATGCCTGAATTGACTGTTCCCTTGTCAAACTCAGGGTAGCCAGTCTCTTTCTTCTAGGCACCGTGATGTGTGTGAAAACTTGAGATAGAAGAGTTTGGGTTCAGATACAGGGCTAATTATTCCCAGGGGTCTTCTAACTCCAGCAGCCTTCATGGTTCCTATTCATGGCCTAGCTTTAGGTATAAGATGGTTGTTCCTCAGGTCTCAGGCTCTGGGGTTGGAATGTAGCAAACACATTCTGCATCTGCCTTTGAGAAAGAGAAATATCTTATTCTCTGATGTGATTATTTTTAAGCTTCTCTCCAGAAATCAGTACAAATGTCTCCTTTCATTCTTTTTAAAAATACATTCACTATTATACATTAAACACCTACTATGTGCTAGACACTGGGGATCCAGTGGCTGGTGAACAATATAAAATGGTCCCTGGCTTCGTGGAGTTTATAGTCTATTTGTGGAAATAGACATTAAACAAATAATCTCATAAATAACAAATAATTTCAATTGTGTAAAGTTCTACAAAGAAAAGAACGGTGCGATGAGGGTACTGTGGTTTTCCTTGAGGAAATGATGTTTAAGCCAACATCTGAAGGAAGACTTAGCTAGGCAGAGGGCTTGGGGAAAGGACATAGAGCAGCACTTTATAGGCAGAGGATAGGACTGAAGCAAGTTGAAGCCAAGGTAAGAATCTGGACCTTTTTTATTTTTATTTTTGAGACAGGTCTTGTTCTGTCATCCAGGCTGGAGCACAGTATCAAGATGATGGCTCATTACACCCTCGACTTCCCAGGCTCAAGTGATCCTCCACCTCAGCCTCCCAAGTAACTGGGACTATAGGCAGGTGGCTGATTTTTTCTATTTATTGTAGAGGCAAGATCTCAATATGTTGCCCAGGCTGGTTTCGAACTCCTAGGCAAAATTGATCCTCCTATGTTAACCTCCCAAAGTGTTGCGATTATAGGTGTAAAGTCCACCTAGCTGGACCTTATTCTTTTTTTTTTTTTTTTTTTTTTTTTTTTAAGAGATGGGGTCTCAGGGGCCAGGTGCAATGGCTCACACCTGTAATTCCAGCACTTTGGGAGGCTGAGGCGAGCGGCTCACCTGAGGTCAGGAGTTCAAGACCAGCCTGGCCAACATGGTGAAACCCTGTCTCAACTAAAAATTCAAAAAATTAGCTGGGCATGGTGGCGGGTGCCTGTAATCCCAGCTCCTCAGGAGTCTGAGGCAGGAGAATTGCTTGAACCCGGGAGGTGGAGGTAGCAGTGAGCCAAGATTGTACCACTGTACTCCAGCCTGGGCAATAAGAGCAAAACTCCGTCTCAAAAGAAAAAAAAAACAGATGGGGTCTCACTGCAGTGAACATAGCTCACTGCAGCGATCATAGCTCACTGCAGCTTCTACCTCCTGGGCTCAAGCCATCCTCTCACCTCAGCCTCCAGAGTAGCTGGGACTGTAGGCATGGGCCCAGCTTATTTTTTAATTTTTTGTAGAGATAAAGTATCACTATGTTGCCCAGGCTTGTCTTGAACTTCTGGCCTCAAGCGATCTCCCACCTCAGCATCCCAAAGTGCTAGGATTACAGGTGTGAGCCACTGCACTTGGCTGACTTTAAAAAAGCAAAGTTTCATAGAGTTTTGGTTTCCAATTCACAGGGTGGGTGAAAGGAATAGGATATGAGGAGAGTCCCTTAACACATGGCAGTCCTAACATCCCACTGAAGACAACTAAATGGGAGGAGGGGGGTGTGGAAAATGAAATTATTCAATGTGCTGATGAGTGGAGAATGGTTATGGGGACCTATTAAGAAACTTGCTAGTCTAGGCAAGAAATAAGAAAGGTCTAGCCGGGCATGGTAGTATGTGGCTGTAATCCCAGCTACTCAGGAGGTGGAGGCAGGAGGATCTCTTGAACCCAGGAAGTAGAGGTTGCAGTGAATTGAGATCATGCCACTGCACTGCAGCCTGAGTGACAGAGTGAGACTGTCTTACCAATAACAAAAAAGGGCTATAGTAGAGTAATATTGCAAATGTAGAGAAGGTAAATGAATTCAAGAACTTTTGCCAGGCACAGTGGCTCATGCCTGTAATCCTAGCACTATGGGAGGCAAGGCGGGTGGATCACCTGAGGTAAGGAGTTTTGAGACCAACCTGGCCAACATGGTGAAACCCCATCTCTACTAAAAATACAGAAATTAGCTGAGCGTGGTGACGCATGCCTATGATCCCAGCTACTTGGAAGCCTGAGCGAGGAGAATCACTGGAACCCAGAAGGCAGAGGCTGCAGTACTGGAGCTGAGATTGTGCCACTACACTCCAGCCTGAGCAAAAGAGCAAGACTGTCTCCAAAAAAAAAAAAAAAATACATATATATATATCTTTTAGGAGATAGAATGAACATAGTGAGGTTCCGGGTTACTGACTGGAACAGCTAGGGAGATGGTAGCGCCATTTAAAAGACAGGAAGCACTGGCCAGGCATGGTGGCTCACACCTGTAATCCCAGCACTTTGGGAGGCCATTAGGAGGATCCCAGGAGTTTGAGAACAGTCTTAGCAACATACGGAGACAAAAATTTAAAAGTTAGCCGAGGATGTTGGGGTGTGTGTGTGTGATCGTATTTGGAGGCTGAGGTTGGAGGATCAGTTCAGCCCAGGAGACTAAGGCTGAAGTGAGCCATGATGTTGCCGCTGTACTCCAGCCTGAGTGACAAAGCAAGACTGTCTTTATTTTATTTTATTTTATTTATTTATTTATTTTTTTTTTTTGGAGACGGAGTCTCGCTCTGTCGCCCAGGCTGGAGTGCAGTGGCCGGATCTCAGCTCACTGCAAGCTCCGCCTCCCGGGTCTACGCCATTCTCCTGCCTCAGCCTCCCGAGTAGCTGGGACTACAGGCGCCCGCCACCTCGCCCAGCTAGTTTTTTGTATTTTTTTAGTAGAGACGGGGTTTCACTGTGTTAGCCAGGATGGTCTCGATCTCCTGACCTTGTGATCCGCCCGTCTCGGCCTCCCAAAGTGCTGGGATTACAGGCTTGAGCCACCGCGCCCGGCCAAAGCAAGACTGTCTTTAAAAAAAAAAAGAAGAAGAAGGAGCATTGCTACAGGTTTTAGCATGAGATCAAGCCCCTTCCCTGTGCCCCAGATTTAAGATGTGTCTCCTCTAGTCCACCCTATTTGGTGCTGGGATGAATCCTTCATAACATCCATGGCTCCTTGAGCCTAACATTGAGTTACCAATAATAGTGATAAGAAGATGCCTATTTTCTGATTTCCATTCTTCAACAGACTTTAAAGATTTTTGTTCATCTTTTTCACATCTCTAGGACAGCAGAAAGCATTTTTCCCTTTGTTTATAGAGGCTTCAAAGCTTGGATAGGCCCCCCAAAGGTTTTGTTGATTCTTCCCTGGGTCACTCAGCTGATATATGACCAAGGACAGGAGATACTGAGTGTGAGACTGCATTTTCATTACCTGACAGCAAAAAGAGAATTCATAGGCTGTGGACTTCTGTTTTCTACCCATCTGTGTACCCAAGAAACCTGTGTACTGAATGAAACAACTAGAGTTGTGCTGTGGGATGGGGCAATTGTAAGGGAAGCAGCCTGGTCAGGTGGGAGGCTGGGAAGCCCCCTAATAGGGGAGCTTTCTTAATTTTCTGCCTTGTGTCTTTGCAGCTATCAGAGGACTCGGAAACCTGGAGAGCTACCTGCTGTATAAAGGCTGGCCTGAGGGCATTTGCTGAACACAGAGAAACCCAGGAGAGGAGATCAGCAGTTTTCTTTCACTCTACTTGATCTGTCAGATTTACCCAGAGAAAGCCAGTCAGGATCCCTTAAGAGTCTTTAGGCCCAGAATGGAGTCCTCAGGGCTGCAGGGGACTGTGGTGCTAACAATTAAACTGTTCAAGACTTTAAAGAGTTGAAGGGGACTAATGGGTATCCCTAGCATGGCCTCCTAGATGGGAATGAACTGGCAACTCCGACTGTGCCATTCCCAGTCTATGTGGTTCCCTTTAGCCTCCCAGAGAATTGGCTGAAACACCCTACGACCGTTTTGTTTCCCCACTACCACACCTGCGTTACGGGTATCAGCCTGTGAGTCCTTGAACCCTTCCAGAGGGCTCCCAAAGGAGGGTGATCACTGCCCCTCCATTGAAGACTGAGGAAAGCCAAGTGAGAAGATTCAGTTTATTTGGGCAAGTTATTTAACATCTGAACCTGTTTTTCTCTTCATTGTTTATTACTTACCTTGTCCAAAAAGGTCATAAAGGGTAGTAGGGCTTTTTCTGTTCCACCTCTGTACTATATTTCTCCCCAGCAAGTATCTGCCCCTGAGGAGCTCAATAAAGGTTTGGTCAAGTGATGAATGGCCCCACTCTGGTAGCTTCTATCAACTCTGGGAGAGAGCCAAAGCCCCCGTCTAGCTCTCACTTTCCTTCCAGCTATACTAGGCCAGCTATTTATTCTGACATTTTCTCTTGAAGGATTGGAAAGTCAGCCTTTGATAGGCTTCTGGTTTCCTCTGGCCTATTTCTAGGTTGATTTATACTCAGCTTCCTGAGAGGCTAGGGACCTCTGATACTGCACTCTTCCCTAATGCCTTCTAGTTATTTACCCTAACAAAGGAACAAGGGGAAGAACTGAGTTTAGGGAGAGAATAGAGCTTATCTGCATTTAGCTGTGCCTGGGGCATTCTAGTGAGCTTGGATTGGTCCTTAGCAGGAACAGAAGTATAATGGAAAGGGATTCCTTAAAGTCAATTGATTTACACTGGGCAAGCTATTTAACCTCTGAGCCTGTTTCTGTCTTCATTGTTGATTACTATAAATAACAGCTAATAATTTACTTATTTCTTAGTATGTACCAGGAAAATGAGAAAAACAGACTCAAGGAGAATAAAAAAACTTGCCTATGGTTAGAAAAAGACTTCATGATCTATACTATCAGACTTCATGGCCTATTCTTTTGACCTATTTGTACCTCTCACAGCCACAAGTGCTTTGAAATAGTAAAGCATTTTGTTTGCATAAGGGGTTCGTCTAGGATGACAGATCATCTAGGTTTACCCAAGACAAGAGTTTCTGGGATATGGGACTTTAAGTGCTAAAACTGGAAAAGTCACAGGCCAGCCTCCATGAGTTTGTTACCCTGTGTTTACATTGGATGCTCTGAGTCCAGGGCTGACAAGGGAGGAGTTTGGGGTGGGGAATTAGGGAATCAGATGGCATCCTCATCATATAAATGGAGGCACAGAACCTGAGTCACTGGCTGAGGAGCCAGTGTTAGATTCCTAGACAGGTATACCCTTAGTCTGCTAGGATTTCTACTCGGGAGCCACAGAATTTTATAGGAAAGCTTACAGGGCTGAAGCCAAACAGATCTGAATTCAAATCCCAGCTCATCATTTGTATATTTCCAGAGCCTGTTTAAATTTTTTTTTTTTTTCTTTTTGCTTTAAGAAGAGCTGTAGGGCCTGTTTACTCCATCAAAGTAGGATAAGAATTGCTACCTACTGAATGGGATCTGAGAAGCAAATGATGTGTTTGAAATGCCTGGCACGGGCTCTGGACACAATACTGCTCAATCCTTAAGTTTCCCTCCTCCTTTTTTCCCAGGCTTGTGGGTCTTATGCAGTCCTGTCACCTGTCACAGCCTTCATCCTCCTGTTACCACTTAATGGCCCTTAGGATCTTCCTTTGAGAGCCCTGACTTGTTGGGCTTGGCCCACCCACCCAGCTGCCCTGTATGTCAGTCACTTCCCCTGCAAGCTGAGAAGGGATGACATCAGCCTTTCCCTCTTCCCCCTCCCAAGCCTCTAGGCTGTTTTGAGCCATAAATATTTTAGTTGGGCCTTTCTCTGGCTGTTGCCAAGGTGATGGGCTCTCAGGGGACTGGGGTGGGAGTGTGGAGGTGGGGCTGGCAGCCTGGGGCCTGGCAGCAGAGCTGGCCTTGGAGGAGCGGGTATGAGGCCTGGCCAAGAGTCGATGCGTGCAGCTCAACAAGCAGGCTGTTGCTCTACCTGCCTGCCTGCCCTTTCCTTGGCCCCTCAGAGCCACTTCTGTTGCCTACAGGCCTACTTCTGCCCTTGGCTGCTGCTGTTCAACCTTAGGTAAACTGTTCAATGTCCCTAGGTTTTCATTTTAACATCCGTAACAAAAATCCAGGAAAGCAAAGTTTTGTAAAAATGCTGTAAGATGCAAGGCTAGTGAATCATGATTGGAGAAGCTAGGTCCCATTGCCCTTTCTGATAGACCTAAAGGCTGAGGTCTTGATGCCATGTGGATGTGGCCCTAAAGACAGCTCTTAGATATGCAACTGTCTCCCCTTCCTCCTTTCCCACAATGCACCGTCTACTGTTTTCTCTAAAGTTCCCAGGTCTAGCTAGATGACCTGGCCTGGCATGGGGTAGCCCAGGAAGGAGTTGGGCATTGTGGCTTATGAGCAAGAGTTGAGAGTCTCTTTTGCTTGAGATACAGAAATTCAGGTCCCCAAACTAGATCTGGCCCTCATCCTTACCCACCTCACCTCCTTCCTGGTGACCTTACATCTGGCTAGCTGCTAAATTCTAGGTTGTGGCAGCATGCCCCACCCCCTCTCCTTGGGATGGATCTAAGAAGGCCCATAGAGGAGGCACTGGGATCCATTCCCTACCCTACCATTGAGAATCGCTGCAGTTGTATCCAGGATTTCACATCTTACGCCCAGCCATGCCCAGCTCAATTTCCCTGTTGTACTTGGAGTTCAGATTCCTTTGCATCAGGCTCTCTCTGGTGGTTAAGATGTGCATTGCAGAAAAATAAGATAAATGAGAGACTGAATTTCAGGCCACCCTGAGAGGTGGGGATAGTTTACACCAAGGAAAAGAATCTGTGTCTCCAACTCCTAATAACTTCCGCTCCATTTGTCACATAGGATATCTCTCCAATGTGTTTGCTTCTCTCCATTAATCCTCACAACATAGTAATTTTCCTAATTTTACAGATGAAACAGGCTTAGAGAATTGAAATCAAGTCCAAATTCTTTACTGTGTGTAACATTCAGGATCATCAAGTGATCCGAATTGAACCTATTTTTCCAGCCTCATCTTCAGTTAACTTGCAAGCCAAACTGGACTCACCCTTCTGGAACGTAGCCTACTTGACAGTTCCCTCTATCTTAATTACCTTAAATACATTACCTGTCAAAATCCAATCTCTTTTTAAACTAAAGAAATACAGTATTTTCTGGGTTTTCTATAGTTTGCATATATTTGTAATATAAGATGTGGGAAGACGAATGGATGAGAATGGGGGTGGGGGATTGCCTGGTAGGTGGGAGGTTGTATGGGGAGACTAATGTATACATGGAGTGAGAACGGCCCAGGAACTTGGAAGAACATGAAGACACCTGGATTCTCTGGTATTGAAAATCAGATGTAAGTATTCTTGCTGGCAAGAGAAGGTGAAAGCACATCGCTGGTGGGCTGGGACCGGGCTGTAGGTGTAGGTGACATTTTTTCTTTTTTTTTTTTTTTTTGAGACGGAGTCTCGCTCTGTCGCCCAGGCTGGAGTGCTGTGGCCGGATCTCAGCTCACTGCAAGCTCCGCCTCCCGGGTTCACGCCATTCTCCTGCCTCAGCCTCCCGAGTAGCTGGGACTACAGGCGCCCGCCACCTCACCCGGCTAGTTTTTTGTATTTTTTAGTAGAGACGGGGTTTCACCGTGTTAGCCAGGATGGTCTCGATCTCCTGACCTCGTGATCCACCCGTCTCGGCCTCCCAAAGTGCTGGGATTACAGGCTTGAGCCACCGCGCCCGGCCTGACATTTTTTTCAAAGCCTTCAATCTTAAATTCACATTAGTTTGTTTGAGACGGAGTTTTGCTCTTGTTGCCCGGCTGGAGTGCAATGGCACAATCTTGGCTCACCACAGCCTCTGCCTCTTGGGTTCAAGCGATTCTCCTGATTTAGCCTCCTGAGTAGCTGGGATTACAGGCATGTGCTACCATGCCCAGCTCATTTTGTATTTTTAGTAGAGACGGGGTTTCTCCATGTTAGTCAGGCTGGTCTCCAACTCCCAACCTCAGGTGATCCGCCCGCCTCAGCCTCCCAGAGTGCTGGGATTACAGGCGTGAACCACCGCACCCGGCTTGTTTTTGTTTTTGACATAGGGTCTTGCTGTTGCCCAGGCTGGAGTGCAGTGGCGCAATCTCAGCTCACTGTAACCTCGACTTCCCAGGTTCAAGTGATTTTCATGCCTCAGCCTCCTGAGTAGCTGGGATTATAGGTGCACACCACCACACCCGCCTAATTTTTGTATTTTTAGTAGAGGTGGGGTTTTACCATGTTGGCCAGGCTGGTCTTGAACTCCTGGCCTCAAGTTATCTGCCCAACTTGGCTTCCCAAATTGTTGGGATTATAGCCGTGAGCCACCATGCCCAGCCCACATTAGTTTACTTTGTACTTCACAATATATCCATGTTTTAATAAAAATAGCTAATGCTTCAATAGCACTGAATGGCTCCAGAGAATGTGTTCTTAATGACTGCATTTTGATATTGAATATTCTGCCTTATATTTCCGTTGAATAAAACTGACATTCCAGAAAGCTGCATTGTGTTTTATCCTGCGGATTCATCACTTCTGTGTACCACCAGAGGTCTTCATAGTCTGGGCTGAAAACTGCTGATTTAAGGCCAGGTGCAGTGGCTCATGCCTATGATCCCAGCACTTTGGGAGGTCGAGGCGGGCAGATCACCTGAGGTTCAGGAGTTCAAGACCAGCCTGGCCAACATGGCAAAACCCCAACTCTACTAAAAATACGGAAATTAGCCAGGCATGGTGGTGGGCGCCTGTAATTCTAGCTACTCAGAAGACTCAGGCAGGAGAATCGCTTGAACCCAGGAGGCAGAGGTTGCAGTGAGCCAAGATCGTGCCATTGCACTCCAGCCTGGGCAACAAGAGCAAAAGTCCATCTCAAAAAAAAAAAAAAAAGCCGGGCGCGGTGGCTCACGCCTGTAATCCCTACACTTTGGGAGGCCGAGGCGGGCGGATCACGAGGTCAGGAGATCGAGACCATCCTGGCTAACACGGTGAAACCCCGGCTCTACTAAAATACAAAAAATTAGCCGGGCGCGGTGGCGGGCGCCTGTAGTCCCAGCTACTCGGGAGGCTGAGGCAGGAGAATGGCGCGAACCCGGGAGGCGGAGCTTGCAGTGAGCCGAGATGGTGCCACTGCACTCCAGCCTGGGCGACAGAGTGAAGACTCCACCTCAAAAAAAAAAAAAAAAAAAAAAAAAAAACTGATTTATAGGACGGATTTGGGCCAGGTGTTATGGTTCCATTTTGTAAATCCAGTTATTTGGGAAGCCCAGGCAGGAGGATCATATGGGCCCAGGAGATGAAGACCAGCCTGGGTAATAGAGTGAGACTATCTCTACAAAAAAAAAAAAATTCTTTTGAGATGGAGTCTTGCACTGTTGCCCCGACAATGGCGCAATATCGGCTCACTGAAACCTCCACCTCCTAGCTTCAGGCAATTCTCTTGCCTCAGCCTCCTGAGTAGCTGGAATATAGATGCACACCGCCACGCCAGGCTAATTTTTTTTTTTTTGTACTTTTTAAATTTCGTTTTGTTTTTTGAGACAGAGTCTTGCTCTGTCCCCCAGGCTGGAGAGCAGTGGCGCGATCTCAGCTCACTACAAGCTCTGCCTCCCAGGTTCACACCATTCTCCTGCCTCAGCCTCCCGAGTAGCTGGGAATACAGGGGCCCGCCAACATATCCAGTTTTTTGTATTTTTAGTAGAGATGGGGTTTCACAGTGTTAGCCAGGACGGTCTCGATCTCCTGACCTCGTGATCCGCCTGTCTCGGCCTCCCAAAGTGGTGGGATTACAGGCGTGAGCCACTGCGCCTGGCTTTTTTTTGTACTTTTAGTGGAGACAGGGTTTCACTATGTTGGCCAGGCTGGTCTCGAACTTGTGATCTGCCCACCTTGACCTCCCAAAGTGCTAGGATTACAGGCCTGAGCCACCACACCCAGCCATTTTTATTTTATTTATTTATTTATTTTAATTAGTCAGGCACAGTGGTGTATACCTGTAGTCCTAACTACTAGCGACACTTAGGTAGGAGGATAACTTGAGTCCAAGAGTTGGAGGCTAAAGTGAGCTATGATTGCACCACTACATTCCAGCCTGGATGACAAAAGTGAGGCTGTGTCTCTAAAAAACAGGACAGATTTGCCAACTTTTGGCCATGGTCCTAGAATAACATGACCAAAGAAGAGACCTCAGCTTCCAGTACCCAGTGACAGGATTGACTTAGAGCCAGTGGCATTTCCTCAAAAACTTAAGACTCCTGGAAGGACCAATAGATAGCAACTTTATCAGGAAATGAAAGCTCAGGGAGGGGAAATGAGGGTTTCAAAGTTACAAAACAGCTGAGACGTATGGTCACAGGTCTGGAAGACAAGAGCCTAGCCAAAATCCTGCCATCTTATTATTTTCTCCAGGGATTGGGAATGATTGTATGTGGGATATAAAAATATTTTTTACAAAAGAAAAGATAAATATTTTCTCCAGGGAACCTGTAAAAGGCAGATTTGAAAAGGACAAAAACCCTAGGTCTTTCAGGTAGATTCTATAATAGAATTGTAGATTCTAGATTATTTCAGTTGTAGTTGTCAAACACCAGGCACAAACTGGCTTTCTGCAACAGAAAAAAATCCATAAAAGCTTCAGGTATGGTTGGATCCAGGAGTCAATTGATGCCATCAAGAAAGTGTCGGGCTGGGTGCAGTGGCTTACACCTGTAATCCCAGCACTTTGGGAGGCTGAGGTGGGCAGATCATGAGGTCAGGAGTTTGGGACCAGCCTGACCAATATGATGAAACCCATCTCTACTAAAAATACAAAAATTAGCCAGGTGTGGTGGTGCGTGCCTGTAATCCCAGCTACTCAGGAGGCTGAGGCAGGAGAATTGCTTGGAGCCGGAAGACAGGTTGCAGTGAGCTGAGATCACGCCATTGCACTCCAGCCTAGGCAACAGAGCGAGAGCGAGACTCCATCTCAAAAAAAAAAAAAAAAAAAAAAAAGTGTCTTGGCTGGGCGTGGTCGCTCACACCTGTAATCCCAGCATTTTGGGAGACCAAGGCAGGAGGATCACTTGAGTTCAAGATCAGCCTGGGCAACATAGACCCTGTCTCTCTCAAAAAACAAAACAAAACAAAAGACACATTTTTTAAAATTAGCCGGGTGTGGGTCAGGCGCGGTGGCTCATGCCTGTAATCCCAGCACTTTGGGAGGCCAAGGCTGGCGGATCACCTGAGGTCAGGAGTTCGAGACCAGCCTGATCAACATGGAGCAACCCTTTCTCTACTAAAAATACAAAAATTAGCCGGGCATGGTGGCGCATGCCTGTAATCCCAGCTACTACTCAGGAGGCTGAGGCAGGAAAATCGCTTGAACCTGGAAGGTGGAGGCTTTGGTGAGCCGAGATTGTGCCATTGCACTCCAGCCTGGGCAACAAGAGTGAAATTCCAACTCAAAAAAAAAAAAAAAAAAAATTAGCCGGGTGTGGTCGCATGCATCTGTAGTTCCAGAAACTCTGGGGGCTGAGGTGGGAGGGTAACTTGAGCCCAAAAGGTAAAGGCTGCAGCGAGCCATGAACACACAATTGCACTCTAGCCTGGGCGACAAAGCAAGACCCTGTCTCGAAAAGAAAAAGAAAGAAATGTCTACTGATCTCTTGACTTTTTTTTTCCTTTTGAGACAAGGTCTCTATTGTCTGGGCCACAGTGCAACCCCAAACTCCTGGGATCAAGGAATCTTCCAGCCTCAGCCTCCTGAATAGCTGGTACTGCAGGCATGCACCACCATGCCCAGCTAATTTTTTAAATTTTTTGTAGAGATGGATCTTGAATTCCTGGGCTCAAGTGATTCTCCTACCTCCGCCTCCCAAAGCGCTGGGATTACGGGCATGAGCCACTGCAGCTAGGCGTTTCTTGATTCTTCTGGTTTCCTTCATCGTCAGCTAAATTATTCTCTAAAATGGCAAGATGGGCCGGGTGCGGTGGCTCAAGCCTGTAATCCCAGCACTTTGGGAGGCCGAGACGGGCGGATCACGAGGTCAGGAAATCGAGACCATCCCGGTTAACACGGCGAAACCCTGTCTCTACTAAAAAATACGAAAAAACTAGCCGGGCGAGGTCGCGGGCGCCTGTAGTCCCAGCTACTCGGGAGGCTGAGGCAGGAGAATGGCATAAACCCGAGAGGCAGAGCTTGCAGTGAGCCGAGATCCGGCCACTGCACTCCAGCTTGGGCGACAGAGCCAGACTCCGTCTCAAAAAAAAAATTAAATTAAAAATAAATAAAAAAATAAAAATTGGCCGGGCGCGGTGGCTCAAGCCTGTAATCCCAGCACTTTGGGAGGCCGAGACGGGCGGATCACGAGGTCAGGAAATCGAGACCATCCCGGTTAACACGGCGAAACCCTGTCTCTACTAAAAAATACGAAAAAACTAGCCGGGCGAGGTCGCGGGCGCCTGTAGTCCCAGCTACTCGGGAGGCTGAGGCAGGAGAATGGCATAAACCCGAGAGGCAGAGCTTGCAGTGAGCCGAGATCCGGCCACTGCACTCCAGCTTGGGCGACAGAGCCAGACTCCGTCTCAAAAAAAAAATTAAATTAAAAATAAATAAAAAAATAAAAATTGGCCGGGCGCGGTGGCTCAAGCCTGTAATCCCAGCACTTTGGGAGGCCAAGACGGGCGGATCACGAGGTCAGGAGATTGAGACCATCCTGGCTAACACGGTGAAACCCCGTCTCTACTAAAAATACAAAAAACTAGCCGGGCGAGGTGGCGGGCGCCTGTAGTCCCAGCTACTCCGGCGGCTGAGGCAGGAGAATGGCGTAAACCCGGGAGGTGGAGCTTGCAGTGAGCTGAGATCTGGCCACTGCACTCCAGCCCGGGCTACAGAGCAAGACTCCGTCTCAAAAAAAATATAAATAAATAAATAATAAAATAAAAAAATAAAAAAATAAAAATAAAAAATAAAAATGGCAAGATGGCCACCAAGACCTCCAAGTTTATAACTTACTTGCTTAGCCAACCCAGAGGGGAATAAAAATTTCCTTCCCAATAGTTCTAGCAAAGATCCTAGGACTGCATCTCATTTGGGCTGACAGGTCACTAATCCCCTCCTACTCCCCAACAACCCCAACCAGTCACCAGCCTTAGGAGGCAGGGATATTGGAATGCTTTGATTTGCCAAGCCTGTGTCTTCTGCCCACAAAGGAACTGCAAAGTAAGGCAACCCCACCAAACCATGGACTGAGAGAGTCAGGGAAGAGTAGTTCCCCAAGGGAAAAGTCAGTGTTCTTATGAGGAGGAAGAATAGATGAGCAGGCAAAGTGAGTAGTCCACCTTACAAGGTGGGCTGGAGCCACAGGTAATGGGTGGGTCACATTCATGGCAGTCCATACAAGTGGACTTACCTCCGCCACTTTTTTTGAGACAGGGTCTCACTCTGTCACCCAGGATGAATGCAGTGGTGTGATCGTCTCACTGTCATCTCAAACTCCTGGGCTCAAGTGATTTCTCTCCCTTCAGCCTCCTGAGTAGCCAGGACTGCAGGCACGCATCCACCATGCCCAGCTAAGTTTTAAATTTTTTGTAGAGACAGGATTCTCTTGTGTTGCCTATGCTGGTCTCAAATTCCTGGACTCAAGTGATCCTCCCACCACAATCTCCCAAAGTGTTGAGATTATAGGCATGAGCCACTGCACCCAGCCTCTATCAGAATTTCTATGGCTGGAAAAAAGAAATCCCAGTCCTGGTTTCTTCTTTGCTTGTTGAGCCAGGGATAATCGTTTTCCATCCCTGGGCCACTTTTCCCCTTGAAGGGAAGGACCGACTTGGTGTAAAATCAATCATAATTTTAAAAATATACATTTGTTGAATTGGACTCCATATTTCCATTTGTGCAGGCTAAATATGTTGGAGTAATCCTTATCTCTTCTCTTCCTCACACACGCCTATCCATTTTGTCAACAGGTCCCGTTTTGTTTTTGTTTTAATTTTTTTTTTTTAGATGAGGTCTTGCTACATTGCCCAGGCTGGGGTGCAGTGGGACTGTCATGGTTCACTGCAACCTCAGTTTCCCAGGGCTCAAGTGATCCTCGCACCTCAGCCTCCCAAATAACTGGGACTACGGGCGCATGCCACCACACCTGGCTCATTTAAAATTTTTTTTTTTTTTTTTTTTTTTTTTTTTTTTTTTGTAGAGACAGAGTCTCACTTTGTTGCCCAGGCTGGTCTCAAACTCCTGGGCTCAAGCAATCCTTCCACCTCAGCCTCCCAAAGTGCTGGGATTACAGGCATGAGCCACCATACTCTGCCCAACAGATCCTGTAGACTTTACCTTCAAATCCAGAATTCAACCAGGTCTCACCATCTCATCCAACCTGGTGCAAACCATCAACGTCTCTTGCTAAGATCATTGCCACAGCCTCCTGCCTGGTCTCCCTGCTTCCACCCTGGTGCCCCTGTAGTCTATTCTTACCAGACAGCTGGAATAGTTATTTTATTTTATTTTTTATTTTTTATTTATTTTTTTTTTTTTTTTTTGAGAGGGAGTCTCGCGCTGTCGCCCAGGCTGGAGTGCAGTGGCCGGATCTCAGCTCATTGCAAGCTCCGCCTCTCGGGTTTGCGCCATTCTCCTGCCTCCGCCTCCCAAGTCGCTGGGACTACAGGCGCCCGCCACCTCGCCCGGCTATTTTTTTGTTTTTTTTTAGTAGAGACGGGGTTTCACTGTGTTAGCCAAGATGGTCTCGATCTCCTGACCTCGTGATCCGCCCGTCTCGGCCTCCCAAAGTGCTGGGATTACAGGCTTGAGCCACCGCGCCCGGCCCTGGAATAGTTATTTTAAATAGAAGCTCAAACCCTATAATAACTCTACATCTCATTCAAAGTAAAAACCACACAGCCCTACATGATCTATCCCTTCTCATGTCCTACTCTTATACCTATACCTATGCCACATTGGCCTCCTTTTTCTTTCTTAAACACACCCTCTTGGCCTGGTGTGGTGGCTTACACCTGTAATCCCAGCACTTTGGGAGACCGAGGTGGGCAGGTCACTTAAGGTCAAGAGTTCAAGATTAGCCTGGCCAACAAGATAAAACCCCGTCTCTACTAAAAAGTACAAAAATTGGCCGATCGTGGCCGGGCATAGTGGCTCACACCTGTAATCCCAGCATTTTGGGAGGTTGAGGTGGGTGGATCATCTGAGGTCAGGAGTTCAAGACCATCCTGGCTAATACAGTGAAATCCTGCCTCTACTAAAAATACAAAAATTTAGCGGGGCATGGTGGCGGGCACCTGTAATCCCAGTTACCTGGGAGGCTGAGGCAGGAGAATCGCTTGAACCCGGGAAGCGGAGGTTGCAGTGAGCCAAGATTGTGCCACTGTACTAAAGCCAGGGCAACAGATAGGGAGACTCCAGTCTCAAAACAAAACAAAACAAAAAACAAAAATTAGCCAGGCGTGGTGGTGTGCACCTGTAATTTCAGCTTGTCGGGAGGCTGAGGCAGGAGAATCGCTTGAATCCAGTAGGTGGAGGTTGCCGTGAGCAGAGATCAAGCCACTGCACTCCAGCCTGGGCAACAGTGACTCCGTCTCAAAAAATAAAAATGGAATAAAAAATAAAATAAATACATAGATAAATACACCCTCCTGGCTGAGGGACTCTGCACTATTCCCTCTGCCTGAAATACCCCCTTTCTCCAGAAATCTGCACGACTGACTCACTCATTTCCTTCATGTGTTTACTCAAGTCAACTCTGAAGCCTACTCTGCCTGCCCTATTTAAAACTGCAACCCCATCCCCCTTTCCTGTTTTTCCTCCACACCAATCATTCCCTTCTAACATACTACAGAATTTACTAATTTTGTTCATGTCTATCTCCTCCCACTTGACTGTAAGCTCTATGACTATCTATTAATGAAGTATCTACTAATTAATTCAATTAATTCAATACTGCTATTAGGTGCCAAGTACTGTGCTAAGCAATGGAGCTACAAGATGATTGAAACTGCTTGTAGGACTCGTGAGGGAAGAAATCCCACTGACAATAAATGTATCCATTTAGTGAATGCTTTTCCAAACATGATGGCTAACACTAAAACAGACTCAGTTCTGCATGCACTATTTCATTTAACCCTTACCGAAACCTACACGGTGACTATCAGCAGCCTCATCGTAAAGCATAAAAAACAGGATTTCAAGGCTGGGCAATGGCAGAGTCAGGATCTGAACCACGGTATCGACAATGAGAACGGTGAGTAACGTCAAATGCGAGAAATATTTAGGACTTAGGCTAACAAAGACTAAGGCAAAGATAGGATGTGGGGGCCGAGGGAGGGAGGAAGTGACTCCTGAGTTTTGATTGGGGTAGACTAAAGCGCAGTGAGGCCTAAGAGAAGGATGAAGCGCAAAGTGGGGCTGGGATGGAGGTGCCCGCGGACCACTCAGGGATATGGTCCATCTCCAGGGGAACCGAGAGGCGGCTCCGCACCCTCCCCCGCTCGCCGCCGCCCCGGTCCTGGAGATGCTGGGAGAAGACAAGCACGGGAAGAGCAGGAGGTGGGTTCCGTTCCCCTCCCTCTTGAGTCTCTTCAGCAGCAGCTGCAGGAAGGGCGTGGGGGACCGCGAGACAAAGAGCGCGCAGGCACCGCCTCTGTCCGGGTGGCCCCTTTAAGAGGCGCGCGCCCAGCTTCCAGCCCGCCTTGTATGCAAATATAGCGGCGCGGCGGGAGCGCGCGGCTGATACCCGGGACTGGGCTGCAGCGGTTAGTCCTCTCCCGGCCGCCGTCGCCTCCGACATATTGCCCGCAGGAGCTGCGGCGGCGAAACGGAGAGCGCCGGGGGGAGGAGATGGGTGAGCAGAGCAGCTCAGGCTCGGCCTGGCAACTAGTGGGCGCGCGGGTTAGGATGGCCAGGCTGCTAATTGCTGCCCCACGCGGACAGGAGCCCGGTGACGGGAGGGGGAGGGGATGCGAGTGCAGACGGGATCCCGCCCCCTCCTGTCGTTTTGCGGAGTGGGGCCTGTGTTGTGGGGGCGGGACATTGGGTGGTGGGCGGGGCTTCTAAGACGGATCCCTGTGGGGGCTTGGGCTTTGGTGAGGACCCGCTCGTCGGGGCTAGAAAGGGGGCGGGACTTACCAGTGGGCGTGGCATCAGCGCTAGGGGCGGAGCTTCTGGGGTGGGGGCGCTAGTGCAGTCGGAGTTTCTGGGCTGGAGGGGCTTACACGGGAGGCGGTGGGGCGGGGAGACTTCAGACTGAGGGAGCCCATTCTGGAGTGGGGCTTCTGGGCTGAGAGGGCTTTTACTGGCTTGTGAGCGGGCTTTCTGGACTGACAGTTGTGTGTAGGCGGAGCTTCTGGGCTGAGGGGCTTTATGTGGGTGCAGAGCTTCTAAAGAGAGGAGAGTGGGTGTGGGCAGAACGTCTGGACTAATTGTGTTTGTGTGGGATTTTCTAAGCCAAGTATCATAGCGTATGAACAGAGCTTCTGGTCTGGGGGTTTATGGAGGGCAGAGCTTTTCGCCAGGTACTTTTTAGAGACTTGTGGAGGTTTATAATTTTGGGCATACATCCAGGCCCAAAATTGGCTCCGAAGTGTGGGAAACGCTTCCAAGCTGAGATGCTACGGCATGGGGTGTATGTGAATGCAGGCTGCTGTGTTACTGTGAAAAGGTATGAACAGGTTATAACTTTTTAAAAATATGTATATATATATTTTTAATAGAGACCGGATTTCGCCATGTTGCCCAGGCTGGTTTCCAACTCCTGGCCTCAAGCGATCTTCCATCCTCAGCTTCCCAAAGTGCTGAGATTATAGTCGTGAGCGACCGCACCCAGTCAGGTTGTGACTTTTGTAGGTGCTTGGGAGCTTTGTGCAGAACTTTTGTGCAAAGTGGTGCATGGGAGCTTGGGCTAGACTGCTCAGCCTCGTAGGTCCAGTTTTCGGTCCACAGCCACGGCATTCTCCCAGCCATGTCCTTGACCCTTTATTTAGGCCCTGGATCCTGCCCATGAGATCCCAGAATACCCTTTGAGCTGAATCATGGGGCCCTGGAGGAAAAAGCTGTCCCAAAGGTACCCAGAGTTATAGACCTCCAGAAACACATGTCTGAATGGGGCCCAATGTGTACCAGAGTTGAGAGCACAATACCCAGCCACAATACTGTGACAGAGTGTAAACTGAGTTTCCTAATGTGTGAAAAACTTACCTTGCTGGGTTTGTTCACTCATCAGCATATACTTGCTGGGCACTGTGGTAGGGGATATAACAGTGAAAAAGACAGATAAGGTAACTGACTTCATTGACCTTCCATTGTGATAGGACAGACAAGCAATAAGCACGTTAACAAATGAATAAGATAATTTCAGAGAGAGAATTGTAGTGGAAAAAAAGAATAAAATTGCAGAGAGAGTGATGGGGAGGGTTACTTCAAAACTTCAGAAATGGCAGTCAGGGAAAGACCTTCCAGATAGGATACAGTAAGTGCTAGAGGTAGCAATTAGCTTGGCTTGCTGAAGAAAGAAAGATCAAGATGTTTAGAGCATGGGGCGGGTGGTAGAGGGTGGGTATGAGGTAGAGAATGATAGGGGATGAAGCTGAAGATGAAAGAAGAGGCCAGATCATAGGTCTCAGTGAGGATTAAATGATAAAGTGAGATACTAGGTGACTGGTAGCTGGTATCATCACTGCTGTTATCCTTGATATATGCCCCCTGGCTTGAGGCTCTATGTTATGTTGAGCCCCACAGGAGGACGAAGAGGTCCCAACAGGACATCTTACTGTCGAAATCCACTCTGTGAGCCAGGATCCTCGGGGGGCTCTGGTGGAAGCCACACTTCCAGCGCATCGGTGACCAGTGTTCGTTCCCGCACCAGGTAAACCACCTCTCTGTCTCGCCCCTCACTCTGGCCTCACAGGGACAGTGTGGACAGGGCTCTCTCTGACTGGATTCTAAGGTGGTAAAATCCTAGATTCCAGTGGGGGCTTAGAGGGGAGTGAGCAGCAGAAAAGACCCAGAGGGAGCTCAGTTGAGGGTAATCACTTGGACAGATGCAGTGGGACATGGTAGAATAAATCCAAAGGCCTGGATTCTAATGACAGTTCTGCTCCAGTTTTGCTGATGGCTTGGACAAGTTGCCTCCCCTCTCTGGGCCTCCTTTTCCTCATCTGTAAGATGGACCTAATAATTCTTTCTCTCCTAGGGGGTGTTGGAAGACCTGAATAAGATTAGGGATAGGAAAAGGCTTTGTCGGGTTCCTTTGTCTGACAGTGTTAGGAAGACCCTGTCCTTGCTATAAGCTACTTTTCTGATCTTATCCCACAATCCTTTGCCTCAGAAGCCCTTCCTGGTAGGATCCTCAGGTCAGCCATTGATGTTGTTCTCTCTTCACTGCCAGGAGCAGTTCTGGAACAGGCCTCTCCAGCCCCCCTCTGGCCACCCAAACGGTTGTGCCTCTACAGCATTGCAAGATCCCCGAGCTGCCAGTCCAGGCCAGCATTCTGTTTGAGTTGCAGCTCTTTTTCTGCCAGCTCATAGCACTGTTCGTCCACTACATCAACATCTACAAGACAGTGTGGTGGTATCCACCTTCCCACCCACCCTCCCACACCTCCCTGGTAGGTACTCAACAAGGGTGTGTGTGTGTGTGTGCGCATTTCTTTTGGTTTCAGTTTAGCATAGCCTACTAAGCACCACAGTGCGCTTGCCTCCATGCCGAACATGGAAGGTGCTGAAGGAACAGGAAACTGATGATTCACTGAACACTCCTAGTGTGTTTAGTAGCACATTGGGCACTGTAAGTGTATCGGAGATGAATCTGACGAAGATTTTACCTAAAGGAGCTCAGAGTCTTTTTTTTTTTTTCTGAGATAGAGTTTCGCTGTTGTTGCCCAGACCTGAGTGGAATAGCGCAATCTCAGCTCACTGCAGCCTCCACCTCCCAGTTTCAAGTGATTCTGCTGCCTCAGTCTCCTGAGTAGCTGGGATTACAGGCATGCGCCACCATGTCTGGCTAATTTTGTATTTTTGGTAGAGACAGGGTTTCACCATGTTGGTCAGGCTAGTCTCGAACTCCTGACCTCAAATGATCCACCCACCTCAGCCTACCAAAGTGCTGGGATTACAAGCATGAGCCACCGCGCCCGGCCAGGAGCTGAGTCTTAATCCGGTAGTGGAGATGAACCATGGGCGTACATGAGTGCTTCAAGGGGAGGAAAGACTTCAGTGCAGAAACAGTATAGGGACAGGGGCATGTGTGAGCAGAGCAAGAGGGCTCACATACCACACTCTCATCCCCAGGGACTGTCCCACTTCCCTTCTTGGGGTCCTGTTCTACTCCTCTAGGTAATTTCCTGGCCTGACTCAGCCGGAGGCCGATGAAGGTCAGATAATGGGGACAGTCTCTGTGGAAAGAAATAGGCAGGGGGAGGTGGGTATGAAAAAAGCCTGCATATGGGCAAGGGGCCCACATGACCCCCAGGCCTCTGCCCCCTGACAGAACTTCCACCTGATCGACTTCAACTTGCTGATGGTGACCACCATTGTTCTGGGCCGCCGCTTCATTGGGTCCATCGTGAAGGAGGTGATTGGGTCCTAGAGGCTGGCCAGGGACTTTGGGATTCCCCGTTTCCCCTGGGGATGCCAAGGAAACATGCCCAGCCCTTCAGCCTTAGGGTATTTCCTTGGGGCTCCCTTTGGACTTGGTTGAAGAACATTAGTTACATCCCATCTTGGAGTTTACTGGGTATCAAAGAGAAGGATTTACCTTGCCAGGTTCTGCCCAGCCTGCTGTGCCACCTCTCCCTGGGTGGGATCACAGGTCATGCTGGGTGGGATTTGGGCACAGCCCCTTCGGCCTCCATCCAAGGCCCCATCCTGTCCTATCTTGCCCTGACCCAGGCTTCTCAGAGGGGGAAGGTCTCCCTCTTTCGCTCCATCCTGCTGTTCCTCACCCGCTTCACCGTTCTCACGGCAACAGGCTGGAGTCTGTGCCGATCCCTCATCCACCTCTTCAGGACCTACTCCTTCCTGAACCTCCTGTTCCTCTGCTATCCGTGAGTACCCCTCACTGCCCAGCACCTGGCCCCTGACCTGTGCCCTGACCATGGCTGGCTTACCAGGCCTCCATATCTGGAAGATCGGAGGCAGGTAGCAACATCCCGTCACATTGTCTGGTGACACCCACTGAGGTCAGGATAATTAGCCTTTTTTTGCAGAAGAAACTGAGGTGGCATAATTTACCCAGCTCTCACTATGGGGGAGGTCAGAATGGGACTCAGATCTGCATATATATCCCAAAGGAACATTCCCAAGAGGGAGTGCATGGGCTTTACCTCCCTCACTCTTCCTTTCACCTCTCTCTGGTTCTTTCCCTTTGTCTTTGTCTCTCTTTGTGTATCTCAGTGCTTGTGTAATCTCTTGGTATCTCCCCGAGTCTGTGTGCCAGCAAACAGCTGCGTGGTTGCGTGTCTCTGGGTGTCTATGCATGAAGCATGTGTATTTGCCTGCATATGCATGTGTATATGTCTTTGTGCCTGTTTTTACTCTGTTTCTCCATCTCACCAGACCCTAGATTGTTGAGGATGGACAGACTGTGTCGGGGATGTGCCCAGGACTGCCCCTTTGTGGCTTTGCATCGGGGAGAACTTTGGTGAGGTGTTGGATCTGGCTGCTTCTGGGGCAGGCTCCTGGCTGCCTGAGCATTAACAGTCATTTCCCAACTGCCAGGTTTTCTGGTTCACAGAATTCCTCAAGCTGGGTCAATCCTGGTCTCTGGGAAGCTTCGGAGCTGGCACCTCCCCCTTTCTACCCTGCATGTCCAAAAAGGCACTGGCACAGAAGCCCCGTCACACTTGCTTCAGTTATATCTACTTTTTAATTACAAGAGTGACATGTGGCCAGGCGCAGTAGCACACATCCGTAATCCCAGCACTTTGGGAGGCCAAGGCGGGCAGATTGTTTGAATCCAGGGGTTTGAGACCAGCCTGGGCAACATGGTGAAACCCTGTCTACTAAAAACATAAAAAATTAGCCAGGTGTGGTGAGGCATGCCTATAGTCCCAGCTACTCAGGAAGCTGAGGTGGGAGAATCACCTGAGCTCAGGAGGTCGAGGCTGCAGTGAGCCAAAATTGTGCCACTGTACTCTAGCCTAAGCAACTGGAGTGAGGTCCTGTATCAAAAAAAGAGTGACACGTGTGTCTTAGAAAAACAGTAAACTTTACAGAAGCTTTTAACATGGAAAAAGAAAGTCCCACATAGTCTTATTCCCCCAGAAGTCCATTACTGGCAGCATATTTTCCCAAAATATTTTCTGTGCAAGTACACACACATGCAGTTTTTTTGTTTGTTTTTGAGATAGAGTCTTATGTCACCTGGGCTGGAGTGCAGTGGCACAATCTTGGCTCACTGCAACCTCTGCCTACTGGGTTCAAGCAATTTTCCTGCCTCAGCCTCCCAAGTAACTGGGATTACAGGTGCCCACCACCATGCCTGGCTACTTTTTGTATTTTTAGTAGAGATGGGGTTTCACCATGTTGGCCAGCTGGTCTCAAACTCCTGGCCTCAAGTGATCTGCCCACCTCGTCCTCCCAAAGTGCTGGGATTACAGGTGTGAGCCACAGTGCCTGGCCACATGCAGTTTTTTAAAAAACAAAAATGGTATTATGCTATGCATGATGTACAGTTTACCACACTTTTTACTTAATCATATAATGGATATTTTTCTATGCCAATACATATGGGTCTGTCTCATTTTATTTTATTTTAGAGATGAGGGTCTTGCTGTATTGCCCAGGCTGGAGTGCAGTGGCTATTCACAGGTCTGTTCCCACTACTGATCAACACAGGAGTTTTGACCTGTTCTGTTTCTAACCTGGGCCAGTGCATCCCCTTCTTAGGCAATTATGTGATCCCCCACTCCCAGGAAGTCACCATATGGATGCTGAACTTTTATGTGGGCACCTCATTGGCATAGCTCATTATAGCCTAGAACTCCCCAGCTCAAGTGATCCTCCCACCTCAGCCTCCTGAGTTGCTGGGACTATGGGCATGCGCCACCATGCCCAGCTGCCTCATTTTTTTAATGGCCTCATAGTATTCTATGTTATAGAATTTTTCACAATTTATTTGTCTTCTACTGGCAAACTTTTTTTTTTTTTTGAGACGGAGTCTTGCTCTGTTGCCCAGGCTGGAGCGCAGTGGCACAATCTCGGCTAACTGCAACCTCCAACTCCTGGGTTCAAGCAATTCTCCTGCCTCAGCCTCCCAAGTAGCTGGGATTACAGGCATGCTCTACCACGCCCAGCCAATTTTGTATTTGTAGTATTTTTGTATATTTAGGTTTCTCCATGTTGGTCAGGCTGGTCTTGAACGCCCAACCTCAGGTGATCTGCCCACCTCGGCCTCCCAAAATGTTGGGATTACAGGCGTGAGCCACCACGCCTGGCAATTTTTTGTATTTTTAGTAGAGATGGGGTTTCACTGTGCTAGCCAGGATGGTCTCGATCTCCTGACCTCGTGATCTGCCCACCTTGGTCTCCCAAAGTGCTGAGATTACAGGCGTGAGCCACTGTGCCCGGCCTATTGGCAAACTTTTAAGTTGTTTCTAGCTTTTCCTTATTCATAACAATGAGGCATATATCTTTGCATATGTGTCCAATATTTCTGCACAGTAGATTCCCAGAAGAATTAACTACACGAAAAGATGTGTTCATTTACATTTTTCATAGATACTAACAAATTGCCCTTCGAAAGGATTGTACTGATTAGAACTTAAGAGTTGCCGGCTGGGCGTGGTGGCTCATGCCTGGAATCCTGGCACTTTGGGAGGCCGGGGCGGGTGGATCCCAAGGTCATGAGATCGAGACCATCCTGGCTAACACGGTGAAACCCCGTTTCTACTAAAAAATACAAAAAATTAGCCAGGCGTGGTGGCGGGCGCCTGTAGTCCCAACTACTCAGGAGGCTGAGGCAGGAGAATGGTGTGAACCTGGGAGGCGGAGCTTGCAGTAAGCCCAGATCGCACCACTGCACTCCAGCCTGGGCAACAGAATGAGACTCTGTCTCAAAAAAAAAAAAAAAAAAAAAGTTGCCTTAATTTGACAGTTTATGGTTACTACCTGGTGAATCTTTTCTTCCTGGATGCAGATAACACCCAATGTCCATATTATGCTTTATTTTTCATTATTTAATTTAAAAATGTTTATTGACCAAATATAAACTTATTGTAAAAAATTGAATCTAATAGTGCTAAAAAGCTTATAATGAAAACCATTGCTGGGCACAGTAGCTCATGCCTGTGATCTCAGTGACTTGGGAGGCTGAGGGGAGAACATCACTTTAGCTGGTGAGTTTGAGGCCAAAGAGAGCCATGATCATACCAGTGCACTTCAGCCTGGACAACAGAGTGAGACCCTATCTCTAAAAATAAATAAATAAATAAATAGGAAAACATTAGTCTCCAACCCCACCCTCCAGATTTTTAGTCCCACTCTTCAATAGCAGTCTCTTACTTTCTGGGTTTTATTTATTTGTTTGTTTAGAGACAGAGTCTGTAAACCTATTATCCAATTCTAAAGTGCCACTGCACTCCAGCCTGAGTGACAAGACCCTGAGACAGGGTCTGGCTCTGTTGCCCAGGCTGGAGTGCAGTGGTGCAATCTCGGCTCACTGCACCCTCTGCCTCCCAGGCTCAAGCCATCCATCCTCCCACCTCAGCCTTCTGAGTAGTTGGGACTACAGGCATGAGCCACTGTGCCTAGCCTGCTTATTCTTTTTAAAAATTTATTGATTGGCCAGGCGCAGTGGCTCACGTTTGTAATCCCAGCACTTTGGAAGGCCAAGGTGAATGAATCACTTGAGGTCATCACTTGAGGTCAGCAGTTCAAGACCAGCCTGGCCATCATGGTGAAACACTGTCTCTACTAAAAATACAGAAATTAGCCAGGCGTGGTGGCCCACGCCTATAGTCCCAGCTACTCAGGAGGCTGAGGCAGGAGAATTGCTTGAAACTGGGAGGTGGAGGTTGCAGCGAGCTGAGTTTGCACCACTGTACTCCAGCCTGGGCAACAGAGTGAGACTCCGTCTCAAAAAAAAAAAAAAAAAATTACTGATTTATTTTAGAATTGAATAATAGGTTTACACAGTTAAAATTCAGAAGGTTTAAACGAGTATACCATGAAAAAGTCTCCCCTTGACTGCTGCCTCCCAGCCACCCAGTTTCCTTTCCAAGAGGTAATCATCAATGTGTTTGGTTTCTTGTATATCCTGGAAACAAATGTTCTATGCATATACAAACATACCGCATACACACGTGCAAGTATATTGATTTCCTGCAATGACAGATGATTTAGCTCACCGTCCCATCCTTACTGTTCCCAGTCATTGATAACTTTTAATATTTTTAATTTTCTATTGGTTATTTTTGTCAATAGTGTAAGTATCCCTATACTTTTTTTTCTCCATCAACAATAGTATCTTGAATCGTTTTTATGTAAGACAAGAATATTAGGTACCCAACCACTTTTCCTCCCCTCTTCCTCTTTTCACTTCCTGGCAGCTGTATTTTTACTTTTATATTGTCAAGCTTGACATTCACGTTCTCCTGTGTAACCACATTTAAGCCTTCCGTTCTTTGTCTAAGTCTGATTCTGAAAATTAAAAACCAGTATGTGGCTTTGATAAAATTATGTGTATGCAGATATCATTCACTCCAGGGCCCAGTAGTATGCAAGCATGATATTTCTTCTCTATAGTTACAGAGTTACAGTCTTGGACCTCTTTATTTATTTATTTTATTTTATTTTTTTTGAGATGGAGTCTTACTCTGTCACCTAGGCTGGAGTGCAGTGACGCGATCTCAGCTCACTGCAACTTCCGCCTCCCAGGTTCAAGCGATTCTCCTGCCTCAGCCTCCCAAGTAGCTGGGATTACAGGTGTGCACCACCATGCCAATCTAAATTTTTGTATTTTTAGTAGAGACGGGGTTTCACCATGTTTACCAGGCTGGTCTTGAACTCCCAACCTCAAGTGATCTGCCCACCTTGGCCTCCCAAAGTGCTGGGATTATAGGCGTGAACCACTAAGCCCAGCCAGGAACTTTTTTTTTGTTTTTTGTTTTTTGTTTTTTTTGAGACGGAGTTTTGCTCTTGTGGTACAGGCTGGAGTGCAATGGCGCCATCTCTGCTCACTGCAGCCTCCGCCTCCCTGATTCAAGCGATTCTCCTCCCTCAGCCTCCCGAGTAGCTGGGATTACAGGCATGCACCACCATACCTGGCTAATTTTGTATTTTTAGTAGAAATGGGGTTTCTCCATGTTGGTCAGGCTGGTCTCGAACTCCCAACCTCAGGTGATCCACCCACCTCGGCCTCCCAAAGTGCTGGGATTACAGGCGTGAGCCACCACGCCTGGCCGGCAGGAACATGTTTTTAAAGGACTTCTTTTTTTTTTTTTTTTTTTTTTTTTTTTTGAGACAGAGTTTCGCTATTGTTGCCCAGGCTGGAGTAGCCCAGTCTCGGCTCACTGCAACCTCTGCTTCCCAGTTTCAAGTGATTCTCCTGCCTCAGCCTCCCGAGTACCTGGGACTACATGCAACTGCCACCATGCCCAGCTAATTTTTTGTATTTTTAGTAGAGATGGGGTTTCACCGTGTTAGTCAGGATGGTCTCAATCTCCTGACCTCGTGATCCATCTGCCTCAGCCTCCCAAAGTGCTGGGATTACAGGTGTAAGCCACCGCGCCCAGCCTTAAAGGACTTCTTTAAAGGGCTTGTACTCCCAACTACTCAGGAGACTGAGGTATAAGAATCACTTGAACCCAGGAGGCAGTGGTGCAATCTCAGTTTATTGCAACCTCTGCCTCCCCGGCTTAAGCCATCCTCCCACCTCAGCCTCCCAAGTAGCTGGGACTACAGGTGCAGGCTACCATGCCCAGCTAATGCCAGAGGTTACAGTGAGCTGAGATTGTTCCACTGCACTCCAGCCTGGGCAATAGAGCAAGACCCTGTTTCAGACCCCCCTACACACAAATGTTCCTAGTGTCAAGGTGAAATGGTTTTTCTTACACTCCATCAATTACTTAAAATCATAGCACATTTTAGTTTGCTTCATATTTACATTATAACTTATATGGCTTTTTATTTTTCTTGGACTTTCTAATTGCCTTTCTTTTTTCTTATTGACAAAAGAATGATGAGCCTTCATCATATCCTCAAGTTTATCCAGCCTCTCAGTCATACTGCCTGTTGCCTGGAGTCCATTTCCTTCTCCCTATTTCTGCCACAAAGGCATCCCTCCTCGAGCCCTTCCTCCTCCTGCTGCAGTCTGGAGTGTTTGCTCTTTAGGTCTGCTGTACAGCTCTCAGCCTGGGACTTCCCTTCACTGCCCTCTTGGGTTGGACCCCCTGCTTCCTGAATCCCATGTCTTCCTCTTTCTTGGTTTTCTTATTTTGCTGGAATAAATTATCAGGTAATTTCCTTAGCAATGGGTACATTGGAGGTGTATATGTTCTGAGTCCTTGCATGTCTAAAAGTCTTTATTCTGCCCTCATACTTGATTGATGGTGTGGCTGAATGTAGATTTCTTTTTTTTCTTTTCTTATTTTTGAAACAGTCTGTCGCCCAGGCTGGAGTGCAATGGCACGATCTCAGCTCACTGCAACCTCCGCCTCCTGGGGGGTTCAAGCGATTCTCCTGCCTCAGCCTCTTGAATAACTGGGATTACAGGCATGCCACCATGCCCGGCTAATTTTTGTATTTTTAGTAGAGACGGGGTTTTACCATGTTGGTCAGGCTGGTCTCAGACTCCTGACCTTGTGACCTGTCCACTGTGGCCTCCCGAAGTGCTGGGATTACAGGTGTGAGCCATCGTGCCCAGTCTCTATGTAGATTTCTAAGTTCAAATTCACATTCTCAGAACTTTTGCAGTTATTATTCCATTGTCTCTAGTATCCAGTGTTGCTAGTGAGAAGTCTGATGCCAGTTTGAGTTTGATTCCAATTCTTTTGTAGATGACTTGTATTTTCCTTTCTGAAAGCATTGAGGAATATTCTGTTTATCTTTTGATTACTTGAAATTTCTTTTTTTTTTTTTTTTTTTTTTTTTTTTTTTGAGACGGAGTCTCGCTCTGTCACCCAGGCTGGAGTGCAGTGGCCTGATCTCAGCTCACTGCAAGCTCCGCCTCCCGGGTTTATGCCATTCTCCTGCCTCAGCCTCCCAAGTAGCTGGGACTACAGGCACCCGCCACCTCGCCCGGCTAGTTTTTTTTTGTATTTTTTTAGTAGAGACGGGGTTTCACCGTGTTAGCCAGGATAGTCTCGATCTCCTGACCTCGTGATCCGCCCGTCTCGGCCTCCCAAAGTGCTGGGATTACAGGCTTGAGCCACCGCGCCCGGCCTGATTACTTGAAATTTCAAAGGATGTGTCTGTTGTGGGACTTTTGTCATTCATTCTATCAGGACTCTAAGGACTTTTTTAACCTGGAGATTTGAGTACTTCTTTAGCTTGGGGAAATTTTCCTCTGTTATTTCCTTGATAATAACTTCCTCTCAATTTTTTCTATTCTTTCTGGATTTCTGTTCATCAGATGGTAGACCTCATAGATTGGTCATCTTTTTCTTCTGTATTTCTCTAATAATCTCTCTTTCTCTGTATGTGCATGGCCTTCAGAGAGATTTCCTCAACTTTGTCTTCTAGCTTTTTTAGAGATTTTTTCAGCAATCGTATTTTTCGTCTCTAAGGCCTCTACATTTGCTGATTGTTCTTTTCTCATAGCATACTATTCTTGTTTTAAAAATCTCTTACTTTCCTCAATTTTGTCTTTTCACTAGGATCAATTTTTCTGTTTCATGCTGCTTGTTTTCCAAGTATAGTTGACTTCTTTGCTTGTCTCTTTATATGTAAAAATGAGGGACTGAGTAGCAGGAGTGCATTTTCTTTCTGTCATTTAAAGGGATGGGAGCTTTGACTGGAGGCTCTAAGTACATGGGCAGGGCACACTGACTGGCAGGCTTTGCTTTGAGGATGAGTGAGTGAAATGCCAGTTGTTAGGCTTTGAGCCTCCGTAGGCCAGAAAGGGAGTGATGGGGGTTTTACTCTAAGATATCCCCATTAGAGACCTCAATTCTCAGTTTACTCAATTTCTTTAGAAAAGATTCCTTCAAGCCGGGCGCGGTGGCTCACGCCTGTAATCCCAGCACTTTGGGAGGCCGAGGCGGGTGGATCACAAGGTCAGGAGATCGAGACCACGGTGAAACCCCGTCTCTACTAAGAATACAAAAAATGAGCCGGGTGCAGTGGCGGGCGCCTGTAGTCCCAGCTACTCGGGAGGCTGGGGCAGGAGAATGGCGTGAACCCAGGAGGCGGAGCTTGCAGCGAGCCAGGATCGCGCCACTGCACTCCAGCTTGGGCGACAGAGCAAGACTCCGTCTCAAAAAAAAAAAAAAAAAAAGATTCCTTCAGGGTGTGTTGTATGAGGTGAGTAGGGGAATAAAGGGACTGACTCTTATAAGTAAACATGGGTCATTGTTTAATCCTATTTATTCAGCCCTGCTCCTCACTTCATCTTCTATCATATGTGCCCACTTCAAGCCAGAGTCCCTCTTGGGTCACTCTGGGTAGATAAGCTCCCACCTCCAGTCCAGTTCACTCATGGCATATTCTAGACCTGTGCCACCCAGTTGATAGCTCCTAGCCCCCTGTGGTTATTGAATACGTGAAATAGGCTAGAATGAGTTGCGGTGTGCTCTAAGTGTGAAATACACACTGATTCTGAACACTCAGTACACACACACACACAAGAAAGTAGGCTGGGCATGGTGGCCCATGCCTGTAATCCCAGCACTTTGAGAGACTGAGGCAGGCGGATTGCTTGAGCTCAGGAGTTTGATACCAGCCTGGGCAACTTGACAAAATGCCATCTCTACCAAAAATACAAAAATTAGCTGGGCATGGTAGCCTGCACCTGTAGTCCCAGCTACTTGGGAGGCTGGGGTGGGAGGATGGCTTGAGCCTGGGAGGTGGAGGTCACAATGAACTGAGATTGCACCACTGCACTCTAGCCTGGGAAACAGAGCCAGACCCTGTCTCAAAAAGAAAGAAAGAAAGAAAGAAACTAAGACTGGGCACAGTAGCTCACACCTGTAATCCCAACACTTTGGGAGGCCAAGGCAGGGTAGATTGCTTGGGCCCAGGAGCTTGAGACCACCCTGGGCAACATGGAAGAACCCTGTCTCTACAAAAAATATAAAAATTAGTTGGGCATGGTGGCACACACCTGAAGTACCAGCTACTTGAGAGGTCAGAGGATTGAGACCCCATCTCAAAAAAAAAAAAAAGGCCAGGTGTGGTGGCTCACGCCTGTAATGCCAGGACTTTGGGAGGCCAAAGCAGGCGGACCACCTGAGGTCAGGAGTTCGAGACCAGCCTGACCAACATGGAAAAACCCCATCTCTACTAAAAACACAAAATTAGCTGGCATGGTGGTGCATGCTTGTAATCCCAGCTACTCGGGAGGCTGAGGCAGGAGAATCGCTTGAACCCGGGAGGGGAAGCCTGCAGTGAGCTGAGATCATGCCACTGCACTCCAGCCTGGGCAACAAGAGTGAAACTCTGTCTCAAAAAAATACATAATAATAATAATTTCATCTCTTTTATTGTTATTTTTGGGGGTGGGGATGAAGTCTGTTACCCAGGCTGGAGTGCAGTGGTGCGATCTCCGCTCACTACAAGCTCCGCCTCCCGGGTTCACGCTGTTCTCCTGCCTCAGCCTCCAGAGTAGCTAGAACTACAGGCGCCCGCCACTACGGTCCGGCTATTTTTTTAATTTTTAGTAGAGACGGGGTTTCACCGTGTTAGCCAGGATCATCTCGATCTCCTGACCTCATGATCCGCTCGCATCGACCTCCCAAAGTGCTGGGATTACAGGCAAAAGCCACTGGGCCCGGCCCATCTCTTTTTTAATGTGGCTAAATTCTGTGACTCTGGTGGCGGGCACCTGTAGTCCCAGCTACTCAGGAGGCTGAGGCAGGAGAATGGCGTGAACCCAGGAGGTGGAGCTTGCAGTGAGCTGAGATCACGCCACTGCACTCCAGCCTGGGCAACAGAGCCAGACTCCATCTCAAAAAAAAAAAAAGAAAAAATTATGTGACTCATCTTTCTGTTGGAAAGCAATGCTCTGTTAGCATGTCTCCATCTGCTTTCTAAGTTTGTCAGAATCATTTGTGCACTGATGACCTTCACTCCCATTTTATTTTTTTGCTGATAACACATTTATTTTCTACTTCGATAGACTCTCATGTAGGGTGGAGGAGATGGGAGGGAATCTGCTATCGTGCATATGAAGCTGCTTCTAACTTCTAACCTGTCAGAGCAGTCTGAGTCTGTCACCAAATAATTTATCATAGGATCTATCTGCAGTCCTTCTTAGAGACAAAGCCAGTGAGATTCTTTTTTTTTTTTTTTTTTTTTTTTTTTTTTTTTTTTTTTTTTTTGAGACGGAGTCTCGCTCTGTCACCCAGGCTGGAGTGTAGTGGCCAGATCTCAGCTCACTGCAAGCTCCGCCTCCCGGGTTTACGCCATTCTCCTGCCTCAGCCTCCGGAGTAGCTGGGACTACAGGCCGCCCGGCTAGTTTTTTGTATTTTTTAGTAGAGACGGGGTTTCACCGTGTTAGCCAGGATGGTCTCGATCTCCTGACCTCATGATCCACCCGTCTCGGCCTCCCAAAGTGCTGGGATTACAGGCTTAAGCCACCGCGCCCGGCCGTGAGATTCTTTAAGTTTAGGTGGAGACCCTTGTATGTTCACAAAGGTGCCCCCACCCCCTCATTACCACAAGATATCCTGAAGAGTATTTCGGGAATCCCATTTTAGTCTTTTTTCCTGTCCCCATAGAATCACTGGCCTCTTCCTTTTCTAGTCATAATTCTATTAATCATCTATTCTGGGCTGGAAACTATGCTAGGGGTTGTTGTAGGACTAAAAGACAGTATTTATGAGAACACTAGTGTGATACCTTGCTGAGAGTGGGATCAATACAAGCTATGTAATTTAGGGCAAGTTTTAAGGAAACTGAGGCTCATAGAGGTTAAATAACTGGCCGTAAATCACAGAGCTAGTCAAGTGGCAGAGCTGGAATTTTTTTTTTTTTTTTTTAAGGTAGGGTCTCATTCTGTCACCCAGGCTGGAGTGCAGTGGTATGATCTCAGCTCATTGCAGCCTTAAACCCTGCTAGGATCAGGTGATCTTCCCACCTCCACCTCCCAAATAGCTGGGACTATAGGCATACAGTCCAGCTACTTTTTGTATTTTTTGTAGAGACAAGGGTTTCACCATCTTTCCCAGGCTGGTCTTGATCTCCTGGCTCAAGCAGTTTCTCTACCTCTGCCTCCCAAAGTGCTGGGATTACAGGTTTGAACTACCATACCCAGCCCAGAGCTGGGATTTTGATGCAGGCCTATTTGACTCTAAAGGTTATGCTCTTGACCATAGTTCTGGTTTTATATTCTGGACTGTACAGTAGAATTGACCACAATTCTCTAAGTTATTTTATTTAGCCTTACCACAGAAAAAATGGTAGCATCCCTATTTTATAGATTGGAAAACAGAAACCCAGGGAGGCTAAATGACTTGCCAGGGACACTCAGATATTTCTTCTTGGGACCCCCAGAAAAAAGTAAAAGGAAATTTTTCTTTTCTTTTAGACGGGGTCTCACTCTTGTCCAGGCTGGAGTGCAGTGGTGTGATCTTGGCTTACTGCAACCTCTGCCTCCTGAAATGTAACATTGTCAGCCAAGTGCGGTGGCTCACGTCTGTAATCCCAGCACTTTGGGAGGCCAAGGCGGGTGGAGGTCAGGAGTTCAAGACCAGTATGGCCAATATGGTGAAACCCCATCTCTACAAAAATACAGAAATTAGCTGGGCATGATGGCGGGTGGCTGTAATCCCAGCTGCTCAGGAGACTGAGGTGGGAGAATCGCTTGAACCCAGGAGGCGGAGGTTGCAGTGCGCCAAGATCACACCACTGCACCACTCCAGCCTGGGCAACAGAGTGAGACTCCGTCTCAAAAAAAAAAAAAAAAAACAAGACACGTAGCATTGTGATCAGCCCTAACTCGTTGGGGCAGCCCAGGAACTCTTGTGGGGATGTGTAAGTCTGAGGACCTGGGGAAATTGAGAGGTCGCAAGCTGAAAAAGAGAATGTTTATAAAAGGCCCTACTATGATGGGCATGGCACTTACCCACTTTTTGAATTACTCTTCTAGACTATGGGCCCATCTAGTTTTCTCCTCATACAATAGCAGCCACGCACAAAAACTCCTTGACTAATTAGCTTGAGCCCTGGTCTCAGGGTGCTGCTCAGGGGGAAGGATTTGTTCTGTTTAAGGGCCCATTTCAGTGCCTGGTAAGTAATAGACACATAAATATTTGTTCCTGAACTGTACTTCTCTGCAAACTAAATAACAACTCATTACTTATACCTCTCTTGTGTGTGCAGGTTTTTTGTGTGTGGTTTTGTGTTTTTTTTTTTTTTTTGAGACAAAGTTTTTCTCTGCCCCCCAGGCTGGAGTGCAGTGGCACAACCACTGGTCACTGCAGCCTGAACCTCCTAGGCTGAGGTGATACTCCCACCTCAGCCTGAGTAGCTGGGACTACAGGCGTGTACCACCATACACACCTAATTTTTTGTTTTTGTTTTTTGTTTGGTTTTTTTTTTTTGTTTTTTTTGTTTTTTTTGTTTTTTTTGAGACGGAGTCTCGCTGTGTCTCCCAGGCTGGAGTGCAGTGGCGTGATCTCGGCTCACTGCAAGCTCCGCCTCCCGGGTTCACGCCATTCTCCTGCCTCAGCCTCCCAAGTAGCTGAGACTACAGGCGCCCGCCACCACGCCCGGCTAATTTTTTGTATTTTTAGTAGAGACAGGGTTTCACCGTGTTAGCCAGGATGGTCTCCATCTCCTGACCTTGTGATCCGCCCACCTGGGCCTCTCAAAGTGCTGGGATTACAGGCGTGAGCCACCGCGCCCGGCTGTTTTGTTTTTTTTTGTTTTTGAGATGGAGTCTCACTCTGTCGCCCAGGCTGGAGTGCAGTGGCGTGATCTCGGCTTACTGCAAGCTCCACCTCCCGGGTTCATGCCATTCTTCTGCCTCAGACTCCCAAGTAGCTGGGACCACAGGCACCCGTCACCACACCCGGCTAATTTGTTGTATTTTTTAGTAGAGACGGACAGGGTTTCACTGTGTTAGCCAGGATGGTCTTGATCTCCTGACCTCGTGATCCACCCGTCTCGGCCTCTCACAGTGCTGGGATTACAGGCATGAGCCACTGCACCCGGCTCATATCCTCCTAATTTTTTTTTTTTTTTTTTTTTTGAGACAGAGTCTCACTCTGTCACCCAGGCTAGAGTACCGTGGTGCGATCTCGGCTCACTGCAACCTCCACCTCCCGGGTTCATGCCATTCTCCTTCCTCAGCCTCCCGAGTAGCTGAGTCTACAGGCGCTCACCACAACGCCCAGCTAATTTTTTGTATTTTTAGTAGAGACAGGGTTTCACCGTGTTAGCCAGGAGGGTCTCAATCTCCTGACCTTGTGATCTGCCTGCCTCGACCTCCCAAAGTTCTGGGATTACAGGTGTGAACCACCATGCCCGGCCACCTGCCTAATTTTTAAATTTGTTTTGTAGAGATGGGGTCTCACTGTGTTGTCCAGGCTGGTCTTGAACTCCTGGGCTCATGTGATCTTCCCACCTCGGCCTCCGAAAGTGCTGGGATTATAGACGTGAGCTACTGTGTTTGTCCTCTTTGTACACTTTTAACTAATCACTCATAATGATTTGTTGAGTATGTGCCTTGATCTTTGGTACCAAACAGTTCTGATTTTGAGCCCCACCCCCACCTGCCCTATCACTTCCTTACTAATTGTGTAAGCTTTGGGAATTTACTTCCCCTTTCCGAGCCACAACTTCCTCAGCTGAAAAGGGGACAAAGTAATAGTACCTAATGCATAGTATTATGAGAAAAGAGTTTGCCTGAAAGCATTCGGTACAGTGCCTGGAACATAGGCTGTGCCCAGCGAATGTGGGCTGTTGCTGTTGTGAGTCATCCCTAGGCTGTGAGTGCAGGGACTTTCTTCTTGCTTCCTACTGTATCCCCAGTGTCAGCATTTCTGCTGTACCCCCAGTGCTTGGCACGTACCAAGTGGTAATACGTGTGCTAAATGACTGGCCCTTGGATGGGAGGGTGGATGGATGGAAGGTCTGGTAAATTCTCCCCTCTAGGCAGCCAGGAGAGCTGAGGCCCATGGAGGAAAGAAGATCCCCTCAGTGGCTGGGAATTCGGATCCTGGCCCATGGACAGGCCTTCCCTCACCACTGTCTTCCCCAGCAGGTTTGGGATGTACATTCCGTTCCTGCAGCTGAATTGCGACCTCCGCAAGACAAGCCTCTTCAACCACATGGCCTCCATGGGGCCCCGGGAGGCGGTCAGCGGCCTGGCGAAGAGCCGGGACTACCTCCTGACACTGCGGGAGACATGGAAGCAGCACACGAGACAGCTGTATGGCCCAGACGCCATGCCCACCCATGCCTGCTGCCTGTCGCCCAGCCTCATCCGCAGTGAGGTGGAGTTCCTCAAGATGGACTTCAACTGGCGCATGAAGGAAGTGCTCGTCAGCTCCATGCTGAGTGCCTACTATGTGGCCTTTGTGCCTGTCTGGTTCGTGAAGGTGCGTAGCTCAAACCAGGGAGGGAAAGGGCCTAGCTGGGACCTTTCCCTGCTGCCTGCCTATGTGATTTCTCCTGCTGGCCTAACTCTGCTGTTTTTGATGTGATTTCCCATCTGTTCTCCTCTGGAGGACTGGAGCGACTACTGCCTGGAGTGCAGTGGCACAACCATGGGTCACTGAAGCCTCAACCTCCTGGTCTCAAGTGATCCTCCTGTCTCAGCCTCTTGAGTAGCTGGGACTACAGGCATAAGCCACCACGCCCAGCTAATTTTTAAATTTTTTATAGAGATGGAGTCTCACTATGCTGCCCAAGCTGATCTCAGAATTCCTAGTCTTAAGTGGTCCTCCTGCCTCAGCTTCCCAACGTGTTGGGATTACAGGCATGAGCCACTACATCCGGCCTGTGTCCATTTTATTTTACTTTTCTTATTTTTTACTTTATTTTATTTTTTTGAGACAGAGTCTCCTTCTGTCAGTCAGGTGAGTACAGTGGCACGATCTCGGCTAACTGCAACCTCCGCCTCCCGGGTTCAAGCATTTCTCCTGCATCAGCCTCCCAAGTAGCTGGGATTATAGACATGTGCCACCATGCCCAACTAATTTTTGTATTTTTAGTAGAGATGGGGTTTCACCATTTTGGCCAGTCTGGTCTCAAACTCCTGGTCCCAAGTGATCCACCCACCTTGGCCTCCCAAAGTGTTGGGATTACAGGCATGAGCCACCATACCCCAGCCTGTGTCCATTTTAGATTGCAGATAACTAGATTCACTGAAGGGAAGTGACCTGTCCAATGTCACCCAGCCAATGAGGGAGACATGGCATTGTTATTCATAATACTTGATTACAAAGACTAGTGAGTTTGTATTTCAGCAATTGTTGTGACACAGACATGTCACAATGTCTGGCTTTATCATTTAGTAAGGAAGCCAGTGTTCATCCAGATTTGAGTGACCCCAAAAGCCTGTGCTGTCTTTTATTGCTTATATGGTCTCCTGGGAAGGTACCTCCTTAGCTGCAAACTGCAGTGGGCTTGAGAGAACTTAATGTCTTTTTTTTTTTTTTTTTAGACGGAGTCTCGCTCTGTCGCCCAGGCTGGAGTGCAGTGGTGTGATCTTGGCTCACTGCACCCTCCACTTCCCAGGTTCAAGCAATTCTCCTGCCTCAGCCTCCCAAGTAGCTGGGATTATAGGCGTGTACCACCACGCCCAACTAATTTCTGTATTTTTAGTAGAGACGGGGTTTCACCATGTTGGCCAGGCTGGTCTTGAACTCCTGACCTCAGGTGATCCACCCACCTCAGGCCTCCCAAAGTGCTGGGATTATAGATGTGAGCCACTGCACTGGGCCTAGTAGTTGCTCTATCCTCATTTGACAAATGAGGAAACTAAAGCACAGAGAAGGTAAATGAGTTGCCCAATGTCACATAGTAAATAAGCGAAAGAGCCAAGATTTGAATTCAGATCTCTTGGACCCCAGAGCCTGTTCTCTGGCTCAGAGTGGTGGGCAGTAGGAGCAAATTTCCTTGTAGAAAACCAACTAGTGGGCACAGGGCCTAAGCCTTCTTTGTTGGGTGTTTGATTCTTGGTTTCGGGCTATTCTGAGGTCTCCCCAGGACTGTCCTAACCTCTCAGTCAGGTAAATCAGGGAGGGAAAGGGAATGAGGCCATTATGGGGATCCCAGGCCTCACCCACCTTCTGCTACCCCCAGAACACACATTACTATGACAAGCGCTGGTCCTGTGAACTCTTCCTGCTGGTGTCCATCAGCACCTCTGTGATCCTCATGCAGCACCTGCTGCCTGCCAGCTACTGTGACCTGCTGCACAAGGCTGCCGCCCATCTGGGCTGTTGGCAGAAGGTGGACCCAGCACTGTGCTCCAACGTGCTGCAGCACCCGTGAGTCACCCTACCCTGCTTGGCCCAATCCCAGCCCTTCTGGTCAGCATCTGGAGTCACTTGTCCACCTGCTGATTAACGTATTCAGTTAGCAAATAGTTATTGAGCGTATCTTGTATATTAGGCCAAGCGTCCAGGGTGGGGTATGGTGGGGCCTGACACACATGTTCCCTGTCCTTGGGTAACTTGCAGTATACTGAAGATGGGAGGGGACCGATGGTAATTCTTGGACTTGTTGACTTTCTCTTTGCTGACTGTTTATTCACTCATTGCCTTACTTGCTCATGCTTCACTCTTCTCTTACCTGCTCACTCATCCACGGGGTCATTTTGTCACCTACCCCTTTTTTTTTTTTTTTTTTTTTTTTTTTTTTTTTTTTTTTTTTTTTTTGAGACGGAGTCTCGCTCTGCCGCCCAGGCTGGAGTGCAGTGGCCGGATCTCAGCTCACTGCAAGCTCCGCCTCCCGGGTTCACACCATTCTCCTGCCTCAGCCTCCCGAGTAGCTGGGACTACAGGCGCCCACCACCTCGCCCGGCTAGTTTTTTGTATTTTTTAGTAGAGACGGGGTTTCACCGTGTTAGCCAGGATGGTCTCGATCTCCTGACCTCGTGATCCGCCCGTCTCGGCCTCCCAAAGTGCTGGGATTACAGGCTTGAGCCACTGCGCCCGGCCGTCACCTACTCTTTCAGCAGACGTTTACTTCCACCCAATCCATACCAGGCCTGTGGATGGCCAGGCAAAATAGCTTGGACTTTGACTTAGGCCTAGCAGGGGATAGAGGATTTTTAGCAGTGGAGGAACCCATCCCAAGGTGTGCTTTAGAATCATCAGCCTGGTGCCAGGATGTGGTGCTGTGCTAGTTGATGCTGAACCCTGGCCAGGGAAGGATGAGGTAGGCAAAAGAGACCTAGCTGCAAGAAGGCACTGCACCCAGAGCAGAGGCAGAAATCACACTGCTCAGGGACCCTTTTTCAAAGTACTTTTCACCCCAGGTCATACTAATTTTCCTGCCTGTATTCCCCCATTAGACTGGAAGCTCCTCAAGGCCAGGATCACCTCTGAAGCACATCTGAGTCTTGGGCCCAGGACAAGGCTTGGCAGAGAGGAGGCCCCTAGGACAGGTTTGCAGAGGTAGGCCCACCAAGGAGCAGAGATGGAAGCAAGGCCACAGAAGCTAAGCCTCCTGGTGTTGGCCATGCATGTCAGTCAGGGTCCCTTTCAGGCTCTGACCTGGAGGTCCAGAAAAGTGACTGGGCATTGCTGATTGGGCCAAAAGGAGGCTTGGCTCAGCCTTGGGCTCTGAGGGGCGGGAGGAATAGGAAGATAGAACATAGCTGAACATGAGGATATACCTGTCCGTGGCTCACCATGGTCCTTCGCATGGCTTCCCAGCTGGGTCCTGCCAGACGTTTCTGCCTCATCTTTTACCATGCCCCAACCCATCCTCTGCTCTTCAGTAAAGCAAAGCAAATCTCCTCAGGTCCTCATATGCTTTATGCACTTGTGCATCCAGGCTTTTGCAAGTGATGTGTCTTTTGCTTGGGATGGTCTTTCCATTCTTTCTATCCTTGTTAACTCCTGTTCATCTTTTAGCACTTGCTTTCTCCAGGAACACTTTCCTGACCATCCAGATGGGTTCAGTGCCCCTCTCCTATAAGGGGCCCCTCCTTTCAGTGGCCCATAATACCATGATCATTGCATTTAATGTTTTCTACTGTGTTTGCTTAGTTACTTGCCTGTCATTCCAGGACTGAAAGTTCATGAAGCTCAGGGCCCTTGCCTGTCTAGCACTCATTTGCCTCCTCAGGCCTTTTTTTTTTTGAGATGGAGTCACGCTCTGTTGCCCAGGCTGGAGTGCAGTGGCACAATCTTGGCTCATTGCAATCTCCACCTTCTGGATTCAAGCGATTCTCCTGCCTCGGCCTCCCGAGTAGCTGGGACTACAGGTATGCACCTCCACACCTGGCTAATTTTTACATTTTTAGTAGAGACGGGGTTTCGCCATGTTAGCCAGGCTGGTCTCAAACTCCTGACCTCAGGTGATCCACTCATCCTGGCCTCCCAGAGTTCCCAAAGTGCTGGGGTTACAGGCGTGAGCCACTGCGTTTGGCCTAGGCCTTTCTTTTTAAGGTAAAATTTCCATACAGTGAAATGTGCAATCCTTTTTTTTGAGACAAGGTCTTACTCTGTCTCCCAAGCTGGAGTGCAGTGGTGCAATCACAGCTTATTGCAGCCACAACCTCCTGGGCTCAGGTGATCCTCCCACTTCAGCTCCCAAGTTGCTGGGATTACAGGCGCATGCCACCACGTCCAGCTAATTTTTGTATGTTTTTGTTTGATGTTTTGCCATGTTGCCCAGGCTGGTCTAGAGCTCCTGGGCTCGAGTGATCCACCCACCTCGACCTCCCAGAATGCTGGGATCACAGGCATGAGCCACTGCACATGGCCTACAAATCTTAAAAAGTGTGCAATTCTTTGAGTTTTGATAAAGGTATATACGCTTATGTAACCCACCCCTCATCAAGATACAGAACATTTCCAGCCCTTCAGAAAATATCCTCATGGCCCTTCCTAGTGATCTTTCCCCCAAGACAACTACCTTTCTATTTTCTTTCACCAGAGGTTAGTTTTGCCTATCGTAGAACTTAACATAAATGAAATCATTGTGTCCAACTTCTTTTTTTTGGTGACGGAGTGTCACTCTGTCGCCCAGGTTGGAGTGCAGTGGCACGATCTTGGCTCACTGCAATTTCCGCCTCCCAGGTTCAAGCAATTCTCCTGCCTCAGCCTCCCAAGTAGCTGGGATTACAGGCATGTGCCACCATGCCCAACTGATTTTTTGTGGTTTTTTTTTTTTTTTTTTTTTTGAGACGGAGTCTCGCTCTGTCACCGAGGTTGGAGTGCAGTGGCCGGATCTCAGCTCACTGCAAGCTCCGCCTCCCGGGTTCATGCCATTCTCCTGCCTCAGCCTCCTGAGTAGCTGGGACTACAGACGCCCGCCACCTCGCCCAGCTAGTTTTTTGTATTTTTTAGTAGAGACAGGGCTTCACTGTGTTAGCCAGGGTGGTCTCGATCTCCTGACCTCGTGATCCGCCCATCTCGGCCTCTCAAAGTGCTGGGATTACCGGCTTAAGCCACTACGCCCGGCCCGATTTTTGTGTGTTTTAAGTAGAGACGGCATTTCACCATGCTGTCCAGGTTGGTCACAAACTCCTGACCTTGTGATCCGCCTGCCTTGGCCTCCCAAAGTGAAGCTGGGATTATAGGCGTGAGCCACTGCACCTGGCCCCAACTTCTTTTATTCAGCATATTCTGTGAGGTTCATTCATGTTGTGAGTCACACAATAACTTTTCTTTTTTGTTTTTTGAGACAGTTTCGCTCTTGTTGCCCAGGCTGGAGTGCAGTGGCACGATCTTGGCTCACTGCAACCTTCACCTTCTGGGTTCAGGCGATTCTCCTGCCTCAGCTTCCCGAATAGCTGGGATTACAGGCCTGTGTCACCATGCCCCGCTAATTTTTTTTGTATTTTTAGTAGAGATGGGGTTTCACCATGTTGGCCAGGCTGGTCTCGAACTCCTGCCCTCAGGTGATCTGCCCACTCTTGGCCTCCCAAAGTGCTGGGATTACAGGCATAATCTCACTGTGCCTGGCCAACTATTTTTTTAAATGAGTGAATCAACAAGGCAAGAGCATTGGGTTGACAAGGGGGCTGCTTACAGGCTATGACTTCAGTCCTCTGGTCCAGGCCCTTGGGATTCCTGGGAGCTCTCACAGGACATTATAAGAAAGCTCACTGGTCCCACCATCTCATTCATATGCTCACTAGGGCCTCTCTGTGCCAGGCCTTACGGCATGCTCTGAGGACACGGGTGGATTAGATCGTCCTGCTCAAGGGCTCTCAGCCTAGTGAGGTATACAGATAGGGAAATAAATGACCAGTATTGGGAAATGTGGACTAGTAGCAGGAGATGCTGGAACAGTTAAAGGATGCCAGATGGGCCAGGCACAGTGGCTTATGCCTGTAATCCTAGCACTTTGGGAGGCTGAGGCGGGCGGATCACCTGAGGTCAGCAGTTTGAGACCAGCCTGGGCAACATGACGAAACCCCGTCTCTACAAAAAATACAGAAAAATTAGCCCGGTGTGGTGACAGGTGCCTATAGTTCTAAGGCAGGAGAATCGCTTGAACCTGGGACGTGGAGGTTGCAGTGAGCTGAGCGCCACTGCACTCCAGCCTGGGCGGCAGAGTGAGACTCTGTCTTAAAAAAAACTCATAGGTGGGAATTGAACAGTGAGAACACTTGGACACAGGATGGGGAACGTCACACACCAGGACCTGTCGTGGGGTCGGGGGAAGGCGGAGGGATAACATTAAGAGAAATACCTAATGTAAATGACGAGTTAATGGGTGCAGCTCACCAACACGGCACATGTATACATATGTAACAAACCTGCATGTTGTGCACATGTAACCTAGAACTTAAAGTATAATTAAAAAAAAAAAAAAAGGATGCCAAACTCTGGGGAGTTTGAGAAAGGCTTTGTGGAGGAACCTGGGTTTTGAAAGATGATGAAGAGCTTACCAGAAGGATTAGGCTTTGGGAAGGGCAGTCCAATTGGAGGGAGCAGCTTAGGGAGAGACATGAAGCAGTACAGAGTGCTGGAGGAACGAGAAACAGCATGAGCTGTGTGATGAGGGTTGTGGGAAGCCACACAAGACCTCAGAGGCCATGCCAAATCCTTGGGGCCTTGACTCCACGGGCACTAGGAAGCCTTCAAAAGGTTTTAAGCAGGGCCAGGAGCTGCGGCTGGTGCCTGCAATCCCAGCACTTTGAGAGACAGAGGCAGACAGATCACCTGAGGTCAGGAGTTCGAGACCAGCCTGGCCAATGTGGCGAAACCTCGTCTCTACTAAAAATACAAAAATTAGCCAGGCGTGGTGGCAGGTGCCTGTAATCCCAGCCACTCTTGAGGCTGAGGCAGGAGAATTGCTTGAACCTGGGAGGCGGAGGTTGCAGTAAGCCAAGATTGTGCCACTGCACTCCAGCCTGGATGACGAGATCGAAACTCCTTCTCAAAAATAAAAAAAAGGGGCCGGGCGCGCTGGCTCAAGCCTGTAATCCCAGCACTTTGGGAGGCCGAGATGGGCGGATCACGAGGTCAGGAGATCGAGACCATCCTGGCTAACACAGTGAAACCCCGTCTCTACTAAAAAATACAAAAAAAAAACTAGCCGGGCGAGGTGGCAGGCGCCTGTAGTCCCAGCTACTCGGGAGGCTAAGGCAGGAGAATGGCGTGAACCCGGGAGGCGGAGCTTGCTGTGAGCCGAGATCCGGCCACTGCACTCCAGCCTGGGTGACAGAGCGAGACTCCGTCTCAAAAAAAAGAATTAAAAAAAAAAAAAATAAAATAAAATAAAAGCCCACAAAGGGTTTTAAGCAGAGGGTGCTTAGGCTCAGCTTAGTTTTTTTTTTTTTTTTTTGAGACGGAGTCTTGCTCTGTCGCCCAGGCTGGAGTGCAGTGGCCGGATCTCAGCTCACTGCAAGCTCTGCCTCCTGGGTTCACGCCATTCTCCTGCCTCAGCCTCCCGAGTAGCTGGGATTACAGGCGCCCACCACCTTGCCCGGCTAGTTTTTTGTATTTTTTTTTTAGTAGAGATGGGGTTTCACCGTGTTAGCCAGGATGGTCTCCCTGACCTCGTGATCCGCCCGTCTCGGCCTCCCAAAGTGCTGGGATTACAGGCTTGAGCCACTGTGCCCGGCCTCAGCTTATTATTTTACAAAGACCACTCAGACAACTGTGTGGTGGACCATTTGGAGGCAAGAGGTGAGACCAGATGAAGCAAAGGAACCAAGAGAGGAAAAAGGATTTTCTCAACAATCTCTGAGTAATTAGTGTCAGCCCTAGACCTTGTAACTCACAGTACAGTGAATTCCGCATGATTCTTACCCCATTTTACAGGGGAGGCAACTGAAACCCAGAAAAGGAAAGTCAGTGTGTCTAAGTGATAGAAATGGGAGTAGAGGTGATTCCCTCCTGCCCATTCTTCTCGTACCCCTTTTATGGGTGAGCTGGGGATAAGGGGCACTGTTGGGCTGTGCCTCCAGGTGGACTGAAGAATGCATGTGGCCGCAGGGCGTGCTGGTGAAGCACAGCAAGAACGTCTACAAAGCCGTAGGCCACTACAACGTGGCTATCCCCTCTGATGTCTCCCACTTCCGCTTCCACGTGAGTCTCCTCCCCGGGGAAGGAGGGTTGGGGCCTGAGGGAGAGGGTGGGAGGATCTGCAGGGCAGGAATGTGATGTCATTGCAAGAGAAAGCTATTTTCAGTATTTCCCCAATCCAAAGGAAGACAGTACACACATGTAGCACAAGGATAGCCGTACAAATTGTCACTTAATAACTGCAGCTCGGCTGGGCATGGTGACTTACGCCTGTAATCCCAGCACTTTAGGAGACCAAGGTGGATGGATCACCTGAGGTCAGGAGTTCAAGACCAGACCAGCCTGGTCAACATGATGAAACCTTGTCTCCACTAAAAATACAAAAATTAGCCAGGCATGGTGGCGGGCGCCCGTAATCCCAGCTACTCAGGAGGCTAAGGAGGGAGAATCACTTGAACTCGAGAGACAGAGGTTGTAGTGAGCCGAGATCACGCCACTGCACTCCAGCCCAGGCAACAGAGCAAGACTCATTCTCAGAAAAATAAAATAAAATAAGTAAATAACTGCAGCTCATTTGGTTGTAGATCTTTCAGGACATTGGACAGAGGGAGAGAAGATGATAGTAAAAGAAGGGGCTCTTGGCAGTGAAAGACAATACTGTCTTTATTTGTTACTGTGTGCCAGGCATGTCCTTAAGCACTCTCCATGCACCTTCCTAGTCAGCCTTCCCCTGAACCTTGTATGTGAAAGATATGCTAGGGTTATCTCTGTTTTTAGATACTGAAATCAGCGTAGAGAGTTTAACTTGTTAAAGGCTGCCTTGTTGCGAAACTTGAGATGTAATGGTAATGACTCATGACTTAGCTATGGAAAGGACTGCCCAAAATTATCTAAAATAGTGATCTCTTTTTTTTTTTTAATTTCACTATGAAATCCGCCCCCCCCCCTTTTTTTTAAACACAATCAGAGGCCAAAATCCAATATATGGGACCTCCTGGCGCTGCTCTGTTTGGAGGAGTTAGAACCCCCTTCACTTCCTGCTCACCCCTCCTGTAACTCCTAAAGGATCCCCTTGAAACCTGGGGCTCAAAGGACACAGCGTGAGAAATCACTGACCTAGGCTGATGTGTTCATTTCACAGTTGAGAAATCCAAGCCCCAGGGAGGAAAAGGACTTGCCCAAAGTATTGCAGCCTGTTAAGTGCAGAGCTGAGCCTGACATCCTGGTCTCTTGGCCTCCCATTTCCTGCCACTTCTCCTGTCCTGTAATCAGCTCTTGAGATTTAGGTACCTTGGCCCCTGTGGAATCAAAATCCCTAGACACTGTGCACTTTTTTGAACTGATAAGAAATTTTTTTTTAGTCCCTGCGTTCTACCTTGCTGTTGAGAGTGAGCTGTTGCCATGTCCCTTGGCAGCTTCCAGCCTAGCTAGGGATGCTACCTATGAAGTAGTAGGTAATTCAGGCTGTAGAGTCTGTAATAACTTTCCTTGCCTGTGTCATAGGATTCTAATTTGTTCAGGCCCAACAATAGCCAGGAGATGACATTAAAAGCTGTTGATGTTATTGAGGGTCAGTGGATGAGGGAGAAAAAATTTTCAAAAATTAAAATTTAAAAAAAATTTAAAAAATTTAAAAAATCTATCGATAGATAGATAGATAGATAGATAGATAGATAGATAGATAGATAAATTGATTGATTTTATTTTTTATTTTTTGAGACGGAGTCTTGCTCTGTCGCCCAGGCTGGAGTGCAGTGGCTCTATCTCAGCTCACTGCAAGCTCCGCCTCCTGGGTTTACGCCATTCTCCTGCCTCAGCCTCCTGAGTAGCTGGTACTACAAGCACCCGCCACCACGCCCGGCTAATTTTTTGTATTTTTAATAGAGACGGGGTTTCACCGTGTTAGGATGATCTTGATCTCCTGACCTCGTGATCCGCCTGCCTCGGCCTCCCAAAGTGCTGTGAGCCACTGCGTCTGGTCAAAAAAAAAATTTTTTTAAAGGTGTTGACTTTAGACCACAAAAAGAGTTTGAGAGAGCAAGCAGAACCTGTCAAGAAAGACTTCCTAGGGGAGGTAGAAGTTGAACAGGATCTTAGATGACTTACGTGGGAAGCAGCAGTCCTATCAAGGAATACCACAAGCAGAGGCAGATGAGGTGGCAAAGTCCACATCCAACCCCAGAAAGTCTTCCACCCCACCCATGTCTGCATAGGGCCCCAAGAGCCTGTCCCCTTCACTGGCCCACCCAGAACCCCTATCCAGGAGGAAGGTTTCTGGAGCACACCTTTTAGCCATGCCCACCCCCTTCCGGTTGCAGTTCTTTTTCAGCAAACCCCTGCGGATCCTTAACATCCTCCTGCTGCTGGAGGGTGCTGTCATTGTCTACCAGCTGTACTCCCTAATGTCCTCTGAAAAGTGGCACCAGACCATCTCGCTGGCCCTCATCCTCTTCAGCAACTACTATGCCTTCTTCAAGCTGCTCCGGGACCGCTTGGTATTGGGCAAGGCCTACTCATACTCCGCTAGCCCCCAGAGAGACCTGGACCACCGTTTCTCCTGAGCTCTGGGGTGACCTCAAGGACAGCGTCCAGGCTTCAGCCAGGGGCTCCCTGGCAAGGGGCTGTTGGGTAGGAGCGGGAGGGGGGAAAAAAAAAGACAAAAAAAATCCACCAGAGCTTTGTATTTTTGTTACGTACTGTTTCTTTGATAATTGATGTGATAAGGAAAAAAGTCCTATTTTTATACTCCCAACAAGCCTGTGTCCTGTGGTTCTTTCCCTTCGGGTGTGTGAGACGTATTGCAGAGGTGTGAGATTCTGGTTTAGAAAGTCCCCACATGTGGCTTCTGAAGCCTCTGTGGGTACTGCCTTCTTCAGGAGAGAGGAGATGAGGAGGCACTGGAGGCCATGGTAGCAGTGATAGCTACTGCGAACTGAATGCTCACTGTGTACCAGATGCTGCTCTGTGTGATTTCAGGCCTTGCCTTAATTTAACTTTTATGACAACCCTGGGAATAAAGTACTGTCACTCCAGTGGATGAAGAACTGGAGCTCAGGGAGTTATAGTGACTTGCCTATAGTCACACAGCTAGGAAGTGGTAAAGCTGGACATAAAACCTCTGAAAGGCCTGGCACAGTGGCTCAAGCCTGTAATCCCAGCACTTCGGGAGGCTGAGGTGGGTGGATCACTGGAAATCAGGAGTCTGAGACTAGCCTGGCCAAGACGGTAAAACCACGTCTCTACTAAAAATACAAAAATTAGCCAGGCGCAGCCGGGTGCAGTGGCTCACGCCTGTAATCCTAGCACTTTGGGAGGCCAAGGCAGGCGGATCATGAGATCAGGAGATCAAGACCACGGTGAAACCCCATCTCTACTAAAAAATACAAAAAGATTAGCCGGGCGCGGTGGTGGGCGCCTATAGTCCCAGCTACTCAGGAGGCTGAGGCAGGAGAATGGTGTGAACTCGGGAGGCAGAGCTTGCAGTGAGTCAGGATCATGCCACTGCACTCCAGCCTGGGCGACAGAGTGAGACTCAGTCTCAAAAAAAAAAAAAAGCCAGGCATAGTGGCGCATGTCTGTAGTCCCAGCTACTTGGAAGGCTGAGGCACGAGAATCTCTGGAACCTGGAGGCAGAGGTTGCAGTGAACTGAGATCTCACCATTGCACTCCAGCGTGGGTGACAGAGCAAGACTCCGTCTTAAAAAAGAATAAAAATAAGGCCGGGCACCATGGCTCACACCTGTAATCCGAGCACTTTGGGAGTCCGAGGCAGGTGGATCACCTGAGGTCACCATTTTGAGACCAGCCTGACCAACATGGAGAAACCCTGTCTCTACTAAAAATACAAAATTAGCCCGGCATGGTGGGTGGTGCATGCCTATAATCCCAGCTACTCAGGAGGCTGAGGCAGAAGAATTGCTTAAACTCTGGAGGCAGAGGTTGCAGTGAGCCAAGATCGTGCCACTGCAATCATGCAGTGCCAAGATAGAGCCAAGATCCAGCCTGGGCAACAAGAGCGAAACTCCATCTCAAAAATAAAAAACCTCTGAAAGATGACACTACTATCCTGGCAGAAGGTGACGTCTTGATTCTCTCAGCGTGTAGTCACTGAGACCCTCCTTACTGGGTATTATGCTAGATGGTGAGGATGCCAAGACACGAACAAGCAAGTAATACTACACTGGGATGAGCCCAACAGTTACAAGGTACAGCAGAGCAGAGGGGAGAGAATGTTTAATTTTCTCTGGGCTTCTTGGAGGAGGGGATAGTCTGAATTGTATTAGCCACTTCCTAGGTGGACAAGAGAGGAAAAGGGTGTTTCAGTTAGAGAAGCAGGCAAATGTAATAGTGCACATGCAGTAGCACACAGATTGGAGCATCCTGGTGTGTTTCGGGGAAGGTAAACAAAATGCAGATCTTAGAGCAGGAAGAGTTTAAAAAAAAAAAAAAAAAAAGTGGAGTGGGAAAGGTCAACAGAGGCTGGATCAGGGAGGACCAGTAGTCCTAGGCTAGCAAAGGTGTATGAGCAGGGTCACATGCTAGAGTAGAAACAGCTGCTTGTAAGGTCACTGCCTCCTATGGGCATAGGATAGAGGGTTTAGGCTGAAAGGAGAGGACACATGGACACTCAGCCATTCTCATCTATTCAGCCCATGTTCCCTGAGCCCTTCTTGGCCATAAGGTATGCAGACAAGCTCACAGTGGTATATGAGAGACACACACCTCAACAAATATTTTTGGTGCCTCTATTGAGGTGGACACTGTGCTGAACACTGGAATGGTTACAAAGATAAGGAAGATACTGTCCCTTCCAAAGACAACAAGGAGAAATGGACACACATTATGAGCAAATTTGGGTGTGAAATGCTAAGGAAAACTAGTGTCCATTTCTTCCTGTAGTAGCAGAGAGGACAGGTACCCTATCTGGAAAGACAGGCTTCCCCAAAGAGCTGATAGCTGAGTTGGGTCTTGAAAGTGAGTAGTTCTCCGAGTCAGACGCGGTGGCTCACACCTGTAATCCCAGCACTTTGGGAGGCTGAGGTGGGTGGATCACCTGAGGTCAGGAGTTCAACACCAGTCTGGTCAACATGGCAAAACCCCGTCTCTACTAAAAACACAAAAATTAGGCTGGGCGTAGTGGCTCACGCTTGTAATCCCAGCACTTTGGGAGGCTGAGGCGGGTGGATCACGAGGTCAGGAGTTCGAGACCAGCTTGGCCAACACAGTGAAACCCCGTCTCTACTAAAAATACAAAAATCAGCTGGGTATGGTGGCAGGCACCTGTAATCCCAGCTACTCGGGAGACTGAGGCAGGAGAATCGCTTGAACCCAGGAGGCAGAGGTTGTAGTGAGCTGAGATTGTGCCACTTTACTCCAGCCTGGGCGACAGAGCTAGACTCTGTCTCAAAAAGAAACAACAACAATAACAATAAATTAGCCGGGTGTGGTGGTGCATGCCTGTAATTCCAGCTAGTCAGGAGGTTAAGGCAGGAGAGTCGCTTGAACCCGGGAGGCGAAGGTTGCAGTGAGCCAAGATCATGCCATTGTACTCCAGCCTGGACAACAAGAGCAAAACTCTTGTCTCAAAAAAAAAAAGAAAAAAAGTGAGTAGTTCTCACGGCTAAGTGGGGAAGGGAGGGCACTGCATTCTAAGCAGAGGGAACAGCATATGCAAAGGCACATCAGAAGATAGGAGCGTATTTGAAGAAAAGTGGTTCTCCAAATATGGTTGGAGCCTGCGTTGCATGGTGGGGAGTAGCCCAAGTAGCAGGTAAGGACCAGTCTGTGTGCCAGATTAAAATGGGCATTACCTAAGGGCAGGCAGTAGGAAGTTGCTAAGCAGAAGAGTTACACTGTAAGGTTTCTGCTTTTTTTTCTTTTTTTTTTTTTTTTTGAGACGGAGTCTCGCTCTGTCGCCCAGGCTGGAGTGCAGTGGCCGGATCTCAGCTCACTGCAAGCTCTGCCTCCCAGGTTTACAACATTCTCCTGCCTCAGCCTCCTGAGTAGCTGGGACTACAGGCACCCGCCACCTCACCCGGCTAGTTTTTTGTATTTTTTTAGTAGAGACGGGGTTTCACCATGTTAGCCAGGCTGGTCTCGGTCTCCCGACCTTGTGATCCGCCCGTCTCAGCCTCCCAAAGTGCTGGGATTACAGGCTTGAGCCACCGCGCCCGGCCTTTTTTTTTTTTTTTTTTTTTTTTAATGAGACAGCGTTTCTCCATGTTGCCCAGGCTGGTCTTCAACTCCTGGGCTCAAGCAATTCTCCCACCTCAGCCTTCCCAGTAGCTGGGATTACAGGTCTCTGCTTTTCAGGAGATAGTGGGTGGGAGCCGGAGAGTCTGGAGGCAGGAGGCCAGAGAGGAGGCAGGCAATATAGAACAGGGCAAAGTGATGAGGTCTCACTGTAAGCAGGGGCAGTAGGAAGGGAAATATAGTGTGCCCCTTCCTGAACTTCATCCTAGAGTTTTCCTTTTGATTTCTTTCCCGCAAGAAAATGGGCCAGGCACACAACTAAAGTTGGCAATTTGTTGTGACAGGCCCTCATTCTGCGTCCAGAAGATAGATCCCTCTATGTCTTGAAGATATAGCCTGGCTCTGTGTGTCGAGGTGGGGGACAGGAGGGCTGGCATGTCATAGAAAAAGAAAGGCCTGATATGTACTAGCCATATGTCCCATGATTCAAAAGGCATATGAACAATAAGAGCCTCAATTTCCTCATCTCTAAAAGGGGAGATCATATCCCTTGCTCTGTGTAACTCAATTTTCTGTTCATTCCTTTGTTTATTCATTCAACAGTTATTTATGGAGCACACACAATGTGCCAGATTCTGTGCTGGGTGCTGGAGATACGGTGGTAAACAATACAGAACCCACCCCTGCCCTCAAGGAGCTTGCTGTGAGGATAAATGAAATAATGATTATGAAATCACTCTGTCAACTATACTGCATAAGTCTCATTGTTTTTGTTTTCTTTTCTTCTTTTTTTTTTTTAAGAGACAAGGGTCTTGCTATGTTGCCCAGGCTGGTCTCGAACTCCTGGGCTGAAGCAATCTGCCCGCCTCAGCCTCCTAAAATGCTGGGATTGCAGGAATGAGCCACCACGTCCAGCCTATTTCTTTCTTTCTTTCTCTCTCTCTCTCTGTTTTTGTTTTTGTTTTGTTTTGTTTTTTCAGAGACAGAGTCTCACTCTATCACCCAACCTGGAGTATAGTGGCACAGTCATGGCAGTGCAGCCTTGACCTCCTGGGCTCAAGTGATCCTCTCGCCTCAGTCTTCCGAGTACAAGTGCGCATTACCATCCCCCTCTAATTTTTTTCTTTTAATTTATTTTTTGTGGAGATGGGGTCTCACTGTGTTGCCCAGTCTGGTCTTGAGCTCCTAGCCTCAAGTGATCCTTTGACCTCAGCCTCCCAAAATGTTAGGATTACAGACAAGCATGAACCGCCACACCTAGCCCTATTTTTCTATTTCTCATCTCCCAATAAGATTGCAACCTCAACTAGGGCTACCTGTGTAGGCCTAATCAGAAAACCTGAGTTTAGTCTTACCTCTTCATTTCCTTTTCTCCATAGCCTCATTGAGCAAGGCACTTCCCCTCTCTAGATGATTCGTTATTCATATTCAGCCCAGGGTCTATGACTGTTGTTTTTGTTTTTAGAGATGGAGTTTTGCTCTTGTTGCCCAGATCTGTAATGCAGTGGCGCAATCTCGGTTCACTGCAACCTCTGCCTCCCGGGTTAAAGCAATTCTCCTGCCTCAGCCTCCCGAGTAGCTGGGATTACAGGCACGCACCACCATGCCCGGCTAAGTTTTGTATTTTTAATAGAGACCATGTTGGGCAGGCTGGTCTCGAACTCCTGACCTCAGGTGATCCGCCCGCTTCAGCCTCCTAAAGTGCTGGGATTACAGGTGTGAGCCACAGCGCTCAGCCGTTTGGTTTTAACTATGAAAAGAAGGGATAAACTGGCCGGGCACGGTGGCTCAAGCCTGTAATCCCAGCACTTTGTGGGGTGGGGGGGTGGGGGGTGGGGGGTGGGGGGTTGGGGGGACGGGATCACCTGAGGTCGGGAGTTCGAGACCAGCCTGGCCAACATGGTGAAACCCCCATCTCTAGTAAAAATACAAAAATTAGCCAGGCGTGGTGGCAGGCACCTGTAATCCCAGCTACTCGGGGGCCGAGGCAGGAGAATCGCTTGAACCCGGGAGGCAGAGTTTGCAGTGAGCCGAGATCGCGCCATCGCACTCCAGCCTGGGGGACAAGAGCGAGACTTCGTGTCAAAAAAAAAAGGGGGGGGGATAAGCTTCCGGGAGGAAAAAGTTCAGGGGAAAGAAATTTCACGATTAAAAAAAAAAGAAATAGGCCGGGCGCGGTGGCTCAAGCCTGTAATCCCAGCACTCTGGGAGGCCGAGGCGGGCGGATCACGAGGTCAGGAGATCGAGACCATCCTGGCTAACACGGTGAAACCCCGTCTCTACTAAAAAAAATACAAAAAACTAGCCGGGCGAGGTGGCGGGCGCCTGTAGTCCCAGCTATTCGGGAGGCTGAGGCAGGAGAATGGCGTAAACCCGGGGGGCGGAGCTTGCAGTGAGCTGAGATCCGGCCACTGCACTCCAGCCCGGGCGACAGAGCGAGACTCCGTCTCAAAAAAAAAAAAAAAAAAAAAAAAAAAAAAGAAATAGTAGCAGAAACAACTGGGAACTCCTAGACACACTTAACTTTCGTAGGTATCCCTCCCAGTCTCCTCCCAGCCACTCCTTTCGTATTTCATTTCCACTCCCCACCTTTAGTGGCTGCGGTCTCTTTAAGTGCGCACTTTCGGTGTAATGATAGGCGGTTGGGCCAATAACGCGTTTCGTCCTGGAGTAAGTGGTTTGTCCCTTTCGAGCTGCCGTCCTTCAGGTCTGCCATATTGTCTACTGAAAGCTGCCGCTGAAGCTGCCGTCGCTGCCGCCGCCGCCGCCAAGTGAGCGAGCGGAGCCGCGATGGGTGAGTGAGGAAACCAGGCAGTAGGGTTCTTGGGCTCAGGGAGTGTCGGGGCCTGGGATTTGGCGAGAGCCTGTCTCCGGTCTGCGGAAGATGTCTGCATCCCCTCTAGCTAGGTCTGAGTGGAAAAGTCAGGCCGGGAGTGCTCCTCTTGCCAGTTTTGGGCCGAGCTAGGGCCCGCGCTAGGAGCAGTCTTTTGATGCTGGTTCCGGGGACACCTTGGCACGCCTGGAGCCCCCCACATGGTGGCCTCGGACAGGAGCCCACGTGTTCCTGGGAGATAGAAAGGGGCCTACTCTCTGCCCTGCGCCCAGACTGGGGCTGGGGGACGGGCTCCCGGCGGCAGGCCTGGGCGGCGCTAAGGTAGCTTTCTCCTGGCTTGTGTTTGGCCGACGCGCGTCTTGACTGGATTCAGTGGCTCCCCTGAACTCAGGGAAGTCCTACCTACGTAGCGGGGTGGAGTCCTCTGGTGAGGGGACGCCAGGCGATCCAGCACCAGGCCGGTAAGCATGGGCAGCCAGGCCGAGGGCAGCTTGCACCGCTGAAGGCCGGGAGAACGGAATCAAGGAGGAAATAGTGTGGTTCGGTTGGGCTCATAGTGGCATCCCTTGTGATGGTAGAACACCAAAGGCCAAGTCCTCTTGGCCATCTTTAGGTTGGGGACTTTAGGTTCTGGGCTGGCCCTGGTAAGGAGAAAAGGAGCGACCTGTTGATCTTTCTGAGGGCACTTCGGCTGGCAAGGCCTCTGTTCAGAGAGAATACCATGGCGAAGTCTTTGGATTTAGAGACAACCAACAGTGGTAATTCCTCTACAGCAGTAAAAACTGAAATTTGCTAAGCTCTTTTTACGTACGGGCATTGTTCTGATTGCTTTACATGTCTTGTTTTGCTTAATTTGTACAACCTAAGGAAATAGATGCTACCATTGTTGCTATTTTACAGATGTGGAAGCTGAGCTTTAGAGAGGTAAAGTAACTTAGCCAAGGTCATATACAGTGGCTAAGCAAGGGTGAACACTCCCAAACCTAGTTTGTAACTGCTGTTTGTTGTTGTTGATAGAGTCTTGCTCTGTCGCCCAGGCTGGAGTGCAGTGGCGCGATCTCGGCTCACTGCAACCTCCTGCCTCCCGGGTTCAAGCGATTCTCCTGCCTCAACCTCCCGAGTAGCTGGGATTACAGGCACCCACCACCACGCCCGGCTAATTTTTGTGGGTTTTTTTGGTAGAGACAGAGTTTCGCCGTGTTGGCCAGGCTGGTCTCGAACCTCTGACCTCAAGTGATCGGTCCGCCTCGGCCTCCCAAAGTGCTGGGATTACAGGTGTGAGCCACTGCGCCCGCGCCCGGCCTTTTTTTTTTTTTTTTTAAATGACCTGGCCCTCTAGTGGTTGGACTGGGAGAAAGGGGGAAAAAACTTTTAACCCTAGGCAAAGTTGTAAATGTCTTTGGGGTTTTTGTTTTGTTTTGTTTTTGTTTGTTTTTTGTTTTTGCATGTGGGCCCACTTTGAAATCTTTTTATTTATTTATTGTTATTTTTTGGAGATGGAGTCTCGCTCTGTCACCCAGGCATTGGCTTGATCTCGGCTCTCTGCAACCTCCACCTTCCCGGGTTCATGCCATTCTCCTGCCTCAGCCTCCCGAGAACCTGGACTATAGGTGCCTGCCACCACGCCTGGCTAATTTTTTTGTATTTTTAGTAGAGACGAGGTTTCACCGTGTTAGCCAGGATGGTCTTGATCTCCTGACCTCGTGATCCCCCCGCCTCGGCCTTCCAAAGCGCTGAGATTACAAGCGTGAGCCACACGCCCGGCCACTTTGAAATATTTTTTTTTTTTTTTCTGAGAAGGAATTTCACTCTTGTCTCCCATGCTGGACTGCAGTGGCCCAATCTCGGCTCACTGCAACCTCTGCCTCCCGAGTAGCTGAGATTACAAGTGCCCGCCAGCACGCCCAGTTAATTTTTGTGTTTTTAGTAGAGACAGGGTTTTACCATGTTGGCCAAGCTGGTCTCGAACTCTTGACCTCAGGTGATCCGCCCGTGTCGGCCTCCCAAAATGCTGGGATTACAGGCATGAACTACCGCGCCTGGCCTGGAATTGAATTTTTTAAGATCCGTGATTCTAAGGAAGTGGAAATTATTCACTTGAGCTTCAAGGCAATGACTTTAGAATCAGATCTGGTATTGGAAGAATCACTTAAAGGTATTTAAGAATCACTTAAATGTCAGACACAACAACATACATGGAAAGCATCTAGCACAGTCCACAATAATGTTGTTTTTCTTCTTTTTGTGAGCCTTCCTTTTCTCGCCTCTAGAAAGAAGGGGTGGGGCTGTGTTATCAACGTATTTGGGGACTAAATAAGATAACAGCATTTGGGCTGGGCGAGGTGGCTCACGCCTATAATCCCACAGGCCGAGGCGGGTGGATCACCTGAAGTCAGGAGTAGGAGACTAACCTGACCAATATGGTGAAACCCTGTCTCTACTAAAAATACAAAAATTAGCCAGGCATGGTGTCGTGCTCCTATAGTCCTAGTTATTTGGGAGGCTGAGACGGGAGAATTCCTTGAACCCGGGAGGCGTAGGTTGCAGTGAGTCCGGTGTAGGTTGCTGGACTCCCTCTCAAAAACAAATAAACAAACAACAGATAACAGTGTTTGGAGCCTAGTAAGGGCTCTATGAATATCAGAACAGATTCCTTTTTTTTTTGAGGCGGAGTCTCGCTCTATTGCCCGGGCTGGAGTGCAGTGGCCGGACCTCAGCTCACTGCAAGCTCCTCCTCCCAGGTTTACGCCATTCTCCTGCCTCAGCCTCCTGAGTAGCTGGGACTACAGGCGCCCGCCACCATGCCTAGCTAGTTTTTTTTTTTGTATTTTTTTTAGTAGAGACGGGGGTTTCACCGTGTTAGCCAGGATGGTCTCGATCTCCTGACCTTGTGATCCGCCCGTCTCGGCCTCCCAAAGTGCTGGGATTACAGGCTTGAGCCACCGCACCCGGCCGAGAACAGATTCTTTTCCACTTTCAATAATGTTCCTTTCCCTTAAGCACTCTGGTTTCCAGGTTTCTCTATTGAGTAATAAGACTGATAGGCCTTTCTTAGTAGCTGGATCTTCATCTATCAGTGAAAAAAATTTAGGGGGTTTTATGTTATAAACTTTATGTTATAAACTTTGTATTGGTCTTCAGTTTCAGAAACACTATTGCCTCAAAGGGAAGGAACTATTGTTTAATAAGCTCAGTGAAATAAGTAGAGATTTACTCAGTTTTTTGGGGTTTTTTTTGTTTTTTTTTTTTTTTTGAGACGGAGTCTCGCTCTGTCGCCCAGGCTGGAGTGCAGTGGCCGGATCTCAGCTCACTGCAAGCTCCGCCTCCCGGGTTTACGCCATTCTCCTGCTTCAGCCTCTCGAGTAGTTGGGACTACAGGCGCCGCCACCTCGCCCGGCTAGTTTTTTGTATTTTTTAGTAGAGACAGGGTTTCACCGTGTTAGCCAGGATGGTCTCGATCTCCTGACCTCGTGATCCGCCCCTCTCGGCCTCCCAAAGTGCTGGGATTACAGGCTTGAGCCACCGCGTCCGGCCTACTCAGTTTTATAGATTGGGAAGCTGCCTCAGAGAAGATAACACAGCCAATAAGCCACAAAGCCAGAAGTAAGATTCTTACCCATTTTGCAGCACATAAATCTATAAGAAGACTTAAGGAGTTAAGAAATAAAGTTAGTCCTATTCTGGTACAGTTCAACATGAAAGTCTTCAGTGAAGCAACAAAACCTGACCAAGGTCTTGAAGGGGATTTTTAGCCTAGAGTCAGGTAACTTCCCCTTTCCAGCTCCATCTCAGGTATCTGTCCCTCATCGTAGCTTGTCTTTATGAATGTCAGCTTTTTGTTTTATCTATACCCCATGTAGATCAAACTAATGCATTCATTTAATCCTAACATCTAATCTAAGGTATCTTGGGTTATCTCCATTTACAATTATAAACTGAGGCTTTGAGAAGATTAGGTGACTAGTCCAAGGCTGGTAATCTGGATCCTTTGGGCACTAGAGACTCTTAACAGCCTGCCTTCACATGCCCACAAATACGGAACCTGCTGTGTTTCACTGCCTCTTACGTGTACTCTCCACTAGCTCAGTTGTATATCCTACACTATTTCTGCTGTGCCAAATGTCATTACCCTTAACAGACTTTTGTAGTGATTTCCCTGCCACTAGGTGCCCTGTAGGGGTGATATTCGTAGCTCTGGAGATGGCTTTACTGTGACTCTCTCTAGCAGAGACTACAACCTCATGAGTCTTGCAGACATTATTTGTCTTATCACCATTACTACTACTTTGCTAACTGGGAATTTGGCCACCCTTCCTTACCCCAGGGGGTGGGTATTGATATAAACTCTAAACCGATCATTGTAACTCTAGCTCCCTAGACAGTGATTGATTTAGGCATGGGCATATGATACAGTTCTCACTAATTAGATGGAAAGGGAAGCCTGGGGAACTTCTGGAGAAGCCTTCCTTATTTAAAAGAGACTTGCCAGCTTTTATTTAATTTTTTTTTGACAGTTTGTATTTTAACCCAGGTTGCACCAAAATGTGAGAGCCACAAAAAAAGACAGATGGTAATCCCAGCACTTTGGGAGGCCGAGGCGGGCGGATCACAAGGTCAGGAGATCAAGACCATCCTGGCTAACATGGTGAAACCCTGTCTCTACTAAAAATACAAAAAAATTACCCGGGCATGGTGGTGGGTGCCTGTAGTCCCAGCTCCTCGGGAGGCTGAGGCGGGAGAATGGCGTGAGCCTGGGAGGCGGAGCTTACAGTGAGCTGAGATGGTGCCACTGCACTCCCTAAAAGCCAGAGATGGGAAAGCTGTAATAAGAATACCCAACACTTGTATAGAACTTGCTATGTGCTAGGTACTCTTCTAAGTAGAGGCATACTTCAGAGCTAAGGCAAGTTTGGTTCCAGACCCCTGCAATAAAGCAAATATAATAAAGCAAGTCACACCAATTTTTCTATTTTCCAATGCATATAAAAGTTATGTTTATACTATACTGTAGTCTCTTAAGTGTACAATAATATGTATAGTGAAAGTACCTGTTTTATTTATTTATTTATTTATTTATTTATTTATTTATTTATTTATTTTTTGAGACAGAGGCTCGTCCTGTCACCCAGGCTAGAGTGCAGTGGCATGATCTCAGCTTACTGCAACCTCCAGTTCCTGGGTTCAAACGATTCTCCTGCCTCATCCTCCTGAGTAGCTGGGATTACAGGCGCCCATCACCACACCCAGCTAATTTTTGTGTTTTTAGTAGAGATGGGGTTTTACCATGTTGGCCAGGCTGGTCTCAAACTCCTGACCTCGTGATCTGCCCGCCTCAGCCTCCCAAAGTGCTGGGATTACAGGCATGAGCCACAGTGCCTGGCCAAAAGTACGTATCTTAATTTAGAAATACTTATTGTGAAAAATTGCTATTCGGTGAGTTGTAATCTTTGCTGGTGGAGGGTCCTGATATTGATGGCTGCTGACTGATCAGGGTGGTAATTGTCTGGGGTGGCTGTGGCAATTTCTTAAAATAAGACAACCTATGAAATTTGCTGCATCAATTGATTCTTCCTTTCACGACAGATTTCTCTGTAACGTGATGTTGTTTAATAACATTTTTCTCCACAGTAGACCTTTCAAAATTTCAAACCCTGCCACTACTTTATTAACTAAGTTTATGTAATGTTCTAAGTCTTCTGGTCTTGGTGGCTCACGCCTATAATCCCAGCACTTTGAGAGGATAAGGTGGGAGGATTGCTTGAGCTCAAGAGTTTCAGACCAGCCTGGGCAACATAGTGAGACCCCATCTCTACAAAACATTTAAAAAATTAGCTGGGTGTGGTGGTGCGTGACTGTAGTCCCAGCTACTCAGGAAGCTGAAGTGGGAGAATCACTTGAACCTGGGAGGTTGAGGTTTCAGTGAGCCATGATTGTGCCATTGCACACCAGCCTGGGCGACAGAGCAAGACCTTGTCTCAAGAAAACTCCCAAAATCCTTTGTCATCATTTCATGTATGAATATATGTATGTATATATGTTTATTTTTTTATTTATTAAGACAGGGTCTCACTCTGTCACGCAGGCTGGAATGCAGTGGTGCAATCAACAGCACACTACAACCTTGAATTCCCAGGCTCAAGCAATCCTCCTACCTCAGCCTCCTGAGTAGTTGGGACTATAGGCATGCACCACCATGCCCGGCTAATTTTTAAAATTGTTTACTTTTATTTTTATTTTATTTTATTTTTTGAGACGGAGTCTCGCTCTGTCGCCCAGGCTGGAGTGCAGGGGCGCGATCTCGGCTCACTGCAAGCTCCGCCTCCCGGGTCTACGCCATTCTCCTGCCTCAGCCTCCCGAGTAGCTGGGACTACAGGCGCCGCCACCACGCCTGGCTAATTTTTTGTATTTTTTTTTTAGTTGAGACGGGGTTTCACCATGTTAGCCAGGTTGGTCTCGATCTCCTGACCTCGTGATCCGCCCGTCTCGGCCTCCCAAAGTGCTGGGATTACAGGCTTGAGCCACCGCGCCCGGCCTAAAATTGTTTTTAAAGAGTGTTGCCTAGGCTGGTCTTGAACTGGGCTCAAGTGATCTTCCCGCCTTGGCCTCCCAAAGTGTTGGGATTACAGGTGTGAGCCACCTTGCCTAGCCTTGCCCAACAGGGTTAACGGCATTTTCACAAGGAGTAGATTCCATCTCAAGGAACCACTTTTGTTTGCCCACCTTTAAGAATAGCTGCTCATCCATTCAAGTTTGATCGTGAGATTGCAGCAATTCAGTCACATTTTCAGTTATCTCATTATCACATTTTCACTTCTAGTTATCTTGCTGTTTCCACCCCATCTGCAGTGACTTGCTCCATTGAAGTCTTGAACCTCTTAAAGTCATCCATGAGAGTTGGTATCAACTTCTTCCAAACTCTTATTTATGATGATATTTTGACCTCTCATGGATCGTAAATGTTTTTATAAGACCTGAAAGTGGAAATCACTCCTTAATTCATACAGAATGGATGGATTCTGTATGGCTACAGAATGGATGTTGTGTTAACAGGCGGGAAAACAACATTAGGCCTGGCACGATGGCTCACACCTGTAATCTCAGCACTTTGGGAGGCCAAGGTGGGCAGAACTCTTGAGGTCAGGAATCCGAGACCAGCTTGGCCAACATGGTGAAACCTTGTCTCTAGTAAAAATACAAAAAAATTAGCTGGGCATGATGATGTGTGTCTGTAATCCCAGCAACTCTGGAGGCTGAGGCAGGAGAATCACCTAAACTTGAGAGGCAGAGGTTGCAGTGAGCTGAGATCATGCCACTGTACTTTAGCCTGGGCACAAACGGAGACTTCGTCTCAAAAAAAGAAAAGAAAACAACATTAATCCCATTGTATATCTCCATCAGAGCTCTTGGATGAACAGGTGCATGGTCATTGAACAGTAATATTTTGAAACCTTTTCTGAGTAATAGGGTTCAACTATGGGCTTAAAATATTCAGTAAATCGGCTGGGCGCGGTGGCTTGTGCCTGTAATCCCAGCACTTTGGGAGGCCAAGGTGGGCAGATCACCTGAGGTCAGGAGTTCAAGACCAGCCCACCCAACATGGCGAAACCCTGTCTCTACTAAAAATACAAAAAATTAGCCTGGTGTGGTGGCGGACACCTATAATCCCAGCTACTCGGGAGGCTGAGGCAAGAGAATCACTTGAACCTGGGAGGTGGAAGTTGCAGTGAGCTAAAATCGTGCTGCTGCACTCTAGCCTGGGCAACAAGAGCAAAACTCTTGTCTCAAAAAAAAAAAATATATATATATATATATTTTTAATATATATTTAATATATATTTATATATTTATAAATATATATTAAATATTTATATATTTAATATATATTTTTATATATTTTTTATATATTTAAATATATATATATATTTTTTTTTTTTCAGTAAATCAGGCTGTAAACAGATGTGCTGTCATCCAGGCTTTATTGTTCCACTTATAAAGCATAAACACAGTGAATTCAGCATAGATTTTAAGCTTCTGAGATTTTCAGAATTGAGCGTTAGCATTGACTTTTCTCTAGCTATGAAAGTCCCAGATGACATCTTCTTCCAGTGGAAAGCAGTTTCTTCTACATTGAAAACCTGTTGGCTAGTGTAGCCACCTTCATCAGTGATCTTAGCTAGATCTTCTGGATAACTTGCTGTAGCTTCTACGTCAGCACATACTGCTTCACCTTGCACTTTTTGAGACAGTGTCTCACTCTGTCACCCAGACTGGAGTGCAGTGGCACCATCTCACCTCACTGAAACCTCTGTTTCCCGGGTTGAAGCAATTCTCATGCCTCAGTCTCCTGAGTAGCTGGGATTATAGGCATGCACTACCATGCCCAGAAAATTTTTGTATTTTTAGTAGAGACAGGGTTTCACTATATTGGCCAGGCTGGTCTTGAACTCCTGACCTCAAGTGATCTGCCCACCTTGGCCTCCCAAACTGCTGGGATTATAGGCATGAGCCACTGCGCCTGGCCTTACTTTTTTTTTTTTTTTTTGAGACGGAGTCTGTCTCTGTCGCCCAGGGTGGAGTGCGGTGGTGCAACCTTGGCTCACTACAAACTCTGCCGCCTGGGTTCACGCCATTCTCCTGCCTCAGCCTCCCGAGTAACTGGGACCACAGGTGCCCGCCACCACGCCCGTCTAATTTTCTTTTTTTTTGTATTTTCAGTAGAGATGGGGTTTCACCGTGTTAGCCAGTATGGTCTCAATCTCCTGACCTTGTGATCCGTCCATCTCAGCCTTCCAAAGTGCTGGGATTACAGGAGTGAGCCACCACGCCCAGCCTTTTTTTTTTTTTTTTTTAAAGATAGGGTTTTTCTCTGTCACCCAGGCTGGGGTGCAGTGGCAAAATAGCACACTGTAACCTCTAATTCCTGGGTTCAAGGGATCCCCCCAGGTCAGCCTTCTTTTTTTTTTTTTTTTTTTTTTTTTTGAGACGGAGTCTTGCTCTGTCACCCAGGCTGGAGTGCAGTGGCCGGATCTCAGCTCACTGCAAGCTCCTCCTCTCGGGTTTGCGCAATTCTCCTGCCTCAGCCTCCCGAGTAGCTGGGACTACAGGCACCCGCCACTTCGCCCGGCTAGTTTTTTGTATTTTTTTAGTAGAGACGGGGTTTCACCGTATTAGCCAGGATGGTCTCGATCTCCTGACCTCATGAGCCGCCCGTCTCGGCCTCCCAAAGTGCTGGGATTACAGGCTTGAGCCACCGCGCCCGGCCAGGTCAGCCTTCTAAGTAGCTGGGAACTACAGGTGTGTGCCACCACACTCAGCCAATTTTTAATTTTTGTGAGACAGTGTCTCACCATGTTGCCCAGGCTGGTCTGCAAGTCCTATCCTTAAGTGATCCTTCTTCCTCAGCCTCTGAAGCCACTGGAATTATAAGCATGAGTTACTGAGTTTGACCTCCACATTGATGGCTTCTTTCCTTAAACCCTTTTTTTTGAGATGGAGTCTCACTGTTGCCCAAGCTGGAGTGCAGTGCCACAATCTCAGCTCACTGCAACTTCTGCCTCCCAGGTTCAAGCGATTCTCCTGCCTCAGCCTCCCAAGTAGCCAGAATTACAGGTGCCTGCCACCACATCTGGCTAATTTTTGTATTTTTAGTAGAGAGAGGGTTCACCATGTTGGCAGGTTGGTCTCAAACTCTTGACCTCAGGTGATCCACCCGCCTCAGCCTCCCAAAGTGCTGGGATTATAGGCATAAGCCATGGCGCCCAGCTCCTTAAACCTTATGAACCAGTATCGTTAGAGCCTAGCTCTGGATTAGGCTTTGGTTTAAGGGAATATTGTGGCTGATTTGATCTTTTGTCGAAACCACTAAAACTTTCTCCATATTGGCAATAAGGCTGTTTTTGAGACGGGGTTTCGCTCTATTGCCCAGGCTGGAATGCAGTGGCCCTATCTTGGCTCACTGTAAGCTCTGCCTCCCGGGTTCATGCCATTCTCCTCCCTCAGCCTCCTGAGTAGCACCCAGCCGGGGTTTTTTTTCTTTTTTTTTTTTAAACATTTGTGTGTTCACTGGACTAGTACTTTTCATTTCCTTCAAGATCTTTTCCTGGTTGGGTACAGTGGCTCACACCTGTAATCCCAACACTTTGGGAGGCTGAGGCAGGCAGATCACCTGAGGTCGGGAGTTCAAGACCAGCGTGACCAACATGGAGAAATCCTGTCTCTACTAAAAATACAAAATTAGCTGGACGTGGTGGTGCATGCCTGTAATTCTAGCTACTTGGGCTACTTGGGAGGCTGAGGCAGGAGAATATCTTGAACCCAGGAGGTGGAGGCTGCAGTGAGCTGAGATCACACCATTGTACTCCAGCCTTGGAAACTCCTTCTCAAAAAAAAAAAAAAAAAAAAAAGAACTTTTCCTTTGCATTCACAGCTTTGCTAACTGGTGCAAGAGGCGTAGCTTTCAGCATATCTTGGCTTTTCGACATCCCTTCCTCACTCAGGTTAATCATTTCTAGCTTTTGACTTAATGTGGAGACATGCAACTGCCCCTTTCACTTGAACAGATGGAGGCCATTGTAGGGTTATTAATTAGCCTCATTTCAATATTGTTGTATCTCAGGGAATAGGGAGAGAGAGAGACTGGAATGGCTGGTTGGTGGAGCAGTCAGAACATACACAATATTTATCAATTAAGTTCTCCATCTTATATGACCATGGCTCATGGCACCCCAAAACAGTTGCAATACTAGCATCAAATATCACTGATCACAGATCACCATAACAGATAAAACAATAAGCAAAAGTTTGAAATATTACGAGAATTACCAAAATTGTGGCACAGACACAAAGTGAACACATGCTGCTAGAAAAATGGCACCAATAGACTTGCTTAACATAGGATTGCCACAAACCTTCAATTTGTTTTTTTAAAAAAACACACATTGGCCGGGTATGGTGGCTCACGCCTGTAATCCCAACACTTTGGGAGGCTAAGGCAGGCGAAACTCTTAAGCTCAGCAGTTTGAGACCAGCCTGGGCAACATAGTGAGACCCTGTCTCAAAAAACTAACAAGCAAACAAACAAACTACACACCATTTTACTGTGAATCGCAATAAAATGAGGTATGCCTGTACTTTATATGTTCACTTAATTCTCAGATTCTCGTGTTTTAGTTGAGAGAACCAAAGGATGGAGAGGTTTCAGTAACTTGGGCAAATTCATAGCTAATACATGGAAGAGACACGCAGTATGATTCTAATCAAAATATGGGCTGTTTGTACATAAGCATTCCTGAAGTAACTAAAGCAATCTCTTCCCCATACCACCCATCCTTTCCTATGAAAATCTCACCTGTTTTTATTTTCTTTTTCTTTTTCTTTTTTTTTTTTAATTTGAGATGTAGTTTCACTGTTGTTGCCCATGCTGGAGTGCAGTGGTGCGATCTCTGCTCACCACAATCTCCACCTCCTGATTCAAATGATTCTCCTGCCTCAGCCTCCTGAGTAACTGGGATTACAGGCATGCACCACCACGCCTGGCTAATTTTTTGTATTTTTAGTAGAGACGGGGTTTCACCATGTTGGTCAGGCTGGTCTCGAACTCCCAACCTCAGGTGATCCGCCCGCCTCGGCCTCCCAAAGTGCTGGGATTATGAACGTGAGCCACCGTGCCTGGCCATCTCACCTGTTTTTCAAGATCTAATTTAAATGCTGCCTCCTTCATGAACCTTTCTGAAATACTTTATGCCTTCCAATTTGGAAATGAACTCTCCTAAATTCTATAGCACTTTGTTCTTTTTTTTTTTTTTTTTTTTTTTTTTTTTTTTTTTTTAAGATGGTCTCGCTTTTTCTCCCAGGCTGGAGTGCAGTGATGTGCCCTTTTCACATCCTTTTTTTCTATTACAGTTATTTATTCCATGTTATTAGTTTTTCAACCAGTTACTTACTCTACATAGCCTCATTTTCTCATCTTTAAAGTAGGTATAGGTTAGGTGCAGTAGCGCACACTTGTATTCCTAGCACTTTGGGAGGCTCAGGAAGGAGGATCGGTTGAGGCAGGGAGTTCCTGACTAGTCTGGGCAACATGGCAAAACCCCCATCTCTACAAAAAAAATAGTTGAGCGTGGTGGGATGTGCCTGTAGTCCCAGCTACGTAGGAGGCTGAGGCAAAAGGATTGTTTGAGCCTAGGAATTTGAGGTTGCAGTGAGCTATATGATCTCACCATTGTACTACAGCCAAGGTGACAGAGCAAGACCTTGTCTTTAAAAAATAAAAATGAAATAAAATAGAGATAATAGGATTGTTACAGGAATTAAATGAGGTAATGCCTGTAAAGCATTTTAGTTTGGTGCTTAGCACATAGTAAGTACTCAATAAGTGATAATTAATAGCTGTTAGTCACTTAGTAGACAAAGTACTTCCTAAGTGTCAAGCCTATATATATATTTTTTTTTCTTTTTTTTTTTTTTAAGACAGTCTCACTTTGTCACCCTAGCTGGAGTGCAATGGCCTATCTCAGCTCACTGCAACCTCCACCTTCTGGGTTCAAGCTATTCTCCTGCCTCAGCCTACTGAGTAGCTGGGATTACAGGCATCCACCACCATGCCTGGCTAGTTTTTGTATTTTTAGTAGAGATGGGGTTTCACCATGACCAGGCTGGTCTCAAACTCCTGACCTCAGGTTATCTGCCTGCCTCGGCCTCCCAAAGTGCTGGAATTATAGGCATGAGCCACCATACCTAGCCAGGCCCTATATTAAATATAAAGTTAAATTAACTAGTCTTTGTCTTTGAGAGGAGGACAGAAACATATTGTGAATACTTGTCAGAAACTCATACTTTTAGGACCAGGCAGACAGCAATTAATTTCAGCAAATGATTAAGTGCCCACTATGTGCCAGGGACTTTTCTAGGCCCTGGAAATACAATGATTGACAGAACAGACAAAACCTCTTTCTGTTGAAGTCCCAGATTTTATATTCTAGTGAATAATTTTATGAAATAAACCAAAGGGAGACTGGTAGATGAACGTGACAGCCGTATTTCCTGGCTACTGAGCTCCAGCCAACTGTTGCCATGGGGAAATATGGTTCTAGTGTTGTCGTATTGCATGATTTCCCATCCTTTCCACAATTCCTCTCCCTCTTGAAGCTGGAAATCTGGATTTTTTTTTTTTTTTTTTGAGACAGAGTCTTGCTCTGTCGCCCAGGCTAGAGTGCAGTGGCGCGATCTCAGCTCATTGTAACCTCCGCCTCCTGGGTCCAAGCAATTCTCCTCCCTCAGCCTCCCGAGTAGCTAGGATTACAGGTGCTCGCCACTGTAATTTTAATAGGTTTCACCATATTGACCAGGCTGGTCTCAAACTCCTGACCTCGTGATCCACCTGCCTCAGCCTCCTGAAGTGCTGAGATTACAGGCGTGAGCTACCACGCTTGGCCTGGATTTATAAATAATACTTACTGCTTTGTAAAGGTTACAAGCCAACTTTCAAAATCTGAAAACATTAACAAAAGATATTTGAAGCCAAATATAGCCTGAGAATTGTCTGTCTTATTTGCAAATGTTACTTCAATCAATATACTGTGTATTTTATGAAGTGTTACGTAGTCTATGTGTTTTACAAAATTGTGTGTATTTTTTAAATGTTAATTTTTTTTTTTTTTTTAGACGGAGTCTTGGTCTGCCACACAGGCTGGAGTGCAGTGGTGCGATTTTTGGCTCACTGCAACCCCCGCCTCCTGGGTTCAAGTGATTCTCCTGCCTCAGCCTCCAGAGTAGCTGGGATTACAGGCTTGGGCCACCATGCCTGCCTAACTTTTTTTGTCTTTTTAGTAGAGACAGGATTTCACCATGTTGGCCAGGCTGGTCTCGAATTTCTGACCTCAGACAGTCCATCTGCCTCAGCCTCCCAAAGTGCCGAGATTATGGGCTTGAGCCACCGCACCCAGCCAATTAATTTTTTTTAAAATTTATTTATTTTTTATTTATTTTTTTGAGATGGAGTATTGCTGTGTCACCCAGGCTGGAGTGCAGTGGCGTGATCTCAGCTCACTGCAACGTCCGCCGCCTGGGTTCAAGAGATTATCCTGCCTGAGCCTCCTGAGTAGCTGGAATTACAGGCGCCCACCACCACACTCAGTTAATTTTTTGTATCTTTAATAAAGATGGGGTTTCTCCATGTTGGCCAGGCTGGTCTAAAACACCTGACATCAGGTGATCCTCCCTCCTTGGCCTCCCAAAGTGTTGGAGTGTTGGGATTACCACCACACCCAGACGGAGTTCCTTTTTTTTTTTTTTTTTTTTTTGAGACAGAGTCTTGCTCTGTCACCCAGGCTGGAGTGCAGTGATGCGATCTCAGCTCACTGCAACCTCCACCTCCTGGGTTCAAGCATTCAAGCTTTTCTCCTGCCTCAGCCTCCTGAATAGCTGAGATTACAGGCATGTGCCACCATGCCCAGCTAATTTTTGTATTTTTAGTAGAGATGGGGTTTCAGCATGTTGTCCAGGCTGGTCTGGAATTCCTGACCTCAAGTGATCTGCCTCCCTCGGCCTCCCAAAGTGATTACAGGCATAAGCTACTGCTCCTGGCCATAACTAGGAGCTTGTTAAGTAATGTGGTAGTCCTGGCAGGAGATGATGGCAGCAGCTGAGGTGGTAATAGTAGGGAATAAGAGAGTTAGGAATTTGAATCATCAGGACTTGGTTATTGATTTCATCTGGTGGCTGAAGCCAAGGAAAAAAAATTAAGCATGACTCCTGTGCCTTTTGCCTTGAGAGCAGAATGGATAGTGATGCTGTTAATTGAGATGAATTTAAATTTGTGCATTTTAAGGATTCTCTGACCTCCAGGGAAGTTGTCCAAAGATCAATTGAATATAGAAGTCTGGAGCTCAAGAGTGTGAGGCCTGGGAATCGAGATAGAGGTTTGATCGCCTGTTTATCTCTGTACATGGCAACTAAAACTATGGAGTGATTCATAACACTCAGGAAAAATATGATGAAAGCTGGGCTAAAAAGCTGGCCGAGGTAGATCAGCTGTGATGTGCAGAAAGGAAGGAAACATCAGTCAGAACTAAAAGAAGAAAACAAGGAGTGCTTGGTGTCTTAAAAGCCACGAGAAAGAGGCCAGGTGTGGTGTCTCATGCCTGTAATCCCAGCACTTAGGGAGGCCAAGATGGGTGGATCACCTGAGGTCAGGAGTTCGAGATCAGCCTGGCCAACATGGTGAAAACCCAGCTCTACTAAAAATACAAAACTTAGCCAGGCGTGGTGGTGCATGCCTGTAATCCCAGCAACTGAGGCAGGAGAATCACTTGAACCCAGGAGGCAGAGGTTGCTGTGAGCTGAGATCACACCACTGCCCTCCAGCCTGGGCAACACAGCAACGCTCTGTCTTAAAAAAAAAAAAAAAAAAAAAAAAAGCCAAGAGAGGCTGGGCACGGTGGCTCACACCTGTAGTCCCAGCACTTTGGGAGGCCGAGGTGGGGGGATCAGCTGAGGTCAGGAGTTCAGGACCAGCCTGGCCAACATGGTGAAACCCCCATCTCTACTAAAAATACAAAAATTAGCCAGGCGTGGTAGCAGGCGCCTGTAATCCCAGCTACTCAGGAGGCTGAGGCAACAGAATCGCTTGAACCCAGGAGGCAGAGGTTGCAGTGAGTCGAGATCGTACCATTGCGCTGTAGCCTGGGGGACAAGAGCGAGACTTTGTCTCAAAAAAAAAAAAAAAAGAACAAACCAAAAACAAACAAGCCAAGAGAAAGAGAGTATTTCAAAAATAAGGAAATAGTTGTCAGGATTGAGTGCTGCCAAGAGAACAAGCAAAAAAAAAAAAAAAAAAAAAAAAAAAAGGACTGAAAATATCTATTGAATTTAGCGTCATGTGCTTGGTAAGTGGCCTTTACAAAGACAGTCTTGATGGCATGGAAATGAATTGGAGTAAGCTAAGAAATGAGAGAGGACAGGACTGGCACAGTGGCTGATGCCTGTAATCCTAGCACTTTGGGAGGCTGAGGTGGGAGGATCACTTGAGGTCAGCAGTTTGAGACCAGCATGTGCAACTTAGCGAGACACTGTCTCATTTTTAAAGAAAAAAGAAAAGAGAAGAGGTAAACTGTTTTAAGAAGTGTGGGTGGGCTGGGCGCGGTGGCTCATGCCCGTAATCTCAGCACTTTGGGAGGCCGAGGCAGACAAATCACCTGAGGCCGGAAGTTCAAGACCAGCCTAACCAACACGGAGAAAACCCGTCTGTACTAAAAATACAAAAAATTAGCCGGGCGTGGTGGTGCATGCCTGTAATCCCAGCTACTCAGGAGGCTGAGGTAGGACAATCGCTTGAACCCAGGAGGCGGAGGTTGCCATGAGCCAAGACCATGCCATTGTACTCCAGCCTGGGCAGCAAGAGCGAAACTCAAAAAAGTTTGGGTGTAAGGAGGAAAAAGGCAGTTTGATGAGGCTCTTGTAACATATAAGCAAGAGATTATGAAGACCTAAATTCGTTCAGTGGCAGTAGGAATGGAGAAAAAGAGACAGAGTCCAGAAATAATTAGGAAATAAAGCCAGCCATTCTTAGTGGTTGGATGTGGGGTGAGAATTAAGGGAAACAGAACTGTCAAAGATAATTCCCATGTTTCTGGGTTGAAAAACTTTGAAAGTATTAGTACAGAACACTAATCCAGTGTTTCCCAGTGTTGTTTCTCCAATTTTTTTTTTAATCACCTTCCTAAGGAGCCTTTTTAGACCTTTTTCCCCCTAATATACCTGTCCTATGAAATATTAATACCAAGATAAACTATATCTTTTTATATACTTTGTGCTTTATACGTAAGAGTAAGTGTACAATTCAGTTTTTATTCAATGCATGATTAAGAAAGACTAAACAGGACGCCCCATGCTCAGTACTATGGGAGACTGAGGTGGGTGGATTGCTTGAGGTCCGGAGTTCGAGACCAGCCAGGACAACATGGTGAAACCCCATCTCTACTAAAAATACAAAAATGAGCTGGGCGTGGTGGCGTGCGCCAGTAGTCCCAACTACTCAGGAGGCTGAGGCAGGAGAATTGTTTGAACCTGGGAGTCGGAGGTTGCAGTGAGCCGAGGTTGAGGTGCCACTGCACTCCAGCCTGGCGACAGAGCAAGACTCCGTCTCAAAAAAAAAAAAGAATGACTAAACAAAATTTTTGGGTTAGGCTCAAACTCCTGAGCACTTTGAGAGGCTGAGGAGGATCACTTGAGCCTAGGAGTTCGAAACCAGACTGAGCAACATGATCAAACCCCGTGTCTACAGAAAATACAGTAATTAACCGTGTGTAGTGGCATGCACCTGCAGTCCCAACTACTTCTAAGGGTGAAGTGGAAGGATAGATTAAGTTTAGGAGGTGGAGGCTGTAGTGAACCAAGATCACATCACTGCACTCTAGCCTGGACAACAGAGTGAGACCTGTCTTTAAAAAGAAAAAAAACCTATTTGGGTTGGACAGGATGGCTCACGCCTGTAATCCCAGCACTTTCGGAGGCCAAGGCAGGAGGATTGCTTCAGGCCAGGAGTTCAAGACCAGCCTGGGCAACATAGTGAGGCCTCATCTTTTTTTTTTTTTTTTTTTTTTGCGACAGAGTCTCGCTCTGTTGCCCAGGCTGGAGTGCAGTGGCGCAATCTTGGCTCACTGCAACCTCTGCCTCCTGGGTTCAAACAATTCTCATGCCTCAGCCTCCTGAGTAGCTGGGATTACGGGCCCCTGCCACCAAGCCTGGCTAATTTTTTGTATTTTAATATAGACAGGGTTTCACCATGTTGCCCAGGCTGTTCTCAAACTCCTGAGTTCAGGCAATTCTCCTGCCTTGGCCTCCCAAAGTGCTAGGATTACAGGTGTGAGCCAACGTGTTCAGCTGGCCTCATCTTTTTTTTTTTTTTTTAAAAGCTGTTTGCATTTAACTTATTTATTTATTTATTTTTGAGACAGAGTCTCACTCTGTCGCCCAGGCTGCAGTATAGCGGCGCAGTCTCAGCTCACTGCAACATCTGCCTCCCAGATCCAAACAATTCTCCTGCCTCAGCCTCCTGAGTAGCCAGGACTACAGGCACATGCCACCACGCCTGGCTAATTTTTTGTATTTTAGTAGAGATGGTGTTTCACCATGTTGCCCAGGCTGGTCTCAAACTCCCGAGCTCAGGCAATCCGCCCAGCTCAGCCTCCCAAAGTGCTAGAATTACAGGCCTGAGCCACCGCTGCCGGCCTTAACTTAATTTTTATGGCTGTATTTGCTATGTAACTTTTAATGCAGTTTACTTGCTTACATACATTGTATCAAATTACAATCCAATTTGGTAGTTTGTATAAAAACAATGTAATCAAAACTTTAAAAATCATTCAAAACTAGAATTTATCCAACAGAAGTAAAACAATACAATTAAAAATTATTTCGTGAAGTTTTAGACTTTTGCTTGATAATGACCAAAGCCCAAGTCACACAATCCACTGAGGATAAAACATAAATAACATTCATAATGCAGCCAGCAGGCATGCACAGGCCATCTCGTGCCATATCGAGATCCAGCGATCAATCAAGAGAAAGTTCCCCAGTCACGGCCGCCTGGTCACCATAATTTTGTAGCATAGATCCTGCATATATTTTGTCTGCCTTCGATGAAGTCACTGTCAGTCCTGCTCATGTAATAGTAAGATTTTGTTGGGTAAGGTTGAGCTTTGAAGGGCTATGTACCATTCTAATACCTAACTTTTTTTCTTCCTTGCCGACAAACCTATTTGCCCTTTTGGATGTGATGCTGCCCCCATTGAGAGTGTATGCCTTTTAAGAAATTATTTATGCCAGATGTTTCAGAATCCTAATTTTTTGAATTTTAGAAAGTCATTATGGTACATACAACTTGTATAACACATCCAGTGAGGTCTGGGATAGAAACCTGTATGGTCAAATATTATGAATATTTCTGTAGCAAAAATATCCAGTTGTAGGCTGTTCGCAAACTCCTGGCCTCAAGCAAGCCTCCTGCCTCGGCCTCCTAAAGTGCTAGAATTATAGGTATGAGCCATCGTGCCTGGCCTTCAGAGCCCCTTTGATTTCAGAATTCCAGGTATGGAATTGTGGACCATGAATTAAGAGAAATATATAAGGAACAGGTTTGTGGAGAAGAAGATGCTTTTTTTTTTTCCCTCCATTTGAGGTACTTACAGACGTGATTGGAAGGAACCCATGTTCCCTCTAGGTCTTAGGTATAGATTGCAGAAGTCATCAGCATTTGTTTATTTATTTTTTGAGATGGAGTTTTTGCCCTGTTGCCCAGGCTGGAGTGCAATGGTGCAATCTTGGCTCACTGCAACCTCTGCCTCCTGGGTTCAAGTGATTCTTCTGCCTCAGCCTCCCAAGTAGCTGGGATTAAAGGGGCCCGCCACTGCACCTGGGTAATTTTTGTATTTTTAGTAGAGACGAGGTCTCACCGTGTTGGCCAGGCTGCTGTTGAACCCCTGACCTCAAGTGATCCACCCGCCTCGGCCTCCCAAAGTGCTAGGATTACAGGTGTGAGCCACTGCATCTGAACAGTCATCAATATTTAAATCACCCAATAGGCTATAATTTTCTAGTGAATCATGATTGGAATTGCCCACTTTGAGGTGAAGTAAAGGGGGAAATAGGCCCTTTTTTAAACCCCTGGTCATTGGTTCCTTAAGTGTAGCTTTTAAGAGAATGAAGACAGAATGGAAGGATAAAGATTAAGAGAAAGAACTGAGTGTTGGAAGGAAAAGGAAAAACCAACGTTTAATAGAAAGCAAGAAAATAATGGTTTTTTTCTTTGACCCTAACTTCCTGAAAATTTTCCTTATAAGGAATTTAGGCCTTTCACTGCAGGAGGTGAGAAGAAAAAAGGAATACCATTGATTCAACATTTAGGCCCTAGATACTTTCACATCACCTCATTAATCCTACAGGGTCCTATAAAGTTTATTGTGCCCATTTTATTTTATTTATTACTTTCTGAAGACTTGCACTATAATAAATATCCCCGTTTTAGAGAGGCAGAGGCGAAACTCTAAGATAGTGGGTAATTTGCCCACAGTTACACAGTTCACCTGACTTCCAAATCAGTGCTCTTTTGACTACATCATGTTGGATCGAGTTGATAGAGTTTAAGGGTGAACACTGGATGTTTGTTCATGGCGTGTCTTCTGCGGGTGGAGAGGATTCTTTGTGTGGCCTTTCAGCCTGGCTTTTCTCTTCCATTTCACCCTGGGCCTTTCTCACATGAGGCCTTAGAAGATTGCCTCCTAAATCTAACTCCCTCGTTTTTGATGAATACATACAGGTTAGAGAAATCCCTGTTTCCATTTTGTCAGAGGGGCTGTTGGAAAGACTCTTTCTTGTATTGTTGCTAAGAGCTAAAATGAAGAGCTAGTCAGAGGGATTTGTGTAATTCAGCTGACAGACAATGCAGAACCCTCTTTGTCTGAAGACTGGAGTTGGAGGTGGAGGGTACTGCAGAATAGAGGCCAGGTAGCCAGCAGTTTTGCTATTCGATCTCAGAGGCATTTTGCTGTGTGGACCTTTGTTTTTATGCCTCTTTAACCAAACTCGTCTTGTGCACCAAACCCTTCAGAAATATTAACCATCTAGCCTTCAGAGACCACTTCAGAGCTTACCCACTCAGTAAAGAGAGTTCTCACTCCCATTCTCTGAACTCATTGTACAGTTACATTCATTATCTTTTGTATTCTTAGAGCTATGAGACTAAACTAAGTTGTAAAGTTTCCTGAAGGTAGAAACCATTAGTGCCTATTTGAGATAGTTTGGAGATAACCATTTGGTTATCCCCAACACGCACATACACACACACAATGCAAGTGCTTAGAAGCTATTCAGTGTATATTTTTGTGCTGGCTTAAATGGAAATTGAGCTTTTTCATTTTCCTGCTTTAATTTGTTTTAATCCCTTATGGTACCTAGTGGTAGTGGCAGTGAAGTGTTCCTAGGAAGGTAAGAGCCACCTGATTCTATTTCAAAAGAGATAGTTTGAAAATTTCTTTTGGAGAAACTGTTTGGACTATAGTTATCCTAGTCTTCTCCTGTGTCTCCCCTCCACCTCTTACTTCCTTTCCGTAGATCTGAGCCTTGTATTTACACATTTATATATACACTCAAGGGCCAAAGGACTGGTAAATCCCAAGAGAGAATTAGGATTAGCAAACTAGAAGAACTAGGAATATATTTATTTTTTATATTATATATATATATATATATATATATATATATATATACACACACACATATATATATTTTTTTACTTAGACCCTGAACTTTGAATACATAGTCATGTGTGCAGGAGATAGTTTTCCCCGGGTGGCCTTTAGCTAAACCACCTAGTTTATAAATTTAGCTTTGTTTCCTGGAGTGATTACTGTTCAGCCCAGTCCATTGAAGATTCTACTAGAATATGAGCAGCCTTATTATGGTCCCATTGTGGACTGGCCCAATTGTCCAGTAGAAGAGTAGCCTCTGCCATTGTCTTGGTGACTCGCAATTCTGACAGGCTTGCAAATAACACCCTGAGAGCCTCATGCTGCCAGATCTGTTTCAAACTGTTCTCGTTTGCAGCATTTCCTGTTCATGAAGCTCTGAGAGAAATTCAGGAATTTTGAAAAGTCATCTTCAAATCTAACCCTACTTTACCAGCATAGCATTTTATTGTTTGCAAAGTACTTGGGTATATATTCTCATTCAGTCTTCACTGTGACTCTGAGATAGTCTGGGTAAGGGTATGAAAATTAAGATACCCAAGTTGCACAATTGTTAAGTAGTAAGACTAAGAATTAGATCTGTCTTTGTAGCCCTTTGCACCAGTACCACACGATTTCCAATATGCCTGTTGGTGGTCCATCCAGCACAGCTACCTTCTGTCAATACTAGATATTTCCCTCCCTCTCTCCCTCCCTCCTTTCCTTCCTTCCTTTTTCTTTTTTCTTTCTTTCTTTTTTTTTTTTTTTCTGAAACAGGCTACTAGCTGTGTTGCCCAGGCTGGCTGGAGTGCAGTGTGAGATGTCAGCTTACTGCAACCTCTACCTTCCAGGCTCAAGCCATCTTCCCACTTCAGTCTCCCTAGTAGCTGAGAGACATGTACCACCATGCCTGGCTGATTTTTGTATTTTTTTAGTAGAGATGGGGTTTTGCCATGTTGCACAGGCTGGTCTTGAATTCCTGGGCTCAAGCAATCTGTTTGATTCAAATGGGGTTGTTTTTGTTTTTCCTTTGAGGTGACAGCCTTCAAATGACTACCTAACTACTTGCCAGTTCCTATAATTTCTGTTGCTCTGCATATTAGTGTTTGTGTCATTTGATATTTGTAATTTTTGTTGTTGTTGTTGTTTTGTTGTTGTTGTTGTTGTTTTTTGAGACGGAGTCTAGCTCTGTTGCCCAGGCTGGAGTGCAGTGGCCGGATCTCAGCTCACTGCAAGCCCCGCCTCCCGGGTTCACGCCATTCTCCTGCCTCAGCCTCCCGAGTAGCTGAGAGTACAGGCGCCCGCCACCTCGCCCGGCTAATTTTTTTTGTATTTTAGTAGAGACGGGGTTTCACCGTGTTAGCCAGGATGGTCTCGATCTCCTGAACTCGTGATCCGCCCGTCTCGGCCTCCCAAAGTGCTGGGATTACAGGCTTGAGCCACCGCGCCCGGCCGTTGTTGTTGTTTGAGATGGAGTCTCGCTGTCGCCCAGGCTGGAGTGCAGTAGCGCGATCTCGGCTTATTGCAGGCTCCGCCTCCCAGGTTCACGCCATTCTCCTACCTCAGCCTCCTGAGTAGCTGGGACTACAGGCGCCCGCCACCGCGCCCGGCTAATTTTTTGTATTTTTAGTAGAGACGGGGTTTCCCTGTGTTAGCCAGGATCTCCTGACCTCGTGAGCCACCCACCTCGGCCTCCCGAAGTGCTGGGATTACAGACGTGAGCCACCACTCCCGGCTTTATTTTTAGTAGAGACGAGGTCTCACTATGTTTCCCAGGCTTATATTCCTTGTTCAGAGCAAGAACTGGATCATACCTCGTGTGACAGATTGAATCAAATGTGTGGTGGAATTGAAAAGCAGCATTGACACTCCTGGGAGCACACTCCTTCCAGGAAACAACAAAGGAGTCCTGTGGTTGGTATGCTGTCAAGTAAGGTATATGTAATGGTGGAAACATTGGCTCTCATCAGAAATACCTGGTTTAATCTCTCCCACTTATTAGCTGGGTTCTTCTGCAAGTTATGCCTCAGTTTACCTACCTCTAAAATGAGAGTTCTGTGTGAGTCTAAGCTAATAATCAAATCCTTACTAAATCAATTATCAATCAAATATGAATTTTGCCTGGGAATGCCTCCCTCTACAAATAGTAGAGATTGAGTTTGGGGTATTTGAAAGATATTTCAAATATAATATCTTGGTTTTTAGTCTGGATTTAGTAGATAAAGATTTTGTTTTTACCATGGCCAGTGATTTTGGAAAGCATTCTAGACTGAACTTGAGAAGACTGCTTCCCAGCTAGTAGAGAGGACACAATGTGACTTTCTTGGCAAAGCATTGTGATCCTTGCCTGCCTTGGTGCCTAACAGAGGTCTTCTCCCAGCAGGTCATGGAAAATAAGTAACTTGACACAGGAAAGGAACTTGTATACTGCAGGCCAATTGGTTTGATAAGTTGATTTAATCACAAAAGTCATTAACATTGAAGGTATCTCAGGCCAGACACAGGGGCTCATGCCTGTGATCCCAGCATTTTGGGAGGCCGAGACTGGCAGATCACTTGAGGTCAGGAGTTCGAGACTGCCCTGGCCAACATGGTGAAACCCCGTCTCTACTAAAAATACAAAAATTAGCCAGATGTGGTGTCGCACGCCTGTAGTCCCAGCTTCAGGAGGCTGGGGTGGGAGAATCACTTGAACCCCAAGATTGCACCACTGCAGTCCTGCCTGGGCGACAGAGCAAGACTGTCTCAAAAAAAAAAAGTCAAAGGCATCTTGAAGTTCATTAAGAAAGGGCTCGTGTGGATCATTGATTTGTAAGAAAAAATAGGGGGCCAGGCACGGTGGTTCACATCTGTAATCCCAACGCTTTGGGAGACCAAGGCGGGTGGATCACCTGAGGTCAATAATTTGAGACCAGCCTGGCCAGCATTGTGAAATCCCATCTCTACTAAAAATGCAAAAATTAGCCAGGCCTGGTGGTGGACATCTGTAATCCCAGCTACTCAGGAGGCTGAGGCAGGAGAATCGGGAGGTGGAGGTTGCAGTGAGCCAAGATTACGCCATTGCACTCCAGCTGGGTGACAAGAGCGAAACGTCGTCTCAAAAAAAAGAAAAAAAAAAAAAAAACTTAGGGGTACATCTTCATGGCCTTGGAGTAGGCAATGATTTGTTAGATAAGATGCCGAAGGCTGGGCACGGTGGTTCACACCTGTAATCCCAACACACCTGTAATCCCAACACTTTGGAAGGCCAAGGCAGGAAGATCACTTGAGCCCAAGAGTTCCAAGACCTACCGCGCCTAGCTGGGCGCGGTGGCTCAAGCCTGTAATCCCAGCACTTTGGGAGGCCGAGACGGGCGGATCACGAGGTCAGGAGATCGAGACCATCCTGGCTAACAGGGTGAAACCCCGTCTCTACTAAAAAATACAAAAAGCTAGCCGGGCGAGATGGCGGGCGCCTGTAGTCTCAGCTACTCGGGAGGCTGAGGCAGGAGAATGGTGTGAACCCGGGAGGCGGAGCTTGCAGTGAGCTGAGATCCCGCCACTGCACTCCAGCCTGGGCGACAGAGCGAGACTCCGTCTCAAAAAAAAAAAAAAAAAGTTCCAAGACCAACCTGGGCAACAAAGTGAGACCCTGTCTCTACTTCTATTTTTTAAAGTAAAAAAAGATTTAACAAAGAAGTTGTGTGTGTATATATATGTATAGACTTAGTTAAAATTTAAAACTTTTGGCCAGGTGCAGTGGCCCACACCTATAATTCCAACACTTTGGGAGGACAAGTCAGGCAGATTGCTTGACCACTGCACCCCACCTCTTTTTCTTCTAATTTTCTGGCTCCCTGTCAGGGAATCCAACCTGGTCTCCTGTGTGACAGGTAGGGATACTATACAAATGAGGATATATTTTCACTTTCTTGATGGTGTCTTTTATTTACTTTTTACATATATATAGATTTTTTTTTTTAACTTTTTTGAGACGGGGTCTTGCTCTGTTGCCCAGGCTGTAGTGCAGTGGCGTGATCTCGGCTCACTACAATCTCCACTTTCTAGGTTCAAGCAATTCTCCTGCCTCAGCTTCCCAAGTAGCTGGGATTACAGGCATGCACTACCACACCTAGCTAATATTTGTATTTTTAGTAGAGATGGTGTTTCACCACGTTGTTCAGGCTGGTCTTGAACTCCTGACCTCATGTGATCCGCCCACTTTGGCTTCCCAAAGTGGGGATTACAGGCATGAGCCACTGTGCCCGGCCCAGTGGTGTCTTTTAAAGCATTAAAGTGTTTCATTTTGTTTTGTTTGAGACAGTATCTCGCTCTGTCGCCCAGGCTAGAGTGCTGTAGCGTGATCACAGCTCACTACAGCCTCAACTGCAAGGGCTCAGTCAAGCCTCTTAAGATCTCCCAGGTAGCTGGGACTACAGGCACATGCCCCCATGCCTGGCTTTTTGTATTTTTTATAAAGGTGGGGTTTTGCCGTCTTGCCCAGACTGGTCTCAAACTCCTGGGCTCAAGTGATCTGCCCGCCTCAACCTCCCAAAGTGGGAATACAGGCATGAGCCACCATGTCCAGTCAGTGCAGCCATTTTATTTTAAAAATATGGGGTCCCACTCTGTTGCCCAGGCTGGTCTCAAACTCCTGGGCTCCAGTGATCCACCTGCCTCAGCCTCCAAAAGTGTTGGGATTATAGACATGAGCCATGGTGCCTGGCCCCAAAGTATTTTTTAAAGTGGTTGCATGGCTGGGCGCGGAGTTTCACACCTGTAATCCCAGCACTCTGGGAGGCTGAGGCAGGCGGATCACTTGAGCCTAGAAATTTGAGACTAGCCTAGAAAACATGTTGAAACCTCATCTCTACAAAAAAATATGAAAATTAGCCAGGTGTGGTGATACACATCTGTAGTCCCAGCTACTTGGGAGGCTGAGGTGACAGGATTGCTTGAGTCTGAGAGGTTGAGGCAGCAGTGAGCCATGATTGTACCACTGCACTCCAGCCTGGGTGACAGAGGAAGACCTTGTCTCAAAATCATGGAGGTTAGAAGGCAGTAGGATAACAAAGTGCTGAACGAGGCCAGGCACAGTGGTTCATACCTGAAATCCAGCACTTTGGGAGGCCAAGGCCAGAGGATCACTTGAGCCAAGGAATTCATAACCAGCCTGGGCAACATCACAAGACCTAGTCTCTACAAAAAAAAAAAATTTACTTGGATGTGGTGGCATGGGCCTGTGGTCCCAGCTATGTGAGAGGCTGAGGTAGGAAGATTGCCTCACGAGGTCGAGGCTGCGGGGAGTTGATTGTGCTACTACATTCCAGCCTGTATGACAGAGCAAAAACCTGTCTCAAAAACAAAACAAAAAAGCAAAGTGCTGAAAGAAAAACCGTCAAGCAAGAATTCTATATCTGGCCAGGCGGCATGGGCATGGTGGCTCACCCCTGTAATCCCAGCACTTTGGAGGTCGACGCAGGCAGATCACTTGAGATCAGGAGTTTGAGACCAGCCTGGCCAACATGGTGAAACCCCATCTCTACTAAAAATACAAAAATTAGCCAGGTGCAGTGGCAGGTGCCTGTAATCCCAGCTACTGGGGAGGCTGAAACAAGAGAATTGCTTGAGGCTGGGCATGGTGGCTCATGCCTGTAATCCCAGCACTTTGGGAGGCCGAAGTGGGTAGATCACCTGGGGCCCAGAGTTCAAGACCAGCCTGGCCAACATGGTGAAACCTCTTCTCTACTAAAAATACAAAAATTATTTTTTTGTATTAAAAAAAATGGGTGGTGAGCCCCTGTAGTCCCAGCTACTGGGGAGGCCAAGGCGGGAGAATCACTTGAACCCAGGAGGCAGAGGTTGCAGGGAGCTGAGATCGCGCCATTGCACTCCAGCCTTGGCGACAGTGCAACGCTTCATCTCAACAACAACAAAAAAACTATATCTAACAAAACTGTCCTTCTAAAATGAGGGAGAAATTAAGATGTTTCTAGATGAACAAAAACTTAGGGGGCTCGTTAACCACTAAACCTGTAGCGACTTACGCCTATGATCTTAGCACTTTAGGAGGCTGAGGCAGGAAGATCACTTGAGTCCAAGAGTTCAAGACCAGCCTGGGCAACATAACAAAACCCCGTCTCTACTCAAAATACAAAAATTAGCCAGATGTGGTGGTGCGTGCCTATAATCCTAGCTACCTGGGAGGCTGAGGCAGGAGAATTGCTAGAACCCGGGAGGCAAGGGCTGCAGTGAGCTGAGACCATGCCACTGCACTCAAGCCTGGGCAACAGAGCAAGACTCTGTCTCAAAAAAAAAAAAAGTGCTATAAAAAGAATGTACTGATACATGTTAAAACATGGACGAACCTCAAAATTATTACACTAAGTGAAAGAAGCCAGTCAAAAAAGACCACATATTGTATGGTTCTATTTAAATGAAATGTCCAGAGCAGGCAAATTTGTAAGAAACAGAAAGTACCTTAGTGATTGTTTACAGCTTAGGTGGGTGAGCATTGGGGGTGACAGTTAAAGAGTTAACGGGGTTTCTTTTTTTTTAAATTTAATTTAATTTATTATTGTTTTGCTTTTTTTTTTTTCCTTTGAGATGGAGTCTTGCTCTATTGCCCAGGCTGGAGTGCAGTGGCACAGTCTCAGCTCACCGCAACCTCCGCTTTCCAGGTTCAAGCGATTCTCCTTCCTCAGGCTTCTGAGTAACTGGGACTACAGGCACGCGCGACCACTCCTGGCTTATTTATTTATTTATTTTATTTATAGACAGAATTTTGCTCTTGTTACCCAGGCTGGAGTGCAATGGCGCAATCTCAGCTCACTGCAACCTCTGCCTCGTGGGTTCAAGTGATTCTCCTGCTTCAGCCTCTGAAGTAGCGGGATTATAGGCATGCGCCACCACACCTCGCTAATTTTGTATTTTTAGTAGAGATGGGGTTTCTCCATGTTGGTCAGGCTGGTCTCGAACTCCTGACCTCAGGTGATCTGCCCCCCCTCAGCCTCCCAAAGTGTTGGGATTACATGTGTGAGCTACCACACCCAGCCAATTTATTTTTAGTAGAGATGGGGTTTTGGCATGTTGGCCAGGCTGGTCTCAAACTCCTGACCTCAAGTGATCCACCCACTTCAGCCTCCCAAATTGCTAGAATTACAGGTGTGAGCCACCGTGCCTGGCCATTTTTTTTTTTTTTAGAGGCAGGGTCTAATTATGTTGTCCAGACTGGTCTTGAACTCCTGGGCTCAAGTGATCTGACCGCCTCAGCCTCCCCAAAGTGCTGGAATTACAGGTGTAACCTGCCATGCCTGGCCATAGAGTTATGGGTTTTTTTTTTTTTAGGATGATGAAGATGTTATAAAATTCTGCTGATGGTTGCCCAGCTCTAAATATACTAAAAATCATACTAAATATACTAAAAATGTATGGGTTGTATGGTATATGAGTTACATCTCAATAAACCTGTTACCAAGGGAAATAAGAAGAATAGGACTTCTTTGCCAACAGGACACTTAAAAGTCTGAACAAAGAGATAAGATCACTTAAAAAATTCTAACATGCTGTTTAATTTGTATTAACAGAATTTAACCAGAGGCTCCAAACTGGTAGTCTGTAGGCTGCACTTGGCTTGCAACAGATGTGTCTTATAGGGACTAATATATTTTTCAAAAATTGAACAAACATTAAACAGTTGGCTGTATATTAAATCCACATTTCTAGCTTCTCTTTTTTTTTTTTTTTTTTTTTTGAGATGGAGTTTCGCTCTTGTTGCCCAGGCTGGAGTGCAAGGGAGTGATCTTGGCTCACTGAAACCTCCTGGGTTCAAGTGATTCTCCTGCCTCAGCCTCCTAAGTAGCTCGGATTACAGGTGCCCACCACCACACACGACTAATTTTTTTTGTATTTTTAGTAGAGACAGGGTTTCACCATGTTGGCCAGGCTGGTCTGGAACTCCTGACCTGAGGTGATCTGCCCACCTCGGCCTCGCAAAGTGCTGTGATTACAGGTGTGAGCCACCTCGCCCTGCCTCCAGCTTCTCTTGAAAATCATATCTAGCAAATCTAACAAATGGGACTCATGTAAGTTACTCCTATGTGGGTCTCATTCACAATGATGGAAACCTTAGTAATTAGAGCTATGTGAAATGAAATGGGTTGCTTTTGTATTAATATGTTATAACTGCTAGTACTCAGACATAGGTTATAGGTCAGGGAAATAGAACAATGATTCAGAGTATCAGAGAAGAAATCAGACTAATAATCTAAATCTATTCTGATTCAGCCCGTGGATTCTGTTTGATAAAGTGGGAAGTTACATGGAATAAGCAGAATGAGATTCTCTAGGCATTTATTCGTCCCCAATTCATAACATTTTGAGTGAAGATATGGTTAGAAGAGACATCATACACTATTACTGCCAGCCTTTCTGGTTTTCAAATCAAAGCCTAAAGGGCAGACCCTAAAGCCTTAGGTATTATTAATTCTTGAAGCCAAGTTTCAGAAATACTTTGCTTTCCTTCTCGAATGAGTAATAGAGGAGAAAAGGAAAATAAAATAAAACAAAATTTAAAAAGAATTACTTTGTTTTCCACATATACTCGAGTGTTCTCTTCAAGGACAATGAAAATTATGGAAGTGCTCATTTTACTTTATTTTGGATACCAGGTAGCTGACAGGCCAAAATGCCACTCTGTTTTAATAATTCAGTGGTTCTTTGGGTTCTGCTTACTGCATTCATCTTCCCCCACTTTTTTTTGTTTGTTTTGAGACAGGGTCTTGCTCTGTCACCCAAACTGGAGCACTGCGGTACCAGCACGGCTCATTGTAGTCTCAAGCTCCTGGGTTCAAGCAATCCTCCCACCTCAGTCTCCCAAGTAGCTTGGGACCACAGGTGTGTGTCACCACACCTGGCTAATTTTTGAAATTTTTTTGCAGAGACAGGGTCTTGCTAGGTTACCCAGGCTGGTCTCGAACTCCTGGGCTCAAGTGATCCTCCCACCTTGGCCTCTCAAAGTGCTAGGATTACAAGTGTGAACCACTGCACCTGGCTTCTTCCCCCATTTTCTATATAAATTTGTATATTCCTAGTCCAGATTCTTGTTTTATTTTTATTTCGTTGAATTTATTGTAAACTAATTCAGATTCTCTAGAAAACTGAAGTTTAAAATGTTAGATGGAACATTTGAGGGCATGCTGTGTACTTTGCTATAGACTCAAAGATAAGTAAAAGAATTCTTGTTCTCAAAGGTTTAATAATCTAGAAGTGAGGTGATGAGGGTGTAAACTAAAATTTATTGGAGGTGGTCAGTAGGAACCAGTTTGGAATAACAGATAAAAATCAGTTTACTGAATTGGGGAGAATGTTCATGGCTGACTCCAAGACCAGGTGAATGGTGATGGCGTTAACTGTGAAATAGGGAAGAGAGGCCAGGCACAGTGGCTTACGCCTGTAATCCCAGCACTTTGGGAGGCTGAGGCGGGTGGATCACTTGAGGTCAGGAGTTTGAGACCAGCCTGGCCAAAATGGTGAAACCCCATCTCTACTAAAAAATACAAAAATTAGCTGGGCATGGTGGTGTGCACCTATAATCCTGGCTATTCGGGAGGCTGAGGCAGGAGAATTGCTTGAACCTAGGAGGCAGAGGTTGCAGTGAGCTGAGATGGTGCCACTGCACTCCAGCCGGGGCAACATAGCAAGACTCTGTCTCAGAAAAAAAAAAAAAAAAAAAAAGAAGGTCCTTATTATAGGATACATACTAAAGTAATTGGGTGAAGTGCCAAGTGATAACATTTACAACTTTCAAATCCACTAAGATTCAATTTTTAACTGTTAAAATATAGCTATATTATCATATATACATCTGATAGAATAATATGATGTTGTTAAAAATCATTGAATCTTAGTGGATAATTTATAGATTTTATTGTACCATATCAAACTTTCAGTGTTTAAGCAGTTCGTGATGGAAACAGAAAAAATAGTTTGGCTCTTCATGAGAACTGAGAAATGGGGCAGTAGCTGAGGGACAATGAATGAAAAAATACACTCACAAGTGTCTGACTGGTTCTCAGTATGAGCAATCACAGGTGGTGAGATTCCTAGAGCTGTTCCTACAGTGTGTTTTTAGCTTGCAAAGTTACAACACTACCCAAATTTTGCCATCAACTTTATATTAATTTACAGTAAATAACTAATAGGTAGACCAGTTAAAAGACAGCAAAATTTAAGCCAGTCTGTTTGTTTTCTTATGGCATCTTTGATAAGAAACTGGGCCAGGTAAGATTTGGAAGAACATCTGTGAAATCTTTGGATTTAGTATTGCGTCTATCACTTGTGTATTGTGTGTTATCTTCTCACCTATCACATCCCAGCATCATGGCTGGCTTTACCTGCTTTGGGAGAATTGTGATTTAATTAATCCTGATGTTGTAGGTGTTAGTCCATACATGTGCTTCAGGTTTGTGGTTGCTTGGATCTGTGGTCTAGGGTGAGAACTCATTGTATTAGGAAAACTTGTACTGTGAAGGTGAGTTCCTATAAAAATCTGGTATGGTGGTAGAGGGGAGGCTCTTAAGCAAGAGGGAGCAAATGCAGAGTCCTCTTTGAATTTAGATGCATCTTTAGTAATGGTTTTCAATTGCTCCTGTTCATATGCACTAATTAGAAAATTGATTGCTGGTAACTCTCAAGTTCAAGTGATGATGAGTAAATAGATCAAGATGGGTAAAAGCTAGTCTAAGGTCAGGAGCCAAATTGAATACAATTTTACCTTTGCAGGGGGATGGAAAGTAGTTAGGTTAGATGAAAAGAGGAGAATTTCTAGTGAAGGAGTGGCCAGCTTAAAAAAAGTGATTTCAGCCTGGGAGAAGGTAGGTTTCTTACATTCTTGAAGGAAGAGGCCAAATGTTGGGAGATAATAGTTTGTTTTTATCTTTTTAAAATCTCTTTTCCCAGTACCACTAAGTACTTTAATGCGTTATGGTGAGTTGTAAAGCTTACTAACTGTAGCATGTGCCCAACAGTCAATCAGCCTGAGTTTAAAATGTTTATGAATCTCAAAATGTTAAACATACCAGTGATTAAATGGAGCACTATGGCAATCTTGCTACTCACTAATGTGTGACCTGAGTGAGCCTCAGTTTTTTCATTTATCCACTAGGCCTTTTTTTTTTTTTTTTTTTTTTTTTAAGTGAATCTTTTTTTTTTTTTTTTGAGACGGAATCTCACACCATCACCCAGGCTGGAGTACAATGGCGCGATCTTGGCTCACTGCAACCTCTGCCTCCCAGGTTCAAGCAATTCTTCTGTCTCAGCCTCCCAAATGGCTGGGATTACAGGCACCCACCATCATGCCTGGCTAATTTTTATATTTTTGTAGAGACAGGGTTTCACCACATTGACCAGGCTGGTCTTGAACTCCTGACCTTAGATGATCCACCCACCTCAGCCTCCCAAAGTGTTGGGGTTACAGGCATGAGCCACTGTGCCCGGCCTATTAAGTGAAACTTAACCTTTCTTATTACAGGTGTGTCCTTGTGTCTCATGAAAGCAGTTTACTTTGATGTCGCTTTTGCCTAGGTCTAAAGACAAGGCTTTAGTTAACTTGAATTTGGTATCAGACACTGGCAGGAGCCGGTGCCGCCTTTAGATTAATTTGGTCCTATATTAGTTTGCGAGGGTCACTATAACAAAGAACCATAGATTTGGTGGTTTAAACAACAGAAATGTTTTCTCACAGTTCTGGAGGCTAGAAGTCTGAGATCAAGTTGTCTGAAGAGGTCAGGTGTGGTGGCTCATGCATAATCCCAGCACTTTGGGAGGCCAAGGCAGGAGACCAGTCTGGTCAACATGGTTGAGACCCTGTCTCTACTAAAAATGCAAAAAATTAGCCAGGCATGCTGACCCACGCCTGTAATCCCAGCTACTCAGGAGGCCGAGGCAGGAGGATCGCTTGAACCCCAGAGACGGAGGTTGCAGGGATCTGAGACTGTGCCCCTGCATTCCAGCCTGGGTGACAGAGCAAAACCCTGTCTCAAAAAAAAAAAAAAGTTGTCAGAAGGGTTGGTTTATTTTCAGCCCTTTGTTGGCTTCTATATAGCTGTCTTCATGTTCACATGCTGTTCTCTGGTTTTAAGGATACCAGTTATTGGATTAGGGCATACCCCAATAACCTTATTTACCTTAATTACCTCTTTAAGGACTCTATCTTCAAATATAGACACATTTTGAGGTATTGGGTTTAGGACTTCCTAATATGAATTAGGAACAGACATGATTCAGCCATTTTAGGGCCCCTACCTAATTTGTATTATCATTGCTAGCTCTTTGGTTTTAAAAGCTTAGAAAGTGCATGGTAACATTAGACTTTTATTCTCTAGAAATGAAACGTATGACTTCAGAGACCTATTCACTTTGAGAGAGTTCCTTGACTAAGAAAACCCAAAGACGGTCTAGGACAGTCAGATGCTAGAAAAGGTTTATTTGTATTATGAATTTTTAAAAATTCATCCACAGCAAGTAAGGGAGTACATAATGGAAAAAGCCATTGGCCTGCTGGATCCCTGAGATTCCAGATGTGCTTTTGCAGATGTTCCTCTTTCCAATCTAACCTCCCTTGTCTGCTTCCCCAGTGAAGTCATAAGCAAATATTTGTGATAGTTTCTTGTCACCATGGTGACTAAAGAAGCTCAGCATGGCTCTCCTCCCAGGTTCACTGTCAGCTGTGCTTGAAGGAGAGGCTAGTGTCCAGGACAGCCCAGGCTCAGTCATGAAAAGCCATGTGTCAGGTAATAGGGGACAGCAGTTCATAGTGCTGCCTTCAGAAATCTGTTCTCTACTCTGTTAGTCTCACAGGGATAATCAGGGGCCTCAAAGGGAGTACAGAGGCGCAGACACAGCTCACTTGCAGCCTCAACCTCCTGGGCTCAAGCAATCCTCCTGCCTCAGCCTCCCAAGTAGCTAGGACCACAGGTGCACGCCACCATGTCCAGCTAATTTTGGTATTTTTTTGTAGAGATTGTGGTTTCACCATATTGCTCAGGCTGTTTTTGAACTCCTGGGCTCAAGCAATCTGCCCACTTTGGCGTCCCAAAGTGCTGGCAGTACAGACTTGAGTCCAGGCTACAATGCCAATTTAAAAACAAATTATTCCAGCTTGGGCAACAGGGAGAAACCCCATCTCTACTAAAAATACAAATATTAGCCGGGCATGGTGGTGAGTGCCTGTAGTCCCAGCTACTCAGGAGGCTGAGGCAGGAGACTGGCATGAACCCGGAAGGCGGAGGTTGCAGTGAGCCGAGATCGTACCACTGCACTCCAGCCTGGGCGACAGAGCGAGACTCCGTCTCAAAAAAAAAAAAAAAATTATTAGTGGTAAAATATATGTAACAAAATTTTCAATTTAAGTGTACAATTCAGTGGCATTAATTACAGTTACAGTGTTATGTGACCATCATCACCATTATCTATTTCCAAACATTTTACTATCCCTAACAGAAATTCTGTACCCACTAAGCAGTAACTCCCTATTTTCCTCTCCTCTCAGCACCTGGTAACCTCTAATCTTCTTTCTGTCTTTGAGTTTGACTCTAGGTACCTCATGTAAGTGGAATAATTTTCCTTTTGTGTCTTGCTTATTTCACTTAGCATATTAATTTCAAAGTTCAATCATGTTGTAGCGTGTGTTAGACCTTCATTCCCTTTTATGGCTGAATGATATTCCATGGTATCCATATGCAGTAGTCCTTGCCTTATCCACAGGGGATATGTTCCAAGACCCCCAGTGGATACCTGTAACGGCAGATGGTACCAAATCCTATATACTATGTTATTTCCTATACATACATACCTATGATGAAGTTTAATTTATAAATTAGGCACAATAAGAGATTGAGAACAACAATAAAATAGAACACTTAATATGCCAGCATCATCACTTTTGCACTTTGGGGCCATTATTAGGTAAAATAAGGATCACTTGAACACAAACACTGCAATATCAGCTACTAACTGGCAGTGTATACAGTGTGAATACACTGGACAAAGGGATGATTCATGTACCAGGTGGAATAGAGCGGGTTGGCGTGAGATTTCATCATGCTACTTGGAATAGTATGAAATTTAAAACTTATGAATTGTTTTTATCTGGAAATTTCCGTTTAATATTTTCAGACCACTGTTGTCCATGGGTAACTGACACTCTGCAAAGCAAAACTGTGAATAAGGGAGGAATAGTATAAAAGTAGAATTGCTGGATTATATAGTAATTCTGTTTAATTTTTTTGGAACTACTATTCTGTTTTCCACAGTGGCTATACCATTTTCGATTCTTAACCAGCAATCCACGAGGTTCTAGATGCTAGCCAACGGGTGCTTTTATTATTCTTATTCCATCCTAGTAGGTGTGGAGTAGTATCTCATTGTGGGTTTTAAAAGTCTTTTTTTATTTTTTTGAGACGGAGTCTGGCTCTGTTGCCCAGGGTGGAACGCAGTGGTGCAATCTCGGCTCACTGTAACCTCCACCTTCCAGGTACAAGCAGTTCTCCTGCGTCAGCCTCCCGAGTAGCTGTGATTACAGGGTTGTGCCACCATGCCCAGCTAATTTTGTATTTTTAGTAGAGATGGGATTTCTCCATGTTGGCCAGGCTGGAGGGTCCCCCACCCTTAGATGATCTCCCCACCTCGGCCTCCCAAAGTGCTGGGATTACAGGCGTAAGCCACCACACCCAAATTAAAACTTTTTTTTTTTTTTCTTGTGACGGAGTCTCACAATGTTGCCCAGGCTGGAGTGCAGTGGCACAATCTTGGCTCACTGCAAGCTCCGCCTCCCAGGTTCATGGCATTCTCCTGCCTCAGCCTCCCATGTTGCTGAGACTACAGGCACCCGCCACCACGCCCGGCTAATTTTGTTGTTGTTGTATTTTTAGTAGAGGCAGGGTTTCACCGTGTTAGCCAGGATGGTCTCTATCTCCTGACCTCATGATCCGCCCACCTCAGCCTCCTGAAGTGCTGGAATTACAGACGTGAGCCACCGCGCCCGGCCAAAACTTTTTTATATACTTTTTTTCAGTCAGCTTTCACAGGTTGAATCATTGTGGGTTTGATTTGTATTTCTTTTTTTCTTTCTTTCTTTTTTTTTTTTTTTTGGAGCTAGAGTCTTGCTCTGTTTCCCAAGCTGGAGTGAAGCAGCACGATGTCGGCTCACTACAACCTCTGCCTCCTAGTTCAAGTGATTCTCCTGCCTCAGCTTCCTGAGTAGCTGGAATTACAGTCACCTGCCACCATGCCTGGCTAATTTTTGTATTTTTAGTAGAGACAAGGTTTCACTATGTTGGCCAGTCTGGCCTCAAGTTATCTGCCTGCCTCGGCCTCCCAAAGTGTTGGGATTATAGATATGAGCCACCCCGCTTCATCTGGCTAATATTTCATTGTATAGAATGTATAAAACATTTCATTCTCTATACAATGAAATATTTCTTCCTCCACTGAATGGACATAATATCCTTGTTGAAAATCAGTTGGGTAGCCATAGATATAAGTGTTTATTTCTGGACTCTCAATTCTATTCCATATATCCATATGCTTATCCTTATGCCAGTACCACACCGTTTTAATTACTGTACCTTTGTAGTAAGTTATGAAATCAGGACGTATGAGTCTTCCAACATTTTAAAGAATGTCTTCCTTAATTTCCATATATTTGTGAATTTTCCAGTTTTCCTTCTGTCACTAATTTCTGGCTTCATTCCATGTAGTCAGAGATATTTATTTTATATTACTTCAGTCTTCCAAAATTTATTGACGCTTTTAGTGGGCTAACATATGGCCTATACTGGAGAATCTGTACTTGAGAAGAATGTGTATTCTGCTGTTATTGGGTGGAATGCTTTGTATATCTCTCTTAGGTCTACTGTATAATTTTGTTCAAGTCCTCTGTTACTCATCGATCTTCTGTCTAGGTGTTCTGTTCATTATTGAACATGGCTTATTAAAAGTCTCCAAATATCTGTAGACCATGGTTGATGGGGACAAAAAAGTCTCCAAATATTTTTCTGCACTTCTGTCAGAACTTGCTTCATGTTTGGGGACTTTTGTTTATTGCATATGTTTTATAATAGTTTGATGAATTGACCATATGATGTCATTTCTTTTTGGTAACAGTTTATGACTTAAAGTTTGTTTTGTCAGATATTCATATAGCTATTCCAGCTCTCTTTATTCCCTTCTCATTTCCTTTTGTGTATATTTTTAATTTTTATTTTGTGTGCATGTAGTTTTTTAGATATTTCCTTGTGAAAACCATGGGGATTACACTTAATATTCTAACTTTGTAACACTCTAGTTGGAATCAATACCAGCTGAATTCAGTAGCATACAGAACTGCTCATGTACAGCATTGTTCCTCCTTTATGCTGTTATCATCACAAATTGTATCTTTAAACATTGTGTGGCCAATAATGTAGATTTGTAATTATTTTATGCATTTGTCTTTTTAATCATGTAGGAAATGAAAAGTTACAAACCAATGTATAGTAATACTGGCTTTTATATCTGCCCATATAGTTACCTTTATCAGAGATCTTTATTTCTTCATCTGGCTTCAAGTTACTGTGTCCTTTCATTTCAACCTGAAGGGCTCCCATTAGCATTTCTTTCTTTCTTTCTTTTTTTTTTTTTTGAGACAGAGTCTTGCTTTGTTGCCCAGGCTGGAGTGCAGTGGTACAATCACGGCTCACTGCAGCCTGAACCTCCCAGGCTCTAGCAATCCACCTCAGCCTCCCAAGTAGCTGGGACTACAGGTGTATACCACCACACTCGGCTTATTTTTATATTTTTTTGTAGAGATGGGGTTTCAACACGTTGCCCAGGCTGGTCTCATACTCGGCTCAAGTGATCCTCCTGCCTCAGCCTCCCAAAGTGCTGAGATTACAGGCCCAACCAGCATTTCTTGCAGAGCAGGTCTAGTGGTAACAAAGCCCCTCAGCTTTTGTTTATGGTGAAATGTCATAATTCTCACTCATTTTTGAAGGACAGTTTTGTCAGATATAGAATTCTTGCTTGACGGTTTTTCTTTCAGCACTTTGCTTTTTGTTTTGTTTTGTTTTGTTTTTGAGACAGGGTTTCACTGTGTCACAGGCTGGAGTGACAGCGCAATCACGAGTAACTGCAGCATCAACCTCCTGTGCTCAGGCAATCCTCCTGACTTAGAGGTCTCCCAGGTAGCTGGGACCATAGGTGTATGCCACCATGCCCAACTAAATTTTAAAAAATTATTTGTAGAGACAGGGTCTTGCTCTGTTGCCCAGGCTGGTCTTGAACTCCTGGGCTCAAGTAATCGTCTGGCCTTGTCCTCCCAAAGTGCTGGGATTACAGGTATGAACTACTGAACCCAGCCTCTTTTTGGCACTTTCTTATTCTACTGCCTTCTGACTTTCGTAATTTCTTTTCTTTTTCTTGTCTTTTTTTTTTTTTTTTCTTTTTTTTTTTCTTTTTCTTTTTTTTTTTTTTTTTTTTTTGAGACAGGGTCTTGCTCTGTCACCCAGGCTGGAGTCTAGTGGTGCAACCACGGCTTACTGCAGCTTCAACCTCCTGGGCTCTGGTGATCCTTCCACCTCGTCCTCTCGAGTAGCTGGGATTACAGACATACACCACCATGCCCAGCTAATTTTTGTACTTTTTGTAGAGACGGGGTTTTGCCATGTTGCCCAGGCTGTTCTTGAACTCTTGATCTCGAACGCAAGCCATTCATCTGCGTTGACCTCCCCGAGTGCTAGGATTACAGGCCTGAGCCACTGTTCCCAGCCTGACTTTCATAATTTCTAATGAGAAATCATCTGTTGATCTTATTGGGCATCCTTTGTATGTAATAAGTCGCTTCTTTCTTGCTGCTTTCAGGATTCTGTCTTTGGCTTTCAACAGTTTGATTATGTGTCTCAATGTGGACATCTTCTTTTTCTTTTTTGAGACAGAATCTCACTCTGTCACCCAGGCTGGAGTGCAGTGGCATGATCTGGGCTCAGTGCAGTCTTGCCTCCCGGGTTCAAGTGATTCTCCTATCTTAGCCCCCTGACTTGCTGCGGTTACAGGCGTGTTCCACCATGCCTGGATAATATTTGCTTTTTTAGTAGGTGCCACCATGCCTGGCTAATTTTCTTTTTTTTTTTTTTTTTTTTTTTTAGTATGGACACAGGGTTTCTCCCTGTTGGTCAGGCTGATCTCGAACTCCTGACCTCAGTTGATCCACCTGCCTTGGTATCCCAAATGTGGGTATCTTCTTTAGAGTTCATTGAGCTCCTTCATTTGTAGATTCATGTGTTTTATTTAATTTGGTAAGTTTTTGACCATATTTTTTCAAATATTCTACCTCTTTATCTTCTGCTTTTAGGACTCCCATAATATGTATATTGGTCTCTTTTTTTTTTTTTTTTAGAAGGAGTCTTGCTCTGTCGCCCAGGCTAGAGTGCGATCTCAGCTCACTGCAACCTCCACCTCCCGGGTTCAAGCGATTCTCCTCACCTCCTGAGTAGCTGGGATTATAGATGCGCGCCACCACGCCTGGGTATTCTTTTTGTATTTTTAGTAGAGACGGGGTTTTACCATATTGATCAGGCTGGTCTCAAACGTCTGACCTCGTGATCCACCTGCCTCAGCCTCCCAAAGTACTGGGATTACAGGAGTGAGCCACTGCGCTTAGCCCCCCTACTTTTTTTTTCAATAGAGACGAGATCTTGCTATGTTGCCTAGGCTGATCTCACACTGTGGGCTCAAGCTGTCTTCCTGCCTCAGCCTCCAGAATTGCTGGGATTGCAGTCACGAGCCACCATGCTGGCCATATTGGTCCTTTTAATGGTGTTCCATGGGTCCACTTGATTCTTTTCATTTTTCTTCATTCTTTATTCTTTCTGCTCCTCAGATTGGATAATTTTAATTGATCTGTCTCCAAGTTTGCTTTTTTTTTCTACCTGCTCATATCTGCTGTTGAACCCCTCTAGTGAATTTTTTATTTCAGTAACTGTACTTTTGAGCTCTAGAACATTTGTTTGGTTCCTTTTTATCGTTTCTTTTTGTTGATATTCTCATTCATATATTGTGTTTCAGATTTCCTTCAGTTCATTGTCCATGTTTTTCTTTAACTCTTTGAGCATATTTAGGACAGTTGTTTTAGAATCTGTCTAGTAAGTCCAGTCTCTGGGCTTCCTCAGGGATGGTTTCCTATTTTTATAAAATTATTTAAAATAGAAACAGGGTCCCCCTGTGTGACCCAGGATGGTCTCTAACTCCTGGCCTCAGGCAGTCCTATCATCTTGGCCTCCCAAAGTGTTGAGATTATAGGCTTGAACTACCACACGCAGCTAGAAATGGTTTCTACTTTATTCCGTGAATGGGCCATGCTTCCCTGTTTTTTTGTGTGTCCATGCGCCTTGTTATTTTTTAAAGACAAGTTTTAAATGGCAAAAAAGTTATTTTATGTTTATCTGCCATATCTAGTGTTTTTCATTTTGTGGAGATCTGAGTTTCCATCTGGTATCCTTTTCCTTCTACTTTGAAGAATTTTAGCATTTCTTCAGTGCAGGTCAGCTAGAGAAGAAGTCTCTCAGCTTTTGTTTATCTGAAAAAGTCTTTATTAATAATATTTTTAATTTAGCTCATGACCTGCTGAATTGCTTTCATTTCAAAAAGTATCTTTGTTGGATATAAAATTCTAGTTTACCAGGTTTTGTTTTGTTTTTTCCGGAACATTAAAAATGTTTTGTTGTTTTCTGAGTTAGGTTTCTGACAAGAAGCTAGGCCATTCTTATCTTTGGTCTTCTATATGTAATAGGTCTTTATCTGGCTGCTTTTAAGATTTTTAATCTTGCTTAAGGATTAGTATAACTTTTAGGGTTAATGGGATTAGATCTGGAAAATTTTTAGTTTTTTTTTTTTTTTTTTTAGACGGGGTCTCACTCTATTGCCCAGGCTGTAGTGCAGTGGCATGATCTTGGCTCACTATAACCTCTGCCTCCCAGGTTCAAGTGATTCTCCTTCCTCAGCCTCCTCAGTAGCTGGGATTACGGGCACCAGCTACCACGCCTGGCTAATTTTTATATTTTTAGTAGAGACAGGCTTTCACCATGTTGGCTAGGCTGGTCTGGAATTCCTGGCCTCAACTGATCGTCTGCCTTGGCCTCCCAAAGTATTGGGATTACAGGCGTGAGCCACCATACCCTGCCAGTTTTAAGTCTTTGCTTGTAAATGCTTTTCTGTCCCTCTCTCAATTTTTTTTTTTTGCTATGAATCCAGTTACTAATATATTAGAGCACTTGATGCCATCCTACTATCTACTGAAGTGTCATTTCTGGATCTCACTTTTGACTGATTTTTCTCCTATGGGTGACAATTTTTCTGCTTCTTGGCATGGTATAGTACTTTTTGTTGTTTGTTTGTTTGTTTGGAGACAGTCTCCCTCTGTCACCAGGCTGGAGTGCAGTGGCACGATCTCTGCTCACTGCAGCTTCCACCTCCCTGGTTCAAGCGATTCTCCTGCCTCAGCCTCCCGAGTAGCTGGGACTACAGGTGCGTGCCACCACGCTCAGCTAATTTTTATATTTTTAGTAGAGATGAGGTTTCACCATGTTGGCCAGGATGGTCTCAATCTCTTGACCTCGTGATCCACCGACCTCAGCCTCCCAATGTGCTGGGATTACAGCCGTGAGCCACCACACCCCAGCTGTTTTTGTTTTTTTAGAGACAGGGTCTCACTCTGTTGCCCAGGCTGGAGTACAGTGGTGAAGTCCTAGCTCACTGCAGCCTTGAACTCCTAGTTTCTTCAAGCTCTCCTCCCACCTCAGCCTTCCAAAGTGCTGGAATTTATAGGCATGGGCCACCATGCCTGACTCTGGCCCGTAATTTTTAACTGGATTCCAAGCATTGTGAATTTTATGTTTTTAATGTCTGGATTTTGTTGTCTTTTTTTAATGGATGTAGGATGTTTTATAGCTGTTCTGTTTTAGCAGTGTAAGGCTTGTTTTTAAGCTTCAGTAGTAGCCTTTTCAGGGAATAGTTTCATCCCACTACTAAGCCATAGCCCTTCTAGGGTCTCTACTATGCCCTGAGTGACCAGGGAGAAATCTCTATTCAGATTTGTCTAAAGTGTCTCAGCCCTGTGTGAGCTCTGGGAACGGTTGAGCTTACGTACAGCTTCTTAGTTGCCTTTTGCATGACTCATGGAGCTTCACCCAGCATGTATGCATCCTTAGTCTTCAGCAAAGATTAAGGGAACCCCAAACAGATTTCCCAATTTTTTTTTCTGCCTATTTCTCTCCTCGCTGGAATGCTGTCTCACTGTTTTCAGCCACCTCAGTCTCACTGAAGTCTCTAGTCTCTCCTCCACTAGTGAGATTTCCGTGGTGCTGTTTGGGACTCCTCTTCTGCTATAGAATGTGCCTCTGGGCAGAAAGCCAAGGAGACAAGTAGGGCTCACTTAATTTGTTTCCCTCTCTTGGAGAATCACAATTCTGCATTGCTATTGCCCAATGTCTGAAACAGTTTATAGCAACAGGGGAAATCCTATCCCTCTTATTCCATCATGGCTGGAAGTGGAAGTGATAACCGTATTAATATCCAACAAAATTAAAAGGGCAACAAAGGGCATTGTTAAGGAATAATTTGGCTCACTTTATAACACTTCTGTTCACAGTCAAGATACAACAGTTCTAAATTTGTATGCTTCTAATGAAAAATAGTATTAAAATACATAAAGCAAAATTAAACTACAGGGTAAAATGGCTACATTCACTATAGATAAGGAAAACATTAGTGAAGTGAAACATTAATAGAAGAGTTGGACAACATGATGGGCGTGGTGGCTCATGCCTTTAATCCCAGCACTTTGGGAGGCTGAGGCAGGGGGATCGCTTGAAGACAGGAGTTGAAGACCAGCCTAGATAACATAGTGAGACCCCATCTCTACAAAAAAAAACTTAAAAAATAGCGGTAGTATGAGCCTGTAGTCGCAGCTACTCAGGCTAAGGCAAGAGAATTGTTTTAACCCTGGAAGTTGAGGCTGTGGTGAGCCATGATCGTGCACTGCACTCCAGCCTAGGCAATAGAGTGAGGCCCTATCTCAAAAAATAAATGAATAAATAACAACATGATGACAACTTAATTTAATGGACATGATATTCAGAAAGCCATGCATCATAATTTAAGAATACAGATCATTTTCAAGCACACATGGGACACTTATGTAAATTGAGTAAATCAAAAGTAATTAGATATTTAGAACTGAATTACAATACAAATATTAATTTGAATGAAATTTATAAGCCTTAGAAAGGTAATATAGAAGTATAGTGTGGTGCCAGCCACAGTGGCTCACGCCTGTCATCCCAGCACTTTGGGAGGCCAAGGTGGGCAAATCATAAGGTTAGGAGTTTGAGACCTGCCTGACCAACATGGTGAAACCCCGTCTCAACTTAACTACAAAAAATTAACTGTGCATGGTGGTGGGCACCTGTAGTCCCAGTTACTAAGGAGGCTGAGGCAGGAGAATGGTGTGAACCCGGGAGGCGGAGCTTGCAGTGAGCCGAGATTGGCCACTGCTCTCCAGCCTGGGAGACAGAGTGAGAATCCATCTCTTAAAAAAAAAAAAAAAAAAAAAGATTAGCCAGGCGTGGTGGTGCACGCCTGTAATCCCAGCCACTTGGGAGGCTGAGGCAGGAGAATCACGTGAATCCAGGAGGCAGAGGTTGCAGTGAGCCAAGATCGTGCCATTGCACTCCAGCCTGGGTGACAGAGTGAGACTCTGTCTCAAAAAAAAGTATAGTGTAAACATTAAATACTTAGGTATACAACTTAAATTAGAAAAAATGTAGAAAGGAGATAGAAATCATACAGTAGAGAGGACTCAACAAAGCCAAAACTTAAATCTTTCAAAAGACTAAAATCAAAATAGTCAAGTCGGCCGGGTGCGGTGGCTCATGCCTGTAATCCAACACTTTGGGAGGCCAAGGCGGGCAGATCACAAGGTCAGGAGATCAAGACCACGGTGAAACCCCATCTCTACTAAAAGTACAAAAAATTAGCCGGGCGCGGTGGTAGGTGCTTGTAGTCCCAGCTACTCAGGGGACTGAGGCAGGAGAATGGAGTGAACCTGGGAGGCAGAGCTTGCAGGGAGCCAAGATCGCGCCACGGCACTCCAGCCTGGGAGACAGGATGAGACTCCGTCTCAATAAAAAAAAAAAAAAAAAAAGGGCACAAATTAGACAATATTAAGGATGAAGAAAGTACATAGCCACAGACAACTGATTTAAAAGAACATGAACAGTCTGGGCACGGTGGCTCACACCTGTAATCCCAGCACTTTGGGAGGCCGAGGCAGGCAGATCACCTGAGGTCAGGAGTTCAAGATCAGCCTGGCCAACATGGTGAAACCCTGTCTCTACTGAAAATACAAAAATTAGCCGATGTCTTGGCAGGCTCCTGTAGTCCCAGCTACTCGGGAGGGTGAGGCAGGAGAATCATTTGAACCTGGGAGACATAGGTTTCAGTGAGCCAAGATCGTGCTATTGCACCCCAGCCTGGGCAACAAAAGTGAAACTGTCTCAAAAAAAGAAAGAAAAATATTTTAAAATATAGAAACAAACATTTTTCACGGAAGGGGAAATGTATGGCTAATAACAACATGAAATCTAACCTCACTAGTAATCTGGGATATGCAAATAATCAGCTCTGTGAAATAATTTATGACACTCAGTAGATTGTCAAAAGTGATGATTCCAAGTATTGGGCAAGATATATGTCAGTGGCAGTACATTGGAAGACAACTTTGGCACTAGCTGGTCAAGTTAACATTTATTTACCTACAATTGAGCCATTCATTCCTTAGAACAGCAGTTCTTGGCTGGGTGTGGTTGCTCACACCTATAGTCCCAGCACTTTGGGAGGCCAAGGCAGGTGGATCACCTGAGGTCAGGAATTTGAGACCATCCTGGCCAACATGGTGAGACCCTGTCTTTACTGAAAATACAAAAATTAATCAGTTGTGGTGGCGTACGCCTGTAATCCCAGCTACTCGGAAGGCTGAGGCAGGAGAATCACTTAAGCCCGGGAGGCAGAGGTTGCAGTGAGCCAATATTGTGCCACTGCACTCCAGCCTGGGTGACAGAGCGAGACCCTGTCTCAAAAAAAAAAAAAGAAAAAAAAAAAGAACAGCAGTTCTCAAAATGTGGTCTGCAGATCCTTGGGATTACAGGTGGGAGCCACTGTGCCTGGTGTGTTTCTGTTTTAAAGATTAAATTCTGAAGCAATGAAAGTTAAAGGAGCTTGTCCAAGTTTGCACAGCTAACAAGTAGAAGGGTCAGGAGTTGAATCCAGACAATCTGACTCTAGGGCCCACACTTTTAACTACTAAGCTTATACCAATTGCTGTAATACCACCTGTTTAGCAAGCTTAATTGTAATAAAATGAGACAGGGACTGGGGGGCAGGTAGAGATGTCAGGTGCTTGTTGAGAGCTCCTAGATAGCTGTATTCCTCCCAGAGTAGGGGAGGGTGAAGGGTGGGTAGGGACAGAAGTCTAGTGAAAAGGAAATGCTGTCCTCTCAAGAGTCTTTGGCAATGTGTATCTTTTCTTCTAGAGACCATGGCGAGCCCAGGGAAAGACAATTATCGAATGAAGAGCTATAAGAACAATGCTCTAAACCCTGAAGAAATGAGACGAAGAAGAGAGGAAGAGGGCATTCAGCTCCGGAAGCAGAAGCGTGAGCAACAAGTGAGTTAACGGGAGTATTCTCAAACATACTATTCTGGGAAACAAGTCCCTGTGGTTGGCCTCCACTGTGCATCCTGACTTTCCCTGTAGAAAAGCAACTTACTAGGCAGGCGTGGTGGCTCATGCCTGTAATCCTAGCACTTTGGGAGGCCAAGGCAGGCGGATCACCTGAGGTCAGGAGTTCGAGACCAGCCTGGCCAATATGGTGAAACTTCATTTTCTCTTCTAAAAATACAGAAATTAGCCGGACATGGTGGCATGCACCTGCAATCTCAGCTATTTGGGAGACTGAAGCAGGAGAATTGCTTGAACCTGGGAGGCGGAGGTTGCAGGAGCCAAGATTGTGCCATTGCACTCCAGCCTGGGCAACTCTATCTCAAAAAAAAAAAAAAAAGAAAGAAAAGTAGCTTACTTACTGAGTGAGCTACTCATCCAGATTCCTTTGTTGTCAATAAATGTTGGGAGCTTTGAGAAAGAGAAAACTGACCTTATCCCCTTTTTACAAGTTAGACCAACTTAGACATCATTTATGTCTTTACTATAACATTCTAGTTCTAGCTCCTTGTTACCTTTTCTTTTCTTTTTTTTTTTTTGAGATGGAGTCTCGCTCTGTCGCCCAGGCTGGAGTGCAGTGGCACGATCTCCGCTCACTGCAACCTCTGCCTCCTGGGTTCAAGCAATTCTCCTGCCTTAGCCTCCTGAGTAGCTGGGACTACAGGTGCCTGCCAGCACCTCCAGTTAACTTTTTATATTTTTAGTAGAGACTGGGTTTCACCATGTTGGCCAGCCTGGTCTCAAACTCCCGACCTTGTGATCTGCCCAGATCTGCCCACCTCAGCCTCCCATAGTGCTGGGATTACAGGCGTGAGCCACTGTGCCCAGCCCAAGACTATATTGTTACCTCATCATCTGCACTCCCACCCCACCCTCCCAACAGGTTCAGTCACCCAATTGTTGTTATTATTATTATTATTTTTTGAGATAAGGTCTCACTCTATCACCCAGGCTGGAGTGTAGTAAGTGACGCGATCTCAGCTCACTACAGGCTCCTGAGCTCAAGTGATCCTTCCTTCTCAGCCTCCTGAGTAGCTGGGACTACAGGCATGTACCACCACGCCCGGCTAATTTTTGTGGATTTTTTTTTTTTTTTTTTTTTTTGTACAGTCAGGGTTTTGCCATGTTGCCCAGGCTGGTCTTGAACTCCTGAACTCAAGTGATCCACCTGCCCTGGCCTTCCAAAGTGCTCGGATTACAGGCATGCGCCACCATTCCTGGCCAACTTAACCTGATTTTGCCCACCCTTTTGCTGTACTATCATTCCTTTTTTCTTTTTTTTTTTGTTTTTTGTTTTTTTTTGGTTTTTTTTGTTTTGTTTTTTAAATTCTTTTTTTTGAGACGGAGTCTCGCTCTGTCACCCAGGCTGGAGTGCAGTGGCCGGATCTCAGCTCACTGCAAGCTCCGCCTCCCGGGTTCACGCCATTCTCCTGCCTTAGCCTCCCAAGTAGCTGGGACTACAGACGCCCGCCACCTCGCCCGGCTAGTTTTTTGTATTTTTTAGTAGAGACGGGGTGTCACCGTGTTAGCCAGGATGGTCTCGATCTCCTGACCTCGTGATCCGCCCGTCTCGGCCTCCCAAAGTGCTGGGATTACAGGCTTGAGCCACCGCGCCCGGCAGGAAGCATTTTTTTTTTAAGACAGGATCTTGCCCTGTTGCCCAGGTTGGTGTACAGTGGCGTGATCTTGGCCCACTGCTGCCTCTGCCTCCAAGTCCTTGAATATCTTTTTCATGTCAGTATTCGGTAGTCTCGTCTTCTCTTTGTGGAATACATTCCAGGACCCACAGTGGATGCCTGAAACTGCAGATATTACTGAACCTTACATATACTATGTTTTTTCCCATATTTTTATCTTTTTACTTAAAGCACTTTACAGCTTCTGTCTGGCACATTTGAATTGCCAGCATCACTACTCTTGCACTTTGGGGCCATTATTAAGTAAAATAAGGGTTACTTGAACACGAGCAACTGCCACCTGCTAACCAAGTTGGTTACTAAGTGACTAACTGGCAGCAACATATACAGCGTGGAGTGGATACACTGGACAAAGGATGTTCACATCCTGGGCCAGACAGAACAGGATAGCATGAGATTTCATCACTACTCAGAATGGCATGCAGTTTATAACTTATGAATTATTCATTTCTGGAATTTTCTGTTTAATATTTTCAGACCACAGTTGACTGGATAATTAAAATAATAGAAAGCAAAACTGTGGATAAGGGGAGACTAATGTATAAAACTTGGCCTCATTTCTCAGCTACTGTAGTATATCCTTGTCAGTTAATGCCATAATTTAACATTGGATTGTTCTTTTTTTTTTGGTTCAGAGAGTACTCTTAACCACTGTCTCTTTACTTTCAGCTTTTTAAACGGAGAAATGTGGAGCTGATTAATGAAGAAGCTGCCATGTTCGATAGTCTTCTCATGGACTCTTATGTGAGCTCTACCACTGGGGTAAGGCCCCTGCATGTGCCTCAGGCTGACCTGGAAAGTAACTGCTTCTAAGAACAGAAATTGGGCCATTCACATCATCTACTAGCTTTGTCAGTAACCATGACAAGTTCTTTCCTCTGTGGACCCTTTTGTCAGCTTCAGAAGTCAACAGAGATTCAACTGTGTTAGAAATATCTGAGGAAACATTTAAGGGAAGCCATCAGTTGCCTCAGAATTAGGAATCACTTTTCAAATGTCCCAACTTGAAGCACCTATCGATTAAACAGACCCCTTCTCCTGAGGCTGTCTATTGTGCCATCTTCTTGCCCTCAATTTTTTAGAAAACAGGATGTCAAGCAGAATTATGTGCTCACATCTGACTGTAATGTTGGTTTGCAAAGTTCTAAACTTGTTTTATGTTCTAGGAGAGTGTGATCACAAGAGAGATGGTGGAGATGCTCTTTTCTGATGATTCTGACCTGCAGTTAGCAACCACACAGAAATTCCGGAAACTGCTCTCCAAAGGTACAAAGCCTGGCCCTTCTCAGAGAGGCCCTGTATGATTTAGCCTCTGTTCTCTTCACTAATGTCATCAACTACACGTGCCCTCACTCGTTCTGTTCTAGCCCTACTGACCTTGGTGTTCCTTGTACGAGATAGACACTTTCCTGCCTTCACACTGGATATTTCCTCTGCCTGATGTCTTCTATTCCCAGATATCTGTGTAGCAACTCCCTTACTCCTATGATTAAATCCTAACTTCAACATTTTTATCTTTCTACCTTGCCCTACATATTCTTCTCTTCTCCTCCCATCATATTTATCTTCTAACATAATAAAATGACTCTTCCCACTAGGATGTAAGCTGAGGGCAGAGAGTTTTGTTTTTTTTCTCTCCTGTGTCCTTTGTACCTAGAACTGTGTGGCACACCATAGGTACTTAATAAAAATTTAATGTATGATAGGAAAAATACCTCTTGTTTCAGTTATCAAATAGTCTTCCCAAGAAGAGAATACTGGTCTTTCTCGAAAGGGAAATGTGTAGACCACGGTTGTTCATCCCTTAGGCACTCTTCTGTCCCACACCTTTTTTGCTTACATTTAGTAAGCCAAAGATGAGCATACTTAAATTAGGATTGGCTTTACTCTTTAACATTCCAACTGTATTATACAGTTCAAAGACGAGCAGATATTGTGTTTTTTTTTTGTTTGTTTGTTTGTTTTTGAGACAGAGTCTCGCTCTGTCGCCCAGGCTGGAGTGCTGTGGCCGGATCTCAGCTCACTGCAAGCTCCGCCTCCCGGGTTCACGCCATTCTCCTGCCTCAGCCTCCCGAGTAGCTGGGACTACAGGCGTCCGCCACATCGCCCGGCTAGTTTTTTGTATTTTTTAGTAGAGACGGGGTGTCACCGTGTTAGCCAGGATGGTCTCGATCTCCTGACCTCGTGATCCACCCGTCTCGGCCTCCCAAAGTGCTGGGATTACAGGCTTGAGCCACCGCGCCCGGCCGCAGATATTGTTAAAACCACCTTACCAGAAGGGAGTTTGGGAATGTTTGTAAGGGGGGTGGTCAGAAGTATCTAAGAAGGATTGCAAGCTGACCCCCATGAAGAGATCAGCAAAAGCTTCTCCTACATTTTTATTTTCCCTTCTCCCTTATCCAGAGCCTAGTCCTCCAATAGATGAAGTTATCAACACTCCAAGAGTGGTCGATCGGTTCGTGGAGTTTCTGAAGAGGAATGAGAATTGTACATTACAGGTGAGGCCTGAAGGGAAGGGGTTTGTTTTGTCTTGTTTTGTTTTTTAATTTTGGGGGGATACAGGGTAGGTGTATATATTTATGGGGTACATGAGATGTTTTGACACAGGCCTGTAATTTGAAATAAGCAAATCATGGAGAATGGGGTATCCATTTCCTCAAGCATTTATCCTTTAAGTTACAAACAATCCAATTATGCACTTTAAGTTATTTTAAATTGTGTAGTTATTATTGACTATAGTCACCCTATTGTGTTATCAAATAGTAGGTCTTATTAATTCTTTCTGGGTTTTATTGTACCCATTACTTATCCCCACCCCACCCCCATTCCCCCACTACTGGGAAGGGGTTATTAGGTGAAAGCCCTACTTCCAAGAAATTGTAGTGAGATGTTTCTATTGACGTATCTCTCGGGAAGTATACAAGTAATGTTAAGAAACATTCAGGAGAAACCATCAGTTCCCTCACAGCCAAAATATCTTTCTTAAAACAATTTCAAAGGAAAGACACAAGACTATGATAGACTGATCATTCATTTATAAATCAGAGGGTATAGTCCACTACCTGTGTCACCGAGGCAAGTCGTTTAGCCTCTCTGGGTCTCTTGTTTCAGAGATGGGTGATGGGTCAATCCATTGGAACTTGCCAGAACTCAGCTGAAAGGGACTTTGAGAGACACATTTCATTCTAATCCTCATTTCAGAAATGAAGAAAGTGAAGCTCAGGAAATAAAAAAGTGACCTGGCAAAGGATGCATGGGTTCTGTGGTAGTGCAGGACTAAACCTGGGACCCTAGAAGCCCAATGTCTTATTCCCATGTATATCACATCACTGCATCTTCCCACTCTCTAAAGACGGGAGGGGAAAGGCTTGTATTTTGTGTGTGTGTGTGTGTGTGTGTTTTAAATTCGTAGGCAAGAGGCTTGCTTGTGTTTTGTGAGGTTGTTTTTGTTTTTTTAAATTCATGGGCAGGAGGCTTACTGTTCTGGGCCAGCTGATAGGCATGGCTGCTCAGTCTGAAATGACCTTTCAATCATTGCTTAATCTCACTTTCAGTTTGAAGCTGCCTGGGCTCTAACGAATATTGCCTCTGGAACCTCTCAGCAGACCAAAATTGTCATTGAAGCAGGGGCTGTCCCCATTTTTATAGAGCTGCTTAATTCAGACTTTGAGGATGTTCAGGAACAGGTAATGCTTAGATTTGGTATGATTCTTTATAGTACCTGTGGTATAATAAAAAATGTATTTGGTCTTTGTCCTGGTTCTTGGCACAGTGTTAAAACTCTTGGAATTTCCTGAGCGATAGGAGTATCAAGTACAGATGGTCCCTGGGACTTGCAACTGGTATCTCAAGTCGGGGCAGTCTTGTGGAACTAACCTGTGAGGTCTACATTAACTCTAGGTGTTAGTGTCAGAATTGAATTAAATTGTTGGACACACGGTTGGTGTCAGAGAATGGGTGGTTGATGTGGAAAAAACTCTATACATTTGTTGTTGGAAGTGCCATTGGAAAAAAGACACAACAGTACCCATATCTCAGTACCCAGAGATCATGGAGATAAAGGTACAACTTCCATTTCTCCCACTGAATTCTTGCTAGTTGGATAGAATTGGAGAGTGGTAGTGGGCACTCTTCTCCATTACTACATATAGAGTTGGTCCAAGGCAACTACAAGAGTGCAACTTTCGCCAGGCACGGTGGCTCATGCCTGTAATCCCAGCACTTTGAGAGGCCAGGGTGGGCAGATCACGAGGTCAGGAGTTCAAGACCAGCCTGACCAACATGGTGAAACCCCAGCTCTACTAAAAATACAAAAAATTAGCTGGTTGTGGTAGCGCACGCCTATAATCCCAGCTATTCAGAAGGCTGAGGCAGGAGAATCACTTGAACCCGGTAGGTGGAGGTTAGAGTGAGCCATGATCGCACCACTGCACTCCAGCCTGGGTAACGCAGCGAGACTCCATCTCAAAAAAATGCAACTTTCTGATTACTTTCTCCTTTTCTGGGTGATGTTGTTTTGGCTTCTCTGCCTACAGTACAGATGGCAGCCTGTCTCTCCCGGCTGAACCAGGAACTCCCAGGGGATAGGTCCTTGTAGAACAAGTGCTCAATAAGGATTTCAATAGGGAGGTTACCTGAGCTTATATAGTGTATCTGGGGCCTTGACATCATCCTCATCCTGGTGGGTACTCACTTTGCAGTTGTGACTATAAAGTACTCACAGAAGTACCAGGCTTTGTGGGTGACAGTTTCATTATCCCCTTTTCAGGCAGTCTGGGCACTGGGAAACATAGCTGGAGATAGCTCTGTTTGCCGAGATTACGTCTTGAACTGTTCCATCCTTAATCCTTTGTTAACGTGAGTAATTATAATAATCTGTACCTGGGTGTCTATAGGGTGGCCATGTGGCAGGTCATTTGGGGGCAGCATACTTGATTCCTTAAGATGATAGGTAAGTACGAAAACTATAAAAATGCATTCTGATTGCCAAAGTAAAAGATAGGTATCGGCCGGGCGCGGTGGCTCAAGCCTGTAATCCCAGCACTTTGGGAGGCCGAGACGGGCGGATCACGAGGTCAGGAGATCGAGACCATCCTGGCTAATATGGTGAAACCCCGTCTCTACTAAAAATACAAAAAACTAGCCGGGCGAGGTGGTGGGCGCCTGTAGTCCCAGCTACTCGGGAGGCTGAGGCAGGAGAATGGCGTAAACCCGGGAGGCGGAGCTTGCAGTGAGCTGAGATCCGGCCACTGCATTCCAGCCTGGGTGACAAAGCGAGACTCCGTCTCAAAAAAAAAAAAAAAAAAAAAAAAAAAAAAAAGATAGGTATCTTTGGAGATTGAGAAGGTTGTGGCCGGGCATGGTGGCTTATGCCTATAATCCCAGCACTTTGGTAGACCAGAGCAGGTGCATCCCTTGAGCCCAGAGTTCAAAACCAGCCTGGGCAATGTGGTGAAACCCCAGCTCTACAAAAAATACAAAAAGTTAGCCAGGTGTGGTGGCACGCACCTGTAGACCCAGCTACTTGGGAGGCTGAGGCAAGGAGGATCACCTGAGCCCAGGGAGATCAAGGCTACAGTGAACTGTGATCATACCATTGTACTTCAGCCTGGGCAACAGAGTGGAAAAAAAAAAAAAAAAGATTGTGCCACCCGTCTGCCAAGAAAGAGGTTGTTTCTCACTTCATGGCACTGCATAACCTCATCTTAGTCATACCCTCATATCCTCCTCATTGTTGAGCCAGGGGAGAGAGGCAGGACTAGCCCATCTGGAAAAATCCAACCTTCTCTACAAAATGCATTGATTTGCTATGAGGTCATGCATACATACATTGGACGGCTCTGTTGTAAATTGTAGATCAAAGACCCCATAAAGCGTCATTGTATCCCTCTCCCATCCTTCCCTCCATTGCCCTTAGAGTAAACTATGTCTAAACCAAAACAGATGAATGAACTGTTCTTCAGAGACCACAGTCCCATAGCCTACCACTATCACTTTCTTGGACCCTTCACAGAAAATTATTCCATACTGTGTGGCTAAAACTCTCACAGTATACCTATAGCTTTTATTTCTTAGACTTTTAGCTTTTATTTTCAGGGAATACCATTCCTTGTCCTGGACTTGTGGCCAGGGTTATGGGCACGATATATCCTACCTTAGAAGCTTTATAGGCTTACTCGAGATCTAGCCCTCTGTTTTGTCCCTATTATCTATGGTATTAACTAGCTACAGCTGGTCCTGAAATGAATACTCTGTATAGAGGTTGGCCTTCTGACTAATACCAGCTCTATTAACTTAGGTCTATGAGTAGGAAGAAACAGGCTGCTAGAGTCTGAGAAGTCTGATTGGATTTGTCTCTGGGTTCATTGGCAACAGCCCTATGCCAAGGCCTTAGTGCTCAGGATCTGGCTTTGCTGTTTCCTTCAGACTCCTTACCAAGTCCACACGACTGACAATGACACGGAATGCAGTCTGGGCCCTGTCAAATCTCTGCCGAGGGAAGAACCCACCCCCAGAGTTTGCAAAGGTGAGAGAGCTACTTACTAGACCCCGAGTGACATCAGGTTCCTTCATATGGAGTTTTTAAGTCTTTGGGATACTCCCTGGAGTCTCAAATCATGGGAAACTGAAAGAAGCAATTGTTAGTGAAGTAGATGATCTTGTGTGCCTGGATAGTAAAGTGAAAAGGTAGATCTAAATGTTTAACGTAGTAACGATCCCTAGGGTCTGGAATTACTTTGTGTGTGTTGAGAGCGGGGGTGGTTGCAGTGTTAGGGTTCATGATAGAGCTGATATAGTCTTGTCCCCCTATGACTCTTTCTCACTCCGCTTCCCACAGGTCTCTCCTTGTTTGCCTGTACTGTCTCGCCTACTCTTCAGCAGCGACTCAGACTTGCTGGCAGATGCTTGCTGGGCCCTTTCTTATCTGTCTGATGGACCCAATGAGAAGATCCAGGCAGTCATAGACTCCGGAGTCTGCCGGAGATTGGTAGAGCTGCTGATGTGAGTGGTCTTACAAGGGGTACAGGTTCTGGCTAGGCACGGTGGCTCACGCTTATAATCCCAGCACTTTGGGAGGCCAAGGCGGGCGGATCACGAGGTCAGGAGTTCGAGACCAGCCTGACCAACATGGTGAAACCCTGTGTCTACTAAAAATACAAAAATTAGCTGGGTGTGCTGGCAGGCACCTGTAATCCCAGCTACTCGGGAGGCTGAGGCAGGAGAATCGTTTGAACCTGGGAGGCGGAGGTTGCAGTGAGCTGAGATCACTCCATTGCATTCCAGCCTGGGCGACAGGGCAAGACTCCGTCTCAAAAAAAAATAAAAGAAAAAAGAGGATAGGTCTCTTAAGCTTCTCTGGGCTCAGACTAAAGAGATAAGAGTCAGCAGGGCCGAAAATGGTGTGCTGGCCTTCTGCTGATCAGATCTCCCTCCTCTGTAGGCACAATGATTACAAAGTGGCTTCTCCTGCCCTGAGAGCCGTGGGTAACATCGTCACTGGGGATGACATCCAGACCCAGGTAAGAAAGAGGAGGGTGTAGGATCTTAGACCAGCTATGGAAGAGCTTGTGGAGAGCTGCCTGTGGACAAAAGCCTTTCCTGCAAAGGGCTGTGGTCCTGATGGGAGGCACTATGGTCTAAGAAAGAAAGTGTAGGCTTGAGTGAAAAGTTCCAGCTCTGTCACTCTCTTAGCAGTCACGGGAAACTTGGTTCCTTCTTTTCTTCCATAAATTGGGAACAAATCATCATCTAATGGGTAAAGGAAAACTAAATGGAATAATTGGGCTTACCACCTGGGACATTGTGAGATAGTTAAGTTTGAGTCATGGTCCCTTTGAGATACTGAAAGCTATGGAACTCCACCCCTACTTACTAGATCTTTAGGGTCTCATGGATATCATGGACCTTGGATTAATCTTTTGTAAATAGCCCCTCTGGTGAGGGCATAGTAAACAAGGTTCGCCTGCTCAAAGGCTAGAGATTTGGGTATTCTTTGGGTTTTGAGTAGCTGGCATAATTCTGTGGGGTTCTGGACAGGTTTTTTACAGGTGAGTAGTCTCACTCAAACACTCAAACCCACACACTCATTTTCTGGGTTACTTTGTATATGTATATGCATGTACTTTAAAATAAAACATAAATTTTACCATTTTAACCATTTCATTGGCATAAAGTACATTCACATTTTTTCTCTGTCATCACCACTAGCCAGCTACAGAATTTTTTTATCATCTCAAACTGAAACTCTGTACACATTAAACAATAACTCCCCATTCTCCCTTCCCCTCAGTGCCTAGTAAACACCATTCTATTTTCTGCCTCTGTGAGTTTGAGTGCTCTAAGTACCTCATGTAAGTGGAATCATACAGTGTTTATTCTTTCTTGTCTGGTTTATTTCACTTAGCCTAGTATCTTTAAGATTCATCCATGTCATAGCATGTATCAGAACTCCTTTGTAAGGCTGAATGATATTCCACTATGTGTATATACCATATTTTATTTATCCATTCATCCATCTGTAGACATTTGGGTTGTTTCCACCTTTTGGCTATTGTGAATAATGCTGCTATGAACATTGGTGTACAAATATTTGTTCAAGTCCCTGTTTTCAGTCCTTTTGGGTATATACCCATAATGGAATTGCTGGATCATGTTCTAATTTTATGCTTAATTTTTTTGAGGGACCACCGTACTGTTTTGCACAGCTGCTATGCCATCTTACATTCTCACCAACAATGCATCATGTTCCAACTTCCCCACAGCCTTGTCAACGGTTATTTTCCGTTTTTCTTTCTTTCTTTTTTTTTTTTTTTACAATACCCACCCTAAAGGGTGTGAAGTGATATTTCATTGTGGTTTTTATTTGCATTTTTCTAATGATTAGTAATGTTGAGCATCTTTTCATATGCTTATTGGCCATCTGTGTTTTTTTGTTTTTTGTTGTTTCTTTTTTTTTGGACACATGTCTATTCAAGTCCTTTGCTCATGTTTTAATTGGGTTGTTGAGTTTTCTGGTTGTTCAATTTTGGGAGTTCTTCATATGTTCTAGATATTAATCTCTTATCAGATACATGTTTCGCAAATATTTTCTCTTGTTCTGTGGTTTTATCTTGTAACTCTGGTGTCTTTAAAAAAAAACTTTTTAATTTATTTAATTTTTAAAAATTGAGACAGAGTCTCTCTTTGTCACCCAGGCTAGAGTGCAATGTTGCCATCTCGGCTCACTACAACCTCTGCCTCCTGAGCTCAAAGCAATCCTTCCACCTCAGCCTCCCAAGTAGCTGGTACTACAGGCATGCACCATCACGCCTAGCTAATTTTTTGAATTGGTTTTTTTGGAGAGACAGGGTTTTACCATGTTGCCCAGGCTGGTCTTGAACTACTGGACTTAAGCAATCCTCCCACCTTGGCTTCTCAAAGTGGTGGGATTACAGGCATGAAGCCACCTCGCCCAGACCCACTTTCTTTTCTTTTTAAAAATTTTTTTTAGAGGGTATCACTGTGTTGCCCCGGCTGGCCTTGAACTCTTGTGCTGAGGTGATCCTACTGCCTCAGCCTCCTGAGTAGCTGGGACTGCAGGAGCATACCACTGTGCCCAGCTTACTCCAATGTCTTGATGCACAAAAGTTTTTCATTTTGATTAAGTCCAGTTTACCTGGGCCAGGTGCGGTGGCTCACGCCTGTAATTCCAGCACTTTGGGAGGCTGAGGCGGGAGGATCACTTGAGCCCAGAAGTTTGAGACCAGCCCTACAACATGGGAAGACCCTGTCTCTACAAAAAAAATTTTATTTTATTTTTTTAATTAGCAGGGTGCAGTGGCACCCTGCTACTCAGGAGTCCCCAACTACTCAAGAGGCTGAAGTAGGAGGATTGCTTGAGACTGGGAGGTCAAGGCTGCAGTAAGCTGTGATCATGCCACTGCACTCCAGCCTAGGCAACAGAGCGAGACCCTGTTTCAAGAAAAAAAATTAGGCCAGGCACTGTGACTCACGCCTGTAATCCCAACACTTTGGGAGGCTGAGGCAGGCAGATCACCTAAAGTCAGGAGCTCGAGACCAGCCTGGCCAACTTGATGAAACCCCATCTCTACTAAAAATACAAAAATTAGTCGGGCATGGTGGTGGGTGTCTGTAATCCCAGCATCTCGGGAGGCTAAGGCTGGAGAATCGCTTGAACCTGGGAGGCGGAGGTTGCAGTGAGCCGAGATTGTGCCACTGCACTCCAGCCTGGGCGTCAGAGCAAGACTGTGTCTCAAAAAAAAAAAAAGGAAAGAAAAACATTTAAAAAAATTAAAAACAGTTTATCTAATTTTTCTTTTGTTTCCTATGCTTTTGGTGTTCTAGGTCATTCTTAACTGTTCAGCCCTACCTTGCCTTCTCCACTTGTTGAGCAGTCCCAAGGAGTCAATCCGAAAGGAAGCTTGCTGGACTATTTCAAATATTACTGCTGGCAACAGGGCTCAAATACAGGTAAAATAGGCAGGGAAGTCAAGGGGCATGGGAAGTCATAGGAACATGGGAGGTTGCTGGAATATTTGCTTTCAGAAGAAAGAATTTGTTTCCCTTTAAAAATTGGAGTCAATTGGCCAGGCACGTTGGCTCATGCCTGTAGTCCCAGCACTTTGGGAGGCTGAGGCGGACGGATCGTGAGGTCAGGAGTTTGAGACCAGCCTGGCCAACATGGTGAAATCACATCTCTACTAAAAATACAAAAATTAGATGGGTGTGGTGGCGGGCACCTGTAATCTCAGCTATTCGGGAGGCTGAGGCAGAAGAATCGCTTGAACCCGGGAGGCAAAAATTGCAGTGAGCTGAGATCTCGCCACTGTACTCTAGCCTGGGCAACAGAGCGAGACTCTGTCTCCAAAAAAAAAAAAAAAAAAAAGAGGGGCCAGGTACAGTGGCTCATGCTTGTAATCCCAGCACTTTGGGAGGCCGAGGTGGGCGGATCATGAGGTCGGGAGATCGAGACCATCCTGGCTAACATGGTGAAACCCTGTCTCTGAAAATACAAAAAAAGGCCGGGCGCGGTGGCTCAAGCCTGTAATCTCAGCACTTTGGGAGGCCGAGGCGGGTGGATCACGAGGTCAGGAGATCGAGACTATCCTGGCTAACATGGTGAAACCCCGTCTCTACTAAAAATACAAAAAACTAGCCGGGCGTAGTGGCGGGCGCCTGTAGTCTCAGCTACTTGGGAGGCTGAGGCGGGAGAATGGCGTGAACCCGGGAGGCGGAGCTTGCAGTGAGCCGAGATCACGCCACTGCACTCCAGCCTGGGCGACAGAGCGAGACTCTGTCTCAGAAAAAAAAAAAAAAGAAAGAAATTGGAATCAACGTGTACTATTGGTCAAAGAAGCTGTGTAACCAAAACTGGGTTCTTCTGTAGTAGCCTGTCACCTATATAGGAAGAACAAAAGAAAACTCCCAGAATGGGGAAGATGACTAAGTCTTAGCTGATTTGGGGACTAGATTTATTTATCATCCTGAAATGACTTTTTCTTTCCATCTGCCTCCCCTCAATCCTCTCTCAGGCTGTTATAGATGCAAATATCTTCCCTGTGTTGATCGAAATCCTTCAGAAAGCAGAGTTTCGTACAAGGAAAGAGGCAGCCTGGGCCATCACCAATGCCACATCAGGAGGAACCCCTGAGCAGATCAGGTATTACATTCCTTTCCAATTGTCTTGAATGATATGGATGCTCTCCCTGTTTGCTCCTGGTTTATAGGTGACCTATAAACTGCTCTTGCTCAGACAGGTCTGCCCCCTAGTCTCGATGTAATAGAATTTTACTGGTAAACTGCTACAGTGTCACTAGAATCTGGAATAGATTCCATGTAAGCCATGTGGGAATCTATTGGAGATTCTAGTGACACTGTAGCAATTTACCAGTTTTCCCTTCTGGAGAAGAGAAACATGACATGGATATCCATCTTTTCTCTACCTTTTCCTATCCAACAGAGAACTGAAATCTATGTAGTTCTCAATTATTTCTACAAATGAAGGGGAACCGTGCTGTGGCTCACTCAAAACAGTTTCTTCAGCCTGGCCAACATAAGAAGACTCTATCTCTACAAAAGATACAAAAATTAGCTGGGCATGGTGGCATGTGCCTGTAGTCCCAGCTGAGATGGGAGGATGGTTTGAGCCTGGAAGGTCAAGGCTGCAGTGAACTGTGATTGTACCACTGCACTCCAGCCTGAGTGACAGAGCCAGAGTGTGTCCAAAAAAAAAAACCAACAAGCAAGCTGGTGTGATGTCTCATGTCTGTTATCCCAGCACCTTGGGAAGCTGAAGCAGGAGGATCCTTTAAACCCAGGAGTTCAAGACTAGCCTGGGCAACATAGGGACACCTCATGTATACAAAAATGTAAAAATTAGCAGGTTGTAGTGGTGTGTGCCTATGGCCGCAGCTACTCAGTAGGCTGAAGCAGGAGGATCACCTGAGCCCAGGAGGTCACAGCTGTAATAAGCTGTGATGATGCCACTATACTCCAGCGTTTGCCACAGAGCAAGGTCCTCTCTCAAACAAAAAAGCAACTTCTTTGGGAAATTAATTTGGGGTATGAGACTTGAAAGAAGCTAATAGAAAGCTATTTTGTGTATGTGTACTCTTTTTGAGACCGCAACCTCTGCTTCCCGGGTTCAAGCGATTCTTCTGCTTTAGCCTCCTGAGTAGCTGGGATTACAGGCGTGTGCCACCACACCCAGCCAATTATTTGTATTTTTAGTAGAAACGGGGTTTCACCATGTTAGCAGACTGGTTTTGAACTCCTGACCTCAGGTGATGCTCCCACTTCGGCTTCCCAAAGTGCTGAGATTACAAGCATGAAGCACCAGGCCTGTGTACTCTTTTATTTTAGTTTCCATTATCTGAACATTAGTGGGAAGTGGTGGGAATAGATAGGTGTCTTGCCCTTCACCTGTTGCCTGTTAAGGGGAGCATAGTCAGTATATGTAAAGCCTTAGGAGAAAAGAGATAGCTGTTGAGTTAAGCTTTGAAGGATAAATATGGGATTATAAAAGGCCTCTTAGGGAAAAGCATAAATAAAGGTACAAGAATCAGAAACCTGGAGACCTTTACAAGTGTGACTAGAATGTATTGTCCTTGGAAGGGAATAATGGGAGGCAGAGCTAGAAAAGAACTGGGAGCCAGATTGCAGGGCATCCAGGCTGGGCTTGGCTTGTGGTATTATGGTATTGTTGTGCCACAGAATTTGGAATTCAGGGAAATAGGGAGCCTGTGAAAAATTTTAAGCAGGGAAGTGATATGTTCAGAGGGGTAATGTTGCAGCTGAGGAGACATTAGAGGCAAGGAGGAGGAATGTTTGGTAGCATCCACATGTGAAATGAACTAGACCAATATCAACAGGAAGGTAGAGAGATAGAGAAAGGATAAGCAGTTATCACGGCTCAGTAAGAGCAGTGGCTCACACCTATAATCCCAGCACTTTGGGAGGCTAAGGTGGGAGGATCACTTGAGACCAGCAATTTGAGACCAGCCTGGGCAACATAATGAGACTTTGTCTCTACAAAAAATAAAAAATAAAATTAGCTGAGAATGATGGCACACACCTGTAGTCACAGCTGTTTGGGAGGCTGAGGCAGGAGGATCACTTGAGCCCACGAGTTTGATGCTGTAGTGCGCTGGGATCGCACCACTGCACCCCAGCCTGGGTGACAGAGCAAGACCGTCTCAAAAAAAAAAAAAGACTTAGTTGGGGAAGACTCTCATTCTCTGGTGTGGAATGAGGTGTTGCACAGCACAATTCTTAAAAATAAAAAAATAGTAAGAGTGAGTTGGTGAGAGTGCAGAGTACCTGCCCAGCACTTCATTTGTCCTGTACTAGTTTAGAACTTGCCTGGTCTCTGGCCCCTAGGTACCTGGTCTCACTGGGCTGCATCAAACCCCTATGTGACTTGCTGACTGTAATGGATTCGAAGATTGTGCAAGTGGCCCTCAATGGACTGGAGAACATCCTGCGACTTGGAGAGCAAGAGGGCAAGCGCAGTGGCTCAGGGGTCAATCCCTATTGTGGCCTCATAGAGGAAGCCTATGGTATGTGCCCTCTCCTCAATCTAGGTCAGAACCTGAGACTAGGCCTCCAACGTGGTATACATATGTTGGTGGTGGCAGAGTGTGGGTTGGGGAGCATCCATAGCTTCCATGAGACTGACGTCTGTGTCTCCAGAACAGTTAAGAGCTCCTGCCCTAGCCAAGTTTAACCATCACAGGGTTTCAGATGTTACCATGAGTATAACGGGGATGAACTGAATAGCTGGGGTACAGTTAGGATTTGGACTTGGCTCATCTTTTGAGTTCAGAGTTGTCTCCCACCAGTTTCTTCTCCTTCTAAGGAGCGATAGATAAGTTCTCTTTCTGATAGGTTGCACCTATAAGAGTGCTGGATTGACTCATCACTCATCCCTGAGAGGCTGATGATTTGCCCAGGTCATGTACCTAGTTTAAAGCAGAATCAGGACTAGAATCTCTGTAACTGACATTTTGGTCTCTTTCCTTTGGGATTCTGTAGTTTTGAGAAGAAATCTTAACTCTCCTCTTTCAGGTCCAAGAGTGATCTGATCATATGAACTTGTGTTTGTAAGCACTAACATACCTCATGGAAGGAAAAATAGGTAAATGTTTCACCTGCCCATAGAAAAGCACTCACACTTCCCTCTCCTTCCTTCCTTACTATTGTAGGCTTGGATAAAATTGAGTTTCTCCAGAGCCATGAGAACCAAGAAATCTACCAGAAGGCCTTCGACCTCATTGAGCACTACTTTGGTGTAGAAGACGATGATAGCAGCCTGGCTCCCCAAGTGGATGAAACGCAACAGCAGTTCATCTTCCAGCAGCCTGAGGCCCCCATGGAGGGCTTCCAGCTATAATATCTGCCTCCGGGGAGGGGAGGGGATGGGAAGCACCACCAGCCAGCGGAAGAGCAGCCCCTGGTGGGCGGGAAACCAGTGTCCCCACCATCAGCCACCACACACCTCTGCTGCCCTGGAGACTGTGCTCTTGACCTGCTCCACCCCCTTCCCTGGAGGGAGCACCCTCTGGACAGACAGAACCATCTGAGGCTCACCTTTGGGTTTTGTGACAAGAAGGGGACGTGTTGGGTTTTTCTTCCTTACACTATATTTTGGCTGCACACATGTCTTTAACCCAGGAGCCCAGGGGTAGACAAAGGAGGACTAAGGTAATCAATTTGCACCTTTTTTTATTTTTATCTTTTTTCTTTTTTTCTTCAGTGGTGACTTCCTTCCCTTTATCTTTTTTCATTCTTCCCAGTCCTCTGCCCTGATCTGTGTAACTCTTATCTTGGGTACTTGAGCAGACGGTGTATTCCAGAGGTGGGAGGTGGGAGGGGAAGGGAGAAACCCAAAACAAAGTGTTCTTGCTCTGACAGAATATTAATCTTGTACGCTTGGATTGAGTTATTTAATTTTTTCTTTTGCACATTTTTCTTGTATTAAGATTGCTCTTCCCAAGAGCCACGAGTTCCTGGTTTTAATAAACCCAGCTGCCTGCATTGCCTGGGACTAGACTAGGCTGATGGGGAGGCTACCATGAAACAAAGGTCCCTCCTTCCCTCTGACTCTTTGCCCAGACCTCTTTAGTTTGGGAGATCCTCCTCACTCTCCTGGAGTGTCTCAAGTACACCAGTGGGAGTGCAGGGGAGGAGCACAGGCCTTCACATGGGGCTTCCCACGTATAGCTACTGATCCCATATTTCCTACTCACCTTCCAAATGGTGCGACCCAACTTCATTTGTTTACTTGAAAATTCCCACTCGGGGTTTAGAGAACCTCTGAGGTGGCTGTATTTTCTCCTAAGCTTGAGATAGGGGGCTGTGGTCCTTCCTGTCTCCTGAGGAGAAAGTCCCTGCTCTGGTGACCTGTAAGCTGCAGAGGAGGTTGGAGTGAGAGTGTCATGTATTGGGATAGTCAGGGATCCCTGCCTTTGGCCTTTTCTTCTTCTTCCTCTTCCATAGTTGGATCATGTATATTTTACTTCTAAAGGAGAGAATGTCAAAAAGTTCTGTATTTTTTTATATTCTATATATTAGGTAGGTCAATCTTAATTGGTCTCAAGAGGAAGAACTCTCTGTCATTTCTGTAAGTAGGATACTGTGAGGAAGACCAAAAAGAGATGTGGATGCTTCCTCGCTCAGGAGGCCTGAGCTTGGTCCTTTTCCTCTCTGCTTGGATTCTGGACCACCACCTGGGACCAACCTTCAACTCTGGAACCTTCATAAAGCAGGTCAGCGTGGCCTGATTGTCCCAGGACCTGAAGGGAGCAAGGATGGCCTCAGGGCCTAGTGAAGTCTGCTACTCTGTCCTTACTGCTGAACATCCTGCTTGTACCAGGAAACTTAGAAGCAGTTTGCCTTGTCAAATTCAATCTCAGTGGCCATTGTCCACATAACCAATCACCCATGGCTGCCTCTCCTATTATCTATTATCACTGAAACTTAGTAGCCTGCTTTTTTTTTTTTTTTCTTAAGAGCTATTGCTTATCTTCCCTGTTTGGGATCCTTGTTCCTGGTTTAGGTTTTCCCTTCCTTGTGACGATTATAATCCAGATGCCTTTTCTTTCTGTTTGAATTACAGTAGTGCATTGCCTCAGTGGCTTGCCTGTGCCTCTGGCTGGATTACATGTGATAGTAAAGCCCACCTGTTTGGATGGGAGTAGAGGAAGTTGGTGTAGACCAGCTGTGGAGCTGAAGGCACAGTCCGCCCCACCCCAACCTCCCCACTATGGTTAGTCAAGAGGCATCCAGCTCCAAGCTCTGCTTTTCCTTCCTCTGAAACAATGCCATTCTTGCTTCTATTGCTACACATCTCCTGGCTCAGGTGAAATCCACGCCCTTCTGCTTATAGACCTAAAGTTCAGGTACTTATTGCTGGCCATTGGTCTTGAATTTTCCCTCTCCTAGTGCTGCGGTCCCACTTCAAAGCCATTTTCTGAGGAGGATGGTTTAGGGCTGGCAATTGTCCCTGAAAAATCACACCCATGTTGTACCACCTTGGTGAGTCAGATGCCACTCATCAGCTTGGGAATGATGGCTGCCAACTCCCAATCTCCCAGGAAGGCAGGGGGCAGAATCGTTTTTTCACTTGGCCTGCTACCTCCATTACAAAACCATTCTCTTACAGTTGAAAAAAAAAAAAAGCCCTCCCCCACCCAACCTCCTCCCATTGTTCTCATCCAAAGGGCAATTTAGTAGGATCTACTTTGTACATCTCAAGTAACAGTTAAGTCCCTGATATTGGGACCAGATTCTTAGTGTAAGACATACACATCCTGCTTGCCCAGCTGTTCCTCCAAAATCTGCTTTGGCTTCAGCTCCCGGTCCTGTACCAGATGGAAAATTTTTTTGGTTATCTGGTTGCTGCTTAAAGCCAGTTTTCCCTAAGAGCTCCAAAGGCTAAAGTCTACTGGGGGCAGAGTGTGAGGCTAGATTTCTCATCAGAGAAAAGTGGCCTCTAGGAGTTTTCATTTATGTCTTCTCCAGACCAGGTTTTGCTGTTATCTTCCTTTAATCAACGCTTTCAACCAACAGGTGAAGTTCTTCCAGCCCACAGAGTCAGTAATACCATCTTTTCTATCTCCCCCTTTCCTTTGGCCATGTAATGAAGCAAAATATTATTTATTTAGCCCAGGCTTGAGAGCCACTGTTTGTGGGCAGTCTCCATCTAGATTCCAGACCCTGGCCTAAGCTAGCTAAGGCTCTCTGGTTATTGCCAGGATGGAGCCCCCCTACCCCAGTCTGCTGTAGGGAATACCCTAATTAGTTGAGGCATGCTTTTGGAATCCTGGCATGTTGGCATATGGCTGGTCTATCCTTTTTAAGATCTCTGGTTAGGGGTATCTAGATATGGATTAGGAGGGACAAGGAGCCCTTTTCTTGACTAATATGTTCAAATACTTTTTTGAACAGTGCCAGCCGCTCCAGGCATCCCACTCCCAAATCATCATCTTTAGTACTAACAGGGTCTCTGGTCTTAGAAGCCTGCCTTCAGATGCCAGCTGACCCCAGTGACTGCCTGGCCTTGGTGTTGGCTGCAACCTTCTGATAGAACCACATGGATTCCACCCACTGCTGGCCAGTCTTGTTACATGGGTCAGGGAACACAAATGGCACCCCCAGGGAGCAGGTGTTGACCTCAGTTTTCAAACACCCTTGGTGTTCCTCCTTACCTAGAGCCCATTAATCTACCCCATCAACTCTCTGCCATGAAAGCCATCTTCCAGGAGCCATGTTTTTTGGAGCCGAGCTGCACAGATTATAGCTGCTATTGTACTTAAATAAGGGAGAGGAAAAGAAGGTTCTCAGGCACAGACTTTCTATTTTTCTCAAGCCAAACCAGTTTAAAATGAAAACTGTCTAGCAGAATGAACTGTATTTCCATTTTTTCATGTCTACCCGCCTTCCCCCCATACCCTAAAGTTGTACTTGTTTCAAGCAAACTAGAAGGAAAGGATAGGAAAGCCTGACACTACTAACCTCACCTCCCATACACCTCTTTGAAGGCCCCAGCTCTTTTGTTCAGGCCTCTCTTCTCCCCTAGACTCACTCAGCTTGGTATCCATCATCTTGAGCATTCTTCAGGGGATTCATCTAGGGTTCAGATTCCAGACTCTCAGCTGAAGACAGGGAGCGAATTTCCCCAGGTCCTTGCAGGTAATCCAGGGACCCAGTAGGGAGAACAGGCTGGCTGGGGCATTAGGAATGTATGTACCTCTCTGCCTCCCTGGCAGCCTGGGGAGCGGTGGAGAGCTCGGTGCACTAAACCATGGTAAACATCTCCCTGATAGAACTACTCTTTAGTGAGTGTGAGACTGAGATATTGCTTAGAATAAATTTCTTCCATAGCCATTTAAGATTGCATGTTCTAGACCAACCTTGTCCAGTATGTTTTCTGTTTGAGCTTTTTCATTCTTTTGGTAAGCCAACAAGTTGAGAATTTGGCCCTACTGGGGTCCATGTAGTGGGCACTAGCTGCTCTTTGGCCAAGGGCTTCATAAATGATTCAGTCTCTCATTATCTGTCCTCTAGCCTCATACCCTGATTTAGACTGTGGCAAAGGAAGAATTTGAGGTCAAGACCAACCAAATCTGTGAATTCAAGCTGTTATTTTTTTCTCTGCAAGGGCACTTTGCTTCAGGTCTGGGCTACGTGCAGAACCTAAGCTGGCTGTGAGAGTTAGAAGAGGCACCATTACATGTTAGGCCCAGAACACCATGGGAAAAGGTTTATGTAGCATATCTTCAGTGGCCTGCCTGGCTGCTCCTGGGCCAGCCTGACTTCTGATGTCCACATAAGCTCATACCTAAACCCTGCTGCTGAACCCCAGCCCTGTTCTCTTGTAACTATTATATATGCCATGTCCTGGGGGGCATTGAAGGAAGTAAGCTCTCAGAGACCCTACCTCTGACTCAGAGCATGTCCTTAAAGAGTCCACATCTGGCCGGGCATGATGGCACACGCCTGTAATCCCAGCACTTTGGGAGGCCGAGGTGGGCGGATCACAAGGTCAGGAGTTTGAGACCAGCCTGGCAACATAGTGAAACCTCGTCTCTACTAAAAATACAAAAAATTAGCTGGGCGTGGTGGCAGACGCCTGTAATCCCAGCTACTTGGGAGGCTGAGGCAGGAGAATCACTTGAACCCAGAAGGGGGAGGTTGCAGTGAGCCAAGATTATGCAACTGCACTTCAGCTCGGGTGACAGTGCGAGACTCCGTCTCAAAAAAAAAAAAAAAAAATCCACATCTTCAGCTGGGCACGGTGGCTCATGCCTGTAATCCTAGCACTTTGGGAGGCCAAGGCAGGAGGATCACTTGAGGTCAGGAGTTCAAAACCAGCCTGGCCAACATAGTGAAACCCCGTCCCCACTTAAAAAAAAAAAAAAAGCCGGGTGTGATGGTGGGCACCTGTGATCCCAGCTACGCGGGAGGCTGAGGCAGGAGAATCTTGAACCCAGGAGGCAGAGGTTGCAGTGAGCCAAGATTGCGTCAGCCTGGGTGACAGGGTGAGACTCTGTCTCAAAAAAAAAAAAAAAGTCCACATCTTCATGAACCCTCAGACTCTGAAGCTGGGTGTCGGCTTTTTTAGCCAGCTTTTGTGGGAATTGCCTTTGACCTATTAAAGAAGGGAAGTGGGTAATGGAGTCCCAGCCACTCAAGAGACTGGATATCCCCCAAGAATGGCTTGAGTTACCAGCTATGGACCCTTGGAAGATGAATCTAATCCTTCTCACTGGTTTTTCTTTGCAAATTCATTTGCTTTTATTTTCCTAATAACTATAAACTCTATTTTCCATGTTCTCAGGGCCCCTGGGTAGACAGACACAGCTTGATTTCAGAGCATACGTAGGCCAAGAAACCATGGCATTGAGTGTGCTGAGTCCAGACAAATGTTATTTATATACACATCCAAATTTGAAGAGAAAATGTATTTCTTTAGGTTTCAAACACTGTAATAGATATAAAGCAAAAATAAAAACCTGTTGCAAAGTTCTAAATTGTCTTTGGTTTGGAGTGACCCTAGACTGGATTTGGGGGAAGAGAATAAGGAGGTGTTTAAACTTGTAGCTTAACAGTGGAAATAAGAGTTGTACCAACCTGTACCTGCTGTAAAGTTTTTTTCATCGGCTTTATTGAAATATAATTGACACAATAAATTGTACATATTTAAAGTATGTACACTTTGATAAATTGAAACACATATGCACCCATAAAACAACCACAAGATAGTGAATATATCTATGATCTTCATAAGCCATAAGCTTCCTGCTTGAGAATCCCTCCTTTCTGCCCCACCTCCAGCAACCACTGATCTGTGGCTGTCACTGTAGTTCAGTTTGCATTTTCTAGAGTTTCTCTAAATGATTTTGACTTACTGTCATCAGCACTACTCTACAGCCCTTTGAACCCTTTTTTTTTTGAAACGGAGGTTTTTATTCTTGGCATCCAGGCTGGAGTGCAATGGCGTGACCTCGGTTCACTGCAACCTCTGCCTCCCGGGTTCAAGTGATTCTCCTGCCTCAGCCTCCCAAGTAGCTGGGATTACAGGCGCCCACCACCACGCCCAGCTAATTTTTGTATTTTTAGTAGAGACGGTTTCACCACGTTGGCCAGGCTGGTCTTGAACTCCTGATCTCAGGTGATCTGCCTGCCTCCGCCAAAGTGCTGGGATTACAGGCATGAGCCATCGTGCCTGGCCTGAACCTCTTAAGATCAAGTAATTCACAGACTCCTCCCTTCAGTTTAGATCAATTCCTAAAACATAGATGACAGACAAGCAGCCAGAAAGCTTATTGAACCCACAGGAAGGTTTTGCTTGGCAGAGTGTTTAAGTTTGAATTAGTTGCCAACTTTTTTTTTCTTTTTTTTTGAGACAGAGTCTCGCTCTGTCGCCCAGGCTGGAGTGCAGTGGCGCGATCTCGGCTCACTGCAAGCTCCGCCGCCCGGGTTCATGCCATTCTCCTGCCTCAGCCTCCCGAGTAGCTGGGACTACAGGTGCCCGCCACCATGCCCGGCTAATTTTTTGTATTTTTAGTAGAGACGGGGTTTCACCGTGTTAGCCAGGATGGTCTCGATCTCCCGACCTCGTGATCCGCCCGTCTCAGCCTCCCAAAGTGCTGGGATTACAGGCTTGAGCCACCGCGCCCGGCCAACATTTTTTTAAAAAATCAAGAAATGTCTGTCTGGAAAAAGACTCTCATGAAGTATCCATTTTTAAAAAGAGGCCAAGCTCTTTGGCTCATGCCTGTAATCCCAACCCTTTGGGAGGCCAAGGCAGGAGGATCACTTGAGGCCAGGAGCTCAAGACCAGCCTGGGCAGCATAGTGAGACCTGTCTCTACAAAAAAATTTAAAAGCTGGCTGTGGGCCGGGCGCGGTGGCTCAAGCCTGTAATCCCAGCACTTTGGGAGGCCGAGACGGGCGGATCACGAGGTCAGGAGATCGAGAACATCCTGGCTAACACGGTGAAACCCCGTCTCTACTAAAAAATACAGAAAACTAGCCGGGCGCGGTGGCGGGCGCCTGTAGTCCCAACTACTCGGGAGGCTGAGGCAGGAGAATGGCGTGAACCCGGGAGGCGGAGCTTGCAGTGAGCTGAGATCTGGCCACTGCACTCCAGCCTGGGCGACAGAGCGAGACTCCGTCTCAAAAAAAAAAAAAAGCTGGCTGTGGTGGCACATACCTGTAGTCCTAGCTACTTGGGAGGCTGGGGCAAGAGGATCACTTGAGTCCAGGTGGTCGAGTCTGCAGTGAGCTAGAATGATCACTGCACTCCAGCCCCAGCAGCCGAGTAAAACCTATCTACAAAAAAGAAAAATACTATCTGGCCCCACCCGGCCTGAGTTTCTGCTTGGTAACAATGTGCAAGAGCTGCTGTATTTTACTGCAATCACCACCTCTCTTAATCTGGCAGGTGCTAATATTGTTGCTATACATTGTTTATAGCAAAGGAGAAAGTAACTTGTTAACCCATGTTTCTGTCGAATATTCTTGCCTGTTCTCATTACCTAGCCGGCCCCTCTAGGCTATTGTTGGCCCTTCCACTACATCCTCTACCCTTCACCCCAGGCATACATTTTTATATTCTTTATCTCACCTAGAACACCCTCTATATGAAAATGTATCAAGGCCTGATTTATATGGTGCCTCCTCAAGAGATTTCCAGAATGCTTTTCTAGAAATAATCAGGGCCTTGTTTCAGGACACGTAGATTCCAAATCTTTCTGAGCCTCAGTTCCATCATTATACTACAAGTTGAGTATCTCTTATCCAACATGCTTGGGACCAGAAGTGTTTCGAATTTGGGATTTTCTCAAACTTTACCGGTTGAGCTTCCCTAATCTGAAAATCTGAAATCCAAAATGCACTGCTCTGAAGTCTTTCACTGAGCCTTTGGGGGAAATACTTAACATCCTAACAGCCCTAAACCAACGCTCAATTAGTACAACAGTTTACAATCTTCTCTACCCACAGCCTGATGCGAGGCTCTGGGACTAGAATATTTAGCCAACAGTTCTTGCAAAATTAACTGACTTATAAGCAAATAGTAATTTCAACACCTCACTGCTAATGCTGTAACAGAACTCTGCAGACCTAGGGAGCAAGTACGGATTGCAGAGCACTGGGAAGGCTCTGAAGTGACCTTTGAACTGGGCCTCAAAAAATTTTGGGTTTGGCAAAAGCCAAACCTCTTAGGCTTCAAATTCTAGGCACAAGGATTGTTGGGTTTGACTTCATTATCCAGAAACAATGAGGATACAGAATTGTGATCTCACGTGTAGAGAATTGTGGGGTTTTTTTCTACTTTAACCCCAGTGAGACTTCGTAGAGTATGGGGTAGAGAAAAGGCTCATGAATATGCCTGAAGCCTGACTCAGCACCTTCCTGAGGAACTGACTGCCAAAACGGTAATGGAGAGGGGAAAATATGACCTACTTTCACAAGTTACCTTGACTGCCTCAGGGAAACCTGCTGTGGTAGTGTTTCTTCTGGGTAAAAGACAGGGTAGCCGAATAGTTACCTGGGTGCTGGTGTCAGACTTACGTTTTGAATCCCTGTTTTAACCACTCACTATCCATGTGACCTTGGACAAGTTACCTAACCTTTCTCTTACTGTCCTTTTCCGTAAAATGGGGATAACAGATAGTAGTTATTTCTATGAGTGGTTATGAGAACCAAGCTATTAGATACTGGGAAAGCACACAGTAAGCGTTCAAGGAACTGTTATTGTTATTAAAAGCCTCCTTCGGAAGAAGGACATCGAGGCCCAGAGAGAGAAAAGAACGTCCAGCCACACAGCAAATCCGTGATGAAATTGGGACTGGAGTGTGGGTCTCCTGAGTCTCAGTTCAGGACTCTTATCCCTCTTCCCGAGTCCTCGGAGTTCCTGGATGGAGTCACATTTGTTCACGGCCAGGGAGGAAGGTTTGATGGAGGCCTGCAGGAAACAATAGCCAGGCGCAAAGCCTTCGGGAGTTGAAACATAGCTTCTGCGAGATAGAAACAAGGTTGACGTGGGCACTCGTGCAGAATGACGGGCTCCTTTTGGACTCTGAGGACTACAGCCCCTTATGCACTTCGGGACTGCGGATAGCCCCTGCGTACGGAGGAACGCGTAGACTTTTCCCTGCCCCGCCCTCCCGGCGCGCCCGCCTCCGAGGCCGCCCTCGCTTAGTCCTTCCCAGCAAGCTCCGCGCCGGCGCCGGCTATTGATTGGCTGAGGCGGGAGCAGGCGGCTCGCCGGCAGCGGTTACTCGGGGTTTCCGGTGCGAGGCCAGAGCTGGGGAAGCCGTCGGACGTCGGCGGTGAGGTACGTGCCGTGGCAGCCGTTGGGCGAGACTATTTGAGGGTGTGCGGGCCGGGATGTTCTCGGCCTGTGGGGAAATCACGCCAACTCCGCGCGTGGGCCGGCGGCCGGGACGGGGGGAGGGGGGGTGGCCTGCCTGGGGGGGGGGGGGGTGCGCATGCGCGGGCGTGCCTCGAGGCTGCAGGGCGCGCAGGGCGTGGGTGGCTGCGAGCGCGGGGGGCGCACGTGGGGCCTGAGGGGCGGGGGCGGCGCCGGCGCCGGGAGTCCCGCCACGTCAGTCTCCGGCCCTGAGCCAATCCCGGGCCCGGCCTGCCGCGAGGGGGCCGGTTGTGTAGAGAAGTGGCTCCAGGGAGAAAAGAGGCCCCTTCCCTCACCCGCTGCGGGAGCTGCGCCCCGAAAGCCTGTCCCGGCACGCCGGGCTCCCCTGACCCTCCAAGACCCGAGAGCCGTTGGCGCCCTCTGCCAGGGCCGGCCGGTCCGTTTAAGAAGCTTCGTGCGCCTGCTGTGGGGATTTTCTGATCCAGGCTGCGAAGAATTTCGAAGTCTGGAAAATAGCAACTGTGTTTGTTTCTAAAGGATCTTCTCCTGACCCAGCATCTCTCATCACAATGAAGAACCAAGACAAAAAGAACGGGGCTGCCAAACAATCCAACCCAAAAAGCAGCCCGGGACAACCGGAAGCAGGACCCGAGGGAGCCCAGGAGCGGCCCAGCCAGGCGGCTCCTGCAGCAGAAGCAGAAGGTCCCGGCAGCAGCCAGGCTCCTCGGAAGCCGGAGGGTGTGTGCCAGCTCTGCGTTGCCAGCGGGCAGGGGGTGGAGCTGTGGGGCCGGCCTCGCTTCTGGACTTAGAGGCCGAAGCCAGGTTGTCCGGGAGGAGGGAATATAGAATGAGAGGACAGTGCTGGGGCCGCGGTCACCCCCGAATTCTGGCGAGTTGGCGGAGCCGCTCCCTGTAAGCACAGGAACAGAGTTCTGGAGAGAACCTCTAACGGGATTAAGTCAGGTGGCAGCCAAACGGGGCACCCAGTCAGGAAATCCAGGTCCGGTTTGAAACACCTCAGCCACTAGCAGCTAACTGCCCTTCCTGTTTGAGGCATTTCTAGAATGATCTGAATGGTAAAAAATGGTTTTGTGAGGGGGAAGGAGATGGACTAGAAGTTGCACCATGCCATCCCTGTGTGCTGATGCTTTACATACTTTTATGATCATAACAAACATGTTCGAGTGGTAGTGAGAAATAGTTGTGTCATTTTACAAGTAAACAGAAGTGAAGCTTAACTATATTATATTACTATAATTTCTTGATTCAAAAGATGTTTCGAATTTAAATTCTGACAGGAACTAGATTTGCTGAATAATACTCCATTCTTGCTTCTCAGTTTCCATAAAAAAAGAAAAGTTAGGCAACATTTAACTCAAACTGATGAGTTTGGCTGGACCTGAAAATTCCCAACCAGTGGTATAATTTGTCTTGTTTCTCACTCTACCCCTCATCCTCTCCTGCTGTAGGGGCTCAAGCCAAAACGGCTCAGTCTGGGGCCCTTCGTGATGTCTCTGAGGAGCTGAGTCGCCAATTGGAAGACATACTGAGCACATACTGTGTGGACAGTAACCAGGGGGGGCCTGGCGAGGATGGGGCACAGGGTGAGCCAGCTGAACCCGAAGATGCAGAGAAGTCCCGGACCTATGTGGCAAGGAATGGGGAGCCTGAACCAACTCCAGTAGTCAATGGAGAGAAGGAACCCTCCAAGGGGGATCCAGGCACAGAAGAGATCCGGCAGAGTGATGAGGTCGGAGACCGAGACCACCGAAGGCCACAGGAGAAGAAAAAAGCCAAGGGTTTGGGTGAGCAGAGGGTGGCTCTTTGTGAGGCTGGTGAGGGGAGGGAGTTTGGACTTGACGTTCTCTGGACCAGTCTGTTCCGCCAGGATTCAAAGGAAAACGGTACTTCTCAGAACAGCAAGTCACTCTAGTGTAATCAAAGCCAGGGATGTGGGGGCCACGGCATAGAGAGATGCAGGGGTTCCCAGCACAAGGCCTTCTGGCTTTTGGAGCAATTGGGGGTTGGAATGGGACCTGTTCTCTCTTTGAGAAAATGGAGATGGGAGGCCAGGGTGGGCTCCTGTGCCAGCCAGTACTACCTGCTGTGTGATCTCGGGTGTGTCCCTTCTCCTCTCTGGGTCTTAGTTTATACTTCTCTTTACAGTAAGAAAATTAGACTAGGCTGGAGTTGAAAACCCAAATGTCTGCATAAGCTGGGCTGGCCATGGGGCCACATGAAGATGTAGGCTACTTTATCCAAAGACTTTACTGCTTCCTGATTAGTTGCTCTCAACTAGCCAACTGAGAGCAGGCAAAACTGCAGGCTGGGTGCAGGCTTCTTTTATTTTTATTTATTTATTTATTTATTTTTTGAGACAGTCTCGCTCTGTCACCCAGGCTGAAGTGCAGTGGCACGATCTCGGCTCACTGCAAGATCTGCTCCTAGGTTCACACCAATCTCCTGGCTCAGCCTCCCAAGTAGCTGGAACTACAGGTGCCCACCACCACGCCCGGCTAATTTTTTTTTGTATTTTTAGTAGAGACGGGGTTTCACTGTGTTAGCCAGGATGGTCTCGATCTCCTGATCTCGTAATCCGCCTGCCTCAGCCTCCCAAAGTGTTGGGATTACAGGCGTGAGCCACCGTGCCCAGCCTTCTTTTATTTTTTTAATTATTTTTGTTTGTTTGTTTGTTTTTTGAGACGGAGTCTCACGCTGTTGCCCAGGCTGGAGTGCAGTGGCGCGATCTCGGCTCACTGCAAGCTCCGCCTCCTGGGTTCACGCCATTCTCCTGCCTCAGCCTCCTGAGTAGCTAGGACTACAGGCGCCCGCCACCGCGCCTGGCTAATTTTTTGTATTTTTAGTAGAGACGGGGTTTCACTGTGGTCTCGATCTCCTGACCTTGTGATCCGCCCGCCTCGGCCTCCCAAAGTGCTGGGATTACAGGCTTGAGCCACCGCGCCCGGCAATTATTTTTATTTTTATTTTTTTTAAGAAAAGCCAGCAATGTAGAGTTATGTGAGAACTCTAGATTTTTTCATAGTTAGCAGCTAAAATGGTAAGAGCCAAACAAAACCCATCCGTGGGTTGGATTTGGCATGCCTGCCTGCGAATTACAGTCTCTCCATGCTGATCTCTTGGGCCCTTCTGTGAAGGCAGAGGGAAAGCTCCCTGACTCAGGCACAGGCAATGGGGAACGGGCAATGACAGTTATTTTACAGCAGGGTATGTATGTTTGAGAGTCTAGGCCGGGCGCCGTGGCTCACGCCTGTAATTGCAGCACTTGGGGAGGCCGAGGCGGATGGATCACCTGAGGGTCAGGAGATCGAGAACAGCCTGGCCAACATGATGAAACCCTGTCTCTACTAAAAAATACAAAAATTAGCTGGGCATTGTGGCACACGCCTGTAATCCCAGCTACTTGGGAGGTTGAGGCAGGAGAATGGCTTGAACTCCGGAGGCAGAGGTTACAGTGAGCCAAGATCGTGCCACTACACTCCAGCCTGGGCAACAAGAGTGAAACTCCGTCTCAAAAAAAAAAAAAAGAATCTAGAATCTAACTCGGGTGTCATTATGTCCATGTTTTATTCCTATTTCCCTCTCCCCTTTTGTATCATCCTACTTTAAAGAAGAACTTTAAAAAATCTTATGGCCGGGCACGGTGGCTCATGCCTGTAATCCCAGCACTTTGGGAGGCTGAGGCGGGTGGATCATGAGGTCAGGAGTTCGAGACCATCCTGGCTTACACGGTGAAACCCCGTCTCTACTAAAAATACAAAAAAGTAGCCGAGCGTGGTGGCGGGCACCTGTAGTCCCAGCTACTTGGGAGGCTGAGGCAGGAGAATGGCGTGAACCCGGGAGGTGGAGTTTGTAGTGACACAAGATTGCACCACTGCATACCAGCCTGGGTGACAGAGCGAGGCTCTCTCAAAAAAAAAAAAAATCTTAGGGACGGCTAGGCACAGTGGCTCACACCTGTAACCCCAGCACTTTGGGAGGCCAAGGCGGGCAGATCATGGGGTCAGGAGTTCGAGACCAGCCTGGCCAACATGGTGAAACCCCATTTCTACTAAAGATAAAAAAAACTAGCTGGGCATGGTGGCATGTGCCTGTAATCCCAGCTACTCAGGAGGCTGAGGCAGGAGAATCACTTGAACTCAGGAGGCAGAGGTTGCAGTGAGCTGAGATCATGCCATTGCACTCCAGCCTGGGTGACAGGGTGAGACTCCGTCTCAAAAAAAAAAAAGAAAAAATCTTAGGGTCACATATATGGAAAGTATCTTCATTTTTTTTTTTTTTTTAGTTCATTTATTTTTTTAGACGGGGGTCTCGCTCTGTCACCAAGCTGGAGTGCGGTGGCACGATCTCCGCCTCCCTGCAACCTCTGCCTCCCAGGTTCAAGTGATTCTCCTACCTCAGTTTCCTGAGTAACTGGGACTACAGGCACCCCCTATGACGCCTTGCTAATTTTTTTGTGTGTATTTTTAGTAGAGACGGGGTTTCATCATGTTAGCATGGTCTCGATCTCTTGACCTCATGATCCACCTCGGCCTCCCAAAATGCTGGGATTACAGGCGTGAGCCACCGCACCTGGCCGAAAGTATCTTCATTTTAAAGTTCACTGTTTGGCTACTCTGTTGACAAGAGTTTAGTTATTTCTCAAGGAGGCTAAGACATCTATTCCTTTTTGGATCCTACCTCTATCAGGAGGGTGAGCCTTCCTTGCATTGAAACTGTATGAAACAGTAGCCCTGAATTCATAAGTGGGAAATCTTTCGTCTGTTGGTAGAGCAGGCAGTTTTTTTACCCTGCCAGTGGTGTCCACTAAGGAGATTTCAGTAGGGTACAGTCGTTCATTTGATAAGCATTTGTTGAACATATTCTCTGTGATGGTACTATGGACAATACTGGGGCTACAGTGAGGGCAGGATTGAGTTGGTCCCTATAGTAAGGAAGGAGCTAATTAACAAGCAAAATATAAAGTGTGATGGGGAGGGCTATCTTCAGCACTCATGATGAGTGTGAGCCCAGGCCTGGAGGGGACCCCTGGAGAAGGGAGTACATGTCTTTGCTCCTGTGCTTTGCAGGGAAGGAGATCACGTTGCTGATGCAGACACTGAATACTCTGAGTACCCCAGAGGAGAAGCTGGCCGCTCTGTGCAAGAAGTATGCTGAACTGGTCAGTTCCCCCCTCCGCGGGCACCTTCCCTGCCTTGGGAAAATCAGCATGCCACCTGGTATAGGGTTGGGGGTGCAGAGGCAGGTAGGTGGCTTAATTTCTGTTCAGCTTTCTCTGAAATATCTGTTAAATGGGGAATCACTCTCAGCGAGCCTCTTCAGGGCTGTGCAGCAAGAGTTTGAGAAACTGCATATTCCTTGAAAGAAATTTCTCAAAGAATGATTCCAAGGTGGTAGAGCCCTTGTTCCTGGCCTGAGTCCAAGACACCTTGTGATCTTGATGCATCTTCCTCAAATACAGATGCATAGAGCCATTATCACAGTAAATAAAACTAATGCTAGTCACTTGATACTTTTTCCTTTTACTTCAGAGCAGTCTTCTTGTCACTGCCTCCTCATATTCCCCATGACATTGACTTTTTACAGAAACCAGACTGGCTGTCCTGTAGGATGCCCCCTTCTAGCTTTGTCATCTGTGGTAGCATTTTACTTCTTTACCTCCTAGTGCCTGTAAGTGAAGTAGAAGTTAGCTCTAAAGCTTGATCCAATTCAGCTTCAAGTTTTTGACAAGAATTCTTCATAAGTAGTACTCTGTACTTCATGTTCCATCGCAATAAATGCAAAGCATGCTCTTCCCACTCTGTTGTAACATTGTTCAGTGGGTTGAGGGTGGGGCAGCCAGATTCTTCCATCATCAGGTCCCCTGTCAGAATTTGAACTAACAGATTTATCTATTGATGGTCACAGCCTAAGTATGTATGTATGTATGTATTTATTTATTTTGAGACGGAGTCTCACTCTGTTGCCCAGGCTGGAGTGCAGTGGCACGATCTCGGCTCACTGCAAGCTCCACCTCCCGGGTTCACGCCATTCTCCTGTCTCAGCCTCCGGAGTAACTGGGACTGCAAGCACCCGCCACCATGCCCAGCTATTTTTTTTTTTTTTTTTTTTTAGTAGAGACAGGCTTTCACCGTGTTAGCCAGGATGGTCTCAATCTCCTGACCTCGTGATCTGCCTGCCTCGGCCTCCCAAAGTGCTGGGATTACAGGCGTGAGCCACCGCACCCAGCCTATTTATTTATTTATTTAGAGATGGAGTCTTGCTCTGTCACCAGGCTAGAGTGCAGTGGCATGGTCTTGACTCACTGCAACCTCCACCTCCCAGGTTCAAGCGGTTCTCCTGCTGCAGCCTCCTGAGTAGCTGGAATTACAGGCGCACGCCACCACGCCTGGCTAAATTTTGTATATTTCAGTAGAGACAGGGTTGACCATGTTGGCCAGGATGGTCTCAATCTCTTGACCTCGTGATCTGCCCGTCTCGGCCTCCCAAAGTGCTGGGATACAGGCGTGAGCTACTGCGCCCAGCCTCTTAAGTATTTATGTTAAAATTAATTCATTCCACACACATTTATTAATATTTTCCTGTAGGGAACTTTACTCATCTGTAAAATGGGGAATGTCATACCTGCCTAATGACATTCTTGTAAGGATTAAATAAAAGGTGTAAGGAAGATAAGCACCCTTTTAGAGTGATCCAGCCAGGGGAAAATTGCTGATGCAAGAGAGGAAATGAGTTGTTGGAGTGGTGGTGTGAGTAGAGGAGGGGACCTGAGGCCCAGTGCCTAAGAAGGGGGCTTGGCTGTGGTAACCATATGGCTAGGTCTGTGTGACTGGAGGAGAGGATGGGGCAGGTGTACTGGCAGATGTGGAGCTTCTGCCCCTGATTCTCTGGTTTCTTCTGTGTTTTGAGATTTGATGAGGACGATGAATAGTTGTCTGGAAGGAGAGGAGTGTGAATAGCATGTGCATTGTGTTGAGATTGCTGCTTTTCCTGAAATTGGTGGCCGTGAATTTAAAGTGAGACTCTTCGGCCGGGCGTGGTGGCTCACGCCTGTAATCCCAGCACTTTGGGAGGCCGAGGTGGGCGGATCACAAGGTCAGGAGATCGAGACCATGGTGAAACCCCGTCTCTACTAAAAATAGAAAAAATTAGCCGGGCGCAGGGGCGGGCGCCTGTAGTCCCAGCTACTCGGGAGGCTGAGGCAGGAGAATGGCATGAACCCGGGAGGCGGAGCTTGCAGTGAGCCGAGATTGCGCCACTGCACTCCAGCCTGGGCGACAGAGCGAGACTCCATCTCAAAAAAAAAAAAAATTGAGACTCTTCAAGTAGGGTTGTTTCAGTACTGGTGTAAAGCAGGAAGGTGCTTTACTAGGGTTGCAGTATTACTGGGGAAGGGCCAAGAGAGTTGAGGGTGTAAGAAATCTAAGCCAGGTAATAAGGTAAGTGGTTATTTTAAAGGAGAGTGGAAGGATGGTTGAGTCAATGGATTGGAGGTCCTTATAGGGTAAGAGATTTTCTGAGGATCACAGATATTGATTGGAATGAGCTAAAAAGATAGGTGATGGTAGTCCTGGCCTGGGGTGCTGGAAATTGAGATAGTGGGTGTGCTGTCTGGTAGTGACAAAGTCTAGATCTGCGCTGTCCAAGATAAATTCGTCTCTAGCTAATTGACATGTGGCCAGTCTGAATTTGAATGTGCTGTAAATGTAAGATAGACATCAGATTTTGAAGACTTAAGCAAAAACAAAGAATATAAAACATCTCACTTCTTTTTTTGTTAGATAGTGTCTCAGTCACCCAGGCTGGAATACAGTGGCGTGATGTCCTGCTCCTAGGTTCAAACGATTCTCCTGCCTCACAGCCTCCCAAGTAGCTGGGATTACAGGCATGTGCCACCAAACTGGCTGCTTTTTTGTATTTTTTTTAGTAGAAACGGGGTTTCACCGTGTTGGCCAGGCTGGTCTTGAACTCCTGACCTCAAGTGATCTGCCTGCCTCGGCCTCCCAAAGTGCTGGGATTACAGGTGTGAGCCACCGCTCCCGGCCTCCCTTTTTTACATTGATTCCGTGTTGAAATTGTAATGTTTTGGATATTGGGTTACAATAAATATATTACTAAAATTAATTTCACCTGTTTTTTACTTTTTCAGTGTGGCCAGTAGAATATTTTTAATTATTTATGTGGTTTGCATTATATTTCTGTTGTATAGGCCTGGATAGGGTCATGGGAGGGGAACTGAGCTGGAGAAAGGAGTGAGTTTGTGGAAGAACTGAAGGACTGGGAGACCAGGGAGTCAGAAGGATTATCTGTTGATACTGAAGTGGCCACAAATGAGAAAAGTAATTGTGCTGGGGAGAGTGCTGATGAACCCAGTGCTAACGTTTTGAAGGAATGTAAGGGAGCAATGGGGGTCTGTTAATAGGCACAAGGTAGGGTAGCAGGTGGTCTCATCCTTGGGCATGAGTGTCCAGCAAATTGGGGAAATGCAACAGCTTGAAGTGGCTCTAGTGGCCCAGCGTCAGAGCTGGAATAGGAATTGGCATCTGCTGGCTGCGTGGCCCCTGCTTGCCCTAGTGAGTGTCCATTTCTCTGTCCCTATGGTGGAGGCTTCGGGGTTAGTGTCAGTTCATGGGAGGAGTGTGTAAGCAACAGCACAGCATCAGCCCATGAGAGCACTCCTGGTCTGAAACGGTGCGGTTCAGGGCAGCTCAGGAGAGCCTAGACCCGAATAGTGATCCCCACCAGGAAGGCCTCACAGGATGCTCACCTGCCCTCCCTATCCCTGTCCCCAGCTGGAGGAGCACCGGAACTCACAGAAGCAGATGAAGCTCCTGCAGAAGAAGCAGAGCCAGCTGGTGCAAGAGAAGGACCATCTGCGTGGTGAGCACAGTAAGGCCGTCCTGGCCCGTAGCAAGCTTGAGAGCCTATGCCGTGAGCTGCAGCGGCACAACCGCTCCCTCAAGGTAGGCCTGGGCCCCCTGGAACAGGTGACTCTGATTTCCTTGACTTCCACTTAATGTTTCTTTCATGGGCTTTCCTCTTAAAAAGTAATGGAGGCTAGGCCTGGGTGCAGTGGCCCACATAAGTGATTAAAAATCTTCTGGCCACTCTAAAAAGTAAAAAGAAACAGGTGAAATTAATTTTAGTAATATATTTAACCCAACATCCAAAACATTACAATTTCCACATGGAATCAGTGTAAAAAAGCAAGGCTGGGCATGGTGGCTTACGCCTATAATCGCAACACTTTGGGAGGCTGAGGTGGATGGATCACTTGAGGCCAGGAGTTTGGGACCAACCTGGAAAAAGAAACCCCATTCTACTAAAAATACAAAAAATAGCCAAGTGTGCTGGCACATGCCTATAATCCCAGCTACTTAGATGGCTGAGGCACGAGAATTGCTTGCACCCGAGAGGCTGAGGTTGCAGTGAGCCAAGATTGCACCACTGCATTACAGCCTGGGCAACAGAGTGAGACTTGGTGTCAAAAAAAAAAAAAAAAAAAAATGCAGACTTGTGGCATAGAAATACACTTTCTCGGCCGGGCGTGGTGGCTCACACCTATAATCCCAGCACTTTGGGAGGCCGAGGCGGGTGGATCACGAGGTCAGGAGATGGAGACCATCCTGGCTAACACAGTGAAACCCCGTCTCTACCGAAAATAAAAAAAAAAATTAGCCGGGTGTGGTGGTGGGCGCCTGTAGTCCCTAGCTACTCGGGAGGCTGAGGCAGGAGAATGGCGTGAACCTGGGAGGCGGAGCTTGCAGTGAGCCGAGATCGTGCCAACTGCTCTCCAGCCTGACTCCGTCTCAAAAAAAGCAAGACTCCGTCTCAAAAAAAAAAAAAAAGAAATACACTTTCTCAATAATACCTTACGTTAGAGAATGCTGCTTATAACCATTTGACATGTATTAGTTAAGGTGAAGGATAAAGTACTAAGAGAATCCATAATGCACTGGCGTCAGTATTTCTTAATGAAATGACAGTCCCCTGGTAAGTGGAGGAGGCCTGGCTCTGACAAGCAGCTCTTGTCCCAGAGGTTGGTCAGTCAGGAACCTGGGTCCTTCCCATGTTCTGCTGCTTCTATAGTGAGGTCAGTCTGTGGTTACAGCAACTTTAAATACAGCCTTCTAACTTTCCTTTTTATATGTAAAATCTTATCTGTAGTTTCTGGAATGAAATTATTATACATGTACCATTTCGTAACTTATGCCTTTTTTCACTTTACATAACGTTTTTCCCTATCAGTATGTGTAGGGCTATTTTCTCATCATATGGATATATCAGTGCCCTAGTTAAAGCATTTGAGGTTGTTTACAATTTTTCATTATTACATATAGAACTATAGTGAAAATTCTTGTTATATTTATCACTGGTCAGTTATATAGAACTTATCTGTAGGATAAGTAATGGAAGTGAAATGGCTAGGTCACAGTATATGCAGATTTTTCATTTTAATAGATTTTGCTGGATTGCCTTCCAGTAAGGGGGCAGTGTGCCTGCCACATCAAAAGTGTTGAGTGCCTAATTCTACACAACTTCGCAAACCCTGGGTGTTACTAAATTTTAACAGCTTGGTCTCTGGGGGTACAGAGGGGACAAATGCACATTAATCTGAAATCTGGAAGAATAGGCCTTAGGAGATCCGACTTGCTTCAGAACGGCACTTACATGTGTGCATGTGTGCCTGCATTTTTTCTTTTTTTTTTTTTGTGGGGCGGGGGGACAAAGTGTTGCTCTGTGGCCCATCGCCCAGGTGGGAGTACAGTGGCGCAATCTTGGCTCACCACATCCTCCGCCTCCCAGGTTCAAACGACTCCTCTGCCTCAGCCTCACAAGCAGCTGGGACCACAGGTGCACACCATCACGCCCAGCTAATTTTTGTATTTTTAGTAGAGACGAGTTTCACCAATATTGGCAAGGCTGGTCTCGAACTCCTGACCTCGTGATCCACCCACCTCAGCCTCCCAAAGTGCTGGGATTACAGGCGTGAGCCACCGCGCCTGCCATGTACCTGCATTTTTGTAGGGGGAGAATCTCACTTGATGTCACCTGATATACAGGGGGGTCCATTGGAACCCGCATTGCACAACATCCTGGAGCCTGGCTACTCCTCACTTTGGGAGCAGGGAGGGCTGTTGGCAGAGACCATCTGTGGACTAGCTGGGGGACCCTTGTGAGGTAGCAGTGGATGATGGTTCTAGGGCTGACTTCTCTGCCCAGGAAGAAGGTGTGCAGCGGGCCCGGGAGGAGGAGGAGAAGCGCAAGGAGGTGACCTCACACTTCCAGGTGACACTGAATGACATTCAGCTACAGATGGAACAGCACAATGAGCGCAACTCCAAGCTGCGCCAAGAGAACATGGAGCTGGCTGAGAGGCTCAAGAAGCTGATTGAGCAGTATGAGCTGCGAGAGGAGGTAAGGGTATCACAAACAGCAATCATGGCCCAGAAATTGTGAGGTTTTTGAGTGTGTGCTAGGCACTGGGACAGTACCTTTTCAGGCTTCCTCCCATTCTCCCTTTCTTCCTCCTCCTCCTCCTCCTCTTTGGGAGGAGAGTAATGTTATTCCTCATAGATAAAGAACAGGTGGGGAGAAGAGACTGACAGCCACACAGCCCCACGTCCACAGTGCCTTATCCCAAACGACTAGGCCAGGTATCTTTTGGAATTAGAACTATCCACATTTTAGAATGGAGGCACATATGTGGACTGTGTGTTATATAGCACCCTCAGCAGGGCCTTGGGGAAGCCAGACATGTTAATGTTTATGCAGTAGAACTTCCAAATACTCACCTAGATTATGGGCTTACAATGATGCAGGTCAAGTTTGGCTGCCAGCTTATGACAATTTCCATTTTCAGAGCTTTGTAGAATTTGGAATTGCAGAGGAGGGGCTGTGCCTGTGATCAGTGATGGACTCCAGAGACTGTGTCCACTGATTCCTTGCTGCTCCTGCCACTTAAAAGGCAGGATTGGCCGGGCGCGGTGGCTCAAGCCTGTAATCCCAGCACTTTGGGAGGCCGAGACGGGTGGATCACGAGGTCAGGAGATCGAGACCATCCTGGCTAACACGGTGAAACCCTGTCTCTACTAAAAAATACAAAAAAACTAGCCGGGCGAGGTGGCGGGCGCCTGTAGTCCCAGCTACACAGGAGGCTGAGGCAGGAGAATGGCATAAACCCGGGAGGCGGAGCTTGCAGTGAGCTGAGATCGGGCCACTGCACTCCAGCCTGGGCGGCAGAGCGAGACTCCGTCTCAAAAAAAAAAAAAAAAAGGCAGGATTATTAGGCCTGCGTGGTGGCTCATGCCTGTAATCCCAACACTTTTGGAGGCCAGAGCGGGTGGATCACCTCAGGTCAGGAGTTCAACACCAGCCTGGGCAACGTGGTGAAACCCTGTCTCTACTAAAACTACAAAAGAATTAGCCAGGTATGGTGGTGCACGCCTGTAGTCCCAGCTACTCGGGAGGCTGAGGTAGGAGAATTGCTTGAACCCAGGAGGCAGAGGTTGCAATGACCTGAGATTGTGCTACTGCACTCTAGCCTGGGTGACACACCAAGACTCTGTCTCAAAAAAAAAAAGCATGTCATTCCCTTTGTCACTGTTGGCTGCCACGCCAGGCACTTGAATCTTTGGGTCTTCCATCCAGTCACCTGGCTGTTGTGGGCGCGTTCTCATCATGAGAAGGGAGACCTGGAGCCCCCTTACAGGGCTGGCAGAGGACCTGCTCTGGAATAGGCCCTTTCCTAGCCCCTGGGGTGTGGCAGTGGTGAGATGGGCAAGATTTGCCCTCTTAGATTCATAGGCCAGTGTGATGATCGTGTGTGCAGGACCTAGAGGGCACTCCCCTGACCCACCCCTTTCCTTGCCGGACTTCATCCTCTGGGAACAAAGCAGCTTGTTTGGTTTGAGGGGAGTTGGTTTGGTTCTTATCCCTCAGCACTGAGACATAGAGGCTTCCTGGGCCACTATAGTGAGACACGAACTTCAAGAATCTGAATACCCCCGTTTTCTCTCCCCACCAAGGCAGAAAAGGATTTAGTATTACCTGTGGAGAAGGAGTTGCAGGACTACCAGGCCCTGCTGCTTTGCATTTACAGCCCTCCCCAGATAGACACAAGCACTCTCATCATACCCAAACTGGACTTACCTGCAAGGCTCCTTCCCTTCCCCATCCAAAAAAATGGAGTTATTTTCCCTTATTTCAGCAAGTCCAGTTGATTTTACCTTTGAAGTAGCACCTGAATCCTTCACCTTCTCTCCATCCCTTCTCTCTCACCTGACATAAGTCCCCAGTGCTCCTCCAGTAGGCAGGACAGCCATTCCTTAGGGATGCACATGTCTAGTCTTTGCCTAGATATGGCAAGTCTTTGCCTACTGAGCTAGGCTGTCATGTTCTTAGAAGCATTGTTTTTGCCCATTCTTCCCATTTACAAGAGAATCAGGGACACAGAAGTGAGGGCTTCCAACCCCATAGGTGATCAATCCTGGGGTCAGAGATTTGAGTGTGTTTATTGCTTGGCTTCTTGGGAGCAGATTCCATCCATAAACCATGTACTTACCAAAGTCTGACTCACTGGGAGAGAAACGAGGTGAGCTTGGAAAGATGACCTTCCAGAGACTTGGGGCCCATGTTGTGTGGTACACATGGGAGTCCAGCATATCAGATTGAGATGGGGGGCTGGGCAAAGTGCCCTGGTCTTTGGCTGTGGGGCCACCCTGAGAAAAGGAGCTCCTGACAAGCTGACGGCTCCCACCATCTTTGCTGCAGCATATCGACAAAGTCTTCAAACACAAGGACCTACAACAGCAGCTGGTGGATGCCAAGCTCCAGCAGGCCCAGGAGATGCTAAAGGAGGCAGAAGAGCGGCACCAACGGGAGAAGGATTTTGTGAGGCTTAGGCCCCAGGGTTGGGATGGGGGTGTGGGAGGAGGCAGGTTGGGCTGTGGCTCAGTTCATAGCCGGGTTATATGGGAGAAGTTGTCTGGCCAGACCAGGCACAGATTCCTTGAGTATCAGTCTGAGAGCAGGAAACCTTGGTGGGTTTGGTGCTTGTGGCTAAAAACCAAACATAGCCCCTGGGGGCTTCTGACAGCATCTGGGGTTCTGTCTTGGAAATAGCTCCTGAAAGAGGCAGTAGAGTCCCAGAGGATGTGTGAGCTGATGAAGCAGCAAGAGACCCACCTGAAGCAACAGGTGAGAGCATATAACCTGACCCTGTGCCTTCAAGGTCCCCTCACTGGGCCCCATCCTGGGGGTAGTGAAATGGGACCCTCATTCTAGGACTGGCTGTGTCCTGGCTGCTATGAGACCTTGGTTGAGCCTTTGTTCTCTCCGGACCTGCACAGTACCTATATGGTGGTGACCAGGTAGTTAGGTGGGCTCAGAGGATTTCATTTGTAGCTCAGAAATGTTGTATTGCTTTTGAGGAAGTGGGAACAAAAGAGTTTGAAAATCAACATAAAGGCAAAATAAAAGTCACCCTAAGTCTCCTACTTTCCAGGCTTAGCATTTTGGATTATATCCTTCCAAATATATAGCTTTGCTTTGTTTTAAGGAAAAATAGTATCTCAATAGAATTACTGGGTCAGAGAGTCAAGGACAGGTCTGAGTGTGTTGACCAGAGTGCCTCCCAGAGAAACCCAATCTTATCTGTGGGCTGCTTTCTCCCCCAGCTTGCCTTATACACAGAGAAGTTTGAGGAGTTCCAGAACACACTTTCCAAAAGCAGCGAGGTGTTCACCACATTCAAGCAGGAGATGGAAAAGGTAACTGTGGTCCAGGCCACGCATGGCTCCTGGAGCATAAGCTGCTTCATTCAAAATGGTTGGGCCTGCCTTCAGGAAGCTCCCATCTGGGGTGTCTCAAGGGTGGGGCTGTTAGGAGAGTTCACAGCCTTTCCCCTCTCGAGGCAGTATCAGTGGTGTGTATACCCTCCAGGTTGTCCCGGGGAATGGGGCAGCCATTTCTTTTTTTTGTTTGTTTGTTTTGAGATGGAGTCTCGCCCTGTTTCACTGGCTGGAGTGCAGTGGCACGATCTCAGCTCATTGCAGCCTTTGTCCCCCGTGTTAAAGTGATTCTCCTGCCTCAGCCTCCTGAGTAGCTGGAATTACAGGCACGTGCCACCATGCCTGGCCTTTTTTTTTTTTTTTTTTTTTTTGGTATTTTTAGTAGAGACAGGGTTTCACCATGTTGGCCAGGGTGGTCTTGAACTCTTGGCCTCAAGTGATCCGCCCACCCTGGCTTCCCAAAGTGCTGGGATTCTGGCCCCTTACCATTTCTTGTTGTTAGTGGTGGACACTTGTGACTTCTGGTGGTAAGGTGGCACAGAGGGCATTGACTGCACCCTGTAATCAGTCAGTCCCCACCTTGGAGACACAGGTGCACAGAGAGGCCGGCTCTGACCATTTCCTTCTGTCTGTCACATAACCTAGATGACTAAGAAGATCAAGAAGCTGGAGAAAGAAACCACGATGTACCGGTCCCGGTGGGAGAGCAGCAACAAGGCCCTCCTTGAGATGGCTGAGGAGGTGGGCTGTCTGTGATCTGCAGCCAGGGTGGGGGTGTGCACTTAGCGCATATCAGGCCCTTTCCTGTGTGTTCTACCCATCAGTGACACAGCTAGCATGAGGTAGAGGTGAGATTTGCACACATTGTCCAAGTCCAAAGTTAATGCTGTTCTCTCCCCATGGGAGATGGTGAGCCCAGTGGTAGGTCTCCAGTGGGAGTGAAGGGAGCAAATGGAAGAAAGGAATAAAAGAGCAGAAAAAACAGGGGTGCCAGTGATGTGCCTGGTTTACATGTAAAGCAGCCCAGGTAATTTGTGATTTCATGGCTTCTAATGTAGAAGAAAGGAACTAACACTGATGGAGCAGCAACGACAAGCCAGACCTTGCTGAATGTTTTTGGGTTTGTCTTTTTTTTTTTTTTTGCTGCTGAATGTTTTTAGGTACGTGGTTCATTGAACCTTCTCTTGAGATCCGAGGATGGTATTAGTAGTCCTGTTTTACAGATGAGACAGGCTCAAAAGCCAAGTCCTTTGCCAAGGTCATGTGGTAGATAAATGGAGGAATATGTTATCTCCAAGCCGAGCCCCTTTTCTGCACCACACTGCCCCACCTGACAGTCCAGTCATGGCTTCAACCAGGACTGTTTCCTAGAGGGGGCCAGCTTCGGACTCAGTCTGCTCCCAGCCTTGTTAAAAGTGTTTGTCACCAAGTAGTGATGGTAAGTGGGAGGTTGATGGGGCATGGCACTGAAGGTCTCATTTCTCTCCCTAGAAAACAGTCCGGGATAAAGAACTGGAGGGCCTGCAGGTAAAAATCCAACGGCTGGAGAAGCTGTGCCGGGCGCTGCAGACAGAGCGCAATGACCTGAACAAGAGGGTACAGGACCTGAGTGCTGGTGGCCAGGGCTCCCTCACTGACAGTGGCCCTGAAAGGAGGCCAGAGGGGCCTGGGGCTCAAGCACCCAGCTCCCCCAGGGTCACAGAAGCGCCTTGCTACCCAGGAGCACCGAGCACAGAAGCATCAGGCCAGACTGGGCCTCAAGAGCCCACCTCTGCCAGAGCCTAGAGAGCCTGGTGCTGGGGCATGCTGGGAAGGGAGCGGCAGCCCAGCCAGGCCTGGCCCATAAAAAGCTCCCATGCTGAGCAGCCCATTGCTGAAGCCAGGATGTTCTGACCTGGCTGGCATCTGACACTTGCAATTTTGGATTTTGTGGGTCAGTTTTACGTACATATGGCATATTGCAAGGCCTAATGCATTTATACCTATAAGTGTACAGTGGGCTTGCATTGGGGATAGGGGTGTGTACAGATGAAGTCAGTGGCTCCTCTGTCAGCTGAAGAGTCTTGAGAGGGGCTGTCATCTGTAGCTGCCATCACAGTGAGTTGGCAGGACAAGTGACTTGAGCATTTCTCTGCCTGACTTGAGGCTCAGACCCCTCCTTGCCCTTCAGAGCTCAAGACAAGTGATACACCCAGGTCTTGACTGCATTTCTCTTGTGAGTAGGGCTTGCTTGGGCAGCTCAGGCCCTCCGAGCTGCTCTGGAGGCTCCTTTGATTCTCTGGACCTGGAAAAGGTGTCCCTAGGCAGAGACCTGGCAGGGCGCTCAGAGCTGGTGATTTCCTGCCTAGGATAAGGGACCTGGAGAATGTTTCTGTGTGGGACGATGTGCTGGTCAGGAGCCCCTTGGGCATCACTTCCCCTGCCCTTTGGTAGTGCCAGGACCAGGCCAATGATGCTTCTCAGTAGCCTTATCATTCACAGGTGCCTCTCTAGCCTGCACAAATGATTGACAAGAGATCACCCAAAGGATTATTTCTGAAGGTCTTTTTTTCTTTTTCTTTTTTTTTCTTTTTTTGCACATGACAGTGTTTGTATTGAGGATCTTCCAAGGAAGAGGGGTGCTGTAGCAGTGGTGCCTGGGTACCTGGCCTCCAGTGTCCCACCTCCTTCACCACCCTGCTTGGCTCCTTTGCCATCTTGGTGCTGAGGTTTCCTGTTTGGTGAGATCAGGTTGTTTGTTGTAAAAGAAAGGAAAGGGCTTCTGATGGCTTTGCCACAAGCTTACCTGTGGGTTTTAGTCCTGAGAGGCCACCACCAGTTCCCATCAGCACTATCTCCATGCAGCAGTTGCTGGGCCCCAGGTCCAGCTGCCTCCTTGGCTTCATGGATTTTTCTGCTTCCTGCCCCCACCCCCACATGTGCAATCCTCAAGATTTGTCCTGATTCCATTTCCTGGCACCTCCCTGCCTGTCCTTGGGGATTCCACTTCTTCCTGTGTGGGAGCCCATAGCTGTTGTCTAACAGGTAAGAAATGAAGTTGAACTATTGACTGGGCCCTAGAAATCCATAAAATGGCTGCAGACAGTTGTTTCTGTGTCCTGTTCTCCCCCTACCCCAGTACATAACTGCTATGTACTGTGTACAGCCATTCTATATGCTGAATGTTCTGCTGTTGCAAACTCGCCAGGGTATTAGCCAGTGTTTGTGCAAAGCAGTTTTCTGGGACAGTAGAATGACTCAGACCAAGATGGATAGGATGGTTAGAGCTTTGCTTCTTGCTGTTTTTCTTTGAAGCTAGTTCATTGTCCTGCAGGTCCCTTCATCTTCCATACCTAGCCCACTCTTTTAGCCCTTACCTTAAATCTCTCAGATAAGTTGGTTCACAAAGAATGTTAAGTACTGAATCATGTGTGACTGATACCAGAGATGGTAAATGAATGGCACACCATTTCTCTTTCTCTTGCCCCAGGGCAGGTACCACTGATCTGCATCAGAGTTGCCTGCTATTCTCTGGTATATCCTTCACATCTAGGTGCCCTCAAGCAGCTGTGTGAGTGTTGAGATCTTTGCCGTCACTGGCTGAGATACTGCTGTCCTGTGAAGTGTTTCCCATGATCTTTTTCTTCCCCTTTGAATCCCTGTATCTGGAGTAGTCCTTGCCTCTTCCTGCTCCAGTAGGGCCTTTTCCCTACCCCAGCCCCTGTGCCAGGCTAAGCTGGTACAAGAGCAGCCAACCCCACAGAGTGTTTGCTAGGCAAGAGAGGTGCAGGGAAGAGGCAGAGGTATGTACCTTCCCCCTTGAAGAGAGGGGAAAGGCCTACAGTGGCCCACATAATTGCCTGACTCACTTCAGCTACCTCTTAAAGCCCGTGGAGGGACTGGAGCTGCTGGATCCCAGTGTGGTGGTGTGGGAGGCCACAGTGAACAGTGGCCCCAGCTGGGTTTCCCAGGTCAGGAATGTGGGCCCCAGGCAAGGTGCAGCCTTTGCTCACAGCTCCATCCATGTCTAGACCTTCAGGCCAGTCTGCAGATGTGGGTCCCTACCTTTTTTCTTCCTTTCCATTGACCAAATCATAACCAATCACTACAGCTGCTCTGCTTCTGCTTTCCAAAGTAGCCCAGGTGCTGGGCCAGATGCAGGGGAGGTGCCTATCCATGAGTGAAGGCCAGTGCCTTCCTCAGCCGGGTGGGTCCCACACTTGTGACCTCAGTTTTAGGACCAAGAGCTGTGTTGGTTTCTTAGATTGCTAGCTTTTCCTCCAGGGGACCACAGCAGGTGAAGCTCAGAGCCAATGGCTCTGCTAACAGTAAGTTGTTTTCAGGGCCTTGTCCAGCTGAGAGCTTCATGTCCACCAGATTCTGAGAGGTGTCAGCAGCACTTTTTTTTTTTAATTTGTTGTTTGTTTTCCATGAGGTTTTTGGACCATGGGCTGAGGTCAGGCACTTTCTGTAGGAGAATGTTATTTCTGTAAAGATGGTTATTTAACCCTCCTCCACCCCATCATGGCGGCCCTGAGGGCTGACCCGGAGGCCAGTGGAGCTGCCTGGTGTCCACAGGGGAGGGCCAAGGCCTGCTGAGCTGATTCTCCAGCTGCTGCCCCAGCCCTTCCATCTTGCAGAGCACAGAGGTGGTCACCCCAGGGACAGCCAGGCACCTGCTCCTCTTACCCTTCTTGGGGGAAGGGGGCTGCCTTCTGTCCCTGTAACTGCTTACCTTATGGCCCAGCCCGGCCACTCAGACTTGTTTGAAGCTGCACTGGCAGCTTTTTTGTCTCCTTTTGGTATTCACAACAGCCAGGGACTTCATTTTGATGTATTTTAAACCACATTAAATAAAGAGTCTGTTGCCTTACTTTTTTCTCTCCTGACCTGTGTGTTCCTTTGATGCCTCTGGATCCGATCCATTCAGCCCCTTCCATCATCACTGACTTGTCCGGTTCTGCTGCAGAGTGGCCATGGTGGTGCCCTGGTATCTTGCATGTTCCACAGTGCCTTCAAGCAGTCGCCACAGCCTCAGGACTGGCACATTCACTTGAGCTGCCTGAGTGGAGCCTTTGGGTAAAGTTGGCAGGACTCTTGCATCAGAGAGGATCACACACACAAATGAAAGTTTTCCCTGATCTGGGGGCTCACAGGCTAGTGAAGGGAAAAGGTACTTTTAGGTATAGACAGGTCAATGGTGTTGAGAGTAGAGAGGAGGCCCCTGCCCCCTTCAGCAAGGGGAAGGGGTGATACCTGGAATGGCCTGAACCAAAGGGCAGGGAGATGAATGTCATTTAGTGATGAAATGGTATAGCTGGGAAGCAGGTGCATGGGACGGGGAGAAGGGGTGAGGCTGGGCCCAGAGTCTGGGTACCAGGTTAAGGAATGTGGGCTAGATCCAGAGGGTGGGGGATGGGGGTGGCAACTGAAGGTGTTTCAGTAGGAAATTGATAGGCTCCAGGAGTAAAGCAAAAGGCATGGAGCCAGGCATAGGCCAGTGGAGGCCCAGGTTAAGAGGGGTGGACACTCATCACTGCTGTTTGGGTCTGTGCTATGGGTAGGCTCCTATAGCCCTGGCCTGCCCAAAGGAATGCACAGGGGTCTCTTAATTGTATGCATTCCTTAAGGAGAGCACATTCTTTGTTCAGTTTTTACACCCCTCATTTACCCACCTCAAGCCTGGGACTCCTATATGGGAGATATTCTGCTGGTGGCCTCACCCAGCACCCTGTTCTCTCTGGGTCCTGGGTTGGTCTGGCATAAAGGATGATACGTGCTGAATGCCCAGGAAATGGCAGAGACAACCCACATGCCCTTCCCTCCAGGCGTCCATAAATAGATCTGTCCACACTGGCTGTGACAGTCCCAGCAGAGCCTCTGACCCTTCTAGCTGGGTCCTGATACATGTTTTCTGTGCTGGCCATGTTATTTCCAGTCGCAGATCCTCTGGAGGGTTAGGCGGGTGCCGCCCCAACTCTTGGAGATTCCAAGCAAAGCAGCTCTGATAAGGAGGTTTCTGACCCCCCAGTGAAGCAGCTGAGGATGGGAACCAGAGGGGTGCTCCCTCTGCCAGCAGCATTACCATTACCATTACTCTAGCAGCTCCAGTGGGGAAGGAGAGGGATTTCCGTTGTCCCCGGTCTGGCCCCCTGGTTATTGAAAAAGTTCAGAATTACTCTCCCCCCTTGTGGAGTGGTCTGAGTGTTGGGAGTACCCAGGAAGAAGCCCTGAGCAGGTGCCCTCAGGAGCAGTGCCTATGGCTCCCCACATCAGCCAGAGACCCAACCCCAGGAAGCCACTCCTGCCCAGGGATGGGGAAGGCAGGCTGGGTGGCTGTGTGCACTGCCCTGGGCCAGCTCACTTGAGCCTGCTGAGCCGCCTAGCCAAACATGAGCCTCTCTCCTGTTGCATCAGATGCTGCTCTGGGGACCTGCGCCAGGAGCCTCTGCCAGGGCTTTAAATAGCTGCCCCCATTGATCCGGCTGCAGGCAGCAGAAGCCACACTGGGTCAGCCTCCATCAAGCGCTCACGTTTCCCTGAGGACTGGAGTCAAGTGCCAGGGAATCGTGTGGTCTTCTTCCCTATGACCTGGTGCTCCCCTCACCTGTCTCCGGGGCCTGGAGGGTGGGGAGGACTCTTGTCACTTCATCTGCAGCAAAATACAGCCCCCACCACCTACCAGAGAAAACTGTCTGGCATTGTAGGGAGAGGGGGTTTGCCTTCAAAAGACTGTTGCTTACTTTCAGTAGAATGGGGAATGACACTGATATCTTCCTTAAGGGTGGTTACAGGGATGAAATGTACGTAAAGTGCTCAACAGGGCACTGGACTCACTCCATTGATGGCTGTCTTTGCTCCAAGTGTCTTCCTGATGCTGCTGCTGTTGCTGCTTGTGCTTTTTCTATGCTTACATTCTCTCTCTTTCTCTCTCTCTCTCTCTCTCTCTCTCTCTCTCTCTCTGTCTCTCCTCTCCCCCGCCCCACCCACTTTCTGACAAAGCCACCACCATTTTGTAAGGAACTGTAGCTTCTTTCTGAAACTGCCGGGAAAGGGAAAATCTTTTTAAAATATCCATCACACAACTAACAGGGTCCCCAGGGTTCAGGCGGGGAGGTGAGGTCGAGTGAGAGGAACGGCTTAGCAGACGCGGGGATGCTCCTCCCTTCTCACCCCTCCGAGCTAAGGAGAAGGTCACTTTCTCTTTAAATGCAAATGAACTCCCTCCAGCTTAGCTTTCACCCGGTGGTGTTCCCGGGAGGAGAGGGCGGAGGGCGGAGGGACCTTGCACCGAAGCATCCTCGAGACCCCAAACCTCCAGGTCAGTAGCCCCCTGAGAGAGTGAGGGCGGGGGCGGAATGACGCGGGTCTGACGCTCCGTCTTCGAGCGCGGCTCCGGAGCTGAGCGATGAGTTTGGCACATGGCTTTGGAGCCTGGGCGTGGGAAATAGATCCCCGGTCGCCCCAGCCGCTCCTGGGGAGCACGGGCTCTGGCTCCAGTTCTTCTATCAAGTCCCTAATTGGGTCAAGCTGCTGCAGGGAGAGGCAAAGGATGCGCTCCTGTCTCTCGTCCCCACACCCGCAGACCCCGTCGGTGCCAGCCAGCTATGTGCCAGTGTAAATGCTTAAGCGCCACCCATCCCCACCGCCACCCCCAGTCCCAGAATTCGGAGTTAGGCTTGGTAGCAGCAGCCTGGAGTGAGACCCCCAGAGGAGGGGACCCCAGCCGACCAGAGGCTTGGGGAGCGGGGCTGGACCGGGGACCGCGGAGCAGCCCAGCCACAGGCACAGCCTTTGTCGGAGGCCCAGGCAGCCAGGGGCCGACCACCCAGCCCACCCTGGCTGCAGCTGAAGCCCAGTAGGGACTTTCCGACCGGGAAAAATGAAGCAGCTGGAAGCACACCCGGGGGAACTTCTGGGAGTCCCTAATGTTTTCGGTTGGGGGTGGGTGGAAAAGGAGGGATGCCGGTGTCTATGTGGGGGAAACCCACAAAGAACCCTGCGCTGTGTGCCGCGGCTTCTCCTACAACTACCCCAGACTCTGGGGCCTTCCCAGACGCCCCCGCCCGCACCTTGTCCCCCTCCCATGCTGACAGGGTTTGTCAGCATCTGCTTAGGCCACTAATAAATAGAATGGGGCTTAGTTAAGACACCCCTAATCTGCAGCTCACCTCTGTCCTGTCTCCCACTACATTTCCTCTGCCAGCCCCGCCCCCCAGCCACGGGGACAGGAAGCCCCAGTAGCGCCAAGATAATTGTGTCTGGTCCCACCCTTTCAGGAGGGGCCTAGATTTTCAGGCTTAGGGGGAATTAGGGTGGGCCTTAGAAGGTCCTTCAAGTGTACACGATCCCAGCAGCAGCCACTGGCATCTGGCTCTGCCCCTACTGTACAGATGAGGGGACAAGCTGGAAGGTGCCAGGTCCCTTCCCTGGTGCAGTTCTCAGGGATTTCTGGGTAAAGGGCTAACTCTGCCCCTGGCTATCTTTGTGGGGTTGCTTCCCTCCTAGGCCTGAGGCCCAGCCAGCGCCCAATGGATGACAAAAAGAAGAAACGGAGTCCCAAGCCCTGCCTGGCCCAGCCAGCCCAGGCCCCAGGCACACTACGCAGGGTCCCTGTGCCTACCAGCCACAGCGGCTCCTTGGCCCTAGGACTTCCTCATCTGCCATCCCCCAAGCAGCGGGCCAAGTTCAAGAGGTGGGTACAGAAGGGAAGCAAAGAAGAAGGGACCCCAACTCTGGGTTGCACTGTAGAGAGGAAGGCAAGGGGGGCCTCTGCCTTTAGTTCCTAAGCAATACTTGATGGCTTTCTGGAGCAGGCCCCTGAGCACTAAGAGCTCACTCAGACCCAGTCCCTACCCTCAGCTGTGTGCCAAAGGGCCAGGTGGGTCCCTGGGATCACATAGCGTGAGGATGCGCCTCAGAGGAGGGAGTGAGCAATTCTGCCAGAAAGTGAATGTTCCACGCTGAGAGGCTTACCTGGTATAAATATGGAAGAAAGCCATTACCTGAAAGGTTTCAGGAACCACAGGTGGTTTGGGGGCCCTGGAGTATCAGGGGACAGGAAATGGTGAGGGAATACCTGGGGGCACAATCTGAATTATCTGTTGAATTTTCTTTTATGATTGGGAGTTTGCATGCTGCCTTATAATGTGTCCGTGTTTGTTCCCCACTAAATACAATGTATTGTTTCTCCAGTTGTTCCAAATAAGACCACTGTGTTTCCCTGTGTTGCCTAAGAGGCATGAAGCTCAAGGCTGTGGGAAGAGTAGCAGGAAAGGCAACTGGGAAGGCATGAGGGCCAGACTGGCAGAGGCATTCAATTTTATCCTGAGAGCAGTGGAAATTTTAAGACAGTTTTTTCGGTTTATTGGTTTGGCTTGTTTTCTATGTATTTTTGTTTTTGTTTAAAACAGTTTTTAAATAGAAGAGGTTTGGCTGGGCATGGTGGCTCACGCCTGTAATCCCAGCACTTGGGGAGGCTGAGGCAGGCAGATCACCTGAGGTCAGGAGTTTGAGACCAGCTTGGTCAACATGGTGAAACTTCGTCTCTATTAAAAATACAAAAATTAGCAGGGCGTGGTGGTGGGCACCTATAATCCCATCTACTCAGGAGGCTGAGGCATGAGAATCGCTTGAACCCAGAAGGCAGAGGTTGCAGTGAACCACGATTGTGCCATTGCACTCCAGCCTGTGTGACAGTGAGACTCTGTCTCAAACAAACAAACAAAATTTAATTAAAAAAAAAAAGAAGAGGGCTGGGGGTGGTGGCTCACACCTGTAATCCTAGCACTCTGGGAGGCCGAGGCAGGTGGATGACCTGAGGTCAGGAGTTCGAGACCAGCCTGGCCAACATGGTGAAACCCCATCTCTACTAAAAACAAAAAAAATTAGCAGGGTGTAGTGGCAGGCGCCTATAATCCCAGCTACTCGGGAGGCTGAGGCAAGAGAATCGCTTGAACCCAGGAGGCAAGGTTGCAGTGAGCCGAGATCGTGCCACTGCACTCCAGTCTGGGCAACAGAGACTCTGTCTCAAAAAAAAACAAAAAAAAAGAAGAGGGACAGAAAGATATTTTGGGAGGAGGTAAGATAGCCCTGGTGACAATAAGGGAGTAGCTGTCTCTACGTATACTGAAGACTAGGGAGGATAAGTGACTGCCTCAGGGTCATAGAACAAATGAGTGAGGCACTCAGACAGGAACCCAGGGACCCCCTTTCAGGCACTGCTCTGGCTGTGTTATTAGCAGAAAAGACTTCTTTTTGACCTCTTCACACCTCCTCACCCCTTCCCAGTGCCCAAGGGAGAACCATAAACTTATCCATTTATGCTAGTGAGTAGACGGGCAGATGAGTTAGTGCAGATGGGCAGGTAAATTAGTGCATAGGTAGATGGCACAAAAGGCCTGGAGGTGCCTGACTGTCCCCCCACCCTGTGATCATGGTCATGTCCACCCCATCCAGAGTAGGCAAGGAGAAGTGCCGCCCAGTCCTGGCTGGAGGTGGAAGCGGCTCTGCAGGCACGCCCCTGCAGCACTCCTTTCTGACTGAGGTGACCGATGTCTATGAGATGGAGGGGGGACTCCTGAACCTGCTCAATGATTTCCACTCGGGCCGGCTGCAGGCCTTCGGTGAGTCCTGGGGGCTGGTGTCAGCGGGTCTGTGGATAGGGCTGGAGGGCCCAGTCCATGGGGCATGGCTGGGACCAGGATTTCAGGGTTCCAGGGTTCCAGGAATCTTTCCCAGGGTTCAGCCAGGGGCTTCATTCCAGGGAAGGAATGCTCCTTTGAGCAGCTGGAGCACGTTCGGGAGATGCAGGAGAAGCTGGCCCGGCTGCACTTCAGCCTGGATGTGTGTGGGGAGGAGGAGGACGATGAAGAGGAAGAGGATGGGGTCACTGAGGGGCTGCCAGAGGAGCAGAAGAAGACGACGGCTGACCGTAACCTGGACCAGCTGCTTAGCAATGTAGGTTCATGTCTGGGTGCTTTGGTTCCTGGGGGCTCCAGGGGTGGAGGAGGTACATACTCCCAAAGCCATTCCTGGGCCCTGGGTGAAAAGGTGGGAGTGCATGGATCCAAGAGCTCTGGGCCCCTCAACCTCCCCAGAAGATAGCCCCCAGAGCATTGGGGATTTGGCCTGGTTCCCCTCCTAACAGAAGCCTCCCTTTTTCTCTTTGTTGATAGCTGGAAGACCTAAGTAATTCGATGTATCCTTTCCAAGGAACCCGTCTGTGTGTGTGTGTTCCTGAGAGGTCAGCTTCCTCCTCCCCAGCCCTCCAGGAGTATTCACACATAACCAACTTCCCAACCTCTTGCAGTCCTGTCAGATTTAGCCACAGGCTGCCCGAACCCAGGTACAGGAATTTAGAATTTCCCCAAAATTAGAAGAAAAGTGGTTGCAGGGGATGTTTCACTACTGATCAAAATCTTTGTGAGTACTTTAGCTGATATCAGTCATGGCAAAGCTTGTGATGTCCTCCTATCCTTTCAGCATTTAACAATTATTTTTACTAATTTACACTACCACCTCACCTGGTCCTCAGTCAGAACAGAGCGCGAGTGCATGCGCGCACACCTGTGTGTCTGACCTGCACGATCTGGATGAAGAGAGGGGGTGAGAGAGGGCAGGCGGGGACTGCAACCTCAGTCCACAGACGGCCGAGACCCTCGTCCCCGGACCTTTGCACAGGTGAAGGAACTAAGCCTTTGCAGGATGGGAGACCAGGGTGGGAGGAAGGACTGGTCCAAAGCGCCACGATCCTTGACAGGCATAGCCAGAAGCTGCACCTGGCCGAGAACGCCGAGCCTGAGGAGCAGTCTGCTGCGTAGGTGTCCCACGCAGGCCCACACTGCCCCTCTCATTCTCTTCAAACTGTGACATTTTACGGACTCGGGCGGGTGTTCCGCGGCCCCCCAGGTGCTATGGGGGAGGGGGGCGTTGGATGGAATTAAACCAGAAAGCAAGCAAGCGGCTCCGTGTCCTGCTTCCCCTCCTTGCGCCTTTCCTCCCGGCCTCCGCGGAGACAGCCCAGCGCCGCGTACCTTCAAGTACACATTGCGGCTGTGGGAGGGGGAGTCGGGGGCTGGGGCGACGCAGGTGCGCCTGTCGCGAGGACGCCTCTACCCTGCACTGGAGGAGGTTGCCGTGGGGACGGCGGGGGCGGGGCCCACGCCCGCGCATGCTCAGGAACGACGCCGACTAATGACGCACTTCGCAGGCGCGCAGGCCGCAGGGCCGTTGGGTCCCATGGAGGAAAAGCTGCTGGTTCGGAAGGTGTCGGCATTGCAGGTGCGAGGGCGGGCGCGGGGTGCACAGGATTTTTCCCTTAGGGAAATCATGGGGTCTCGTACCTGGACCTCCCAGCGAGACGCTGCCACGTTCAGTCCCCTAACCGCGCGCCAACCTCTGGAGATACCCTCCCCAACCGCGCTGAGGAAAGCTGGGACCCACGGACTCCCTGCCCTGCGCGCCCCCACTCCCACCACACGCTCGTGCGGGATCAGGGAAACGGGAAGAGCCTTAAGGCGAGGAGGGGCATCCAGTCCGGCATTCTCCCTCGAGCCCCCCGGAGTCCCAGCGCACAGTCCACCTATCCTTTCCCGGCCATCGGGTCGCCTCTTGCATTCGCCGGGACGACCTCTCCAGGACAGTCCTCCGAGATGCCCCCTCTCTTACCGCGATAAGAGACTTCTTTCCTCTCATTCTCCATACCAGGCCTGCGTCCGGGGCTTCTTGGTCCGACGCCAGTTCCAGAGCCTGCGAGCTGAGTATGAGGCGATTGTACGGGAGGTCGAGGGCGACCTGGGCACGCTTCAGTGGACCGAGGGCCGCATTCCCAGGCCGCGATTCCTCCCAGAGGTAGAACACACCTAGGAGAGAAGGGAAGGAGGGACTTGGGCAGGGTGGAACCCACCTTGTCCCGGTGACAAGCTTTTCTCACTGGAAGAGGCAGTAGACCCACCTCTTCACACCCCACTCCTTAACCCTCAGCAACTTGTCTGCTAGATCGTGGTGCCCAGATACTTGAAAGGGTTTAACCCTAGGGCTGTCACATCTCTCTTGTTTCTCAGAAGGCAAAATCCCATCAGACCTGGAAAGCAGGAGACAGGGTAGCAAATCCAGAGCAGGGGCTGTGGAAGCACTTCCCATGTAAAGAGTCTGAGGGAGAGGCCACCTGGGAGGAGATGGTGCTGAAGAAGTCAGGAGAGAGCTCAGCAAATCAAGGAAGCGTCTGCAGAGATCACAGCTCCTGGCTTCAGATGGAGCAGAACAGGAAACCCAGCCAAGAGGAGACCAGAGACATGACAAGGATGGAGAATCCAGGTACCTCTCTGCCAAGATCAGGGCAAGCCCCTGACCCTCACTGTGCCTCAGCCTCCCCATCTGAAGAGTGAAAGGCTCGCGCTAGATAAGCTGCATCCCTTTCCCGTCTTCCCTCTGCCGGAATAGGGCCATCACATGGTTGGGCAGTGGTGGGAAAGGAGTTTCCAAAGTCTAAGGCTAGGCCATTTCCCAGGGTCTGCTCCCTCAAGGTTTTCTCCTTCCTTTCTTCCCTCCTTCACAGAAGCCACAGATCCAAGACTGCCCCACAGCCAACCTCAGCTTCAAGAACTTCAGTACCACTGCAGCCACTTGGCCATGGAATTGCTGTGGCTGCAACAGGCCATCAATAGCCGTAAGGAGGTAACACTACCCTGGAAATCTTTCAGAACATTTAGGGTCAAGGGTGGGGGTTTTGGGAGAGACCTCCTGCCATGCCCAAGCAGGCCTACTTGGTACAATGTATGTTCTCTCCTCCAACAGTACCTAATTCTCAAACAAACACTGAGATTCCCAGAGGCAGGCCCGATCAGAGAGGAGCCCAGTGTGTGCCCAGAACATGGGGAACAGACCTGTGAGAGGAACCAGTCACAACCGAGCGCACCACTGGAGGACCAGTCCTACAGAGACAGGACCGCTGGAGAGCCACCACTGGAGGACCAGTCCTACAGAGACAGGACCGCTGGAGAGCGAGAACAGGAGAATGACTCCTGTCAGAGGGTCAAATCAGCCCACAGATCCCCAGGATGTTTGGCCACTACACAAAAAAACATTGCTGGGGCTAAGTGCAGAGAACCATGCTACAGCCGGTCTGGACCCCCATCAAACAGCCAGGCCTTGGGGGACAGGCTCACCAAAGGGCCAGATGATGGAAGACAGACCTTTGGAGGGACCTGCCTGCTACAGATGAAAATCCTGGAGGACCAGATTCCCAGAGGCTTAAAACCTAGGGACCATTGTCCCAGGAAGTCCAGGACACAGCTGTCTGCACTCTATGAGGACACAAATATTAAGGAGGCGTCTCCCAGAAAACTAGACCACAAAGAGCCTGACTGCCGAACAGCCAGGACACAAGAGTTGGGCCTCTCAGGGGACCACATCATCTGGGATGAGACCTTGGCAGGGCCAGAGCATAGTGTCCTCGATCTCTGGAGGACTAAACCACCCAAAGGCCAGATCCCCACTGACAGAAGCTCCAGAGATGGAACCTCCTATGAGCCTAGTCACAAAGGACAAAAAAACCAGAGGACTATACCATGGAGATCAAAGTCACCTGAGATCCTGTCTTCTACAGGGGCAGGCTGTACAGGAGAGGAACAGTGGAGGGACAGGCCATGGAAAACAGGACCACCTGGCTAGACCCTGAAGCCTGGAGAGGATCAAGTTCCAAAGGGGAATGCTATGAAAGGGCAGTGAGACAAGACCTTACCCTACCTCCCTGACCAGCTCTGCCTCCTGCTCCTGCCCCTGGCCATTGGTGGCTAGTAGGACCAAGAGAAGCTGGAGTAGAGAGCTGGCATGAGTATAGGGAAGCAGGAAGGACACGCTTTCAATGCCTGTGGCTCAATCCAAATTTGTTGATAAGGGGCCGGGCACAGTGACTCATGCCTGTAATCCCAGCACTTTGGGAGGCCAAGGCGAGTGGATCACCTGAGGTCAGGAGTTTGAGACCAGCCTGACCAACATGGTGAAATGAAACCCCATCTCAACTAAAAATACAAAAATTAGCCGAGTGTGGTGGCCCATGCTTGTAGTCCCAGGTACTCGGGAGGCTGAGGCAGGAGAATCGCTTGAACCCAGAAGGCAGAGGTTGCAGTGAGCCAAGATGATGCCACTGCACTCCAGCCTGGGCGACAGAGCGAGACATGGTCTCAAAAAAACAAAACAAATTTGTGGCTAAGGAGTTACCTAGGGGAAGTGGAATGGGAGACCTGTTGGGAATAAAGGTTTTTCTTAGATTCTGAGCCTGGCTGCTTTCATCTTCTGCTTCTGGCCAGGACAGACTCGGGGCCCTGCTGCTCACTTCCTACTGGCATGGGGCATTGACCCTGGAGCCAGCTGGGAGCCATGGCCCAGGAACAGATCTAGCCATCCTCCTTAGGGAACAGCTCCCAAAGCTGATCCCCCATTGAACTCAGCCTTGTGCTTTAGAGTGGCAAGGAGGCTCTGGAGAGTAAGGTAACACCTATGTTTAAGTATGATCTCCCCAGGGCAGATTGGATCAAACCCTGAATGCAGATAAATGCTCCTGCCACAGTCTCCCTCTGCCTTCATGGGTGAGAGGGCAGGACTCCACCTCTGACTGGCAATGTTCCCAGCCCTTGGTTGCCTGGCAACAGCTCTGTGTCTCTGACTGAGGATACACTATGGCAGGTGGCAGTCCAGCAGCCAAGAGGGTAGTGGTGTACCGGAATGGAGACCCCTTCTTCCCAGGCTCCCAGCTGGTGGTGAGTCAACGTCGCTTCCCCACCATGGAGGCTTTCCTCCGCGAGGTGACATCAGCTGTGCAGGCCCCGCTGGCTGTGCGTGCCCTCTACACACCTTGTCATGGCCACCCTGTCACCAGCCTGGCAGACTTGAAGAACAGAGGGCAGTATGTGGCCGCTGGATTTGAACGATTCTACAAGCTCCAGTGAGTGGGCTGGGGCTGTTCAAAGAGCCTAGCAAGGGAGGTAATGGCAAGAGCGTGTATTCAGTACCTACCATGTATGTACCAGCATGTTACTGGTACTTACTGAAGTCTATGTCGGGGTGGGGGGTGGTTTTGCCTCCATTAGAAAGGGAAAACACACAGAAAACCTGCCTAAGAATACACAACAAATAGCTGAACTGAAATTCAAATAGAATTCTGTGTGTTACTAATGTTTATGCCCATCACAGCCAAGATCAGCCTGTGGGAAGACCACTGCCCCACAGGGTGAGTCCCTTTTTCCAAAAGCTCTTCTTGCTTGGACTCCCTATCACTGAACACTCTAAATCCGCCCATCCATTCCTCCCCACTGTGCTTAGGCATCCCAGACTCTCCTGTTAGGCTAGGGTCATCCCCCATTGCAGGAGAATACTGTCTTCTAGGGTGGGAGAAGAATTTGAGTACCTGAGTCTCTGACTCACGTCTGGCTTCCAGGTCCTATGCTTAGCTCTCAGCTGAGGTCGCTTACTATAGTGTAAGGATCAAGTGGGGGGAAGTGGCTGGGCGTGGTGGCTCACGCCTGTAATCCTAACACTTTGGGAGGCCGAGGTGGGTGTAGCACCTGAGGTCAGGAGTTCGAGACCATCCTGGCCAACATGGTGAAACTCTGTCTCTACTAAAAATATAAAAATTGGCCAGGCGCTGTGGCTCACGCCTGTAATCCCAGCACTTTGGGAGGCCAAGGCAGGCAGATCACCTGAGGTCAAGAGCTCAAGACCAGCCTGACCAACATGGAGAAACCCCATCTCTACTAAAAATACAAAATTAGCCAGGCGTGGTGGTACAGTAATCCAGCTGCTCGGGAGGCTGAGGCAGGAGAATCGCTTGAACCCGGGAGGCAGAGGTTGCAGAGCCAAGATTGCGCCACTGCACTCCAGCCTGGGCAACAAGAGTGAAACTCCATTTCAAAAAAAAAAAAATTAGCCAGGCCTGGTAGCACATACCTGTAATCACAGCTACTCAGGAGGCTGAAGAAGGAGAATCACTTGAACCCAGGAGGCAGAGGTTGCAGTGAGCTGAGATCGCACCACTGTACTCCAGCCTGAGGGACAGAGTAAGACTCTGTGTCAAAAGAAAAAATAAAAGGCCGGTGGAGGGAAGCTAGGTAGACTTAGAATCTAGGCTTCATTCCTTGTGTGACTTTAGGCAAGTCACTTAATTTCTTGAAGTCTCATACAAAATGGAGATAAAACAACCTATCTCATGAATGAATGAGAACATTCTTAGGATATAGCAGGATGCATAATACACCAGTTTCTAGTTTCTCTTGACTTTTTTTTGTTTTGTTTTGTTTTTTTTGATATAGGGTCTTGCTCTGTCACCCAGGCTGGAGTGCAGTGCAGTGGCGTGATCATGGCTCACTGCAGCCTCGAACTCCAATCCTCCTGCCTCAGCCTCCCAAGTAGCTGGGGCCACACGTGCATGCCACCATGCCTGGCTAATTTTTGGTTTTGTTTTTGTTAGCAATTAGGTTGTCCAGGCTGGTCTCAAACTCCTGGGCTCATGTGATCCTCCTGTCTCAGCCTCCCAAAGAGCTGGGATTATAGATGTGAGCCACCATGCCCAGCCCTCTTGACCTTTAATCTCACGGTTAGTATTGAGACCCCAGTCTGGATTTCCAGACTTACCCAGCACTTACCCAGCCAACACTTGAACACTCAGAGAGTCCCAGGGCAGATTCAAGTGCCAATATCTGTTACTGGACTGAGATGACTGCCACTATTCCATGGGGAGGGGTATCTGGGGAGCTGTGCCCCAACCCAACACTGACATCTGCCAGGCTACTGAGGCCTCAGGCTCCACGAGATGACCTGTGACCTATCTGCCCTTTCAGCTATTCACCTCATGGAGGGAAGGATCCAGGTGGGAAGAGCTGCAGACTACAAGTGAGTCCGGGGGAACCTGTGCCCCAGCCCCTGTCTTCCCACTCCTCCTAGAACTGCCCCCAATTTGGTCTGGGAAGTCAGGGAAGCAGCAGGATCTGCCAGTTCCATGGGGGGTACTTTGGAGCCAGCTACTATCCTTCCTGGGGTGTGGGACTTCAAGACACTATTTCTTCTGTCCCAGCCTTTATCTCCACACTGGGGTCCCCAAAGGAAAGAGGAAGCTGTGAAACAGATTAGGGGAGGGGGTGGTTAGAATGTGACTTAGGGAACATCGAAGCACCTTTTGGTGAAAGGTGTGACCTGTCTTATTCCTCCTTGCCCCCATCTGGTTCCGGCCCCCTCACTCCACACCTTGGATGGACCCACCCCTAACCAAAGGCCCCGACTCTCCTGATTTGGAGGCCTGATTTGGGTTTCAGGGTCCTCCCGTGACTCGCCACTTGTGTGATGGGGCCGTTGGACGGTGGCTGCCTGCAGGTGCTCCCTGCTATATTCAGTGAGTGCCAGTGTCGGGGAGCAAGGGCGTCAATTTTTGTTTTCGTGAGACCAAGAAAATGGTGTTGTTTGTTCCAGCAGCCTCTGGCTACTGTTGGGAATATAGGAGTCCAGCATGCTTGATGGGTGAAAAGAGACCAGTGTTATGGTTATTGCTGGCCCTGTGCCACCCTTTGCCTCACATGTAGGGACTCCTGGGGACACTCCCCCTTACCAGGCTTTTTGTCTCAGTGTGTTCAGGAATGGGGACCTGGTAAGTCCCCCATTTAGTCTGAAGCTGTCCCAGGCTGCCAGCCAGGACTGGGAAACTGTGTTGAAGCTCCTGACTGAGAAGGTCAAGTTGCAGAGTGGGGCTGTGTGCAAGTGAGTATGGGGACTGGGAGGGCCCAAAAGTCCCCAAAGAGAGCCTCCCCACTGGCTTCAGCTGTGGCTGAGGATGAAGAGGCAAAAGGAAAGCACATTCCCCAATATGGGACTTCCCCCTATGCCACTGGGAGAGGGCCCTCTGCCCAGCCCTCAGAGGCAGGGTAGAGCCTGGGTGACTGATGCCCAGAGGCCAGTGGGCACCTTGGAATAGCTGCACCCACCCCCTCAGTCTGCTGAATGTGAAGAAGCTTTGAGTCTACCAGCCCTTATCCTGCTTACCTCTCTCCCCCAGACTCTGCACCCTGGAGGGGATCCCACTGTCAGCACGGGAGGAGCTAGTAACTGGCCATTACTATGTGGCTGTCGGAGAGGATGAGTTCAAGGACCTTCCCTATCTGGAGCTGCTGGTGCCCCACCCCTCCCTGCCCAGGGGCTGCTGGTATGTATGTGGGAGGTGGAGGGGTAACAGGCCAGGCAGAGGAAGCCACCCTCTGGGTCTGTGTGCTCTGACTCTATGCCCTCTGCCCACTACAAGCCTTTCCTTTTGTCATTGTAGGCATCCTCCAGGCTCGAAGTGTAGGCCCCACATGCAGGGGGTAGGTGACGCAGGGGACAATGAGGGGTGGGAAGGGAGGGGAGTGACTGGCTGACAACTCTTCTGGCACAGGCTCTGATCTTATTTCACTGCATCCTCTCTTTTTTTCTTTTATTTTAAATATAGAGATGAGTCTCACGATATTGCATAGGCTGGTCTTGAACTCCTGGGCGGAAGCAATCCTCCCACCTTGGCCTCCCAAAGTGCTGAGATTTTACTTTGCCTGGCCTGCATCTTCTTAATAATCTTTTTTTTTTTTTTTTTTTTTGAGACAGTTTTGCTCTTGTTGCTCAGGCTGGAGTGCAATAGCACTATCTCGGCTCACTGCAACCTCCACCTCCCGGGTTCAAGCTATTCTCCTGCTTCAGCCTCCCGAGTAGCTGGGATTATAGGCATGTGCCACCATACCCAGCTAATCTTTTTTTTTTTTCTTTTTTTTTTTTTTTTGAGACGGAGTCTCGCTTTGTTGCCCATGCTGGAGTGCAGTGGCGTTCAATCTTGGCTCACTGCCATTTCCACCTCCCAGGTTCACACCACTTTCCTGCCTCAGCCTCCCGAGTAGCTGGAACTACAGGTACCCGCCACCATGCCCAGCTAATTTTTTTTTGTATTTTTAGTAGAGACAGGGTTTCACCGTGTTAGCCAGGATGGTCTAGATCTCCTGACTTCATGATCCACCTGCCTCAGCCTCCCAAAGTGCTGGGATGAGAGGCATGAGCCACCGCGTCCAGACACACCCGGCTAATTTTTTAAATTTTTAGTAGAGGCAGGGTTTCCCCATGTTGGTCAGGCTGGGGAGTAGGAAAGGTAAGAATGGCCAGCAACCAGGGTCCAAGCCCAGTGTCCCTTCTCTAGGCCCAAGGCCACAGGGCCCAGGTAACCCAGTCCTCTCCAAAGGAACCAGACGGAATTAAGCCATCCACTTTCTATGCCAGACCCCAGCAGACCATTCAGCCAAGAAGCAAGCTCCCCATACTCTCATTCCCATCAGGTGAGGGGTCCCTGGGGCTCAGGCCCTTCTCAGCTGCCTTTTGACAGTGACATGGATTGGTCCCTGCTGTTGTTAGGGATGTCCATGGGAGCAGAATGCCCACACACAAAGCTGGCACTGAAAAAAAAAAAGATAAAGGAGTCTGAGCCTACTCTGACTCAGGAGACTGCCTGTTAAAAAAAAAAAAAAAAAAAAGGCTGGTCCTAACCTCATCATAACTGTCTCCAGCTCCCCCCATCTGTATATCCTGTTCCTTCTTCACAGGGCCTCATCACACGAAAAGAAGCGCCTGGAAAGGACAGTGCTTAAAGCGATGAGACTTCAGGGGTGGGATCTAGAGGGGATGGGGGCGGGACCAAAGGCCCACCTCTCACTTCCCTGCCATCCTGGGAGGTGGTGGGGAATGCAGAACCAGGTTCAGGGGAGGGAAAGGGGCTGGCATGAAGGTCCAGGGCAGGAATGCTGAGGGCTCTTCAGCCTGGGCATCACCCAGTGCTGCCTCCCTCTTTAGGAGTTACAGGAGTATATGGAGCTCCCCACCCAAGGAAGGAGAAAGCGGGGGCGCCCAGGAAGTAGCAGATGATGAAGACACCCAGACAGAGGAGCCCTTGGATCAGGTAAGCTGTTGGATCAGGGAACAGTATGTTGGGATGGGAGGAGCTCTGAGCTGGAAACTGGCAGCCCTGGGCCAGAGGAACAGTTCTCCCTTGTGACTGAAGGTAAATGATCTCCCAACTTCCTACCTTGTTACATGAGGAAGCAGTTCCTAATTTCCAGTTTCTTTCTTCCTTGGGGTCGGGGACCTCATGGCTGAGAGCTAGAGGCTGGCCATACTCACGGCTCCATTCTGTGTGGCCTTCCACCTCCTCCAGAGGGCAGCACAGATAGCGGAAGAGGCCCTGTCCCTGGAAAACCAGCCTGGGGCTGGAGCTGCTATCTCAGCCTCAGCCCCAGCTCTGCCATCTTGAGAGCCAGCAGCTCCAGAGGGGAACTGGGGACCACCACTCTGGCCACCTTTTGTCCTCAGCCTCCAGCAGCTTGTTCCTCAGGAGCCAGCACCTCCCCTGGGCTCACAGGGTACACTGCGGCCTCCTCAGCCCTCCCAGTTCTCCTGTTCCTAAACCCACAGCCCAGCCTTCCCTTCCTCTGAGCAGAGCAGCCCTGGCTTGGGGGCTATTTCCTTATGGGATTCTCTAGCCACAGAAAGGAGTAGCTGACTGAGCCTGGGGGACAGGCTACAAACGGGGGAGCGGGTTTGTCACAATAAAAGAATACTTACTAACCTCTGTCTGTTTACCAGATTTATTGACAGCTACTACTCGCCAGGTGTGCTGGGCGCTGGAGTCAGGTGGGGCTGGGGCTCACAGCTGTCTACCTGTTTAAGAGGGGCTGGCAGTGAGAATTTCTGCCCACCTCATGGGTGAGGCAGGCAAGGCTAATAGACAGCTCATCTGCATCTGCCACTCCGATGTACCTTCTTCCCCTCGGTTCCACTCCTCATTCAGCCAAGGCACTCTGACTGAGCCCTGGAGGCCTCCCGTTTGCATTTCTGGCTCAAAGTCTGCAGCTGGCCCTTTCCATGCAGCTGGCGTTCTGCAGTCCATGGAACCTGCCACTGTGATAGTCCAGATCAGGCCACAGTAATGGTGGCTGGGCTGGGGGCCTGAGATGTCAGCAGGAAGAGAGCTGCTGGGGCAGAAAGGTTGCTGAAGGTGAGCGTAGAGTCTCCTGTGCTAAATCCCAGCAGCTGAACAGCACTTGAAGGTTACAAAACCCTTTCACTCTTGTTCTCTTATTGTGATCCATGAGGTAGCTGTTATCCCCGTAAGAGAAGAGGAAGCTGAAGCCAGAGAGGGGAAGTGCTAGGTCCATCCACTCACTGCCAGCACTTCATGGCCCAGGTGCTTCCTGGAGGCAGCAGAGCTGGAGGTGGGTTCAGCCCACTCAAAGGGTAGACGGCTGCCCCTGGGTCTTACTCACTGAGCTTGTGATGCAGAGTGAAATTCCTATCACAGTGAGCACCATGCCAGCAACTGCTCCTGGGATAACAGGCAGAAATCAAGGGGGTCTGAGCTTAGCCAGGCCAGTAGGAGCTGGTACAGGGCTGGAGGAAGGGCTCAGATGGGGTCTGGTCCTGAATCCTGCCCCAGCCTCTGTCCCCAAACTGTCCAGGGCAAGGGAACTCTGAAGGCCACAAGGAAGCAGAACAGCTGCAGAGGAAAGGGCAGGATGGGAAAAGGCCGTGCCCTCACCCACTCTGGGGAGATGGGTTCTGGGAAGGAACTAACACAGGTATGTCGATGTCCAAAGAGCTGAGTCCTGCACTCGCAGTAGCCTGACTTACGTTTTCCACCAATATCTTCTCCAAGGGCCTTGCCAACAATCAGTGTGAAGATGATGGCCAGAGAGTTACAGATGGGCACAGCTAGGGTCAGATCTGGGTGGTCAGAATGGAAAGAATGCCTGAGATGCAACAAATGCCTTTCTAGGCACAAAACACTTCCATTATCATCGTTTCATACCTTTAAAAAAGGTATCATAACCCCATCTTCCAGCTGAAGTCACAGCAAATCTCAGGACTCAAACCCACATCTCCTGACTCCACGTTCAGTGCTTCCCAGGATTCCAGCATGAAGACCTGAACTCTGAGGTCTGGGACCAGCCTGGTTTGATAATGAGAATGAGGTCTTTGCACTCAGAGAGAACTTGTGAGATCTCAAGGACATCTGCACAGACAGGCAGGCACCCAAATCCCAAAGGATGCAGTAGAGAGTCAAGTAACACCAAGCACAGCCACTATTGTAATACCACGGCCTGGGTGCTTTGTGTACATATCTCAATTTTCACAACACTGCAAGAAGGGGATTATCACCATTTTGCATAAAGGAAACAAAGGCTCAAAGAAGTCACAAACTAAGGCAAGTTGAGGATTTGAACTAAGGCTTGCCTGACTCCAAAACCTGCGCTGTTATTGAGCTGTGGATACAGACAAAGCAGAACATCAGGTGAAGCACATTTTGTTTCTGTTTCAGCCCAAGCTCAGGCCTTATGGAGTTAAAAATAAAAAGCGTCAGAAGGAAGAAGCCAGGGCCTGTTCAGGACATTCGGCTGGACCAATGGTGTGGGTAGAGGGCATCATAGCCCAGGATCTGTTCCTTAATTCTGAAGTTCCAAGGGGCTGATTGCCAATAAGCAAACTTGAAAAAGAGTAATGGAGTTGGCCGGGCGCGGTGGCTCATGCCTCTAATCCCAGCACTTTGGGAGGCCGAGGCAGGTGGATCACCTGAGGTCAGGAGTTTGAGATCAGCCTGGCCAACATGGTGAAACCCCGTCTCTACTAAAAATACCAAAAATTAGCCAGGCGTAGTGGCAGGCACCGGTAATCCCAGCTACTCAGGAGGCTGAGACAGGAGAAGTGCTTGCACCCGGGAGGCGGAAGTTGCAGTGAGCCAAGATCACGCCATTGCACTCCAGCCTGCGGAACAAGAGTGAAACTCCGTCTCAAAAAAGAAAAGAAAAGAAAAGAAAAAGACTAGTGGAGTTAACTTAAAATTTGTTGGCCAAGCCGGGCGCGGTGGCTCAAGCCTGTAATCCCAGCACTTTGGGAGGCCGAGACGGGCGGATCACGAGGTCAGGAGATCGAGACCATCCTGGCTGACATGGTGAAACCCGTCTCTACTAAAAAAAAATACAAAAAACTAGCCGGGCGAGGTGGCGGGCGCCTGTAGTCCCAGCTACTCGGGAGGCTGAGGCAGGAGAATGGCGTGAACCCGGGAGGCGGAGCTTGCAGTGAACTGAGATCCGGCCACTGCATTCCAGCCTGGGCAGCAGAGTGAGACTCCGTCTCAAAAAAAAAAAAAAAAAAAAAAAAATTTGTTGGCCAGGCACAGTGGCTCACGCCTGTATTCCCAGGACTGGGAGGCCGAGGCAGGTGGATCACCAGAGGTAGGGTGTTCGAGACCAGCCTGGCCAACCTGGGGAAACCCCGTCTCTACTAAAAATACAAATATCAGCCGGGTGTGGTGGCAGGCGCCTGTAATCCCAGCTACTTGGGAGGCTGAGTAACAAGAATCTCTTGAACCCGGGAGGTGGACGTTGTAGTGAGCCGAGATCACGCCACTGCATTCCTGATTCCTGTCTGGGCAACAAGAGGGAGACTCCATCTTTTTTTTTTTTTTTTTTTTTTGAGACAGAGTCTTGCTCTGTTGCCCAGGCTGGAGTGCAATGGCCAGATCTCAGCTCACTGCAAGCTCCGCCTCCCGGGTTTACGCCATTCTCCTGCCTCAGTCTCCCGAGTGGCTGGGACTACAGGCGCCCGCCACCTCGCCCGGCTAGTTTTTTGTATTTTTTAGTAGAGACGGGGTTTCACTGTGTTAGCCAGGATAGTCTCGATCTCCTGACCTCGTGATCTGCCCGTCTCGGCCTCCCAAAGTGCTAGGATTACAGGCTTGAGCCACCACGCCCGGCCGAGACTCCATCTTAAAAAAAAAAAAAAAAAAAATTTTGTTGAGGGTAGATCTCCTGTTAAGTGTTGTTATCACATTAAAAAGAGAGCCGGCCGGGCGCGGTGGCTCAAGCCTGTAATCCCAGCACTTTGGGAGGCCGAGACGGGCGAATCACGAGGTCAGGAGATCGAGACCATCCTGGCGAACACGGTGAAACCCCGTTTCTACTAAAAAAAAAAAATACAAAAAACTAGCCGGGCGAGGTGGCGGGCGCCTGTAGTCCCAGCTACACAGGAGGCTGAGGCAGGAGAATGGCGTAAACCCGGGAGGCGGAGCTTGCAGTGAGCTGAGATCCGGCCACTGCGCTCCAGCCCCGGCGACAGAGCGAGACTCCGTCTCAAAAAAAAAAAAAAAAAAAAAAAAAAAAAAAAAAAAAAAAGAGAGCCACAGGCCGGGAGTGGTGGCTCACGCCTGTAATCCCAGCACTTTGGAAGGCTGAAGTGGGTGGATCACTTGAGGTCCGGAGTTTGAGACCACCCTGGCCAACATGGTGAAACCCCATCTCTACTAAATATACAAATATTAGCCAGCCGTGGTGGCACATAATCCCAGCCACTCAGGAGGCTCAGGCAGGAGAATTGCTTGAATCCGGGAGATAGAAGTTGCAGTGACCGGAGATCGGGCCACTGCACTCCAGCCTGGGCAACAGAGCGAGATCCATCTCAAAAAAAAAAAAAAAGAGCCACAGCCAGGCGCAGTGGCTCACACCTGTAATCCCAGCATTTTGGAAGGCCGAGGCGGGCGGATCACCTGAGGTCGGGAGTTAGAGACCAGCCTGACCAACATGGAGAAACCCCGTCTCTACTAAAAATACAAAATTAGGCCGGTTGTGGTGGCTCACGCCTGCAATCCCAGCACTTTGGGAGGCCAAGGCGGATGGATCATTTGAGGTCAGGAGTTCAAGACCAGCCTGGCCAACATGGTGAAACCCCATCTCTACTAAAAATACAAAAATTAGCCAAGCATGATGGCACATGCCTGTAGTTCCAGCTACTTGGGAGGCTGAGGCAGGAGAATTGCTTGAACCTGGGAGGCAGAGGTTGCAGTGACCAGAGATTGCACCACGGCACTCCAGCCTAGGTGACAGAGCAAGGCTCCAACTCAAAAACAAAAAAAAACAAAAAAACAAAATTAGCCGGGCGTGGTAGCACGTGCCTGTAATCTCAGCTGGTGGGGAGGCTAAGGCAGGAGAATCACTTGAACCCAGGAGGCGGAGGTTGCAGTGAGCCGAGACTGTACCATTGCACTCCAGCTTGGGCAACAAGAGCAAAATACCCTCTCAAAATAAAAAATAAAAAAAAGCCACATACACACAAAAAAAGACCAATGGATAAATCAGCTGAGTTATCCATAGTAACAAGACTCAACTGCAGACCAGATGCTCACACTGGCTCCTCAGCACATTCTTTCCCAGCACTCCCAGGGCTCGCCTGTGTGAGGGAGAGGAGCAAACTGTCCTGCTCCTCATCCCCTGAGAGGCCCCAGCATGGAGGCATTACCCATCTAAGAAATTGATATAACAACCCCACTTACAAAGAGCTGCTTTCTTTGTTGTTTTTTTCTTTTTGTTGTTGTTTTGAGACAGGTCTCTCTCTGTTGCTCAGGCTGGAGTGCAGTGGTGAGGTCACTGATCACTGCAGCCTCAACCTCCTGAGCTCAAGCGATCCTCCCACCTCAGCCTCCTGAGCAGCTAGGACTACAGGCATGCACCACTAAGCCCAGCTAATTTTTGTATTTTTTTTTGTTGCTGTTGTTCCTAGGCTGGTCTCCTAGGCTCAGGTTATCTGCCCACTTCAGCCTCCAAAATTGCTGGAATTACAGGCCTGAGCCACTGTGCCCTGCCCAGAACTGCCTTCTTAAGTTTATATACCTTACAAGGAGTGTCATGGCTGCTGAGGTCTGGTTTGCAACAGTAGATGGGAGAAGGATGTAGCATGGTGCAGTGGGAAAGTGAGGGCATTGGAGTGAGGCAGATCTGAGTTTCCCTTGTAATCTTGGTTAGGATATTCAAACACTCAACCTGTTTCCCCATATGTAAAACAGGGATCACAGTATACCATTTCTTTTGTTGGACTGTTGTTAAGATGAGCTGTGATAATGCATGGATCGTCCCTGGCTGAAGTGGACGCTTCATAAATAGTGATTACTGTTCTGGTTATTAGAAAGGATGGATATTAAAGGATATAGGCAGAGAGGGTAATGAGATAAAAAGAATCTAATACTGTGATTAAAACTTGGTGAATGGCTAGCTGTAGTCAGCTGGTCAAGGGTTCAGCATTCTTCCACAGCAGTGAATGCATGAGGCCAGAGGCTTTCAAACTCATAAATAAGTGCATATTATTTATTTATTTATTTATTTTTGAGAGAGAGTCTCGCTCTGTTGCCCAGGGACTGGAGTGCAGTGGCGTGATCTCCGCTTACTGCAACCTCCGCCTCCTGGGTCCAAGTCATTCTTGTGCCTCAGCCTCCCAAGTAGCTGGGACTACAGGCACGCACCACCACACCTGGCTAATTTTGTTATTTTTAGTAGAGATGGGGTTTCAGCATGTTGGCCAGGCTGGTCTCAAACTCCCGACCTCAAGTGATCTGCCCTCCTTGGCCTCCCAAAGGGCTGGGATTACAGGCGTGAGACACCATGCCCAGTCGAGCATAAACTTTAATATATGGCTTCAAATCCTTCTGCACTGACATACTGTGGGACTTAAGAGAGGTGAAATTGCCCAAAGTTTTGCAACTTCATTTTCTAAGATAATCATGTCTGCTTTACAGAATCATGATTGGAATTAAATAATGTGTAAGACTAGTGCAGTATCTGACGTAGTAGAGGGCAGTCAACAAATGTCAAGAGAAAGGAAATTTATGTATATGGGGCTCTAATTGTGTGCCAGGCACTGTCCTACATGTTTCTCATTCATTAAATTTAATCCTCACAATGCTATGAAGCCAGCTGTATAAAACCAAGGCTCAAATGAGGGACTTGCTCATGGTCAGGCAGGTAGCACACAGTGGAAGCAAGAATGTGAAAGCCAGCACTTGGCACAGCAAAATGAACCTTCCTTCTTCCTCCGCTGGTCACACAAGACTGCCAGGCTTCAAACCAACACCAGTGCCTAGCAACATACTCATAACCAGCCCACTGTGTCCCTCTTGTTCAGAGAAGAGGGTACTAAGAGGGAACTAGAGCTAGTCAGCCCTCTCTCACTGATGGGAATGAGGTGTTTCAAGCTCCACCCCCTCAAATCACTCTTCCAGGTGGCCTCAAACACTAAGCAGAACAGTTCCAAGCCAGGACCCACCTGTCGATGCCAAGGTGAGGTAATAGAGAAGGGAGCCACACTGGTTGAGGAGAAAGGGCATCAGGTACTGGAAAGAGGAGAAACCTGCAGTCAGTGTGATGGCCTGACTGAGCAGCACTGCCTTCTTTGAGCTCCTAGCGAATGCCTTTCCTTGGAGGGAGGGAGGGTTATAAAGACCCAGAGAACACTAATCCCTCTAAGGAGAACCCTTCCAGGGCAAAGAGGGAAACAGACTGAACTCTGTGCCTTTGCTCAAACTACCCTCTCCCTCAACTCTGCTAATTCCCATCCTGCAAGGCCTTGATGCCAATGTCAGCTCCTCCAGGAATCCTTCCCCAAGTCCTCCAGCTCCAGCCTTCCTTCTCTGAACTCCTCCCCTGCAGGGCCAATTTGAGCCCTAAGTCCTCCCTCTGGAAAGGCTCACAAATGTTGCCTTATTTAACTGAAGGAATCACAATAATAAAATGTGAATAATGGCAGCCATAGATTGAGCACTTACTATGTTCTAGGCCCAAAGCTAAATGCTCTACGTATCTCACCTAATTCCCACAACTGCCCTATCAGATGGTTGTTATTATTATAATCGCCATTTACAGATGATGAAACTGAGGCTTAAGGAGGACAACTGACTCTTCGGAGAATTTCTGGTGAGTGGGGGTGGGGCTGACCCAGACCTGTTTGACTCCAAAGACCAAATTATTGGTGGCAACTCCCCCGAGAGAGGGGCCTTTCACAGACGCACCTCAGTATTCAAGAAGAGGGTCTTCATCTCCTGTAGCAACTGCCGGGCCCAGGTCGGCTCATGAACCCGCTGCAGGCCGGCGGAGGCCCGCTTCAGCAGCGGCTGCGTGCCACCCCACAGAGCGGCCACCAGCACCAGAGCCAGCACCTGCCCTGAATACAGACGAGTGCGTCACCCTGACCCCCACCCCAAACGGCCGCCCACCCCGCCCTCTCCTGGCCTCCTAGCCCCAGCTAGCCGCCCCGACTTCCCTCCTTCGCTGTCTTCGCCTCGGCTGCGACTGGCGGCTAAGGCAGGCCCAGCGAGGCTGGGGAGATGAATCCAGGAGTCCAGCCTCTGGGGTTGTAGCAGGGGTCGGGATTAGGGGGTGCAGGTGGAGCAGGAAATGAATTCGAGGCGAGGGTCGGGAAATCCATGGAGGGGCGGGGTCGGCTACCTACCCAGAGACGCCGCCATGGCAACGCCGCTGTCTTCTACTTCCGGGAACGAGGGGGCGGAGACCCATAATCCGGAAGTGGACCCAAAGCGTTTTCCGGTCCTACTCACGTTGCGGCCTTCCTCGCGTCACCGCCGGGATGGTGAGTTTCAGAGTTATGGGTATTGCAGTGGGCGTCCTGGGCTGAGGCCGGGGCCCAATTCCGAGCACTGACGTTACCATCTTGTCCCCACAGAAGCCGATCCTACTGCAGGGCCATGAGCGGTCCATTACGCAGATTAAGTATAACCGCGAAGGAGACCTCCTCTTTACTGTGGCCAAGGACCCTGTGAGCGTCGGCTGGAGGGCGGGCGGGACCATGCGGAGGGGGTCCGGGAGGCGAGAGATCCTTCTGCCAGGACGATGGGTGGACATGCCAGTTTTGCCGTTAGCGGGGAACCAAAGAACGGCCCATTCTGAGAAGTAGGGAGAGGCCATCCCGGGGGTAGGTTGGCGAAAGTATTCTACTGGGAAAGGTAGGGAAGAACTCGATTGGCCGACTGCGGTGGCTCACGCCTGTAATCCCAGCACTTTGAGAGGCCGAGGTGGGAGGACCGCTTGAGTCCAGGAGTTGGAGACCAGCTTGAGCAACATAGTAAGACCCATCTCTACACACAAAAAATTAGCCTGATGTGGTGGCTCGCGCCTGTGGCCTCAGCTGCTTCGGAGTCTGAAACGAGAGGATCGCTGGAGCCCGGTGAGCTGAGATCGTGCCACTGTACTCCAAGAAAAGCAAGAGACAGTTGCCGGGCGGGGTGACTCAAGCCTGTAATCCCAGCACTTTGGGAAGGTGAGGCGTGCAGATCACGAGGTCAGGAGATCGAGACCATCCTGGCTAACACGGTGAAACCCCGTCTCTACTAGAAGTACAAAAAATTAGTCGAGCGTGGTGGCGGGTGCCAGTAGTCCCAGCTACACGGGAGGCTGAGGCAGGAGAATGGCGTGAACCCGGGAGGCGGAGGCTGCAGTGAGCCGAGATGGCGCCACTGCTCTCCAGCCTGGACAACAGAGCGAGACTCTGTCTCAAAAAAAAAAAAGAAAAGAAAAGCAAGAGACCACTGTGGAAAGGGGATAAGGATGAGGGTCAGCTTGCCCAGAGAATGGGATGCGGCCTTTAGGGATAATCTAATTTTTCTACCAGGATAGTGCAGGCTGTGTTATTCAGACACAGGGGACTTAATGAGGCTGTCTCTAGTCTCATTTTAAGTCAATCCCATTCTGCTACTCAATGCAAAACAGTCCCTCATGATACTGCCTTTTTAAAATTTTATTTTATTTTTTGGGGTACGGAGTCTCGCTCTGTCACACAGGCTGGAGTGCAGTGGTGCAATCGCGGCTCACTGCAGCCTCCGCCTCCCAGGTTCAAGCGATTCTCCTGCCTCAGCCTCCTGAGTAGCTGGGACTACAGGCTCGTGCCACCACGCCCGGCTAACTTTTTGTATTTTTAGTAGAGACAGGGTTTCACCATGTTGGCCAGGCTGGTCTTGAACTCCTGACCTGAGGTGATCCGCCTGCCTCAGCCTCCCAAAGTGCTAGGATTACAGGCGTGAGCTACCACACCCAGCCTGGCCATTTTCAAGATGAGAAAACTGAACTTCAAAGGAGAGAAGCACTGTATTTGAGATCATACAGTGAGACAGTGGCAGAGCAGGCACTGGAACCCAGACTTCCCTACTATCAGCTGCTCCCACTTGGATAAGACATCAGAGATACTGTTTTTCTGGACTGGAGCTCAACTTGGCCTTTTATTCTTTGGAGCCACTGGGAGTCCCAGGAGAGCTGGAGCTAACAAATGAGGATGCTTTTACAAGCCGCCTGACTCCTCTGTTGCTTACCTTCAGAAAGGGAGGAGAATCCAGGAGTTGGTCTTTTTATCAGCTCCCTGCTGTTTCCCAAGAAATGAAGAGAAGAGGGCAGAATCAGCCTGGCTACAGGCTGCTGAGGGTTCCTGGGGTAAAGTAGGAAGCATCGCTCTTACTATCCTGTGGTTTGACTTTTCCAGATCGTCAATGTATGGTACTCTGTGAATGGTGAGAGGCTGGGCACCTACATGGGCCATACCGGAGCTGTGTGGTGTGTGGACGCTGACTGTATCCTTGTTTTGGCTCTGAGTCCATGCTGCTAGGGTCTGTCAGCAATGGAGAGGCTAGGTTGGAAGTTGGGAGTTGGGGGTGTTGTTGAGGGCCTAGAGAACAATACCTCCTATTCCCTGGTCTCTTCACTGGCTGGGGAAACATTTAGGACAAGTTCCAGTTCTGGATAAGGAGGTAAGAGGGGAAGAAAGGCTCTTTGGGGCTGAACAGGGAGATGACTCACTTGGCCTCCCCCAGAGGACAAGGGCTCAGGTGAACTTCGTCATGTTTCTTAACAACTCTTCAGGGGACACCAAGCATGTCCTCACTGGCTCAGCTGACAACAGCTGTCGTCTCTGGGACTGTGAAACAGGTAAGCTAGGTTCATTCACTTTTTTAGCAACAGGTCCTAGGAAAATAGAGATGAAATCCATAGATAGTTTCCAGTCTAGGGAATAAGAGACAAGAAAGACAGATGAGAAAAGAAGTCTTACAGTAAGATACACACCATGGTAGAGGAAGCGTAGATTACTATGGGAGGCCAGAGCCCAGCAACTGGCTCCCTAGAGTGGGGATGGGAGCAGCCTGGGAAGGTTTCCCAAGGTAAATGTCATATGAGCTGGAGCTTAAAGGATGAGGAAAGACGTCATCACTTTGGCACATGCAGGAGTGAAAGCGTGGAGACTGTTGTGTCCAAGTCATCTGATCTGGCTGCAATTCCTGCTTCTTGGTGGGGTGGGGGTAGGGGGGTGAAATACACAGTCATGGAAAAGATGAAGCTGGAGAGTCAGGCTAAGGCCAGAACAGGTCTTGAATGCCAAACTCAGGAGCTTGGCTTTGTTCCATAGAATATGGGGTGCTGTGGAGGTCCCTGAGCAGGCAAGAGTGGGGGTCTGTTCAGTTTAGCAAGGTCAGGGAGCAGGGGGGAGGCACTGGAAGAGCTAAGACTGAAGACAGGGGAGCCTATTAAGTTTTCTTTTTTTTTTTTTTCTTTTTCTTGTTTTTGAGACAGAGTCTCGCTGTCGCCCAGGCTGGAGAGCAATGGCATGATCTTGGCTCACTGCAACCTCTGCCTCCCGGGTTCAAGGGATTCTCCTGTCTCAGCCAGCCCGAGTAGCTGGGATTATAGACGCACACTACCATGCTTGGCTAATTTTTTTTTTGAGACGGATTCTCTCGCTCTGTCACCCAGGCTGGAGTGCAGTGGCACAATCTTGGCTCACTGCAACCTCTGCCTCCTGAGTTCAAGTGATTCTCCTGTCTCAGCCTCCCGAATAGCTGGGATTATAGACATGCGCCATCACACCTGACTAATTTTTGTATTTTTAGTAGAGACAGGGTTTACTGTGTTGGCCAGGCTGGTCTCAAACTCCAGACCTCAGGTGATCCACCCACCTCAGCCTCCCAAAGTGATGGGATTACAGGCGTGAGCCACTGCGCCTGGCCGGTGGCTAATTTTGTATTTTTAGTAGAGATGGGGTTTCACCATGTTGGCCAGGCTGGTCTCAAACTCCTCACCTCAAGTGATCCACTTCAGCCTCCCAAAGTGCTGGGATTACAGGCATAAGCCACTGTGCCCAGCCTAAGTTGTTCTGTTTAGTGCCAGGTCTATGCTGGGCACTGGGGACATGCAGGGAAATCAGATCAGGTCTTTGCTGTGGAGGATTGCAGTCTGAGTGGGGAGATAGATATATTGCAGTCTGCGTATGAGCAGTACCACATTAGCAGGATGTCTGAGGAAAGAGTCTGGATAAGAAGTTAAAATACTTGGCCAGGTGTGGTGGCTCACGCCTGTTAATCCCAGCACTTTAGGAGGTCGAGGGGGTGGATCACCTGAGGTCAGGAGTTCAAGACCAGCCTGGCCAACAAGGCGAAACCCCGTCTACTAAAAATACAAAAATGAGCCAGGCATGGTGGCGGGTGCTTGTAATCCCAACTACTTGGGAGGCTGAGGCAGGAGAATCGCTTGAAAGGTTGCAGTGAGCCGAGATCACACCATTGTACTCCAGCCTGTGGGACGAGAGCAAAACTCTATCTCAAAAAAAAAAAAAAAGGGCCTGGCGCAGTGGCTCACACCTGTAATTCTAGCACTTTGGGACGTCAGGGTGGGCGGATCATGAGGTCAGGAGATCGAGACTATCCTGGCTAACATGGTAAAACCCCGTCTCTACTAAAAATACAAAAAATGAGCGGGGCATGGTGGTGGGCGCCTATAGTCCCAGCTACTTGGGAGACTGAGGCAGGAGAATGGCTTGAACCGGGAGGTGGAGCTTGCAGTGAGCGGAGATCGTGCCAGTGCACTCCAGCCTGGGAAACAGAGCGAGACTCTGTCTTAAAAAAGAAAAAAAAAAGAAAAAATACTTTCTAAGTTTGGGTTACTGGAGCAAGAGAAACAGTGAGATGCGATGGTAGCATTCTCTAGAATGTCCTCCCTGCAATTGCAATGGATGGTGTAGCCCAGACTCTTGCCTGTTTCCAGGGAAGCAGCTGGCCCTTCTCAAGACCAATTCGGCTGTCCGGACCTGTGGTTTTGACTTTGGGGGCAACATCATCATGTTCTCCACAGACAAGCAGATGGGCTACCAGTGCTTTGTGAGCTTCTTTGACCTGCGGGATCCGAGCCAGATTGGTGAGGGCTGGGATTAGGGCTGGGGTTGAGGTAAAGGGTGCAGCTCTAGAGCCCAGGGCCTAACATCTACTGCTCCACACAGACAACAATGAGCCCTACATGAAGATCCCTTGCAACGACTCTAAAATCACCAGTGCCGTTTGGGGACCCCTGGGGGAGTGCATCATCGCTGGCCATGAGAGTGGAGAGCTCAACCAGTATAGTGCCAAGGTAAGAGGCCACATGGGGCCTGAGCCTACCAGAATGATTCTTTTTTTTTTTTTAAGGTAGAGTTTCTCTCTGTCGCCCAAGCTGGAGTGCAGTGGTGCCATCTCGGCTCACTGCAACCTCCACCTCCCGGGTTCAAGCAATTCTCCTGCCTCAGCCTCCCGAGTAGCTGGGATTACAGGCACACGCCACCATGCCTGGCTAATTTTTTTTGTATTTTTAGTAGAGATGGGGTTTCACCATGTTGGCCAGACTGGTCACGAACTCCTGACCTCAGGCAGTCCGCCCACCTTCGCCTCCCAAAGTGCTGGGATTACAGGCATGAGCCACCACACCTGTATTTTTTTTTTCTTTGAGACAGAGTCTCACCCTGTTGACCAGGCTGGAGTACAGTGATACGATCTTGGCTCACTGCAACCTCTGCCTCCTGGATTCAAGCCATTCTCTTGCCTCAGCCTCTCAAGTAGCTGGGAATATAGGCACCCACCACCATGCCTGGGTAATTTTTGTATTTTTAGTAGAGATGGGGTTTCACCATGGTGGCCAGGCTGGTCTCAAACCCCTGACCTCCTGACCTCAGATGATCCACCTGCCTCAGGCACTGGTGATAGCACAGTAGTTCAGAGCAAGGGCGGAGCTGTATGCTGTGGCTCACATCTGTAATCCCAGTGCCTTTGGGGGCCAAGACAGGAGGATCTCTTGAGCCCAGGGGTTGGGGCTATAGTGAGCTGTGATCATACCACTACACTCCAGCCTGGGTGACAGTGAGACCCAGCACTTAGGGAGGTTGACCCGCCTCAACCTCTCAAAGTGCTGGGATTTTCTAATAAATTAAGAAAAAATTAATAAAAATTTTTAAAAAGAGCAGAGGTGAGATTGAAATGTAGATTTCACTACTTTTTAGCTGTGTGATCTTGGGCAAGTTACATAACTTCTCTGACCCTGTTTATCTGTAAAATGTTTCAAGGATCAAATGATATCACATGTTTGAAAAACTTGTCACAAAGTACTCAGGACATGTTAATAAGGATCACAGGCCGGGTGCGGTGACTCACACCTGGAATCCCAACACTTTGGGAGACTGGAGCAGGAGGATTGCTTGAGCCCCAGGGATTGAGATCAGCTTGGGCAATACAGGAAAACCCTATCTCTAAAAAAAAAAAAATTAAAAATTAGCTGGGTGTGGTGGAGCGTGCCTCTGGTCCCAGGTACTCAAGATGTTGAGGCTGAAAGATTGCTTGAGTCTGGGAGATTGAGGCTGCAGTGAGCCATGACTGTGCCACTGTACTCCAGCCTGGGTGATAGAACAAGACCCTGTCTCAAAAAAAAAAAAAAAATTAAGGATCACAAATGAGCAGTTCCCTGCCACCAGAGTATAATGCCCTGTGCTGAGTTCCTAGAACAAAGAAGTAAATCAGACACAGTCCCTTCCCCCTTGGAAGGGACTTGCAAACAGCTAGCACCTGAGTCAGATTGTGAACTGTGCCACCGTAGAAGTCTCAACCAGGTGTGGAAGGTGCACTGTCCCAGGGAGGTGGTGTGTACATTAAACCCTGGAGAATAAATGGAGCTTCAAGCAGGAAGGAAAGAACATCCCACAGGCAAAAGGAACAGCAAAAGCAAAGGCACAGAGTTAAGAAAGTATGGAGTCTTCAGGAACCATTGGGATGCAGTCTTGGGGACAGAGGACAGGGAATAGATTTTAAACGTCCTTAAGTGTGAGGAGATAAAGAGTTTTGATTTTCCTCCAGGCAGTAGGGAATCTTGAAAGGGTTATCTATGGCCAGATTTTCCTTCCAACAGCGCTTGCAGGTTATGTTTGGAGAATGGACCTGAACTAGCCATCAGGCATAGGATGTACATTACTGGACAGAGTCAAGGGATATTTAGGGGTGACTGATTAGATAGAGGGGGTGAGGAAAACACAAAGTCCATGCTATCTCAGCTTTCTCATTTGGGTGCTTAGGTTTCTGGGGAACTGAGATTAGTAGGGATTGGGCCCAGTCAGTCTCATTCTTCCTCCTTCCCCAGTCTGGAGAGGTGTTGGTGAATGTTAAGGAGCACTCCCGGCAGATCAATGACATCCAGTTATCCAGGGACATGACCATGTTTGTGACCGCATCCAAGGACAACACAGCCAAGGTGAGCCTGGGCAGGGGTCTGGCAGGGCTGCTGCCTCCCTCCTGCTGCACAGCTCACCCTGCCCGACTTCCCCCAGGAAGGCTCTTTCTACAGATATCCCCCTTGCCTTCTCTCTCCAGCTTTTTGACTCCACAACTCTTGAACATCAGAAGACTTTCCGGACAGAACGTCCCGTCAACTCAGCTGCTCTCTCCCCCAACTATGACCATGTAAGAGAACCCCATCCAGCCTTCCTGCTAAAGCCTCAGGAAGCTTCCAAGTTCTAGATGCTTGTCCAGAAGTTGGGCTACAACATTGTGGGGGAAATGATGTCAGGCAGAGAGGAGATTCCCAGAGGAGTGACAAAGCTGGAAGGATGAATAGCCCCAGGGAAGCGGGCAGGAGGTGGCAGAAGTGTCTGATCATCCCCTACCTTTGGTATCCTCCCATTGAGCTGTGTGAGATGTGAAAAATGTATATGGCAGGAGAAAAACAGAAAATAGACTTGGTGTCCATCGGGCCCATCTAGAGTTTCTTCTTCCATTCAGGTGGTCCTGGGCGGTGGTCAGGAAGCCATGGATGTAACCACAACCTCCACCAGGATTGGCAAGTTTGAGGCCAGGTAAAGAGGAAGAGAGCTCTTCCAAATTGAAATCTCATGGGGTGCACCTTTTTTTTTTTTTTCCCCGAGACGGAGTCTTGCTCTGTCACCCAGACTGGAGTGCAATGGTGTGATCTCTGCCTCCTAGGTTCAGGCGATTCTCCTGCCTCTGCCTCCCGGGTAGCTGGGATTACAGGCACCCACCAACACACCTGGCTAATTTTTGTATTTTTAGAAGAGACAGGGTTTCACCATGTTGGCCAGGCTGGTCTTGAATGAACTCCTGGCCTTAAGTAATCTGCCCACCTTGGCCTCCCAAAGTGTTGGGATTACAGGCATGAGCCACTGTGCCCGGCCTTCATTATATTTCTCTATGCCCATATTTCCTCTATTGTATAATGAGACAGTGACAATATACTTACCATAAAATTATGCAGATTAAATTATTCAGTTAATATTTATTAAGCTCTTTAAGCACTGCCCAGCACGTAGTAGGCACTCTATAAGTATTAGCTATGAATTTAGGCAGACTTCTGGGTCCGGTCTTCCTCTTATAATAAAAAAGTTAAAAAATAAAGATACAGGGTCTCACTATGTTGCCCAGGCTGGCCTCGAACTCCTGGGCGCAAGTGATCCTCTGCCCTCAGCCTCCCAAAGTACTGGGATTACAGGCGTGAACCACAGCCCCCAACTTCATCTTATTTTGTTCACATTCACTTATTATCTCAATTTTTCTGCTTTATTATTATTTTTTGAGACAGGGTCTCACTCTGTTGCCTAGGCTGGAGTGCAGTGGCACCATTTCTGCTCACTGCAACCTCCTGGGCTCAAGCAATCCTCCCGCTAAGCCTCTGAGTAGCTCAGATTACAGGTGCACACCACCGTGCCTGGCTGCTTTTTGTATTTTTAGTAGAGATGTTGGCAAGGCTGGTCTCAAACTCCTGGCCTCAAGCGATCTGCCTTTCTTGGCCTCCCAATGTGCTGGGATTACAGGCATGAGCCGCCACGCCTGGCCTCAAATGCAAATTATATCACAAAAAATAAAGCAGAAGCCGAGTTGGTGACCAGCCTGGCCAACACGGTGAAACCCCATCTCTACTAAAATACAAAAATTAGCCAGGCGTCTATCATCCCAGCCACTCGGGAGGCTGAGGCAGGAGAATTGCTTGAACCCAGGAGGTGGAGGTTCCAGTGAACCGAGATTGCGCCACTGTATTCCACCCTGGGTGACAGAGTAAGACTCCATCTCAAAATAAATAAATGGGGCCGGGTGCGGTGGCTCACGCCTGTAATCCCAGCACTTTGGGAGACTGAGACGGGCAGATCAGGAGAACAGGAGATCAAGACCATCCTGGCTAACACAGTGAAACCCCATCTCTACTAAAAATACAAAAAAGTTAGCCGGGCATGGTGGCAGGCACCTGTATCCCAGCTACTTAGGAGGCTGAGGTAGCAGAATGGCGTGAACCTGGGAGGCAGAGCTTGCGGTGAGCTGAGATCGCACCACTGCACTTCAGCCTGGGCGACAGAGCGAGACTCCGTCTCAAAATAAATAAATAAATAAATATAACAATTTGCATTTGGGGAGCGCCACCTTCAAAATGTTTTGGAAGGAAATGGAAAGTGAATTAATTGTGTCCCTTTTCCTCCAGGTTCTTCCATTTGGCCTTTGAAGAAGAGTTTGGAAGAGTCAAGGGTCACTTTGGACCTATCAACAGTGTTGCTTTCCATCCTGATGGCAAGAGGTAGGGTCCCAGTGAAGCAGCTGAGCTAAGCCCGGGTTGGGTCTCTGCCTCTCCTAGAGTAGGCACCTGACTGGTGCCTGGCTATCTTTTTCCAGCTACAGCAGCGGCGGTGAAGATGGTTACGTCCGTATCCATTACTTCGACCCACAGTACTTCGAATTCGAGTTTGAGGCTTGAGAAGCTGGATCTCCGGCCGGGCGCGGTGGTTCATGCCTGTAATCTCACCACTTTGGGAGGTCAAGGTGGGCGGATCACCTGAGGTCAGGAGTTTGGGACCAGCCTGACCAACATGAAGAAACCCCGTCTCTACTAAAAATATAAAAATTAGCAGGGCGTGGTGGCACGCACCTATAGTCCCAGCTACTCAGGAGGCTGAGGCAGGAGAATCACTTGAACCCAGGAGGCGGAGGTTGCAGTGAGCTGAGATCGTGTCATTGCACTCCAGCCTGGGCAACAAGAGCGAAACTCCGTCTCAAAAAAATAATAATAATAATAAGCTGGATCTCTATCCGGGCCAGAGAAGATTCTCACAGAAGGTTTTGAACTCTAAGAAATAAATTGGTTTGGTAATAAATGGCTTCTGGTCAGATATTTTGTGGGGTCTGTTTTATCATCTTTCCTTTTCACTGACACCCCAGCAAGGGGATGCCGATCATGGAGACTTTTATTATTTAGACCTCCCTATACTTTGGACACCTCAAACTTAAGACCGTCCGTACTTTTGGCCAGCCTGGGTTGCAGGCATCCTCTTCCAAGGTGTAAAGGTCCTAAGGGGCCTGCAGAGGTTTCAGGAATGTCTCGGTTGCTGTCCAAGGAGCCAGTGCTTAGGGTGGGGGCTGAAGTAGTTGGCTGAGAGGCTTCTGTCTTCTCCCTTCCTGTCACTGTTTGCCACGCTCTTCCCCCATGCGGCTTCTGCAGGCTTAGGTGAGTGGGTCCAGCGAAGAAACAGGCCCGAGGAGGAGGAACACAGGTCAGGACGCTGAGCGGAGGGATAATCCCCCGTGGAGAAGGTGTGGGGCTCACCTTGCCCAGCCGCAGGCTCTGGGGCTCCACAGATGGCCAAGGGATTGAGGATGTAGAGTGGGTTCCGGAGTCTTTGTTGCTCTTTTGGCTGGCTGAGCCAAGACCACAGGGAGTGCGTCCGAGCCCTCACTTCACACGGGCATCTGCAGAAAGGCAGGGAGTAAGTTTCCAGCCCCAGGTATGCCCTCTGGGAGTCTGGGTGGGCAGCCCTGGTTAGTAGGGTGACAGCCACTTTGGAGCAGTGATAACCTCTCCTTTTCTCCTTTTTCTTGCAAACATTGCCAGTCAGATCTTGTACTGGGCACTAGAATAAAAGGAACAAGACAAAGTCCTACTTCTTAAGGAGTTCTATTTAAAGGGAGAAACCAATTTAGTTTTGCCTCAGTGTCAGAGAAGGCTAATTAAGAATGTGATGTTTGGCCGGGCGCGGTGGCTCAAGCCTGTAATCCCAGCACTTTGGGAGGCCGAGGCGGGCGGATCACAAGGTCAGGAGATCGAGACCACAGTGAAACCCCGTCTCTACTAAAAATACAAAAAATTAGCTGGGCGCGGTGGCGGGCGCCTGTAGTCCCAGCTACTCAGGAGGCTGAGGCAGGAGAATGGCGGGAACCCGGGAGGCGGAGCTTGCAGTGAGCCGAGATCGCGCCACTGCACTCCAGCCTGGGCAACAGCGTGAGACTCCGTCTCAAAAAAAAAAAAAAAAAAAAAAAAAAAAGAATGTGATGTTTGAGCTGAGTCTCAACAGACCTAGCATACCCGCTGTGCAAAGCAACAGCCAACACTTGGGGAGAATGGCAGGAGCCAAAGAAAGAAGGAGGGAAAGGCCCACTGTGAATATTGATAGGCCTGGACCCAGGAGCTTTTGAAAGAAAACTGATAACAATGAAGATGCAGAGAAGAGTGAGGCAGCTGCTGGAGAATCCAGATGGGAGAGACCAGTGTGGATGAAGACCGGGGGAGGGCCTTCTGGCAAGGGAGGACCAAACTCAGACAATTTTAGGAGAAAGACTAAAGATGAAGGATGGGGGAGAGGGAAGTAAATAGAGATGATCCAAGACTAGTAGGGTTAGTGAAGCAGGATGGGGTATGGAGGAAGACTGAGCAACAAAATATAATTAAATCTGATCTTCACCCTGGAAAGGAGTGAACCCTCCCTCCCCGCATCTCAGTCTCATAAGACAGCTGGCATCTGGGGCTGATTGGGAGCGTATGCAACAAGAGACCAACCAAATAATAAAAATACCACTTCTTTTATTTATTTGTTTATTTATTTAATGGAGTCCCACTCTGTTGCCTAGGCTGGAACGCAGTGGCATGATCTCGGCTCACTGCAACCTCTGCTTCCCAGGTGCAAGCAATTCTGCCTCAGCTTCCTGAGTAGCTGGGATTACAGGCATGTGCCACCACGCTCGGGTAATTTTTTTTTTTTTTTTTTGAGACGGAGTCTTGCTCCGTCACCCAGGCTGGAGTGCAGTGGCGCGATCTTGGCTCACTGCAACCTCTGACTCCAAGGTTCAAGTGTTTCTCCTACCTCAGCCTCCTGAGTAGCTGGGACTTCAGGCAGGTGCCAACATGCCTGGCTAATTTTTTGTATTTTTAGTAGAGACAGGGTTTCACCATGTTAGCCAGGGTGGTCTTGATCTCTTGACCTCGTGATCCACCCGCCTCAGCCTCCCAAAGTGCGGGGATCACAGGTGTGAGCCACTGTGCCCAGCCTAATTTTTTGTATTTTTAGTAGAGACGGGGATTTCACCATGTTGGTCAGGCTGGTCTCGAATTCCTGACCTCAGGTGACCCGCCTGCCTCAGCCTCCCAAAGTGCTGGGATTACAGGCGTGAGCCATTGCACCCGGCCAGATTACGGCTACTTTTATCCCCTTCATGCTACTGATGAGATTGAGACTCAAACAGGTTTGCTATGAACACCCAGCAGGTGAGTGATGAAACTGGAATTTGAGCCCAAATTATTAGACTCTGCTTTCAACTTCCATTCTATTGCTTGGAAAGAATCAACCTGGCAAAGTGGTAGAGAACCCCAGAAACTATTTTTGCAGCAAATTTCCCCTGTAATCCTTGTTTTCAAGGCAGGGGTTCATTTGCAATTGGCTATGGACAGAGTAGGTATGTCTAAATGATTGGCCTTAGACCTATTTATCTCTGGATTTGCAGAAGTTAGGAGGAAGTATGAGATTTGGAGACAGGGGCAAGGAGAACACTCAGTTTTCCTAAAAGACAAACTCACTTGAATTTGAGAAAGATGGCTCCTAAGGAAGTAAGCTGCTGGCCGGGCACGGTGGCTCACGCCTGTAATCCCACCACTTTGGGAGGCTGAGGTGTGTGGATCACCTGAGGTCAGGAGTTTGAGATCAGACTGGCCAATGTAGTGAAATTCCGCCTCAACTAAGAGTATAAAAATTAGCCAGACGTGATGGCGCATGCCTGTAATCCCAGCCACCCAGGGGTCTGAGGCTGGAGAACCAGGAAGGCTAAGGTTGCAGTGAGTCCAGATCGCGCCACTGCACTCCAGACCAGGCGACAGAGCGAGACTTCGTCTCAAAAAAAAAAAAAAAAGGAAGGAAGGTGCTGATGGCACAGGCACACAACCCCTTCCTCTGCCTGCCCCTAACCCACCTCAACACTCCCTCAGCTTACCTCTCCTTTTCGCTGTTACAGAGAAAGGTGCCAAAAGGGGAGGCATAGGCGTGCCCAAATAGCGCCAACAGTAGCCCTTCCCCAAACTCCAATGACAGTCGGAACTGGCGGCCTGGCTGCCACACGCAGTCCAGGAAGAAGAGAAAGGTGGGTGCCTCATGCTTGGGGTGGGCATGGGAGAAGGCTGAGTGGGCACAGCACAGCTGGAAGGGGTGGCCGGCCTGGGGAGTGGGGCAGAGCAATGGGGAAGCAAGGTTTCTGGATGGAGGGTAAGGCTGGGGTTGGGTGGTCGCTTACTTTCCTGGATCCACTCCAACTCCACCAGTTCCTGGAATCCAGTCATGGTTTTGCTCAAGGGGTCCAGGATGAGTTGGGCCAGTGAAGTCACAAGCAGGGTGCTGTCTGTGCCTTCAGCCCCATGTACCAGGCCAGGAATAGAATGGACTCAGTTCTAGGCTATATTTGCTTACTGAATCACAGTTTTGCATTCAGGGGTTGAGAGCCCTGCCCATCCCGCCCTATTCTGTGTCAAGGGGGCCTTACCTCTCCATGCCCTGGGCTGCCAGGCAGGCGGTGCTCAGTGCCTCCTTTACATGTTACAGCCAGCAGCAGCCATCCAGCAGACTCAGCCAGTTGTCCATGCTCTGCTCCGAGTCCCCACAGGCCTCCACCAGGCGCACGAAGCTCTCCTGCAGGGGAGAGCTTGGCAAGTGCTCAAGACCAATGAGGGAGACACAGAATCCTGTAAAGAGCCTATCTGATAAAAGGGACATAGAGCCCCTTAGGGATTCCAGTCTCACAGCACATACAACCCACAGAGGAGCTCCTAATCTTTGAGACAGGGTCTCATTCTGTCCATGAAATGGTTTCTTTTTTTTTTGAGACAGAGTCTCACTCTGTCTCCAGGCTGGAGTGCAGTGGCGCGATCTCAGCTCACTGCAACCTCTGCCTCCCGGGTTTAAGCGATTCTTCTGCCTTACCCTCCCAAGTAGCTGGGACTACAGGTGCATGCCACCATGCCCAGCTAGTTTTTGCATTTTTAGGTTTCACCATGTTGGCCAGAATGGTCTCGAACTCCTGACCTTGTGATCCGCCCACCTCAGCCTCCCAAAGTGCTGGGATTACAGGCATGAGCCACCGTGTCTGGCCTAAAATGGTTTCTTAGCCTTGAGGATTCCTCAGTCTGATGGGAGAGACTCAAGACCCTTTGAGAGGCCGGGCGCGGTGGCTCAAGCCTGTAATCCCAGCACTTTGGGAGGCCGAGACGGGCGGATCACGAGGTCAGGAGATCGAGACCATCCTGGCTAACACGGTGAAACCCCGTCTCTACTAAGAAATACAAAAACCTAGCCGGGCAAGGTGGCAGGCGCCTGTAGTCCCAGCTACTCGGGAGGCTGAGGCTGGAGAATGGCATGAACCCGGGAGGCGGAGCTTGCAGTGAGCTGAGATCCGGCCACTGCACTCCAGCCTGGGCTACAGAGCGAGACTCCATCTCAAAAAAAAAAAAAAAAAAAAGACCCTTTGAGAAAGCTCCCGGGAAGGGGTCACATAGCCCTCTGGGGAAACACAGAATGTCCTGGGAAACCACCAATTTGCTGGAAGTATCACAACGCCCTTGATGTACCACAGTCTGATGGGAGCAACACAGCACTCGCTGGGGAGCCCCAGTCTGACAAGAAAAACACAATTCTCTCAGAATTCTGAATCTGCTCCTACCTCCCAGAAACTGCTCTGTTCAAGGTCACCAGTGACCTCCTGCCAGAAAATCTAACAGAGACTTCTCAGCTCTGTTTAAAAGCCTTCAGTGGCTGCCCACCACCTTGAGGATAAAGTCTAGGTTCATCTGTAGCCTCATCTGTACTCCCATTTCATACTCGACACTCCCACCATACCAAAGGACATTAGTCGACCCCATCCATGGTTTCACTTTCTGAGGTTTCAGTTACCCATGGTCAACTGTGGCCTGAAAATATTAAATGGAAAATTCCAGAAATAAACAATTCATAAGTTTTAAATTGTAAGCTCTTCTGAATGTTGTGATGAAATCTCGAGTCACCTTGCTGTGTCCCGCTGGATGGGAGTCATCCCTTTGTCCAGCATATCCATGCTGCACACACTCCCTGCCCATTAGTTACTTAGTAGCTGTCTTGGTTATCAGAGCGACTGTGGCATTACTGCAGTGGGCTTGTGTTCAAGGTCAATAGGAGCCTAAGGCTGCATTACAAGGCCTATGTCATTCACCACATCTCATCACATGGCATTTAAGCATCTCACATCATCACAAGAAGGGTGAGTATAATACAATAAGGTATTTTGAGAAAGAGATCACATTCAGATAAACTTTTTTTTTTTTTTTTTTTTTTGAGATGGAATCTCACTCTGTCACTGAGACTAGAGTGCAGTGGTGCAATCTCAGCTCACTGCAACCTCCGCCTCCTGGATTCAAGCAATTCTCCTGCCTCAGCCTCCCGAGTAGCTGGGACTACAGGCGTCCATCACCACACCCGGCTAATTTTTTTTGTACTTTTAGTGGAGGCAGGGTTTCACCATGTTAGCCAGGATGATCTCGATCTCCTGACCTTGTGATCTGCCCGCCTCGGCCTCCCAAAGTGCTGGGATTACCCACCACGCCTGGCCTCATACAACCTTTTTTTTTTTGGAGTTTCGCTCTTGTTGCCCAGACGGGAGTGCAATGGCGGGATCTTGGCTCACTGCAACCTCCACCTCCCGGTTTCAAGCAATTCTCCTGCCTCAGCCTCCCGAATAGCTGGGATTATAGGCCCGCACCACCATGCCTAGCTAATTTTTTATATTTTTAGTAGAAGCGGGGATTTATCATGTTAGCCAGGCTGGTCTTGAACTCCTGACTTCAGGTAATCCGCCCGCCTTGGCCTCCTAAAGTGCCAGGATTACAGGCGTGAGCCACTGCGCCTGGCCTTTTTGTTTTGTTTTGTTTTTGTTTTTTTAGACAAGGTCTCATTCTGTCAGCCAGCCTCAAGTGCAGTGGTGTGATCACAGTTCACTGCAGCCTCTACCTCTCAGGGCTCAAGTGATCTCCCACCTCAGCCTGTTGAGTAGCTGGGGCTACAGGTGCACTCTACCATGCCTGGCTAATTTTGAGACAGGATCTTTTTTTTTTTTTTTTTTTTTTGAGACGGAGTCTCTCTCTGTCGCCCAGGCTGGAGTGCAGTTGTGCGATTTCCACTCACTGCAAGCTCTGCCGCCTCCCGGGTTAACGCCATTCTCCTGCCTCAGCCCCCCTAGAAGCTGGGACTACAGGCGCCCGCCACCATGCCCGGCTAATTTTTTTGTATTTTCAGTAGAGACAGGGTTTCACTGTGCTCGCCAGGATGGTCTCGATCTCCTGACCTCGTGATCCGCCTGCCTCGGCCTCCCAAAGTGCTGGGATTACAGGCATGAGCCACCGTGCCTGGCCGAGACAGGATCTTGCTCTCACCCAGGCTGGAGTGCAGTCACATGATTACGGCTCACTGCAACCTCCACCTCCGAGGCTCAAGCCATCCACCTCAGCCTCTTGAGTAGCTGGGACTACAGGTGTGCACCACCACACATAGCTAACTTTTTTTTTTTTTTTTTTTTTTGAGATGGAGTTTCATTCTTGCTGCCTAGGCTGGAGTGCAATGGCGCTATCTCAGCTCACTGCAACCTGTCTTTCGGGTTCAAGTGATTCTCCTGCCTCAGCCTCCCGAGTAGCTGGGATTACAGGCATGTGCCACCACGCCCAGCTAATTTTGTATTTTTAGTAGAGATGGGTTTTTCCATGTTGGTCAGGCTGGTCTCGAACCCCTAATCTCCAGTGATCTGCCCGCCTCAGCCTCCCAAAATGCTGAGATTACAGGCATGAGCCACCACACCCGGCCAATTTTTGTATTTTGTATAGAGACAGTGTCTCCCTATGTTGCCCAGGCTGGTCTTAAACTCCTGGGCTCAAGCAATCTATCCTCCTCGGCCTGCCAAAGTGCTGGGATTACAGGCATAAGTCACCGTGCCCAGTCACAATCTTCTAAATCTCCAAAATACCTATCTTTTACCTCAGCACCCGACCTATACAACTTTTATTACAGCATATTGTAATTGTTCTATTTTATTATTATTGTGTGCTTACTATATAAATTAAACTTGGCTGGATGCAGTGGCTTACGCCTGTAATCCTAGTACTTTGGAAGGCTGAAGCAGGTGGATTGCCCGAGCTCAGGAGTTCAAGACCACCCTGAGCGACATGATGAAACCCCATCGCTGCTAAAATACAAATAATAATAATAATAATAATAATAATATAAAATAATAATAATAATAAAATACAAAAAAATTAGCCAGGCATGGTGGCAGGCTCCTGTAGTCCCAGCTACTTGGGAGGCTGAGGTATGAGAATTGCTTGAATCTGGAAGGCATAGGTTGCAGGGAGCTGAGATTGCACCATCGCACTCCAGCCTGGGCAACAGAGGGAGACTCTGTCTTAAAAAATAATAATAATGGCCGAGTGCGGTGGCTCACACCTGTAATCCCAGCACTTTGGGAGGCCGAGGCGGGCGGATCATGAGGTCAGGAGATCGAGACCATCCTGGCTAACATGGTGAAACCCCGTCTCTACTAAAAATACAAAAAAAAAAAAAAATTAGCCGGGTGTGGTGGCGGGCGCCTGTAGTCCCAGCTACACGGGAGGCTGAGGCAGGAGAATGGCGTGAACCCAGGGGGCAGAGCTTGCAGTGAGCTGAGATTGCGCCACTACACTCCAGCCTGGGTGACAGCAAGACTCCATCTCAAAAATAATAATAATAATAATAATAATAATAATAATAAAATAGGCCGGGCGCGGTGGCTCAAGCCTGTAATCCCAGCACTTTGGGAGGCCAAGACGGGCGGATCACGAGGTCAGGAGATCGAGACCATCCTGGCTAACACGGTGAAACCCCGTCTCTACTAAAAAATACAAAAAACTAGCCGGGCGAGGTGGCGGGCGCCTGTAGTCCCAGCTACTCGGGAGGCTGAGGCAGGAGAATGGCGGGAACCTGGGAGGCGGAGCTTGCAGTGAGCTGAGATCCGGCCACAGCACTCCAGCCTGGGCGACAGAGCGAGACTCCGCCTCAAAAAAAAAAAAAAAAAATAATAATAATAATAATAAAATAAAATAAATACAAAAAAGAAAATTAGGCCGGGCGCGGTGGCTCAAGCCTGTAATCCCAGCACTTTGGGAGGCCGAGACGGGCGGATCACAAGGTCAGGAGATCGAGACCATCCTGGCTAACACGGCGAAACCCCGTCTCTACTAAAAACACAAAAAATTAGCCGGGCGAGGTGGCGGCGCCTGTGGTCCCAGCTGCTCGGGAGGCTGAGGCAGGAGAATGGCGGGAACCCGGGAGGCGGAGCTTGCAGTGAGCTGAGATCTGGCCACTGCACTCCAGCCTGGGCGACAGAGCGAGACTCCGTCTCAAAAAAAAAAAAATAAAATAAATAAACAAAAAAGAAAATTAGCCAGGCGTGGTGGCACGTGCCTATAGTTCCAGCTACTTAGGAGGCTGAGGTGGGAGAGTCATTTGAACCCAGGAAATGGAGGTTGCAGAGAGCCAAGATCACACTACTGCACTCCAGCCTGGGTAACAGAGTGAGACTCCATCTTAAAAAATAATTATTATGATAAAATAAAATAAGATTAAAAAAATTAGCTGGGCATGGTGGCAGGTGCCTGTAATCCTGGCTATTTGGGAGGCTGAGGCAGGAGAATCACTCGAACCTGGGAGGTGGAGGTTGCAGTGAGCCAAGACAGCACCACCGCACTCCAGCCTGGGCAACAGAGCGAGACTCTGTCTCAATAAAATAAAATAAATAAAAATAATAAAATAAATTAAACTTTTTCATAGGTATGGAAAAACATAGTGTCTGTAGGGTTTGGTACTATCTGAGGCTTCAGGCTTTCACTGGGGATCTTGGAACACACTTCCCGAGGATAAAGGGGAACTACTGTACTTGGCAGTTCCCCAAATAGGACAAATGACCAGGCTGTCTCCGCACCTGGACACTTGCAGTTCCCTCCATGCAGGGTCTTTCTTTCTTCTTCTGGCTCACTCCTCCATTTTCGGGACTCAGCTAAAGCATCCTATTCTCAGGGAAACCTCTGATTACCTGAAGTCATTGTAGTAAGAGAGGGGCACCTCCTCTGCGCTGCTGCTCATCTCAGGGAAGCCTGATTGTCCATTCTCTGCTGAGCTCTGTCATGTCTGAGCTGGCCACCGTGGCAGCCCCTGTTGCTCAGTGCTGGGTAAATAAATAAATAAACACAGCTTTGTATTTTGGATAGGGAAGCAGTCTACTCTCCTCAAAACACAAAACTCCCTCAGGACCTCTTCTTGGCACTGCCATCACCTGGAGACAGAGGGCACAGATCCCATCTGTGCAGGTGCAGCCCCCAGGGAGGGGGTGAGTGTGTGCAGGGAGGTTGTTCCGGGAAGACAAATTTCAGTTTAATGTAAAGAGGTGCTTTTTCTTCCCAGGCAAAGCTGGGGTGCCTAGAGAGTAAGGCGCTGTCTCAGTGGTGGTGTGCAAGTCGGGTTGCCCATGTGGAGGGATGACACCAGGAAAGACTTTCAGGGTTCCTGGAGGACCCCCACCACCCCAACACACACTGACACACACGTACATTCACAGAGCCCTACAGGAGAGGGCCTGGGAGAGGGTGGGAGGCTCCTTACCTCTCCAGGGACCCGTGTAACCGTTACCAGCCAGGGTAAGCGGCCTTGGCCTCGGTGCCTCCGCCAGTCACGTGGGCCTGTTTCGCTGCCTGAGCCGAGAGCGTGTCCATGATGAAGCCCGGCGCCCACGGACGAGCTCCCGCCAGCACAGTTCGCAGCAGCTCCTGGTCCTTCTCGCAGCGCCGCTTCTGGGGAACGGTCAGGGGCTGGCTGGAGCGTAGCAGAACCTGCGGACCGGACTCAGCTCTGGAAGTGACCCCCCCAGGCTTAGAGGGCCCCTAGGCCAGGTCTGCACACCGACAGGCTGGTGTAGAGAGACCAGGGCGAACTCAGGAGGCTTCGGACCAGTCTGGAGGTGTTGTGGCCAAAGTGGTTTGGGACCCTATGAATAGCCCGTGGGCGGGTCCTGGCTTGACAAAGAAGGGACTAAGCTTCGCGGGGCCCAGAACCGTCAGGGGCGGGGCCAGAGAATGGTGATACCCTCCCCTGCGAAAAGGCGGGAGAGGGGCGGGACCAGAATGGAGCAGGAGCTGGGGCAGCGGCCAGGCCGCGAATTGGCCGGGCCAAAAAGAAAAGGCCCAGAAAGGACACGGCCTCCTAGGGGCGGAGCATGGGAAGGGCGCGCTCACGGTGCCGCTGGGAGCAGGGGGTAGCTGAGCACCGGGAAGCGACCTCCCTGACCAAATCGGGCGCTGCGTGCCAGGGCATCATCGTCCACCACGTGTGGCACGATCACGGCACGGGGGTATCTGGGGCACAAGCTGAAGTCCCCGTTCACCTCGCTCAGCCGCCACGCGTTGGTCTGCGGAGCAGGGAGTAGAGAGGCCAGGTCTAGGGCACCCAGGGAGTGCCCTGTCCCCTCTTCCAGGCCCGGCGCTTCCACCTCACCGGGCCCCCACGACCGCCTCACTTCGCGAGCTACTCTCTTGTAGTAGCGTTCGGGCGGAAGGAAGAGCCAGGAGTCGCCCAATCTCAGGCCCTTGGGACGGTAGAATAAAGGGAAGGAAGTGATGACGGATTCCAGGGAGGACAGCGCCCGGAGAAGGAAGTCAGGGGCTCTGAGGAGAGTCGGAATCGTCTCACCTGCGCCCTTTCCAGCCCCTCAGCCCTGTAGCTTCAGCTTCGGCCTCTCCAAGTACCCCAGACCACCCTGCATCCCCCTGCCATTTAGCTGCGGCTGCGGGGCCTCTTTGAACAGTAGCACCTTTTTTTTCCCCCTCTAAGCTTAAAGGGCTTGGGCGCGCCCTCGCCACACCTCGATAGAGGGGGCGATGTCCAGCGTTGCTTCCGCGCCCTCTATTTCCAGCTGCAGCACTCGCAGGTCCTTACAGCGCAGGGTGATGGTGCCCGAGTCACTCGCAACCCTGGGGAGGGACGGGCCCAGGCTTAGTGTCCCTCGCTAAGGAGGGGATGATGTCCTCCTGCATAACGCAGGGTGATGGTGCCCTCCTGCGTAACGCCCAATCCGGGAAACTCGTTGCCCCTCTCTGAGACTCGTTGTCCTTTCCCAGGAGAGGGGCAACGAGTTTCCCGGATTGGGCGTTACGCAGGAGGGCGCCAGCTCCGACTGCGCCGGCCGTGACCCCTACCCCGCCAAGCCGCGCGCTCCCCAACTCCGGGGACCCCCCTCCCCGCCACGTCTCACTGCTTCTCGAAGAAGTCGACGCTACGCAGCAGCAGCAGCCACAGGTCCAGACAGGACGCGGGCCCTGGCGACAGCAGCAGGTGGTAGAGAGTGACGCACAGCGAGCCGCGAAGCGGGAGCGCCTCCGGGCCCCGTGGAAGTTCTGCTTGGGCCCAGCCCGTGTGGATCAGCTCCGAAAACTCCATTCTGCCAGTGAGAGACCCAGGGCCCAGCAGAAGGCCAGACTGTGAGAGTGTCAGGAGGGGCAGGCTGGAGCAGCCAGCGCAGCCAGCGACGCCGTCTGGACAGCTGTTAAGGAGGTCACTCAGAGGAAAGGATCACAGTTTCACAGGAATTTCCCCTCATATTGCTAATATCTCTTAGTGAGGTCCCCGGCCAGAGACTGTTATAAGCAAATCTCCATTTCATCATCTGTGAAATGGGGAGATTAATCTTGCCTAAAGTCCTTAACCCTATGCCTGGGTTGCAGGAGACACTCAATATTTTTGCATTTTTGTTTTTTTAAGCCCTGAAGCGCTAACACTACTGCTAACTTTAAAAAGAAAGAAAGGCCTGGCGCAGTGGCTCAGGCCGGGCGCGGTGGCTCACGCCTGTAATCCCAGCACTTTGGGAGTCCAAGGCGAGCGGATCACAAGAGGTCAGGAGATCGAGACCATCCTGGCTAACATGGTGAAACCCCGTCTCTACTAAAAATACACACACACACACACACACACACACAAATTAGCCGGGCGTGGTGGCGGTGGCCTGTAGTCCCAGCTACTCGGGAGGCTGAGGCAGGAGAATGGCGTGAACCTGGGAGGCGGAGCTTGCAGTGAATGGCGTGAACCTGGGAGGCGGAGCTTGCGGAGATATCGCACCACTGCACTCCAGCCTGGGAGACAGAGCGAGACTCCATCTCAAAAAAAAAAAAAAGAAGAGAAGAAGAAAAGAAGAAGGAGAAGAAGGAGGAGGAGAAGGAGGAGAAGAAGGAGGAGGAGAAGGAGGAGGAGAAGGAGGAGGAGGAGGAGGAGGAGGAGGAGGAGGAGGAGGAGGAGGAGGAGAAGAAGAAGAAGAAGAAGGAGGAGGAGGAGGAGGAAGAAGAAGAAGAAGAAGAAGAAGAAGAAGAAGAAGAAGAAGAAGAAAGAAAGAAAGAAAGAAAGAAAGAAAGAAAGAAAGAAAGAAAGAAAGAAAGAAAGAAAGAAAGAAGGAAAGAAGGAAAGAAAGAAAGAACCGGGCGCAGTGGCTCACGCCTGTAATCCCAGCACTTTGGGAGGCCGAGGCCGGCAGATCACGAGGTCAGGAGATCGAGACCATCGTGGCCAACATAATGAAACCCCGTCTTTACTAAAAATACAGAAATAACTGGGCATGGTGGCGCATGCCTGTATCCCAGCTACTTGGGAGGCTGAGGCAGGAGAATCGCTGGAACCCAGGAGAGGGAGGTTGCAGTGAGCCGAGATAGCGCCATTGCACTCCAGCCTGGGCAACAAGAGCAAAACTCTGTCAAAAAAAAAGAGAAGGCCGGGCACGGTGGCTCAAGCCTGTAATCCCAGCACTTTGGGAGGCCAAGACGGGCGGATCACGAGGTCAGGAGAGCGAGACCATCCTGGCTAACACGGTGAAACCCCGTCTCTATTAAAAAAATACAAAAACAAAAACTAGCCGGGCGAGGTGGCGGGCGCCTGTAGTCCCAGCTACTCCGCAGGCTGACGCAGGAGAATGGTGTAAACCCAGGAGGCGGAGCTTGCAGTGAGCTGAGATCAAGCCACTGCACTCCAGCCCGGGCGACAGAGCGAGACTCCATCTCAAAAAAAAAAAAAGAAAAGAAAGGAAGGAAGGAAGGAGGGAGGGAAGGAGGGAGGGAAGGAGGGAGGGAGGGAGGGAGGGAGGAGGGAAGGAAGGAAGGAAGGAAGGAAGGAAGGAAGGAAGGAAGGAAGGAAGGAAGGAAGGAAGGAAGGAAGGATGGATCTCTTCCCCCGTACCTTGGTGGAAGGGCTGGAAAGTGGGTTTGAAACTGGGAACTGCCTACTTCCTCCCATACATAAGAAACTTGGGTTGGGGAAATCCTTTGGTCCACCTTAAATGCTTGCAGCTGTGTAGCTGGCGCCCCTCCCCCACCTTGCAGCTGGAAGTCCCTGCCTGAGGGCGCCCTCTGTGCAACCCACTTCTGGCTAAGTCCAGACCTCAAGAACCCCATCCGCTATCACACCACCTTTTCAGCAAGTGTGTATTGCCGGTACAGTGAGCTAGCTGGGTCTTGTGTTTGGTGCTGGGGCCCAAGGATGACTGGGGAAGGTTCTGTTCACAGGGTTTTCAGTCTGGCAAGAGACACAATTAAGCTGGTAAAATTGCAGGAAGAGAGCTGTGCCAGTTTCCCACAGAACCCATCTATTCATCCATCCACCTTCTTTTTCTTTTTTCTTTTGTAAATGTTTTTGTGGAGATGGTGGTCTCCCTGTTTTGCCCAGGCTGGTCTTCAACTCCAAGCCTCAAGCAATGCTCCTGCCTCGTGGACTCCCAAAGTGCTGGGATTACAGGCATGAGCCACCATGCCCAGCCTCTTTTATTCATCTTCTTTCCCTCCCTCCCTCCCTCCCTCCCTCTCTTCCTCTCTTTCTCTCTTCCTCTCTTTCTCTCTTCCTCTCTTTCTCTCTCTTTCTTTTTAATTAAGAATAAAGAAGGCCGGGTGCGGTGGTTCACGCCTGTAATCCCAGCACTTTGGGAAGCCGAGGTGGGCGGATCATGAGGTCAGGAGATCAAGACCATCCTGGCTAACACGGTGAAACCCCGTCTCTACTAAAAATACAAAACAAAAAATTAGCCGGGTGTGGTGGTGAGCAACTGTAGTCCCAGCTACTTGGGAGGCTGAGGCAGGAGAATGGCGTGAACCCGGGAGGCGGAGCTTGCAGTGAGCTTGCAGTGAGATTGTGCCACTGCACTCCAGCCTGCGTTACAGAGCAAGATGCCGTCTCAAAAAAAAAAAAAAAAAAAAAAAAGGGCTGGGCATGGTGGCTCACACCTGTAATCCCAGCACTTTGGGAGGCCGAGGAGGGCGGATCACGAGGTAAGGAGTTCAAGACCAGCATGACCAACATGGTGAAACCCTATCTCTACTAAAGAATACAAAAATTAGCAGGGTGTGGTGGCACACACCTGTAATCCTAGCTACTCAGGAGGCTGAGGCAGGAGAATCACTTGAACCCGGGAGGCGGAGGTTGCAGTGAGCCAAGATTGCACCACTGCACTCCAGTCTGGGTGATAGACTGAGACTCTGTCTCAAAAAAAAAAAAAAAAAAGAAAAAAAGAATAGGCCAGGGCAGTGGCTCACGCCTATAATCTCAGCACTTTGGGAGGCCGAGGCGGGCAGATCACTTCAGGTCAGGAGTTCGAAACCAGCCTGGCCAACATGGTGAAACCCTGTCTCTACTAAAATACACAAAAATTAGTGGTGGCAGGCGACTTAATCCCAGCTACTTGGGAGGCAGAGGCAGGAGAATCCCTTGAACCCGGGAGGCAGAGGTTGCAGTGAGCTGAGATCAAGCCATTGCACTCAAACCTGGGGGATAAGAGCGAGACTTCTCTCAAAAAAGAAAAAAAAAGGAAAGAAAAAGAAAAATAGAGCTGGGCGCAATGGCTCACGCCTATAATCCCAGCACTTTAGGAGGCCGAGGCGGGTGGATCATGAGGTCAGGAAATCAAGACCATCCTGGCTAACACAGTGAAATCCCATCTCTACTAAAAATACAAAAAATTAGCTGGGCGTGGTGGCGTGCGCCTGTAGTCCCAGCTACTTGGGAGGCTGTGGCAGGAGAACTGCGTGAACCCGGGAGGCAGAGCTTGCAGTGAGCTGAGATCGCGCCACTGCACTACAGCCTGGGCAACAGAGCGAGTCTCAGAAAAAAAGAAAAAGAAAAAGAAAAAAAGAATAAAGGAATAAAACAATGGTACTTCATAGGCAGAGAAGGCTTTTTTTTTTTTTTGAGACCGGTCTGCCTCTGTCACCCAGGCTGGAGTGTAGTGATGTGATCAGGGCTCACTGCAGCAGCTTTGCCCTTCTGGGCCCAAGCAATCCTTCCATTGCTTGATGGTCTTGATCTGACCTCGTGATCCGCCCACCTTGGCCTCCCAAAGTGCTGGGATTACAGGCCAGAGCCACCGCGCCCGGCCAATTTTGTATTTTTAGTAGAGACAGACTTTCTCCATGTTGGTCAGGCTTGTCTCCAATTCCCGACCTCAAGTGATGTGCCCACCTCAGCCTCCCAAAGTGCTGAGATTACAGGCCTGAGCCACCGTGGCCAGGCTCTGTTATTATTATTATTATTATTATTATTATTATTATTATTTTGAGATGGAGTCTCGCTCTGTCGCCCAGGCTGGAGTGCAGTGGCGGGATTTCGGCTCACTGCAAGCTCCGCCTCCCGGGTTCACACCATTCTCCTGCCTCAGCCTCCTGAGTAGCTGGGACTACAGGCGCCCGCCACCGCGCCCAGCTAATTTTTTGTATTTTTAGTAGAGACGGGGTTTCACCGTGTTAGCCAGGATGGTCTCGATTTCCTGACCTTGTGATCCGCCCACCTCGGCCTCCCAAAGTGCTGGGATTACAGGCGTGATATTATTATTATTATTTTATTTATTTATTTATTTATTTGAGATGGAGTCTCATTCTGTCACTCAGGCTGGAGTACAGTGGCACAATCTCGGTTCACTGCAACCTCTGCTTTCTTGGTTCAAGTGATTCTGTCACAGCCTCCTGAGTAGCTGGGACTACAGGCGCACACCACCATTCCCGACTACTTCTTGTATTTTTAGTAGAGATAGGGTTTCACCATATTGGCCAGGCTGGTCTCGAACTCCTGATCTTGTGATCTGCCTGCCTTGGCCTCCCAAAGTGTTGGGATTACAGGCGTGAGCCACTGCACCTGGCCTCTAGCAGCTCTATTATTAAGAGTGTATATGTTTTCACTTATTTATTTATTTATTTTTTTTTTTGAGATGGAGTTTCACTGTGTCACCCAGGCTGGAGAACAATGGTGCTATCTCAGCTCACTGCAACCTCCACCTCCAGGGTTCAAGAGATTCTCCTGCCTCAGCCTCCCATGTTTTCATTTCTTAAACACTGATGTCCACACTGTGCTGGATGCTGATTACTAAGAAGAATAATACCAACTTCTGCCTTCAAAGGGCCTTCTGGTCCACTCTGTTCCAGACTTTTGCATGTAAGTTTTGCACACACACACAAGCTTTCTTTCAAATAAAAAAAAAAAAGTGAAACCATAGTATAAACATAAAATTGGAACTATTCTATGAAAGAAATCAGACATGAAAGAATACATATTTGCTTCAGCCCAGGAGTTTGAAACCTTTTTTTTTTTTTTTTTTTTTTTTTTTTTGAGACGGAGTCTCGCTCTGTCGCCCAGGCTGTAGTGCAGTGGTGTGATCTCGGCTCACTGCAAGCTCCACCTCCTGGGTTCATACCATTTTCCTGCCTTAGCCTCCTGAGTAACTGGGACTACAGGCACCCGCCACCAGGCCCAGCTAATTTTTTTGTATTTTTTAGTAAAGATGGGGTTTCGCTGTGTTAGCCAGGATGGTCTCGATCTCCTAACCTCGTGATCCACCTGCCTTGGGCTCCCAAAGTGCTGGGATTACAGGCATGAGCCACCGCGCCCAGCCAAGTTCCAAACCATTATGAGCAACAGAGGAAGACCTCATCTCTATCAAAAATTAAAAAAAAAAAATTAGCTGGGTGTGGGGTCTTGGCCCTGTAAGTCCCAGCTACTGAGGAGGTGAAGCAAGATAATCACCTGAGTCCAAAAGTTCAAGGTTGCAGTGAGCCATAATCCCGCCACTGCACTCTAGCCTGGCAACAAAGCAAGACCCGGTCTGAAAAAAAAAAAAAAAAAAAAGTACAAATTGTAAAATTCCAGACCAGCAGCAGCAGCAGCTGGGATGGAAATTTGGTAGAAATGCAGATTACCAGGTCCCACCCCATACATACTGAATCTGAAACTCTGGGTGGTGGGGCCTAGCAAGCTTAGCAAGCTTTCTAGGTGATTCTGATGCATACTAAAGTTTGTGAACGACTAGAAGGTATACAAACAGAGAAAACTATGTTGTTAGAATGAGGGTAGTGTTACCCTTTGGAGATTAGTGACAGGCCAGGAGCACACGGGAAGCTAACAGCCCTTCCTGGGTGTTGTTAGAATGAGGGTGGTGTTACCCTTTGGAGATTAGTGACAGGCCAGGAGCACACGGGAAGCTAACAGCCCTTCCTGGGTGCTGGTAACACTCTGTTGCTTGATCTGGGGGCTGGTTACATGGATATGTTCACTTTGGGAGAATTCATCGAGCCATACATTCATTTATTTATTTATTTACTTATTTTTTGAGATGGAGTTTTGCTCTTTTTGCCCAGGCTGGAGTGCAATGGCGTGATCTTGGCTCACTGCAACCTCCACCTCCCGGGCTCCATTGATTCTCCTGCCTCACCCTCCTGGGTAGCTGGGATTACAGGCGTGCACCACCACGCCCAGATCATTTTGTATTTTTAGTAGAGATAGGGTTTCATCATGTTGGCCAGGCTGGTCTTAAACTCCTGACCTCAGGTGATCTGCCCGCCTCGGCCTTCCAAAATGTTGGGATTACAGGCGTGAGCCACCATGTCTCCATGCATTTATGATATGTACAGTTTTTCTGTGTGTATGTTATGCTTCTTTTCTTTCTTTCTCTTTCTCTTTCTTTCTCTCTCTCTCTTTCTTTCCTTCCTTCTTTTTTTTTTTTTTGAGACAGAGTCTCACTCTGTCGCCCAGGCTGGAGTGCAGTAGCCAGATCTCAGCTCACTGCAAGCTCCGCCTCCCGGGTTTACGCATTTTCCTGCCTCAGCCTCCCGAGTAGCTGGGACTACAGGCGCCTGCCACCTTGCCCGGCTAGTTTTTTTGTATTTTTTTAGTAGAGACGGGGTTTCACCGTGTTAGCCAGGATGGTCTCGATCTCCTGACCTCATGATCCGCCCGCCTCGGCCTCCCAAAGTGCTGGGATTACAGGCTTGAGCCACCGCGCCCGGCCTTTCTTCTTTCTTTTCTTTTCTTTTCTTTTTTTTTTTTTTCCTTTTCTTAGACAGACTCTTGCTGTGTCACCCAGGCTGGAATGCAATGGCTTGATCTCAGCTCACTGCAACCTCTGCCTCTCGAGTTTAGGCGATTCTCTTGCCTCAGCCTCCCAAGTAGCTGGGACTACAGACGCATGCTACCACACTCGGCTAATTTTTTGTATTTTTAGTAGAGACGGGGTTTCACCGTGTTAGCCAGGATGGTCTCGATCTCCTGACCTCTTGATCCGCCCACCTCAGCTTCCCAAAGTGCAGGGATTACAGGCATGAGGCACTGCAGCCATCCTTCTGTTGTGTACGTTATGTTTCAAAACAAAGTTTAAAAAAGGGAACTGCTCTGGTTGAAGCCCTGGGAGGGGCAGGGAGAGGGAAGGCAAGGAGCCCATCCACAGCTCTGCCCTTCTCCTGCAGGCAGCCCTTGAGGACTCCTTCGAGTATTAGCCTGAAATCCTTCATCTGTCCCAACAGAGCTCTGAGAAGGTCAGTGACTCGCCCAAGGTTCTGCAGAGCCAGCACTAGAACCCAGGTCTCCTGACTCCCAGGCCAGGGCCCTGGAGGCTAGTCCTTTCCTGAAGGGCTGGTGTCACGAGTAAGGACAAGGGGTGGCTAGGCAGCCTCCTCCCGGATCTCAGCTCCCTTAACTTGGGTCTTGGGAGGAGGGCCAAGATTCTGGTATGAATGATGCTTTTCTCATCCTGGAGTAACTTCCTTTCTGGGAACTGGGTGTCTCCTTCTGGGCAAAGACAATAAAATTCATCCAAAGGGCCAGAGGAGCAGGGTTCCTCCGGCCCCCACCCAGATGGGCATCACGTGGCTCTCAAGTTAGCAGTCCAGGAAAATTCCAGCCCTTGCATACTTGGCCTCACACAACCATCTGCTCACTCACCTTGGCACACTCAGCCCCCCTAACCCACCTTCAACATTGACCACCGCACACTCCCTGGCACGCTCTTCTCACTCTCAGCTTCTACCACCTCTCCCTGGGCAATATTGCCAGCCTTTCCCTAATTCCAGAGCTGCAGCCCTGCCCTGTCACTCACCTCAAACCTGCCATGTCCCTGGGGCTACTGAAATTCCAGGCAGTGGGTGAAGAGGACGAGGAGGATGAGGAGGGGGAGAGCCTGGACTCTGTGAAGGCACTGACAGCCAAGCTACAGCTGCAGACTCGGCGGCCCTCATATCTGGAGTGGACAGCCCAGGTCCAGAGCCAGGCCTGGCGCAGGGCCCAAGCCAAACCTGGACCAGGGGGACCTGGGGACATCTGTGGTTTCGACTCAATGGACACCGCCCTTGAGTGGCTCCGACAGGAGCTGGTGAGTCTGTTGGGGCGGGCAGCTTTGCACAGGGCCTCAGGCTGGTCCTCCTCAGGGCCCAAGACCACAGGCATGGGGCAGTTACTGCAGGCAACTCCGGTGTCCTGGGCCGAGGAGCTGGGAATGGATTTGTCCAGTGTTGTATTCAGGGAGTCTTGCTGAAGAAGGACTCCATCCAGTGTACTGACCTTATGCTCTTATTGCTTAGGGGACAGAACACTGGCGTTGGGGAGTGTGGGGCACCATTATAAATAGGGAAAGACACAGCTTCCCCTACTCTGGGACTTTCTATGGCCCAAAGATACAGCGACGCTGCAGGCAGATTCTGAAGAGATGAAGTTTCAGTAGGTGGCTCCCAACTCAGCATGTGCAGATATAAAGATACCCAGCTGGGCTCCAACGCAGAGATTCCGCTTAGTTGATCTGGGATGGGGCCCAGGCAGTTGGATTTGCTTAATAATGACTCCTGGCCGGGTGTGGTGGCTCACGCCTGTAATCCCAGCACTTTGGGAGGCTGAGGCGGGCGGATCATGATGAGGTCAGGAGATTGAGACCATCCTGGCTAACACGGTGAAACCCCGTCTCTACCGAAAATACAAAAAATTAGCCGGGCGTGGTGGCCGGCGCCTGTAGACCCAGCTACTCGGGAGGCTAGGGCAGGAGAATGGCGTGAACCTGGGAGGTGGAGCTTGCAGTGAGCCGAGATCGTGCCACTGCACTCCAGCCTGGAAGACAAAGCGAGACTCCGTCTCAAACAAACAAACAAATAAACAAACAAACAAACAAAGACTCCTTAGCTAGGTTTGAGAACCACCAGGTGAAGCCAGATTGGGAGATGGGGAGAGATCAAGCTGAGGTGAGAGGGGGCTGGGGAGGACACAGCCAGTGCAAAGGCCCGGCGTTGCCAGGAAGGGAGAAAGGGCGAGCGACCGAGGGCCTGTCCGGCAGGCTCACGCCCCCTCTCGGCCGCAGCGGGAGATGCAGGCGCAGGACCGGCAGTTGGCAGGGCAGCTGCTGCGGCTGCGGGCCCAGCTGCACCGGTTGAAGATGGACCAAGCCTGTCACCTGCATCAGGAGCTGCTGGATGAGGCCGAGCTGGAGCTGGAGCTGGAGCCCGGGGCCGGCCTGGCCCTGGCCCCGCTGCTGCGGCACCTGGGCCTCACGCGCATGAACATCAGCGCCCGGCGCTTCACCCTCTGCTGAGGAACACCTGTGCCCCCCTGACTCCCCGCCCCCTCTCCCAATGCTGCTTCCCCTGCCTGTCTGGGAAGAGGAAAGGGAGGGGTGCCCCAGAGGCACCAGCTCCTGGCGGGGGAGGAGGAACATTTAGGTTTCTGAGAGCTGAATTCCAAGAGTGCAAAACCCCAGCATCCTGTTTCCTCTGCTGCCCCAGCTGGGAGGGGGAGGAGGAGGATCTCACACCCTCAAACTCCTCAATAAACGCCCTTTCTGGTTCCTATCAAGGTCTCTTGCAGTCGTTTATTTAGGCCCAAAGCCGTTATCTGAATGTCGCCTGTCACTGGGACCACCCTAGTTCACTGCAGGCCCATGGGAGGTGACTTAGGTAAATTGGGCTGCTGAAGAATGCAGAATCTGGGAGACATAGGTTCAAAGCCAGCTACCCCATTTATTTATTTTTGTTGTTATTTCTTCTTCTCCTTCTTCTTTGAGACGGAGTCTCGCTCTGTCACCCAGGCTGGAGTGCAGTAGCGCAATCTCGGCTCACTGCAACCTCTGCCTCCTGGGATCAAGTGATTCTCCTGCCTCAGCCTCCCAAGTAGCTGGGATTACAAGCGGCCACCACTACATCTGGCTAATTTTATTTTATTTTATTTTATTTTATTTCTTTTCCTTCTCTTCTCTTCTCTTTTCCTTTCTTGAGATGCAATTTCACTCTTTCACCCAGGCTGGAGTGCAGTGGCGTGACCTTGGCTCACTGCAACCTCCGCCTTCCGATTTCAAGCGATTCTCCTGCCTCAGCCTCCTGAGTAACTGGGATTATAGGCACCCGCCACCATGCCTGGCTAATTTTTGTATTTTTAATAGAGACAGGGTTTCGCCATGTTGGCCAGGCTGGTCTCGAACTCCTGACCTCAAGTGATCCACCTGCCTGGGCCTCCCGAAGTGCTAGGATTACAGGCCTGAGCCACCGTTTATTTCTATTAGACCCTGAGGAGCTCCCTTAACCCCTGAGTCTATTTCCTCACCTCCACAATGGAGGTGCTGATTCTCACTCCACAGGCAGCGGATGTGCCTTAAGGGAAATAGTGCACAGTGAGCACTCAGTGAATGTGAACTATTACTCCCAGCTGCTGTCTTTCTACTCTGTGCTGAGACCCGGAGATGGACTGTGAAGTGTTCAGGCTTACATTGCAACGGAGTCTGGGCCCTGCACCTGGAGCTCCAACTCTAGGCTCTGTGTCACTGTGAAGGTTTTTCAACTTTGTCTCTCTCAGCCTTTGTTTCTTGTGTTACCCTCTTTGTCTGACTTTCCAACTCAGGCTTCCTCTTCCCCCCACCCATTTCCTGCCCCCCCTTCTCTCCGCAGCTGAGGTGCACACAGCATCGCTTCCACCTCACAAACCCCAACAATGCTCTGTGGGTTCCCCTCCCCCCACCAGCTCACTCAGGCAGTGACGCATGTGCACTTTCCTCCTGCGGGGGTCAAGGCTGGGTTCTCGGACCCGATGAGGCCACCTGGCGTTCCTCATATCACTGGTGACCTGGCCCTCAGCTAATGATGGGCGCCCCCTCAGCCTGGCCCCAGGGGAAATGGAAATTCTTTGCCTGCCTGCTGCTCGTGAGGATCTTCTTGCCTCCTGCTTATAACAGAAAGTCCTGACTGTCTGTGGCCTGCACCTGGGGGCCTGAGCGGCCCTGTTTGCTCTGTCATCCACCTGTTGCAGGAGATAGTGCCAAGCCCTTCACCTCTGCCAGGGGCTGTGACCTTGCCTCTACCTGAATTCAAAGTGTTGCCCTACTCTCCGACCATGATTAGTGGGTGTTGTCCTGGCCTCTGACTACAGCAGGGGCCGTTACGATGCCCTCTTGGAGACATGAGGTTGTCCTCCTGTCTGCCTCCTGAAACAGGCTGTTTTCCAGCACTCTGTCTGTAAGAGGGATGGTAGCCTACCATTCACCTACCCTTGACTATAATAAAGCCACTGTCCCATGCTCCGAGATGACATGGGAATTGTTCTCTTGGCCTGACCTGACTGTAACATGCGTGGTCTGCTCACCAGCTATTTAACAGGGATATTGTCCTCTCCTCTGACTCTGAATGATGCTACCTTTGCTGCCAGATAGAAACAAAAGGGTCTCTCAGCTGCAACAGTGGTGCTGCGGTGCTGCTTGCCTCTCACCGTAAGCTGAGTGTGTGTCTGCTTGCCCCCTGCTCCCTGGGCCCAAAGGCTGCCCTTGAATCTCCTGCCCAGATGCACTCTGGAGGGCAGAAGGGAGGGTCTATCAGACATCCTCCCCTCAACTTTAAACCTCCCAGTGTCGCCCTGGGACAGTAGGGGAAGTAGGGCCTGGCCTGGAGATGTAGGGGACCCCCAAGGGCTGAGAGGCGGGGGTCTATGGTGGCAGGAAGCTTGGGGTGCTAGAGGGTTGTGGTTGGGCTGCTGGGGCCCGGTTGGCTGCGGAGCCCTCGGGAGGAGGCAGGAAGTCAGGGTGGGACGTGGGCGCGAGGAGACAGGTGGTGGCTACGACGGTGAAGGGAGCTGAGACTGTCCAGGCAGCCAACTTAGGCCAGGAGGACCATGTGAATGGGACCAGAGGGCTCCCGGGCTGGGCAGGTAAGGAGCGCTGGTACTGGGGGCGCAGGCACTGGGGTGAGAGGCCTGATAGCAGACGGCTGCGGTTACGCGGGCCCAGGCTCCCTAGGGACACAGCAGCCCTTTGTGGCTGGGGAGAGAAGATCCTCGCTCAAGGTCAAGTGGGAGGCAGGCAGTGTCGCTGGGTTGCCTCTTTCCTGCGAAGCTGGTGGCGCTTGCCTCTGCCGTGCTGTCCACCAGCAGCCCCACCTCACTGGGACCATGTTTCCTGGAGACCAGGCACATGGACAGTCAGGTGTTAAAAAGGCTTCCAGAAACCACCAAATCCAGTCCCTCATGCCATGAGGATGAGGCTCCTGAGGCCCAGAGATAACAAGGCACTCACTGCCTATGGTTTCTCAGCAAGGCAGTGGCAGGGCTGGGCCACTGCCACTGAGAGAGTGATGTCCGAGGCTGTGACCACCCCGCCTGGAGCAGGGTGATGGACAGGTTGGACTCAGAGGACCCAGGAATCCTTCTGGTTTCTGGGACAGACCCCAGTGACAAGAATCTCCTGAGAGAGAGACAGAGAGAGAGAGAGAGAGAGAGAGAGAGAGATCACCCAGGGCATCCAGATGGACATGCGAGGAGTGATTTTATCCTCAGTGATCGAGGGAAGAGTCTCCTGATGGGCGTGGACTAATATGTGTGGGGGTGTCCATCACCCGGGATGGAGCTCCAGGGTGGATGGACATATCTGATCTGAGTCTGGGAGGTTGGGAGTGAAAGAGAATGATGGGAGAAAGGAAGAGGAAGTACTATTTTTATCCCAGACAGGGGTGCAGTTGGCCCTGGGTGAGGAAGCGCTGAACTCCCATCTGGAAAGTCACCATTCCTGCCCCTGCCAAGCGTCACAGCAGGATGTCCTCCCCTCGCCCCTGGCTCCCTCCGGCTTCAGCCCTGCCTGTGTAGGGCCAGTTGGTTTTGCTGATTCCTGCTTCAAACCCCAGGGAGGTGGAGAGAGATTGGGGAGGCATAGTTGCTACCTGCTCACCTCCTCACTTTTTAACTCTGAGCCTTAATTTTTTGGGGGAGTCCCCACTCAGCCAGATTTCCAGGTTTCCCCTGCTTCGTTGGAGTTTTTCTTGACACACACTTTCCGCCTAGTCAGCAGGTCCCAGCCTTTCTCCTATCTACAGCTCCGAGTCCTGTAGTCTCTTGTGGGGGCTAGGGAACATGGTGGCTCTCCCCGCGCTTCAGGGAGGGTCATTCACCCTGGACAGGCATGAGCAGTTCCTTCCACCCAGCCCTATGACAGATGAATCAAACAGGGTCCCTTGCTCTTGGGCCCCAGGAACAGAGGCTCTTCTCAAAGAGAGAAGGGCCAAGTGGACAGGGGCTGACAACAGGCTGAGGGTTGGTTCAGAGGAGGGGAGAAGGCATTTCTTAAGATCTGGAAAGCTTCCTGCCAGAGTCAAGACAGTTCTGAGAAGGAGAAAGACCCATTTTCGAGAGTGCCTAGGATATGAAGCCAAGGTCACTATCCCTGGATTCTGTTCCTTGGGTACCACGAGGCCAGAGACCTCAGAGCAAGACCAAAGGCAAGAGAGCCCACAGATGTGGTGTGGGGCAGAGAACATGCATTTCAGAGACAGGCCGACCCAGTCACAATTCCGCTCTACCATGTCCTTGAGCAAGTGGCTTCATCTCTCTCTGAACTTCAGTTTACTTACCTGTAAAGAGGCAATAATCAAGCTGGGCGCGGTGGCTCACACCTGTAATCCCAGCACTTTGCGAGGCTGAGGCGGGCAGATCACTTGAGGCCAGGAGCTTGAGACCAGGCTGGCCAACATGGTGAAACCCTGTCTTCACTAAAAATGCAAAATTAGCCAGGCGTGGTGGCAGTGGCAGGTGCCTGTAATCCCAGCTACTCAGGGGGCTGAGGCAGAATCGCTTGAACCCAGGAGGTGCAGGTTGTAGTGAGCAGAGATCAAGTCATTGCACTCCAGCCTAGGCAACAGATTGAAACTCCGTCTCAAACAAAAATGCCTCCTGGGTTCAGGCGATTCTCCTGCCTCAGCCTCCCAAGTGCTAGGATTACAGGTGCGCCACCACGCCTAGCTAATTTTTGCATTTTTAGTAGAGATGGGGTTTCACCATATTGGCCAGGATGGTTTCGATCTCCTGACCTTGTGATCCGCCCACCTCGGCCTCCCAAAGTGCTGGGATTACAGGCGTGAGCCACTGCACCTGGCCGGCACATAGTAGGTGTTCAAGGGAAGTGAGGCACTCCCTCCCCCTGCAAATGATGCACCAAAAGGAGGGCTGTCCACACCCAAATTACGCCCACTCAGCAGCTTGGCAGGCCAGTGAACCACCCATTCCCTCACATTTGTGGTGTGGCTTTGCAAATCAGCCTGCTTCCTGTATATAGTGTGAGGGGTGTGAGAACTCAAGCAGGCTGGACTCTGAGCAGGGCCATGGGATCTGCTTTAGAAGAGGGTCTCTCACACAGCCACACACAGACACACACACACACAAGCCAAAACACCATACATATTATAGGAAAATGTATGTGTACAGATGTGTTCAGAAGCAGGGCAGGGACTACACATAAAACACAGACTATATCCTATAACTCCAGGCACACACCCAAGCTGATGGCTTCAAGGCCAAGCTCAATTCAGTGAAAGTAATTCTCAGTGGGGTGGGGTGGGGTGGGGGGTGAGGAGCAGGTAGGACCAAGGTACCATCCAGTAATGTGGCCTCTTAACAATCAACCTCAGTGTTGATTTTAAAGTATCTGGAGCTAGGGGTTCGAGGCTGCAGTGAGCTATGATCGCTCCACTGCACTCTGGCCTGGGTGACACAGCTAGATTCTATCTCTAAAAAATAAATATGGCAGGGCACAGTGGCTTATGCCTGTAATCCCAGCACTTTTGGAGGCCAAGGTGGGTGGATCATCTGATGTCAGGAGTTCGAAACCAGCCTGGCCATCATGGAAAATCCCTGTCTCTGCTAAAAATACAAAAAATTAGCCAGGCGTGGTGGCACATGCCTGTAATTCCAGCTACTCAGGAGGCTGGCAGGAGAATCGCTTGAACCCGGGAGGCGGAGGTTGCAGTGAGCTGATTGCACCATTGCACTCTAGCCTGGGCGACAAGAGTAAGTCTCCGTGTCAAAATACATACACACATACATACATAACGTATCTGGAACTCCTTTTCCAACTGTTGTACTAAAGGACACTAGTTGCATTAGGCACCTGGAAAGGAGAGGGCTCTGAGGCCAACTCAACATGGCTTCAGCTACAAGCTCTGGCCCATCATAATCACGATCACATCACAACCAACATTAGCTTGTTAAAGCTCCAAAAGTCTCCCCGAGAAGAAGCCTGATTCGCTTTGTCTAAACCAGTGTTTCCTGAACTTCCTGGGTCATAAACCTTTTTGTCCCATGTCACCTATTCTATGTTGATGCCTTTTGATACAAGGAGAGGAGTGGGAGGGCAGGGTGGGCTGTGCAGAGACACTCACATGATTGTGTCTCATGGTAGAGTTTATGTCTTGGCAGTAGTTTTGTTGTTTATGTTTTCTCTCTCTTTTTTTTTTTTTTTTTTTTGAGACAAAGTCTTACTCTGTTGCCCAGGGTGGAGTGCAGTGGCACAATCTTGGTTCACTGCAACCTCCGCCTCCCAGGTTCCAGCGATTCTCCTGCCTCAGCTTTCCTAGTAGCTGGGATTACAGGCGTGTGCCACCACGCCTGGCTAGGATTTTTTTGTTTGTTTGTTTGTTTTTTGAGACGGAGTTTCGCTCTTGTTGCCCAGGCTGGAGTGCAGTGGCGCGATCTTGGCTCCCCGCAACTTTGCCTCCCAGGTTCAAGTGATTCTCCTGCTCAGCTTCCTGAGTAGCTGGGATTACAGGCATGGGCCACCATGCCCGGCTAATTTTGTGTTTTTAGTAGAGATGGAGTTTCTCCATGTTGGTTAGGCTGGTCTCAAACTCCTGACCTCAGGTGATCTGCCTGCCTCAGCCTCCCAAAGTGCTGGGATTACAGGCGTGAGTCACCTCGCCCAGCTGTTTTTGTTTTCTTATTACAAAATTAGCACATTGCTGTTTTAAAAACACTCAAACAGGCCAGGCACAGTGGCTCACGCCTGTAATCCTAGCACTCTGGGGGGCCATGATGGGAGGATCACGCGGGCCCGGGAGTTTGAGACCCGCCTGGGCAACATAGTGAGACCCCATCTCTATTTAATTATTGAAAAAAATAAATAAAATTTAAAACTCAAACAGTACAGAGGCATATAAAGAAATATAAGAAACGCAGCCTCCTCCAAACCCACTTCTGGGATATGCCCATCGTGAACCATTTGGTGTGTGTCCTTCCAGATTTTCCTATGTATGGCTGCTGGAAAACATGGAGGTTGAGTCTAGTCTCTGCAGGCTGGCAGACCAGGACTCACTTCACAACTCCACTGTTCATTTGTTTGTTGTGAGGCCTCAGACAAATCATTTTACCTGGTTTGGGCCTCAGTCTTTGCATCTGTAAAATGGGGATAATAATAGCACTTCATAGGATTATTATGAGAATTACATGAAATAATGCAAATAAAGGCTTAGCACAGAGCTTATTTAAAAGAATCCCCGGCCGGGCGCGGTGGCTCAAGCCTGTAATCCCAGCACTTTGGGAGGCCGAGACGGGCGGATCACGAGGTCGGGAGATCGAGACCATCCTGGTTAACACGGTGAAACCCCGTCTCTACTAAAAAATACAAAAAACTAGCCGGGTGAGGTGGCGGGCGCCTGTAGTCCCAGCTACTGGGGAGGCTGAGGCAGGAGAATGGCATGAACCCGGGAGGCGGAGCTTGCAGTGAGCTGAGATCCGGCCACTGCACTCCAGCCTGGGTGACAGAGCGAGACTCCGTCTCAAAAAAAAAAAAAAAAAAAAAAAGAATCCCCTATATACATATGTCAATGCAAATAGGCATATACTCTGCATTCTGTTCCGCAACTTGCTTGCCATGGGGTATGCGGGATGTCTTTCCGTGTCAGTATGTGGAGCTCTGCCTCATCCTTTTAACTGTTTCACTAAACGTTAGCTTGGTAAATGGTTAACGGTGGTGATTTTGAAATGTTACTTCCTGGCAAGTGTTGCTGTCGCGTGCGGCCATGTTGTTGGTAGTCTCAGATATTATTGATCAGTGAGCTAACTACAAGCCTTACAGCCTCCTGTGGAAATGAAGTGACCCACCAGAGGGACACCCACCTCTGTCACAGAGGGCAGGGCCAAATGCATGGGACGCTCTCTGCTCACCTCTGCGTCCTCAGCACTAGGTCAGAATCTGGCACGTAGGAGGCATCTATTAAATTTTTTTTTTTTTAGAGATAGTGTCTCACTCTGTTGCCCAGGTTGGGGCACTGTAATTTCACACACCTGGGCTTGAGTGGTTGTCCCACCTCAGCTTCCTGAGTAGCCTAGGACTACAGATGTGTATCACCACGCCCAGGTAATTATAAAATAATTCCTGGCCAGGCACACCTGTAATCCCAATACTTTGGGAGACTGAGGCAGGAAGATCTCTTGAGACTAGGCATTTAAGACTAGCCGGTGCAACATAGCAACACTCCGTCTCTATTAAAACATAATAATAACAATACATTTCATTTATTTATTTATTTATAGATGGAGTCTTGCTCTGTCACCCAGGCTGGAGTGCAGTGGTGCAATGTCAGCTCACTGCAACCTCTGCCTCCGGGTTCAAGCAATTCTCCTGCCTCAGCTTCCCAAGTAGCTGGGACTACAGGCACATGCCACCACGCCTGGCTAATTTTTGTATTTTTAGTAGAAACGGGGTTTCACCATGTTGTCCAGGCTGGTCTCGAACTCCTGGCCTCAAGTGATCCACCCCTGCTTGGCCGCCCAAAGTGCTGGGATTACAGGTGTGAGCCACCGTGCCTGGCATAATACCCTTTACGTGTAAAATGTAAAATAAATTTTTGGCTGGGCCAAAATGTAAAAATTTTGGGAGGCTGAGGCGGGTGGATCATCTGAGGTCAGGAGTTCGAAACCAGCCTGGCTAACATGGTGAAACCCTGTCTCTACTAAAAATACGAAAAATTAGCCAGGCGTAGTGGCAGGTGCCTGTAATCCCAGCTACTCGGGAGGTTGAGGCAGGAGAATCGTTTGAACCCAGGAGGTACAGGTTGCAATGAACCGAGATCGTGCCATTGTACTCCAGCCTGGGCAACAAGAGCGAAACTCCATCTTTAAAAAAAAAAAAAAAAAGTGTGTGTGGAGATAAGGTCTCACTATTTCACCCAGGCTGCACTCACACTATGTACGGTCTCAAGCAATCCTCCCACTTCACCCATTACGTTTTTGTCAATAGGCCAGCTCCTTTCATCCACAAGCAGCAGCCTAAGCTCAAAGTTCTCTCTTGTAGTGCAGCATTTCCTAAAATATGACCTGTACACCACTCAAGTGTGTGAGTGATTTTAGGGGATAATGGATGAACATTTACGAATGTTAATTTTTTTTAGTGTGCGCTTTTGTTTCACTTCCATTTATGTCTCATGATTTTGGTTTTCCATTTATGGTAGTAAAGTTTCCATTTTAGGTACATATATCAAAGATGAAAAAGTAGCCCGTGGAAGTGCCAAAAATCATGAAGGAAAATGAAAATGATCAATCATTTTAGCCTGGAAGATGTTTAAGGCCAGTGTCTATGTAGCAAGCACTATGTTAAAAATTTTATTTTATGAGATCATCTATATATCACGTATCATGCTCACCACAGCCAGCCCTAGATGCAAGTCTTATTTTTGTCATCATTTTGCTGATGAAGGAACTGAGGGAAGTACAGAGGTTTAGCAACCTGCCCAACAGCCTTCTGCCAGTAAGTCTTGTTTTTTTTGTTTTTTTTGTTTTGTTTTTGAGACAAGGTCTCGCTCTGTCACCTAGGCTGGAGGGTAGTGGCTCAATCTTGGCTAACCATAGCCTTGACCTCCCCAAGCTCAGGTGATCCTCCCACCTCATCCTCCCAAGTAGCTGGGACCACAAGCATGGGACATCAAGTCTGGCTAATTTTTGTATTTTTTTTTGTACCGATGGGGTTTTGCCATGTTGCCCAGGCTGGTCTCAAACTCCTGGGCTCAAGTATTTGTCTGCCCACCTCAGCCTCCCAAAGTGCTGGGATTATAGGCATGAACCACCACGCTTGGTGCCCTTCTGCCAGCAAGTGATTGGGAGAACCTGGGATTGAACTTGGGTTGCCATGGCATGGACATGGTGAACTGAGCTTCCATAACTGCCAGACTCCCAGAAACTTTCATAAAGCAGTGTGGATTGCCAAGCTGTAAGTAAGGCTCCATCCTAATAAAACTCCCATGGTGCAAGAAGCACACCAAGGTACCCAAGGTAGGGGACTCAGTAAAAGGGATTATCAGGTACATTCATGTTACTAGTTGGGGGACTTCTACTAAAATACCAATTAGAATAATTGCTCTATATCCTTTATTTATAGCGATACTTGACTAGCAGAATCAGTTCTATGTTCAAGACATAAATACATTTTGTTTGCATATAAAATAAGGCTTTTGTTGTTGTTGTTGTTCTCTGTGTCAAGAAGCTACTGAGTTCATTCAAAAAAGGTATTAAGCCAGGCGTGGTGGCTTGCACCTATAATCACAGCATTTTGGGAGGCCAAAGCAAGGGGACTGCTTGAGCCCAGGAGTTCAAGACCAGCCTGGGGAACATAGCCAGAATCCACCTTTACAAAAAATAAAAAAATTAACTGGGTTTGGTGGTGTGTACCTGTGCTCCCAGCTGCTCAGGAGGCTGAGGTGGGAGGATCACTTGAGCCCAGGAGGTTGAGGCTGCAATGAGCCATGATCATGCCGCCACACTCCAGCCTGGGCAATAGAGTGCGATCCCATCTCTAAAAGAAAAAAAAAGGAGAGAGAGAGAGAGGAATTAAAGTCAGGTGCAGTGGCTCGTGCCTGTAATCCCAGCTATTCGGGAGGCTGAGATGGGAGGATTGCTTGAGGCCAGAAGTTTCAGACTGCAGTGAGCTACAATCATGTGCTGAACTACTTCAGCCTGGGTGACAGAGTGAGATGTGAGACTCCATCTCTTTAAAAAAAAAAAAAAAAAAAAAAAAAAACCGGCCGGCCGTGGTGGCTCATGCCAGTAATCCCAGCACTATGGGAGGCCGAGGCGGGTGCATCACGAGGTCAGGAGATTGAGACCATCCTGGCTAACACGGTGAAACTCTGTCTCTACCAAAAATACAAAAAATCAGCCAGGCATGGTGGTGGGCGCCTGTAGTCCCAGCTACTCAGGAGGCTGAGGCAGGAGAATGGCATGAACCCGGGAGGCGGAAGTTGCAGTGAGCCGAGATCGCGCCACTGCACTCCAGCCTGGGCGACAGAGCAAGATTCTGTCTCAAAAAAAAAAAAAAACAACAAAACAAAACAAAAAAAACCAGCCCGGGCCCAGTGGCTCACACCTGTAATCCCAGCACTTTGGGAGGCAGAGGCAGGTGGATCACAACATCAGAAGTTCGAGACCAGCCTGGCCAACATAGTGAAACTAAAATTAGTTTCTACTAAAAAAACACAACTCTACTAAAAATACAAAAAATTAGCTGGGCGTGGTGGCGGGTGCCTGTAATCCCAGCTACTTGGGAGGCTGAGGCAGGAGAATCACTTGAACCTGGGAGGTGGAGGTTGCAGTGAGCTGAGATCATGCCACTGCACTCCAGCCTGGGCAACAGTGTGAGACTCCATCTCAAAAAAAAAAAAGTATATATTTTAAAAAATATGAAAAAGGAGGTAGCCCAGGACACATCCCTGATCTACCCACTAGAAATTAATTACTGATGGGGCACAGTAGCCCATGCCTGTAATCCCAGCACTTTAGGGGGCTGAGGCAGTGGATTGCTTAAGCTCAGGAGTTTGAGACTAACCTGAGCAACACCGCAAAACCCTGTCTCTACAAAAATTCAAAAACTACAAAAACAGGCCCTCTCATTCACAGCTTCTCAGGTGATAAAAGAAAAAAAAAAAAAAATAGCTGGAGGCTGGGTGCGGTGGCTCACACCACACCCGTAATCCCGCACTTTGGGAGGCCAATGCAGGCAGATCACTTGAGGCCAGGAGTTCTAGACTACCCTGGCCAACATGGTGAAACCCCGTCTCTACTAAAAATAAAAACATTAGCCGGGCGCGGTGGCTCAAGCCTGTAATCCCAGCACTTTGGGAGGCCGAGGCGGGTGGATCACAAGGTCAGGAGATCGAGACCACAGTGAAACCCCGTCTCTACTAAAAATACAAAAAATTAGCCGGGCGCGGTGGCGGGCGCCTGTAGTCCCAGCTACTCAGGAGGCTGAGGCAGGAGAATGGCGTGAACCCAGGAGGCGGAGCTTGCAGTGAGCCGAGATCGCGCCACTGCACTCCAGCCTGGGCAACAGCGTGAGACTCCGTCTCAAAAAAAAAAAAAAAAATAAAAAATAAAAAAAAAAATAAAATAAAAAAAAAATAAAAACATTAGCCAGGTATGGTGGCGGGCGCCTGTAGTCCCAGCTCCTTGGGAGGCTGAGGCAGGAGAATTGCTTGAACCTGGGAGGCAGAGGTTGCAGTGAGCTGAGACCGTGCCACTGCACTCCAGCCTGGGTGACAGAGTGAGACTTCATCTCAAAAATAATAATAATAGGCCGGGCGCGGTGGCTCATGCCTATAATCCCAGCACTTTGGGAGGCCGAGAAGGGCGGATCACGAGGTCAGGAGATCGAGACCATCCTGGCTAACACGGTGAAACCCCGTCTCCACTAAAAATACAAAAAATTAGTCGGGTGCGGTGGCAGGCGTCTGTTGTCCCAGCTACTCGGGAGGCTGAGGCAGGAGAATGGCGTGAACCCAGGAGGCAGAGCTTGCAGTGAGCCGAGATCGCACCACTGCACTCCAGCCTGGGCGACACAGCGAGACTCCGTCCCCCCAAAAAAAAAATTAATAATAATAATAATAATAATAGCCGGGCGTGGTGGCACATGCTATTTGGGAGGCTGAGGTGGGAGGATCGCTTGAGCCCAGGAGGTCGAGGCTTCAGTGAGCTGTGATTGTACCACTGCACTCCAGTGGCACAAGACAGCAAGACAACAAGAGGGAAAGACCCTGTCTCAAAATAAAATAAAATAAAATAAAATAAAATAAAGAAGTTATTTACCATTCTTGCTAGCCCTGATTCTTGATATTGCTTGATATTGTGATGAGGGCTCTATGTGGGCATGAATAGCTAAGTCTCTTTATTGAACATGGGCAGCTTTGTCATTAGTCAAGTCTGGGTCGGGGCAAAGGCCAAGAAAATGTTTTAAATGATTCATTTTTTAAATTTTTATTTTTATTTTTATTTTTATTTATTTATTTATTTATTTTGAGATGGAGTCTCACTCTGTAGCCCAGGCTGGAGTGCAGTGGCGTGATCTCGGCTCACTGCAAGCTCCGCCTCCTGGGTTCACGCCATTCTCCTGCCTCAGCCTCCCGAGTAGCTGGGACTACAGGTGCCCGCCACCACGCCTGGCTGATTTTTTGTATTTTTAGTAGAGACAGCGTTTCACTGTGTTAGCCAGGATGGTCTTGATATCCTGACCTTGTGATCTACCTGCCTCAGCCTCCCAAAGTGCTAGGATTACAGGTGTGAGCCACCGCGCCCGGCCTTTATTTTATTTTATTTTTGAGAGGGAGTCTTGCTCTGTCGCCAGGCTGGAATGCAGTCCCGGGTTCACGCCATTCTCCTGCCTCAGCCTCCTGAGTAGCTGGGACTAAAGGCGCGCACCACCACGTCCAGCTAATTTTTTGTATTTTTAGTAGAGATGGGGTTTTGCCATGTTGGCCAGAATGGTCTCAATCTCTTGACCTCGTGATCCACCCGCCTCAGCCTCCCAAAGTTTTGGGGTTATAGGCGTGAGCCACCGCACCCGGCCTTTTATTTTTATTTTTACAGAGACAAGGTCTCACTATGTTGCCCAGGCTGGTCTTGAACTTCCGAGCTCAAGTGATTTTCCCATCTTGGCCCTAGGATTATAAGCGTGAGCCTCCAGGCCTGGCCATTTTAAGTGATTTCTGACAGATTTTGCCACAAAGTGGTCCAGAGTACAACAGTAGAATAGCCTGCTTGTTCTTTTTTCTTTTTTACTTTTTGTGCTCTACATGTTCAGAGAAACTGAACTATAGAAATGACCCCTGAAGGAAGTACAGTCTTGTCTGCTGTATTTTGCGTTGCTTTGTTTGTTTTGTTTTGTTTGAGACAGGTTCTTGCTCTTTCCCCCAGGCTAGAGTACTGTATTGGCTCACTGCAACCTCAACCTCCTGGGCTCCAGCGATCCTCCTACTTCAACCTCCCGAGTAGCTAGGACCATAGGCGTGCACCACTACACCTGGTTAATTTTTGTATTTTTTGTAGAGATGGGGGTCTCACCATGTTGCCCAGGCTAGTCTTGAACTCCTGGCCTCAAGTGACCTTCCACTTTGGCCTTCCAAAATGTTGAGATTACTGGCTTGAGCCATTACTTCCGACCACCTGCCTGTTCTTGATGTAAAGCATTGGCCCAAGAAACTCAACCTAGAAGCTGACACATCTTTTGGACAAAATGTTCAATAAATCAATAGGTCTATAGTTGGAGGAGAAAAAATGTTAACTTAAAAAATTTTTAATTTAATTTAATTTTTTCTTTTTTTGAGACAGGGTCCCCTGTCGCCCAGACTGGTATGCAGTAGTATAATCATGGTTCACTTCAGCCTTGACTTCCTGGGCTGAGCGATCCTCCCACTTCAGCCTCCTGGGTAGCTAGGACTACAGACAAACGCCATCATGCCATCATGCTTGGCTAATTCTTTTTTTTTTTTTTTTTTTTTGAGACAGAGTCTCACTCTGTGGACCAGGCTGGAGTGCAGTGGCGTGATCTCCACTCACTGCAACCTCCGCCTCCCCAGCTCAAGAGATTCTCCTGCTGGCCGGGCATGGTGGCTCAAGCCTGTAATCCCAGCACTTTGGGAGGCCGAGGCGGGCAGATCATGAAGTCAGGAGTTCAAGACCAGCCTGGCCAACATAGTGAAATCTCGTCTCTACTAAAAATACAAAAATTAGCTGGGTGTGGTAGGACGCGGCTGTAGTCCCAGCTACTTGGGAGGCTGAGGCAGGGTAATCACTTGAACCTGGGAGTTGGAGGTTGCAGTGAGCTGAGATTATGTCACTGCACTCCAGCCTGGGCGACACAGCAAGACTCTGTCCTCTGTCTCAAAAAAAAAAAAAAAAAAAAAAAGGCCGGGCATGGTGGCTCACACCTGTAATCTCAGCACTTTGGAGGCCAAGGTGGGCAGATCACGAGGTCAGGAGTTTGAGACCAGTCTGACCAACATGGTGAAACCCTGTCTCTCCTAAAAGTACAAAAATTAGCTGGGCTTGGTAGGCGCATGCCTGCAGTCCCAGCTACTCAGGAGGCTGAGGCAGGAGAATCTCTTGAACCTGGGAGGCGGAGGTTGCAGTGAACCAAGATCGCACCCTTGTACTCAAGCCTGGGTAACAGAACTAGACGCCATCAAAAAAAAAAAAAAAAGAGATTCTCCTGCCTCACCCACCCAAGTAGCTGGGACTATAGTCGTGTGCCACCACACCCCACATCCAGCTAATTTTTGTGTTTTTAGTAGAGATAGGGTTTCACCATGTTGGCCAAGCTGGTCTCAAAATCCAGACCTCAAGTGATTCACCTGCCTTGGCCTCCCAAAGTGATGGGGTTATAGGTGTGAGCCACAGCTCCCAGTAGCCGGGCGCCGGCCACTAATTATATAGCTGGACATGGCCGGGCACCATGGCTCATGCCTGTAATCTTAGCACATTGGGAAGCCGAGGCAGGTGAATCACTTGAGGTCTGGATTTCGAGACCAGCCTGGCAAACATGGTGAAACCTCATCTGTACTAAAAATACAAAAATTAGCCAGGTGTGGTGGTGCATGCCTGTAATCCCAGCTACTTGGGAGGCTGTGGCAGGAGAATCTCTCTCTCTCTCTTTTTTTTTTTTTTTTTGATGGCGTCTAGTTCTGTCACCCAGGCTTGAGTGCAATGGCGTGATCTCGATTCACTGCAACCTCTGCCTCCTGGGTTCAAGCAATTCTCCTGCCTCAGCCTCCTGAGTAGCTGAGACTACAGGCATGCACCTAGTATGCCTGGCTAATTATTGTATTTTTAGTAGAGACAGGGTTTCACCATGTTGGTCAGGCTGGTCTCTTGAACCCCTGGGCTCAAGGAGTCCTACTGCCTCAGCCTCCCAAAGTGCTGGGATTATAGCTGTGAGTCACCACGCCCAGACTCCTTCTGGTCTTAGTTTGACAAAGATTGCTGAGTAGCCAACATGATCTAACCAGGTTAATAAATGAGGTCAATAAAAAGAAAATCAAAATTAAAGCTTAATATAAATTTCTCATTGTCTGAAAGAAAGAAGTGGAAGAAGAAAAAAAAAAAAAAAAAAAAAAAAACCAGATGAAAGGAATCCCCAGGGCTCCCAGAACCAGCAATGAGGGCAGATTCTGGGGTGAATGAAACAGGACATTCTTTTCTCACAATTTAGGAATCCAAGGTCAGGAGTAAGAATTTCGTAGATTCGAGGCTGCCTCTGACTAGGACATGTAATATTCTCAGTCAAACTGCAGACTGCCCGTGGTCCACAGAACATTTTGTGACGATTATAGAAAGGCTACCGGCCAGGTCTGGTAGCTCATGCCTGTCATCCCAACACTCTGAGAAGCTGAGGCGGGCAGGTTACTTGAGGTCAGGAGTTTGAGACCAACCTGGCCAACATGGTGAAACCCTGTCTCTACTAAAAATAATAAAAATTAGTGGGCATGGTTGTGCGCACCTGTAATCTCAGCTACTTGGGAGGCTGAAACAGGAGAATTACTTGATCCAGGACGTGGAGGTTGCAGTCAGCCGTGATTGTGCCACTGCATTCCAGCCTGGGGGACAGAGCAAGACTCCGTCTCAAAATAAATAAATAAATAAAATAAAAATTAGACTGGGCATGGTGGTTCATGCCTGCAATCCCAACACTTTTGGAGTCTGAGGTGGGAGGACTGCTTGAGCCCATGAGTTTGAGACCAGCCTGGGCAACATGGTGAAACCTTGTCTCTACAAAAAGGTAAAAATAAAAGGCTGGGCACGGTGGCTCACGCCTGTAATCCCAGCACTTTGGGAGGCCAAAGTGGCAGGTTACTTGAGCCCGGGAGTTCAAGACCAGCCTGGTCCACATGGTGAAACCCCATCATTACAAAAAATACAAAAATTAGTCAGGCTTGGTGGCATGGGCCTGCAGTCCCCACTACTCAGGAGGCTGAGGTAAGAGGATCCCTTGAGCCCAGGGGCAGAGTTTGCAGTGAGCTGAGACAGTGCCACGGCACTGCACTACAGCCTGGGCGACAGAGCAAGACACTGTTTCAAAAAAAAAAAAAAAGAAGAAGAAGAAGACCGGAAGGATGGGGATAACACCCACAGATGTATGCCTATATGACCTCACAATTACATAGGGACAGTTGCTGCTATTCATAGTCTCATTCTGTTATATATCCCTCTGCACACACAGACTCCTGCAGACCCACAGACATGCACCCATAAGCACAGTGCTCACTGCATATGGTTTCATATGCATAGACTTGCATTCACCAGTCAGGTAAATACATAACCAGAAACATGCATTCCAGGTAGAGGGAGGATTGTCTTGAAGAGAAAAGCCTTTGTTAACAGCACAGTGGTCAAATTTTTGATGGGGAATGGACCCTGTCAGACCTGCCTTCCTGTCTCACATTCTCCTAGACCTCTCAGCCCTCCCCCTCTGCCCTTAGACTTCCCAGGGAGTGAAAAGTAGAGGAGAGAATCTTGATAAAGAATGTAGGAGCCAAGCCAGGCATGTGCCAGTAATCCCAGCTATCTGGGAGGCTGAGGTGGGAGAAGCACTTTAGCCCAGGAGTTAGAGACCAGCCTGGGCAACATAGTGAGACCTCGCCTAAAAAAAAAAAAAAAAAAAAAGGATCTAATTTGAGTTTTGCATCTGCCAGGAACCCTCAGCGTGTTATTGGGACAATCACTTAACCTCTCTTTTTCCCTAGTTTTATTTTTTATTTTATTTTTTTTGAGACAGAGTCTTGCTCTGTCGCCCAGGCTGGAGTGCAGTGGCACAATCTCGGCTCACTGCAACCTCCGCCTCCTGGATTCACGCCATTCTCCTGCCTCAGCCTCCCGAGTAGCTGGGACTATAGGCGCTTGCCACTACGCCCGGCTAATTTTTTGTATTCTGTAGTAGAGACGGGGTTTCACTGTGTTAGCCAGGATGGTCTCGATCTCCCGACCTCGTAATCCACCCGCCTCAGCCTCCTATAAGTGCTGGGATTACAGGCGTGAGCCACCGCGCCCAGCCTTCCCTAGTTTTAAAATGAGGCTGGTGAACTGTATTAGTGTTTCCTAAACTCTTGTGAAGACAAGGTGTCTTTTACCATTTCCTGTTCTGCACACCCTCTTCCCCACATGGATCTCATGATTTTAAAGTTTTTACCTACTAAGCTACCTCATTTAGATGCAAATTTTCTTATTTTCAAGTTAAAAAACAATTTAAATAGAGGAAGGGCCACACCACATTGTCCAGGCTGGTCTCAAACTCCTGGGCTCAATCAATCCTCTCTCCTCAGCCTCCCAAAGTGCTGGGATTACAGATGTGAGTCACTGCACCTGGCCTCAAGTTTAAATTTTAATCAAAGATTTGGCCAGGTACAGCAGCTCGGAGGAAGATTCTATTTTTTTTTTTTTTTTTTTTTTTTGAGATGGTGTCTTGCTCTGTCACCTAGGCTGGAGTGCAATGGCGTGATTTTGGCTCACTGCAACCTCCACCTCCCTGGTTCAAGCAATTCTCCTGCCCCAGCCTCTTGAGTAGCTGGGATTACAGAAGCGCGCCACCACACCCAGCTAATTTTTGTATTTTTAGTAGAGACGGGGTTTCACCATGTTGGCCAGGCTGGTCGTCTTGAACTTCTGACTCCAGGTGATTCACCCACCTTGGCCTCCCAAAGTGCTGGGATTACAGGCATGAGCCACCGTGCCCAGCCTGCTTTTTTTTTTTGAGACAGAGTCTCGCTCTGTTGTCCATGCTGGAATGCAGTGGCGTGATCTTGGCTCACTGCAACCTCTGCCTCCCGGGTTCAAGTGATTCTCCTGCCTCAGCCTCCTGAGTAGCTGGGATTATAGGTGCACGCCACCACAACTGATTAATTTTTGTATTTTTAGTAGAGATAGGGTTTCACCATGTTGGTCAGGCTGATCTTGAACACCTGACCTCGTGCTCCACCCGCCTCAGCCTCCCAAAGTGCTGGGATTACAGGCATGAGCCACCGTGCCCAGCCTGCTTTTTTTTTTTTTTTTTTTTTTTTTTCTGAGATGGAGTCTCGCTTTGTTGCCAGGCTGGAGTGCAGTGGCACAATCCTGGCTCACTGCAACCTCCGCCTCGCGGGTTCAAATTATTCTCCTGCCTCAGCCTCCTGAGTAGCTGAGATTACAGGCACCCACCACCATGCCCAATTAATTTTTGTATTTTTAGTAGAGACAGGGTTTCACCATGTTGGCCAGGATGGTCTTGATCTCTTGTGATCTGCCCACCTTGGCCTCTCAAAGTGCTAGGATTACAGGTGTGAGCCACCAAGTCCAGCCTTTTTTTTTTTTAGACAGGTTCTCGCTCTGTTATCCAGGCTGGAGTGCTGGAGTGCAGTGGCACAATCATAGCTCATCGCACTCTTGAGCTCCTGGGCTCAAGTGATCTTTTGCCTCAGCCTCCCGAGTAGCTGGAAGTACAGGCGTGCACCACCACACCTGGCTAATTTTTTGATTTTTTTCTAGAGGTGAGGTCTCACTATGTTGCCCAGGCTAGTCTGGAACTTCTGAGTTTGAATGATCCTACTGCCTCAGTCTCCCAAAGTGCTGGGATTACAGATGTGAGCCACCACGCCCAGCCAGCAACTCCAGGTTTGCTCTACTCCAAATAGGTTGTGTGACTTTAAGCATACCTCTGTGGGCCTCAGTTTGCTCATCTAAAATCAGAGGTTTAGCCAGGTATAGCAGCTCATGCCTGTAATCCCAGCACTTTGGGAGGCCAAGGAGGAAGGATCACTTGAGGCCAGGAGTTTGAGACCAGTCCGAGCAACATAGCAATACCCCCATCTCTAGAACAAACAAAAAATCACCTGGGCTCAGTGGTGCCAGCTACCCAGGAGGCTGAGGTTAGAGGATCACTTGAGCCCAGGAGTTTGAGTTTTCAGTGAGTTAGGATTGGGTCATTGCACTGCAGTCAGGGCAAAAAAGTGAGACATTATCTCAAAAATAGATCAACAAATAGTAAAATTGGAGATTAGGCTTGCTGGTTTCTAAGACCTTTGCAGATGGGAGACTCTGTGCATTAACACTCCACGTTCCAGTTGACATTTATTAACTAATTTTGGGTGCTGGAGGCTTTCAGACGAATAAACTACAGTTTCTGCTCTTGATGAACCCCCACTCTCATCAAAGGTATGGGAGAGGCAGTGGGACCTTGGGGTGACACGTGAATCAGTAATCGTGGAACTCTGTGCCTAAGTTGATTATTGAGGTCTGAATAGAATGTTGCAAGAGACTGGGGTGAGAGGGAAGCAAAGACCATTGGGAAGTCTTCACAGACTAGGTGATATTTAGGCTAGGTTCCTGTAATCCCAACACTTTGGGAGGCTGAGGCAGGAGGATTGCTTGAGGCCAGGAGTTCAAGACCAGCCTGGCCAACATGGTGAAACCCTGCCTCTACTAAAATTACAAGTTAGCCAAGCATGATGGTGCATGCCTGTGATCCCAGCTATCAGGAGGCTGAGGGAGGAGAATTGTTTGAACCTGGAAGGTAGAAGTTGCAGGAAAAAAAAAAAAAAAGGGTAATATTTGAACTGAGCCTTGAAGGTTGAGTTAGAATTCAGCAGGTGGACAAAAGAGAGCATGCCGACTGGGTTCAGTGGTGCATGCCTATAATCCTAGCATTTTGGGAGGCCAATGCAGGAGGATTGCTTGAGCCCAGGAGTTCGAGACCAGACTGGGCAACATAGTGAGACCTCATCTCTACAAAAAAGTAATCAGCTGGGCATGATGGTGTGCACCTTTAGTCTTAGCTGCTGGGGAGGTTGAGGTGGGAAGACTGCTTGAGCCCAGGGGGTCTAAGGGGATTGCACGACTGCACTTCAGCCTGGGCAAGGAAGGGGGACCCTGTCTCGAGAGAGAGAGAGAAAGAGAGAGAGAAAGAGGGCACATTTCACAGCAGAGGGATCCACAAGTACAAAGGCATTAAGTAAGAAAATAGCGGCCGGGTGCGGTGGCTCAAGCCTGTAATCCTAGCACTTCGAGAAGCCGAGACGGGCGGATCACGAGGTCAGGAGATTGAGAACATCCTGGCTAACACGGTGAAACCCCGTCTCTACTAAAAAATACAAAAAACTAGCTGGGCGAGGTGGCAGGCGCCTGTAGTCCCAGCTACTCGGGAGGCTGAGGCAGGAGAATGGCGTAAACCCGGGAGGTGGAGCTTGCAGTGAGCTGAGATCCGGCCACTGCACTCCAGCCTGGGCGACACGGTGAGACTCCATCTCAAAAAAAAAAAGAAAAAAAAGAAAATAGCATGGGGTGTCTGGGAAAGGCAAGAATAGTTCAGAACACAGGCTGTGTGTGGAGGTGTGTGTGGGGGTGCCTGTGTGTGGGTGTGTTTGTGTGTGTGAGTGTGGGTGTGTGGGGGTATGTATGGAGGAGATGCCTGTGCATGTGTGTGAGTGTATGTGGGGGTGAGTGTGTGGGTGTGTGCATGGGTGTGGGTATGTGGAGGTGCCTGTGTGTGTGTATGAATGTGTGTGTGGGGGTCATGTGTGTGGGTGTGGGTGCCTGTGTGTGTGTGTGTATGTGGGTGTGTTTGTGGGTGTGACTGTGTGGGTGTGTGGATGAGTGTGTGTTTGTGGGTGTGGGTGCCTGTGTGTGTGGGGAATATGTGTAGAGTGTGTGTGTGAATGTGTGTGTGTGAGGGTGGGTGCCTGTGTGTGTGGGGGGGCACTTTTGGGGGGTGAGAGTATGTGTTTATTGAGTGTGAGTGTGGGTGCCTGTGTGTGGGAGGGTGAGTCTGTGTGTGAGTGTGGGGGGGTACCTGTGAGGGGTGAGTGTGTGTGTATGTGAAAGTGTGTGTGGATGCCTCTGTGGAGGTGGGATGGGGGTGCCTCTGTGTGTGTGTGTGTAGGGTGTGTGTATATATAGGGTGTGTGTGAGTGTGTGTGTGTGAGAGAGTGTGTGTGTAGCAGAATGGACTGCGAAGGTGGATTTGATCTTGAAGTTCTGGAATGCACGGTACATCAAACTTTATTTGAGGACAGCGCTTTCCAACCGCTCTGAGGAGCAGCCCTAGACAAGGAGGAGCTGCAGGGACTCCGGGGGCTTCAAAGTGAGGGCCCCATTCTGCTTCAGACAAAACAGGCCCACACACTTATCGCTTTATCTATGGAGTTCTGCTTGATTTCATCAGACAAAAAATTTCCAGTGCTAACACAGGCAAATAAGCGACAAAAAAAAGTTATGGCCAACAGACTGACTGGAGGGTTTTCTGCTGGGGAGAAGCACGCCTGTGTTTGAAGGAACCCTGTGAGGTGACTGTGGGGCTATGTGAGAGGAACAGCGGGGTCCTGATGGTGGACTTAGGGAGCAGAAGCCTCTTTCTCAGCCTCCTCAGCTAGACAGGGGAATTATAATAGTAGGTGGGGCGTGCACACCTCTCCAGTAGGGGAGGGTCTGATAAGTCAGGTCTCCCCCAGGCTTGGGAAAGTGTGTGTCATCTCTAGGAGGTGGTCCTCCCAACACAGGGTGCCGGCAGAGGGAGAGGGAGGGGGCAGAGGCAGGAAGTGGGTAACTAGACTAACAAAGGTGCCTGTGGCGGTTTGCCCATCCCAGGTGGGAGGGTGGGGCTAGAGCTCAGGGGCCGTGTGTGAATTTACTTGCAGCCTGAGGGCTCAGAGGGAGCAACGGTTTGGAGCTGGGACCCCCTCTTTTAGCTTTTCTGTGGCTGGTGAATGGAGATCCCAAGATCTCACAATCTCAGGTACTTTTGGAACTTTCCAGGGCAAGGCCCCATGATGTCTGATGTTGGGGAGCAGATCTTGGGGGAGCCCCTTCAGCCCCCTCTCCATTCCCTCAGGGACCATGGGCTGTGGCTGCAGCTCACACCCGGAAGATGACTGGATGGAAAACATCGATGTGTGTGAGAACTGCCATTATCCCATAGTCCCACTGGATGGCAAGGGCACGGTAAGAGGCGAGACAGGGGCCTTGGTGAGGGAGTTGGGTAGAGCATGCAACCCAGGAGAAAGAAATGACTCTCCTAAGATCACACAGCAAGTAGCTGGTAGACTCAGGGATACACCCAACCAGGCTGGAGAGACTGAGAGCAGGGCAGGGGGGAAGGGGGCCAGAGTCTAACCCAGTCTTCTGCTTTCTGACCCCACCCTCATCCCCTACTCCACAGCTGCTCATCAGAAATGGCTCTGAGGTGCGGGACCCACTGGTCACCTACGAAGGCTCCAATCCGCCGGCCTCCCCACTGCAAGGTGACCCCAGGCAGCAGGGCCTGAAAGACAAGGCCTGCCGATCCCTGGCTGTTGGCTTCCACCTCACCCCCACCTACTCTCTCCCCGGTCCTGCCTTCCTTGTCCCCCGCCCTGTAACTCCAGGCTTTCTGCCCATCCCAGCCCGGTTCTCCCTGATGCCCCTTGTTTTTACAGACAACCTGGTTATCGCCCTGCACAGCTATGAGCCCTCTCACGACGGAGACCTGGGCTTTGAGAAGGGGGAGCAGCTCCGCATCCTGGAGCAGTGAGTCCCTCTCCACCTTGCTCTGGAGGAGTCCGTGAGGGAGCGCGATCTCCGGGACCGCAGCCCTCCTGAGGCCACCGGTTGGGGTGGCCGCCCTTGGGACAAAATTCAAGGCTCAGGACTGCTGAGCCAGGGTTCGGCGAGGCTGGCTTAAGGGGTGGAGGGGTCTTTGAGGGAGGGTCTCAGGTCGACGGCTGAGCTAGCCACACTGATCCGCCTCCGTGGCGCAGGAGCGGCGAGTGGTGGAAGGCGCAGTCCCTGACCACAGGCCAGGAAGGCTTCATCCCCTTCAATTTTGTGGCCAAGGCGAACAGCCTGGAGCCCGAACCGTAAGTGGGGACCCGTCGTGGGGGTGAGCGGGAGCAGATCTAGGGATCCTGGAGCAGGGAGTGGGCCTGGGGTGGCGGTGAAGGCTTGAGGGCCACGGAGGAATATCCGACGACAGCCTTCGTTCGCTTCCGCCGTGCACAGCTGGTTCTTCAAGAACCTGAGCCGCAAGGACGCGGAGCGGCAGCTCCTGGCGCCCGGGAACACTCACGGCTCCTTCCTCATCCGGGAGAGCGAGAGCACCGCGGGTGAGCGGGCAGTGGTCTCGACCGGGCGCGGGGGTGCCGCAGGGTGTGCCCGAGGTGGGGGCGCGGGATGAGCCCGAGGGGGGCGCGGGGTGAGTCCGAGGGGAAGCACAGGGTGAGCCCGAGGTGGGGACGCGGAGTGAGCCCGATGGGGACGCGGGGTGAGTCCGAGGGGGAGCGCAGGGTGAGGTCGAGGTGGGGACGCGGAGTGAGCCCGATGGGGACACGGGGTGAGTCCGAGGGGGAGCGCAGGGTGAGCCCGAGGTGGGGACGCGGGGTGAGCCCGAGGGGGGCGCGGTGGCGGGCCAGACTCACTGCGTTCTTTAGTCCCTTTGTCCATCCATTCATTCATTCAGGATCGTTTTCACTGTCGGTCCGGGACTTCGACCAGAACCAGGGAGAGGTGGTGAAACATTACAAAATCCGTAATCTGGACAACGGTGGCTTCTACATCTCCCCCCGAATCACTTTTCCCGGCCTGCATGAACTGGTCCGCCATTACACCAGTGAGCCCGGCAGGACCCCTCCCCCGTGCCCTATCAGCCTATCTCCCCTCAGTCCCCCTCGGGTGTCCCCCATCCATCTTTCAATGCGCTCCTCCATTCCCCGCAGTGGGTGAGGTGTGGAACTTGACCCTACGGACCCAAGTGTTTGGGTGACAGCCCCACACCCCCCTGCTAGTCCACTTCACCTAGATAGGAGCTTGGAGAAGTGGGGGAAGTGGTGTCAATACGAGGCCTGCCATATTGACAGTCTTCACCCCTCCCTTGTCCTCGCAGATGCTTCAGATGGGCTGTGCACACGGCTGAGCCGCCCCTGCCAGACCCAGAAGCCCCAGAAGCCATGGTGGGAGGACGAGTGGGAGGTTCCCAGGGAGACGCTGAAGCTGGTGGAGCGGCTGGGGGCTGGACAGTTCGGGGAGGTGTGGATGGGTGAGTGTGGCCTCCAGGACTGCCCGGGAAGAGGGGAACGGGAGGGGCTGCTGAGGTGGTGAGAGTCCCAGGACAGCTGCCTGGCGACTCTCCCACTCCTTCCCTTCCCCGATCCAGGGTACTACAACGGGCACACAAAGGTGGCAGTGAAGAGCTTGAAGCAGGGTAGCATGTCCCCAGACGCCTTCCTGGCCGAGGCCAACCTCATGAAGCAGCTGCAACACCAGCGGCTGGTTCGGCTCTACGCTGTGGTCACCCAGGAGCCCATCTACATCATCACTGAATACATGGAGAATGGTGGGTGCCGCCCGAGTCGGCTGCCGGGGGACACTGCTCTCCCCGCTGTCCCTGCCGGAGGGTGAAAGTACACCTTTTTTTCTGGCCCAAAGCTCAAGCAAGGAGGGTTTATTGAGCTTTCCTGGCCCCTAAAGACTCACCTCCAGCTGGGCGCAGTGGCTCAGGCCTGTAATCCCAGCACTTTGGGAGGCTGAGGCCAGCAGATCACGAGGTCAGGAGTTCGAGACCAGCCTGACCAACATGGTGAAACCCCGTCTCTACTAAAAATACAAAAATTAGCCAGGTGTGGTGGCGCATGCCTGTAATCCCAGCTGCTCAGAAGGCTGAGGCAGGAGAATCCCTTTAATCTGGGAGGATGAGGTTGCAATTGCAGTGAACCAAGATCATGCTACTGAACTCCAGCCTGGGTGACAGAGCTCTGTCTCAAAAAAAAAAAAAAAAAAAAAAAAAAAAGGCCGGGTGCAGTGGCTCACAGCTGTAATCCCAGCACTTTGGGAGGCTGAGACGGGCGGATCACCAGGTCAGGAGATCGAGACCATCCTGGCTAACACGGTGAAATCCCGTCTCTACTAAAAAATACAAAAAATTAACCAGGCGTGGTGGTGGGCACCTGTAGTCCCAGCTACTCAGGAGGCTGAGGCAGGAGAATGGCGTGAACCCGGGAGGCGGAGCTTGCAGTGAGCCGAGATCGCGCCACTGCACTCCAGCCTGGGCGACTGAGCAAGACTCCATCTCAAGAAAAAAAAAAAAAGAAAAAAAAAAAAAGACTCACCTCCAGGCATGTGAAAAAGGTATATCCTCTGATCCTGTCTGGGGGCGAGCCTAAGGTAGCAAGAATGTTCTGGAAGAGCATTCACCCCAACCTGCCCTGACCTGCCATTCTGTTTACCTTCTTCAAAGCCCTACCTTGATCTCAGGATGCTTGATCTCAGAAAGCGAATGGGTCCCTACCCCTGTTTCTCTCCCTTCTGCCCCTGAGCTTTGGGAGGGCAGATCTGCCCCGGAAGCCCTCTTTTTCAGTTCTGAGTGAGCCCCCCCACCCCGCACCCTTCTTGGTCTGATACTGGACAGAGTGAGAGCCCCAGGAAGAGGAATACGAGTTTCTAGCCTCAGCTTTGTTCACACCGATTTGCTGTGTGACAGGCCAAGTGCCTGCACTGTCTCTGGTGCTCAGTTTCCTCAAGAATAACAGCAGAAATCTAAATGGGCTCACCAGAATTAATACAGAGTATTCATCAAGGCCTCTAGCGTCTGACTGCCTGGGTCAGAAGTCTGGCTTCATGATTTTATGGCTTTGTGATAATTACATCACCTCTTTCTGTCATGGTTTCCTACTATAATAATGCATTAGTAACCTCCTCATAGGGTCTTGTGAGGATGAAATAATTAATGCATATATAGCAGTTAGAACTATGCCTACTTTAGGCCGGGTCCAGTGGCTCACGCCTGTAATCCCAACACTTTGGGAGGCCAAGGTGGGCGGATCATAAGGTCAGGAGATCGAGACCATCCTGGCTAACACAGTAAAACCCCATCTCTACTAAAAATAAAAAAAATTAGCCTGCGCGGTGGCGGGCACTTGTAGTCCCAGCTGCTCAGGAGGCTGAGGCAGGAGAATGACGTGAACCCAGGAGGCAGAGTTTACAGTGAGCCAAGATCGCACCACTGCACTCCTGCCTGGGCGATAGAGTGACACTTGGTCTCAAAAAAAAAAAAAAAAAAAAGGACTATGCCTACTTCCAGGTGTAGTGGCTCAAGCCTATAACCTCAGCACTTTGGGAGGCCAAGGTGGGTGGATCACTTGAGCCCAGAAGTTCAAGACCAGTCCGTGCAACATAGCGAGACCTCATTCCTACAAAAAATTTGTAAAAATTAGCCGAGCGTGGTGGTGTATGCCTGTAGTCCCAGCTACTTGGGAGGCTGAAGTGGGAGGACCACTTGAGCCCAGGAGGTTGAGGCTGCACTGAGCTGTGATTGCACCACTGCACTCCAACCTGGGTAACAGAGTGAGACCTTGTCTCAAAAAAACAAAACACAAAAAAACCACAAAACTATGGCTACTATATAGTAACTGATCAATAGGTTTGTCGCTGTTATCTGGCTCTGATTCTTTGGGAGTGTAAGATCTATCCTTCTTTCAGGAAGAGAAACAAGCTGTTCATTGGCTAATGGGAAATCGCAAATAGATTATGTCATGTGTATCTTTTTTTTTTTTTTGTCTCACTCTGTCCTCCAGGCTGGAGTGCAGCGGCACGATCTCAGCTCACTTCAACCTCCTCCTCCTGGGTTCTCATGCCTCAGACTCCCAAGTAACTGGGACCACAAGCATGTGCCACCATGCCTGGCTAATTTTTGTATTTTTAGTAGAGACAGGTTTTCACCTTGTTGGCCAGGCTGCTGTCGATCTCCTGACCTCAGGTGATCCTCCCGCCTTGGCCTCCCAAAGGGCTGGGATTACAGGTGTGAGCCACCATGCCCAGTCTATCATGTGTATCGACTTTGATTGGTGGTTGCTTGTAGCGCTGGAGAAGGATTCTGAGGTTCAATGGAAGTGAGTGCTGGGAATGATTAGTAACATCTGCCATGGACACAATGGAAGAATGGCAGTATATATATGTCTCCGTATTTGCTGTGTGTGGGGGAGGTCTTTGTCTTTGGTAACTAGTTCAGCACTCAAAGTGGGGACACTCAGGTTGCTGTCATCCTTTCACAGGGTTTTTTTTTTTTGAGACAGAGTCTCGCTCTGTCGCCCAGGCTGGAGTGCAGTGGCGTATTCTCAGCTCACTGCAAGCTCCGCTTCCCGGGTTCACGCCATTCTCCTGCCTCAGCATACTGAGTAGCTGGGACTACAGGCGCCCGCCACCGCGCCTGGCTAATTTTTTGTATCTTTAGTAGAGATGGGGTTTCACCGTAGTCTCGATCTCCTGACCTTGTGATCCACCAGCCTCGGCCTCCCAACGTGCTGGGATTACAGGCATGAGCCACCGCGCCCGGCCATTTCACAGGTTTTTTTTTTTTTTTTTTTTGAGACGGAGTCTCACGCTGTTGCCCAGGCTGGAGTGCAGTGGCGCGATCTCGGCTCACTGCAAGCTCCGCCTCCCGGGTTCCCGCCATTCTCCTGCCTCAGCCTCCTGAGTAGCTGGGACTACAGGCGCCCGCCACCGCGCCCGGCTAATTTTTTGTATTTTTAGTAGAGACGGGGTTTCACTGTGGTCTCGATCTCCTGACCTTGTGATCCGCCCGCCTCGGCCTCCCAAAGTGCTGGGATTACAGGCTTGAGCCACCGCGCCCGGCCCACAGGGTTTTAATCTCTTGGGAAGGGCCAGTGGTCATTCACTCCATCCTAGCAACTTCCACTCATGTCCAGCTGCCCTCCACTATTAGAGAGGTGGTCCTTCAGACCCCCAGACCCCCTCTTTCTGTATTCCATCCAATATATTCAGCACATTGTTATTGTTTCTTACTCTGGGCTGGGCACCAGGAACATGGATGGATGAAACAAGGTTCCTGTTGTCAAGGTTCCCCAGTTACAGGTACTGGGGAAACCAGAGTTTGTGCCATGGGAAAGTTCCAGCATGCCCATGGGAGTGTAGATGATGATCCAGTTTATTATGCCTGCTAAGATCTAGAGAGGCTTCCTAGAGGGGCAGTCTAACTGGGCCATGAAAGAAAAGTAGAATTTTTTTTAGCAGGCAGAGATGAAATAAAGAGGCTTTGGGGTGACAGCCTAGTAGTCTGAGTGCAGGATCTCAAAATTGTTAAAGTGTTTGAAGTCAAAGGCAGAGTGAGGGAAAGAGAAGAAGCTACCAGTGTCGCCCATGTCAAGCTTTGGATACTAGTTGAGGAGTCTGAATTCTACCTTATTGATGATGAAAAACCTACAGATCCCTCCCAGCGTGCTCTACCCTAGCCCCTCCCTCTGCAAAAAAACCTTCACATATCCTGGGCATCCTTACCCTGAACACACACTCCTCCATTCTCACTCTTCACTCTTCCTTTTCACATGTCAGACACACTTCCAGACATGTGAAAAGGGTCTGGGAGAAGGGTCTGGGGACCTCCTCCTGGGGCAACTTAGGCCAGCAACTCTTGCTTCTGCCCACAGGGAGTCTAGTGGATTTTCTCAAGACCTCTTCAGGCATCAAGTTGACCATCAACAAACTCCTGGACATGGCAGCCCAAGTAAGGAGACTGGGGAGGGGCTGGGCAAGGGCACAGGCCAGTGGCGTGAAGACATCTGGCTCAGGATTGCTGATCTGTGTTTGTCCTGCAGATTGCAGAAGGCATGGCATTCATTGAAGAGCGGAATTATATTCATCGTGACCTTCGGGCTGCCAACATTCTGGTGTCTGACACCCTGAGCTGCAAGATTGCAGACTTTGGCCTAGCACGCCTCATTGAAGACAACGAGTACACAGCCAGGGAGGGTAAGTGTGAGATTTAAGGGTGATCTGGGCCCTGCAGGGTCTAGCCAAGCAGACCCAGGTGACCTCACTCTGCCTCCTCCTTAGGAGCCAAGTTTCCCATTAAGTGGACAGCGCCAGAAGCCATTAACTATGGGACATTCACCATCAAGTCGGATGTGTGGTCTTTTGGGATCCTGCTGACGGAAATTGTCACCCATGGCCGCATCCCTTACCCAGGTTAGAGCCAAGGGCAGGAACTGAAAGGGTGATGGGAAGGGCAGCAAGTCCATGTCTCCCCACTCAATTCTTTCCAGTCTCAGAATCTGAAACTTTGTAGTTGCATCTCCTCTATCCTTTCAGGGGTATGACTCCAACATCCCAAGGCAGATGCCACATCTCCCAGAGCTGGCTTCCATCTCTGTATCTCTCTTTAATAACCCCAGCTCTTTTCTTTTTCTCTTTTTTTGAGGTGGAGTCTAGCTCTGTCGCCCAGGTTGGAGTGCAGTGGCGCCATCTCGGATCACTGCAACCTCTGCCTCCTGGGTTCAAGCAATTCTCCTGCCTCAGCCTCCCAAATAGCTAGGATTACAGGTGCGTGCCACCATGCCCGGCTAGTTTTTTGTATTTTTAGTAGAGACGGGGTTTCACCATGTTAGCCAGGATGGTCTCAATCTCCTGACCTCGTGATCCACCCGCCTCGGCCTCCCAAAGTGCTGCGATTACAGGCATGAGCCACCGCGCCCGGCCCCAGCTCTTTTCTTTAGTTGTGGCCCAGGCAGCCTAGTATGGTAGAAGAGGATCTAGCTCAGAAACAAGAGGCCTACCTTTTATTAGCAGATCTGCCACTGTTGCTAACTTTCTGTTTGGCTTTGTTCAGATCATTCCTTCTTTCCCATCTGTTCTCATTTCTAATATGAGATTAGAACAGTGCTTGGTCAATACTAAGCTATTATCAATCATCACTTTGAACTAGTCACTTCACTTCTCTGAGTCTCAGTTTCCTGATATTAAAAATAAGAGACTAGGCCAGGTACAGTGGCTCATGCCTATAATCCCAGAACTTTGGGAGACCAAGGTGGGAGGATGGCTTGAGCCCAGAAGTTCGAGACCAGCCTGGGCAACAGGTTGAAACCCCATCTCTACAAAAACAAAAATTAGCCAGGTTTGGTGGCATGTGCCTGTAGTCCCAGCTACTCAGAAGGCTGAGGTGGGAGGATTACCTGAGCCAGGGAGGGAGAGGTTGCAGTGAGCCAAGATCATGCCATAGCACTCCAGCCTAGGGCAACAGACCAAGACCCTGCCTCAAAAAAAGAAAAAGAGAGACTCCATCTCTTCCCCCCCCCAAAAAAAAAAAATTAAAAATTAGCTGGGCATGGTGGCACACACCTGTAGTTTCAGCTTTTTGGGAGGCTGAGGTGGGAGGATCGCTTGAGCCCAGGAGGTTGAGGGTGCAGTGAGCCATGATCGTTCTATTGCACTCCAGCCTGAGCAACAGAGAGAGAACTTGTCTCAAAAAAAAAAAAAAAAAAAAAAAAAGGAAAAATGAGAGACCATTTGTGAAAGAGCCTGACTCATAGTAGGTTGTCAGTATACACTGACTCCCTCACCATCTCCTGGACAAAGCCCTTTACCCCTGAATTCAGCCAAGACAGGGATGGAATTTTTTGAAAGGAACTTGCTAAGAAACTCTGGGGAGAGGAAATGGAGCACAAAGACAACGGAGTAGGGAGGCGCGGCACAGTGGCTAAATTTATAGAAGCGTCCCACATCCCCAGAGTAAGGTGAACAGACCTTTGCTCCAAGGAAGGTAAAGACACCTTGGAAGGCCGGATGTGGTGGCTCACGCCTGTAATCCTAACACTTTGGGAGGCCGAGGCTGGTGGATCACAAGGTCAGGTGTTTGAGACCAGCCTGACCAACATGGTGAAATCCCATCTCTACTTAAAAAAAACAAAATTAAAAATTAGCCGGGCCTGGTGGTGCGTACCGGTAATCCCAGATACTCAGGCGGCTGAGGCAGGAGAATTGCTTGAACCTGGGAGGCAGAGGTTGCAGTGAGCCGAGGTCGTGCCACTGCACTCCAGCCTGGGCGACAAAGCGAGACTCCGTCTCAAAACAAAAACAAAAACAAAAAAACACCTTGGAGACAGGTGAAAAGCTGAGGGGCTTCCCTGCCCTGGGCTTGCCCCAACCCAGAGTCCAGGGGTAGTGCTGGAGCTGGAAATATGGAAATACTCTCCAGTTATCCTGCCAGGGGTCCTCACTGCTCCTCGCCTATTCCCACAGAAGGAAACCCATAGGGAATGTATCTATTAGAAGAAAATAGGCAGTGAAAGCATGATGATAAATGGAAACTGACATGTAGCATTAGGGTCAGGGAGACAATGGGGAGAAATGGGGACCTTGGTAAACTTGCAGCTGCTCCAGCAGATGGTTGCAATTAAGGCGTGGGGGACCTGAAAAACTAGATCTTTTTTTTTTTTTAAGAGAAGCCAAAACTTGGAGTTTTAGGAAAATTTGTTCATTTCCATTTATTGGCGATCGAGTCAAATTGTTTAAAAGCACTCTAGGGGCTGGGCACGGTGACTCATGCCTGTAATCCCAGCACTTTGGGAAGCTGAGGTGGGCAGATCACAAGGTCAGGAGTTCGAGACCAGCCTGGCCAACATGGTGAAACCCCACCTCTGCTAAAAATACAAAAATATTAGCCAGGCGTAGTGGTGGGACCTGCAGTCCCAGCCACTAAGGAGGCTGAGACAGGAGAATCACTTGAACCCTGGAGGCAGAGGTTGCAGTGAGCCATGATCACGCCATTGCACTCCAGCCTGCGCGACAGAGTGAGAGTCCATCCCAAAAATAAATATAAATAAATTAAATAAATTAATTAAATGAATAAATAAACAAAACCATTCTAGGGCCAATCCAAAGTGGATCTGTGGGCCATACTCTGGCTGGATTTAACCTGTGGGCTTGCATCCCCTAACTCTGGCCATGGCTGTTTAGTTCTGTGGCCTATGTCCTCCTATGCCCTAATTTTAAAATGTGAGAGTCCCGGTCGGGCATGGTGGCTCACGCTTGCCATCCTTGCACTTTGGGAGGCTGAGATGGGCAGATCACGTGGTCAGGAGTTGGAGACCAGCCTGACCAACATAGTGAAACCCCATCTCTACTAAAAGTACAAAAATTAGCCGGGTGTGGTGGCATGCGCCTGTAGTCCCAGCTACTCAGGAAGCTGAGGCAGGGGAATCCCTTGAACCCGGGAGGTGGAGGTTGCAGTGAGCCGAGACCATGCCATTGCACTCCAGCCTGGGCAACACAGTGAGACTCTGTCTCAAAAAGAAAAAAAAAATAAAATTGCGAGAGTCCTATAGGTAGAGGCCTCCCTTGTACAAGTCCTGGGGAAAAAGGGTCTCTGTTGACCAGGCTTTAGTCCCAAACTTTCCAGGAGCAAAACTTTGATTTTGTAAATACCCTATAAGCTTTTGGTCTTTGGGAACTGCTTGTCACAATCTTTGTTCAGAAGACTGAAGGAGAAACCAGACACTACATGAGCAATTTAGAAACAGGGAAGGAGGGAGCTGTGTTACTGCTGTGATCACGTAGTTCTCCAGAACAATTCTTCTTGGGGTCTACATGCCAAACGCCTGCCAGAGGGGCTAGGACCAGCATAAAGGGAGGGAACCAGCTCAAAGACTATTTCATCTGGGTCATGGAGGGGCCTGGGGAACCTTCTCAAGCCCAAATAAAGTCTGCTTTGCTGAGGCCCAGCGTCCATTTGGCTTCCTGATGCAGGATGTCATGTGCCTGGTCTTAAAACTGGAGCGACTTCACCACTGTCTTGGTTGTGGGTGCCCATGCTGCCCTGGGCCCTGACCATCTCATCATTCCTACCAAATAATCATCATCCCAGGTGCCCTTTATTACTTATTTATTTATGTATGTATTTCAGACAGAGTCTCTCTCTGTCACCCAGGTTGGAGTGCAGTGGCATGATCTCAGCTCACTGCAACCTCTACCTCCTGGGTTTAAGTGATTCTTCTGCCTCAGTCTCTTGAGTAGCTGGAATTACAGGTGTATGCCACCACGCCCAGCTAATTTTTGTATTTTTCTAGTACAAACAGGGTTTTACCATGTTGGCCAGGCTGGTTTCAAACTCCTAACCTCAGGTGATCCACCTGCCTCAGCCTCCCAAAGTGCCGGGATTACAGGCGTGAGCCACTGCACCTGGCCTCAGGTGCCCTCTGTGAAGCATCTCCGATCCAGACTTTCTGTGCCTGGATAGATTCGATGCTTTCTGTGATATATATATATAATTTTTATTTATTTTTTATTTTTTGAGACAAGAGTCTGGCTTGAGTTGCTCAGGCTGGAGTGTAATGGCGCAGTCTCAGTTCACTACAACCTCTGCACCTCCACCTCCTGGGTTCAAGCAATTACTGTGCCTCAGCCTCCCAAGTAGCTGGGACTACAGGCATGTACCACCATGCCCGGCTAATTTTTGTATTTTTAGTAAAGATGGGGTTTTGCCATGTTGTTCAGGCTGGTCTTGAACTCCTGGCCTCAAGAGATCTCCCTGCCTTGGCCTCCCACAGTGCTGGGATTACAGACGTGAGCCACCATGCCTGGCTTGTGCACTATATTTGATGCTTTCTCATCAATCCTCATTCAATCCTCATAAGAATTCTGTCAGGTAGGAATAGCTATTTACTCTTTACTCTATTTTCCAAATAAGGAAACTGGGCTCGCCCAAGGTCCCACAACTAACATGTGTGTATTATTGAGCATTTAATTTATACCAGGGAAGCCGGTCATGGTGGTGTGCACCTGTTGTCTAGCTATTTAGGAGGCTGAGGTGAGAGGATCACTTGAACCCAGGAGTTCAAATCTGCCATGTGCTATGATTGTGCCTGTGAACAGCTGCTGCACTCCAGCCTGGGCAACATAGTGAGATCCCTTATCTAAAACATTTTTTTAATTTTTGTTTTTATTTATTTATTTATTCATTTATTTATTTTTTGAGATGGAGTCTGGCTCTGTCGCCCAGGCTGGAGTGCAGTGGTGCGATCTTGGCTCACTGCAAGCTCCACCTCCCGGGTTCACGCCATTCTCCTGCCTTAGGCTCCAGAGTAGCTGGGACTACAGGCGCACACCACCATGCCCGGCTACTTTTTTGTATTTTTAGTAAAGATGGAGTTTCACCGTGTTAGCCAGGATGGTCTCGATCTCCTGACCTCGTGATCCACCTGCCTTGGCCTCCCAAAGTGTTGAGATTACAGGCGTGAGCCACCGCGCCCGGCCAACATTTTTTAATTTAAAGTAAATAATTAGCTGGGAACGGTGGCTCACGCCTGTAATCCAGCACTTTGGGAGGCCAAGGCGGGCGGATCACCTGAGGTCGGGAGTTCAAGACCAGCCTGACCAACATGGAGAAACCCATCTCTACTAAAATACAAAATTAGCTGGGCGTGGTGGTGCATGCCTGTAATCCCAGCTACTCCAGAGGCTGAGGCAGGAGAATTGCTTGAACCTGGGAGGTGGAGGTTGTGGTGAGCTGAGATCGTGCCATTGCACTCCAGCCTGGGCAACAAGAGTAAAACTCCATTTCCAAAAAAAAAAAAAAAAAGAAATAATCTATACCAGGCACTCCAAGTGGTGTGACTGACATTCAGCAAGTACGGCTTGTGTGACCTTACCATTGATGAAGACCAAGATTCTTTTGGATTGGTGCTCACACTGTGCCAGTTAAATATTCCGAACATTACCCCTGCCTGTGGGCTTCCAGTGCCTGACCTTCATGTCCTTTCTCCCATCAACCCCTAGGGATGACCAACCCGGAGGTGATTCAGAACCTGGAGCGAGGCTACCGCATGCCGTGCCCCGAAAACTGTCCAGAGGAGCTGTACCAACTTATGAGGCTGTGCTGGAAGGAGCGCCCGGAGGACCGGCCCACCTTTGACTACCTGCGCAGTGTGCTGGAGGACTTCTTCACGGCCACGGAGGGCCAGTACCAGCCTCAGCCTTGAGAGGCCTCGAGAGGCCCTGGAGTCCTCCACTTTTCTCTCCAGCCTGACTTGGGGAGATGCAGTTCTTGTGCCATAGTCACACGGCCTATGCACATATGGACTCTGCACACGAATCTCGCCCATATGTGACACATATGCACCTTGTGTCTGTACACGTGTCCTGTAGTTGCGTGGACTCTGCACATGTGTCTTGTACATGTGTAGCCTGTGCGTGTATGTCTTGGACACTGTATAAGGTACCCCTTTGGCTCTTCCATTTCCTGAGACCACAGAGAGAGGGAAGAAGCCTGGGATTGACAGAAGCTTCTGCCCACCTACTTTTCTTTCCTCAGATCATCCAGAAGTTCTTCGAGTGCCAGGACCTTATCTAATACCTCTGTGTGCTCCTCCTTGGTGCCTGGCCTGGCACGCATCAGGAGCTCAATAAATGTCTGTTGATGACTGTTGTTCATCTCTTTACTGTCCACTCTTTGTGGGTGGGCAGTGGGGGTTAAGAAAATGGTAACTAGGTCACCCTGAGATGGGGTGAAAGATGGGATGAGTGGATGTCTGGGGGCTCTGCAGACCCCTTCAAATGGGATAGTGCTCCTAACCCCTCCCCAAAGGATTCAGGGAGACTCCTGCCTGGAATCCCTTAGGGAATGGGTGTGTCACAGGACCTTCCTCCCCATTATAAAAGGGCAATAGCATTTTTAACTAATTCAAGGGCTATATTTGACCTCATATATTTTTGGTTTTTTTTTTTTTTTTTTTTTTTTTTTGAGACGGAGTCTCGCTCTGTCGCCCAGGCTGGAGTGCAGTGGCGCAATCTCGGCTCACTGCAAGCTCCGCCTCCCGGGTTCACGCCATTCTCTGGCCTCAGCCTCCTGAGTAGCTGGGACTACAGGCGCCCGCCACTGCACCCGGCTAATTTTTTCTATTTTTAGTAGAGACGGGGTTTCACCATGGTCTCGATCTCCTGACCTTGTGATCCGCCCGCCTCGGCCTTCCAAAGTGCTGGGATTACAGGCGTGAGCCACCGCGCCCGGCCATATTTTTGTTTTTTGAGATGGAGTCTCGCTCTGTCGCCCAGGCTGGAGTGCACTGGCCGGATCTCAGCTCACTGCAAGCTCCGCCTCCCGGGTTCACGCCATTCTCCTGCCTCAGCCTCCCGAGTAGCTGGGACTACAGGTGCCCGCCACCTCGCCCGGCTAGTTTTTTGTATTTTTTAGTAGAGACGGAGTTTCACCATGTTAGCCCGGATGGTCTTAATCTTCTGACCCATGATCCGCCTGTCTCGGCCTCCCAAAGTGCTGGGATTACAGGCTTGAGCCACCGTGCCTAGCCCAGATTTTGTTTTTTTAAGGCTAGTCAAATGAATCAGTGGGAGTGGAGGAGGAACAAATAAATCTGTAACTATCTTCAGATTTTTTTATTTTTATTTTTTTGAGACAGGGTCTCACTTTGTCATCCAGGATGGAGTGCAGTGGCATGACCACGGCTCACTGCAGCCTCAACCTCTCCAGCTCAAATGATCCTCCTGTCTCAGCCTCCCGAGTACCTGGGACTACTTTCTTGACGCCAGAAGTTCAAGGCTAGCCTGGGCAACAGAGTAAGATCCTGGTCTCCAAAAAAAGTTTTAAAAAAACCAAACACACTTAGCCGAGCATAGTAGCTCACGCTTGTAGTCCTAGCAGATCAGGAGGCTGAGGCATGAGGAGTGCGTGAGATATGACTGTGCCACTGCGGCACTCCAGAGTAGGCGACAAAGGGAGATCCTGTCTCAAAAAAAAAAAAAAAAAAAAAGGAAGGCTTCATTGAGAAGGTGGCTTTTGAGCAAAGACTCCAAGGTGAAGGAGTGAGCCTTGTATGGAGGAGGGGGAGGAGCAGTCAACCAGAGGGAATAGGGTGAGGCAGGCGTTTACCTGGCAAGCTCTGAGAGAGGAGGGTAGATCCTACAGGCCTGGGGCCTTGTGACCTCTGCAGAAGCTATTTTGAGGAAAGTTTGTAGGAATCTCTGCAAAGCTGGTATGATCTGAATTACATTTTATTTATTTATTTATTTTTATTATTTATTTATTTTTTGAAACGGAGTCTCACTCTGTCACCCAGGCTAGAGTGCAGGGGTGCAATCTTGGCCCACTGCAAGCTCCGCCTTTCCCTGCCTCACTCCTGAGTAGCTGGGACTACAGGAGCCCACCACCAAGCCCAGCTAATTTTTTTGTATTTTTAGTAGAGACGGGGTTTCACCGTGTTAGCCAGGATGGTCTTGATCTCCTGACCTCATGATCTGCCCGCCTTGGCCTTCCAAAGTGCTGGCATTACAGGTGTGAGCCACCGCACCCGGTCTATTTTTTTATTTTTTATTGAGATGGGGTCTTACTCTGTTACCCAGGCTGGAGAACAAAGGTGAAATCTCGGCTCACTGCAGCCTCTGCCTCATGGACTCAAACAATCCTCCCACCTCAGCCTCCTAAGTAGCTGGGACCACAGGCGTACACCACCACTCCCAGCTAATTTTTTGTATTTTTGGTGGAGACGGGGTTTCACCATGTTGCCCAGGCTGATCTCGAACTCCCAAGCTCAAGTGATCTGTCTTCCTCAGCCTCCCAAAGTGCTGGGATTACAGGCGTAAGTCACAGCGCTCGGCCCTGACTTACATTTTAAAAGGATGGCTCTTACTGCTGTCTTGAAAATAGACTGAGTTAGTCAGTTTATAAAAGTGGGGAGATTTTACATAAAACTCCAGATTTCTGCCTTCTCTTTTTTTTTTTTTTTTTTGAGACAGAGTCTGGCTCTGCCGCCCAGGCTGGAGTGCAGTGGCCGGATCTCAGCTCACTGCAAGCTCCGCCTCCCGGGTTCACGCCATTCTCCTGCCTCAGCCTCCCGAGTAGTTGGGACTACAGGCGCCCGCCACCGCGCCCGGCTAGTTTTTTGTATTTTTTAGCAGAGACGGGGTTTCACCGTGTTAGCCAGGATGGTCTCGATCTCCTGACCTCGTGATCTGCCCGTCTCGGCCTCCCAAAGTGCTGGGATTACAGGCTTGAGCCACCGCGCCCGGCCTTCTGCCTTCTCTTGTAAAATAGGGGCTAGGTACGTTGGCTCACTCCTATAATCCCAGCATTTTGGAAGGCCAAGATGGGCAGATTGCTTGAGCCCAGGAGTTTAAGACCAGACTGGGCAACATGGCAAAACCCTGTCTCTGCAAAAAAAAAAAAAAAAAAATTAGCAGGGTGTGGTGGCACACACCTGTAGTCCCAGCTACTCAGGAGGCACGCCTGTATTCCCAGCTACTTAGGAGGATGGCTTGAGCCCAGGAAGTCAAGGCTGCAGTCAGCATGATCCTGCCACTGTACTTCAGCTTGAGCGAAAAAGAGAGTGAAACCCCATCTCAAAAAAAAAAAAAAAAGGAAGATTTAGCTATGTTGGACTTACCTGTCCTCATGGAGCCAAATAATGGCCACCCCTCCAGGTAGGGCATGAACTCTGCCTTTGCCAGAGTCCCCTCCACTCCCTGTTGGTCTTAGACAATGAAACTGAGTGTTAGTAGCTATTTATCATCAAGTTCGTGCTTGTTGTTCTTATAATAAAGAGAAGTGGTTTAATAAATGGTATAATAAAGAAAATTACATTATGGTATAATAAAGAAAATGGTTTTTTTGCACACACATTTCCATTAAAAAGTGAGAAAATTAAAGATACCTGAGGATGGCAGAGTGTTTGATGAAAGATGGGGAAATGTCAGCCAGGCACGGTGGCTCACACCTGTAATCCCAGCAGTTTAGGAGACCTGGGCATGTGGATCACAAGGTGAGAAGTTCAAAATCAACCTGGCCAACATAATGAAACCCCGGCACTACTAAGAATACGAAAAATTAGCCAGGTGTGGTGGCAGGAGCCTGTAATCCCAGCTACTCGAGAGGCTGAGGCAGGAGAATCGCTTGAATCCGGGAGGCAGAGGTTGTGGTGAGCCAAGGTCACACTATTGCACTCCAGCCTGAGCCACTAGAGCGAAACTGTCTCAAAAAAAAAAAAAAAAAAAAAAAAATGGGGGAATGTCATATTTCTTTATTAAAGGGAAAATAATCTAATTTTTAAATTTTATTTATTATTTTTGTTTTATTTTATTTTTGAGACAGAGTTTTGCTCTTGTCCCCCAGGCTGGAGTGCAATGGTGCGATCTCAGCTCACTGCAACCTCTACCTCCGGGCTTCAAGGAATTCTCCTGCCTTAGCCTCCCTAGTAGCTGGGATTATAGGCGCCTGCCACCATGTCTAGCTAATTTTTATATTTTTAGTAGACATGGGGTTTCACCATGTTGGCCAGGCTGGGCCCGAACTCCTGACCTTGGGCGATCTGCCCGCCTCAGTCTCCCAAACTGCTGGGATTACAAGCTTGAGCAACCATGCCCGGCCTCTAATTTTTAAAATATGCAAACAAAGGGCCGGGTATGGGGACTCATGCCTGTAATCTCGCAGTTTGGGAGGCCGAGGTGGGCAGATCACGAGGTCAGGACATCAAGACCATCCTGGCTAACACTGTGAAACCCCATCTCTACTAAAAACACAAAAAATTAGCCGGGCATGGTGGCGGGTGCCTGTAGTCCCAGCTACTTGGGAGGCTGAGGTGGGAGAATGGCATGAACCCGGGATGGGGAGCTTGCAGTGATCCAAGATGGCGCCACTGCACTCGTCTGGGCGATAGAGCAAGATTCCGTCTTAAAAAAAAAAAAAAAAAAAAAAAAAGCCGGGCGCAGTGGCTCACGCCTGTAATCCCAGCACTTTGGGAGGCCGAGGCGGGCGGATCACAAGGTCAGGAGATCGAGACCATTCTGGCGAACACGGTGAAACCCTGTTTCTACTACAAATACAAAAAAGTAGCCGGGCGTGGTGTCGGGCGCCTGTAGTCCCAGCTACTTGAGAGGCTGAGGCGGGAGAATGGTGTGAACCCGGGAGGTGGAGGTTGCAGTGAGCCGAGATAGTGCCACTGCACTCCAGCCTGGGCAACAGAACCAGACTCCATCTCTCAAAAAAAAAAAAAAAAAAAAAAATGCAAACAAAGAGCCTCTGAGTCATAACAACATAAATCTATCACCTGACTGACCTGCTGCCACACCTCATGATCTCATCTGATCCCCACACTCCTTCTCTTTGGGATACTGTGTGCTACCATAGTGTCGGTGAATTTTGTATTCCTATCCTCCCCATTTTTATTATTTTATTTTATTTCTTTTATTTATTTGAGACAGAGTCTCACTCTGTCATCCAAGCTGGAATGCAGTGGCCTGATCTCGGCTCACTGCAACCTCCACCTCCTGATTTCAAGCGATTCTCCTGCCTCAGCCTCCTAAGTAGCTGGGACCTACAGGCGTGCACCACCACACCCAGCTAATTTTCGTATTTTTAGTAGAGACGGGGTTTCACCATGTTGGCCAGGCTGGTCTCGAACTCTTGACCTCACGTGATCTGCCTGCCTCAGCCTCCCAAAGTGCTGGGATTACAGGCGTGAGCCACAGCAGCCGGCCTCCTCCCCATTTTATAACAAGGGAAATGGAGGCCCAGAACGGTTAAGTAAACCCACCCAGGGCTAGCTGAGAATTAGCAGCAGAGAACTCGGAGTAGAATTTGTTCCCTGGCCCTTTGCTGTTTCTATTATAGAGGCAACCAGCCTTAGATTTTGTGTTACCTTATAATTAATGACTTAAATGCAGTTTCTGAGTGAGAAACACAAGTCCCAAACACTCTTTAAAGAGGCATAAAGATGTATCTTGTTTTGTTTTGTTTGAGACAAGGCCTGGCTCTATTGCCCAGGCTGGAGTGTGGTGGTGTGATCTTGGCTCACTGCAACATCTGTCTCCTGGGCTCAGGCTATCATCCCACCTCAGCCTCCTGAGTAGCTGGAACTACAGGAGCGTGCCCCCACACCCGGGTAATTTTTCTATTTTTTGTAGAGATGGGGTTTTGCCGTGTTGCCCGGGCTGGTCTTGAACTCATGAACTCAAGTGATCCACCTGCCTTGGCCTCCTAAAGTGTTGGGATTACAGACATGAGCTTGCCCTGTCTCTTGTTGAATGTAGGACCACGAGTAGGTGGCTAACTTAGTGCAATGTTTGGCATATAGGAAGCACTCATTAAATATCGACATTATTTTAGTTATTTTAATAGCCCAGCATTGCACTTTTAGGTCTTTCCGCTTTCAGTGATGATCAGTTGATAATTGATGATCTGGTGGAGTGGTCCTCAATGGGAGAGTTGGGGGCAATTTTACACTCCCTTACACCCCACTAATCTTCCCCCCAATCCAGTGGTAAAGCTATTGCACAGTACTTGGCAATGTCTAGAGACAATTTTGGTTGTCACAGCCTGCGGGGAAGGTGCTACTGGCATCTAGTGGGTAGAGGCTAAGGATGCTGCTTAATTTTTTTTTTTTTTTTTTTTTTTTTTTTTTGGAGACAAGAGTTTCGCTCTAGTTGCCCAGGCACAGAACAGCTTCCTACAAAAAAGAATTACCTGGCCCAAAATGTCATTAGCTTCCAAGCTGAGAAACCTGCTCTTCTAGGCCAGGCACCATGGCTCATGCCTGTAACATTGGGAGGCCGAGGCGGGCGGATCCTGAGCTCAGGAGTCGGAGACCACCTTGACCAACATGGAGAAACCTCGTCTCTACTAAAAATACAAAGTTAGCCGGGCGTGGTGGCGCATGCCTGTAAGGCCAGCTACTCGGGAGGCTGAGGCAGGAGAACCGCTTGAACCCAGACGCAGAGATTGCGGTGAGCCGAGATCACACAGCACAGATCACACCATTGTACTCCAGCCAGGGCAACTAAAGCGGAACTGTCCTCAGGGAAGGGAAGGGAAGGGAGGGGAGGGGAGAGGAGGGGAGGGGAAGGGAGGGGAAGAGAAGGGAAGGAAAAAGGAAAGGAAAAAGGAAAGGAAAGGAAAGGAAAGGAAAGGAAAATCTGCTCTCCTATCATAGGATAATCCCATTTCTTCCTGTCTAAAGAGACTCCTACTTAAGTCATCCTGGGTGACTGCTTCAGGGAGGTAGGTTTTGGAGTCAGAAAGGCTGGGTTCTGTCACTTTGTTACAGTGCCTCTGGTGCAAAGAAGGCATTCAAAAAACCCTGTACAGTTGAAAAATTGAATTTAATTACTTTGTGTAACTTTGAGTAATTCACAGAAATCTGAACTTCTTTATCCTGTCCTGTAAAATGGAGGTAAAAAGCCCTTGGCCGAGAGGTGTTTTGAGGAAAAACTGAAATAACATTGGTAAACTGTCGCACAGTACTTGGCACACAGCAGCCCCTCGACAAACAGCTTTCTTTCCCTTTCTTGTCAGTTTCTTCCTCTCAAAACCAGCGTGTTGCTTTTCTTTTTAATTTAATTATTTTTCTGTAGCCCTCCTTTGCGATCACAAACTCGCTTTCTAACCCAGGTTCAGCCCTTTTATTGGCTGAGTGACCTTGTGCAAGTCACTTTTCCCCTGTAGGCCTCGGTTTATTCTCCGTAAAATCAGAAAGTTGGCCTCCGATCTCCAAGCACGCTTTTCACGACCAAGTGGGACTGTTAAGTTTACGGAGCTGCTTTCCTCCCCCGGGACTGATGGTACGGTCCCCGGGCGGCTCCCCACCCATCTGTCGCAGACCTTGGTACAGGCCCAGGGGGCCCTCGGCGGCCTCTCCGGGCTGCCCTTGCCCCCTGCCGAGTTCCGGGCCCGTGTCTGCGCAAGCTGATTGGCTGGAGCGGTGCCCGGGCTGCGCGGCTATAGGTGAGCTCAGGAGGAGACGGGCGGGGCGGGCCGGAGACCCGCCCCCTCCCCCCTGGGTCGGACGCTGAGCTGAGCCGCGGGCGGGAGGGCGGACGGACCGACTGACGGTAGGGACGGGAGGCGAGCAAGATGGCGCAGACGCAGGGCACCCGGAGGAAAGTCTGTTACTACTACGACGGTGAGCACTGTCCTCGCGGCGGGGGCGGGGCCGGGCCGGGCCGAACCGGGGACCTGGAGGCTGAGGCTGGAGCGCCGATGGGAGGCTGCGGGAGGCTGAGGCGCTGGGGAGAGGCTCGGAGAGGAGGCTGCGAGGGGGAAGTCGAGGCTGAGGGAGGAGGCTGTGAGGAAAGGAGATCGAGGCTGAGATCGAGGGGATCGCGTGGGGGAACCCTGAGGTAATCTTGGTGGGAAGATTCTGAGGAAGTCTGATGTGGAGAGTTTGATGTGGAGAGTTTGAGTGGGACTCCTAGAGGGGAGGGTGCGTCCGAGGAGGGAGGCTGAATCTGATGGAGACGGCTGCAAGGATACATTTTCTTGCCGAGAACCCAAAGCTCTTCCCTGCCCCGTCTCTTCCTCATCTTTTCTGGGAGAAGAGCCCTGCACGACTGGTCGCCCGCCTCCCCTCCCCCAGCCTCTGAGCGGGGCCTGCGGTTGCTACTGCGACGTGGGGCGCCAGGGGTTGCAAGGAGAAGGATGCAACCTGTTAAAACAGGCTTCTCACTTAATCTCTCAAGCAGGTTACTGTGTTCGAGGAAGTGTTGAGGGGCTGGGGCGGTGGGAATGATCGGGTCCCAGTGACCGAAGTTCTCTCCGTGTCAGAGCTCAGAGTGTTAGAGGAGCACAGAGAATAGGCACCGAACTCCACCTGAGGAGTCAGCGAAGGAGGGGACGTCTCAGGACCTGAAGAACAGGAGTTCTTAGCCAGGCAAAGGGAAGGCAAAGATAACAGCAAGTTTCAGAGGCAAGAGAGAGGACAGCACCTTTGAAAAACAGGCATTTGACCGGGCGCGGTGGCTCACGCCTGTAATCCGAGCGCTTTGGGAGGCCAGGGCAGGCGGATCACTTGAGGTCAGGAGTTCGAGACCAGCCTGGCCAACATGGCAAAACCCTGTCTCTACAAAAATATAAAAAGTAGCTGGGCGTGGTGGCGCGCGCCTGTAATTCCAGCTACTTGGGAGGCTGAGGCAGGAGAATCCCTTGAACTTGGGAGGTGGAGGTTGCAGTGAGATGAGATCAGGCCACTGGATTCCAGCCTGGGTGACAGAGCAAGACTCTGTCTCAAAAAAAAAAAAAAAAGGGAAGAAAGAAAAGCAGGCATTTGTTTTTTTTTTTTTTTTTTTTTTTTTTTTTTTTTTTTTTTGAGACGGAGTCTCGCTCTGTCGCCCAGGCTGGAGTGCAGTGGCGCGATCTCGGCTCACTGCAAGCTCCGCCTCCCGGGTTCACGCCATTCTCCTGCCTCAGCCTCCCGAGTAGCTGGGACTACAGGCGCCCACAACCGCGCCCGGCTAATTTTTTGTATTTTTAGTAGAGACGGGGTTTCACCGTGGTCTCGATCTCCTGACCTTGTGATCCGCCCGCCTCGGCCTCCCAAAGTGCTGGGATTACAGGCGTGAGCCACCGCGCCCGGCCAAAGGCATTTGTAACAGTATGGCTGAGACATAGATTTGGGGGCCTATTGTAGAAGGTGGGGACCCGGGGCGAGGGAAGTGTTGCAAATAATGTGGTTGCTGAAGTAAATGGAGACCGACCAGGTGAGGTGGCTCACACCTGTAATCCCAGCACTTTGGGAGGCCAAGGCTGGTGGATCATCTGAGGTCAGGAGTTCGAGACCAGCCTGGCCAACATGGCGAAACCCCGTCTCTACTAAAAATACAAAATTAGCCGGGCATGGTGTCGCGCACCTGTAATCCCAGCTACTCTGGAGCCTGAGGCAGGAGAATCCCTTAGAACCCGGGAGGTGGAGGTTGCAGTGAGCCAAGATCATACCACTGCACTCCAGCTTGGACAACGGAGTGAGGCTATGTCTTAAAAAAAAAAAAATGTAAACAGGGACCAGACCATGAAGGGCTGGGCATGCTGTCCCAAGGAAGTTGGACTTTATTGAGGGCACTTGTGAATGATTCAAGTTTTATGCAGGTTAGTGACATCATCAGGTTTATACCTTAGAAATTAAAGTCATGGGCTGGGCACGGTGGCTCACACCTGTACTCCCAGCACTTTGGGAGGCTGAGGAGGGCAGATCACGAAGTCAGGAGATCGAGACCATCCTGGCTAACTTGTGAAACCCCGTCTCTACTAAAAATACAAAAAAATTAGCCGAGCGTGGTGGCGGGCGCCTATAATCCCAGCTACTTGGGAGGCTGAGGCAGGAGAATGGTGTGGATGCGGGAGGTGGAGCTTGCAGTGAGTGGAGATCATGCCACTGCACTCTATCCTGGGCGACAGAGGGAGACTCCGTCTCAAAAAAAAAAAAAAGAGAAAGAAATTAAAGTCATGGGGTCCAGGTGCAGTGGCTCACGCCTGTAATCCCAGTACTTTGGGAGGCCGAGGCAGGAGATCACTCGAGGCCAGGAGTTCAAGACCAGCCTGGCCAACGTGGTGAAACCCCGTCTCTACTAAAAATACAAAAATTACCTGGGCGTAGTGGCACGCACCTGTAATCCCAGCTACTCAGGAGGCTGAGGCAGGAGAATCACTTGAACCTGGGAGGCAGAGGTTGCAGTGAGCCAAGATTGCGCCACCGCACTCTAGCCTGGGCAACAGGGTGAGACTCGATCTCAAAAAAATAAAAAAATTAGCCAGGTGTGGTGGCACATGCCTGTAGTCCCAGCTACTCAGGAGGCTGAGGCATAAGAATTGTTTGAACCTGGGAGGCGGAGGTTGCAGTGAGCTGAGTTCTCACCACTGCACTCCATCCTGAGCAAAAGATAGAGACTTGGTCTCAAAAAAACAAAAACGAACAAAAAAAGAAATTCAGATTTTAGGGGTAAGGAAGAAGGCATGGATCCCAAGTTCCTGGTGTGGGCAATACATATATATATAGAGAGAGAGAGACAGTGTCTAGCTCTGTCACCCAGGCTGGAGTGCAGTGGCATGATCTTGGCTCACTGCAACTGCAACGTCCATCTCCTAGATTCAAGGGATTCTCCTGCCTCAGCCTCCTGAGTAGCCAGGATTACAGGCGTACGCCACCATGCTTGGCTAATTTTTGTATTTTTATTAGAGATGGGGTTTCACCATGTTGGCCAGGCTCGTCTCAAACTGACCTCCAGTGATCTGTCTGCCTCAGCCTCCTAAAGTGCTAGGATTACAGGCGTGAGCCACACTTCCTGGCCTCTGGTGTGGGCAATTTGATGGTGAGTGTTTGGAGGTTTGGAGAATGCCATGTCAGTTGATAACTTTTTTTTTTTTTAACTTATAGAGACGGGGTCTCAATATATTGCCCAGGCTTGTCTTGAACTCCTGGGCCTGGCCTCAAGCAATCCTGCCACCTCAGCCTCCCAGAGTGCTGGGATTACAGGCATAAGCCACTGTTTTTTGTTGTTGTTGTTTGTTTAGAAATAACTATTGATAACTGTTAAGATGTTTGGGGGACATTCAAGTAGAGGCATCCAGTAGGTAGTTTAGAAGATAGAAATTTTTTTGGTAGTCATCAGTATCTTAGTCTGTTATAACAGAACACTGTTTATAAAGAACAGAAATTGCTGGATGTGGTGGCTCATGCCTATAATCCCAGTAGTTTGGGAGGCTGGGGCAGACGGTTCTTTTGAGCCCAGGAGTTTGAGACCAGCCTGGGCAACATAGGGAGACCCCGTCTCAACAAAAAGTAAAAAAATTAGTTGGGCATGATGACATGTGCCTGTAGAGAGGCTGAAGTGGGAGGATCACTTGATCCTGGGAGGTCGACTTTGCAGTGAGCCATGATTGCACCACTGCACTCCAGCCTGGGGGACAGAGTGAGACCTTGTGACAAAAAAAAAAAAAAAAGAGAACATAAATGTATTTCTCATAGTTCTGGAGGCTGAGAAGTCCAAGGCTGGAAAGGCCAAGATCAGGGTGCCAGCATTTGGTGTCTGGTGAGGGTCTGGTCTCTACTTTCAAGATGGTGCTTTGAATTCAGTGTCTTCTTATGACGGAAGGTGGAAAGGCAAAAAAGGATGAACTCTCTGTTTTTTTAATAAGGCCATTAATGTATTAGGATGGTAGAGCCCTTAAGACCTAAACACCTCCCAAAAGGCTCCACTTCCAAACACTGTTGGCACTGGGGATTATGTTTCCAACACATGAATTTTGGGGGACACATTCAGACCATAGCAATCAGCATGTGGATAGTTATTTTATTTTATTTTATTTATTTATTTATTTATTTATTTATTTATTGTAGAGATGTTGTCTCGCCATGTTGTCCGGGCTGGCCTTGAACTCCTGGGCTCAGGTGATCCTCCCATCTCAACCTCCCAAAGTGCTGGGATTATAGGCATGAGCCACCATTCCTGGCTGGTAGCAATTTTAATTATAGTAAATGTAGTCCTAAAGGATGCAGTCACCCAAGAAGTTATATAGAATTCCAGGGTGGAATTCTAAGGAAGTGGATTGAGGAAAAGTTTAGTGCCCCTCATGCTGTGTACTCCCTCACCATACTATTTGTCACTGTGTAGCGGAATTGCCCATTTACTTGGTCATATTTCTTGTAGGCAGGAGGCTCTTTAGAGAAAGGGGCCATGCCTTGTTTACCTCTGTATCCCCAGCACCAAAAACAATGCCTAGCTCATGGTAGGTTCTCAATAAATATGTGTTGATTAAATGTATAACGATATAGAGTGAGGGGCCAGAGAGGTAAGTGAAGCAGAAAGTACCGGGTTACAGAAGCTAAAGAAGGGAGGGATTGGGCAAGTGTTGGCAGCAATTGGGGCAGAAGCTAGATTGTGGTAGATTGCAGTACATGGATGGCTAGATGAAGAGGAGAGATTGGGTTGAACCCTTTTTTTGGAGACAGGGTCTCACTCTGTCACTCAGGCTGGAGTGCAGTGGCACGATCTCAGCTCACTCTTCCAAGTAGCTGGAACCACAGGTGTGCACCCTTTTTGTATTTTTTGTTTAGAAGACAAACGGTTGTCTTTTGTTTAGAGACAGGATTTCACCATGTTGCCCAGGCTGGTCTCAAACTCTTGAGCTCAAGTGATCTGCCCGCCTCGGCCTCCCGAAGTGCTGGGTTTACAGGCGTGAGCTACCATGCCCAGCTGGTTGAACCCTTTCAAAGGGAAGCTTGTGTGAGGTAGGGAGAGAGGATTATTGATAAGGGAGATGTAGTGGCTAAAAGTTGAGCATATTGAAATAATTCTTACAGAAAAGAGCCAGAAGAGAGGGAGAGGGTGAAGATACAGGAAAGGGACTAGTAGTGATGGAGTTTCCTGAGGAGACCAGGGGAAATGGAAACCGGAGCCCAGGTAGAGACACCAACCTTCAACAAAATCCTTTGTGATGCGAGGGTAAATGGCAAGGAAAAGTTCAAATGGAGGTAAGTTTGAAGAGGAGAAGATAAGGAGAAAGTTGAGGGAGTTCTCAAGGTGAGGAAAGAGAATATTCCTTTTCCTGAGGGTGGGGAAGGGCAGTTGGTAGATTAGGAATCTTGAAGAGAGGAGATTTAAATAGCTGTTGCAAAAGTTGGGGGCTAGGGAAAGAAATTTGAAAGGATTGCTGGGCAGTGATGAGAATCATTTTGAGGCTGGAACCTGTGATTTTTGTAGTCATATCATTTTGCACAGTTTTATGATAACATTTTATGATAACATTCTCAGTTTAAAAGAAGAAAAAAATGGGCCAGGCATGGTGGCTCACACCTGTAATCCCAGTAGTTTGGGTGGCCAAGGAGGAAGGATCACTTCAGGCCAGGAGTTCAAGACCAGCCTAGGCAACAAAATGAGACATCCCCCCCAGCTCTACAAAACAACACAAAAAAATAAGCTGGGTGTGGTGACACGTGCCTGTAATTTCAGCTACTTGGGAGGTTGAGGTGGGAGACTGAGGCAGGTGGATGGTTTGAGCCCAGGTGGAGCCTGCAGTGACCCCAATAATGGTGCCACTGCACTCAGCCTGAGTGACAAAGCAAGACCCTGCCTCAAAAAAGAAAAAGAAGAAAAGGTAGAAAGACCTCAGTCTTTAGATAAGGGAATAGACTTCTTTTTTTATTTTATTTTATTTTATTTTTTATTATACTTTAAGTTCTAGGGTACATGTGCACAATGTGCAGGTTTGTTACATATGTATACATGTGCCATATTGGTGTGCTGCACCCATTAACTCATCATTTACATTAGGTGTATCTCCTAATGCTCTCTCTCCCCCCTCCCCGCCACTTTTTTTTTTGAGACAGAATCTTGCTCTGTTGCCCAGGCTGGAGTGCAGTGGCATGATCTCGGCTCTCTGCAAGCTCCACTTCCAGGGTTCATGCCATTCTCCTGCCTCAGCCTCGCAAGAAGCTGGGACTGAAGGTGTGCGCCACCACACCTGGCTAATTTTTTGTATTTTTAGTAGAGACCGGTTTCACCGTGTTAGTCAGGATGGTCTTGATCTCCTTACCTCGTGATCCGCCCATCTCGGCCTCCCAAAGTGCTGGGATTACAGGCTGAGCCACCATGCCCGGCTGGGAATAGACATCTTACTCGAGAAACCGAGTTTTGCAGTGAGGTCATTACTTTGGGACTCAGATTTGGCTCTGCCATTGAGAAGCTTTGCAATACTAGGCAAGTCACCTTACATTTCAGATTACTCTCCTATAAAATCAAAATGATAGGAGTTCCTATTATGAGAACAATGATGGGAAAGCTCTTTAAGAGTTTAAAGTATGGCTGGCGCCAGGCTCACGTCTGTAATCCCAGCACTTTGAGAGGCCAAGGTGGGTGGATCATTTGAGGTCAGGAGTTTGAGACCAGCCTGGCCAACATGGTGAAACCCTGACTCTACTAAAAGTACAAAACTTAGGCGTGGTGGCACATGCCTGTAATCCCAGCTACTCAGGAGGCTGAGGCAGGAGAATTGTTTGAACCCGGCAGGCAGTGAGCCTGAGATCGCACCACTGAACTCTAGCCTGGGTGACAGAGTGAGACTCTGTCTCCAAAAATAAAAATAAAAATTAAGTCGTACCTAAATAAAAAGGACAATTTCTTTTAAAGTCTCTCAGCAACCTGATTAAGATATAGAGATATGTCTTTATTTTAATTATAGTAAATTTAGTCATGAAGGATGCAGTCACTCAAGAAGTTATATAGAAGAGGATCCAGGGTGGAATTCTAAGGAAGTGGACAGTACCCCTCATGCTCCGTACCACCCTGTCATAGCATTTGTCAATGTGTATAGGAATACACACAGCACGGTTGGCAAACTAATTAAAAACTTAGGAAAAGGATGGTTGGCCTGCACTATTGGAGGCTCACATCTGTAATTCCAGCACTTTAGAAGGCTAATCAGGAGTTTGAAACCAGCCTGGGCAACAAAGCAAGATGCCATCTCTACAAACAAGCAAACAAACAAAAACATCAAACAAACAAACAAAAAAACGTAAAAAGAAAAGGATGGTGTCTCAGAGCCCCACCCTGACTACCCTCACCTCAGGTACTCCCTTACCCTTCTGGATAAGGTATCTTAGTCCTCCAGGTCTGAGCCTTGACTGGATGCAGGCTTGATAGGCAAGGGAGTTGCTAGGGATCAAGGCTCATGCCTTTTTTTCACTGGGTGGCGAAAGCTCTGCCTCAAGCTAATAAACCTCTAAGGAGAGATCTTTGGGTGTATAGTTCACTTGATTTTGCAACAGTGTTCAAGGAACTTTCTACCAGGTAGATTTATAGGGCCCTCTAGATTAAGTGCAAACTAAAGTAGGTACCTGAGAAACCCAGTGTAGGGCCGGGCACAGTGGCTCATGCCTGTACTCCCAGCACTTTGGGAGGCTGAGGCGGGTGGATCACAAGGTCAGGAGATCGAGACCATCCTGGCTAACACAGTGAAACCCTGTCTCTACTAAAAAAAAAATGCAAAAAATTAGCCGGGCGTGGTGGAGGGCGCCTGTAGTGTCAACTACTTGGGAGGCTGAGCCAGGAGAATGGCATGAACCCAGGAGGCAGAGCCTGCAGTGAGCCGATATTGTGCCACTGCGCCCCAGCCTGGGCAACAGAGTGAGACTGTCTAAAAAAAAAAAAAGAAAAAAAAAAAAGAAAAAGAAACCCAATGTAGCTTTTAGCATATTGGATTTGGAGTCAGAAGAGTGGGCTCCAGATCATTCATTAGCTGTGTGATCTTGAGCAGGCACTTAACTTCTCTGAGACTCAATTCAATTCATTGAATCTTTATTGAGCCTCTGTGATATACAAGGCATATTAATCCTTGCCTTCAAGGGGTACCCAGTCTTGTGGATATAGTCATGTAAATAATTCAGATATAAAATAATCCTAGCACTTTCGGAGGCTGAGGTGGGAGGATCACTTGAGGTGAGGAGTTTGAGACCAGCCTGGCCAACATGGTGAAATCCCACCTCTACTAAAATACAAAAATTAGCTGGGTTTGGTGGCACGCACCTGTAATCCCAGCAATTTAGGAGGCTGAGGCAGGACAATTGCTTGAACCTGGGAGGCGGAGGTTGCAGAGAGCTGCCGAGATAGCACCATTGCACTCCAGCCTGGGTACAGAGCGAGACTCCATCTCAAAAAAAAGAAAAAAAAAATTCCTGGGTTCTCCTGGGAGTGTATGTCTAACCGTTTCGTGAAGCTGTCACTGTCTCTTCTTCAGGGGATGTTGGAAATTACTACTACGGACAAGGCCACCCAATGAAGCCTCACCGAATCCGCATGACTCATAATTTGCTGCTCAACTATGGTCTCTACCGAAAAATGGAAATCTATGTGAGTTACCATATGTGCTATTATTCCCTAACTGCATCTGCTCTGGTTCCCTATATGCCATTCATTATCTCATTTTCTCCACCACTCATTTACATGTTGACTGCTGTTACAAGGCAGGTACAATAAATGATAAAGATTTTTGGCTGGGCATGGTGGCTTACGCCTGTAATCACAGCACTTCAGGAGGTGGAGGCAGGAGGATCACTTGAACCTAGGAGTCCTAGGCCAGCCTGGGCAACATAGGGAAATCCTGTCTCTACAACAAAATTTGGCCATGGTGGCGTGTGCCTGTGGTCTCAGGTACTTGGGAGGCTGAGGTGGGAAGACTGCTTGAGCCTGGGAGGTCGAGGCTGCAGTGAGCTATGATTGCACCACTGCATTTCAGCCTGGGGGACAGAGCAAGACTCTGTCTTAAAAAAAAAGCTAGGCTGGGCATGGTGGCTTACGCCTGTAATCCCAGCACTTTGGGAGGCCGAGGTCAGGAGATTGAGACCATCCTGGCTAACACGGTGAAACCCTGTCTCTACTAAAAATACAAAAAATTAGCCGGGCATGGTGGCGGGCGCCTGTAGTCCCAGCTGCTCGGGAGGCTGAAGCAGGATAATGGTGTGAACCCATGAGGCAGAGCTTGCAGTGAGCTGAGATCGCACCACTGCACTCCAGCCTGGGTGACAGAGCGAGACTCCATCTCAAAAACAAAACAAAACAAAAAAACAAAGCCAGGTGCAGTGGCTCATGCCTGTCATACTAGCACTTTGGGAGGCCGAGATGGGCAGATTGCTTGAGCCCAGGAGTTCGAGACCAACTTGGTCAACATGGCAAGACCTCGTCTTTACAAAAAAGTAGCCGGGCATGGTAGCAAGTGCCTGTGGTCCCGGCTACTTAGGAGGCTGAGGTGGGAGGATCATTTTGAGCCTGGGAAGCAGAGGTTACAGTGATCCGTGATTGTACTACTGTGCTCCAGCCTGAGAGACAGAGTGAGACCCTGTCTCAAAAAACCTGTAATCCCAGCACTTTGGGAGGCCGATCTTCGAGTTTTTAAAGAGATGCTGGAAATCCAGATTATTATGTAAAATCTCCCAAGAAACCTTGTCTCTACAAAAAATACAAAAAAAAAATTAGCTGGCATGCTGGCCTGCACCTGTAGTCCCAGCTATCTGGAAGGCTGAGGTCGGAGGATCACTTGAGCCTGGGAGGTCAAGGCTGTGGTGAGCCGTAATTGCACCACTGCACTCCAGCCCAGGTGACAGAATGAGATTTTGTCTCAAAAAAAAAAGTTAACCCAGAGTTTTTGCTTTTTGGTTTTTATTTGAAGCATGTATTCAATCCAAACACATTGGCCGGGCGCGGTGGCTCAAGCCTGTAATCCCAGCACTTTGGGAGGCCAAGACGGGCGGATCACGAGGTCAGGAGATCGAGACCATCCTGGCTAACACAATGAAACCCCGTCTCCACTAAAAATACAAAAAAATTAGCCGGGCGTGGTGGCGGCGCCTGTAGTCCCAGCTACTCGGGAGGCTGAAGCAGGAGAATGGCGGGAACCCGGGAGGCGGAGCTTGCAGTGAGCCGAGATCGCGCCACTGCACTCCAGCCTAGGCGACAGAGCGAGACTCCGCCTCAAAAAAAAAAAAAAAAAACAAACACATTAGTACATCTGTAGACCAAATAGGTCCAATGGTTCCCAGTTTTAACCTCTCTGGAGACAGTGAGGAGGAACAAGTGAAGGGTTTTTAGTGAAAGAGGGATAGGAACAGGCATGCATTTTAGAAGCAGAGAGGCTAGGTGAGTGGCTGTTACAAGAGTCCAAATGAGAAAATAAAGAGGGACTAGGGTTGCATGTTGCCTTACAGCATAAGAATCTGTGGTTAAAAAGTCTGTTTCTACAGCTTGAGTAATCTAATAACAGTGGTATTTTTGTCACCCATTCCAGAGACTGAAAGAAGATTAGTGTTCTTTCCTAGATGGCCTTGTCATGTCTCTGGAGCCAGTGGAGGCAACTGGGGAAGCAAGGAAGGAAAGTAGAAGAGTAGACAGACCTTGGGACTACAGAGCTTTTTTAGGTGTGAAGGCAGCTGGGAATGAAAAACAGAAAAGGCAGAAGATATTTTTAGGTACTCTAGGGAGCAGACTATCTCTGCTCCCTAGAGCTCTGCTCCCTGCAGGCTGGAGTGCAGTGGGGTGATCATAGCTCACTACAGCCCTGAACTCCTGGGCTCAAGTTATCTTCCCACCTCAGCCTCCCAAGTAGCTAGGACTACAGGCAGGCACCACCATGCCTGTTTTTTTTTTTTTTTTTTTTTTTTGAGACAGGGTCTCACTTTGTCACCCAGGCTGGAGTGCAGTGGTGCGATCTCAGCTCACTGCAACCTCTGCTTTCTGGGCTCAGGTGATTCTCCAGCCTCAGCTTGCCAAGTAGCTGGATTTAAAGGTGTAAGCCACCATGCCTGGCTAATTTTTTGGTAGAAATGGGGTTTTACCATTTTGCCCAGGCTGATCTTGAATTCCTGAACTCAAAGCAATCCGCCTGCCTTGGCCTCCCAAAGTGCTGGGATTATAGGCGTGAGCCACCATACCCAGCCTCTCTCGGCTAATTCAAAAAAATTTTTTTGTTGAAACAGGGTCTTGCTGTTTTGCCCAGGCTGGCGTCAAACCCCTGGCCTCAAGAGATCTTCCTACTTTAATCTCCCAAAGTGCTGAGACTTTAAGCATCAGCCACCATGCCTGTATTCTTTTTAAAAAATTATAAAAATGATTTTTATTTTTTACCTGCAGTTCCAAGCACAGTATGTTTTAGTTTTATATGTTTGATTGTTATATAGATGGAGCCATACCGTATTTATTATGTGACTTTCTTATTTTTGCTAAATATGTTCTTGAGACTCACCCATGTTGATACATGTAGCTGTATTTATTTATTTATTTATCTATTTATTATTATTATTATTATTATTTTTTTTTTTTTTTTTTTTTTTGAGACGGAGTCTCGCTGTGTCTCCCAGGCTGGAGTGCAGTGGCGTGATCTCGGCTCACTGCAAGCTCCGCCTCCCGGGTTCATGCCATTCTCCCGCCTCAGCCTCCCGAGTAGCTGAGACTACAGGCGCCCGCCACCACGCCCGGCTAGTTTTTTGTAGTTTTTTAGTAGAGACGGGGTTTCACCGTGTTAGCCAGGATAGTCTCGATCTCCTGACCTCGTGATCCACCCGCCTCGGCCTCCCAAAGTGCTGGGATTACAGGCTTGAGCCACCGCGCCCGGCCTATTATTATTTTTTGAGACAGAGTCTCGCTCTGTTGCCCAGGCTGGAGTGCAGTGGTGCGATCTCGGCTCACTGCAAGCTCCACCTCCTGGGTTCACACCATTCTCCTGCCTCAGCCTCCCCAGTAGCTGGGACTACAGGTGTCTGCCACCATGCCTGGCTAATTTTTTCTATTTTTTAGTAGAGACGGGGTTTCACTGTGTTAGCCAGGATGGTCTCGATCTCCTGACCTCGTGATCCGCCCACCTCGGCCTCTGAAAGTGTTGGGATTACAGGCGTGAGCCACCGCGCCTGGCTGCTGTATTTATTTTTACTGAATTTCATTGAAATAAATGTATTTTAGTCTGTTATCTCATTGATGGGCATTTGATTTGCTTCTGGGGTTTGACTATTGCAAATACTGCTGCTATGAACTTTCTTGAACATGTCTCTTGATGCATATATGCTAAAGTTTCACTAAAGGATATACTAGGAGTAGAATTGGATCAGGACATATGCAAATACTCACCTGTATTAGATAAAGCCAAAATAGTTTCCAGTTGCCAGCTATGTAAGAATTGCAGTTGCTCTGAGTCCTTGCCAAAACTTGATTTTGTCAGATTTCAATTTTGTTGCTAATTTAGGTAGACATGAAATGGTATCTTACTATTATTTTAATTTGTATTCCCCAATTCCTATTCAACCGTTTTGCCCATTTTCCTATTTGGTTGTCTTTTTTTTTTTTTTTTTTGACACAGTGTCTCACTCTGGCACTCAGGCTGCAGTGCAGCAGTGCGATCTCGATCTCGGCTCACCGCGTCCTCTGCCTCCCAGGCTCAAGCCATCTTTCCATCTCAGCCTTCTGAGTAGCTGGGACCACGGGTGCATGCCACCACACTCGGCTAATTTTTGTATGTTTGTAGAGATGGGGTTTTGCTGTGTTAACCAGGTTGGTCTCAAACTCCTGGGCTCAAGTGATCTGCCCACCTTGGCTTCCCAAAGTGCTGAGATTACAGGCATGAGCCACAGTGCCTGACCCATTTCTTTTATATATTAAATGTCCATTTTTACTTATTCATTGCATATATACTCATCAGGCACCTATTTTGTGCCAGGCAGTATGTGTGTGTCTGGCTTTGGGCTCTCTGTTCGGTTGACTTGGTCTGCTTATTGACCCATATGCCAATACCACAGTGGCTTAATTACTTAATTTATATTATAGTAAGTCTTGTTATGTGGTAGCACAGTTCTCCCACTTTGTTCTTCTGAAAAAGTGATTTGGCTATTTGCCCTTTCACTTTGTTTTTCTTTTTCTCGCTCTTTTTTTTTTTGAGACAGAGTTTTGCTCTTGTTGCCCAGGCTGGAGTGCAATGGTGCAATCTCAGCTCACTGCAATCTCTACCTGCCGAGCAGCTGGGATTACAGGAATGCGCCACCATAGCCAGCTAATTTTGTATTTTTAGTAGAGATGGGATTTCTCCATATTGGTCAGGCTGGTCTCGAACTCCCAACCTCAGGTGATCCGCCCACCTTGGCCTTGCAAATTTTGGGATTACAGGTGTGAGCCATGGCACCCAGCCTCTTTTTCTCTCTTTTAGAGACAGTGTTTTATTCTGTTGCCTGGGCTAGAGTACAGTGGCACAGTCATAGCTCATTGCAGCCTCAACCTCCTGGACTCAAGTAATCCTCCCTCCTCAGCCTCCTGAGTAGCACTTCTTTTTAATTTAATTGTGATTTTGATATGCGTTTCACTAATTCACCAAGGTCTATTTAGAGCTGATTCTGTTGTTTGTTTTGTTTCTGTAGGATCCTGGACTGTGTTTCCTGTGTATTTTGTGATTTTGGACTGTGGGGTAATGCAGTAGCCCACTCTTATCTGAGCGGGGATACTTTCTAGTACCCCCAGTAGATGCCTGAAACCATGGATAGTACTGTACCCTATATATGTTATATTTTTTCCTGTACATATATACCTCTGATAAAGCTTAATTTTTAAATTAGGTAGAGTAAGAAATTAACAACAATAATAATAAACTAGGACAATTATAACAATAAACTGTTTGCAGTTTCATGCATAGAAGATTCATTCCTGGCCAGGCGTGGTGGCTCATGCCTATAATCCCAGTGCTTTGGGAGGCCAAAGCCAGTGGATCACCTGAGGTCAGGAGTTCGAGATCACCTTGACTAACATGGTGAAACCCTGTCTCTACTAAAAATACAAAATTAGCCAGATGTGGTGTCGCATGCCTGTAATCCCAGCTACTCAGGAGGCTGAGACAGGAGAATCATTTGAACCTGGGAGGCAGAGGTTGCAGTGAGCTGAGATCGCACCATTGCACTCTAGCTGGGGCAATGAGAAACTCCTTCCCAAAAATAAAAAAAAAGAAGATTCATTCCTACTGTAGATCTTAGCTCTTAGCAACTTCAGCACAGGATTTTTTTCTTTCCTTACTGTATTAAGAACTTCAACCCTTTCATATAAAGGAAGCACAGCACAGCTTCTCTTTGGCATATTGCCAACATCACTACTCTTGTACTTTGGGGCCATTATTAAGTAAAACAAGGGTTTCTTGAACAGAAACACTGCGATACCTTGATAACTGACCTGATTACTGAGAGATCTACTAAGTGACTCACAGGTGGGTAGTATACAGCGTGGATATGCCAGATAAAGGGATGATTCACACCCAGGGGACAGACCTGGATGTTACAGAATTTCATCATGAATGGCTCACAATTTGAAACTTATGAATTGTTTATTTCTGGCATTTTTCATGTAATATTTTTGGACAGTGATTGTGTGTCACTGGAACTGTAGAAACCACAACTGAGGATAAGAGGGCACTGCTGTATTCTTTGGAACTTTTTTTTTTTTTTTTTTTTGAGACAGAGTCTCGCTCTGTCACCCAGGCTGGAGTGCATTGGCGCGATCTCCACTCACTGCAAGCTCCGCCTCCCAGGTTCAAGCCATTCTCCTGCCTCAGCCTCCCATATAGCTGGGACTACAGGCGCCCACCACCGCGCCCGGCTAATTTTTGTATTTTTTTAGTAGAGACGGGGTTTCACCGTGTTAGCCAGGATGGTCTCGATCTCCTGACCTCGTGATCCACCCGTCTCGGCCTCCCAAAATGCTGGGATTACAGGCATGAGCCACCGCGCCTGGCCTCTTTGGAACTTTGAGTCCTGGGATGAAGATGGGTTGTTAGAAGGTGATTTGCTTTTACTTTGTAAAAGAGGTGGCATTTGAGATGAGCTCTTTCCTTCAGAGATTTGGGATAAGGGACGAATTTCAGATAATAGGAAGAACATGAGCACAAACACTGTTGAAAAGCTCTATAGCTCTCTAGGTCTTTGTTTTTTTTTTTTTTTTTTTTTTTTTGAGACGGAGTCTCGCGCTGTCACCCAGGCTGGAGTGCAGTGGCCGGATCTCAGCTCACTGCAAGCTCCGCCTCCCGGGTTCAGGCCATTCTCCTGCCTCCGCCTCCCGAGTAGCTGGGACTACAGGCGTCCGCCACCTCGGCCGGCTAGTTTTTTGTATTTTTTAGTAGAGACGGGGTTTCACCGTGTTAACCAGGATGGTCTCGATCTCCTGACCTCGTGATCCGCCCGTCTCGGCCTCCCAAAGTGCTGGGATTACAGGCTTGAGCCACCGCGCCCGGCCATCTCTCTAGGTCTTAAGGAGGAGTTGTTTGGAGTATAATATTTGTGAAAGAGAGTGGGGCAATTACATTGGGAAGGGAACCATGTGAAATTTCTTGATTGCTATATCAAAGAACTTAGAATCTTTACTTCGTCAACAGGGTGTCATTGAATGAGAGCAGTACATTAACATTTTAAGATTTTTGTGATACCAGTATGGAAGATGGAAGCTGATAAGGCTGGATAGAAATAGGACCAATTAGGAGGCCAAAAATACTCCAAGTGAGATTTAATTTATGTATGGGTTTTGTTTTTTTTTTTTTTTTCTTTTTACTTATTTATTTTTTTTTTGAGACGGAGTCTCGCTCTGTCGCCCAGGCTGGAGCTCAGTGGCACAATCTCAGCTCACTGTAAGCTCTGCCTTCCAGGTTCACGCCATTCTCCTGCCTCAGCCTCCCGAGTAGCTAGGACTACAGGCGCCCGCCACCATGCCTGGCTAATTTTTTGTATTTTTATATTTTTGTATTTTTAGTAGAGACGAGGTTTCACCGTGTTAGCCAGGATGGTCTCGTGATCCGCCTGCCCCGGACTCCCAGGCGTGAGCCGTGGCGCCCGACCTGTTTTATATTTTGAGATAGGGTGTTGCTCTGTCATCCAGGCTGGAGTGCAGTGATGTGATCACAGCTCACTGCAGCCTCACCCTCCTGGGCTCAAGTGATCCTCCCACCTCAGTCTCCTGAGTAGCTGGGACTACACTGTGTGCTACTATACCTGGCTAATTTTCATATTTTTTATAGAGATGGGATTTCCCCTTGTTGTGTAAGCTGGTCTCAAAGTGCTGGGCCCAAGCAGTCTGCCCCTCTTGGCCTCCCAAAGTGTTAGGATTGTAGGCATGAGCCACCACACCCAGCCAAGAGTTAACTGGTTAGGTCAACAGTTACTCATTGAGCAGCTGCTGTATGTCAGGCACCATGCTTGTTGCTTCAAATAAAGGTAGAACCTGCTCCTGGCCTCCCAGAGTAGACCAAGCAAACATGCAATTTCTATGCAGTTTGGTGAGTGAAATGATAAGGGAAGTACAGGCTTCTCAGGGTAACATTTCAGAGAGTTACTTAACTGAGATTCTGAGAGGTCAAGGACAGCTTTTTGGGGGAATTGGCTTTTCTTCTCTCTCTCTCTTTCTCTCTCTCTCTCTTTTATTTTAAGAGACAGCCTTAGGCCGGGTGTGGTGGCTCAAGCCTATAATCCCAGCACTTTGGGAGGCCGAGACGGGCGGATCACAAGGTCAGGAGATCGAGACCATCCTTGCTAACCCGGTGAAACCGCGTCTCTACTAAAAAAATACAAAAAAACTAGCCGGGCGAGGTGGCGGGCGCCTGTAGTCCCAGCTGCTCGGGAGGCTGAGGCAGGAGAATGGCGTGAACCTGGGAGGCGGAGCTTGCAGTGAGCTGAGATCTGGCCACTGCACTCCAGCCTAGGCGACAGAGCGAGACTCCGTCTCAAAAAAAAAAAAAAAAAGAGACAGCCTTGGCCGGGTGTGGTGGCTCACGCCTGCAATCCCAGCACTTCGGGAGGCCGAGGCAGGCAGATCACTTGAGGTCAGGAGTTCAAGACCAACCTGGCCAACATGGTGAAACCCTGTTTCTACTAAAAATACAAAAATTAGCTGGGCATGGTGGTGGATGCCTGTAATCCCAACTACTCGGGAGGCTGAGGCAGGAAAGTCGCTTGAACCTGGGTGGCGGAGACTGCAGTGAGCTGAGGTTGCACCACTGTACTCCAGCCTGGGCAACAGAGCGAGTCTAAAAAAAAAAAAAAAAAAAAGCCTTGCTTTGTTGCCAAGGATGGAATGCAGTGGCTATTCCTAGGTGAGATTATAATGCACTATAGCCTCAAACTCCTGTGCTCAAGTGATTCTCCTGCCTCAGCCTCCCAAGTAGTTGAGACTACAAGTGTGTGCCTGGGTTGACTTTTAATTGCAATCTAGAGGTTGAGTAGAGGGTGTGAAGAGAACAGTGTTCTAGGTCATAGCATGTATAAAGGCCTAAAGGTGAGAGAGATGGCCCTTGGGGAACTGCAAGCAAAATGGTGCTTGGCAGATTGGCACAGTGAATGAGATCAATTCAGCCTCTCAAACATGTTTTATTTAACTCACAAAGTATTTTAAGGGCTTTACGTTAGTGACCAACCTTTAAAAAATGAAATCTGTCCAGAAAGGATCTGGCAGTTGGGCTCAAATTCCCTCATGGCAGTCATCAGCTAGAGCTATGTAAATAAAGGCTGTCCTCTGCTCACCAGTGTTTTGTTTGTGTTTGTTTTAAGCACCAAGTTAGTTAGCTAAACTGACTGGCCCTTATGAGTGCTTTGAGTTTGGTGTTCCCTGGGATAGAGCACAAAATATTTAGGGGAGTGCAAGTAGGGTGAGCAGGCAGATTATTCTGGTTTTCCAAGCCAGGTTAAAGAGTTTGAACTTGATATTTTGAGTAATGAAGCCATTGAAGTGTTTTTAGAGGGGAGTGACGTGATTCAGTTTGCATTTTAAGACTGATAACTCTATAACAGGCACAGTGACACATGCTCGTAATCCCAGCTACTAGCAAGGGTGAGGCAAGAGGATCACTTGAGCCCAGGAGTTCAAGACCAGCCTGGGCAACATAGGGAGATCCTGTCTCTAAATAAAAAAGAAAAAGACAGGCCGGGCATGGTGGCTCACGCCTGTAATCCCAGCATTTTGGGAGGCTGAGGCGGGTGGATCACCTGGGGTCAGCAGTTTGAGACCAACCTGGCCAACATCCCCATCTCTACTAAAAAATACAAAAATTAGCCGGGTGTGATGGCGGGCGCCTGTAATCCCAGCTACTTGGGAGGCTGAAGCAAGAGAATTGCTTGAACCTTGGAGGCGGAGGTTGCAGTGAGCCAAGATCGTGCTGTTGCACTCCAGCTGGGTGACAAGAGTGAAACTTGGTGATACAAAGAAAAAAAAGGCCAGGCGCGGTGCCTCACGCCTGTAATCCCAGCACTTTGGGAGGCCGAGATGGGCGGATCACAAGGTCAGGAGATCGAGACCATCCTGACTAACATGGTGAAACCCCGTCTCTACTAAAAATACAAAAAAATTAGCCAGGCGTGGTGGCGGGTGCCTGTAGTCCCAGCTATTGGGGAGGCTGAGGCAGGAGAATGGCGTGAACCCAGGAGGCGGAGCTTGCAGTGAGCCGAGATCGCGCCACTGCACTCCAGCCTGGGTGACAGAGAGAGACTCTGCCTCAAAAAAAGAAAAAAAAAGAGAGAGAGAGAGAGAGAGAGAGAAAGGGGGAGAGGGAGAGAGAGGGAGAGAAAGAGAGAAAGAAAAAGAAGGAAAGAAAAAGAAAGAGAAAGAAAGAAGGAAGGAAAGAGAGAAAAGAAGGAAGGAAAAGAAAGAAAAGAGAAAAGAAAGACAGACAGAAAAGTCTGCCTGTAGTATTGAGCATAAATTAACAATGGTTAAGAGGGAGGCTAGGATACCAGTTAGGAGATTGTTGCCAGAATCCAAGTCAAAAAAAAATGGTAGCCCCGAAATGGAAGTGGACAGATTTGACAGATAATACATTGGTGGTAGTTTCAAGAGAAGCTGAATGTAGTGGATGAAAAAAGAAGAATCAAAGATGTTACCCCAGACCGGGCGTGGTGGCTCATGCCTGTAATCCTGGTACTTTGGGAGGCCGAGGCCGGCAGATCACCTGAGGTCAGGAGCTTGAGACTAGCCTGGCCAACATGGTGAAACCCTATCTCTACTAAAAATACAAAAATTAGCTGGGCGTGGTGGCGGGCACCTGTAATCCCAGCTGCTTAGGAGGCTGAGACAGGAGAATCGCTGAACCTGGGCAGCAGAAGTTGCAATGAACCGAGATCATGCCATTACACTCCAGCCTAGGCGACAGAATGAGACTGTCTCAAAAAACAAAACAAAACAAAAACAAACAAACAAAAAAACCAAAGGTGATGCCCTGGCTTCGATCTTGAACAGCTAGGTGGTTGGTGCTGAGAATAGGAAACCTGGGAAAGAGGGGCATAGGAAAAATAGGGTAGTAGATGCAATCAAGATTATGGAGGCACGAGAGAGACTGGCAATGGATTGAAATGGGAAAGCAAAAGAGGGCAGAGTTTAAAATGACACTTAGGTTTTCAGCCTGAGTAGACAGTTGGTATCATTAACAGAAATAGTGAAAGAGAACTTCTGGAAGTTAAGTGGAATTTGAGTGCTTCTAGGCTCTCAACAACAAATTGTTCAGTCCAGTTGAATTTGAAGTGCCTTTAGGATTTGTGGGTGGAGCAGACTGAGAAGCTATTGGACGTATGAATCTGGAGCTCAGAACTAAGATCAAAATGGAGTTTGTGCAGTCATCTGTGTAGAAGGGATAGCCAGACCAGAGTTTTGATGACATTAGGAAGAGGGTAAAGGGCTTAGTATAGTAAAAACAACTTGGTATTTGGAGCCAAGTCTTTTTTCTTTCACTGTAGGTGTTTTGGTTTGCCTTTTTAGAGATAGGGTCTCACTGTTTGCCCAGGCTGGTCTTGAACTCCTGGGCTCAAGTGATCCTTACATCTTAGACTCCTGAGCAGCTGGGACTACGGTGCATGCCACTGCACCTGGCTTCTCTATGGCTGTTTTTGATAAAACAGTATCTGTCGTTCAGTCTTGTATGCTGCATTAAATTAAGTGAGGATTAAATGAGAGTCAAAGTACCTGGAGCCAGATCTCTGGATTCCTTCCAGTTTACCAGCTGTGTAACCCCAGGCAAATTACTTAACCTCTCTCTTTTGTAGTTTCCTCCCTGTGAAATAAGGATAATAATAGTATGAATTTTTTTTTTTTTTTTTTTTTTTTTTTTTGTGATGGAATTTCACTCTGTTGCCCAGAATGCAGTGGTGTGATCTCGGCTCACTGCAACCTCTGCCTCCTGGATTCAAGCGATTCTCTGCCTCAGCCTCCCGAGTAGCTGCGATTACAGGCGCCTGCCACCAGGCTCGGCTAATTTTTTGTATTTTTATTAGAGATGGGGTTTCACCATGTTGGTCAAGACTGGTCTCGAACTCCTGACCTCAAGTGATCTGCCCCGCTCAGCCTCTCAAAGTGCTGGGATTACAGGCATGAGCTATTGTGCCCGGCTGGGAACTTTTTTTTGTTTGTTTTTTGTTTTATCAGATGGATTCTCACTCTGTCGCCCAGGCTAGAGTGCAGTGGCACCATCTTGGCTCACTGCAACCTCTGCCTCCCAGGTTCAAGCAGTTCTCTGCCTCAGCCTCCTGAGTAGTTGGGATTATAGGTGCATGCCACCATGCCCGGCTAATTTTTGTATTTTCAGTAGAGACGGAGTTTCACCATCTTGGCCAGGTTGGTCTTGAACTCCTGACCTCTTGATCCACCCTCCTCAGCCTCCCAAAGTTCTGGGATCACAGATGTGAGCCTCTGTGCCCGGCCAAACTTTTTTTTTTTTGAGACAGAGTCATGCTCTGTTGCTCAGGCTGGAGTGCAGTGGCACGATCTGGGCTCACTGCAACCTCTGCTTCCTGAGTTCAAGTGATTCTCATACTGCAGCCTCCCGAGTAGCTGGAATTACAGGCGCCTGCCACTGTGCCCGGCTAATTTTTGTATTTTTTGTAGAGATGGGATTTTGTCATGTTGGCCAGGCTGGTTTCAAACTCCTGGCCTCGGCCGGGCGCGGTGGCTCAAGCCTGTAATCCCAGCACTTTGGGAGGCCGAGACGGGCGGATCACGAGGTCAGGAGATCAAGACCATCCTGGTTAACACGGTGAAACCCCGTCTCTACTAAAAAATACAAAAAATTAGCCGGGCGCGGTGGTGGGCGCCTGTAGTCCCAGCTACTCGGGAGGCTGAGGCAGGAGAATGGCGTGAACCCGGGAGGCGGAGCTTGCAGTGAGCTGAGATCTGGCCACAGCACTCCAGCCCGGGCGACAGAGCGAGACTCTGTCTCAAAAACAAAAACAAAAACAAAAACAAACTCCTGGCCTCAAGCAATCCTCCCACCTCGGCCTCCCAAAATGCTGGGATTATAGGCGTGAGCCAACGTACCTGGCCATGAACTTTAAAAGGTGTTTTTTTTGTTTTTTGTTTTTCAAAGATGGGGTCTTGGGAGTCTGAACCTATTCTGGCTAGGAGAGGTTGCCCGATAATTTATTTTATTTATGTATTTTTTTGAGCTGGAGTCTCGCTTTGTTGCCCAGGCTGGAATGCAGTAGCATGATCTCAGCTCACCGCAGCTTCTGCCTCTGAGTTCAAGCAATTCTTCTGCCTCAGCCTCCTGAGTAGCTGGGATTCCAGGCACCCGCCACCACTCCCAGCTAATTTTTGTATTTTTAGTGGAGATGGTGTTTCACTATGTTGGCCAGGGTGGTCTCAAACTCCTGGCCTCAGGTAATCTGCCCACCTCAGCCTCCCAAAGTGCTGGGATTACAGGTGTGAGCCACTGTGCCTGGCCCTGATAATTATTTTAAAAAAGAGAAAAAGACAGGGTCTCACTATGTTGTCCAGGCTAGCCTTGAAGTCCTAGGCTCAAGTGATCCTCCAGGGCTTAGATCTTTAAAAGGTTGTTGTGAGAATCATATGAGGTAGTATTTAAAGTGTCTGAAAGAGTGACTGTCATAGAGGAAACAATAAATGTTGGCTGTGTATTAAAAATGCTTTATAAACTACAGAAAATATGGCAGGTTCTCAAATAACATCACTTCGCTCAGCATCATTTAATTACAACGTTGAGGAGAAAAATAACTGATATCTGGCGTGGCCACTATCTGTGTGGTGTTTGCACATTCTCCCCTTGTCTGTGTAGGTTTTCTCCGGGTACTCCAGTTTTCTGCCACATCCCAAAGATGTGCATGTGAGGTGAGTTGCCATGTTTTCATGGTCCTAGTCTGAGCAAGTGTGGATATGGGTGTGAGTGCACCCTGTGATGGAATGGCATCGTGTCCAAGGTTGGTTCCTTGTGCTGAGCTGCAGGGACAGGCTCTGGCCACCCTTGGAAATGAATGATTGAATTCAAATTATTGTCAAATAAAAATTCGTAAAGTAGATAATAATCATACAGATGCACAACAATAAAAGATGTGATACAGAAACACTCAGTGAGCCAGCCTGCCATATTTATTATTGTTCGTTTTTGAATTGCATGATGGTAGAAGGTTCTCCTTGCAATTTTCACTTTGCATACATTTATTTATTTATTTATTTTTATTTATTTTTTTTTGAGACGGAGTCTTGCTCTGTCGCCCAAGCTGGAGTGCAGTGGCGCAATCTCGGCTCACTGCAAGCTCCGCCTCCCGGGTTCACGCCATTCTCCTGCCTCAGCCTCCCGAGTAGCTGGGACTACAGGCGCCCGCCACTGCGCCCGGCTAATTTTTTGTATTTTTAGTAGAGACGGGGTTTCACCATGGTCTCGATCTCCTGACCTTGTGATCCGCCCGCCTCGGCCTTCCAAAGTGCTGGGATTACAGGCGTGAGCCACCGCGCCCGGCCTGCATACATTTATTATGTGATTTAACCCACCACCACCACAACCACCATCACTCACTGATGCACCAAAAATTGGGTAAATAATAATGTATATATTTTTTGAGACGGGGTCTTGCTCTGTTGCCCAGGCTGTAGTGCAGTGGCAAGATTATAGCTGACTGCAGCCTCGACTTCCCTGTGCTCAGATGATCCACCTTAGCCTCTTGAGTAGCTGGGACTATAGGCAAGTACCACCACATCCGGCTAATTTTTTATATTTTTGTAGAGACAGGGTTCACCATGTTGTCCAGACTGGTCTCAAACTCCTGGGTTCAAGTGATCCACCTGCCTCAGCCTCCCGAAGTGCTGGGATTTTAAGCATGAGCCACTGCACCCAGCCCAATAATCATCTTCCTTATTTTTATAAATCTTTCTTAAATATAGGGATAGTTCACATTTATTTCAGTATTTAATGTTTGAAGTGTTTTGGGTCTTTATTTAGAATTTTAGTGATGTTTTTGTGACAGAAATATGCTGTAGGAGCTTAAATTCTTGTTTATATCAATTATCCTGTGGTAAAATTGGTTTCTTAATACATTATTTTGCCTACAGTCACAATTTCCAGGAACCTGTGGATAACATTAAGTGAGGACTTTTGTTGTATTGGTAATTAGAGAGGCAGAGGGTCATCTCTGAAGAAGACCTACCTTTAAGGGATGGGAGGAAAAGAAGAGAATTTTAAAAAGAGGGAAGGAGGAATCAGAATGTTGGGATAACCAGGAAATTATCTTGTCAAGAAAGTGGCAAGGGGAGGATGTGATAAAAATTGTTGATGTGATGACTTATAAAGGATTTCCCATCTGTTTCAGTTGTCATTAGATACCCTTTTTTCATGAACTCTTGGAGCCATTTTGTCCATAATTTTATGATACATATATATACATATTTATTTTTAATTTTTGAGAGGGAGTTTCGCTCTTGTTGCCCAGGATAGAGTACAGTGGCGCAATCTCAGCTTGCTGCAACCTCCACCTCCTGGGTTCAAGCGATTTTCCTGTCTCAGCCTCCTGAGTAGTTGGGATTACAGGTGCATGTCACCACGCCCAGCTAATTTTTGTGTTTTTTGTAGAGACCAGGTTTCATTATATTGGTCAGGCTGGTCTTGAACTCCTAACCTCAGGTGATCTGCCCGCCTCAGCCTCCCAAAGTGCTGGGATTATAGGCATGAGCCACCACACCCAGCCAGTTTTATATAATATTTAATAATAAAAAGTAATAATTTTGTAGGCCGAGCACGGTGGCTCACGCCTGTAATCCAGCACTTTGGGAGGCTGAGGCCGGCGGATCACCTGAGGTCAGCAGTTCGAGACCAGCCTGACCAACATGGCAAAACCCTGTCTCTACCAAAACTACAAAAATTAGCTGGCTTGGTAGTGGGCACCTGTAATCCCAACTACTCGGGAGGCTGAGGCAGGAGAATCTCTTGAACCCGGGAGGCGAAGGTTGCAATGAGCCGAGATCGCGCCATTGCACTCCAGCCTGGGTGACAGATTGAGACTCTGCCTCAAAAAAAAAAAAACAAAAAAAGAAAACAGAAAAAAAAAGGCCTGGCGTGGAGGCTCATGCCCGTAATCCCAGAACTTTGGGAGGCCGAGGCGGGCAGATCGCGAGGTCAGGAGATCGAGACCATCCCGGCTAACACTGTGAAACTCCGTCTCTACTAAAAATACAAGGCGGAGCTTGCAGTCAGCCGAGATTGTCCCAGTGCACTCTAGCCTGGGCAACAGAGTGAGACTCCGTATAAAATAAATAAATAAATAAATAAATAAATAAATAATAATAATAATTTTGTGAAGCACCTTACAGTTTACAAAGAGATTTAACAACCTCTTCCGATTCTCTTAACTTCCCTGTGTGGTCCATGTTGTCCCTGTTTAATAAATGAGGAAATGGAGGTTCAAGAGATAGTAACTTGCCTAAGCAACAGAGCTTGAGTTACTCTAGGCCTTCTGATACTCTGTCTCCTTTGGTAATCTTGTTTGCCTAGTTATCTTGTAAATCTCTTGAGGCCTGAATCTAATCAGTTATTTCTTTTTATTCTTTATAGCACCTAGCTCCGTGCTGCGCAGGAAATAGAAATATTCAAACTAGATTGAGTGGACTGGCCGTGGTCAAAAATAACTTGCCCTTTCTCCCTTCTGCCCTCTAGCGCCCTCACAAAGCCAATGCTGAGGAGATGACCAAGTACCATAGTGACGACTACATTAAATTCTTGCGCTCCATCCGTCCAGATAACATGTCGGAGTACAGCAAGCAGATGCAGAGATGTAAGTCCATTCTTTTCCTCCACACTCCCAAGCCCCCAGTTGCATCTTACTTTCCACTGCAGAGGCCCGCTCTGCTGTCCTGGCACCTCCCATTCAGTGGACACCAGATTTCCCCTACCTCCTAAAGGTGCCAGAGTGCTTTTTCCCCTCAAGTCGGGTTTTTCATGTTTCCTGATTTGTGAACAATAGAGGTAGTACTTTTTCTGGTTATGTTCACAACACTGTCCCAAGAGTACTGTAATTATTGTAGTGGAAAAAGCACTGACCTGGGACGGAGAGACAGTAGATACAGTAAAATTTAACTCTAACTCTCAGCTGACTGGGCAAGTCACTTCTCAGATTTTTGTAAAGTGGACTGGGCCACGTGATCTCTGATTTCTGTCCAACTGTAACTGTTTTAACTTAGTGGGTATTGATTGAGAATTTAGAGGCCACTCAGGACAGATTCTAGAACAAAACTATCATACCTGACTTCCCCCTTGTGTTATTTTAGAAATTATCTCTTAGCACCTAAGACTTCATATAGTGTAACAGCATTGACCAGAAGAAGTTTTGATTAATTTATGACAGCTTAGATTGAAGTGTCAGAAAATATGCGGCACTTGTTTATTGCTGCTGACCACAAGGTAGTCTTATTCCCAAGGAAGAAAGGTATTTATAACTATTATTATAACTAATAATAACTGTACAGTGGTATTGATGACAGAACCACAGAGACCTTCCTTGAAGCATTAAGCTTCTTTGCTACTGACAACTCCAGGAGCTGCCAGCTGCTGTGAGTGAGGTGTTTGCTCTGAATTGCAGGGTCTTATTTCCCTCCAAGATGAGGCAAATTCATGCCTTTCCTGTAGATGGCTTTAGAGGTTTCCATAACCCATTTAGGCCAAGGATCAGGCTCTATTCTCAGCAGAGTGGGCTGTCACTAGAGAAGCAGCTTGCTATTAAAGTAAGAAAATAAGCTTTCATGTCTTAGTTTGAATCTTTGGTCTCCTGGCCCCTCTGGTGTTATTTCCCTGCCCCCTCCTTTTTTTTTTTTTTTTTTTTCCTGAGACAGAGTTTCACTCTTGTTGCCCAGGCTGGAGTGCAATGGGGCGATCTCTGCTCACCACAACCTCCGCCTCCCGGATTCAAGTGATTATCCTGCCTCAGCTTCCCGAGTAGCTGGGATTACAGGGATGTGCCACCACACCCGGCTAATTTTGTATTTTTAGGTTTCTCCATGTTAGTCAGGCTGGTCTCGAACTCCTAACCTCAGGTGATCCACCGGCTTTGGCTTCCCAAAGTGCTGGGATTATAGGCGTGAGCCACCGTGCCCGACCTGTTTTCCCTCTTTAAGAGGAAGACAGGACAGGCACAGCGGTTCATGCCTGTAATCCTAGCACTTTGGAAGCCCAAGGTGGGAGGATTGCTTGAGCCCAGCCAGGAGTTTGAGACCAGCCTGGGCAATATAGTGAGACCCCCATCTCTACAAAAAAATTAAAAAATTAGCTGGGCATGGTGGTGCACACCTGTGGTCCCAGCTACTCGGGAGGCTGAGGAGGGAGGATCTTTTGAGCCTGGAAGGTCGAGGCTGCAGTGAGCCGTGATTGTACTACTACACTCTAGCCTGGGCAACAGAGTGAGACCAAAAAAAAAAAAAAAAGACATTAGTGCCTATTTCCTAGTGAAGGATGAGGGGATAAGTGAAGATAATGTATTTATTTATTTATTTATTTATTTTATTTATTTTTTTTTTTGAGACGGAGTCTCGCTCTGTCGCCCAGGCTGGAGTGCGGTGGCCGGATCTCAGCTCACTGCAAGCTCCGCCTCTCGGGTTCACGCCATTCTCCTGCCTCAGCCTCCCGAGTAGCTGGGACTACAGGCGCCCGCCACCTCGCCCGGCTAGTTTTTTGTAGTTTTTTAGTAGAGACGGGGTTTCACTGTGTTCACCAGGATGGTCTCGATCTCCTGACCTCGTGATCCACCCGTCTCGGCCTCCCAAAGTGCTGGGATTACAGGCTTGAGCCACCGCGCCCGGCCAGATAATGTATTTAAAGTATCTACCCTCAATGAATTGCTTTTGATATCTTGCTGTTGCATAATTGCTTTTGCTATTATGACTTACTATTTTTATTATTTACAAACTCATCAAGGCAGACAAAATACTATGCCCTTAGGAGTGTGCAGGTTCTGCTCTGGTGCTCCAATTTTTCTGAATCCAGCATTCTAAAGTTGTACATTAAAAATTCAGTCTGGCTGGGCATGGTGGCTCACACCTATAATCCCAGCACTTTGGGAGGCCAAGGCAGGCAGATCACCTGGGGTCGGGAGTTTGAGACCAGCCTGGCCAACATAGTGAAACCCCATCTCTACTAAAAATACAAAAATTAGCTTGGTTTGGTGGTACATGCCTGTAATCCCAGCTACTCAGGAGGCGGAGGCAGGAGAATTGTTTGAACCCAGGAGGCAGAGGTTGCAGTGAGCTGAGATCGTGCCACTGCACTCCGGCCTGGGTGACAGAGCGGGACTCCATCTCAAAAAAAAAAATTTGGTCTGGGCACCTATAGTCCCAACTACTCAGGAGGCTGAAGCAGGAAGATTGCTTGAGCCCAGGAGTTCAAGGCTAGTTTGGGCAATATAGTGAGACCTGATCTCTAAAAAAAAATTTTTTTCTAATTAAAATAATTAGGTCTTGGATTTTTCTGTCATCAGAAATGGGGGGTAGGAAGAATAAGCCTCTCTAAGGACTTCAGAGTACCTCACTGAGTTGATTCATAGGGTTATGGAGGGTCAGAGTAGACAAAGACTTTAGATGTCACTTAACATAGTGCTTTATAACCTGCGGTATCTACGAAGACAGTAATGAGCTCTTTTTAAAAAAAGAATTATTTTTATTTTTATTCTTGTTTTTAGAGATAGTTTATCATCCAGGGTAAGTACAGTGGCAAGATCATAGCTCACTGCAGCCTCAAATTCCTCTTTTTTTTTTTTTTTTTTTTTTTTTGAGACGGAGTCTTGCTTTGTCGCCCAGGCTGGAGTGCAGTGGCGCGATCTCGGCTCACTGCAAGCTCTGCCTCCCAGGTTCACGCCATTCTCCTGCCTCAGCCTCCAAGTAGCTGGGACTACAGGTGCGCACCACCATGCCCAGCTAATTTTTTGTATTTTTAGTAGAGATGGGGTTTCACCGTGTTAGCCAGGATGGTCTCGATCTCCTGACCTCGTGATCTGCCCACCTCGGCCTCCCAAAGTGCTGGGATTACAGGCGTGAGCCACCGCGCCTGGCCTCAAATTCCTCTTACTCCTTAACTTGCCCTTCCTTAGAATATGTACCAATATCTAACCTAGGCGCTGGATGTAGTAGAATGCACCTGTAATGCCAGTGCAGGAGGGATAGCTTGAGGCCAGGAGTTCAAGACCAGCCTGGGCAGCATAGTGAGACCCCCATCTCTTTAAAAAAAAAAAAAGTAAAAAATTAGTTGGGCATGGTGGCACATGCCTGTGATTCTGGCTACTCAGGAGCCTGAGGCAGGAGGATCCCTTGAGCCTAGTTCAAGCCTGCATTGAGGTATGGTCTCATTTCGCCACCACACTCCAGCCTGGGCAACGTGGCAAGAACTTGTCTCGATTAAAAAAAACACACATGGCCAGGTGCGGTGGCTCATGCCTGTAATCCCAGCACTTTGGGAGGCCGAGGTGGGCGGATCACGGGGTCAGGAGATGGAGACCATCCTGGCTAACACGGTGAAACCCTGTCTCTACTAAAAAAAATACAAAAAATTAGCCGGGAGTGGTGGCAGGTGCTTGTGGTCCCAGGTACTCGGGAGGCTGAGGCAGCAGAATGGCGTGAACCTGACAGGCGGATCTTGCCATGAGCTGAGATCGCGCCACTGCACTCCAGCCTGGGTGACAGAGCGAGACTCCTTCTCAAAAAACAAAAACAAACAATCCAAAAAATAAACCACACACACACACACACAAAAACATCCCACACACCTAACCTAGGAAGTTATGCTTGTGATAAGATCGAGTAAGTCAGGTTTTCTTGCTTGTGGCTGAAATGTAATAAACCCTTTCTGGTCACCTTGAGAGCCTTGACCAGAAGTTCTGACCTAGTATTTAGCAAGTGAAAATGGGAACACAAATAAATGCACTTAGGGGGCTTATGGTGAAAACATGATAAAAGGGATTGGTAAAAAATTAGGAGACATTCTCATCCATTTTACAGACATGTAAACTTTCCCAGTCACACAGCAAGGTGATGATAGACTGCAGAATGGAACTCTAGGCCCCCAATTCTGGAGTTTTAAAAAATATAGTGTATATAAAATATTTTAGACACACAGGCCAGGCAAGGTAGCTCATGCCTGTAATCCCAGCACTTTGGGAGGCTGAGACAGGTGGATCACTTGAGGCCAGGAGTTTGAGACCAGCCTGGCCAGCATGGCGAAACCCTGTCTCTACCAAAAGTACAAAAATTAGCCATGTGTGGTGGCGTGTGTGCCTGTAATCCCAGCTACTCAGGAGGCTGAGGCATGAGAATTGTTTGAACCTGGAAGGCAGAGGTTGCAGTGAGCCAAGATCGCACCACTGCACTTCAGCCTGGGCGACAGAGCAAGACTCCATCTCAAAGGAAAAAAAAAACAAAAAAAACCAAACATATTTTAGACACACACAAAAAGCATAAAAAATAATATAATACACTTTGGGAGGTCAAGGTGAGCGGATCAGGAGATGGAGACCATCCTGGCTAACACGGTGAAACCCCGTCTCTACTAAAAATACAAAAAATTAGCTGGGCGTGGTGGCAGGCGCCTGTAGTCCCAGCTATTCGGGAGGCTGAGGCGGGAGAATGGCGTCAACCCAGGAGGCGGAGCTTGCAGTGAGCCGGGATGGTGCCACCGCACTCCATCCTGGGCGACAGAGTGAGACCCCGTCTCAAAATAAATAAATAAATAAATAATAATATAACGAACATCGGCTGGGCGCAGTGGCTCACGCCCAGCACTTTGGGAGGCTGAGGCGGATGGATCACGAGATCAGGAGATCGAGACCACCCTGGCTAACACGGTGACACCCCATCTCTACTAAAAATACAAAAAATTAGCCGGGCGTGATGGTGGGTGCCTGTAGTCCCAGCTACTCGGGAGGCTGAGGCAGGAGAATGGCATGAACCCGGGAGGCGGAGCTTGCAGTGAGCTGAGATCCCGCCACTGCACTCCAGCCTGGGCAACAAAGCCAGACTCTGTCTCAAAAAAATAAAAATAAAATAATAATAATAATATAATGAACATCCATGTGCCCACTACCCAGCCTGAGAAAGAAAACATTATTAATACAGTTGATGCCCCCTTGGGCATCTTTCCTTGATCACATACCCTTTCTCTCCCACTCCCCCAGCCCCCCACCCCATTACCAGCACTGCCAAGGTATAAGCACTATCCTGAGGTTAGTGTTTAATCCCCACACCTCTTTCTACAGTGAGCATTTGACTGCCTTCTCTGCCTCCACCTCTCACCCAGTATTGCTTCCCTTTAGTCTAAAACTAGCCTGAGCATGAGAAAAGTGTATATAGTGGAAAGAGAGAAACCCATAGAAAAGTCCTCCCTAGCCTCACAGATTAGCTCACATGAGTATCTGCTCTTCCATTTGCCCCCTTTCCATCTCTAATCACATAGTTTATTGACTGGGAATAAATGGGCTGGTCATTTCAGCCACATGTTGGTTTGGGGCCTGAAGAAAAATATTTTTTTTTCTCACCTCCAAAACACCCATTCCTTCCCATGGAGGCTCCATATCCCAAATAAGAGTATAAACAAAGCTTTGGAAACCCTGTGCAGGAGGAAGTGGCCAGAGAGGGAAATCAGTCGCCAATGGATAAACAGCTGGGGCCCAGGGACCAAAGTTCTTATTTACACAGTCTCCCAGCGTTTACCCAGGAAGTGAGGAAATGACCCACCCGCTGCACACTCCCTCATGCAGCCACGCTTCTGCAGAGCACCAGATCTTGGCACCCTCCAAGTTTAGGGCAGAACCAGAGCTGGTAACTCTTGTAGTCATTGTAGATCTTGAGCTTCAACTGTGTCTTGAGAGTTTACCAGCACGGTCCAAACTGGGCTCTTCTGCTGTCACCCCAGGGCTGCTCCTTCCTCTGCTTTTGGAATTCTTGTCAGTAACAGTGGGTACAGTAGAAGGCTGGGCAAGAGAATAAGTATGCAGGCCCATACTTCCTGCCTCTGACTTCCTGTAGCTCATCGATGTCTCAGCAGTTACTTTTTTTGTTTTTGAGACGGAGTCTCACCCTGTCGCCCAGGCTGGAGTGCAGGGGTACGATCTCGGCTCACTGCAACTTCCGCGTTTTGGGTTCAAGTGATTCTCCTGCCTCAGCCTCCCAAGTAGCTGGGATTACAAGCTCATGCCTGGCTCATTTTTGTATTTTTAGTAGAGATGGGGTTTTGTCATGTTGGCCAGGCTGGTCTCGAACTCCTGACCTCAAGTGATCCACCCACCTTGGCCTCCCAAAGTGCTGGGATTACAGGCATGAGCCACCACACCCGGCTGGCAGTTACCTTTTCTGTAAGAGGTTTGGAGCTATAAAGTTCCTCTAGGTCTGAGTCTACAAGCTCCAGGTGTGCTTTCCTTCCTGTTTTCATTTCATTTGCCTTGTTGTTTGCATATGTTTCCACATTATGTACTACTTGGTACTTTTACCCCATTAGGCTCAAAATAACTTTACTCCAGTTGTCACTGTGAATGTAACAGTAAGACACTGGACTATGGGAGTCAAGACACCGGGACCCTGATTCTGGTTCTGCTACTGCCTGGTTTTATAACCTTGGGCAAATCACTTAACTGCTCGGTATCTGTTCCTCCGCGCAGTGGGGTTGATATCTGTCTTGTCCAGCTCATAGAGTTGTGAGGATCACATGAGGTTGTATATGTGAAAGGACTTAGAAAAGGGCCAGGATATATTTTCACAGGCTTTTTTTTTTTTTTTTTTTTTTTTTTTTTTTTTGAGACGGAGTCTCACGCTGTCGCCCAGGTTTGAGTGCAGTGGGGCGATCTCGGCTCACTGCAAGCTCCACCTCCTGGGTTCACGCCATTCTCCTGCCTCAGCCTCCTGAGTAGCTGGGACTACAGGCGCCCGCCACCGCGCCCGGCTAATTTTTTGTATTTTTAGTAGAGACGGGGTTTCACTGTGGTCTCGATCTCCTGACCTTGTGATCCGCCCGCCTCGGCCTCCCAAAGTACTGGGATTACAGGCGTGAGCCACCGCGCCCGGCCTTTCACAGGCTTTTAAGACAGACAAACCAGCTGGGCGCGGCGGCTCACGCCTGTAATCCCAGCACTTTGGGAGGCCGAGGCGGGTGGATCACAGGATCAGTAGTTCGAGACCAGCCTGGCCAACATGCGAAACCCCGTCTCTACTAAGAATGCGGAAATCAGCCAGGCGTGGTGGGGGTAGGTGCCTGTAATCCCAGTTACTCCGGAGGCTGAGGCAGGAGAATCGCTTGAAACTTGAGGGCAGAGATTGAAGTGAGCCAAGATTGCGTCACTGCACTCCAGCCTGGGTAACAAGAGCGAGACTCTGTCTCAAAAACAAAACAAAACAGACAAACCAAAGCTTGAGGCTTGCATACTGCTTCTGCCATTTACTAACAGTTCACCTCTCTGAACCTGTTTCCCTACTTTTTTTCTTTTTTTTTTTTTTTTTTTTTGAGACAGGGTTTCTGTCTCGCCCAGGCTGGAGTGCAGTTGCGTGATCTCAGCTCACTGCAACCTGTGCCTCCTGGGTTCAAGCGGTTCTTGTGCCTCAGCCTCCCAAGTAGCCGGGATTACAGGCACCTGCCTCCACACCTGGCTAATTGTTATGTTTTTGGTAGAGATGGGGTTTCGCCATGTTGCCCAGGCTGGTCTCGAACTCCCGGCCTCAAGTGATCCTCCTGCCTCAGCCTCCCAAAGTACTGGGATTACAGGTGTGAGCCACTGTGCCAGGCCCTGTCTCCCTACTTATAAGATGGGACCAAATCTTACCTCAGAAGCTTGTGTGAAGATGGATGATCTCGGGTATTTAACGCATGTAGCGCAGTGTCTGACGCATTGTAAGTGCCCAGTGAACAATGTTCTCTGAGTCTCTGTTCTTGCCCCTTGTTTGTCAGCAGGCGTGAGGTCCAGAGGGTAAATTTTTCTCCCTCCAGAAATGAACCAACATTTTCCAAGTTGCTAACTGCTTCTCCATATTAGATTTATGTTAATTTTCTGACCAGTGGGTGAGTTTGGGATATCAGTACTGCTTGTTACAGATAATGGGCTCAGACCAGGTGTGCACATGCCTATTGGGAGGCTAAGGCAGGAAGACTGCATGAGACCCAGGGAACATAATGAGACTCTGTCTCTACAAAAAAACAAAAAAAATTAGCCGGGTATAGTGACATGCACCTGTATGTAGTCCAAAGTACTTAGGAGACTGAGGTGGAAGGATTTCTGGAGCCCAGGAGGTTAAGATCAAGGCTACTGCACGTGAACCATGTTTGCACCACTGCACTCCAGCCTGGGCAACAGAGCAAGCCCCTGGCTCTAAAAAAGAAAAAAATAATGATGGACTAAAGCGCAAAGATGTTAAACAACTTGATGCAGTCATATAGCCACTAAGTAGTAGAGCCTGGACTAGAACCCACACCTCCTGAATTTAAAGTCTATGTTTTTTTCCATCAGCTCATAAATATGTAAACTAAAGGAAATTGTGGAAACTAACCTTTTGCTTATTTCTTTCAAGTCAACGTTGGTGAGGACTGTCCAGTATTCGACGGCCTGTTTGAGTTCTGTCAGTTGTCTACTGGTGGTTCTGTGGGTAAGGAATATTCATCCTCCCCCCAGGGGTAGACTGGGTTGTTCTAGTGAGGTCTGCCTTTTAGGCTGCTATCCCAGTTGGCTGATCTGAAACCATGTAGATTGGTCCTGTGGTTTTTACTTAAGTCTCTAAAGTGGCTGGTGTAATGTCTCACACCTGTAATCCCAGCACTTTGAGAGGCTGAGGAGGAGGATTGCTTGAGGTCAGGAATTCAAGACCAGCCTGGGCAACGTAGTGAGACCCTCGTGTCTACAGAAAAATAAAGTAAAAACAATTAGCTGGGCATGGTGGCTTGTGCCTGTAGTCCCAGCTACTCAGGAGGCTGAGGCTTAAACCCAGTAGGTTGAGGCTGCAGTGAGTCGTGGTCACACCACTACACTCTAGCCTGGGCAACAGAGCAAGACTCTGTCTCCAAAAAAAAAAAAAAAGTTTAAAAAGTCTCTAAAATGTCCTTCTGGTTCAGTCCCAGCCCAAGTTCAATCTCTGACATGGTACTGACAGGTGTCCTTGACTGTCCTCTCCTACTAAGAGATCTTATGTACAGGAGTTCCCTGCAGACCTCCTGGGGTTGTTAAGATGCTGTATGTAAAAGCAATTTGTGAACTGCAAAGTGCTATAAAAATGGAAGTGTCATCATCTGTGAATCTGTCCTATGAAAAAGTATGGTCATTACCTTTAGAGGTCAGAAATACTCCCCACGTGTCTCCCACTTCCATTTGCAACTTTTGGGTTATCTCCAGGATGACTCCCTTTCTTAAATATTTATTTCCCTGTGATCCCCCACCAATATAATCATTGTGTCCACCCCCGCTGCCCGGCCAGTATAATCGCAGAAAACAAAGAAGTGCACAGAAAAAAACACAGTCACCCATAGTCCCAGGGTTGGTGGATAACCTCTGTCACCATGTTGGTGTTTGGCCATTCTTTGGTGTGTGTGTTTATATCTGTATAACACATATACAACATCTACATTTTACAAAAGTAGGTTATATACATATCACATATATATGGTTTTATGCCTGCATTTCCTACTTAACGAAATTGTCTGTAGTTTTCTACAGCTTGCTTTCTTGTGGCTCTATGATTATTCCATGTTGTGGATTTACTTGAGTTGATCTAATCTGTCCCTCTTCTTGATAATTTGGATCTATCTATGCTTTTATTGCTGTTAAAATCAACACTGCAGCCGGACACGGTGGCTCACGCCTGTAATCTCAATCCTTTGGGAGGCCGAGGCAGGTGGATCACCTGAGGTCAGGAGTTTGAGACCAGCCTGGCCAACATAGTGAAACCCCATCTCTACTAAAAAATACAAAAATTAGCCAGGCGTGGTGGCGCACGCCTATAATCCCAGCTACTTGGGAGGCTGAGGCAGGAGAATTGCTTGAACCTGGGAGGTGGAGGTTGCAGTGAGCCGAGATCGCGCCACTGCACTTTAGCCTGAGTGACAGAGTGAGACTCCATCTCAAAAAACAACAACAAAAAATTAACACTGCCGGCCGGGCGCGGTGGCTCAAGCCTGTAATCCCAGCACTTTGGGAGGCCGAGACGGGTGGATCATGAGGTCAGGAGATCGAGACCATCCTGGATAACATGGTGAAACCCCGTCTCTACTAAGAAATACAAAAAACTAGCCGGGCGAGGTGGCGGGCGCTGTAGTCCCAGCTACTCGGGAGGCTGAGGCCGGAGAATGGCATGAACCCGGGAGGCAGAGCTTGCAGTGAGCTGAGATCCGGCCACTGCACTCCAGCCTGGGCTACAGAGCGAGACTCCGTCTCAAAAAAAAAAAAAAAAAATTAACACTGCCACAAATGCACTTGCACACATGAGTGTGTATTTCTCTTTTACTTCTTCTGGGGCCTATTTGTGCTAATGCTTTTTTTTTTTTTTTTTTTTTTTGAGACGGAGTCTCGCTCTGTCACCCAGGCTGGAGCAAGGTGCCCGGATCTCAGCTCACTGCAAGCTCCGCCTTCCGGGTTCCCGCCATTCTCCTGCCTCAGCCTCCCGAGTAGCTGGGACTACAGGCGCCCGCCACCTCGCCCGGCTAGTTTTTTGTCTTTTTTTGGTAGAGACGGGGTTTCACCGTGTTAGCCAGGATGGTCTTGATCTCCTGACCTCGTGATCCGCCCGTCTTGGCCTCCCAAAGTGCTGGGATTACAAGCTTGAGCCACCGCGCCCGGCCGTGCTAGTGCTTTTTGACCTAGTGTATCGGCACTATCTTTGGTCATTTTTTTTTCTTCCTTTCTTTCTTTCTTTTTTTTTTTTTGAAGTAGAGTCTCCCTCTGTCACCCAGGCTGGAGTGCAGTGGCGTGATCTTGGCTCACTGCAACCTCCGCTTCCTGGGTTCAAGCGATTCTTCTGCCTCAGCCTCCCCAAGTAGCTGGGACTACAGGTGTGTACCACCACGCCCAGCTAATTTTTTTTTTGTATTTTTAGTAGAGACAGGGTTTCACCATGTTGGCCAGGCTGGTCTTGAACTCTTGACCTCAGGTGATCTGCCCACCTCGGCCTCCCAAAGTTCTGGGATTACAGGCGTGAGCCACCGCACGTAGCCTATCTTTGGTATTTTTTCAAAGTTCCTTGACCATGAGCCATAGTAAGAAATAAATTTACACATGCAATCCAGGATACATATAACACATATGCATGCATGCACACACTCACTCACTCTGAAGCCAGTTTTACAAAAGAGCAGTTACCTTTACTGTTACTCTGATATTTTTTTCTATGCTATTTCATTAAAAATATATATATACTAATAATGATGCACTAAATCAATTTTAAGGCCTGCTAATGGGTTACTACCCTCAGTTTGGAAAATAGTATTTTAAGAGTAGCCAGTGTCATGTTTATTTCCTGCTGGAGTAGGGTGGGAGGGAGGGGACTAATCTATGAATTGTACAATACAGCTGTTGAATAGGCAGGTCTTAACCTCTCACTTGGTTCCCTGGGCTTCTTGGAAGAAGGGGAGAGTGGCTTAGTAACCAGCTTATGTTCTCTCTTCCCATGCCCAGCAAGTGCTGTGAAACTTAATAAGCAGCAGACGGACATCGCTGTGAATTGGGCTGGGGGCCTGCACCATGCAAAGAAGTCTGAGGCATCTGGCTTCTGTTACGTCAATGATATCGTCTTGGCCATCCTGGAACTGCTAAAGTATGCCTGCCTGGCCTTGTCTCTTGGAAGAGCACCTTAGGCCAGGTTCCCATTTCCCTTTCCCCCTGGGCTTGCCTCCCTAGTTTGCTTTTCCTACCGATGTGCTGGCTAGGATGTGCTCGGTGAGTGTCTCTGGCCATCATCTCCTTGATGGGGTCTTGGTTTGAACTGAGCCACGGCATGATCAGGGGCAGGTGCTGCTCAGATCCTGCCTCCAGAGTGTCCCTGTGTGGCTGGAGTTGACCCTGGCTGTAGAGTAGGAAGATCGGACTTGGTCGGCTTGGTCAGGCCTCTGGAGACACCTGGCCGCTCTTCCACCTTCCTTCAGCCAGTTTCCACGTCTCTGGTGCTTAGAGATACCTGAGGGAGGCAGCCAGCCCGGTAAGCTGGGACCTGGCGCCCTTGGCGCGTCCCATCCCCAAAGAGCCCCCAGACCCCTGACCCCCTTCTGACCCTAGGTATCACCAGAGGGTGCTGTATATTGACATTGATATTCACCATGGCGACGGCGTGGAAGAGGCCTTCTATACCACAGACCGGGTCATGACTGTGTCCTTTCATAAGTATGGAGAGTACTTCCCAGGAACTGGGGACCTGCGGGTGAGAACGCCCTTTAGGAGCCAACCAGCTCACCCTCAGCTGGCAGCTCTACTTCTCTGTCCTATCTCATGCCACTAAAAACTGCTTCCTGCCTCTTCTGCCATTCAGAATACCATGTCCCAATCTGAAGCTCTTGCCCTGATCTCTTTCCCTTCTTTATTCTGGAGGAAGGGAATGATGGGACATAAAGGGCCAGAGAAAGGAGAAGGGGTCTCCTGACTCACTGTACTTTCCTCTTGGCCACAGCTAGGTTGCATCACACTATTCTTGTGTCTCATAAGCCTTGAGTTCGGGGGTAGGAATTGGGACTCTGAAGGACATCTCAGGTGTTCTTAATGTTTTTGGGTCACTTTCCCGTTTAGCCTTTTGACTGAAAACTATGGACTCTCTCTCCAGAAAAGTACTTGAGATCTTACATCTGATATAGAATAGGTAATAGACAAGTCCCCTTACTGAAGCCCATCCATGAACCTTAGGATAAGAATCCTTGGAAGCTACTTCCTTGAACTGTTCCATCTGCTTCTGTTAGCATGAATGTGGTGAAATCAGCTGCTTTGCCATGCCCAGTGGCCCTTGGGTAAAAAAGTGGCACTAATTCAGTTGTTTGCCATGGCAAGCGTTAGAATAAACGAGCATTCACTTTTGTTGTTGTTGTTGTGAGACAGTCTCTCCCTGTCACCCAGGCTGGAGTGCAGTGGCATGATCTCGGCTCACTGCAGCCTCCGCCTCCCGCCTCCACGCGATCTTGTGCCTCAGCCTCCGAATAGCTGGGATTTAGCTGGGATTATAGGTGTGTGTCACTCTGCCCGGCTAATTTTTGTATTTTTAGTAGAGATGGGGTTTCGCCATGTTGGCCAGACTGGTCTTGAATTCCTGACCTCAAGTTATTCACCCACCTCGGCCTCCCAAAGTGCTAGACTTACAGGCGCATTCACTATTTTGAGGTTACTGGGAAGGACTTTCTGACCTCTCTCCTTCCCTCCACAACACCCTAGAGAGGGAGCATGGGGGAAGAGGAGTGAGCATTAGAGCCCTCTGGAGTGGAAAGGGTTGTCAAGGATGGGTGTTATTTCTGTGACCCACCTGCCAGCCAGCTCTAACCCAATCCCAAGGTAGAAATCTTGTGCTATAGGGTAGGATATTCAATCTCTGGTCCCATCAACAGCTCGCAGCCTGGGTGTAGGCTGAACGCTATGTCCAGAGATGATTTGTCAGTGAAGTTAGATTTGCCAGTGAAGAGAATGGTACTAGCAAGATACCCCTGTTCTGCCTTGGCCCACATCATGGGCCTAGCTTGTCTCTCTTAGAACATCTTCCTTTATCCCTCCAGCCCCCATCCTTGACCTTCCTTCAAGCTTCATCCTTCAGTTTTACTTTAATGTCCTTCTTAATTAGGATATCGGGGCTGGAAAAGGCAAGTATTATGCTGTTAACTACCCGCTCCGAGACGGGATTGATGACGAGTCCTATGAGGCCATTTTCAAGCCGGTAAGTGGCTTTATCCACCCCTTGGGCTACAAACAGGGGATTGGTCGGCGGTTGGGGGGAGCAAAGCACCGCCACCATACCTCAGGAATCTCTCCTTACTAAAGCTGGTGGGGAGATAGAAGTGTTTGAACCCTGGATTTTTGTGTGTTCAGTTAGGGGAACAGACACCCATATTTGTTGTTTCCTTCTATGGGTCAGGTCTTCTGCTGGATACAAATATATCTAGACACGATCTTTGCCCTCATGGACTACAGTGGGGAAGGCAGGCACATACCTAGTAGTCTGTGATTAGTACTGTTTTTATATCTGTTTCTTTGGGCTACTGGGAGATTATTGTGTTCTTTTGGTTAGTGGTATGTCTCCTTGGTTTTTCGTGTTCCTCATTGCCTTACATTGATGTCTGCACATTTGAAGAAGTAAGGACTTACCCTAGTCTTTGCAGACTGGCTTTGTCTGGGAAAGCCCTTCACCAGTCAGCCCATCCAGAGATTCTGGAAAGGCTGTCTGGCATGTTCCATGGGCAGGCTGGCCTAGTGCCTGTGTTTCTGAGGGCTGATCAGAGGAATGAAAGACGAACTACTGCCTGGGCTGGCAGGAGGGTAGCCGGGGATGATTTCACAGAGATGCTGATGTTTAAGTTGGACTTTGAAAAACGAGGAGGTGCCCATGTGAAGAAAGAGGTGATGGCAGTAAGGGTGGCATTTAGTGGAAGGAACAGCACCAGCAGAAGTGCAGAGGTACCAGTGTGGCAGCATGTAGGCCAGTGTGGTATATGGGAGGAATGCTGAAGGAGGTGGTGGGAAGTATATGCTGGGCTCAGTATTTCAAAGGGAGCCTTGAATGCCATGCCGAGGAGTTAAATCTTCACTTATAAACAATAAGAAACTGGTTTTTTTGTTTTTTTTTTTTGTTTTTTTTTTTTTTTGAGGCGGAGTCTCGCTCTGTCGTCCGGGCTGGAGTGCAGTGGCCGGATCTCAGCTCACTGCAAGCTCCGCCTCCTGGGTTTACGCCATTCTCCTGCCTCAGCCTCCCAAGTAACTGGGACTACAGGCACCCGCCATCTTGCCCGGCTAGTTTTTTGTATTTTTTAGTAGAGACGGGGTTTCACCGTGTTCGCCAGGATGGTCTCGATCTCCTGACCTCGTGATCCACCCGTCTCGGCCTCCCAAAGTGCTGGGATTACAGGCTTGAGCCACCGCGCCCGGCCAATAAGAAACTGTTTAACCTGATAAGGTCAGGTAGTCATTCAGCAAACGCTGACTACCTACTACGTGCCTAGTATTTAATAAGGGCTACAGAAGTGGGAGTGTGGTCTCGGTCTCAGTAATATTAGACTCTGCTTGTGAGAATAAGATAAACTAAAAGTGCTTGCTCATAATGTAAGGCTCCAAGTCTGTAAAACCGAATGAGTAGAGTAGATGCAGCTAAGGGTCAGGAAGGCTTCCTGAAGGAAGTGGCACTAGAGCTTGGGCAATAGAAGAAGAGATATAGGGAGTTGACAGGGAGGCCATTCTAGGTTCAGTGTTACTAGAGTTAGAAGGGTCTTAGAGAACTTTTCAAATTGGAAAACTGAAATCCCAAGTGGGGAAGCAAGAGCTTCAGCCTGGCACTCCCTTTTCTCTCCCACGTAGCATGAGGGAGAGTGGAAAGGTAGGAGTGGGTGGGAAAGTGTTGCACCCACCCTTTCCACCCCAAGCCTCCTATTGCTTTCTTGAGGTTGGTGGTGACCAGGATGTATCATTTTAGGTCATGTCCAAAGTAATGGAGATGTTCCAACCTAGCGCGGTGGTCTTACAGTGTGGCTCAGACTCCCTGTCTGGGGATCGGTTAGGTTGCTTCAATCTAACCATCAAAGGTGAGACCAGGTAGCACAAGGATGGGTGGGCGGGGTCCTGCTTGGTGCTCCTGTAACTCAGCACCCCTTCTCCCACCAAAGGGCACGCCAAGTGTGTGGAATTTGTCAAGAGCTTTAACCTGCCTATGCTGATGCTGGGAGGTGGTGGTTACACCATTCGTAATGTTGCCCGGTGCTGGACATACGAGACAGCTGTGGCCCTGGATACGGAGATCCCTAATGGTAATAGCTGCAGGGCCAGGTTTGGCTGGGCTGGGTGGGAGCTGGAGCTCATCTGTCCTTAAGTTTATAACCCCTTCCCCGTTGGTCATATGACCACTGTTCTTCTGATACTAGTCACTGAGTCCCCTGCATGTCCTCTTGTGATCAGCAGACCATAACCATCACTTTTTCCCTAGTCCTTTTTAGCTCTGTCCCCTCTCCCTTCTGCTTTTGGTCTGGACAAAGTTCTCAGTGGTAATTTACAGCTTTGGAATTTCTGCTCTGTAGAGTAACTGGAGTAGTGAGTGAAGGGAGCGTTCATAATGAGCATGGGCTCAAGTGTCCTAAACCAGGAACATGGACCTTCTCCTAGCGACATATACACCACTGGTATAGACATAGAGTGATGTTAACAAGATGGAAATCCCATAGGTACCCGTGTCTCACCGTGTCTTGGAGGCATTCTCCTCTGTTTGACAGATGGATCAAGGGCCCAGAGAAACCTACAAATGCTTTAGGGTGCTTACGTGCAAATGGTTCAGGTGCGGTGGCCAGGTCTCTTAACGGTCTTCTCCCTGCCCCAATCAGAGCTTCCATACAACGACTACTTTGAATACTTTGGACCGGATTTCAAGCTCCACATCAGTCCTTCCAATATGACTAACCAGAACACGAATGAGTACCTGGAGAAGATCAAGTGAGTATATCCTCCAGCCACCCCTTGGTTGAACATTCCTGACTTTGGTTTGTCCCTGACCAGAGCCCTGCTACTCTCTCCCACTGGCCACAGACAGCGGCTGTTTGAGAACCTTAGAATGCTGCCGCATGCACCTGGGGTCCAAATGCAGGCGATTCCTGAGGACGCCATCCCTGAGGAGAGTGGCGATGAGGACGAAGAAGACCCTGACAAGCGCATCTCGAGTAAGACCTAGACGCAGAGCCCTATGCCTTCCACTCAGTAGGCAGCCCCCACTTCCACCACCATTCCTGGCTGCACACTCTCCAAGCTCCCCACCTTGGAGAAATCTGTTTCCAGTTCCAGTGCCTGTAGGAACAGGTTAGGGAGCCTGAGCTCCTCCCTCTTCTCTGGTTCCCTTTCCCTTGGTGTCTCTTGGAGGGCCTGCAGGGAAGCACTGGGCATAGATGCTGAGCTAGATCGGCACCCGCCTGCTCTCACCCATGCTTCCCACTCCCTCCCAGTCTGCTCCTCCGACAAACGAATTGCCTGTGAGGAAGAGTTCTCCGATTCTGAAGAGGAGGGAGAGGGGGGCCGCAAGAACTCTTCCAACTTCAAAAAAGCCAAGAGAGTCAAAACAGAGGATGAAAAAGAGAAAGACCCAGAGGAGAAGAAAGGTGGGTTTGGGTTCAGCCGGGACTTGGGTCTTGAGCCTGAGAGGATGAATCTATGTAGGGCAGTGGGAGGAGGGAGTGACTCAGGCCCTGCCAGCTCCTGTGGGGCTCTTCCTCAGTTCCTTGAGCCTTTCAGTGTCTCCCAGAAGTGGCAGGGCCCACAAAACAACGAACCTCTACTGGCCAAGCACGGCTCTCACATACCACCCAAGCCCTTTTCCCAGCACTGCACCCCAGTTTCCCAGGGGGCTGCCTCCGCCCACCAGATTCTGGCTGTAGCAGGCTGGGAAACCGGTCCAACCTGTTCTCTACAGGGCTCACTGGGAAGACCAGGGATGGGCTTTTCTCTCTTTTATGTCCAGTGAGCGTAGTGTTGGGGAAGGGGTCTCAGGGTAAATGAAGACCTCACGGGTCTTTCCAGAGGTGCTGCCCTTAGCCATCCCTGTACTCTTGTGTTCTAGAAGTCACAGAAGAGGAGAAAACCAAGGAGGAAAAGCCAGAAGCCAAAGGGTGAGGAACGAGCTGCCTGCAGCCATCTCCCTGGCATTGGAGCACCAGCCCCTTTGTCCCACTACTCTGAAGAAAGGCACAGGGACAGCTGGTCCAGCTTACAAAGGCCTCTTTCAGGGACCAGTCTGTCCAGCTCTGCAGTTCTAGGCAGAGCTAGGAGCCCCAGCCCCCAGTAGTCACCTGGGATCCTGTGGAAGTCACTGTGTCTGCACTTTTGCCCCGAGGCTCTGGGCTGGGTCATCTCATGCCAGTCTCTGCTCTCTCCACAGGGTCAAGGAGGAGGTCAAGTTGGCCTGAACAGACCTCTCCAGCTCTGGCTCCCTGCTGAGTCCCTCACCTTTCTCCCCCAACCCCTCAGATTTTATATTTTCTATTTCTCTGTGTATTTATATAAAAATTTATTAAATATAAATATCCCCAGGGACAGAAACCAAGGCCCTGAGCCCAGGGCAGCTGTGCTGGGTGAACTCTTCCAGGGGCCACGTTGCCACCCATTCTTCCCCAGTTCTTAACCTTGAACCATAAAGGGTGCCAGGTCTGGGTCAAAGGGATGCTTTTATGCAACCGTAAGACAAAATCCTGAAATGCGAAGTGCCTGCTTAGTAGCTTTGGAAAGGTGCCCTTATTGAATATTCTAGAAGGGGTGGCTGGGTCTTCAAGGATCTCCTGTTCTTTTCAGGCTCCTAAGGTAACATCAGCCATTTTTAGATTGGTTCTGTTTTCATACCTTCCCACTGGCCTCAAGTGAGCCAAGAAACACTGCCTGCCCCGTCTTCTCCTAATTCTGCAGGTGGAGGTTGCTAGTCTAGTTTCCTTTTTGAGATACTATTTTCATTTTTGTGAGCCTCTTTGTAATAAAATGGTACATTTCTATATCCTCCTGAGCTTGTTTCCTACGTGTCATTGGGTTGGTTTCAACTCTTACTTCCCTGCCCTTCTGGTGTCCATGAGTATTGGGGCAACCCCCTGAACAAGAAAACCCCATAAACTTACCTGCCTGCCTTAACTCCTCCCTTGAGGTTTGAGGTGAACTACTTTCCACCAATCTTCTCACCCTACCCCCAGAAGACCACTCATTAAAGCACCACTAAAGGGACGACATTTATTCCTTTTCCAAATGTTACAGTAAAACCAGGTGGAAGAGAATGGTTTTAGCAGTTAGAAAAAAAAAAAAAGTACAAATCTGGGGTTTGGCCATTAAAAGTTATTTACAACAATGGGAGAAAAAAAGACAACAAGAAGTTGTTTCACATTACAGACCTCCCCCCACCCCAAAGCCTAATACTTGCTTACCAAGTCAAAAAAGAGACACAGTTGATTCACAAGCTGGAGGTTTGAACTTGAGTAAGACATTTATAAAAACCTAGACGGGGCAGTGTCCTCCCCAGCCCAGGTGCCACTAGGCACAGCACAAGAGACTAAAAACAACAGGGGGAAGGCTGGACACTCAAGGTTTGGGAGTATAAGCACCCCACTTCTGGCTCAGGGATTTGGGCAGTAGGATAAACAAAACCTACTTGGAAAAGAATTGGGGAAGAAAACCAACAACTGCCTTATGCAGGGGTGGGGACAGGGAAGGAGGTAGGGCTAGGGACAGGAGCATTTCACATCACTAACCTAACTTGGGAAGCTGTAAGGGACCATCTTCAACTGGCCTTAGAACCAGATGGCTGATGGGAGAATCCACAGGAGGGAGAGGAGGAAAGGGAACGTGGCTGGGAGGAGGCAATAGCCCCTTCCTTTCTGGGCACAGGAAGGCAGCCAGGGCACCAGGTCCAGGCAGTGACCTCACAAGGACAGCACAGTTTTTGCAGCTTAGAGATCACCCACCTGCCCCCACCTAGCTACTCATTCTGCTCAGCGCTGGCTGGTGTAGGGCCACTCTCCGGCCCCGAGGGAGTGGATGGCTCTGTAGCCTGGGGCCCTGCCTCTTCTTCTGAGGCCGCACTAGCCTCTGCCCCCTTGGCCTGGGGTTCCTGGCTCTCAGGGGTGGCTGCGGCCTTCCCTTCCTGGGCAGTGCCCTCGTCGCTGCAGGCACCGATCTCCCCCTGCTCCTGCTCTTCCTCTGTGGGTGAGGAGGCAGAAGAATCACCCCCACCCTCCTTCCGATTTCTCTTGAAGGACAGGCCGCTCAATTTGAAAGGCTTCTTGAAAGAGAATTTCTTCTTCTTCTTGGGGGTCTCCTTGGGGGGGACCTCCCCCTTGGCCTCAGCACCCTGGCTAGGGGGTGCTGGCTCGATGGCATCGCCAGTGGCCCCGGCTGCCTCATCTGTTCCGTTCACGGGGGGCGACTCCCCTTCACCCTTGGGGGATAAGTCTCCATTGCTTTTCACGTGGCCATTCTCCTGCAGGGCAGAGGGGACAGCAATGAGGGCAGGGGCTCCCCCTCCCCCAGCCCGCTTCTGATCCCTTCTAGAGGAGGGGGTCCCCGATTCGATTCTACTGCAACCCGAAAGTATGGCCCAGGATCCCGTCAAACACCTCCCTCTCGCCCCTCACGGGCGCGCGGGCATCGAGCGCGCAGAGGCCGCGACCGGCAGGAGGCGCTGGGGTCCCGTGGCCCCCACCCCCGTCCCCCGGGGCGCGCTCTCTATTCCGCGCGGAACCGCTCCGGATCTGCTGTGCGGATCCCGGGCAGGCGGGCGAGCCGTTCCAGGCGACATTGGGCGGGAAGCCGCCCCGGGGCGCTGTCTCTCTGCACCTGGACGGCCTATTTTCCCAGCCTCCCGGAGGCTTTGTGTAAACGGCCCCCACCCACCCCAGGCTCTCCCACATCTCGGCTCCCCCTTAAAAAAAAAAAGACCATGGGCCACCGAGGTCGGGTCTGCGGGTGGAGTGCGCTCCCCGCCGGGCCCCAGCTCCGCGGCCCCTGGGCGCCCCCTTGGCGTGGCCCAGCAGCGCCTTTGTTCCCCGCGCGGCACTCGGGGCGGCCGGGGGGCAGCGCCGGGGGCCGGGGCCGTGAACAAAGAACGCGGCGGGGCCCGGCCGGCGCCCCCTCCCCGCCCCTCCCCTCGCTTCGCCCGCGGGGGCTGCGGCGCCGAGAACAAAGGGACCGGGCGGGGGAGGGGGCGCCGCGTGTCCCGGGCCGGACAAAGCGCGCGGCCCCGGCCCCGGGCCCTAGAGGGGGCGAGGTGCGAGAGGAGGGGCTGGGGCCGGCCGCGCCAAGCGTACCCACCTGGCCGTTGGCCTTCGCGGGGGAAGCGCCTGCTGCCTCCTCGGCGGTCACGTCGCCCCGGGGAGCCTTGGAGCTCTGGCTGCCCATGATGGGGGTCTGCTGGGGGGCGCTCGGAGCCGCCCCGGGCTCGCGCCGCAGGGGATAGTACGGCGGGGTTGGCCCGGCCGGCGGAGGGGTGGGGCTGGCGCCCGAGGGGGAGGGGTGCCGGGGGAAGCCGAGCTGCACCTCCGCTCCGCGGCCGACCCGCTAGCCGCACCCGCCGCCGCTCCGCTCCGCGCCAGAATGCCGCCCGCCGCCCGCCGAGCTCCCTATATATAAGCGCCCGAAGCTCGGGGCGGGGCCGGACATTTAAATGCGCGCCCAATCGAGGGGCGGAGGCGGGGTCGGCTCGCAGGCCCCACTTGCGCAGCAGGCGACGCTGGCGGTCGGGTACCCCCCACCCCTCCCGAATCCCAGGGGCAGGTAGAGTCCGGTGTGGGCAGGAGCGAGGCCGGTCCTTCCGCGAGCTGGGCGGGTCGGGTCGGGTCGGGGTGGGGCTGGGGGCCTAGAGGAAGGGGACGGGCAGTCATTCCTTCTTCTCCGCTCCACCTCTTAGGTGGGCGCCCCGGCAGCCTGGAGCGGCCCCCAACGCCTTGGTCCTGCAGCCGCTGTCAGTCTCCCCGCTTGAACCCTTCGAAGGGCTCACACGACCAGACCCGTCAGATGACTGGTCCTGAATTATATACTCTAGAAAATGTGGTCATAGAAGCCGCAGGGCCACTGCGCTGGGCTCGGCACCCGCTCCGGCCTGGAGAGCGGTCAGAGGTCCCACCCACGTCCCTGCCTGCCTGCCGTGGCCAGCCGTGGAGCAGAGGGCTGTGACTTGCCTTGGGGTCACTCTGGTCAGACTAGTGAGGACTTTCCCTCATTCTTCCTTTCAGTCCCTTGGTGGCCAGTCATTCTGAGTGGGGACAGACAGATTTGCCTTCAGCCCCTCCCACCCTCAGCTGGGACGCACTGCAAAGTCCCACGTGGGGTATTTTGTGACCTTGAAGGGCATCTCCATCCCCGTTGAAAGGCCAAGGCTTAGCGGCATTGACAACCTGTCTGGCCTGCTCTGGTCTTTCCTCTTTACCTCGACACACAACTCTGCTCCCCTACATCAGGGTGCCCCAGGCCGGCAGAGAAACCCCAGCCGGGGACTCAAACCTCAAAACACCCCAGTTTCTGAAGGGGAGGGATAGGATGCCACCAAGGGTCCCTCCAAGAGACAGCCCCTTGAGGACAGCCCTCAAAGCTGCCCAGCCCAGCTTCCCACCCTGCCTGAGAGCAAGGGAGCCTGGAGGCAGGATGGGGGTGGCTGGAGACTCCCTAGCTCTGGTCCTCTGCCACCTCTCCTTCCGCTGGCCTGGATAGGCTGGTGGGAACCCCAGAGTCCTGGGCGGCCCTGGATGTCTGTGTCCAGCTGCCAGCCCTCAGCCCCCAGGAGGAAAGGGATGGGGGCTGGAAGGAAGCAAAGTGTTGCAAATGCAAGGCTGTGTCCCAGCCAGCTCAGCAAGTCCCTCCCCTCCCTCCTACGGTGAAGCCTCCTGGGAGGCCTGAGGCTGTGAAGTGTGGAGACACCCCAGGGCCTGAGAACTTGGGAACTCCCCAGAGATCTGACCAACAAAGGGGCGGGGAGGGCTGAGGTGGCTTCTACATTCTGCACTCACTCCTGTATCCTCCATCCCCACCCCCACCCTGAGACTACAGAATACCCTCAGCTATCTCAGGTTCACTCGCCCTCCACCCCCCACCCCATTTCACAGACTGGGACACTGAGGTTCAGGAAGAGAAAGTGACATGCCCAAGGGCACACAGCAGCTACCAGTAGCTGAGGGTGAGAAAAGGTTTGGAGAGATTTGATAACATGGGCCAAGGGCTGTAAGGAATCCCCTGGCAGAATGTTCTGTTGAGATCTGGGGCTGCCTGGTCAGAGTGGGAGGCAAGGGCTACTTCTGGGACAGTGAGAGGCACCGTGCCCCCACCGCAGCTCATTGAAAGTACCGTGACTTCTCCACAGCTTGCCACTAAGGGACGGATGTCATGACCTGCTCTCTGTCTCAGCCACAATAGGGAACCCACAATGCTGCCAGGCGCTGCCTGCACCAGCTGGCTGGGCTCAGATGGAGGGAGGGTGTGTGAGTCTTGGAGGGGTTGGGGTCAGAGGTTAAGAGCAGAACCTAAGGCTTCTGATCTCCAGGCACTGCCTGGCGGGGATGAGAGGCAAATATTCCCAAGGATCCCAGGAGTAGCATCGAGGAGCATCAGGGTGAAAGACCCTGGGTCCCCAGAGCCCCAGAGGGAGCCTGGTCCCCGGGGGAGGCCCTGCATCCCCACCAGACATCCCAGGAGGCTGGGGAGGGGGCGCCTGGGAGCCTGATCCCTCAGCAAATCCAGGTCCCAGCAGAATCTGACTTCTGGAAGAGGCAAGAGGTTTAGGATGCTTTAGGGTGGGGGTGGGAGGGTACAGCAGCCCCATGGCCTCCTCGGTCCACACTGCAGCTCCTTCCTCCCCAGCTGCTGCCAACCCAGACAATGCGCCCATTGTTCTGTGTCTCCGGGAGCCTGTGTGCAACTGCGTGTATCTGTTTCTCTCTGTGGATGACTGTGTGTATTGCTCTGTGTCTGTGTGTGTGAGACTTTCTGGCTGTGTGTGTGTGTGCGCGTGTGCCCAGGTGTGCACGTTTGTGGTTGCATGCGTCTGGATCTTTGTTTGGCCCTGTATATTCAAGGGTGAAGGAGAGAGCCTGGTGATCCTGGTAACTGAGACTTGCTGAGTATGTACCTGCCCTTCCTTGAGACTTGGTGACTGTGTCTGACTGGGTGTGAAACTGTGAGTGTGTGGCTGTATGAGAGGATATCGATGGGCCGGGTGTGGTGGCTCTCGCCTGTAATCCCAGTGCTTTGGGAGGCTGGGGCGGGAAGATTGCTGAAGCCCAGAGTTCGGGAATATCTGAGTGTGTGGAGCAAAGAGCGGCTCCTTTATGTCTGGGTGAGTGTTCCTGAGGGGGGCTGTGTGTGCCTCAGTGTGTCATTGAGGCTGTGGCTGTGGTGGTTAGAACATCTGAGGTGTGGGCATTTGCCAGGATGGAGTGACAGGGAAAGGAGGAATGGGAAGGACAGGGTAACTCTGAAATGGATGGGGGAAGGGAAGCTGTAGAGACCAGAGACCCCGCGTTCACACAACTCCTCATCTGTCCCAGTTCTCCTAGTAAGGGCTGTGGCCCTGGCCCTGGCCCTGTCCTGAGATGCTCCCGGCCCCACCACGAATCAGGCAGGGACAGCAGAAGATGAATTTCCCTGGCAGGAAACCTGGGACCTCTAGAGAGATGCAGAGCAGGGCTGAAGATGGGAGGGGGCAGCGGAAACCAGTGCCCCATGAAGGAGGTTGGGGGGGCTACTTTGACGCCTGTGAGGCCCCAGAGCCTTGTGTTGAGGACTGGATTAGATGCCAGGGGAGGTGTGAATGGGCAATAAGTAGTCAGAGATGGAGGCGTGGGCCTTCCTAGCGGAGGGACCGGCATATGTAAAGGCCTCGAGATGGGAAGTGACATCATCAGAGGTTCCAACGGAGGCCCTAGGGAACGGCGACTTGGCACAGCCCCAGTCCCCATCTCCTAGGGAGCATCAGCTGGACCTGAGACCTCAGTTCTTGCCCCAGGTTGGCCTCTTCTTGCTGTCACCATCAGCCAGTCCTCTCTCTTTGGCCTCCGTTGCTTATCTGTACAGTGAGAGGTTGGGCTCTGTGACTCATAGTTGCAGATACTGACTGGAGTTCCTCCTTCTGCTCACACTTAGACGTCAAGAGTAAGTGGTGAGTCAGGCAGGGTCCCAGCCCTCAGGGGTTTCCCATGAGGGGAGGGAGAGAAGAGACAGGCCATATCTTAGGGAGAAGAAAGCCAGACCTAGCATTAGATGAAGGACCTGTGGGCTGCCTGGAGGAAGAAGAGCATGGAGAAGAGCTCAGAGCAGGACAAAGTGGGAACAGGAGTGGTAGGTGTGAGGGTGCAGAGGGAGGCAGAGGCCTTTTCTGGAGCAAGGTTTGGGAGGTGGGATCCCTAGGATTTGTTAACTGGCTGGGTGCAGGGACCAGATGCTGATGCCGCCCACTTTTCTGTTTGGGGTGACAGTGGGTGAAGTGGACCCGTCAACTGAGATAGGCCATCAAAGGGAAAAAGAACGTGGGAGGGAGTTGCTGAATCTAGTCCTGTTACATTTGCGATGTCCAAGGAAGATTCAGGGGGATGTCCAGAAGGCAGCCTGAAGTCTATATACTTCACGTAGACATGTGATCACATTTCCTGAGCCAAAGGCTAGAGCCTAAAGGCTGGCTAGTGACCTTACAGGGACAACAGACAGAAGGTTTTAAGTCAGGACTGACCCCTGAAAATCTAGGCCTCTGATTACTGCCAATAAGAGGGTAATGGCAGCCAAGTCATGCATAGGACGCCCAGGAGGTGCCTGGGTGGCAGGAGCACCGCATTGGTGGGCAGCAGCAGGAGAGGGCTCCGGGAAAAAGCCAGCAGCAGACTAGGGGCAGGAGAAAGCCCAGAGTGCAGACCAATGGGAAGAATCTTTAAAAGGCGGGAAGGGGGCAGGGTGCATCCCAGCACTTTGGGAGGCCAACGTGGGCAGATCACTTGAGGCCAGGAGTTCAAGACCAGGCTGCCCAACATGATGAAACCCCACCTCTATCAAAAAATACAAAAATTAGCTGAGTGTGGTGGTGCGTGCCTGTAGTCCTAGCTACTCGGGAGGCTGAGGCTCGAGAATTGCTTGAACCTGGGAGGCAGAGGTTGCAGTGAGCAGAGATTGTGCCATTGCACTCTAGCCTGGGTGACAGAATGAGAATCTGTCTAAAAAAAAAAAAAAAAAAAAAGGGAAAAGGCAGGAATAGGGACAGGGTGCAGTGGCTCACACGTGTAATTCCAGCACTTTGGGAGGCCAAGGCAGGAGGATTGCTTGAGCCCAGAAGTCTAAGACCAGCCTGGGGTGTAACACAGCAAGACCTCATCTCTACAAAAAATAAGATAGGCCAGGTACAGTGCCTCATGTCTGTAATCCCAGCACTTTGGGAGGCTGAGGCATGCAGATCACTTGAGGCCAGGAGTTCAAGACCAGCCATGGCCAATATAGTAAATCCCTGTCTCTACTAAAAATACAAAAATTACCCGGGTGTGGTGGTGTGTGCCTGTAATCCCAGCTACTTGGGAGGCTGGAGGATGGCAGGGTGGTGGAGGTTGCAGTGAGCTGAGTTTGCGCCACTGCACTCCAGTGTGGGCAACAGAGTGAGACTGTCTCAAAAATAAGTAAGTAAAAAGTAAATGTTTTTTTTTGTTTTTTTTTTTTTGAGACGGAGTCTTGCTTTGTCACCCAGGCTAGAGTGCAGTGGCCAGATCTCAGCTCACTGCAAGCTCCGCCTCCCAGGTTCACGCCATTCTCCTGGCTCAGCCTCCCGCGTAGCTGGGACTACAGGCGCCCGCCACCTCGCCCGGCTAGTTTTTTGTATGTTTTAGTAGAGACGGCGTTTCACCATGTTAGCCAGGATGGTCTCGATCTCCTGACCTCGTGATCCGCCCGTCTCGGCCTCCCAAAGTGCTGGGATTACAGGCTTGAGCCACCGCGCCCGACCTAAAAGTAAATGTTTTTAAAGGCAGGAAGAACAGAGAGTAATCACCATCATTGCTGCCGGCGTTGATTGCGTGCCTGTTGTATGGCAAGCCTTGTGCTGACTGCTTTCCATATGTTCCCTCTGACCCTGTGAGATGTGTCCCACCACTGTCCCCATTTCCAGAGCAGGAAACAAGGCCAGGACTAGGGGAAGGTGGTTTTTAAGAGCTCTGAGGCGTGTGTGGTGCTAGGGTCAGCTGGAGGCTTCCAGAGAGAGTTCTGAGCTCCAGGCTGAGAGGAGATGCCAGAGGTGCTGGCGAGGAAAGCCAAGGCAGCGGCAGAGTCTGCCCCAGGGGCTGGACACTGCAGAACCAGCGCTACTTCTCATGCGCCTGGGCTCCCTGGCTCCCGGCTTGGTTGTCAGCAAGACCCAGGTGTGCTGTGTCCCTGCCAGTGACAGGCCTTGAACCCTGCTCTGGATACGGGGACACCTCAGGGGCCCTTCACTGGGAGCTGCCATCCAGACAGTGACCAAGTCATAAGGACAGGGATTTCGAAAGTTCCCTTTCAGAATTCTAGGCCACCCAGACCTTTCATTTCTCCCTTCCCCTCCTGCTTCCCCTGGCTGTGTGTGTGTGCGCGTGTGCACACGTGCACACGCATGTGTATGTGTGGTGGTTGCATAGACTGGATGAGGCCCAGCCACTATCTGATAGAGCTGTCTCTCTGGGGCTCAGTTTCCCCAATAGCAAAGAAGCCTGTAATTCCAGCTTGCCTGCTGACCTCCCCCAGGCTTGATGAGGTCACCAGAAATTCAACCCAGTTTATCTGGGCTGCCCGGAGCCTACCCTCTCCCCCTTCTCCTCACCTCTTCCTGACTTTCAGTTTCTTTACAGATCCTGGGTACCTCTGGGAAAGGAGTGGCCAAATCAGTGGAATGCGGGTTGCTTACAACTTTCCAACCAAAATTCCCCACTTAGGGGAAGTCCCTTCAAAAGAGAAACTGGGCCGGGCATGGTGGCTCATGCTTGTAATCCCAGCATTTTGGGAGGCTGAAGCAGGCAGATCACCTGAGGTCAGGAGTTTGAGACCAGCTTGTCCAACATGGTGAAACCTCGTCTCTGCTAAAAATACAAAATTAGCTGGGCATGGTGGCATGTTCCTGTAATCTCAGCTACTCGGGAGGCTAAGGCAGGAGAATCGCTTGAACCCGGGAGGCAGAGGTTGCAGTGAGCCAAGATCACTCCATTGCACTCCAGCCTGGGCGACAAGAGCAAAACTCCGTCTCAAAACAACAACATCAAAAAGAGAAACGGAAACTCCCTCCTAGCCTAGTCCCCAATCCCACCCCTTTCTACATCACCCCAACCCCACCCCACTATCTCTCCTATTCTGCCTCTGCCCCCAGATGATCCGAGCCCACACTACTGCTGCCTTCCAGCTTTGCAGCCCTAGACAGGTCCCTTCCCCTTCCTAGCCCCACTCGCCCACTCGAAAATGAAGACACTGGGAACCGCTTCAGGTGGTTGTGAGGTTGGGTGAGGTATTCTTGTGTTGAGGTGGTGTTCATGGTAAAGAGCTGGCTCCATTGCCACTGTGTGACTTTAAACCCTCTCTGAGCCTCAGTATCCTCATCTATAAAATGGGAATGATAGGCTGGGCGCAGTGGCTGACGCCTGTAATCCCAGCACTTTGGGAGGCCGAGGTGGGCGGATGACAAGGTCAGGAGATCGAGACCATCCTGGCTAACATGGTGAAACCCCGTCTCTACTAAAAATACAAAAAAATTAGCTGGGCATCGTGGTGGGTGCCTGTAGTCCCAGCTACTCGGGAGGCTGAGGCAGGAGAATGGCGTGAACCTGGGAGGCGGAGCTTGCAGTGAGCCGAGATCGTGCCACTGCACTCCAGCCTGGGCGACAGAGCGAGACTCCGTCTCAAAAAAAAAAAAAAAAAAAGAAATGAGAATGATAATAGTACTCATTCTGTGGGGTTATTGTGAAATAAATGAATTGGAAGCATCAAGGAAAGACCTTAAAACAGAGTATCCTGGCGCGGTTGCTCACACCTGTAATCCCAGCACTTTGGGAGGCCGAGGCGGGCACATCACCTGAGGTCAAGAGATCGAGATCATCCTGCCCAACAAACCTCATCTCTACTAAAAATACAAAAATTGGCCGGGCGCGGTGGCTCAAGCCTGTAATCCCAGCACTTTGGGAGGCCGAGGCGGGCGGATCATAAGGTCAGGAGATCGAGACCACAGTGAAACCCCGTCTCTACTAAAAATACAAAAAATTAGCCGGGCCCGGTGGCGGGCGCCTGTAGTCCCAGCTACTCAGGAGGCTGAGGCAGGAGAATGGCGGGAACCCGGGAGGCGGAGCTTGCAGTGAGCCGAGATCGCGCCACTGCACTCCAGCCTGGGCGACAGAGCGAGACTCCGTCTCAAAAAAAAAAAAAAAAAAATACAAAAATTAGCTGGGCATGATGGCACGTACCTGTGATCCCAGCTACTCCGGAGGCTGGGGCAGGAGAATCGCTTAAACCTGAAAGGCAGATGTTGCAGTGAGTCGAGATCCTACCACTGTACTCCAACCTGGTGATAGAGGGAGACTCTGTCTCAAAAAACAAAACAAAACACACACACACACACACACCACAAAACCCGCGCATTTGAGGTGCAGACCACACTGGAAGATTTCAATAATGTTCCTCAGGGCTGTTACATAAAATTCCGGGGCAGGCGCCAGACACAAACTTGGTGCCCAACAGTTTTCCATTCTTGTCTTCTCTCTCTCCTCTCTTTCTGCCCTGGGGAGGGGAGCTGGGAGCCTAGGATTGCCCTGAATCAGCCCTGTGGCCCCTTCATCATCTTTCCTCTGGGGCAGGTGGTGAAGGCACTGACTGGGCTGTCCCAACGATGGGAATTGTTCAGGGGGGAATGTATTTGGCTTCAATAAATTTCCTTATTTCCTATCTTCTCTCCCTCTTTTTTTTTTTTTTTTTTTTTTTTTAACAGAGTCTTGCTCTGTCACCCAGGCTCGCGTGCAGTGGTGCCGTCATAGCTCATTGCAGCCTCAACTTCCCTGGGCTCAGGTGATCCTCTCACCTCAGCCTCCCAAGTAGCTGGGACTACAGGTACACACCATCATGCCCAGCTTTTTTTTTTTTTTTTTCCATAGAGACAGGCCTCGCCATGTTGCCCAAGCTGGCCTTAGAACTCCAGGACTCAAGTGATCCTCCTACTTCGGCCTCCCAAAGTGTTGGGATTACAGGCGTGAGCCACTGGCCTCAGTTAATTTCTTAATGAGAAAGGAATGTGCCTCTTTCTCAGAATCCTGAAGATTCTCTCCCTTTCCTTTTGCACCCCGTAAGTGTCCTCCTGGGACCTCCTTTTAGTACCTTTTTCCAGAGAAATATACTGTGGAGCGGCCCCCCACCTGCACCCAAACACATACTTCATCTTTCTGTCCCCTCCCAGCCCCTCCTTAAATTCCCCTTCTCTCTCTCTCTCTCTCTCTTTTTTTTTTTTTTTTTTTTTTTTGAGACAGAGTCTTGCTCTGGCACCCAGGCTGGAGTGCAATGGTGTGATATCAGCTCACTGCAACCTCCGCCTCCCAGGTTCAAGTGATTCTCCAGCCTCAGCTTCCCAAGCAGCTGGGATTACAGGTGCCTGCCATCATTCCCAGCTAATTTTTGTATTTTTAGTAGAGATGGGGTTTTACCATGCTGGCCAGGCTGGTCTTGAACTCCTGACCTCAGGCGATCCACCTGCCTCAGCCTCCCAAAGTGCTGGGATTACAGGCGTGAGCCACCGTGCCCGGCCTAAATTCCCCTTCTCTTCTGCTTACTCAGAGAGGTCTCATATCCCTGGCTACCCTTCCCCAGTGCCTCAGCTCTCACCACTGTTGCATTGGGGAATATGCCAGGAATATAACACATGCTTTTGGGGGGACACATTCAAGTCATAGCAATCCACTCGGCCTGCCGAGCTTCAACTCGACTGGCTTCTCAGTTCCTCTGAGTGCTGAGTTCTGTCCTGCCTCAGGGCCTTTGAACATGCTGTTTCCTCTGCCCAGCATTCCTCTCTGCTTTCTGAATTTCTACTCTTCTCTTTTTTTTTTTTTTTTTTTTGAGATGGAGTCTCACTGTGTCACCCAGGCTAGAGTGCGGTGGCACAATCTTGGCTCACTGCAACCTCTGCCTCCCGGGTTCAAGCAATTCTCCTGCCTCAACCTCCCGAGTAGCTGGGATTACAGGCACCCGCCACTATGCTCAGCTAATTTTTGTATGTTTAGTAGAGACGGGGTTTCACCATGTTAGCCAGGCTGGTCTTGAACTTCTGACCTCAAGTGATCCGCCCACCTCAGCCTCCCAAAATGCTGGGATTACAGGTGTAAGCCACTGTTCCCAGCCTACTCTTCTTTTAAAACCCAGATCAAACCACTCCCAAGGAGCTTTCCAGAGTCCCCAGGAGGAAGGACTGGCTCTTCCCACCACAGACGCCATTGCTCTGGGCTTTGGGCTCAGCACCTCTCACACCTTACTTACGTCCTCCACTGCCCAAGCCAGGAACCTGGACTGATCTCAGCTCATTGCTCCTCTCCATTCCGCACTGCGGAAGACCCTTCGTTCAACTGGGCTGGGCTATGTCATCTGCTTCTCACTGATCTCTCTGCCAACCAGTCCTGCCCCTCCAGACATTCTCCACTGTCTCAGGGTCACTTTCTTTTTTTTTTTTTTTTTTTTTGAGACGGAGTCTCGCTCTGTCACCCAGGCTGGAGTGCAGTGGCCGGATCTCAGCTCACTGCAAGCTCCGCCTCCCGGGTTCACGCCATTCTCCTGCCTCAGCCTCCGGAGTAGCTGGGACTACAGGCGCCCGCCACCGCGCCCGGCTAGTTTTTTGTATTTTTTAGTAGAGACGGGGTTTCACCGTGTTAGCCAGGATGGTCTCGATCTCCTGACCTCGTGATCCGCCCATCTCGGCCTCCCAAAGTGCTGGGATTACAGGCTTGAGCCACCGCGCCCGGCCTCAGGGTCACTTTCTAATAGAGGGTGCTCAGCAGCTATTTGTTGACAGACAAAGTAAACGACAGGAGGAATGAATGAAGGCGTGACAGAAATGTAAAAACAAATGTGCTCTCCTTGGATTTTAACCGTTCAGTGGTTCCCTATTGCTCTCAGGACCAAGCCCGAGCCTTACATTTAAGGTATTTGCTATCTGAGCCCCACAACACACTCTGGGCTTCTGGCCAGGCCATAACCTTGCTCTCCTTCCTGCCTTAGCACAGGCAGTCCCCTCTGCCTGGCTGTCTTTCCCTGCTATTGCAGTAATCGAGGCCAGAGATGATGGGGCCTGAACTCAGTGCGGAAGGGAGAGTTGGCCAGCACCCATGTGTCTTGAGCTCAGTGTTCTCCCTGCTCTCAGTGCTGGCGCTTAAGAGGGTAGCCTTGGAGTTGAAGTTCCAGTGCCTATTAGAGGGCCCATGGAGACATCAGGCTGGCAGTTAGTGGATATATGAGTCTGGACTACAGAGGAGAAGCCCCATAGTTTGGGGTGATCCCAAATTTGAAGCCAAAGGGCTCAACGGGATCCATTAGAGAGAAAGAGTGGCTCAAGAAAGGAAGGCAGAGTCAGGCTGGGTGCGGTGGCTCACGCCTGCAATCCCAGCACTTTGGAAGGCTGAGTCGGGAGGATTGCTTGAGCCCAGGAGTTCGAGACCAGCCTGGGCAACGTAGCGTGATCCCCATCTCTAAAAGAAACAAAAAAAAAAGAAGGCAGAAGACATTTAGACTCCCACTGGGGATCAGCTGATGACCAGTGAGCCAGGAGCAGGGGTGTCCTCAAGGCTGGGGGAAGAAACGCCTTCCGGAAGGAGTGAGTGATCCACCATGTTAAATACCGCTGAAAGGCAGAGGAAAGGAGGGAAAGGAGCACGGGGGACATTCAGGAGCAGCAGCCGCAGGACTCAGGGAAGGACTCAGTGTGGGATTGGGGAGGTCGGAGGGCTGAGGGGGACCGCAGGTCTGGCTTGGGAAAATGGGCGGAAGGGTGTGCCAAGTGCCATGGAGGAAGCCTGAGGAAGAGCAGCGGCGTGTGCGTGGAAACAGAGGGGTCGGTTTGGGCCAGGCGAAACTGAGGTGGCTTTGGGATGTCATTAGATCTATGGCCTGGAGAGAGAAGTCTGTGTTGGAGAGAGAGAAAAAATGAGACCCCCAACCACCCTCTCTCTCTCTCTCTCTTTTCTCTCTCCCGTATCTATGAGCTCATCTATATGCTACTCTGAAGTCTCTATCTCCAGCCTAGATCTCTGTCCAGAACTCCCAGTGAACTTGGAGGTCACCCTGGATGTCCCATAGGGACCTGTAAAACAGACAAACAGGCCCCAGTGGACACAGATCAGAGAGGACAGAGTTGGAGGCAGGAAACCCAGGGAAAAGTCAATTGGACTCGTCCAGACAAAGGACAAAGGCAATGGTGGCCTGAACTAGGCGAGGGAAGAGGGTAGAGGAGGAGAAGATGAAGTCTAGAGACATTCTGAGAGCAGAGAGCCCCAGAGATAGGGACTAGGTTCTGTGTGAAGGGAGAGGGGCTGGAGGAGGGAGGGACATGGTTGCTGCTCCAGAGAGCTGGGCATGGGGCTGCCCTGGAGAGCTGGGCATGGGGCTGCCCTGAGCTGGCCTTGTTTGAGGAGGAGCCCACCTGGCTGCCAATCTCACCTGTTTATTTGACTGAGAGCCCCGCAGAGGGCAGGGGATGGGTCATAAGGTTTTTTGTTTGTTTGTTTTGTTTTGTTTTGACGGACTTTTGCTCTTGTTGCCCAGGCTGGATTGAGGTGGTGTGATCTTGGCTCACCGCAACCTCTGCCTCCTGGGTTCAAGTGATTCTGCCTCAACCTCCCAAGTAGCTGGGATTACAGGTGCCCGACACCACACCCGGCTAATTTTTGTACTTTTAGTAAAGACAGAGTTTTGCCATGTTGGCCAGACTGGTCTCAAACTCCTGACCTCAGGCCATCTGCCTGCCTCGGCCTCCCAAAGTACTGGGATCATAGGCATGAGCCACCGCGTCCAGCCCATAGGGGGGTCTTATGTGGGTGGGGGAGGGGGGCTCCTGTTGAGCAGTGAGTGGATAAGTCAGGGCAGCTCTTCCTCTAGTCATCAGCAACCTCTGCCAGACCTTTGCACGGAGGCTTGGGGGGAACCCCTCCAGGCCACAGTCCTGGACAGGACCTGGGACAGTGGGTAAGAGAGGGTGCAAGGACAGCTAGGCCTCGGACCTAACTGAGGGCCGGGGACCAATCGCCAGGCCGCGTCCCTCCCCTGCTTTATTTATTTATTTGTTTATTTATTTATTTATTACTTTTTTGAGACAGAGTCTCGCTCTATCGCCCAGGCTGGAATGCAGTGGCGTGATCTTGGCTCATTACAACCCCTACCTCCTGGGTTCAAGTGATTCTCCTGCCTCAGCCTCCCGAGTAGCTGGAATTACAAGTGCATGCCACCACGCCCAGCTATTTTGTATTTTTAGTAGAGACGGGGTTTCACCGTGTTGGCCAGGCTGTCTCGAACTCCTGACCTCAAGAGATCCACCCACCCCGGCCTCCCAAAATGCTGGGATTACAGGCATGAGCCACCGCACCCAGCCCCTCCCCTGCTTTAAACGTGTTCATGGCTCCCTGTTTCTGCCTGGATAACCCCTTGTACTGGCTTTCAAGGTCTTTGAAGCGATGCCCTAACTGGCCTCATTTTAGGGAGAGCCCGCTTGGCTGCCAGTCTCACAAATCCCCAAACCTTTCTGCACGCTGCCCCCTCTGCCTGGAATGCGGCTCCCCGGGCATGCCAACCCCAGTGCCCGCCCACCTGTCAAGATCCAGCTCCAGGGACCCCTCCAGAAGACTTTCCTGACCCACTGTGCCCCAAACTAATGTCACCCTCCTGTGACACTGTACTCAGCTGGTGCATGTCTCCTCTTTCCGTGGCACTTTGAGAGTCAGGAGAGTAGGAACCAGGCCTCTTTCATCCAGTCTCCTCCCTGGGAGCTCACGGTTGGGGTGGGCACGGTGGAAGGTCAAGGGGTGATGGCAGAGGCTCTCCCAGCCCTGTAGGTTTGGCCAACTCAGTGTGTGTCAATGGGAAAAACCGAGATCATCCCCTCAAAGTAGAGAGAGCCAGAGTGAGGCCACGGCGATTTTATTTGGAGAATGAAGGGCAGAACCATAGAGATCTCAGGAAGGAGGGCAAAGGTAACTCATTGTCATCCACAGAGAGGGGACTCAGGATCACGCTGCGCATCCAGGCCGTCTTCCCTCTTAGCCCAGCCTTGGCACAAGTCGGCCCCAGGATCATCGTGCGATGGAGACTGAAGCCTGTCTCCCCAAGTCCCTGAAAAACACATCTGTGACACTCTTCCTGAATCCCAGGGCACAGGGAGTGTGGCTGAGCATGCCAGACTGCCTGGGCTCAAATCCTGTCCTGCCATGAACTGCCTGGGTGTCTTTGGACAAGTCATTTGACAGCTCTGAGCCTCCGCCTCCTCATCTGAGGATAATGGGAATAATGAGGGTACCCACCTCATGGGGATGTGATGAGGCTTAAAGAAGAAAATGCATGCAAAGTTTTAGCACAGTACCTGGCAGTGAGTAAATGTGCAATAATATTAATTATTACTATTTTATCAAGAGGCCTGGAATCTGGTCCCAGTTCTGCCACTGTTTTCTTCCCTAGGCCTGCCTGAGTTTCCATCTATAAAGTAGGTGTTAATTGATTAAATGAGATAATGGATGCCAAAGAAGCTTCTGAGATGAGTGATTATTTCTGCCCTTTGAAGTTCACTTCCCCGAAGCTGCAGGGTGTTGTCACCCCCACTCTGTCAGGTCTTTACTGGGCTCTCCGTCTAGGCAGGACCCGTTGCTGAAGGGCCAGCCCATCTCCTCCCTTCTGCCCACAAGGCAGAATGAGAGGAAAAGGCTGGGGTTGCCTCAGCAGGGACTGTGGTTAGACAGGACGAAGAACTTCCTTCCGGACTGCAGGATGCTGCCCTGGGAAGGAGCCAGAGGTCGTGGGACTCTTGCCGTTTGGGGGGAGGAGTTGCTTCCAGGAGAATGGCAAGGCCAAGCCAGTTAAGCCAGAGTTAGCCAGTGGGGTGATTCTACTGGGCAGTGACCTCACTTCCAGAGACGCTGATGGGGCCCTGTTTAAACTGGCCCCAGGGCTCCCAGGATCACAGAGACGACAGACAAAAAAGACACAGAAACACGATTCTCCAGGCACAGACAGCCAGAGGCAGTGGTTACCAACCAAGAGACTATACTGTTCCCTCCACCCAGAACACTCTTGCCAGGCTCTGGAAGCGGCTGACCGTCTTTCCTAGCCTCGTTTAAGACTTGCTTCCTCAGAAGTGACCTCCCGACAACGCATGCATTCTTTCAGCATTTGCTGTGCCCCAGCTATGTGTTAGGCACTGTTCTAGACCTGTGAACAACACTAAGTCCCAGCTGGGTGCGGTGGCTCATGCCTGTAATCCCAGCACTTTGGGAAGCTGAGGCAGGCGGATCATGAGGTCAGGAGATTGAAACCATCCTGGCTAACACGGTGAAACCCCATCTCTACTAAAAATACAAAAAAATAGCCGGGCGTGGTGGCGGGCGCCTGTAGTCCCAGCTACTCTGGAGGCTGAGGCAGGAGATTGGCATGAACCCAGGAGGCGGAGCTTGCAGTGAGCTGAGATCGTGCCACTGCACTCCAGCCTGGGCGACAGAGCGAGACTCCGTCTCAAAAAAAAAAAAAGACCAAGTCCCTGTCCATCCCATATCAAGTAGCACCTGACCCAGCCCTGTTCTTCTCAAACATAACACACTGTTTCTCTCTTCAGTTTATGGCCTGTCTCCCCACCAGAATGTATGTTCCATGAGGGCAGGGACCTCAACTGTTTGCTTCACCAGTGTAAACCCAGTGATTAACTCAGTGTATAAACCTGTCACAAACCACTAAAATAGGCCCTTGATAAATACTTGTCTTGTTTTTGTTTTTTTTTTTTTGAGACAAGGTCTGCTCTATTGCCCAGGCTGGAGTGCAGTGGTGCGCTCTTGGCTCACTGCAACCTCTGCCTCCTGGGCTCAAGTGATCCTCCCACCTCAGCTGGGAGTAGCTGGGACTACAGGTGCATGCCACCATGCCTGGCTAATTTTTCGTACTTTTAATAGAGACGGGGTTTCGCCATGTTGCCCAGGCTGGTCTAGAACTTCTGGCCTCAAGCAATCTGCCCCCGTCAGCCTCCCAAAGTGCTGGGATTACAGGCGTGAGCCACCACGCCTGGCCAAGCCCTTGATAAATATTTGTGGACTAAATATACACAGATATCAGAGGCAGAACACACAGAAACAGAACCACGCTCAGAGGCGGTACAGACTTTCAGAGATGCACTGAAATGTGAACACAGACACACAGGATGATTGCCACGACAGGGCCCTTCAAACTGACGGAGCCTCCCTTCCTTGCCTCCAGGCCCAGGGCTGGAGTGACCTTTGCCCTGGGGCTGACCCAGCTGGGGCCCACCCAAGTGCACCACTTTCCTGGTCCCCAACTCCTTGCACCGGGCACAGAGTTGGTATTACGTTTGGGGAGTCCTGTTTGGGGCTCCTCTACTTTTTTGGGGCATCTTCTGACGAACATAAATTTCAACATAGTCAAATTTGTCAATCTTTTTTTTTTTTTTTTTTTTGAGACGGAGTCTCGCTCTGTCGCCCAGGCTGGAGTGCAGTGGCCGGATCTCGGCTCACTGCAAGCTCCGCCTCCCGGGTTTACGCCATTCTCCTGCCTCAGCCTCCCCAGTAGCTGGGACTACAGGCGCCCGCCACCTCGCCCGGCTAGTTTTTTGTATTTTTTAGTAGAGATGGGGTTTCACCGTGTTAGCCAGGATGGTCTCGATCTCCTGACCTCGTGATCCGCCCGTCTCGGCCTCCCAAAGTGCTGGGATTACAGGCTTGAGCCACCGCGCGTATGTTTGTGTCGGCCCAAGAAGGGCAGGGAAAAATAACCCTGCAAAGACCACGCCCTGCACTCGGGGCCCCCACAGTGCCCTGGAGCCTCGCAGGCCGAGGCTGAGGCTGGCCGACCTCGTGCTCGGGCCTCGCCCCTCCCCACGCCTCTAGCTAGGCCCCGCCCAGACCCGCCCCTCCACGAGGCCCCGCCCACCGACCTCGCCCCCTGTGGCCCCGCCCCTCACCGGCTCTCACGGGTGCAAGGGAACTAGATGTCTCTTCCTTTTGCCCAGAAAATAGTAGTTAATATTCTGCCATCGGTGCTTCCACCTGGAGGGAGGGGAAATCGGGAAGACAGGGTGGGGGCAAGGCTCCCCGCCCTCTGGGTCTGCGTCTACTCCGCCTAGTCCCGCCCCTTCCTTCCGCTCCCGGTAGCCCTCAGGCCCCGCCCTTCCCACCCAGTTCCGCCCCCTCCCCTCGCTCCCAGGCCCCGATCCTCGGCTCTGGGGATCCTCCCCTTCCTTAGACCGCGCCCCTTCGCATAGGCCCCGCACCCGTCTGCTCCCCGGACCCTCGCCCCGCCCTTCCCGGCGCACTCACGTGAGTCTCGGGCGCGCGCCGTAGCAGCTTGGCCAGCGCGCTGAGGGCACGTCGGCCAGGCCGGTGGCCCCGGGCAGCAGTAACAGGTTGCGTGCGGGCCAGCGCCAGGCGGCACCCGGAGGGTGGCGGCGCTGCGGGCTCAGCCAGTAGTCGCCCAGGCTGCGGCGGGCGGCGGGCGCCGGCAAGACCGGGCCCCGGCTGCCCCAGAAACACAACTCCTTGTCCAGGCGGTGCGGGGCCGTGGCCCGGGGCCGCCTGCGGGGGAGATGGGACAGCGATCACCCCAGGAGAACACGACAGGCGGGGAGAAGGGAGCTGCCTCGGATCGGACGAGGCAGGGCACGGCCCGGGGTCACTCCTGGTCGATTTAGAAGGACGTGGAAAGGGACTGGAGGCCCCCACTGGCGCCTTCCCAAGGACCTGGGTGCCTCCTTCTCCAGCTGCCAGACCAGGGTGCTTTATCCCGCCGGCGCCTTCCCTCGGGCCCCCTCACCGGGACAGAAGAAAATTCACCACGAAGTGAGCAGTCTCGGTGAATAGCATGGTGTCCGGCCGGTCTGGCCCGACTGCGGCCTCTTTAATACCTGCCTGGGCGTGGAGGGGGAGTCCTGAAAACCCATAGTCCCCCGGGGCCTGGCTGTTTTTAGCAGAAGGCCAGGAGGCGTCAGCTGGCAGAGGGGGTGGGGGCAGAGCTGGTCTCTCTCATGAGGTCTAGTCTGGTCTGCCCCCACTAGTCGCTTCAGTGGGAGGGGGCTGGTCACCAGATCTCCAGGTTCCCCAGAGACACTCCTCCCCAGGTCCAAGGACAGAAGTGCAAGGACAGGCAGAGGCAGCAGGAGGGGCCAGGGGCAGGAAGGTCAGCTGCCCATTGGAGAAACCCTTCCTTATCCCACCCAGGGCTTCCAGCCCCTGCTCACACACTTTTTTTTGAGACAGGATCTCACTTTGTCATCCAGGCTGGAGTGCAGTGGGGTGATCACAGCTCACTGCAGCCTCGACCTCCTGGGCTCCAATGATCCTCCTGCCTCAGCCCCCCAAGTAACTGGTCTACAGGCACTCACCACCACATCTGGCTAATTTTTTGTATTTTTTGTAGATACAGGGTTTCACTATGTTGCCAAGGCTGGTGTCGAACTCCTGAGCTCAAGTGAATCACCGGCCTTGGCCTCTCAAGTCTAGGATTACAGGTGAGCCTTTTTTTCTTTTCTTTTTTTTTTTTTGAGACGGTCTCAACTCTGTCACCCAGGCTGGAGTGCAGTGGCACAATCACTGCTCACTGCATCTTCGACCTCCCAGGGCTAACCTTCCTGCTGATGCAGGAAGATTGCTGGGATTGCAGCAGCTGGGACCACAGGCCTGCGCAACCAAGTTCAGCTAATTTTTTGTGGTTTTTTTTTTGTAGAGACAGTTTTGCCATGTTGTCTAGGCTGGTCTCAAACTCCTGGGATCAAGCAATCTGCCCGCCTCCCAATCAGCTTCCCCAAAGTGCTGGGATTGCAGGCATGAGCCGCCACTCCTGGCTGGCCTCACACACTCCTGATGGTGTGCTCAGGCACATCTCACACCTCAAAGGGCCTCCTCTTCTCCCAGGCTTAGGCGCACCCTGACCCGCTCCCCATGGCTTTCATAGGTGCCTTTTCCCTAATTCTATGCATGCTTAAATGTCAGCTCTTCAGCCAACTCTAGTTCAGGAGGCTGCTGGGGCTCTAGGATTCCCTAAACTGTCAGCAAAGTCCTGATACTTTCCTTCCCCAAAACTGAAGTCTTTGATCTGTTTAACCCTCTCTTTTTGCAGAAGAAGAAACTGAGGTTCACAATGGGGCAGTGAAAAGCCAAAAGTAAAACCTAAGCTTTCTACAACTCTGCCTGCTCCTACAAAAGGTGATACAACCCTTCTGTGTGTCCTTGTCTAGCTCAGGGCATGGGGTTCAGGGCTTAGAGCCCAGGCTGGGCCCTGCTCCTCCCTGACCCCTGGGGATCCTAAGGAACATGCTGGCCCAGCTCCCTTTCCCACACTGCCAGTTTGGGCTATTTCCCCACCAGTGACTCACACTGGCTGCCGGGGAGAGTGGGCAGCTGTTCTGAGCCCCCAGAGCCCAGTACAGGCCCTGACTTGCCCCCCAAGTTGTACAGCCATATTTGGGAATTTAATCTGTTTTTCCTCCTTGGGGACTCTCCTTCCCTTAATCCCTTCCTTTTTTTCCCTGTCTTCAACCATTTTTCCATATCTTCAGCCTCACCCTCCCTGATGGCTTCTTCCCACAGGCAGACAAACAGGCTCTAGTCTTTTCATATGTTTGAAAAAAAGAAAGCCCTCCCTCAGCTCCACATCCTTCTCCAGCTCCCCTCTGCAGCCAACATTCTTGAAGGAGTTGTATACACACGTTGTTTCCACTTCCTCACTCAGCCCCTGCAATCTGGCTTCCTCCCCTACCATTCCACAGGAACAGCCTGCCAAGGTCACCACTGACCTCCTTGTTGCTAAATCCAAGGGATGCTTATAAGTCTTTATCTGCCTTGACCCCTTAGCAGTGGCCAGCTTTGACACAAATACTTCTTCCTCTTTGAGATACTTTTAGGCCCTTGTATTTCTGGACACTGTGCACTTTTGATTTTCTTGCTATCTTATGGGTTGCTGCCACATGGCAAATTTCTTATCCTTTGCTCACTGCCTAATCATGGTTGTTCCCAGACCTGCTACAGTCTGTCCCCGGGGAGTCTCATCAACTCCCATGCCTTCAGCGTCCAGCCCATGTCAGAAACTCATTTCTCTTTCTCAGTCCAGCCCTCTCCCCCACCCCACACCTGCCTTCTGGACCCCTCCTGCTGGATGTCCCATCTCTCAGGAAACAGGCTGCATACCTGCCCTCCCTCCATGTCCCCCAGCTTAGCCATCTCCCAGTTGTCTGAACCTGAAATCTGGACTTGGTTCTAGATTCTGTCCTCTCTCACCCCCCTTTTTTTTTTTTTTTTGAGACAGAGTCTTGCTCTGTTGCCTAGGCTGGAGTGCAGTGGTGCAGTCTTGGCTCCCTGCAACCTCTGCCTCCTGGGTTCAAGCAATTCTCCTGCCTCAGCTTCCCGAGTAGCTGGGACTACAGGCGTGCATCACCATGCCTGGCTAATTTTTATATTTTTAGTAGAGACGGGGTTTCATCATGTTGGCCAGGCTGGTCTTGAACTCCTGACCTCACGATCCACCCTCCTCGGCCTCCCAAAGTGCTGGGATGATAGGCGTGAGCCACTGTGCCCAGCTTTTCTCACCCTTTTCATCCTTAAGCAGCTATGAAATCCTGTCCTTTCAGGACATACCTAAAATCCCATCGCTTCTCTCCATTTCCACCAACACCTGAGCCAAGGGCCCATCACCTTTCACCAGAGAGGCTGCAGCAGCCTGCTGACCTGTCTCCCTGCTGCCACTCTCAATCCCCTATGTGGTCTGTTCCTATAGGGCAGCCGGGTGTGTCTTCCCAAAATAGGAATATGTCTCCCTGCACCATGTCTTTAGCATCAAGTTCACCCAACCCATGGCCCATGCCAACCCCAGTGTTGGGGCGTTCCTCAGTCTTTGCCTGGGTAACAGCTTCTCATCCTTCAGTTCAAGCGTCCGTTCCTCATGAGAGCCATTTCCAACCTCCCAGCCAGGCAGGTGGCTCTACTCTTTCTTCTCCTCATAGCACCAAGGCCTCTCCTCTGTGGACATCACAAGCAGTCATTCACAAACTAGTCTAATCTGCAGATTCCTGAGCCCTCCTGTTCTACACCCTGGGGATGTCAGGAGGAGGACGGTCCAGCCCCTGGCCCCTGGGATGACAGGCGTGAGCTGAGATCAGGAATAGATACGGACACTGAAGGCAACACAGTGGCCATGCAGGCCCTAGGGATGGGGGACTGATGGGTGGTCAGGGGAGCCGCCTTTGAGGGCAATCTGCAGGGTCAGGGGAAGCTATTCCAGGCAGAAGGGACAGTGTGCTTAAGGTGGGAGGAATGTTTTGTGATGATTTGGATGTGAAGAAGCCATTGATGAGGTTTAGATAGGAAACTGACCCAGCTGCATTTGTGGTCTTTATAAAATAATTCTGGATTGGAGGAATCAAGCGAGGAAGAAAGGAGGGAAACCCGGCAGGGAGCTGCGGGAATAATCAGGTAAGTATTAAGGGGGACCTGACTCAGGGCAGTGGCAGTGGATTTGGGGCAGACTGAACTGTGGTTGCCTGTACTGGAGTCAGGGAAGAGGGAGGGAATGAGAATGATTCTAGTCCCCTACCCTTACGGTGGGTGGGAGAGGGCAGTGGGAGCTGGACCATCCATATCCCCGTGGTGACCAGGCTGTTCTACCTGCAGTCCTTCATCCATCCTTTGTATTTTTTTTTCTTTTCTTTTTTTTTTTTGAGTCAGTCTCGCTTTGCCGCCCAGGCTGGAGTGCAGTGGCATGATCTCAGCTCACTGTGACACCCACCTTCCAGGTTCAAGCGATCCTCCTGCCTCAGCCTCCTGAGTAGCTGGGATTACAAGCACATGCCACCATGCCTAGCTAATTTTTGTATTTTTAGTAGAGACGGGGTTTCACCATGTTGGTCAGGCTGGTCTTGAACTCCTGACCTTGTAATATGCCTGCCTCAGCCTCCCAAAGTGCTGGGATTACAGGTGTGAGCCACCGCGCCTGGCCGTCTTTTTTTCTTATATTCATGCAGTGACATGATCTCGGCTCACTGCAGCCTTGACCGTCCAGGCTCAAGCGATTCTCCTCTCACCCACCTGAGTAGCTGTGACTACAGGCACATGCTACCACACCCAGCTAATATTTTTGTATTTGTAGAGACACTATGTTGTCCAGGCTGGTCTTGAACCCCTGTGCTCAAAAGATCCACCTGCCTCAGCCTCTCAGAGTGCTGGGATTACAGGTGTGAGCTACCGCACTGGCCTCATCCTTTTTCTTTTCTTTCTTCTTTCCTTCCTTTCCCTTTCCTTTTTCCCTCCCTCCCTCTCTTTCCTTCCTATCTTCCTTCCCTTCATCTGTCTTCCTTCCTTCCTCTCTTTCTTTCTTTCTCTTTCTCCTTCCTTCCTTCCTTCCTTCCTTCCTTTCTTTCTCTCTCTCTCTCTCTCTCTCTCTCTTCTCTCTCTCTCTCTTCTCTCTCTCTCTCTTCTCTCTCTCTCTCTTTTTCTTTTTGAGACAGAGTCTCACTCTGTTGCCCAGCCTGGAGTGCAGTGGCATGATCTTGGCTCACGGCAACCTCTACCTCCTAAACTCAGGTGATCCTCCCGCCTCAGCCTCCCAAGTAGTTGGGACTACAGGCATGTGCCACCACACTTGGCAATTTTTTTTTTTTTGGTAGAGACAGGGTTTTGCCATGTTGCCCAGGCTGGTCTCAATCTCCTGACCTCAAGAGGTCTGCCCATCTCAGCCTCCCAAAGTGCTGGGATTACAGGCGTAAGCCACCATGCCTGGGCACCCCATCCTTTTTCTTAGGGGAGCAGATGGAGGCCCCTAAGAAGTAGAAGGCTGCTGGCCGGGCGCGGTGGCTCAAGCCTGTAATCCCAGCACTTTGGGAGGCCGAGACGGGCGGATCACTAGGTCAGGAGATCGAGACCATCCTGGCGAACACGGTGAAACCCCGTCTCTACTAAAAAATACAAAAAACTAGCCGGGCGAGGCGGCGGGCGCCTGTAGTCCCAGCTACTCGGGAGGCTGAGGCAGGAGAATGGCGTAAACCCGGGGGGCGGAGCTTGCAGTGAGCTGAGATCCGGCCACTGCACTCCAGCCCGGGCGACAGAGCCAGACTCCGTCTCAAAAAAAAAAAAAAAAAAAAAAGAAGTAGAAGGCTGCTAATAAGGCCTAGGACTAGGCAGAGGGGAGGAGAAGGGGAAGCTGGGTCCGAGTCCCGATGTGATGAGGTTTCAGGGAAAGTGGCATCTGGGGTTTCCTCAGAGCCTGGAAATTCCACTGTTTCCGGCTCCACTCTGAGACCCCCAAATCCTGAGATGCTCAAACCCTGGGGCCCAGTCCTTACAAGTCCTGGGGGCCCTCTAGGGGATGTGAGTCTGTATCAGGAGGTCCACAATCCCCTGACAAGTCCCAAGGTGGTGAGTAGGATCCTTGACTGTCCCTAATGCCAATGTGCACTTCGGGTGAGGCAGACCCCACGCCTGTTCCCTGCATGATCCCATGTCATCCTCATGTAATCCTTGGAGGCACATAGCTTATTTATCCCCATGCCACCTATGAGACTTCAAGGGGTTAAGGAACTTGCTCAAATTTGCACGGCTAGGGTGAGGCAGAGTGAGGATTTGAACCAAGGTTTGACTGACATCAGAGTCTGTGCTTTTAACTCCTGTGCTATATTAAGTCTGGCGACCCCCCTGGTTGATTGGCTCAGTAAGAGGAGGAGGATTTGTGGGGGATTTGCTTGTGGTTGGGGTGGCTGTCCCCCTCTCATATCAAGCGATGGGAAAGGGTAGCACTGACGTCAATTATTGCCATGGTGATACAGCAACCCTTTCCCTGCTGTCTCCATGGTAACCTGGGGGGTCCATCTGTACTTCGCCCCCTCCTTCTAAAAGGGGGTCCCTTAGGGAGGGGCTGGCTAATAAGGTGTCTGAGAAAGAAGTCAGGGAAGGCAGTGATTCGAGCATCCCCCTTTGCCTGGCCCCTCCCCATTCCTCAGGCCCAGAGAGTAAGGCTGGGATCTACATTGGGTTCTGCACTGGGGTCTGGGGACAGATGTACCCTTTAGGGTAAGGGAGGCAGCTCTGTCTTTGCTACCTGGGGATTCCCCTGGAAATTCCCCTGCCCCCAATCCCCCCACCAAGTTCTTAGGCTCCTGAACAGAACTGCTAAGAAGTTGGCAGAGAGAGACAAGAGGGTTTCCTCAGCCCTCTTCAGGGCTGGACATCACCCAACCCCTGGGGACAGTGTCTTTGGCTGTCTGGCTCTCTGCTGCCCCTTGAAGCCAATGGTAGGAGCAGCAGCCATAGCAGTCTCTCTTGCTTATCAAGTGGTAGCTGTGGCAGTGATTCTTGCGTGGTGCTATACATACAGGTCCTTGCTGAAACTTTCCACCAGGTGTCAATTAACCCCACTTTACAGATTTGAAGATGGAGGCTTAGAGGGGCTAAGTAACTAGCTCAAGATTGCACAGTTAGAAAAACAGAGTCAGGGCCGGGCACGGTGGCTCACGCCTGTAATCCCAGCACTTTGGGAGGCCGAGGTGGGCGGATCACGAGGTCAGGAGATCAAGACCATCCTGGCTAACACGGTGAAACCCTGTCTCTACTAAAAAATACAAAAAAAAAAAAAAAAAAACAGAGTCAGGACCTGAACTCAGCACTAGTTTTGGCCAGTGGCTTTTCCAGTGAGAAGGAGGAAGAAGAAACAGAGACCAGGATGGAAGAGAAGAGAAACAGGAGAGTGAAGTGACCCAGCTAGGAACCTGTCATACTCTGCCTGCCTGCAGAACAAAATTCAGACTCCTTCACCTGGTATGCAAAGGTCTCCTTGATCCAGCTTCTCTTCTGTTAACCCATTCCTGGATCCCCTGCATTCTACGCTCTGAAAGGGAAAATGATGTCAAATTCAGGCCTGGATTCTCAGTACCAGCCATGGCCCAGGAAGGTGTTGACGAAAATTGATGAACTGAGTTTCTTGAACTTGTCCTTCACTTTCCTGCCTCCAGGCCTTTACCCACAATGCTTCCTCCCCAAAGGGAGTGCCCTTCCCCTTGCTCATGGACATTCTAGAGCTAACTAGTCCCACTGGCAAGGACTGCGTCTAGAATCTTTGTGTCCTTCACAAATCAGGCATGTGGGACGTGGCAGTAACTGGTTCTAAATTTTTTTTTTTTTTTTGAGACGCAGTCTCACTCTGTCACCCAGGCTGGAGTGCAGTGGCGCGATCTCGTCTAACTGCAAGCTCCACCTCCCAGGTTCACACCATTCTCCTGCCTCAGCCTCCCGAGTAGCTGGGACTACAGGCTTCTGCCACCATGCCTGGCTATTTTTTTTGTATTTTTAGTAGAGATGGGTTTCACCATGTTATCCAGGATGGTCTCGATCTCTCGACCTTATGATTCACTCGCCTCGGCCTCGCAAAGTGCTAGGATTACAGGTGTGAGCCACCGCACCCGTTCTAATTTTTTTTAGAGTCAGCATCTCACTCTGTTGCTCTGGCTGGAGTGCAGTGGTGTGAACTTGGCTCATTGCAGCCTCAAACTCCTGGGCTTAAGCAATCCTCCTGCCTCAGGCTCCCCAGTAGCTAGGACTACAGGCACATGTCATCATACCTGGTTTTTGGGTTTTGTTTCGTTTTTAGAGATGGGATCCTGCTGTTTTCCATGCTGGTCTTGAACTCCTGGGCTTAAGTGATCCTTGTGCCTCAGCCTCCCAAAGTGCTGGGATTACAAGCCTGAGCCACCATGCCTGGCCTATTTTTTTTTTTTTTTTTTTAGGAAAGGAAGGTTGAGAAGACAGGAGAAAGGCAGTGGGAGAGATGGGGGAAAAAAAAAAGGAAGAATGAGAAGGATTCACTATTTGGGGGCTGGTAGAGTCCAAAGAGACCAGCTGATGCCTTTTTTTTTTTTTTTTAATTAAAAAAAAAACAGTGAGGAAATAGGCCCTTTTAATAAGCCTCCTACATGGGGACTGCCTGGGACAGCATTTTATGTGGAAACTGAGAAGGGTATCCCTTTTGGGTGACTGTGGAATTCTAAGGTGCTGTAGGGAGAGTCTGGACTTCTCTACCCCATGAGGATTAGATACGGGTGTTGAATTAATTGTCCTTAGATCTCAGGGTACAGGAGACTGAACCTAACCTTTAGGTTACACTCCCTCCATACAAAATTGGAAAGCAGAATATACGGGCTCATTAAAGCAAAATTGGAAAGTAGAAAATAGTTGCTTAAATACTACCACTTCCGGGCAGGCTTCCTGTCATGGGCCCCTCCGAGGGTAGATCTTAGGGCATGTGGTCTGAGGATGCCAAGGAGTGTGCTAGTGTCACTTCTCATTGGGGGAACTGAGTCTCAAAGGCTCAGTTCACTCATCTGTAAAATAGGAAGTTAAACCAACTTCTTTCTTTCTCTTTCTTTTTTTTCTTTTTTTTGATAGAGTCTTGCTCTGTTGCCCAGGCTGGAGTGCAGAGGCATGATCTTAGCTCACTGCAACCTCTGCCTTCTGGGTTCAAGTGATTCTCCTGCCTCAGCCTCCCGAGTGGCTAGGATTACAGGTGTGTACCACCACACCCAGCTAATTTTTATATCTTTAGTAGAGATGGGGTGTCACCATGTTGGCCAGGCTGGTCTCAAACTCCTGACCTCGTGATCCACCTGCCTTGGCCTCCCAAAGTGCTGGGATTACAGGCGTCAGCCAGCATGACCGGCAAGCCAAGGTTTTTCAAATGGCCTCTCCCCCAATCTTTTTATGATCCCTTGTGTCCTAGGAGAAACCAAGTCTCAGGATGGACTAGGGCAGCTCCAAACCCTTCCAACAAGGAAGGCCCTAGGCGCCTAGGACCGCAAAGAGCAAGTCCCAGAACCATCTTCTCGCTGGAGAGGATTAAAATGGGCCTGGTGGGGCGTCTGTAGTCTCAGCTACTCGGGAGGCTGAGGCAGGAGAATTGTTTGAACCTGGGAGGCGGAGGTTGCAGTGAGCAGAGATCGCGCCATTGCACTCCAGCCTGGGAAACAGCGAGACTTCGTCTCAAAAAAAAATATATAATAATAAATAAATAAATAAATAAATAAATAAATAAATAAATAATGGGCCTGGTGTGGGTGGCCACTGGCTGTATTCTATGTTACTTGTCGGCCCACCTCTCCCTCCTGTCCCCCACTTCTGTGGGTCACCGGGGTCCAGCACAGTGATGTGAATTTCACCAGAGAACTAGGAGAGGGTTAGAGAGATCTCGGACAAGGGCAGGGCCCCAGGGGAAAGGCTGCCCAGCAAAAAATGGGAGGAGCGAAGTGGCATAGGTTGAAAGGTGGAAGGGCGGGCCCCTGGGGCTGTGTCCAAGCGAGGAGGCCGCGGAAGGGCAAGTGTTATTGGACTGGACAGAGCAGCTGGTGGGCCCGACGGATAGACATACACTGCCAGCCCGGAGTGGAAAGAACAGTTTATGCTGTGCTTTATTAAAATGTGCATCATTTATTTTAAAATGTGCATCATTGTCTCGTGCTCGGCGCATGCGACCTCAGCGTGGTGGCCCGCGGGGGGGCCTCGTTCCCGCCCAGCTCCCGCGGAGCCGCAGGGAGCAGGCGCACTCACGTGGCGCGGGCCCGGGGGCTCCCGCCCATGGCCAGGTAGACGTCGATGGGCACGTGCAGCAGCGTCAGGCAGTGGCATCCGGGGCAGCGACGAAGCGGCCTGGGGAAAGCGGGGCGCGACAGGGGGCGCTGAGGCGGGGGCCCGGCCCATCCTGTAGGGCACATCCAGGGAGTGCACCTGGGTCCCCGGGGGTCCGGATGTGGATGCGGGGACCTGACTGCTGGGGGCGCCAAGTGGGACCGAGGGCGGGGCCGCGGGACGGGCGGAGGGGGTTGGCGCGGGCCTCACCTGACCGGGTTGTGCTCCGTCGCTACCGCCTCCGGGCTGTCCTGGGACTCGGGGGAGGCGGCAAGGCCACGGGAGTCTCCGGCCTCAATGGGGAATCTCCGACCCTGCGGGGGCTCCTGGGCGCTCATGTCCAGGCCCCGGGGCGCTCTGCGCGGGGAGTGGCGGTCAGGCCTCTCCCGGGCAGCCGGGCGCCGCCGCCTCGCGCCCGCCCCCTGGGCCGTCGCTCACCTCCCGGAGGCTGAGACCGGTCCCAGGCTGGAAGCAGCTGCCCGAGCCCTGGCCGCGGGAGAACGCTCCGGTCCAGGCGGAGCCGGGCAGGTCTCTGCGGCGGGCCCGGACCCGGGCGTCGAGGAGGGCATCATTGTGACCCGGGCCGCGGCGCGCTGACCTCACAGAACCCGTTCCTCCCACTGGAGAACCCCCAACGGCGCCCCCGGCCGCCCCTGGCACTCAGCGCGGGCCGGAACCGGGGACTGGAGGGATCTGGCCATGGCGCCTGGAGACGGGGTAGCGCAGACCCCAGCCACCCGATGGGGGCGCAGCAGGCCAGGGCAACCCGCCGCGAGGCGGCGTCCACGCCAAGGAGCCGAGCCTTCCCGGCCCACACAGACGCCGAGGAGCGCCCTCCCAGACGGGGCTACGACTCAGTGCCTGGCGCGGGGGCGGGCTCGGCGGTGACTTAATCCGGGCTGGGTTTGGTGGTGGTAGTGAGGGCAGGTAGGGGCACTGCCCATTTTGGCCAAGGGTCACACAGCATTTACATCACAATTGCGCCGGAGCTTAAAAATGTCTGGCCCTCTCCCTCCCCACCACCCGCGGCTGTGTCCAGACAATGTTCTAACGCTGGGGGCGGCTGCGGATGAAGTCCTTGGGGAGAAAAGGAGCAGGCCAAAGGCGATGGTGGAGTAGAGCTGCCTCGCAGAGGCAGCATGAGCTGAGAGGGTGATAGGAAGGAGGCGCTAGACAGGATGGAGGACTTTCTGCTCTCCAATGGGTACCAGCTGGGCAAGACCATTGGGGAAGGGACCTACTCAAAAGTCAAAGAAGCATTTTCCAAAAAACACCAAAGAAAAGTGGCAATTAAAGTTATAGACAAGATGGGAGGGCCAGAAGGTGAGCTGGGGCCCCTTTGGAGGGAAGGAGGGCTGGCTGAAGGCGGTGGGTGCTTCCTCCTGTTGAAAAGATCATTCGATCACTCCCTGCGCCCACTGGCCTGGAACCAAGCAAGCCGGATGGCAGCTCTGGAGTGGGTCAGTGGGTAACAGAGGGATTCTGGGAGTCCAGGAACATTACACCCCCCAAAATGCAAGATTAAAGTGGCATGAGGTAAAGGATCCTCAGAGGCAAAAGCTGAGCCAGGCTTTCCTTTCCGGCAGAGGTACAGAGACTGGCAGAGGCCACAGCCAGGGCTAGTAGAGAACAGGGGCTGGTGCCAAGGCCTGTGGAGATGGGAAAAAGGAAGACAGGGCTCATGGAAAGAACTATGGGGTCAGGGGACAGCGGCGGGAGGAGCTGGCTCACCAGCCTGTGGACAAATCAGGCCTGCTAATTTGTGATTCTGTGGCTTTGTCTAAAAGCACCTAAAGCACCTTGATATCCAGTCTCACAGACTGCTCAACAGTCCACGAGGCTGGTGGGAGTGGTTCTTTTTTGAATGATACACTAATGACAAAAATAATAGAAGTAAACATTCTTTGCAATGTCCAAGCAGCTAGACACATTTAAGACCATTAAGGGAGCCAAGAAATAAGACCCAGACAAAGTGGGCAGAAGTTGGAAGGCAGGAGACAGGTGTGAGGAGGTGGGCCTTTCTGATCTGCCAGCCCATCTCTCCTCCCCTTACTTCCTCAGAGTTTATCCAGAGATTCCTGCCTCGGGAGCTCCAAATTGTCCGTACCCTGGAACACAAGAACATCATCCAGGTGTATGAGATGCTGGAGTCTGCCGACGGGAAAATCTGCCTGGTGATGGAGCTGGCTGAGGGAGGGGATGTCTTTGACTGCGTGCTGAATGGGGGGCCATTGCCTGAGAGCCGGGCCAAGGCCCTCTTCCGTCAGATGGTTGAGGCCATCCGCTACTGCCATGGCTGTGGTGTGGCCCACCGGGACCTCAAATGTGAGAACGCCTTGTTGCAGGGCTTCAACCTGAAGCTGACTGACTTTGGCTTTGCCAAGGTGTTGCCCAAGTCGCGCCGGGAGCTGAGCCAGACCTTCTGCGGCAGCACAGCCTATGCCGCCCCTGAGGTGCTGCAGGGCATTCCCCATGATAGCAAGAAAGGTGATGTCTGGAGCATGGGTGTGGTCCTGTATGTCATGCTCTGTGCCAGCCTACCTTTTGACGACACAGACATCCCCAAGATGCTGTGGCAGCAGCAGAAGGGGGTGTCCTTCCCCACTCATCTGAGCATCTCGGCCGATTGCCAGGACCTGCTCAAGAGGCTCCTGGAACCCGACATGATCCTCCGGCCTTCAATTGAAGAAGTTAGTTGGCATCCATGGCTAGCAAGCACTTGATAAAAGCAATGGCAAGTGCTCCCCAATAAAGTAGGGGGAGAAAGCAAACCCAAAAATCCGCTTCTAAAATGGTGATATATATTTTACGCCTTAAGTTTACTTATCCTAAAACTTACATCTACCGGAGCCTTACTACCACTCTTCCCTTTTAGAGATCTTCATGGAATCAAAGGGCCTCATTCAGACTTGCTTTTTTTTTTTTTTTTTCCTCCTTGCTCTGTCGCCCAGGCTGGAGTGCAGTGGCACGATTCCAGCTCACTGCAACTCTGCTTCTCAGGTTCAAGCGTTTCTCCTGCCTCAGCCTCCCTAGTAGCTGGGATTACAGGCACCTACCACCACACCTGGCTATTTCTGTATTTTTAGCAGAGATGGGGTTTCATCATGTTGGCCAGGCTGGTCTCGAACTCCTGACCTTAAGTGGAGGCCTGCCTTCGCCTCCCAAAGTGCTGGGATTACAGGCGTGAGCCACCAATGCCTGGTCTGACAAGTGATTTTCATACTAAAGTTAATTAAAATAGACCCCAGAATCATATACAAACAGGGGGAAGAGAGGAGAAAAACGACCAAGAACAACTGAAGCCATTGTTGTTGCAACTTCCTTTCCAAAGAAAAGCAGAGGTGTCGGGAGTGCAGAGATGGCCTCCCGACTCCTTGTCCCAGTGAGAGGCCTGTGGAGAGCCCTGTCCCTTTCTCATCACAAAGGCAAAGCTGAATCTGGGATGAGGACAAGTGATGTCCTCTGGACCCAGGCTATCCCTCTACCCTGTTTCTGGCTCCAAGTGGGAAGCCAGTCCTGCCCTGGCCCAGTGCAGCTGCCAAGGGGACGAAAACAGACCCCAGACACCTTCCAGCTTTGGTTGAATCACTTTAATGCTGTTAACGGCAAGTCTGTAAAAGGTTCAGGACAAAGTTCTTTTTTCTTTCTTTTTTAATTATAAAACTAACAGCTGTTAGAATCTTTTTTTTTTTTTTTTTCCTTTTTTCTTTTCCCAGCTACAAAATACTCTGGGGAGATGCATTATAATTTAAAATATATAATATTGCACAAACAACCAAAAAGTTAATTAAACTAAAGAAATAATTACAAAGAGAAAAACCCCATCCCGTCAAAAAAAAGATTCAGCATTCTCTCCAACCCACCCCCTCACTGAAGGTTTGAAGTAGAAGTGACCCCACTCTCTCGGTGTCCCTGACCACGATCCCTTTCACTCGCTGGTGAGCACACCAGATTAGGTACAAGAATCATCAGAGCAGCATCGTGAAGCACCAGGCTCTCCAGAGATTCCTGCAGCCCCTCATTCCCCCCAGAGGTGCAGCTTTACCAGACTGGAGGGTGAGAGTGCAAAGGCTGGGTCTGTCTTCAGGGAGAAGAGCTTTTGCAGAAGCCTGATGAGAGTTTCAAGTTCACCCCCAGGATAGCCCTTCCAGAAGCAGAAGGGCTGAGGCGGAGAAGCTAGGCTTACCAGAGTTGTAAGTACTCGGCTATGATCACCGCTCTGTACCGCTGGTAGCTGTTTTGTGTCCTAAGCTACAGGGGAGTTGAGGTGGGTAGCTGGTTGGACAAGGTATCCTGCCAGGCAACACACAGAAGGGCCTCAAGTGGCCCCCTCCCTTCTTGGGAAGGGGAAGAAATGCAAGAGTGAACTCCTGCAGGTGGCACAGCTGGGCTAAGGACTTGGGTGCATCTGACATGAAGAAGCCCTGGGAAGGCATAGGGACAGACCAGCGTGGGCTGGAGGAAAGGAAGGAGGTGGGTCAGGGTTTGGTCTCTGGATTCTGAACCCCAAAGGAGCCTTTCCAGGAATGGAAAATGCCTGGGAAGGGGAGATTCCCAAGAGAGGAGAGGCAAATTTCCCAGAGGTAAGTGCATCTTACCCACTGGGATAGGAACCAAAATGTGTCTGCTGTCCCTGTTTAGCCAAGGGTAGGTGGCGAGGCCCTCCCTGCCTGCTTATGGTGGACAGTGTGTGTTGTCTCGGCTTCCTCCGAGAGACTGGTGGTTTAGCTTCTGTCTACACAGGCGGAAGGGCTAGAACTATCCCTTGGGACTTCCCAGCAGGAGTCCTCAGGAACAGTGGGTGTTCGGCAGAAAAACACAGGCTCTTCTGGTGACGGGGGATAGGTTTCCTCTCCCTCGGGTCATCCTATTGTTGGCACAAGTCAGAGTTCCTGGCCGGGATTTAGAGAGCCCCTTTCCAGGCATGAGCAGAGGCCCAGAGGGCCAGCAGGGAGCCACCAGAATCTGTGCCCAGAGCTCTGGTTGGCAAAGGAGATTTGGGGGGACATTCTCAGAGTCTTCCAGGGCTGGGCTGAGACGAACGAGGGAGGCGAGAGATGCCATGGGTGGGGAGCTGCTCCCTCTGGCTCCCTTACTCCCAGTCCTCCCACTCTACATCTTCCAGCTGCAAATGGGAGGGGGTAATGGAGATCACAAACACAGTTACTCCTGAGTCAGGCCCAGACCTAACCTCCCCTTGCTGAGCAGAGCCACCTCCTATCCCCTACCCTAGGCCATACTCTGCCCCCTACTGAGAGTGAATCCCTAGTCTTAAGGAATGTGTCTGAGGGGCAGAGCTGCCCTCTGCTTGAGGGGTGGGCCTGCTGCTCTGATTATTTCAGACCTAAAGGAAATGCTTCCGCCAACCAACACCAGACACCACAAGGTGATGGCTGCCTACAGGAACCAAGTCAGCCCCAGTCCTTTAAGGAGAACTTGCCTCCTGCTGAGCAGATAATGCCATGGCTCTGAGATGCAGATAACTTAGGAGGCCTGAGCAGATACTTGGCCTTGGTCACAAAAGAACAGTGTAATCAAGGGCAAGTTACTTAGCCTTTGGGTGAATGGGGGCCACTCTCCGAGTGGCACTATGGTTAAAAACAGAGGTGGCAATGGCCTACAGGTGCCCACTAGGTCTTCACTAGGGGCACCAACACCCTAATTCCCAGCTCAAGTCTCCCCACAGAACCTTTTCTTGCTTTGTTCCTACTCTTGGCCTGCTGTCGGCTAAGCCCTGGTATAAGAGGTTCTAGAATGCTCAGGTGTATTGCAATCAGGTTTTAAAGGGGGCTGCAAAGACACAAAAAGCCAGCAAGCCCCTGTGGCCTGACAGGGCACTATAGGCCTTCTCTGTCCTGAGTATAGTGAGGTAGTCACAAGTGCAAAATACTCCTGTAGATAAAATACTCCTGTAGATAAAATACTCCCCCAAGGTTTCAGTTTCCCGTCATGAAAAAGGAGGCCCTTCACAGGTCTCTCTAATCTGTCCACCTCTTTCTAACAGGCTCATGAGTTACACAATGGAAGGACTCATGTGGTTCTTATGTGACAGTGGAAGTAATGCTGACATGAATCAGATATCTGGGCTGCAGCCTCAGTCCTGTCATTAATTAGCTGGGAGAGCTTTGGACTGTTCCAGCCTCTGAATCTAAATGAGCCACTTTTGATTCTGAGAGGTAGTGAAGAATAACAGTACTAAGGCCTCTTTGAGCTGAATAACTGGAATGGGTTTTGTGGGGTTTATCACTAATGTCTCCTGAGTGCCACCATGTCTCAGGCACTAGCCCTAAGGTGTCTACATGGATCACCTCATTAGAGCTTATAAGCCAGGTCTTATAATAATCAATTCCATATTTTAGATGAGGAACCAGGGGCTTAGGTTAAGTAACTTGCCCTTGATCACACTGGTCTTTTGTCTCCAAGGCCAAGTATATACTCAGGCCTCATACCTGGGGACCACAACTCAGAAGGTCAGGTAGGGTTTGATGTCTTTTTTTTTTTCAAAAATAGAAATGGGGTCTCACTATATTGGCCAGGCTGATCTTGAACTCCTGGCCTCAAGCAATCCTCCCACCTTGGCCTCCCAAAGTGTTGGGATTACAGGCGTGAGCCACCGCGCCCAGCACGGCATCTGTTTTCTTAAGCAGTTTCTCAGGCAATTTTAATACAGAGCTAATGTCAAGAACTCTCCCCTCTATCTACCCTGGAACTGAGGGGAAGTGGAGCCTACCGATGACCACTGTTGTGGATCTGAGCAGGAAGCTCCAGCTCCTTTCCCACAACCTATCACCTCAGACAGGAGCAGTGACCCTCCTGAGGGGACAGCTGGGCTGGCTGGGGAGAGTTCTCACAGCCAGGACCATTAGGCTCACGTCCCTCTGACCCACCAGGCCCACTCACCTCCCCAGAGGCATCCACTTTGGAAAGTGCCATCTGCACTTCCTCTTCGGTCATGTCCAAGTCAAAGTCTTTCTCCCAGTCCTCACTGATGTCTGTGCTTGAGCCTGGAACCACGAGCCACAGTGTGAAAAGCAGGAGGAGGCAGGGAAGGGACACTTGAAGAGGGTGTAGCTGGGGAGATAGCATGCTTTAAAAGGGTCTCACAAATACACAAGTCTTTACATTCTGTGTTCACTCTGGCACAGCAATCCCACTTTTTTGTTTTGTTTTGTTTTCTTAGATGGAGTCTCGCTCTGTCGCCCAGGCTGGAGTGCAGTGGTGCGATCTTGGCCCACTGCAACCTCCGCTTCCCAGGTTCAAGCGATTCTCCTGCCTCAGCCTCCCAAGTAGCTGGGACTACAGGAGCATGACCCCATGCCCAGCTAATTTTTGTATTTTTAGTAGAGACAGGGTTTCACCATGTTGGCCAGGCTGGTTTCAAACTCCTGACCTCAATGATCCGCCTGCCTCGGCCTCCCAAACTGCTGCAATAACAGGCGTGAGCCATGGCGCCTCGTCCCCACTTTTAAGAATCTATTCTAAGGAAAAATCCTGGATTCAGTCAGGAAGTTAGCAAAGAGTGTTCACTGCAGTGCTGTCATAGTGACGGAAACCTAGAAACAATCTGAAAGTCCACTGACAGGGAATTAGACAAGTAAATAGTGAGTTACATGATGGAACACTATAGGCTGTCAGAGGTTAGGCTGGAGAAGAACTTCACATCCATGCCAAACAGCCTTAAACTATTACCTCAGAAAAAGCAGGCTACTAAAGAGTGGAGAAGCACTGTGGCTCAGAGGCTCCAAGAGTCACAGAAATCTTCCAGAGGAAATACACAGTGAACTGAGACCTTGTCTCTAGAAAAAAATTTTAAAATTAGCCAGGCATGGTAGTGCACACCTGAGGAGTCCCAGCTACTCAGGAGGCTGAGGTGTGATGATCACTTGAGCCCAGTTCAAGGCTGCAGTGAGCTATGATCATGCCACTGGTGACAGTGCAAAACCCTGTCTCTAAACAAAACAAAAACCTCCCCTCAAACCCAAAACAGTGAACCTCTTCCTCCTCACTCCATTCTGCCCATACTAATCCTGTTCCTCCAGAAACACACCAGGCGCATTCCCAACTTAGGGCTTTTGCATGGGCTGTTCCCTGCACCTGGAACTCATCTCCTCAGATACCCACAAGACCAACTTGTCACCTCCTTCACGCCATTGCTCAAATCTCACCTTCTAGATGTGGTCTACACTGACCATCCTAAAGAGCAACCGATCATCACCCTCACTCTGTTCTAGTTGTTGTTGTTGTTGTTGTTTGAGACAGAGTCTCGCTCTGTCATCCAGGCTGGAGTGTAGTGGCACAATCTCAGCTCACTGCAACCTCTGCCTCCTGGGTTCAAGAGATTCTCTTGCCTCAGCCTCCTGAATAGCTGGGATTACAAAGACACCTGCTACCACGTCCAGCTAATTTTTGTATTTATTTATTTTTGAAACAGTCTCACTCTGTCGCCTAGGCTAGAGTGCAGTGGTGCGATCCTGGCTCACTGCAACCTCCGCCTCGCAGGTTCAAGTGATTCTCCTGCCTCAGCCTCCTGAGTAGCTGAGATTACAGGTGCGCACCACCATGTCTGGCTAACTTTTGTATCTTTAGTAGAAACAGGGTTTCACCATGTTTGCCAGGCTGGTCTCAAACTCCTGACCTTAGCTGATCCGCCCGCTTCGACCTCCCAAAGTATTGGGATTATAGACGAGAGCCACCACGCCTGGCTCTGGATTGATCTTTTTTCCATTGTAGTGATCACTTCTAACATATTACATAATCAGACTTAATATGTTTATTGTCTATTAATAGAGGAGTTAGAGTATGAGCCCTATGAGGGCAGGGATCTTTTGTTTTGTTCTCTTATGTATTTCAAGTTCTTAGAACACATAGTTGGCACTCAGTAGTCACAGACCCTTTCTGTAAACCAGGGGTTGGCAAACTATGGCCCATGGATCAAATCCAGCCATGTCACATCATTTGTTTACATACTGTCTATGGCTGCTTTCATGCTACAAGAGCGGAGATCAGTAATTTCAACTGCATGGCCCAAAAAGCCTAAAATATTTATGGTCTGGTCCTACACAGAAAAAGTTTACCACCCCCTGCTCTATGTGATTCTGATGCCTGTCTGTACTATTTGACGATCATTGCTCTAAACATTCATATTTGGCTATGACTTCTTATAGGCAATATTAAAAGTCTATATATAAAAGTTATTAAGAAGCAAACTACACAAATAGTTCCTTTCAATAAAGCATGTACAGTATCATTCCAGCTTTAAAATGTGCCCACAGGCCAGGCGTGGTGGCTCAAACCTGTAATCCCAGCACTTTGGGAGGCCGAGACAGGCGGATCACAAGGTCAGGAGATTGAGACCATCCTGGCTAACTCGGTGAAACCCCGTCTCTACTAAAAAATACAAAAAACTAGCCAGGCGAGGTGGCGGGCGCCTGTAGTCCCAGCTATTTGGGAGGCTGAGGCAGGAGAATGGCATAAACCCGGGAGGCAGAGCTTGCAGTGAGCTGAGATCTCGCCACTGCACTCCAGCCTGGGTGACAGAGCGAGACTCCATCTCAAAAAAAAAAAAAAAAAAAAAAAGCCCACAAATGTATGTACACATGCAGAAGAGATGAGCAAGATATCCAAATACACTAGCAAAGTTATCTCTAGGTGATGAGGTCATGGGGTGATTTTTCTTAATTTTTTTCCAAAAATGAACACATATTACTTTGTGATCTTTTTTTTTTTCTTTTTGAGACGGAGTCTTGCTCTGTCGCCCAGGCTGGAGTACAGTGGCACGATCTCGGCTCACTGCAAGCTCTGCCTCCTGGGTTCACACCATTCTCCTGCCTCAGCCTCCCGAGTAGCTGGGACTACAGGTGCCCACCACCACGCCTGGCTAATTTAGAGACGGCATTTCACTGTGTTAGCCAGGATGGTCTTGATCTCCTGACCTCGTGATCAGCCCACCTTGGCTTCCCAAAGTGCTGGGATTACAGGCGTGAGCCACTATGCCCGGCCTGTAATCTTTTTTTTAAGTACCTTTAAAAAGAGTGGGTCCCTCATCCTCCAATGGCATGACCAGTAAACATCTTCATTTCTTCTTCTCTGACTACTCCTCACCAGATGCCTCAGCACTGAGACCTACCCCTCAGCCCCGCTCCCACATTCCTTATATGGTTTCCTGTATCATCCTCTCTTCCAGCCAGAGCATGGTCTCTGGGGCCAGGCAGACCTGGGTTGAATACCTACTCCTTCACTGTGTAGTCTTGGGCAAATTATTGTGGGCTTCAGTCTATTTATAAAATATGGATAAAAGCACCCTCTGCAAAGAACCACTGGAGAAGCTTATTAGAATGCAGACTTCTACCCTGTCCACCCCCGATCCCAACAAAGACTCAGCAGGTCTAGCTGGTGGCTGGGAAGGCTGCATTGTAAGTTGTAAGCAGGTACCTGTGTGATTCTGTGTAGACCTGGGCCTGTAGTTTGAGAAACAATGGTGTTAGAATTAGAGCTATGCATATAAAGTGCCTATTACGTATATATACATGGCTATGTAATGAATGGTGCTGCCTTTCTTCTAAGGGCCTTGTCTCAGAGTTAAGTCATTCTGTACAAGGTACCTCAGCAAGTCAGGGCAGCCAAGACCCAGTTCTTCTGACTCTGCACCTACATCTCTCTGTGCCTTCAGGACACTTAAGTGACATTCATCTGGCTGTCACCACAGGCTTCCTGTGGGTTAGCCAGACTCTTGGTTGCTTCCTCACTTCAGGACTTTGTCTGTGGCCATGACAGCTTTCCCTAACCTCAGGCTGCCCTCTAGGGACTTGAAACCGTCTCTTCAGGCTTAAATGCTACAGCAGACCCTTTCAGGGGTAAAGAACAGAGTATCCACTAACATTTCTGGAATATTCCACATCTACCTCTTGGGTGGGTATTAATAGTCCCTGTATACAGATAACGAAATGAAGGCTTCAGGTGGCACAGGGAGATGTGAAGCTGGGCTCTCTCTGCCATGTGCCTCCTTCCACCGTCCTGTCCTATCACATAAGGAGAGCACTAAGACCTCCATCACAATGTGCACCTGGCAGAGAGCTGACCTGTGCTACAACTGAAGACTTCAGGATGGAGTTCTACTGGTTTGGTTTTGAAAATGGAAGTTTTCAGGTGATTGCTAACTTTGTAGTGCTGTCACTCACAGCTCATTTTATTCTGTTTAATTGGCCCTCTGCTTCCCCAGTTAAGAAACAGAGGCAATACTGCTCTTAGGTTACACAGTCAGTCATGAAGTAAGGTCTTAACATCTAGGCTCCTTCCAGGCCATGAGCCTGCCCCAACCTCTCGCCCCTTCCTGTGCAGAAAGAAATCCAGTCTCTCAGAACAGACGAATCCTGTGACAAAATGTAGGTGGGAAGCAGCTCTGCAATGACAGGAATCACCCTGGGACCCAGTAAAACCCTTTGGCTAGGGCACCCTAAGAGACTCTGCTGAACCGAGACCAAGCCTTATATCACCCTAGGACGTGGGCCCAAGAGGAAAAAGGAGTTACTTTGTCTCCAAGCCCCCTTTCTTCCTTTTAAGATTTATTTCCTCTACTCTGTTCCCACTGTTCCAGCCTGGTCCAAGACTCTGGCTGCCTCCCACCTGACTACAGTTGTTTCTGGTGGGTCTTCTGTAGCACATCCTCAGCCTCTCCTTTCACAGGCCCCGAGGGCAGTAGAGGCAGCATAGCAGAGTGGTTAAGAGCTTATGTTTACTTCTCCTATAATTTCATTTCCATCCAGTCTCCAACCACTACTAATTTTTTCTGATTAGCCTTTGTAGCCCAATTCCAAATGAAACCTATAATTTGTAACCCTCCAACTGTTTCACTATCCCTCATTCTCTCCCTTACTCAGCTCATATTCTATAAGCCATCATTCTTATCACTTCTTGCATATACTTTCTTTTCTTTCCTTTTTATTTTTTTGAGACAGGGTCTCAGCTCTGTCAGCCAGGCTGGAGGGCAGTTTAGCGATCTCAACTCACTACAGCCTCAACCTCCCCACTCAGGTGATTCTCCCACCTCAGCCTCCCAAGTAGCTATGACTACAGGCATGTGCCACCACATCTGGCTAACTTTTTGTATTTTCTGTAGAGATGGGGTTTCACCACAATGCCAGGGCTGGTCTTGAACTCCTGGGCTCAAGCAATCCATCTGCCTCAGCCTCCCTTAAGTACTGCAATTATAGGCATGAGCCACCAGGCCCAGCGGACTTTCTTCTTTTCATCCACTGATTTTACCTGGCTAAACTTGAACCTAATTAGATCCAAGTCCCCATCTGCTCTGTTCCTGCACCTAAGCAACTGAATGTGACTGAACAAAAATACAACAGGTTGATGGTCTCACTTAAAATCTACAATCACAAGGGCCCTGGGACCATCCACCCAGCAAACCTATTATACCTGTCAGGCCCATCACCTACTCTTCCCTCTCCTACAGGACTATTTCATACTCTCTGAAATATTTATTGGGTGTGACTGATCTCAGGTTCCTACCACTAGAAAAATAGGAAAAAGTACACAGATCTCACAGGGCTTTTTTTTTTTTTTTGAGACGGAGTCTTGCTCTGTCGCCCAGGCTGGAGTGCAGTGGCCGGATCTCAGCTCACTGCAAGCTCCGCCTCCCAGGTTTACACTATTCTCCTGCCTCAGCCTCCCTAGTAGCTGGGACTACAGGCGCCCGCCACCAGGCCTGGCTAGTTTTTTGTATTTTTTAGTAGAGACGGGGTTTCACTTTGTTCGCCAAGATGGTCTCGATGATCTGACCTCGTGATCCACCTGTCTCGGCCTCCCAAAGTGCTGGGATTACAGGCTTGAGCCACCGCGCCCGGCCCTCACAGGGCTTTTGTAAGGATTGAGTAACATGCATATCAAGTGCTTAGCACAGAGCTAGACACACAGAAAGTGCTCAGAGAATGTTACCTCTATTATCGTTTCCCCAAAGCAGGGCTCTACTTAAATTTCTGCTCTGATTGAGGATCTATCATGAAACAATTATCCCGTCTATAGAGGAGCAAACAAAGGCTTACAGAAGATTAGTAATCTTTCTGAAGTCACATGGCTTATGAACAAAGTTGGGATTTGAACCCAGAACTGTCTGAACTCCAGAACCCACACCCTTAGCATCCATGCTCTGCTGCTTTATGGCCCCAAGGCCAACCTTCTGAATCCAGCTTAAGGTTTTAAATTCCGAAGTTCTATTTCTGAGTCAACCCACTCACCCTTCTTGTACCTCCTTCTCCTGGGAGAGAATACAGAAGAGTGGGTTTAGGTCACCACCCCTTAAACATGCCCCATGACCTTTGCTAGCTGGTCCTTGTAGGACCCCTCATCTTAGACTACCACTCCCCTGCACCTGCCCCAAACTCGTCAACTCTCCTATACAAGGCTTGACTCCTTGGCGAAGCAACACAGATGTCCAGAGATTCATTCTTTCTCTGAACTCCTCCAGTACCAGACTGGCCCATCCTGCTTTATGCTCCCTCACAAAGACTGCGGCTTCTGCCCCTCTCCCACTCAGTGTCTCATAAAGAACAGGAAGGAGCTTGGGCCGGGCGCGGTGGTTCACGCCTGTAATCCCAGCACTTTGGGAGGCCAAGGTGGGCAGATCACAAGGTCAGGAGATCAAGACCATCCTGGCTAACACAATGAAACCCTGTCTCTACTAAAAATACAAAAAATTAGCTGGGTGTGGCAGCATGTGCCTGTAGTCCCAGCTACTCGGGAGGCTGAGGCAGGAGAATGGAGTGAACACGGTAGGCGGAGGCTGCAGTGAGCGAGACTGCGCCACTGCACTCCAGCCTGGGCGACACAAGTGAGACTCCGCCTCAAAAAAAAAAAAACAAAACCAGGTAGGAGCCCAATGGATTACCTCACTGATCAGTCAGAAGGGAGGCACTGGGTTGGAGACTGGAAACTCCATGGTTTCCATCAGGGAATAGGTTAGAGGTGAGGTGGGGTTCATTTCCCATCCACTGTGGCAAACCAGTCCCTTCCTGGGCCAGCAGGCCAGGCCTTACCTGCCGGGCAAGCTTTGTGGCTGTGGCTGGTGCTGTGTTAGCAAAGACAGGAGGATGCGTGTGTGAAGTGTGCAGGTGGTGGGGGGACTGGGAGGGGGGCGGTTCTTAGTGATAATCAGCCATACCTGAAGTGGTATTTTGGATGTGGTAAAAAGGCTGACACCAAGGCTATCCTTGTCCTTTAATTCCTGCAGTTACAGAGGTTGCTCTTTGACATAAACTCAGAGTCTCCAGTCTAAAATTCCATTATACAGATAAGAAACTAAAGCTCCATTACTCAAGCTGGGTCACTGTAAGTTCATGGATGTTCATTTTTTTTTTTTTTTTTTTTTTGAGACGGAGTCTCGCTTTGTCGCCCAGGCTGGAGTGCAGTGGCCGGATCTCAGCTCACTGCAAGCTCCGCCTCCCGGGTTCCCGCCATTCTCCTGCCTCAGCCTCCCGAGTAGCTGGGACTACAGGCGCCCGCCACCACGCCCGGCTAGTTTTTTGTATTTTTTTTAGTAGAGACGGGGTTTCACCATATTAGCCAGGATGGTCTCGATCTCCTGACCTCGTGATCCGCCCGTCTCGGCCTCCCAAAGTGCTGGGATTACAGGCTTGAGCCACCGTGCCCGGCCGGATGTTCATTTTATTCTTCTTTAAACTGCACGTATGAGTTTTGTTTATATATTTCATAATAATAAAGGCCTGGGGAAGCTGAATGACTTTCCTAAGGCTACACAGGACGAAGACCCTTTAACATCAATGTCACTGGGATTTCCAAGCCAGGGTAAGGTTAAATTGTCCAAAAAGATAGAAATTGGCACAGTGTGCTAGTTAAGGGCACGGGCTTGGAGTCAGACAGCCCTGGGTCTGAATCTGGGCCTCCTGGCCATGTGAACTTGGGCATTACCTAACCTAATATTTTTGGGTCTCATTTTTTTCATCTGTAAAATGAGGACAGTAATACTGAGAAATTAAGTGCCATATAACATATGTAGCATGGGATCTAGCATCAAACTTGTTTTGTTGACTCTTAAGATGCCAACAATTTAAGATGCATTCTTATTTCAGAGATTAATGTGCAACTTAGAATGAAACATGTGGCCGGGCGCAGTGGCTCAAGCCTGTAATCCCAGCATTTGGGAGGCCGAGCCGGGCGGATCACGAGCTCAGGAGATCGAGACCATCCTGGCCTACATGGTGAAACCCCGTCTCTACTAAAAAATACAAAAAACTAGCTGGGCGAGGAGGCGGGCGCCTGTAGTCCCAGCTACTCGGGAGGCTGAGGCAGGAGAATGGCGTCAACTCGGGAGGCAGAGCTTGCAGTGAGCTGAGATCCGGGCGCCGCGCTCCAGCCTGGGTGACAGAGCGAGACTCCGTCTCAAAAAAAAAAAAAAAAAAAAAAAAAAAGAATGAAACATGTTAGCAAATAGTCAATATATAGCAGCTGTCATCACTATTGGAAATGAAAAAAATCTGCTCATAGTATCCTAAAAAGGGACAAGGAGACAAATCTGCCTTGGGAGGTGGCCCTGACCCCACACAACAATGGGCTTAGACCTCCAGACCTACCTTTTTTTTTTTTTTTTTTTTTTTAATTTTATTTTTTGAGATGGAGTTTCGCTCTTCTTGCCTAGGCTGGAGTGCAATGGCGCAATCTCGGCTCACTGCAACCTCTGCCTCCTGGCTTCAAGCGATTCTCCTGACCCGGACTCCCCAGTAGCTAGGATTACAGGCATGTGCCACCATGCCTAGCTAATTTTGTACTTAGAGACAGGGTTTCTCCATGTCGGTTAGGCTGGTCTCAAACTCCCAACCTCAGGTGATTCGCCCACCTCGGCCTCCCAAAGTGCTGGGATTACAGGCATGAGGCACCACTCCCAGCCCAGACCTACCTTTCTTTCCATTGTTGGAGGGTGTAGACTTCCCACTGTCCGAGTTCAGCTCAAACACCCGTAAGTCTGTGGGAGCCTCCTCCCTCAGAGTCTCTACTCTGGCTGGAGGCCTGGGTTCTGGGCCGCTGGGGTGGCCAGCAGGGGTTAGGGGCTTGGAGTGAATAGGGGGCGGGGGTCCAGTCTCGCCCACATCCACAACCAGGCCCTGTTCCTCCAAAGATGCCTCTAGCAGCTTTTGGGACAGGTCCTTGGGCAGCACTGGTGCCTCAGGTGCAGCGGCTGGGTTGGCAATCTGTGTCACGAGGGAGATGCTCTCGCTGCTCTCTGATGGAGTCACCTCGGCTGGGGGCTCAACTGAGGTCACCAGATTCTCTTCACAGGGGCTCTGGGGGCCAGGTCCTCCTTCAGGGAATGTAGAAGTTTTGGTCACAGGAACCTCTGCCTCTTTTGGAGATGTGAGTGAAATGCCCATGAGCTCCTCTGTAGAGAGAGAAAGGGAGGGGCAAGAGGGAAATGTACCCTGGCCAGCCCTAAGACAACCTTGGGGCCGGGCGCGGTGGCTCACGCCTGTAATCCCAGCACTGTGGGAACGAGGTGGGTGGATCACCTGAGGTCAGGAGTTTTTGAGACCAGCCTGGCCAACATGGTGAAACCCTGTCTCTACTAAAAATACAAAAATATTAGCTGAGTGTGGTGGCACATGCCTGTAATCCCAGCTACTCGGGAGGCTGAGGCAAGAGAATCGCTTAAACCCAGGAGGCGGTGGTTGCAATGGGCCGAGATTGCACCACTGCACTCCAGTCTGGACGACAGAGCAAGACTGTCTCAAAACGAAAAAAAAAAAAAAAAAGACTCAATAGTGTCATTTAGCTCTCCCCTTTGCCATCACAATGCTTCTGCAGACACTCCCTGCTAGTCAAAAGTCCTGCTCAGCCCTGGGGCCTAATGCCTGGTGGGCTTCCAGCAATGCAGTTCAAGGGGCTGTTATGGATTAGAAAGCCAAGGCTCAGAAGTGAGTCAGTTTTGGGTTCAGGTTGGGCTCTGCTACATCCTAGGTATATGATTGGGCAAGTCACCTAACTTTTACTCTTAACTTACTTTTATCCTTAAGAGGGGTAATAGGGTGGTGGTAAGGACTCTGTGTAAAGCTCTTAGTGCAGCCTCGACATATGGTGTAAACACTTAAGAAATGCATTAATATTATATCATCCAGAAGGCTCCAACGTGCTGTTATAAACTGAGCTACAGGTAGAGGATGCTCAGCTCCCTCCCTAACTCAGTGGTTCCCAAACCAGCCTGTGCATTAATATTACCAGGGAGCTTGTTTAAAATACATGTCTGGCTGCTTCTTTACAGTCTTCTTTAGAAGGTGGGGAAGGGAATCTGGATTTTCAAGAAGCTCCCCAGTGACTAGGCGGCAGCTGGTTCATGGGCTGGCAGGGGAATCTACACCAACTGACACATGGGATTTCTGTAGCTAAATCGGAATTCCACTAGCCTTGTTCAGTATCTCCTTGTTAGCTCCGCCTATCCTCAGCACATACAATGTGCTCGTTCCCTACTCTTGCCTGATGGGCGCCAAGTCTCTCCAGGCTTCAGAAAGCATGGCCCAGCCCAGAGTGTCCCACACAGATGTGTCACTTGCCCTTCACCTCTCAACGCCTCGTACCTTCCTCCTCCTCCCAGCCAGGTTCTTCAGAGATGCTCTGTTCCGCCCGCTGCTTCAGGGCGTCCCTCCGGGCCTGCTCCTGAATGTGAGGGAGCAGATGGACACAGGAAGTCAGGGCACCCTCTTCCCAGATCCTGGTCCTGATCCCACAACTCTTGGCACCCTGTATCCCTTTCTTCTCTCAATAAATCCAGCCTGCTTCCCCCAGGGTTGAGTGGGGACCTCCCCAGGCTAGACCAGCGTACCTGCTCTAGCTGATGGACTTTATAGAAATACCGATGCCAGAATTCTGAATGGGAAACAGCTGCTGGAACCTGGAGGGAGGGGAAAATGGAGGTGAGACTTTGGGAGTATTTGTGTGGGGTCTGTGTCCCCACCCTTATCAGTCTATTCCCAGCAAGTCTGGATATCAGACCCAGTAAGTGGCTTAGCAGTGATAGAGCACTTCCACCCTGACCAAAGTTTCGGCCAGACCCACCTTCCTAGTCCGGGTTGGCCAAGGAGGGAGAAAAGAACTCCCATCAGGCTTTGCTGGCCCTTTCATTTCTCACCATTCTCTGACTGCCAGAAGCCTGGCAAACCAGCTTCTCCCATGTGAGTTCTTGGCTCAGGATATGGCTGGTCTGGCTCTATGGAGCCTCCCAGTGCTCTCCGAGCCAGATGACGCCACAGTGACTCTGAACATGTCCCTCCCACCTCCCAACACCTCAAGCCTGGAGCTGGCTGAGGCCCTGCAGACTGGGCCCTCACCATCTTGGTGTAGAGGGCCCGGATAGAGGGGCTGCCTACAAGGAGCTCTGAGATCTCCCCCTTCTTCTCCTCCAAGCAGAACTGGGAAAGCCAGGCGTCAAACAATTCCGGGGGCCCTGCAGAGGGACAGATGCTGACAGTCAGTTCCCTTGGTCTGGGGAAAGAACACTGGGCCTACAGAATATACCTAAGCTGGACATGGAAAATGAAGAAAGCTTGTGTGTTCAAAGCCACTTAGCCAAGGGTAGGGGGTCAGGCAGGGTGAAGGGGCGGGTGTGCACCTGAGTGATCTCCAGAAGGGGCTGCAGTCTCCATGTTCTCATATCCCTGCTCGCTTTTTAGCCCATGGCACCTGGCTACTGAATCTCCTCGTCTCTGAAACAGCTGCTCTTAGGTCACATGACCCCAGCTGCCAGAGCCAACATCTATTTCTCTGTCTTCCCTCTTGTGACCATCTCTGACTCTGGGGGCCATTGCCTTCCTCCCGAAGCCCTCGTCTCTCCTGGTTTCTCACTCCTTTGTTATTTTCCTCCACTTCTCTGGTTGGTCCATTTGAGTCTCTGTGGGTTTTTTGTTTTCCTTTCCTTTCCATCTCTCTCTGGCTTTTTTTTCCCCCAAAATAATTGCCACTAAACCATAAGTTTCAACCTCATCCTCCCACTGTGTCTCTCTTTGCAGCCCAGGCTACTCTCTTGGCCCCAGATCCAGAGTTCCAAGTACCCCCGATACTTCTACCTGCAAACACACCATGCGCTCATTTTCCTTCCCACCTGATTATCTGACAGGGTTATCCAATCTGGGGGCCATCCTATCTCCTCCCTTATCCAATCACTCTAGATCACACTTCCTCAGTTGTCTCCTTTTTATTTTTTAAGAGATAGAGTCTTGCTCTGTCACCAGACTGGAGTGCAGTGACACAACTGTGGCTCACTGCAACCTTGAATTTCTGGGCCCAAGTGATCCTCCTGCCTCAACCTTCCGAATAGCTGAGGCTACAGGCACACCATCACGCCTGGCTAACTTGTGTCTTTTATATGCACACTGTCCTCTCCATGCCACCTGACTCTTCCTAGGTTTTGGCCTTACCTCTGACACGGGATTCCTACCTAGCCTCCTAACTGGTCTTCCTGTCTTCTGTCTTTCTATTTCATTCTTTACAATGCTGCCCCAAGGGCTGCTTTACAAAATGCAAACTCTGATCACCCCAGGCCTCAAAAACTTTCACTGGTTCTCTATGGGAGGCCTTTTTAAGCTGGAGTCCAAGATGGGCTTCAAAGGGTCAAAGAATTCCCATATTGCACAAAAAGTTTTGTGGAGAGAGGGCTTGTCATTTTCAATAGATTTTTAAAGGCCTTTGTGACTAAAGAGAGGTCTAGAGCTACTACTGTGAGCCTTTTAGGCCAAAATTCCAACTGCCTGGTCTGTCACACCAAGCCCTTCACAATCTGGCTCCCATGAGCTGCTCTCATTGCCTTCACTTCCTCATACGCACCCTTTAACCTAGCGTTACTAAAAGGTGGGGTGCTCCCTGCTTTCCCTCCCAGCAATCTTTGCCTGAATGCCCTTCCCCACTTCTCATAGTGGAGCTAACTGACGTCTCATTTAACCTTAAAACTCCAACTCCGTCCAGGTGTGGTGGCTCATGCCTGTAATCCCTGCACTTTGGGAGGCCGAGGCGGGTGGATCACCTGAGGTCAGGAGTTCGAGACCAGCCTAACCAATGTAGTGAAACCCCGTCTCTACTAAAATTACAAAAATCAGCCGGACACAGTGGCAGGTGCCTGTAAGCCCAGCTACTCGGGACGCTGAGTCAAAAGAACTGCTAGAACCCGGGAGGTAGAGGTTGCAGTGAGCCGAGATCGCGCCACTGCACTCCAGCCTGGGCGACAAAGTGAGACTCCATCTCAAAAACAAACAAACAAAACCCAACTCCAGCATCACTTGCTTGGTTCCCAGACCAGGAAAGGTGCCATTCCTCTGGGCTCCCACTGTCCCGCTGCTCTGTAGAAGCAGTCATGCTGCTCTCTAGTATTTCTACTTTATTCACTGTTTCTGCTTTCTCCCTCTTAACCGCTAGTTCCTGGAGGGCTGGACTAGGTGGAGGCTTTGGCTCATTTCTGATCTCCAGTTTCCATCATGGGGTTTGCTGCATGGCAGGGGCTTAGCCAACACAAGCTGAAGAGAAGGCAAGTGGGGCAGCAGGGCTGGGAGGGAGGCTGAGCTAAGGATGAGGGATGAGAGGGGCCAAGTCCCTACAGGGTGGGCAGGACAGCTCAAGTTCAGGAAAGAAAAGAGAACATCAACCCAATCCACACGGTATAAGGTACACACTAGTCTCACTCTGGTCCCCCTACATAGCGGGTGCCTGGCCTCTGCTACCTGAGACAAACAGGGCCTACAACCAGACCCCCTTAGTCTACTTGCCCTACAAGCCCACCCCCTCACTGCTACCCTCTCACCATCTGGTTCATTGCAGTAGGTTGCTGGGTCCGACTGCAGGCTATAGAGGCGAGCCTGTAAGAAACAGAGAAGAGGAAACAGAAATCCTGAGATGCTGGGCATAGAAAGCACCCTTTCTCTGCCAGGATACTCAGTCAACCACAACCCAGCTTCTCCCCTGTTGGCTGGGATACCTCCAGGGCACTTGTTAATTAGCACTGTGGCACGGAGAGTGGAGCACTAGGCTGGGCATCCAAAACTGGGGTTCCCAGAAAAATGGCCTTTCACCCAGTATTCTACCCCAGGAGCTAAGAAAATACAGCACAAGCAGGCTACAAAATTATTTGTAAAATGCTTTGTAGTAGTGAAATTTGAAAAATGTTAGTGCCCATATATTAATAAAGTCAAAATTTAGGGATAAATTTTAAAATAACACAATTTCCCTCCAATTAAAACCATTCAAGAATTTATTAATTGTGTAGCCAGTCTCTACCAAGTTATGTTCTCACTGGGACCACAGGGTGGCAAACTTAGCTGGCAAAGACGAAGTCCGCCTTTCTTCCTCAGTATTACAGGAAGCATGGGCTGTCGGTAAGTGGATTTGGTGACAATTCACTGTCATTATGGCTCAAAATCTTATCAAACATTTTCACAATTCCACTCACATGTTCACTAAGTGGTGGTGCTAATACTAGTGCTTGTTGATACATACTTGAAAAATCAGTACTTTTGGAACAGAAGTTCAACATGGGCCGGGTGCGGTAGCTCACGCCTGTAATCCCAGCACTCTGGGAGGCCGAGGTGGGTGGATTGCTGGAGATCTGGAGTTCAAAACCAGCCTGGCCAACGTGGTGAAGCCCCGTCTCTACTAAAAATGCAAAAATTAGCCGGGCATGGTGGTGCATGCCTGTAATCCCAGCTACTCAGGACGCTGAGGCAGGAGAATCACTTGAACCCAGGAGGTGGAGGTTGCAGTGAGCCAAGATCACTCCACTGCACTCCAGTCTGGGTGACAGACAGAGACGCCGTCTCAAAAAAAAAAAAAAAGTTCAATGTGATAAAATGCTACAAAGCCAGCCTAGGCAACATGGGGAAATCCTGTTTCTACAAGTATAAAAATTAGCTGGGCATGGTGATGTGTGCTTGCAGTCCCAGCTGCTCAGGAGGCTGAGGTGGGAGGAGCACCTTAGGAGATGGAGGCTGCCGTGAACTGTGATCGCACCACTGCACTCCAGCCTGGGGGACAGAGTGAGACCCTATTTCAAAAGAACAAACTACAAAGAGGGCCCCCAGTTGCCATGACATTATATTGTAAATTTAGAAGAAAACTCTCCATGAAATAGAAAACACAATGTGGCCAGGCGTGGTGGCTTATGCCTGTAATCTCAGTACTTCAGGGGGCTGAGGGAGGAGGATCACTTGGGCTCAGGGGTTTGAGACCAGCCTGGGCAGAATAGGGAAACCTCGTCTCTACAAAAAAAAAAAAAAAAAAATGCCGGGCGTGGTAGTGCATGCCTGTGGTCCCTGCTACTACAGATACTAGGTAGGTTAAGGTGGGAGGAACACTTGAGCCCAGGAAGTTGAAGCTGCAGTGAGCTGGGATCATGCCACTGCACTCTAGCCTGAGTGACAGAGTGAGACCGTCTCAAAAAAAAAAAGAAGAAGAAAAGAAAATGCGAAAACACAGCAAAAATACACTACCGTGGCTGTTGCTTTAAGTGCTCTGAAGACACCTCTCTCCCTTTACCTATACATATATTACTAGAAATTAGTTTAAATAACCCAAATGTGGAGATTATGCCTCTAAAAATGCTCTCCACAGCGTTCCTTATTATGCTTGAAAGCTGAAAGGAATCCAAATATGCAACATGAAGGAAATAATGGAATAATTAATGCTATTTTCACTTGCAAGAATTTAAAGACATTAAAAATTATGGCTGGCTGGGCACAGTGGCTCACGCCTGTAATCCTAGCACTTTGGGAGACCAAAGTGGGAGAGTCACTTGAGCCCAGGCATTTGAGACCAGCCTGGGCAACATAACGAGACCCTGTTTCTACCAAAAAAAATTTTTTTTAATTAGTTGGATGTGGTGGTTTACGCCGGTGGTCCCAGCTACTCAGGAGACTGATGTGGAAGGACACTTGAGCCTGGAAAGTCGAGGCTGCAATGAGCCGTGACTGCACCACTGAGCCCCAGAGAGAGCTTGGGTGACAGAGTGAGACCCTGTCTCATTAAAAAAAACAAAACAGGGCCGGGCGCGGTGGCTCAAAGCTGTAATCCCAGCACTTTGGGAGGCCGAGAGAGGTGGATCACAAGGTCAGGAGATGGAGACCATCTTGGCTAACATGGTGAAACCCCGTCTCTACTAAAAAATATAAAAAACTAGCCGGGCGAGGTGGCAGGCGCCTGTAGTCCCAGCTACTCAGGAGGCTGAGGCAGGAGAATGGCATAAATCCGGGAGGCAGAGCTTGCAGTGAGCTGAGATCCGGCCACTGCACTCCAGCCTGGGCAACAGAGCGAGACTCCGTCTCAAAAAAACAACAACAACAACAACAACAACAAAAAAGGTGATTAGAGGCTGGGCGCGGTGGCTCAAGCCTGTAATCCCAGCACTTTGGGAGGCCGAGACGGGCGAATCACGAGGTCAGGAGATCGAGACCATCCTGGCTAACACGGTGAAACCCCGTCTCTACTAAAAAATACAAAAAAACTAGCCGGGCGAGGTGGCGGGCGCCTGTAGTCCCAGCTACTCGGGAGGCTGAGGCAGGAGAATGGCGTAAACCCGGGAGGCGGAGCTTGCAGTGAGCTGAGATCCGGCCACTGTACTCCAGCCTGGAGGACAGAGCCAGACTCCGTCTCAAAAAAAAAAAAAAAAAAAAAAAAAAAAAAAAAAAAAAAAAAAAAAAAAGGTGATTAGGAAAGATGCTACGTTTGTTGGTTTTTTAAAAGCAGGTTACAAAACCGCATGTATAAAATGTCTTTTTTGTTCAAAAGAAAAAACCAAACTATCTTTACCTATGTTTAAAAACAAAAACAAATGTAAGGTTATATACCAATAAGAAATCAGGGGTTCTCTTTCGGTGATGCAATTATGAGTTTAAAAATAATTAACTTGTCCTTGCTTACTGGTATTTTTGGATTTACTATTAATAATATAGCCATATTGATTTTTTGGCCTGAACATGGGTTGCTTTTGTGAGTACAGGTTGTAAGTTAAAGCCCAGGTTACAGATGTTAGGCATCTGTAGGGGAGACTGTCAGTGAATACCTTGGTGCCATCATAGGGCTCAGCTGTGCCAGATGGTGTGCCCATCAGGGTGATGACATCGCAGTCGATGGTTTTGTCTGGTGAGGGGGCAAAGGTGTCTGAGATCACCCCTAGGAAGTCAGACAACCCTTTCTTCATCTTCTCCGTTGCTCCTGAGGAGCCTTCCGTCTGTATAGAGAATGGGCAGAGGAAGCAAGCGCCCCGGCAACAGGCTGCAATCTGGGGTATGGGGGTAAAACATTGGGGCAAAGGTGTATCGTGTGTTGGGGGACCAGGGAGGTGCTCACGACTCTTCACCCATCTTTGGGGCTGGAGAAGGAGTAGGAGGAAGCAAGGGTCCTCCATCCCCCAAGTGGGTCTGCAGAACAGGGCCATGGTAGGCCTGCGTAGATCAGAGTAAAGATCTTTGATTGGCTGTTTCATCAAAATTTCAAGGCCAGTCAGGCTGGTCAAAACTTGGCCAGAGAAGGTCCATACCATAGACATATCAGTGGGGAAGAGGGCCTATGGGTAGAGTGGTGGAAGGGGTACTAGCTTTGGAGTTAGACAAAGCTAGTTTGAATCCTTGCTCTACCACTTGTTGGTCATGAAACCAAAACCCTTTCTGAATCCGAGTTTCCTTATTGTAAAATGGGGACAAGTATACATCCTTCATAGGGTTACCATGAAGATTAAAAGATAGGGCATGGACAATGCCTGGCACACAGCATACGCTTAATAAACTGCGGCACTGTAATATTGCAATTTCATCATCATTATTGCTCAGGAAGTAGAATACTTCGTACAAAAGGCTGGAAACATATGGGCAGGATTAGAACAGATAGCCTTGCCTTGCCTGGGACTAATTGAGGGTCACTATACAGACCACACTGGTCAGAATGCCTTCCAGCAGGCAGGGATAGGGTGCTGAGAACAGGGTCTAAAAACCTCGTGGAAAATTATACTTACTCTTGATTAAGCTGCCGAAGCATTTTAAACCTATAACCTATCATAGTGCCTGGCACATATTGTTACAGGTAACAATATTTGTTGAATTAAAAAAATGAATAAATGAATGAAATAAACAAGTGATATCTCTGCTATTGGCTAGACTTATACAGTTCAGCAGGGTTACAACTTGTCATTCATGCTCATCAGTAGCTGTGGTTAGAATGGAGACAGTATTTTACAAGAGGATTCAGCAAAATAAGCTTGACTAAAAAATTCCAAAACTCATTTTTCATAACATGAGTAATTAATTACAAGATAATTGATTCAGCTGGTGATCAAATTAAGAAGCTGCAATTTGTTCCAATGCTAAAGGGAAAATTGTAATATAAAAAACAGTATGCTTTACCTCACTGGAAACTTCAGAACTTTGCAGGGATATCTTTGACCACAATTTTTCCTTCTCACACTGACTTTAGAATCTAACCTCCATCTTGTAAGAGGTTTCCACTGTACATTTCTGATTAATAAAAACAGTATTGGGGGAGGGGGACAAGGATTGAAAAACTACCTATGGGGTACTAGCTGGTGATGGGTTCATTAAAAGCCCAAACCTCAGTATATACACAATATTCCCATGTAACAAACCTGTGCACGTATCCCCTGAATCTAAAACCAGAAAACAACAAACAAGCCAGGCACGGTGCCTCACACCTGTAATCCCAGCACTTCAGGAGGCCAAAGCAGGTGGATCGCTTAAGCTTAGGAGTTTGAGACCAGCCTGGGCAACAGAGTGAAACCCTGTCTCTACAAAAAATACAAAAATGAGCTGGGTGTGGTGGCATGCACCTGTGGTCCCAGCTATTCAGGAGGCTGAGGTAGGAGGATCACTTGAGCCGGGGAGGCAAAGGTTGCAGTGAGCTGAGATCATGCCACTGCACTCCAGCCTGGGTGACAGAGTGAGACTCCATCTCAAAACAACAGCAACCACCAACAAAAAACAGGACCAGTAAGAAAATAAGTTGGTACAACATTTCTGGAGGGCAGTTTTGAGTATAGTAAAAGGCTTAAACTAATCACTCTGTGATACCTTCCACAATTATATTATAAAGCAAATATTATGGCACTGGGCAAAGGTTTAGCAGAATGTTTACTGTAGCTCTGTGTACAATACTGGAAAAAACTGAAATAGGAAAGCAGCAACTGGTTAAATCCACATAGTGGAATACCATGCCACTTATTACACTCTAGAACAAGGTTTGCAATTTAAGTAAAAAAACAGGGGCCGGGTGCTATGGCTCATGCCTGTAATCCCAGCACTTTGGGAGGCCGAGGCAGGCGGATCACGAGGTCAGGAGATCGAGACCATCCTGGCTAACATGGTGAAACCCTGTCTCTACTAAAAAATACAAAAAATTAGCCGGGCGTTGTGGCAGGCACCTGTAGTCCCAGCTACTTGGGAGGCTGAGGCAGGAGAATAGCGTGAACCCAGGAGGCGAAGCTTGCAGTGAGCCGAGATGGTGCCACTACACTCCAGCCTGGGCGCCAAATGGAGACTCTGTCTCAAAAAAAAAAAAAAAGGTTACAAAACATGGTATTCAGTTGACCCCTGTTTTGAAAAAGAAGTCTACATCAGGGATACACCCCCAAAATATTAACAGTAGTTATCTTTGGGAGATGGAGTTATGGATGTCTCTAGGTCTTTCTCTTGCTTTCTTCCTTTCTTCATTCTTTTCTTTTACTTGCCTGTATTTTCTAAATTGTCAACATGAAAGACTTTGCTAATGGAAAGCATTTGCTAAAACAATACAGAAGTGGGAAAACTAATTATTACTTAAAATATGCAGCTTGTTTGGTTGCCAGACACAATTCTTTCAAAATGGGAGGAAAAATAATCACTTAACGGTAGAAAAAAATAATCACTTAACGGTTGGGAACCCAGGACAGGGCAGGTTGCGAGGGGCAGTTACTTGGGAGCATTTGGGTGGTACTCACAGCCAGCTTCTCCTTGACCACGCTGGCCGTGGCTGCGATGGTACAGGCCGTGTCATGCTGCACCACCTGGGTAAACTCTGTCAGGTCCCGCTTCATGAACTCCAAGGCTTCAGAGGACTGTGGGAAGACAGAGAGGGATGCCAGGGCCAGCTGGCCCCACCACCCCTTGTTCCTGTTCCCTGTGCTTCTTCAGTACCAGACAGACACATGGAAATCTCAAATGGCAGGGGAGCTTGGGCTCAGAAACAAAGCTCATTTGTCCCAATTCCATGATCTGGGATTACCTGACAGCAGAGAGTGCAGGAGAATTTCCTGCTACTCTGAGCATGAAGACTGAGTCTCAGCCTAGGCACTCACAAGCTATGTGGCCATGAGTAAGTCTCATCTAGTCCTCAGTTTTCTCCTATAAAATGAGGGAGGCGATCTAGACCAGAGATTCTCAAGCACAAACTGGAAAAGAGGGGGCACAGTCAGTCTGAAAACAATACTGGCTTTGATTAATTGCTTTGATATGCTTTAAATCATGATATTCATATTAAGTTTCAAATAACATGAAAAAAAGGTACATGACTTTTTTTTCCCCCTTGAGACGGAGTTTCCCTCCTGTTGCCCAGGCTGGAGTGCAATGGCACCATCTCGGCTCATCGCAACCTCCACCTCCGGGGTTCAAGCAATTCTTCTGCCTCAGCCTCCGAGTAGCTGAGATTACAGGCAGCGCCACCACGCCCAGATAATTTTGTATTTTTAGTAGAGATGGGGTTTCTCCATGTTGGTCAGGCTGGTCTCGAACTCCCAACCTCAGGTGATCTGCCCACCTTGGCCTCCCAAAGTGTTGGGATTATAGTCGTGAGCCACCCAGCCTAAGGCATGTGATTTTTTTATCAAAGAAAAGTGTTTCTATTTTTACTTTTTTTGTTACAGGGAAATTAAGTTGAAATATGAGGCAGTAGGTGAAGTTATTTGCCTTCAGGTTTAAGAATTAGTAATTACTAATTGTATTAGTAACAGCAATAGCTTGGAAAGCTGTTTTATGAGTAATTCTTAACAATTTAGTATCAGTAAAAAGGCATGTGATTTTTACATTCAACAAAGGAGGAAGCGGTCAAGATAACAACTGGATCAGATTATCTTGAAGGCCTTCTTGGTTCTACCATCCCAAGGTTCTATTCATATACAAAGCTCCTTCGGGCAGAACTCATATTTGCTCCTGCTAAACCAATCTGCTTCTCCGTCTGCACCCAGACCTCACTGGAGAAAGCAGGCCCTCAGCTCACTTCTAGGTCTTGCCCTGTCTTGCTTCACTCACCAACTCGAGGATGCCTTCCTGGAGTATCTCAGTGGCCACTCCCCCTGCAAGCCCTGTCATTTTACACGGGGATAATCACCTGCATTTTTAAAAGCATGTTTTTGAGTGCTCCTGTGGTTTATTCTTCTGGGAAGGGCCTGCCCACTTTTCATTAGCTTGGGAAGTTTCTGAATGGGACAGTCTCACGTATCAGCTACAGGCTTCTCTGGGGGTGGTAATCATGCCTCCATATTGATTTAGGACTCCTTAATTGGGGGTGGAGGGGGTAATTTACTTATTTACTTTTATTAAAATTAAAAAAAATATTTCTTTTTTTTTTTTTTTTTTTTTTTTTTTTTTGAGACGGAGTCTCGCTCTGTCACCCAGGCTGGAGTGCAGTGGCCGGATCTCAGCTCACTGCAAGCTCCGCCTCCCGGGTTCACGCCATTCTCCTGTCTCAGCCTCCCGAGTAGCTGGGACTACAGGCGCCCGCCACCTCGCCCGGCTAAGTTTTTGTATTTTTAGTAGAGATGGGGTTTCACTGTGTTACCCAGGATGGTCTCGATCTCCTGACCTCGTGATCCGCCCGTCTCGGCCTCCCAAAGTGCTGGGATTACAGGCTTGAGCCACCGCGCCCGGCCTAAAAAAAATATTTCACGGCACCATGAAATTGTGCCCCGGGTCATTTACCGATTCACTCTTTCTACCCACACTGCCACCACCTTAGTCCAGGCCAACTTTTTCTTTTATCTGGATTCCTCCCAGGTTGTCTCAGCTACCTTTACTTCATTCTCCTTCTGACACCCAGTGGGTGCTTTGTCTGTTAGGGCAGACCCTGCTGCTTTACACTCTTTAAGTTTACACACTATCATAAGAGCAAGTTGAAAATCCACGTTTACTTACAAGGCCTATATAACTTGGCCTCTGGCTGATTGGTATCCCCTACCACCGTGCCCTTCACTGAGCTCCAGCTGGCCTTCCTCAAGATTCTAAAATGCCCTAGCATCTGCCCTGCCTCAGGGTATCTGAACACATTGTTTCCTCTCCCTGATACAGAGTTCTAACTCTTCAAAACAAGCAAGCTGCAAACACAATGAAGGAACCCTCTTATCTGGAAAACTACTGCTCATCCTTAAAGTCTATGCTCCATTTCCCTAGAGGGCCTTCCCTGCTGCCTCTTCAGACTCAGATGGCTTTCCCTGCTTTATCTCTTCTTTTTTTTTTTTTTGGAGACGGAGTTTCCCTCTGTTACCCAGGCTGGAGTGCAGTGGTGCGATCTCGGCTCACTGCAACCTCCGCCTCCTGGGTTCAAGCCATTCTCCTGCCTCAGCCTCCCAAGTGCTGGGACTACAGGCGCTTGCCACCTCGGGGAGGCATGATTACCACCCCCCAGAGAAGCCTGTAGCTGATATGTGAGACTGTCCCATTCAGAAACTTCCCAAGCTAATGAAAAGTGGGCAGGCCCTTCCCAGAAGAATAAACCACAGGAGCACTCAAAATGGTCCCATAATAGTGCTGATGTGCCCGGCTAATTTTTTGTATTTTTAGTAGAGATGGGGTTTCACCATGTTAGCCAGGATGGTCTCGATCTCCTGACCTTGTGATTCGCCCACCTCGGCCTCCCAATTTATCTCTTCTTTAACATAGAACATACTTTAGACTTATGATGACCTGTTCAATGTCTGTCTTCCTGGATAAACTGTGAGTTCTGTGAATACAGGTCCTATGTGTTTTGTTCCCTGATGGTTCCCCAGTATCTGACACAGAGCATACAGTAGGTGCTCAAAAAAGTCTGCTTGTTAAATTTACAAGGACCACTGAAATTTCAGTTATGTAACCACTTGTGTGACTAAATGATTGTCTTCCCACTAATTGTGAGCTCTGAGCAAACATGAACAGATGTTGCCCTCAAGCAGGTCACAGTATACTGGGGAAAATAGTCCCACGATAGTGCTGATGTGCAAGGGCAGAGCAGTAGCCGCTGTACTATGTGGAGGTTGGGAAGATGTGGTGACCGGAGGCCTGAAATGGGCCCTTAAAGAATGAACAGGAGTTGATTAAGAAGTATTGATGTGGGCCAGGTGTGGTGGCTGACGCCTGTAATCCCAGCACTTTGGGAAGACGAGGCAGGAATATTGCTTGAGCCCAGGAATTTGAGACCAGTTTGGGCACCATGGCAAAACTGTCTCCACAATATATATATACAAAAAATTAGCCAGGGGTGGTGGCACGCACCTGTAGTCCCAGCTACCCAGGAGGCTTAGGTGGGAGAATCACCTGAGCCCGGGTGGTTGAGGCTGCAGTGGTGGGCTGTGATCACGCCACTGCACTCCAGCCTGGGTAACAGAGTGAGACCTTGTCTCAAAAAAAAACAAAAGGAACAGGAGTCAGCTAAGAAGTGTTGACATGGGGTTTACTGACATCCACAAGCATTATAGTCCTGACGGACATAAAATGTGAAGCAAGAGTGGTGAGGGATAAAGCTGGAGAGGTTGCCAAGGGCAACCAGGGAGGGCCTGGTCAGCCCTAGGATGATAAGGAGCCACCAAAGGTTTGAAGTGGGTGGGATATGAGATTTGCCTTTTCACTAAATTACTCCAGTGACTGGAATGGAGCAAAGGTCCAGAGGTGAGAAGATTAGAAGAGGAAGGAAGACCAGTCAGGAGGCTGCTGCAATAATCCAGGAAAGAAAAGAGAAAAATATGAGTAAGGACAATGCTAGTAAAGACAGAGAGGATGAGACTGGTTCAAGAGATAGGAGGCAGAAGAACGTGGATTTGGTGACTGAACAGGTATACTGACTGAGGGCTAGAAAAGAATCATGGAAGTGCCATAGGCTGCTAAAATAGGTGACTGGGTAGATGCAGTACTACCAGCGAAGTGAGAAAATCCTGGACGAGGAGCAGTTCTAGAGAGAAGGTGGTAACAATGACTTTGGGCACGCAGAACTTGAGATAACTGTGGGCTGTCTAGGATAGCTGTCCAGCAATAGCCATCCTCAAACACTAAAGCTGGCCGGGCATGATGGCTCATGCCTATAGTCTCAGCACTTTGGGAGACCAAGGTGGGCAGATTGCTTGAGCCCAGGAGTTTGAGACCAGCCTGGGTAACATGGCGATATCTTATCTCTACAAAAAAATACAAAAATTAGTTGGGCGTGGTGGTACACGCCTATAGTCCCAGCTACCTGGGGGCCTGAGGCGGGAGGATTGCTTGAATCCAGGAAGTGGAGGTTACAGAGAACCACGTTTGCATCACAGCACTTCAGCTTGGGTGACAAAGCGAGGGCCCGTCTCAAAACAAAACAAAACACAACATTAAAGTTCAGGGAAAAGGTCTAAGAGTCGCCCTAACAGAAAAGTGGAGAAGGTGACCCAGGACGAGTTTGGAAAGTGGACAGAGCAACGGGCTGAGGATAAGTGTCCTCAGACACCACCTGTAGGGGGCAAGCAGAGGAAGAGGAACTCATGAAACAGTTAGAAAAGCAACGTCTGGAGATGTGGAGACTTAAGAATCATGTCACAAAATCCAAGAGAGTAGTGTTTCAAGAGAGGGAGTGATCACTAGTGTCAAATGCAGCAGAAAGGTCCAGGAAGATAAGGGCTGAAAACCACCCACTGGATTTGGCAAGCAGTAGGTGAAGCTGAGTGTGAGTAAAGATAAGCTTATAGGTGGTGGCTCTGAGGGTGGGGAGGGAGTTAAAGATCCTGTTTGTTGACCTGAAGTTTCAAAAAGTAGATGAGGTTGTCTCCTGGAAGTGAAAGGGATAAAGTGGCTGAATAGGGGACCCGAGGGAAGAGTTAGGTTTTGGGAAAGTTTCTGAAGTTAAGGGGAAGAAAAGCAAATTGGAGACTGAAGAGTATGTGGGCCCAGATGAGGTTGGCGAATCCGTGATGGAACCAAAAAGCATTTGGTGCCTTTCTCTTTTTAATTTTTTTCTTTCTGGTAAGTATGCAGAGCAACGATGTGTCTTTCTCTATCAACGTGTATGCACAAGTATTTGTGTCAGTCATATTGCTCTTGACAACACACAGGAGGAGGTAAGGAGCAGAGGAAAGCAGATGACAGCACCATCTCATAGCTGTAGTCTTCAGGGCAATGTATTCTAAGGAGTGTTGAGAAGTGAGTGGTCCAAATGGAGCCAGAATGGGACATAAATATAGGAAAGCACCAAAAGACCAAGAAAAAAAATGGAAGGAAAAACGAACTGGGGGTGGTATCTGAGAGGTTTTCCCATCAGCCTGGCACCTAATAACAGCTAACACTTATACGGCACTTACTATATGCTAGGTACTGTTTTTAGTGTTTTACATTTAACCATCACCACAATCTCATCAGGTAGGTATTGTTAGTATTCCCATTATATAGATGAGGAACTGAGGCCTAGAGAGGTTAAAAACTTCCCCAAGAGGCCAGGTGTGGTGGCTCACGCCTGTAATCCTAGCACTTTGGGAGGCCGAGGCAGGCGGATCACCTGAGGTCAGGAGCTGGAGACCAGCCTGGCCAGCGTGGTGAAACCCTGTCTCTACTGAAAATACAAAAATTAGCTGGGCATGGTGGCGCACGCCTATAATCCCAGCTACTCAAGAGGCCGAGGCAGGAGAATCACTTGAACTTGGGAGGCAGAAGTTGCAGAGCCGAGATTGAACCACTGCACTCCAGCCTGGGTAACAGAGCCAGACTCAAAAGCAAACAAACAAACAAAAAACAAACAACACTTGCCCAAGTACATATAAGTAAGAAAGTAAAAAAAAAGGGAAATTAAGTCTTTTCTTTCCAAAAAGACTCCCACCTCCACCCCCCCCCCCAGCTTTTAACTGGGAATTCAAAGAAGGAAGACGGAAGGTTGGCCAACTATCTATCTTTCACAAGTTGTGGTAAGACCAATCTTGAGAGAAACACAAGAGGCCCTCATGCAACATCTGCTGAATGAATGTCAGACTTTCCTGCCAGGAAATTACCCAACAGGAAACATGCTACTTTCTGGTCTTTTCTATCAAATGTTAGGGTGCAGTCTTCTCTCTTAGTCCTCATCAACAACATAAACAGCTCAGGGCATTCTCAGATTTCCTGGGCTATTGCTGAGAGGCTGTCCAGGAGTACCCAGGATAGGGGAGGAACAAAAACACTCCCAGATGTCTGGGTGTGGTGGCTCACGCCTGTAATCCCAGCACTGTGGGAGGCTGAGGTGGGTGGATCACCTGAGGTGAGGAGTTCCAGACCAGCCTGGCCAACATGGTGAAACCCTGTCTCTACTAAAAATACAAAAATTAGCCAGGAGTAGTGGCACACGCCTCTGATCCCAGCTACTTGGGAGGCTGAGGCACAAGAATCGCTTGAACCTGGGAGACAGAGGTTGCAGTGAGCTGAGACTGTACCTGTGCACTCCAGCCTAGGCGAGAGTAAGACTCTGTCTCAAAACAAAACAAAAATACTCCCAGAGTAGGGGACTTATTTAGGTGAGGTCAGAAGCTTCCTGGAGTTGGCCCTGAGGCAGGACTTACCCCAATTGCTTGAGGTAAACAGTAATCAACTTTTCCCACAATTCAGTTGGGCTGATTTTGACAAATAAGCATGAAATGAAACAGGAATACACATTGGCAAATTACCTACTGGCACAGCCAAATATCACTCATCCCACAGAGATTGTTCAGCAAGAAGGCCTTCCACTCTCTGGTGACTAATCTCTCTCTCTATCGCCTGTTGCATAGCCCTTACTTAGAACTCATCAGGTACCAGTGTGTATGGCTCATGCTCATCTCTGGCTTGGGTTCTTGCTTTTCATCCTGTCTAGGCAGGGTTGGCCTTAATAAGGTTCCTTCTCCAAAAGGCCTTCTCTGGTGAGTTACTGACTACCGAGAATAGACAAGGAGCCTCAGTACTTTCCTTTCACAGAACTTACCACAACGGTAACTAAACAACTGTTTGGCTACTCGGTTAATGGCTGTCTCCCCACTAGACTGTGAGCTTTGTAAGGCCCAGGATTACATGTGTCTGGCTGAAGTCTGTATCCTCAAGACCTATTAGAGCGCTGGTTGTCGCATATACTCTAATACCTGAATGAGTATACGAGTAAGTTTTTTTTTATTGCTAGAATCTTTTCCTTCAAGACCTGTATCAAATGTTCTCTTTCACGAAGAAACTGAATTTCCTGAACTGAAATAAATTGCTCTTTCCTATGGATTCCTACAAAACGTTCGTTAACTCCAGCCTTTAAAACCATCTTTATTTCACTGTGGGTAGTATCACACTGGTTTGCGTCGAGGTCTGTCTTGCCGTGGACCGGTAGAGGCTAAAAGAAAGGCCCGGGTCAGCCTCATCCTTAAGACTTAACGCCCGCAAAAGTTGGGCGGGGCTGGTTGGACCAGGTTGCACTGAGGCGGCGCAGGGCCCTGGTGAGGGAAGAAGGGCACGGGCCCGGCTTACCTTCTCTTTGACTGCTTGGTAGCTCTGCTGCAGCCAGCTCCGCCACCATCCCACGTCCTCCCTGTGGAAGAGAGACACATCTGGCAGTACCGCGGTGCGATTCCTGCCCGCCCAAGGATCCGGTCTGTTTCCCCCTCAAATGTACCCCGCGGGCCGAGGCTTCGCAGACCGCTTCCCCACCCCCTCAGAGTGCGACTCCACTCTGCCCTTTCAGATCAGTCCACGCCCGCGCTGATCTCATGTTCCCCACCGGGACTCTTGCCCAGCACCCCAACCCTGGGAGAATTCAGGCCCCAACGCCTAGGAGCAAAACGACGGGCTCACCCTTCCGCCATCTTGCCTGCATGACATCACCACTATTTACTGACCTTTGACTTCCGACACGGCACCGCCCCCTCAAGGACCGCCCCGAGGCGCTCGGCCCAATCCTTGCGCCGGCACCGCCCTCAGCCCAATCCCTTCCCTGCTCCATCATTAGGTCCCGCCTCCCTTAACTCTCCAGTCTCTGTCCAGTCTCTGTCCCGAGTTCTGCCTCAAACTCCGCCCCTGAACTCTCAGTTCAATCGTCATTCCGTGCTGTCCTCAGGCTCCACCTCCACCAAAGTTGATTCTGTCGCTGTCCGCAAACGTCCGGTACGGTGGCCTCTATGGACGATGATCAGCCGACCAGCTGGACGGCGATCAGCCGACCAGCTGGACGGCGGAGAGCTGGGAGCAGAGGGGAGGAGGAGAGATAGCTCGAACGTCAGGATCCCAGAGCGCAGGGTTAGCACCGCCCCCCTTTGTGAAACCAGCTGCGTCGAGGCTGCTTTGTGTCTCTTCAGGCTAATTCAATAAGCCCATACTGCGGGGCTCTGGCCCAGAGTTTGGAGGAATGTGAAGAATTCAGAGACGACTTAGATGCAACCTTTGGAGGGCTCCCGGGTTAATGGGAGACAGACACACATTCAGTAATCCAACTTTTGGTGGCCCGGCTCAGAACAATGCCAGTTGGAGGTGGTCTGGAGAAATCCAGAGACAGCCTGCATTGAGTTCCACTGCGTTTGGAACGGAGAGTCCACAGCCCACATACTTTGGACCTTAGCTAAGGTCAACCCCTCCACATGTGCGGTAGATCCCGTCGCCTCTTGTTTGCTTAAGGACATAGATCTAGTAATCCCCCCTTCATCTCATTTCCCTCTGATGACTGCATTATCCTTGTCATCATCCGTACTGCTGTTTCTCCCATCTCAAAGGCAAACAAAAACCAGCCCTCTCTAGATCCCTCACGGTTTCCCTACTCCCCTTTACAGCAAAAGCGTTGCCTACTCATAGTCTCCAACTCCCCTCTCCTCCCATTCTCTCTTGAACTCACTGCAGTTAGGATTTTACCTCTCAGACAATCCTTTGAAATAACTTTCTTTTATTTATTTGTTTCTTTTATTTTATTTATTTTATATTTATTTATTTGGTAGCTCTGCTTCAGCCAGCTCCACCGCCATCCCACGTCCTCCCTGTGGAAGACAGACATATCTATTTTATTTTATTTTATTTCGTTTCATTTTATTTTACTTTATTTTGAGTCAGAGTCTTGCTCTGTCACCGGGGCTGGAGTGTAGTGGTGTGATCTCAGCTCACTGCAACCTCTGCCTCCCGGGTTCAAGCGATTCTCCTGCCTCAGCCTCCCAAGTAGCTGGGATTATAGGGGCCCACCACCACGCCCGACTAATTTTTGTATTTTTAGTAGAGATGGGGTTTCACCATGTTGGCTGGCTAGTCTCGAACTCCTGACTTCAGGTGGTATGCCTGCCTCGGCCTCCCAAAGTGCTGGGATTATAGGCATGAAGCACTGCGCCCAGCTTGACATAACTTTCTTAAGGTCACCAAGAGGAGTGGCCAATTTTCAGTTCTTATTTTACATCCACATCTTATTTGACACAGTTGACCACTTTCTTCATTTGGCTTCCAGGACATCATTCCCTCTTGACTTTCTTCCCCATTCATTGGCATCTCCTCAGTATTCTTTGCTGTTTTCTCACCACCTTCTTGTTGCTGGAATGGGACATTCCCTGGGAGAGGGCTCAGCCCTTGGTGTCCTCCTTTTTGATGTTTATAGTCATTCCCCAGATGTTCTCATAAAGTCTCATTATTTTATTTATTTTTGTTGAGATGGAGTCTCACTCTGTTGCCCAGGCTGGACTGCAGTGGCACAATCTTGGCTCACTGCAACCTCTGCCTCCTGGGTTCAAGCGATTCTCCTGCCTCAGCCTCCCAAGTAGCTGGGATTACAGGTGCCCACCACCACGCCCGGCTAATTTTGTATTTTTAGTAGAGACAGGGTTTCACCATGTTGGCCAGGCTGGTCTTGAACTCCTAGCCTCTGGTGATCCACCTCCCTCAGCCTCCCACAGTGCTGGGAGTACAGTGGAGTGCAAGAGCCACTGCGCCTGGCCCATTTTATTTTATTTTTAAGACAGGATCTTACTCTGTTGCCATATTAGTCCGTTTTCACACTGCTGATAAAGATATACCTGAGACTGGGCAATTTACAAAAGTTTTCCTGGACTCGTGGTTCCACGTGGCCAGGGAGACCTCACAATCATGGAGGAAGGTAAAAGGCATGTCTCACATGGTGGCAGACAAGAGAAGAGAACTTGTGCAGGGAAACTCCTGATTTTAAAACCATCAGATCTCGTGAGAACCATTCACTATTACAAGAACAGTATGGGAAAGACCTGCCCCTACCATGATTCAATCATCTCTCACTGGGTCCCTTCCGTAACACGTGGGAATTATGGGAGCTACAAGATGAGATTTGGGTGGGAACACAGAGCTAAACCATGTCAGTTGCCCAGGCTGGAGTGCAGTGGCACGATCATGGCTCACTGCAGCCTTGACTTCCTGGACTCAAGCAATCCTCCTGCCTCAGTCTCCTGAGTAGCTGGGACTACAGGCATGCACCATCAAGCCCAGCTATTATTATCATTTTCTTAAATAGAGATGAAGTCTCCCTGTGTTGCCTTACTTTTAATTTTTCTTTAGCAATGCCTCACTATGTTGCCCAGGCTGGTCTTGAACTCCTGGTCTCTAGTGATCTGCCCACCTTGGCCTCCCAAAGTGCTGAGATTACAGGCGTGAGCCATCTTATAAATCTCATACTTTTAAATGCCACGTATATGCTGATAGCTCTCAAATTTTCTCTCCAACCGATACATTTTCTCTGAACATCAGGCTCATTTTGTCTATTTGGATGTGTAATAGGTGTATTATATTTAACATGTCCCAAAACAAACTCCTGATTTATCCACCTCATCTTCCTGCAAACTTTCCCACATTTGTAAATGGAAACCTCATTATTCCAGTTGCTCAAGCCAAAAACCTAGGAGTCATCCTTGCTTTCTCTCTTTCATATCCCAAACTAATCCTATCAGCAAATCCAGTTGGCTCTGCCTTTCAAACAAAACCACAATCTAGTGACTTCTCACCACCTCCACTGTTACTATGTAGATACAAGCTACCATAATCAATCTCATGGTTAATTACAAGAGCCTCTTGGCCGGGCGCGGTGGCTCAAGCCTGTAATCCCAGCACTTTGGGAGGCCGAGACGGGTGGATCACGAGGTCAGGAGATCGAGACCATCCTGGCTAACACGGTGAAACCCCGTCTCTACTAACAAATACAAAAAAACTAGCCGGGTGAGGTGGCAGGTGCCTGTAGTCCCAGCTACTCGGGAGGCTGAGGCAGGAGAATGGCGTAAAAGCTGAGATCCGGCCACTGCACTCCAGCCCAGGCGACAGAGCGAGACTCCGTCTCAAAAAAAAAAAAAAAAAAAAAAAGAGCCTCTTAACAAATATTTCTGCATCCACTCTTGCCTTCCTTAAGTCTAGTCTTCATTTGCCTGAAAATAATCTTTTAAAAGACATAAGTCGGCCGGGCACGGTGGCTCAAGCCTGTAATCCCAACACTTTGGGAGGCCGAGATGGGTGGATCACGAGGTCAGGAGATCGAGACCATCCTGGCTAACATAGTGAAACCCCGTCTCTACTAAAAAAATACAAAAAACTAGCCAGCTGAGGTGGCAGGTGCCTGTAGTGCCAGCTACTCGGGAGGCTGAGGCAGGAGAATGGCGTGAACCTGGGAGGCAGAGCTTGCAGTGAGCTGAGATCTGGCCACTGCACTCCAGCCTGGGCGACAGAGCAAGACTCCGTCTCAAAAAAAAAAAAAAAAAAAAAGACCTAAGTCACTGGGAATGCAAAATGGTGCAACTGGTATGGAACACAGTGTGCCATTTCCTCAAAAAAATTAAACAGAATTACCATATGATCCAGCACTTCCACTTCTGAGTATATACCCAAAAGAATAAAAGGCAAGTACTCAAACAGATATTTGGTGGTGTTTTGTTTGTTTGTTTTAGATGGAGTTTCGCTCTTGTTGCCCAGGCTGGAGTGCAATGGCACGATCCCAGCTCACCTCAACCTCTGCCTCCTGGGTTCAAGCAATTCTCCTGCCTTAGCCTCCCCAGTAGCTGAAACTATAAGCGCGTGCCACCACACTGAGCTAATTTTATTTATTTATTTATTTTGAGACCGAATTTTGCTCTTGTCACCCAGGCTGGAGTGACAAGCAATCTCGGCTCACTGCAACCTCCACCTCCCAGGTTCAAGTGATTCTCCTGCCTCAGCCTCCCAAGTAGCTGGGATTACAGGTACCCACCACCATGCCCAGCTAATTTTTGTATTTTTAGTAGAGACAGGTTTTCACCATGTTAGTCAGGCTGGTCTTGAACTCCTGACCTCAGGCGATCCACCCACTTGTGTTGTGAAGATGATGTGATCAAATGATTGAATACTACTGTTAACAGGTCTAATGATGCCATTGAGGTGAGCACTTTATACAGTGTATCCTCCTAAAAGCTCAATGAGGTAGGAACTAGTTGTAATCTACATTTTATAAATGAAGAAGGTGACCAGGCATGGTGACTCATGTAATCCCAGCATTTTTTGGGAGACTGAGAGGGAAGGATTGCTTGAGCCCAGAAGTTTGAGACCAGTCTAGGCAACATAATGAGACCCAATCTCTATTATTATTATTATTATTATTATTATTATTATTATTATTTTGAGACAGTCTCACTCGGTCACCCAGGCTGGAGTGCAGTGGCGCGATCTTGGCTTACTGCGACCTCAGCCTCCCAGGTTCAAGCAATTCTCCTGCCTCAGCCTCCCGAGTAGCTGGGATTATAGGCATGCTTCACCACACCCAGCTAATTTTTGTATTTTTAGTAGAGACAGGGTTTCCCCATGTTGGCCAGGCTGGTCTTGAACTGCTGACCTCAGGAGATATGCCTGCCTCGGCCTCCCGAAGTGCTGGGATTACAGGCATGAGCCACTGTGCCCGGCCTCTATTAATTTTTTTTTAATAAAAATGAAAAAACTAAGATTCAGAGGTATAGGGTGACTTTCTCAAGGTGACACTGCTAGGAAATGGCAGAACTCGGATTTGAACCCAAGGCTGTCTAATAAAATCAAGCTTCTGTGCATTTCATGCTAGTCTTAACTTCTTCCAACCTTATGCCCTGCTTGCTTACCCAGATGATAGCTGCAGGCATCCTGTTCTTCATTATCTTCACCTTATCTCATTCCTCACCCCCAGGCCCAGCAGGGTGCTTGCCCATGATGTCCCTAGTGACTGTGGATTCAGTGGGATCCTTTGCTTGGGTTTCTTTGGTTTTCCTTATCTGTTCACTCCAGTACCTTGACCCTCGGCTCCTTTCACTGGCGTAACCTCTGGCATCAAACATATTCATCCTTTTTTTTTTTTTTTTCTTTGGAGGCAGGTCTCACTCTGTCACCCTGGCTGGACTACAGTGGCATGATCATGGCTCACTGCAGCCTCAACCTTCTAGGCTTAAGTGATCCTCCTGCCTCAGCCTCCTGAGTAGCTGGGACCACAGGCGTGTGCCACCATGCCTAATTTAATTTAATTTTTTTTTTTTTTTTTGTAGAGATGGAGTCTTGCTATGTTGCCTAGGCTGGTCTATGCACCCCTGGGATCTAGCAATCCATCTGCTTTGGCCTTCCAAAGTGTTGGGATTACAGGCATAAGCCACTGTGCCTGGCCAATGTCTTCATTCTTAATGTTGGGATACTAATTCTGGTTGTTGTGATGACTAAAGAAAATAAGTAAAACACCGAGCACATTGCAAGGCATAAAGTCCTCATGCGGGGATTATGATTGTCTTACCTCCTTACCCCTGTCCTCAGAGCCTAAGACAATGCTAGGCGCTGGTAGAGGGCTAATGGGCATCTGTTGAGTTAAACAGTATATTGAAAGAACACTGGATTGGGAGTCAGCAGAGCTGGATTTTAATACTGGTTAATGGGCAGTTGTCACTGTTTCTCTCTGAAATTCAGTTTTTTCACTGTCCTTGGGGCCTCTACAGTCTCTTGTAGCTCTTAGGCAAAGTATGAATGCAGGTAAATCCCTCACCCTCAGACCCTCCTTTGACCCAAATCCCCCATCTGACACTGCTAGACCGCTTTTGGCAGATGATTTTTTTTCCTACTCCCCCCACCCACCCGTTAGAACTGGCAGGTGATTCTTATCCCAGGATCCTGGCTTTTGCTCCGAGGGAGCTCTGACACCCAGGTGCCACCAGATGGTGCTGTGGACTCATTCTTCATGGGAAGCTGGCTCCCCGGCTCCCCATCTCCCTGCCTCCTAGGAGAGGCCTTCTGGCTCCTCTGGACAGGGTGGGGTTCCTCCGTGGAAGACTCCTAGGCCTGGGATAATCCTGGGAGGTGACTCAAGCCTTTCAGAAATTTCCAAGGCCCAAGCCCGCCCTTGGTTTGGCTGTGCAGATTCCAGCACAGAGTTGGCAGAAGGACGGACTGCGTGATTTGTAGAACCCAGTGTAAAATGAAAATGCCTAAATTGCTGATGTAGGCAGCACAGGGAATGCCTAAAAGCCCATGGAATGGTTCTAGTTCAGCCCTCTAGAGCTGACTGTTAACATTTCAGGAATTTTGGACAGGTGTGGTGGCTCACGCCTGTAGTCTCAGCTGCCTGGGAGGCTGAGGCAGCAGGATCACTTTAGCCTGAGAGGCAGAGGTTGCAGTGAGCAGGGATGGAGCCACTGCACCACTCCACTCTGGGTGACAGAGGGAGACCCTGTCTCAAAAAAAAAAAAGGAATTTTAAGAGCTGGTTGTTGAACATGGCCATTATTTAATTAAATGTTATAAACTTACCATTAAATAAGTTATAGAGTTGGGTGTGGTGGCTCACACCTATAATCGCAACTTTTCAGGCAGCTGAAGCTGGACGATCTCTTGAGTCCAGGAGTTCAAGGTTACAGCGAGGTATGATTACTCCATTGTACTCCAGCCTGGGTGCTGGGTGACAGAGCGAGAGCTCATTTCTTTTTTTTTTTTTTTTTTTGAGACGGCATCTTGCTCTGTCGCCCAGGCTGGAGTGCAGTGGCACGATCTCGGCTCACTGCAAGCTCCACCTCCCAGGTTCACGCCATTCTCCTGCCTCAGCCTCCTGAGTAGCTGGGACTACAGGCACCTGCCACCACGCCCGGCTAATTTTTTGTGTTTTTTAGTAGAGACGGGGTTTCACCGTGTTAACCAGGATGGTCTCCATCTCCTGATCTCATGATCCGCCTGCCTCGGCCTCCCAAGGTGCTGGGATTACAGGCGTGAACCACCGTGCCCAGCCACGAGAGCTCATTTCTTTTTTTTTTTTTTTTTGAGACGGAGTCATGCTCTGTCGCCCAGGCTGGAGTGCAGTGGCCGGATCTCAGCTCACTGCAAGCTCCGCCTCCCGGGTTCACGCTATTCTCCTGCCTCAGCCTCCCGAGTAGCTGGGACTACAGGCGCCCGCCACTTCGCCTGGCTAGTTTTTTGTATTTTTTAGTAGAGACGGGGTTTCACCGTGTTAGCCAGGATGGTCTCGATCTCCTGACCTCATGATCCGCCCATCTCGGCCTCCCAAAGTGCTGGGATTACAGGCTTGAGCCACCGCGCCCGACTGAGAGCTCATTTCTAAAAAATAAATAAATAAAATAAAAACAAAGGTAATAAATAACCCAAACTCATCACTGTGTAATTACTTTTATATATTTCACTATCATTTATGCTCACTTTTTTTTGGCTGGGTATAGGGGACTTTATTGACGGTACATGACAAAGTGGGATCTCATAGTCCTCTCCCATTCTTCAGGGAGCCTGGCGTGGAAACTGTGTTCAGGATGGGGAGATTCTCAGTGTCGTGGGGGACTGAGTTTGGCAGGGATTCCCCAGCAGCTGAGGGCCTCTCTTCCTCTCGTGCTGTCACTGGGGCTAGTGGTTCAGAGGGCTCTTACTCCTTGGAAGCCATGTAGACCATAAGGTATATGTTCTGTTGCTGTAGCCAAATTCATTGTCATATCAGGAAGTGAGCTTGACAAAGCGGTCACTGAGGACAATGCCATTCCCAGGATCTAAGGTGAAAAAGGTGGGTGTCTCTGTTAAAGTTGGAGGAGACAACCTATTGCTCAATGTAGCTCAGGAGGCCCTTGAGGGGGGCCTGTGATGCCAGCTTCACCACCTTCTTGATGTTATCATATTTGGCAGCTCTCTCCAGATGGCAGATCAGGTCCACAACCCACATGTTGGCAATGGAGACATGGAAGGCCATGCCAGAGAGCTTTCTGTTAAGCTCAGGGATGGCCTTGCCCACAGCCTTGGCAGAGTGGGTAAATGCAGGGATGATGTCCTGGAGAGTCTTGTGGCCATCATGCCACAGTTTCCCAGAGAGGCCATCCGCAATCTTCTGGGTGGCAATGTTGGCACCAACTGTGGCCATGAGTCCCTCCATGATGCCAAAGTTGTCATGGATGACCTTGGGCAGGATAGCTAAGCAGTTGGCAGTACAGGAAGCATTGCTGACAATCACGAGGTTGTTTTCATACTTCTCAAGGTTCACGCCCATCATAAACATGGGGACATCAACAGAGAGGGCAGAGATGACCCCTTTGGTTGCACCCTCTAAGTGAGCCCCAGTGTTCTCCAAGGCAGTGAAGAGGCCAGTGGACTTCACAACATAACCAGCATCAGGACCAGCCCATTTGATTTTGATAGGATTTTGTTCCTGGAAGATGGTGATGGGATTTCCACTGATGACAAACTTCTCGTTCTCAGCCTTGATGGTGCCATGGAACTTGTCATGGGTGGAATCATACTGGAACATGTAGACCATGGAGTTGACCTGAATGAAGTGGTCATTGATGGTGACACTATCCACTTTGCTAGAGTTAAAAGCAGCCCTGGTAAACAGGCTTCCAATATGGTCCGATCTGTTTACTCTGGCCTTCACTCACACCATGATGTCTCAAGGCTGCTGCTGGTGCTACACGAGAAGATGTGTCTGTATGTCGTATGGAAAGAGCAGAGGGCTCATCTGTACTCCTGAATTAACTTACATTTATTGTATCTATATGGTGAAAATACTATATAATAGTGTACTTTTTTTTTTTTTTTTGAGACGGAGTTTCACTTTTGTTGCCCAGGCTGGAGTGCAGCGGCAGTATCTCGTTTCACTGCAACCTCTGCTTCCTGGGTTCAAGCGATTCTTTTCCTCCACCTCCCAAGTAGATGGGGTTACAGGCACACACCACCATGCCTGGCTAATTTTTTGTATTTTTAGTAGAGATGGGATTTCACCTGTTGGTCAGGCTGGTCTTGAACTCCTGACCCCAAGTGATCCACCCGCCTCGGCCTCCCGAAGTGCTGGGATTACAGGCATGAGCCACCACGCCTAATAGTGTACTATTTATGGTATCTCTCCTCAACTCTGCATTCAGTGATGTCACATTGGCAGCTTAAAATTGATGAAGGTGGGAGTGTTTAATCATTAAAATCCACAAACACTACAAATCATGCCCCTTCTTCCCTCAAGCCAGTTGTTAAACTTTTACCAGAATACCCGGGTCCTGATTGTACTCCTAATGTCCTATGTGATTTTGAGCAAAGCCCTGTTTTCCCCAGACTCTTATGTATTTATGTATCACTTTATAATAGACAAAAGGGCAGCATCTTTGTGTGCTAGGCGCTGTTGTCTCATAGAATTCTTAGAACTACCCCAGGGGTAGAATATTGTAGTCCAGGCCGGGCGCAGTGGCTCACGCCTGTAATCCCAGCACTTTGGGAGGCCGAGACGGGCGGATCACGAGGTCAGGAGATCGAGACCATCCTGGCTAACACGGTGAAACCCCGTCTCTACTAAAAAATACAAAAAACTAGCCAGGCGAGGTGGCGGGCGCCTATAGTCCCAGCTACTCGGGAGGCTGAGGCAGGAGAATGGCGTGAACCCGGGAGGCGGAGCTTGCAGTGAGCCGAGATCCGGCCACTGCACTCCAGCCTGGGTGACAGAGCGAGACTCCGTCTCAAAAAAAAAAAAAAAAAGAATATTGTAGTCCAAAGAGCAAAGAAGAACTTTGCTCCAGGGTGGCTCTGTTACCAGAATTCCCAAAAGATGGCACTGTGGACTGGCACACTGTCTTTCAGTGCCATGTTCTCCACATTGGTTAAAGGATAACAATTACATACATATGATATATATAATATAATATATAATATACATATGGCATATAATATAATATATAATATACATATGATATATAATATACATATGGCATATATAATATAAATATAGTATACATATGGTATATATAATATATAACATATGGCATGTATAATATAAACATAGTATACATATGGTATATATAGTATATATTATTTACATATGGTATCTATAGTATAATATATATTATTTACATACGATATATAATATTTGCATATTATATATAATACATATTATGTATATATTATATATAGTTTTTGAGATGGAGTTTTGCCCTTGTTGCCCAGGCTGGAGTGCATGGTGCGATCTCGACTCACCGCAACCTCCACCTCCTGGGTTCAAGCGACTCTCCTGCCTCAGCCTCCCAAGTAGCTGGGATTACAGGCATGCGCCATTACACTTGGCAGTGTATATGTATTTTAAGATGGGGTCTCACTCTGTCTTCCAGGCTGGAGTGCAGTGGCACGATCTCGGCTCAATGCAACCTCTGCCTCCTGGGCTCAAGCCACCCTCCCACTTCAGCCTCCCAAGTAGCTGGGACCACAGGCACACGCCACCATGTCTGGCTAATTTTTGTATTTTTATAGATACGGGGTTTTGCCATGTTGCCTAGGCTGATCTTGAACTCCTGGACTCAAGCAGTCCACCGGCCTCAGCCTCCCAAAGTGCTAGGCTTATAGGCGTAAGCCACCGCGTTTGGTCAATAATAATATTCTTTTGGGCACCTCCAGCGTTGCTTTTGGGACTCACACATCATAAGCCTCCTTCTTGGCTATTTCTGGAAGTGGGGAAAGATCTAGCTCCCTCTGGCTTCTGTATAAGGGAGGTGGGAGGCGGGAAGTGGAATATTCTTCTTACTACAATAGTGAGGGTTTTTCCCAAAAGGGAGACTGGGCTTGGATGCAGATAACCCGAACATCAACTGTCCTGTTCCCCATTTGCTGCCAAACACATACACTCTGTGTTTTGAACTTAGACTTGCTTCCCAATTAGTATAAAGTAACTACCACTTCTGTAATTAAAAACATTGTTTTAATTACTCTCCAATGAAGGCATCCCAAAGCCTTGACGACTGTCCTCCAGCTCTCTCATAATTCCTGCTTAGGAATCTGCAATCCATGACTGAATGGTGAAGTTAATTTCCCTATAAAACCACCTAGAGACAATAGTGGCAGAAAGGGAAAAGAAAGAGAAGTAAAAGTATTCAAAATATGTAAATATCTACATCAAGGAAAGAAATTCAAGTAGAGACTATAATCCCCCCCTCTGTAAAGCAGTCTAAGGCTGATCTTGTATTTATGACTTTCATTCTTTACTATCTATTCTAGGTTCCATCTGCCTTCAGTCAGCAACAGATGGTCGAGTTATTTAGCCACAGGAGAGACCACCCCTTCATTCCTGAGCAATCTGTGGCCTAAAAGATCCTTTTGTATAGAACTGCAGTAGTTTTGCAGTGCCTTTGATCACAGAATATTGCAGTAGTTGTAGGATCCTCTGGAAACATAGCAAAGTCTATCACTAAAGCTCCCTGCCTCCACTCAACCTATTTCCACTTGGTAGCTAGAGTTTAAAATTCTAGAAAATATCTTGATTTTTTTTTTTTTTCGGCCTGTCTGTTCAGTGGCAGGAGATGCTCAAAAAGGTTGAGTGGCAATTTCAACTTCCAGTTTGGTGAAAAATTGTGTCACTTGATGGAGGCATTTCTCCCTTGGAGACTAAAATTTTAACATACCTCTCCTTCCTACAGTCATAGGGTCAAGAAGCAAATAACTTATGAGTGAGTCAAAAAGTTTCATTGTGGGCCAGGCTCAGTGGCTCACACCTGTAATCCCAGCACTTTGGGAGGCTGAGGCAGATGGATCGCTTGAGGCCAGGAGTTTGAGACCAGTCTGGGTAACATGGCAAAACCTCGTCTCTAAAAAAATACCAAAAAAATTAGCCGGGCTTGGTGGCTCGCACCTGTGGTCCTAGCTACTTGGGAGGCTGAGGTGGGAGGATTAGTTGAGCCCGGGAAATGGAGGTTGTAGTAAGCCAAGATTGCACCACTGCACTCTACCCTGGGTGACAGAGGGAGACCATGTCTCAAAAAAAAAAAAAAGTCTAAGTATGACAGAAACCACTCCTACATTCAGCCCTTGGTTTCTGAACTATGTATCTGGCTAAAGGAGAAATGGTATACTGGTTCAGAGCATATACTGCATCCTTTTAACAGCGCTGTATCTCACAGGGTGCTATCTAACAGCTGGTAGATTACCTGGGCCTTCAGTAGACTTTGCCACCACTCTAGAAGGTTGGCTGATGGAGCGCAGGTCAGACCAGTGAATCCTGTGGTGTCCGCTTACTGTTTCACTTCTTTTCTTGTGAAGTGAATTTCATGGTCAGAAACAATATTGTGTGGGACACTAAGACTGTGTATTAAGTCCATAGATGGAGGTTCTGAGAGAAGAATGAGAAGCAGGGAAAGGAAATTCAAACCCAGAGTAAGCACTGTCACCAGTGAGACAAATTGTTCCTTCTTCACAAGGGACATAGTCCTATGTTATTGATCTGCCACCAAATAGTTGGTTTGTTCCATCAAGGTATGACACCACATCAAGAGTCCAGGACTGTTTGCTCCTGTGGGCAAACTGGGCATCAGTAGGTCAGTAGTGGTGGTTGCCAGGATGGCCTTGGACAGGGATGTCCCTGTTCTTGGGCCTATGCATAATTTCCACTTCTGTCACTATCGTCCTCTGTCCATGAACCCACTGAACAAGAACTGGACTGGCTGGCGGAAAAGGCCATCTAGTTAATATCCACAGAACATCATATCTGCTGATTATTAAAAGCTTCCTGCACAGTGGTGGCCCATGGCAAGCAATCATTTGACACACCTGCTGTCTCATGATCTGGGACCATTCCAGGAAATCCACCTTTCCCAAACCTCTTTGTCATTAACTTGCAATCTTTTTTTTTTTTTTTTTTTTGAGACTCGCTCTGTCGCCGGGGCTGGAGCGCAGTGGCCGGATCTCAGCTCACTGCAAGCTCTGCCTCCCGGGTTTACGCCATTCTCCTGCCTCAGCCTCCTGTGTAGCTGGGACTACAGGCGCCCGCCACCTCGCCCGGCTAGTTTTTTGTATTTTTTTAGTAGAGACGGGGTTTCACCGTGTTCGCCAGGATGGTCTCGATCTCCTGACCTCGTGATCCGCCCGTCTCGGCCTCCCAAAGTGCTAGGATTACAGGCTTGAGCCACCGCGCCCGGCCTAACTTGCAATCTTTTAAGACCCTGAGCTGCTCACACTATTTGTCATTGGCTGGTGAACTGGTATAGATCCTGACCTCAGGCCATTTCTCCTACCAGGCAAAGTGGACAATGAAATGCACTGCTTACAGTTCTGCCTATTTCTTGCTCTTTCAGAATCTGCCATCTTAAAACCAGGCTCTCATATATTTTTTTCTTTACAGTGGAGCCTTGTCACAATCATTTACATAGTCATGAATATTCTAATGGCTGGATCTATTTCAGTGGGTCTATCCTTGTTTCTCTCTCCCAAACTTGTTTTGTTGTTGTTGAGACAGGGTCTCACTCTGTTGCCCAGGCTGGAGTGCAGTGGTGTCATCTCTGCTCACTGCAACCCCCACCTCCCAGGTTGAAGTGATTCTTGTGCTCCCACTTCCTGAGTAGCTGGAATTACACGCGTGGCCACCAAGCCTGGCTAATTTTTGTGTTTTTTGGTAGAGACAAAGGTTTCGCCATGTTGGCCAGGCTGGTCTAGAACTCCTGACCTCAAGTGATCTGCCTGCTTTGGCCTCCCAAAGTGCTGGGATTACAGGCGTGAGCCACTGCGCCCAGCCTTTCCTAAACTTTTTATTCTGTCATATTGCTTCCTTCAGTAACTATGGCCTATGATTCAGTGTTGATTCTGATTTCAAGACATCTCTGCCTTGAGACAAAGTGGAAAACCATATGCCTTGCTCCAGCGGCCACCAAGAAGAGCTCCTTTCTCCGCTATCCTTCAGAGTGACCTTGCTCAGGCCATGACAGTCCATTTCCAGCTCACACCAGCACGTTGTACAGAGCCATGCATAACAGAATTCACACTTGCTTCCTCCTGTATGACCTGGGTTGGAGTCTCTGGAGCAGTGTGCAGGAATGGGCACTGGGAGTGAAAACAGCCTGCTCATTGCACCTTCAGGGCTGTTTAGGCCACATTCTCCATGGACCACTTTCACTTGAGAATGACTGAGTATTGGCGATCAGAAAACACCCAATTCATGATGGGCAGCTCAGGATGCAACGTCACCTGATGCTCTATGGTCAACCATGCAGCCTACTAGAACTATTAGGAAAATCCTAGTAGCTACTACTAGGGCAAGGATGTCATCGAAGAGTACTTCAGATGCGATAATGAACAAATAAAACTTTGGTTCACATTCTTAAAAAAAAAGTAGCTACTACTACTAAAACTAAGGAGCTATTTCTCAAAAGAAAAATACTCACTATGAATGAGTAACAAAGCTAACAGCTTTGCCTCCAAACTTTGAGGGCCTCTACAGTGATCCCTCTACCAATGTTTGCAATAGGCTCAGTATGGCATCATTTCCCTCAGACACATTTTTTTTTTCTTTTTTTGAGACAGAATCTCACTCTGTTGCCCAGGCTGGAGTGCAGTGGTGTGATCTCGGCTCACTGCACCCTCTGCCTCCCGGATTCAAGCAATTCTCCTGCCTCAGCCTCCTGAGTAGCTGGGATTAGAGGTATCCGCCACCACGCCCGGCTAATTTTGTATTTTCAGTAGAGACCGGATTTCTCCATGTTGGTCAGGCTGGTCTCGAACCCCCAACCTCAGGTGATCCACCCGCCTCAGCCTCCCAAAGTGCTGGGATTACAGGTGTAAACCACTGCACCTGGCCTTCCCTCAGACACTTTAAGCTGTGGATCTGTTTCGTTGTCAGGGCCAAATTGCTGAGCCAGTTTGCACTGCAGCCTGTACCAGTTGGAGAGGCATCCTCTTTAACTCTGTGCCTTACTCAAACCTGGAGACTGGCAAATAGTTAGAAGGAGTTGGCTGGGTGTGGTGGCTCATGCCTATAATCCCAGCACTTTGGGAAGCTGAGGTGGGCTGTTTGCTTGAAGCCAGGAGTTCAAGACCAGCCTGGCCAACATGGCAAAACCCTATCTCTGCTAAAAATAAAAGTAAAAAAAAATTATTTAAAAAAGACAAAAAAAGAAGTAGTGTACCTAGTAATGTTTGTATGTTGCCCGCAAAATCCAAAGAGACCTATCAAGCACTGGGATTCCTTCTTAGAGGAAGGAAGACTGAAGTACAGCAACCTGTCCTCTGCTCTGGAGGGAATGTCCTGGTGCGTCTCAGACTGTGTGACTTCCAAATTTTTTTTTTTTTTTTGAGATGGAGTCTCGCTCTGTCGCCCAGGCTGGAGTGCAGTGGCATGATCTCTGCTCACTGCAAGCTCCGCCGCCTCCCAGGTTCACGCCATTCTCCTGCCTCAGCCTGCCTAGAAGCTGGGACTACAGGCGCCCGCCACCATGCCCAGCTAATTTTTTGTATTTTCAGTAGAGACGGGGTTTCACCGTGTTAGCCAGGATGGTCTCGATCTCCTGACCTCGTGATTTGCCTGCCTCGGCCTCCCGAAGTGCTGGGATTACAGCGTGAGCCACCGCACCCGGCCAATGACTTCCAAAATTTTAATGAAATGGCAGCCTGCTATATTTTTGCTGGATTTATCTCCTACCCTTTTATACCCACTGTTTTCTACCTTTGGGTTTGTGTCAGCACAGTGCCACCAAAGTAGTAGAACAGCATGACAGCCTGTAGAATGAAATGACAAATACTTGGATTGACTCTTGACCTCTATGCCACCCTCCTTCTATTGGATGCATTGTAAAGTGAAATATCACATTTCCCAGAGTCCCTTGCAGTTAAGGTTCTGCTCGTGAACTAGGTTCCTTCAAGTAGGCACATCCATGTGAGATGTGGGAAAGCAGCTGTGAGGCAGAAGTCACCTTTCTGCAGAAGTGGCTGCTGGCAGAGATGCCTGCTTGAAATACATTGAGTTGTTTCTGCACTGAACTGACTGATACAGATGATGGCAGAGCCAAAATTTCTACAGACCAAATTGGGGCACAGAGCAGAAGGGTTGGCTTTTCTTTGAGGAAAGATTATAATGTAAATTGCTTTTTTTTTTTTTTTTTTTTGAGATGGAGTCTCACTCTGTCACCCAGGCTGGAGTGGAGTGGCACGATCTTAGCTCACTGCAACTTCTGCCAGCCTCAGCCTCCCAAAGTGCTAGGATTACAGGTGTGAGCCACTGTGCCTGGCCATAAAGCAAATTGCTGCTGCTGTTTTTGTTTTTTTGTTTTTTTTCATTGAGATGGAGCTACGGTCTGTCACCCAGGCTGGAGTACAATCTTGGCTCACTGCAACCTCCACCTCTGGGGTTCAAGCAATTCACCTGCCTCAGCCTCCCAAGTAGCTGGGATTACAGGCAGCCACCACCATGCCCAGCTAATTTTCTGTATTTTTAGAAGAAACAGGGTTTCACTATGTTGGCCAAGCTGGTCTCGAACTACTCTCCTCAAGTGATTCACCTGCCTCAGCCTCCCATAGTGCCGGGATTACAAGCATGAGGCACCACACCTGGCCACAAATTGCTTCTTATGTTCTCTGTCATATTGGAGAAAAATGCATTTGCTTGTCCAAATTCTGGGAGTTGCACTGATATACTCCCCCAATAGCCACATCTGAAATAGCAGTGGTAACTCAGGCTGCCATTTGATTCAGTTTACAATATTCCTCCACCTTCTTGAAGACCATCTGTCTCTTTCTCTATCTAGATTGAAGACATGGATATGGATGTGACAGAAGTCACCACCTCTGCATATCTGAAGTCTTTGATGGTGGCATTAAACTTTGCAACGCTTTCAGGATTTTTTATTTCATTTCTATTAAAAAAAATTTTTGGCTGGGTGCAGTGGTTCAAACCTGTAATCCCAGCACTTTGGGAGGCCGAGACGGGCGGATCACGAGGTCAGGAGATCGAGACAATCCTGGCTAACCCGGTGAAACCCCATCTCTACTAAAAAATACAAAAAAAAAAAACTAGCCAGGTGAGGTGGCGGGCGCCTGTAGTCCCAGCTACTCGGGAGGCTGAGGCAGGGGAATGGCGTAAACCTGGGAGGCAGCGGAGCTTGCAGTGAGCTGAGATCTGGCCACTGCACTCCAGCCTAGGCAACAGAGTGAGACTCCGTCTCAAAAAAAAAAAAAAAAAATTTTTTTTAGTTGCTCTCTCAGCATACCAGGATTTTTAATTTTAATTTACATTTTGGTGGGAATGAAAAACTTTGATGAGTTCTACTTTGTTTTTCTCTTTTTTTTTTTTTTTTTTGAGACAGAGTCTCGCTCTGCCGCCCAGGCTGGAGTGCAGTGGCGTGATCTAGGCTCACTGCAAGCTCCGCCTCCTGGGTTCACGCCATTCTCCTGCCTCAGCCTCCCGAGTAGCTGGGACTACAGGCGCCCGCCACCGCGCCCGGCTAGTTTTTTTGTATTTTTTAGTAGAGACGGGGTTTCACCGTGTCAGCCAGGATGGTCTCGATCTCCTGACCTCGTGATCCGCCCATCTCGGCCTCCCAAAGCCTGGGATTACAGGCTTGAGCCACCGCGCCCGGCCGTTTTTCTCTTTTTTTGAGATGGAGTCTCACTCTGTTGCTCAGGCTGGAGTGAAGTGGTATGATCTCGGCTCACTGCAACCTCTGCCTCCCAGGTTCAAGCGATTCTCCTGCATCGGCCTCCTGAGTAACCGGGATTACATGCATGCACCACCATGCCCAGCTAATTTTTGCATTTTTAGTAGAGACAAGGTTTTACCATATTGCCCATGCTGGTTTCAAATTCCTGGCCTCAAGTGATCTGCCAGCCTCAGCCTCTTAAAGTGTTGGGGGTTTACAGGCATGAGCCACCACACCCAGCTTGTTTTATTTATTTATTTATTTATTTATTTATTTTTTGAGAGAGAGTTTCACTCTCTCACCCAGGCTGAAGTACAGTGGTGCAATCTCAGCTCAATGTAAACTCCGCCCCTGGGTTCAAGCAATTCTCCTGCCTCAGCCTCCTGAGTAGCTTTGATTCTGGGCATCTGCCACCACACTTGGCTAATATTTGTATTTTTAGTACAGATGGGGTTTCCCCATGTTGGCCAGGCTGGTCTCGAACTCCTGACCTCAGGTGATCTGCCTGCTTCAGCTTCCCAAAGTGCTAAGATTACAGGCATGAGCCACCATGCCCAGCCTGTTCTTCTTATAATAAAAACTATTAACCTATGGTCTGGAAGCTAATGCAGGTTTCTGCCAGTATTTTAGGATATTTCTTAACAGTTACACACATGAGGACAAAACTATCAGTTTTTGGGACTAGATCCACCCTAAAGTGGACTTTGGTCAAAACTCCATTTGTCACCTAAATCCCTATGCCTCCCGTTGTCTCTTGATACTTAGCCTCTCAGTTGACCATCTGCCATCTGCCCTGTACTGCCAGAGCTAGACACCAGCCAACAACACTTCCCAGATTCCACTGCTCGCTGCGTCCCAGTTACGTTGTGCCAATGGGAGGTGCCTGGTTATATTTGAAGGTGAGAGGAAGGGAGAAATTCTTAGGCTTTAGGAGGTGCCTTACCTTTAGCAGTGGTGGCTCCTCCAGCACTGTCAGTAGTGAGAGTGGGGTTGTTGGCTTCACCCCCAGGGTGGTTTCCTGGGCTCTGGAAAATGTGACATTTTACTCTTAGCTCCTTTGGCATTTCCAACATCTTTGTAAGCAAGTCCCTGCATTGTATACATTTCTGCTTGAAATATGTTGAATGTTCTCTGTTTTTCTTATCGACACTTACTCATACATTTCCATAAGCCCACACTCTGAATGCTGAAGCCCAGAGGCATTGTGGGTCTCCAGGAATCAATGTGGTTAGTGGTCTGATTGTCCCCAAGAGGTTTGGGTATTTAACTGGAAGGGTATGCGTCCCTTTAAGGAGTCAATCTTGACTTGCTGAGCTGATAAAATTCCCATGGGGAGAACAAGGCCTCATACCTTGTCTGCACAGTCCCCACACAGAGTTCCCAACCTGTGGTCAGTAAAGAATGTCACTTTCTTTTTTTTTTTTTTTTTGAGACGGAGTCTCGCTGTGTCGCCCAGGCTGGAGTGCAGTGGCCGGATCTCAGCTCACTGCAAGCTCTGCCTCCCGGGTTTTTACGCCATTCTCCTGCCTCAGCCTCCCGAGTAGCCGGGACTACAGGCGCCCGCCACCTCGCCCGGCTAGTTTTTTGTATTTTTTTAGTAGAGACGGGGTTTCACCGTGTTAGCCAGGATGGTCTCGAACTCCTGACCTCGTGATCCGCCCGTCTCGGCCTCCCAAAGTGCTGGGATTACAGGCTTGAGCCACTGCGCCCGGCCAAGAATGTCACTTTCTAACAGGTCCAGGAGCTCCAAGTTTATCTTAGGATCCAACTCACAGGTATCTGAGGATACAAACCCATGGCTGGTCTCAGCTTTAAAAGGTCTTATCTGAGATTCCTTGTGGAACAGAGTTCCATCAAAACCAATCCAAAAGGCTTATGTAGAAATTACTCTTCTTGGCCGGGCGCGGTGGCTCACGCCTGTAATCCCAGCACTTTGGGAGGCCGAGGCGGGCGGATCACAAGGTCAGGAGATCGAGACCACGGTGAAACCCCGTCTCTACTAAAAATACAAAAAATTAGCCGGGCGCGGTTGTGGGCGCCTGTAGTCCCAGCTACTCGGGAGGCTGAGGCAGGAGAATGGCGTGAACCCGGGAGGCGGAGCTTGCAGTGAGCTGAGATCGCGCCACTGCACTCCAGCCTGGGCGACAGAGCGAGACTCCTTCTCAAAAAAAAAAAAAAAAAAAAAAAAAAAGAAATTACTCTTCTTGCTGCACTTTATGCAAATAATCAGGCTAAGTATAAAACTAAAGTTTATTCTACGAACAACATAGTCCTATCATAATTTGTTTTTACCAAAAATGAGGACTAGAGAGAGAAATTACGCTCCCAAGCTTATATATTTGTCATTAAATCCTAGTCTCATTGTTTTTAAGCTTTTTGCCTGCGTTTTAGACTAACCCTGCTTATACCTGTGGATCAAGTGGTAAGTGGTGATCACCTGCAGCTTGGAAGAAGCAAAAAGGGATGGGTAATGTGAATATCTGGATCAATACGCTAGTTCTGGGCAATTATCCTGCAAATTCTGCCAGGTAATGAAAGTGAGTAGGGTGCCCATAACCCAGAGATTTGTTTGGCAAAATAAAACCAAGGAACTTCATAGACCCCCAAAGTGAAATTCAATATCTTGGTAAGTAAAATTTTAGATGGAAATAATCTAATACAACACCCTTGCAGAAATTGCTATACTCATTCTACTAATTGCAGTAGAGCTATACACAGTAGCACCTTCTAACTGAAATATTAGATAGTTTCCATCATTGTAGTATTTTGCTTATTTTATATATATATAAAATAGTTATATATAACTGTTATAACAGGGATAATAGTTACCAACAAAAAGGAAGCATGAAAGTTTTACTATCACCAAGTCTGCTAGGACTTTTTATTGGGTTTAGTGATACATCACACCCTTTAGCTCCTACACTATCAGCCATGGCCCATTTGTACAAAAAGACTAATTGTTGGGTCTGTCCTGAGCAATTTGCTCAGTTCAATAATGCTAAGGAACCTGCACTATGGTAGCAATGGTTCCCAACCTATTATTTTTAAATTGCACTGACATGGCCACATCATCTGGGGACATCCCTAACCTAGGTTCCTTTTTAGAAAGTGCACTATCTTGGAAGCCAGAGCTGGAGCCAGGTCAAGCCAGACTGGAGACATGGAGCCCCTGTACCAGTAAACCCACAAGCAGGTCCATTAGATCCAGTCTCACATGGGACGCCTGGAGATGGCAGACAAGCAGTTTGCACACTTAGTAGAAAACAAAATCCAAGCAAGCACAGACCAGGTATTCAGCCGTCTAGAACATCTGGAGATTTTGTCCAGCAAGGAGCCCCCTAACAAAAGGCAGAATGCTAAACTTCGGGTTGACCAGTTAAAGTATGATGTTCAGCACCTGCAGACTGCTCTCAGAAACTTCCAGCATCAACACTATACAAGGGAGCAGCAGGAGAGACAGCAAGAAGAGCTTCTCAAACCTTCACCACTAACAATTCTCAATCGCAATCCTCTGATAACTGTTGAAGATTCGTATCTGTTTAAACTGCTGGCATTGCTGGACATGGTGGCTCACACCTGTAATCCAGCACTTTGGGAGGCCGAGGTGGGCGGATCACCTGAGGTCAGGAGTTCGAGACCAGCCTGACCGACATGGAGAACCCTGTCTCTACTAAAAATGCAAAATTAGCTGAGCGTGGTGACACATGCCTGTAATTCCAACTACTTGGGAGACCGAGGCAGGAGAATCGCTTGAACCTGGGAGGCAGATGTTGCGGTGAGCAGAGATTGTGCCACTGCACTCCAGCCTGGGCAACAAGAGCAAAACTCTGTCTCAAAAAAAAAAAAAAAAAAATTGCCGGCATTAAAATATCTAGACACGGGAACAACACAAGTCCCACTTATAACAATTGAGAACATCCTCATGATGACTCTTGAATTGGAAAAACTAGCTATCAGCTTCCCAGTTTGCACAAATAATGTGGGGTCACTGGCACAAATGATGAGGCATCTCCGGGAAGTTTAACTTCCTATCTGTCCAATCTCTTGACCAGATAATGCCAGTTAGTTACTTTGTTTTGTTTGTTTGTTTGTTTTTTGAGACGGAGTCTTGCTCTGCTGCCCAGGCTGGAGTGCAGTGGTGCGATCTCGGCTTACTGCAACCTCTGCCTCCCAGGTTCCAGCGATTCACCTGCCTCAGCCTCCTGAGTAGTTGGGATTACAGGTGCCCATGACCACACCCGGCTAAATTTTGTAGTATTAGTAGAGACGGGGTTTCACCATGTTGGCCAGGCTAGTCTTGAACTCTTGACCCCAGGTGATCTACCTGCCTTGGCCTCCCAAAGCACTGGGATTACCGGCATGAGCCACCGTGCCCAGCCAGTTAATTACTTTGGATGTGGCTCTAAAACCTGAGTTGAGGCCTTCTGTAGGACTGGAGATGGTTCAACCTTCTCAGGTGGCTCTGATGACTGAGCTGGTATCTCCTGCTGTGGTGAGGACTGACCTCTTCAGTGGACTTTGGAGGACGACCTGAGGCTTCCTGCTGGGTTGCAGATGGTTCAGCCTCCTTAGGGGGCGCTGGTGGCTCAGCTGGGAACTCTTGTGGGACTGGAGAAAGTTCTACTTCCTTAGAGGGATCTGGAGTCTGAGCTGTGGCCTGTTGCCTGACTGGAGATTCAATCCTTTCAAGAGAATCCAGAGGTGGGGAAGGGGGATCAGGCTGGGTTAGAGAAAAGTCAGCCTGCTCAGTGGGAATCGGAGGGTTGTCCTGCTGGAAGGGAGAAGGTTCAACCTCGACAGTTGGTAAGCTCCATATCCACATTTTTAACTGTGGTATTGGTTGTAAGGCCGGCCGAGGAAAAGGACAAGGAGACCCAAAGTCAGACGGGCAAGTTTTTATTGTCCTGCCGGGCTGCTCCTTGACTAGCAGAGGAGACAGCGCCGCTTACAGGCTGCAGCAGGGCTTTACAGGGCAAGGAACTGGGTCAGGGTGTGTGAACTGAGTTGGGAGCAGGTGTTCTGCCCACTTCCTGGAGATGTTTTTGCCAGCTTTGTTAAGCGAGGTTAACAGACATGTTAACCGCATCTTGTAACTGCCAGTTTAGCCGAAATCTTCTGGACAGTCACTGGAGGGTTCAGTGAAAGGGGGTTTGTCTTTTGCCCTGGGGTAGCTGTGTGGAGAGTGCAAGGGACTGTATTGTAAGGCCTGTGGGAGGGAAAGGGAACAGTCTGGTCAGGGTGACCCTAACAATAGTCAAAGTTGAATTACTTCTTAATATTGAAGACAGATCTAGAGTTGAAAATACCATCTCATCATTCTATGAACTTAAAGTCTGAGGAGAGCTGAGTTGGAGGCTGAGTTGTGGCCTCTCGATGGACTGGAGGAAGTTCATCATTTCAGGGGTATTTAGCTGCTGAATTACAATCTCTTGCTGGTCTTTCAAATGTTGAAACTGCTCAGGGGACATTAAGGACTGAGCTGGGGCCCCCTGTTGTATTAAAATTTCAACCTGATTAGTGAATTCTGGAGTCACGGCAACCATGTGATCCACAAGTTTAACAGTGACATTGTGCAATGTTGGAGGCTGAACTTGATCATGACTTAGAGGAGAAACTATTACCTTATAATGCTCTGGAGATTGAGCTACAACTTCATTACGGAGCTCTGAAGGCTGAGCTGGGGCTTCTTGATGGGTTGGACAAGACTCAACCTCCTCAGGGGTCTGTGGATGCTCAGCTGCAGCCTCCTGCTGGGTTGGAAAGGGGTTCTCATCCTTAATAGGTTATGGTATTGAAGTCTCCTGTTTAACTGGTAAAGGTCCAGCCTCTTCTGATGACTCTGGAGGCAGAGATGGGCCCCCATGCTGGGTGGCGGAAGGTTCTGCATCATTAACTGGCCCTGAGAGCTGAGCTGTAGCCTGCTGGTGGATTGGAGAAATTTCCCTCTCTGCAGTAGGCTCCGTTGCTATGGTGAGCTGCATATCTGGAGACTTAACAGTGACATTGGGCAAATCTGAGTGCTGAGCTTGAGGTAAAACTGTTACTTCATGATGTCTGGAGGCTGAGCTGGGATCTTCTCCTGGGTGGGAGAAGGTTCAACCTCTCCAGAAGACTCAGAAGGCTGAGCTGGCTTCTCCTGCTCTCTGGGAGAAGGTTCAGGCTTCACAGGAGAACCTGGAGGCTCAGCTGGGGCCTCTTCTTGGGTTGCAGAAGGTTCCACCTCCTCTGGAGACTGGGTTGGGGCCTCCTGCTGGGCTAGAGAAGATTCAATCTCCTTGGTAGGCTCTGAGGTTATGGTAACCTCTGCATCCGCAGGTTTCACTGTAATGTTGGGCAAGTTATAATGAGCTTGATCTTCACCAGGAGGGTGAAGTGTCGCTTCATGATTCAGTGGAGTTTGAGCTGCACTCTCCACAGAGGACTCTAGAGGCTGAGTTGGGGCCTCCTGCTGGGTCTGAGAAGGTTCAGCCTCCCCAGGAAACTCAGAAGGCTGAGCTGGCTTCTCCTGCTCACTGGGGGAAAGTTCAGCCTTCACAGGAGGACCTGGAGGCTCAGCTGGGGTCCCTTAGTGGGTTGCAGAAGGTTTCATCTCCTCAGGGTGCTCTGGTATCTGAGCTGGGGGCCTCTAATTGGGTTGAGGAAGAGTCCACCTCCTTAGGATGCTCTAGAGGCTGAGTTGCAGCCTGTTCCTGGCTTGATGTAAGTTCCTTACCTGGTTCTGGAGTTACTGTAAGCTCCACATCCACAGGTTTGACTGTGACATTGGGCAAGCGTGAGTGCTGAGCTTCACTCTAACTTTTTTTTTTTGAGACAGAGTCTTGCTCTGTTGCCCAGGCTGGAGTGCAGTGGTGTGATCTCGGCTCACTGCAACCTCTGCCTCCCAGGTTCAAGCAATTCTCCTGCCTCAGCCTCCTGGGTAGCTGGGATTACAGGCGCCTGCCACCACGTCTGGCTAATTTTTGTATTTTTAGTAGAGATGGGGTTTCACCATATTGGCCAGGCTGGTCTCAAACTCCTGAACTTGTGATCTGCCCACCTCAGCCTCCCAAAGTGCTGGGATTACAGGCATGAGCCATGGAGCCCGGCTGCTTCACTCCAACTTTTATTGTTTTTGGTTTTTTTGTTTTTTGTTTTTGAGACGGAGTCTCGCTCTGTCGCCCAGGCTGGAGTGCAGTTGCCGGATCTCAGCTCACAGCAAGCACCGCCTCACAGGTTCACGCCATTCTCCCGCCTCAGCCTCCCGAGTAACTGGGACTACAGGTGCCCGCCACCTCGCCCGGCTAGTTTTTTGTATTTTTTAGTAGAGACGGGGTTTCACCGTGTTAGCCAGGATGCACTCCAACTTTTAAATGAGACATTTGCCTCATGATGTATTGATGGCTGAGCTACAGTCTCTTCAGAGGCGGGTAGCTGCTGTGCTGGGGCCTCCTGCTCTGTTGAAGTAGAGTGAACCCTCTCAAGGGACTGTGAAGGCAGAGCTGGGACCTCCTCCTGGGTTGAAGAAGGTTCTACCTCCCCAGGGAGCTGTGGAAGCTGCTCTGGGGCTTCTTGCTGGAGTGAAGAGGACTGGATTTCTTCAAGGTCTCTGGATTTTGGGTTTCTGGCTCTAGATGAAATTGAAAAAGTCCAACTTGCTCAGGAGGCCCTGAGTTCACCTGGAGTTCTGGGGACAGGGTGCCTGGATACAGTATATTCATACTTGAATTTAAATATCCTGCAAAGTTTGTTTCTGACACTGAGGTTTTGATACAAATCGATGTGGAAGTTCCAGCCACAACCTTAGCAAGCCTCCATGCTGAGGTAGACCTTTCTTCAGGTTCTTGGGCCAAACAATAAGCTTCGTTGCTTTTGAATTCTATCTAGAGGTAGAATAAGTATTTCATATGCCTGATGATCTGCAGCTGATCTAGATTTGCAGTTTTAACCTTACTTTTGAGGCAAAGAGGCCGAGCTAGGGCCTGGTTCTGATCCCAGTCCAGCATTGGGACCACCTCTGGGAGCCTTTCTTGCCGAGTCAGCTTGTCATTCAGATTCTGGTGTGCAGCAAGGAACTGCTGTGGCCACGGGGGCAGCTCTCCAACTGAATCCGTGTCCAGGAATGGAACCAAAGTCTTGGTCAAAGTCTCAGTCAATTCCTGAGCCGGAGCTGACATCTGGGAGGAAGCAGAGGACCCCAGATGTTCAAAGCCCCCGGGTCTGCGAGGTGGCGGGAGGGTAAGCGCATGGGGCGATTCGGGTGGGAGATCGGAGGAGCGGGAAGACAAGGGCTCATCCGCCACAGGGCGTCGGAGATCAGCTGCAGCGGGTCCTGGACCCACTCCAGAGGCTGAGCTGCCTGGACGAGTAGCCACAGTAGTTGCCACGTGAGCAGGGGGCCGTGGGACCCAGAGACACAGCCGGAACATGACATGGACTGGCGCCGCGCACAGAGCTGGAGTCATTCTGGCAGCCCGGAGACGCTTGCGCCCCTAGCAACCGTAGGCACCGCCCTGTCCTTTATTTACGACACCTTTATAAGCAACCTTTATTAGGCTGAGGTCTAGATCCGCTCCTCGTCACCAGGGCGATCTTACCCTACAATCCTGCCCAAGCCTCCCTTCCCCAAGCCCCGCCCCGCAGGAACACTCCTCCTCTCCCTAAGCGAGGAAGGATTTAGGCAGCAGACCTGGGTGGTCCCAAGACTCCAGTAGCCTATTGTGGTGGTGGTGGGGTGGGGTGGGGTGCAGGCGCGGTAGAGCTTCCCAAGGAAGTCACGGGACCTCACCTCGGGATATTCAGAAGTGCTAGTCCAATCCTGGCAGCCTGAATTCTTTCTCCTCCAAGCTGAAATCCGAGAGATACTCTTCCTCCTCTCGGCCATACAGCTTCCAGGGAAAACAACTGACCTGCAAAATCTGCGCCAGTTAGGGTGGCTCGCAGAATACACATTATGGTCATTTATTCCAAAATGTTGCCATTTTCGCTAAACTTTCGATATCCTTTGTTGCATGTTTGATCATTAATTCACCGCCCTATTAAGTACGGGCTGCCAGGGAACGAGCGAGGACTCCAAATTTTCTGTAGGAGGTGTTTTGGGGGGTGGGCAATTCAGTCTGGGAGAGAAGGCCTTAATCCGAGTGAATAGCCCTTTGCTGGGAGGGCCGTTAGACTGGGAGGAGGCTGAATTGTCATCCTGCCTTGACTTAATACAGCCTTTACCCTAGAAGCTACAGCGCCACTCTTCAGAAGTCTACCCTGTGTGCACACATGGAGAAGACGCTTAGGTTGTTAAAGTCAGCATGTTAAATAATCTTCTGAAACGCAGCTATAACTAGAACCCAGCTGGCTTCCCCCACAGCCATTCTTACCTATTTTATTACTCATTGTCTGGCACAATTACAAAGTGCGGGTGGTACTGATACCTACCTTTTAGGGTTTTCTGATGATTTAATTTGATAATGAATGTACACTGCTTTGCAAACAGTGAGCTTTCAATAAAAGGTACCTATTGTAATTCTCAAAAAAAAAAAAAAAGTGCACTATCTTGAATACGCCTAACAAAGAGACCTATCATTTCCATGCCCTCATATGGAGATTTAACTGAAAGAGAAGATTGAGAGGGCATGCACATGACAATCTCATCTTAGAAAGACCATGGATGGGGAATTCCATAACCAGAGGCCTCTTCCGGTTTGCTGGTATTCCTCTCCTTGAAAGGTCAGCACTTAATATTTCCACTGTGATGCAACGAGGATGGAAGGCAACAGTAGGAGCTGTGGAAGCACAAACAATCCAGAGTCTTTAGCCTCAGTAGTAACACAGAATAGACTGGGCCTCGATGTCCTTACAGCAAAGGTAGGGGTACCTGTGCAGTCTTTTTTTTTTTTCTTTTTGAGACGGAGTTTCGCTCTGTCACCCAGGCTGGAGTGCAGTGGCCGGATCTCAGCTCACTGCAAGCTCCGCCTCCCGGGTTTACGCCATTCTCCTGCCTCAGCCTCCCGAGTAGCTGGGACTACAGGCGCCCGCCACCTCACCCGGCTAGTTTTTTTTTGCATTTTTTAGTAGAGACGGGGTTTCACCGTGTTAGCCAGGATGGTCTCGATCTCCTGACCTCGTGATCCGCCTGTCTCGGCCTCCCAAAGTGCTGGGATTACAGGCTTGAGCCACCGCGCCCGGCCACCTGTGCAGTCTTAAATGAAACATGCTGCTTCTGGAGAAACACCTCTAGTCAAGTAGAGGAAAACTTACAGTTGCTTAAAGATCAAGTGAAAATCATTGACAGGTTAAGAGAAAATGTAGGCTCCAGCCCCGGATGGCTACAATCCCTCTTTAATGAATCCCAGTCTTCTTTGTGGAACTGGTTAGCTCCATTATTAAGTCCCCTTTTGCTCATGTGACCTTGTCTGCTCAATATTATAACTCAAATTGTTTCCTCTTGCCTAGAAGCAATCAAACTCCAAATGCTGCTGCAGACTGAAGTATGCATGGGCACGCCTTTCTTCTGAGGTCCCTTAGATAGACTCCAGGAGGAGTCCCAGCTGCTGTTCCCCACATGACGCCCCTTTTCAGAAGGAAGCAGCTAGAAAGAGTCATTGCCCAACACCCCCTAACAGCAGTTAGGGTTACCACTCCAGAGGGAGGTAATGATACAGGAGCTAAGAAGAAATTACTTAGGCAGATAGTAAGGGTATGGGAGTCCTCGGTAAAGCTTTTCTTTTTTAATGAAAAGCAGCCCCAAATCATTAAATCACTTTCTTTCTTTCTTTCTTTTTTTTTTTTTTTTGAGACAGAGTCTCGCTCTGTGGCCTAGGCTAGATACAGTGGTGCAATCTCAGCTCACTGCAACCTCCACCTCCTCCGCCTCCCAGGTTGAAGTGATTCTCATGCCTCAGCCTCCTGAGTAGCTAGGATTACAGGTGTGTGCCACTATGCCTAATTTTTGTAATTTTAGTAGAGTCAGAGTTTCACCATGTTGGCCAGGCTGGACTCGAACTCCCCACCCCAAGTGATCTGCTGGCCTCGGCCTCCCAAAGTGTTGGGATTACAGGTGTGAGCCACCGTGCCCGGCCCTCCAACTCACTTTCTAACAAAGAGTAGCCTGCAAGCTGGGAGCTTGCATGGGTGAATGCTGGCAGGAACTAAGGACTAGACATGTTTAAGATGGCAGCTTCGGCCAGGCGCAGTGGGTCAAGCCTGTAATCCCAGCACTTTGGGAGGCCGAGACGGGCGGATCACGAGGTTAGGAGATCGAGACTATCCTGGTTAACACAGTGAAACTCCGTCTCTACTAAAAAAAAATACAAAAAACTAGCCGGGCGAGGTGGCGGGCGCCTGTAGTCCCAGCTACTCGGGAGGCTGAGGCAGGAGAATGGTGTAAACCCAGGAGGTGGAGCTTGCAGTGAGCCGAGATCCGGCCACTGCACTCCAGCCTGGGCGACAGAGCAAGCCTCCGTCTCCAAAAAAAAAAAAAAAAAAAAAAGATGGCAGCTCCACTTTCCCTTCTCTGCCAGCCACGTGTATTGTAAAGGAGTAGACACAATGGTGCCAATCAACTGGAAAGCCCATTTGCATAATAAGATTCAGGTGAGGCAACCATTCTTCCCTGTGCATTATTAGACGTCATACCTGATTGAACCAATCGAGCCCTACAAAAATCAGACACTGCCTCCTCAAACTGGACGATAAAACTCGGTGCCTTCATCTACAGCCGGTCGTTTGCCACTCGGTCCTTTCCTTCTCCGATTGGAGACTCCTTCCTCTTTGGAAGAAGCTATTTCTCTTTCTCTTCTCTTCTACCTATTAAACCTCCACTCCTAAACTTGTGTGTGTCCATGTCCTAAATTTTGCTGGCACATAACAGTGAACCCCAGGGTATATACATGAGACAATGTAGCTGCTTCACTGTCACCACATGGCCTCTAACAACCCAGAATCCTCTCATCCTCCTTGAGGTCAGAGCCATTTCAATGGTGAACCCATCCACAACTATTCTGGGCTTAGAGAAGATGGTCAGGAAAGTGCTTTTTAATGATTTTGGCACTTCCTTCATCAATTGTCCTCTAGCTTTGGTAATGAAGGTGAATTCTGGGCCTTTTCAAGGAATATAATTATTGGGTTGCTCAGCAAGATACATATATAGATTCAGTAAATCATTCTTGCCTCCTGAGGTCTTTATATGTCTTCCTCTAATTTATGTCAAGAGACTTCCACTGTTGTACAAATTAATGATGGGCCAGAATCATATCCAGGTTTGCATAAACTAACACTTCGAATTTCTAGAATAATGGTTGCCAGCTGTCAGTGGGAGAACATCGGATGCAGAATCGCCAGTAAGTACACTCAAATCAATAAATTCATTTTGATTTAAAATTATATTCAGATTTTCCTTAGTTGAGAACTTTCCAAATCCACCTGCATAAATAGTCCCCTGCCCGCTCATTAAATAAAGTAGCAAATTCCTGTAATTTTTTCTTTGGGAAGGTCTCTTCTGCCCTATATTTGTCTACTTTTCATCCCCCAGGACATGCTAGGTGTGGACTTCAATTCTGGCTAAGGGGCAAAAAGGGACCTGTTTTCCCCAGCAATTAGGATAATTTTCCCAATTAAAGGAGGATCAAGTTCTTCAGGCAAGGGAGAAGGGAACACTTTCTTTCTTTTTTTTATTTTTTATTTTTGAGATGGATTCTTGCTCTGTTGCCCAGGCTGGAGTGCAGTGGCACGATCTCAGCTCACTGCAAGCTCCGCCTCCCGGGTTCATGCCATTCTCCTGCCTCAGTCTCCCGAGTAGCTGGGACTATAGGTGCCTGCCACCATGCCCGACTAATTTTTGTATTTTTAGTAGAGATGGGGTTTCACCGTGTTAGCCAGGATGGTCTCGATCCCCTGACCTCGTGATCTGCCCGCCTTGGCCTCCCAAAGTGCTGGGATTATAGGTGCAAGCCACCGCGCCCAGCTGGGAACACTTTCTTAGGGCTCAGTAGACAAATCTCTACATTCTCACTAAGAAATCTAACCAAGTCTTGGCTGGGCACAGTGGCTCACATCTGTAATCCCAGGACTCTGGGAGGCTGAGGCGGGTGGATTGCTTGAGCTCAGGAGTACAAGACCAGCCTGGGCAACATGGCAAAACCTTGTCTCTATAAGAAATATAAAAATTAGCCAGATGTGGTGTTGTATACCTGATGCCCCAGCTACTGGGGAGGCTGAAGTAGGAGAATCGCTTGAGCCCAGGAGGTCCAGGCTGTAGTGAGCCATGACTGGGCCACTGCACTCAAACCTGGGCAACAGAATAAGACCCTCTCTAAATTTAAAAAAAAAAAAAAAAAAAATTCCGTGTGCCAGGACATTATGGCAAGGGCAATCTTCAGAGCCTCTTGTAAAGCAGTATTGAGGTCCACAACACCTCCTGCAGCCATGCCTTCGTGGGCCGCGGTGGTGGGTTACGGGTGAAGCCAGATCTTGAGTGCATGCAAGCCTCTGCCTCTGCGTGACTACACAGCGGCAGGGAAAGAGTTTTTTATGCTTTTTTAAAAAGTTGAAGTAAAAGTTATGCAACATGCAATTAACTATTTTAAAGTGTAAAATTCAGTGGCATTTAGCGTATTCACAATGTTGTACACCAGCAACTCTCCTTCTGTCCGTAGTTTCAACTTTTTTTGTTGTTGTTGTTGTTTTTTGAGACAGAGTTTTGCTCTGTCGCCCAGGCTAGAGTGCAGTGGTGAAATCTCAGCTTACTGCAGCATCCACCTCCCAGGTTCAAGCGATTCTCCTGCCTTGGCCTCCCAGGTAATGGGGATTCCAGGTTCCTGCCACCATGCCCAGCTAATTTTTTGTATTTTTAGTAGAGATGGGGTTTTACCATGTTATCCAGGCTGATCTCAAACTCTTGATCTCAGGTGATCCTCCCTCCTCAGTCCCCCTAAGGGCTGGGATTACAGGCGTGAGCCACTGTGCCTGGCCAGTTTCAACATTTTTTACCGCTCTAGAAAAACACCCCATCCCCATTAAGTAATTATTGCTCATTTCCCCTCCCCCAATGCCTTGTTAACTGCTAATCATCTTTCTGTCTCTATGGATTTGCCTAGTCTGGATACATCATGTGTGACAGTTAATTTTATGTGTCAACTTGACTGGATCAGGGGATTCCCAGACATCTGGTCAAACATTATTTCTGGGTGTGTCTTTAAGGTTGTTTCCAGATGAGATTAGCATTTGAATCTCTGGACTCAGTCAAGCAGCTTGCCTTCCCCAGTGTGGGTAGGCATAATCTAATTTGTTGAGGATCCAAACAGAACAAAAGTCAGAGCATGGAGAAGAGAGGGTTTCTTTTCTTTACTTTTTTTTTTTTTTTTTTTTGAGACAGGGTCTTGCTCTGTCACGCACACTGGAGTGCAGCAGCACAATGATAGTGTAAACCAAAAATAAAATTCTAAGCCCGCAGCCAACTGGTGAGCCCTCCCGTTGGCCAAGGGCATTCCAAAGTTAACCTGAAGAACTAATTCAGGCCATGATGAGAAGTGGGGGTTCAACATGCCTCAGTATATCCTCCTCCCTTTCGGAATTCAGGCACAGCTGACCAGATTAACATAGATGTGGAGACCTTAAGATTGGCAGAACAGACTAGTTAAATCTAATGAGAAACATTCACAATCTATTCTCTCTGAAGCCTGCTACCTGGAGGCTTCATCTACATGATAAAACTCTGGTCTTCACAGCCCTTTATCATAACCCAGACATTCCTTTTTATGGATTCCAGGTCTTCAGGTAAACTCTTTCAACCAATTGCCAATCAGAATATTTTTGGAGCCTCAGGACCCACAGAATAGGAGAAAAAAAAAAAAGAAAAATTTTGAATCCACCTATGACCTAGAAGTCCCTTTTCCACCCCACCTCCAGTTGTCCCATCTTTCTGGAACAAACCAGAAAGGTTACATCTTCCATATATTGATTGGTGTCTTATGTCTTCCTAAAATATATAAAACCAAGCTGTAGTCCAACCCCCTTGGGCACATGTTTTCAGGATCTTCTAGGGGTGTCTCATGGGCATGGGCCATTAGTCACTCATATTGGGCTCAGAATAAATCTCTTCAAATATTTTACAGAGTTTGACTCTTCATTGGCAATAGCTCACTGCAGCCTTGAACTCACTGCCTCAGCCTTCCAACTAGCTGGGACTACAGGTGTGTGCCACCTTGCTGAGCTAATTTTTAAATTTTTTGTAGAGAAGGGGTCTTGCTATATTGCCCAGGCTGGTCTCCAACTCTTGGCCTCAAACATTCCTCCCACCTTGGCCTCCCAAAGTCCTGGTACTACAGGCATGAATCACTGTTCACAGCCCACGGCTTCTTTTCTGTCTTACTGTTTGAGCTGGGACATCTTTTTTTTTTTTTTAGAGATGGAGTTTCCCTCTTGTTGCCCAGGCTGGCGTGCAATGGTGCCATCTCGGCTCACTGCAACCCCCACCTCCTAGGTTCAAGCGATTCTCCTGCCTCAGCCTCCCAAGTGGCTGAGATTATAGGCGTGCCCCACCATGCCTGGCTAATTTTGTGTTTTTAGGAGAGACGGGATTTCCCCATGTTGGTCAGGCTGGTCTTAAACTCCCGACCTCAGGTGATCTACCTGCCTCAGCCTCCCAAAGTGCTGGGATTACAGGCATGAGCAACTGTGCCCATCAAGCTGGGACATCTTATCTTATTTTATTCTACACTTAAATTGGGATTTATACCTTCATCTCCCCTGGTTCTACCACCTTTGACTTGAATTACACCACTGATTTTCTGTGTCTCCAGCTTACAGGTGGCAGATCATGGATTTCTCAGCCTTTATAATTCCATTGTAACAACCTGATGGGTTCTGCCTGCCTGCTGCACAAGTGAAGACTACACCATTGCAGTAGAGAAAGAGTTTAATTGATGCCAGACTGGTCATGACATGCAAGAGATGGAGTTATTACTCAAATCAATATCATCTAAGACTCATAGGTTAGGGATTTTTCAAAGGCAGTTTGGGGGAAGGGGTAGGGGTGGCTAGGAAATGGGTGCTTGCTGCTGATTGATTGGGGTGTAATTATAGGGGTGTGGGAAATCATCCTCCTGCATGCCAGATCGCTTCTGGGTAGGGCTACAGGAGCCATCAGCAGGTGGGTCCAGGTGGAACTAGGTGTCAGACATGCAAGAAATCTGAAAAGATATCTCACAAGGCCGATCTTGGGTTCTACAATAGTGATATTATTTGCAGGAGTAATTGGGACAGTTGTATATCTTGTGGCTCCTGAAATAATGGCTAGCAATCATTTATGTCTATGCCTTGGCAGAATTCAGGCTCCTCTCTTCCTCCTAACCTGGTGGTCTCTCATTAGCTTTACAAAGGTGGCTGAGTTTTGGGGAAGAGCTATTATCATTTACATGATAACCTAAAAGTCTTCCAAAGCAAGGCTAAAGGTAAGAGGGGGATTGGCTAGGCAAAATCAGGTCTTCCCCACTGTCATTTTCTCACTGACACAATTTTTGCAAAGGTGGTTTCACCTTGAGGAATTTCTCATAATAAATCAATTTCTCTTTCTCCTTTTGGTTCTGTTTTTTTGAGAATCTCAACTAATAAATTACATAAAAGAAATCATACAAAATGTGACCTTTTGGCTGGGCATGTTGGCTCACACCTATAATACCAACATTTTCAAAGGCTGAGGCAGGAGGCTCACTTGAGCTCAAGAATTTGAGACCAGCCTGGGCAACAGAGTGAGACCTCAACACTATTTAATTAATTAATTAAAAATTAATTAATTAATTAATTAAAAATTAATTAATTAATTTTGAGACAAGGTCTCACTCTGTCACCCAGGCTTGAGTGCAGTGGTGTGATCATGGTTCACTGCAGTCTTGACCTCCCAGGCTGAAATGATCCTTCCACCTCAGTCTCCCAAGTAACTGGTACTACAGGCACACGCTACTGCACCTGGCTACTTTTTGTATTTCTTATACAGACAAGGTTTCACCATGTTGCCCAGGCTGGTCTTCAACTCCTGAGCTCAAGCAATCCACCCACCTCGGCCTCCTAAAGTGGTGGAATTACAAGCATGAGCCACTGTGCCCAGCCTATTTTATTTTTTTATTTTAAGACATTTATTTAAGGATTTATTTATTTATTTATTTGTTTATTTTGAGATGGGTGTGACAGTTCACGCCTGTAATCCCAGCACTTTGGGAGGCTGAGGTGGGTGGATCACCTGAGGTCAGGAGCTCGAGACCAGCCTGGCCAACATGTTGAAACCCCATCTCTATTAAAAATACAAAAATTAGCTGGGCATGGTGGTAGGTGCCTGTAATCTCAGCTGCTCGGGAGGCTGAGACAGGAGAATTGCTTGAACCAGGGAGGCAGAGGTTGCAGTGAGTCAAGATTGCACCACTGCACTCCACCTGGGGCAACAAAGAGCGAAACTCCACTCAAAAAAAAAAAAAAAAGATCTATTGTGTTTGGCTTATTTCACTTAGCATAGTTTTTGAGGTTTATCCAAGTTGTAGCATATATTGGTACTTTGCTCTTCCTTATGGCTGAATAATATTCAATTGTATGTCTATGCCACATTCATTCATCTGAAGGTGGATATTTGGGCTGTTCCCACCTTTTGGCTATTATAAATAATGCTGCTATAAACATTAATGTACAAGTTACTCTGGGCCGGGCGCGGTGGCTCAAGCCTGTAATCCCAGCACTTTGGGAGGCCGAGACGGGTGGATCATGAGGTCAGGAGATTGAGACCATCCTGGCGAACATGGTGAAACCCCGTCTCTACTAAAAAATACAAAAAACTAGGCGGGTGAGTTGGTGGGCGCCTGTAATCCCAGTTACTCGGGAGGCTGAGACAGGAGAATGGCGTAAACCCAGGAGGCGGAGCTTGCAGTGAGCTGAGATCCAGCCACTGCACTCCAGCCCAGGGGACAGAGCGAGACTCCGTCTCAAAAAAACAAACAAACAAAAAAAAAAACAAAAAAAAACAAGTTACTCTGGACATATATTTTCATTTCCCTTAGGTATATACCTAAGTGTGGAATTGCTGTTTCATTTCCCTTAGGTATATACCTAAGTGTGGAATTGCTGGGTCATATGCTAATCCTGTTTAACTTTTTGAGGAACCCACCAAACTGTGTTTCACAGTTGTTGCACCATTTTACATTCCCACCAGCAATGTACAGGTGTTTCCCTTTCTCCACATCCCTGCTGTTCCGCAGTAGGCAAGCCCACCTCCCTGAAAGTCCGAGGAAGCTGAGTGGCTGGAGACGCTGACATATTCAGTTTCTCATTAAGAGACATTTAATAGGCTGGGCACAGTGGCTTATGCCTGTAATCCCAGCACTTTGGGAGGCCGAGGCGGGCGGATCACCTGAGGTCGGGAGTTTGAGACCAGCCTGACCAACATGGAGAAACCCCGTCTCTACTAAAAATACAAAATTAACCAGATGTGGTGGTGCATGCCTGTAATCCTAGCTACTTGGGAGGCTGAGGCAGGAGAATCGCTTGAACCCAGGAGGTGGATGTTGTGGTGAGCCAAGAGCGTGTCTTTGTACTCCAGCCTGTGCACAAGAGCGAAACTCTGTATCAAAAAAAAAAAAAAAAAGACATTTAATAGGGACTTATGAACAGAAGTCATGTCTGTGTCTTGGGCAACAGTGAGATGAGATAATGGTTACCTGTGCCATTACTCCCCGAGCCCAGGGCTTATTTACCACAGGGAAAGGGCATATGTGATTCAGAAGGAATATATAGGACAATTGCTTACAGGCAGATCTCATGGAAAGTACATGAACATGAATGTTATTTTGACCTAAGGGCAGGATTTATGGGAAGAATGTAATCTTACATAAGGAACAAAAAACTAAAAATCTTAGAGGCTTTCCTGGAACTGAGGTTAATCAGAAATCAACATGGTGGATTAACATCCAGAATAGAATTGCTTTGTCCTCTACCCTTGCCAATACTTGTTATTATCTGTTTTGTTTTTTGTTTTTGTTTTTGTTTGAGACAGAGTCTCACTCTGTCACCCAGGATGGAGCGTGATCTCGGTTCACTGCAACCACCGCCTCCTAGGCTCAAGTGATCCTCCCACCTCAGCCTCTTGAGTAGCTGGGATCACAGGCAGGTGCCAGCACACTCGGCTAATTTTTGTATTTGCTATTAATAAGACCTTGTCTAGTCCAAATTAACTTAGAACTGGCATAGGTAGTTCCTTCCTGGTTCTGTAAGTACTTCAAGGCTTGGCTGAGTGCAAACAGCTCCCACTTTTGAGCAGACCAATTATTAGGCAATTTTCCTAATTCTGCTTCTAGGAATAGTTTCCCTATCAATTACTGAATACTCATTGTGTTTTTTTTCCCTCAGTCACCTGGGAGGAATCATCTATCATCCTGTCCTGAAGGGAATTCCTCCTAGGTCTGGTAGGGCCTTTGTATGGCAATTAATTAAGATTTAGATCCCCCTTAGGAAACCTGCTGGGTTAAGGAAATTATCAGTGGTTAAAGTTAAATGATCTTTTTCTAACAGAATAATCCCATACTTTTAAGATTTTTGCGTTAGTAAGCTACCGTTTTGCTTTTTTTTTTTGTCTTAGGATAGTTCTGAACTGGTGAGGTGTGCTCACAATGAGGTTTCCTCTAAAAGTTATTTTTCTACTTTCTTCTGCTAGCAAAGCAGTTGCCGCTACAGATTGAATTCATTTGGGCCATCCACGCGTTCCTGGGTTAAGGATTTATTTATTTATTTATTTATTTATTTTGAGATGGAGTCTTGCTTTGTTGCCCAGGCTGGAGTGCAGTGGCGCAATCTTGGATCACTGCAAGCTCCACCTCCCGGGTTCATGCCGTTCTCCTGCCTCAGCCTCCCGAGTAGCTGATACTACAGGTACTCAAATGCCCAGCTAATTTTTTGTATATATTTTTTGAGACAGAGTCTTGCTCTGTTGTCAGGCTGGAGTGCAGTGGTGCGATCTCGGCTCACTAAAACCTCCACCTCCCAGGTTCAATCAATTCTCCTGCCTCAGCCTCCCTAGCAGCTGGGACTACAGGCGTACCCCACCATGCCAAGCTAATTTTTGTACTTTTAGTAGAGATGGGGTTTCACTGTGTTAGCCAGGATGATCTTGATCTCTTGACCTGGTGATCCTCCCACCTTAGCCTCCCAAAGTGCTGGGATTACATGCGTGAGCCACCGCGCCCAGCCAAGGATTTTTAATAGGAAGGCTAAAGGTTGTCAGTGGCCTTAGTGCTTTCTGGCTACACCCTTGTTATCACTGAGACCAAGGTTGTATTCTAGTGTTATAGAGTCACGGAGAAGACCTTCAATTGTCAATTACAGCTTTTAAATTTAGCCTTGCTTTTAAAGGAATAGGGTACACTGTTTTCTCTTTACTACTTTCATCTCTCTTTTTCTCTCTTTGACTTTCTGTCTCTCTCTCTCTCTTTAACTCTTTATTTGTCTCTTTATCTCTCCCTCTCTCTGCCCCTTTCTTTTTCTCTCTTTCCTCTCTGCTGGTCTTTCCCTGCCTCTGCCAGCCACTTATGCTGCTGTTCTCCCCACTCCTTCCCCTAGGGGAGGGACCAGTGGGAGTGGAGCTACTTTTTCTTCCCCCGAGAAGAAAGGAAAGCCGGGGGTGGGGGGTTTGTGTGAGGTTCAACCCCCTCCATGGGAATTTCTCACCTCTTTTTTGAGGTTCAATCCCCGCCAAGGGGATTTCTCACCTCTTTCGGAGGTTCAACCCCCACTCATGGGGATTTCTCACTTTTTTTTGTTTGTTTGTTTGTTTGTTTGAGACGGAATCTCACTCTGTCACCCATGCTGGAGTGCAGTGGTGCAATCGCAGCTCACTGCAAGCTCTGCCTCCTGGGTCCATGCCTTTCTCCTGCCTCAGCCTCCCGAGTAGCTGGGACTACAGGCACCTGCCACCACGCCCAGCTAATTTTTTTGTATTTTTAGTAGAGACAGGGTTTCACTGTGTTAGCCAGGGTGGTCTCGATCTCCTGACCTCGTGATCCACCCGCCTCAGCCTCTGGAAGTGCTGGGATTACAGGCGTGAGCCATCACGCCCGGCCGATTTCTTACCACTTTTTAACCTCCAAGACATCCCAAGTAAGGAATACTTCACTGCCCCCCGCGGCTTTCTTTCCCTAGTCCTGACTGAGGAATGCTTTACTGCCCCTGCGGTTTCTCTCTCCTTGGTATGTCCTAACCAAGGAATGCTTTACTGCCCCACGGCTTTTTCCTTAGTCCCAACCACCAAGGAAATACTTTACTGGCTCCTGTAGCTTCTCCTTCCTTGGTCTGTGTGTGTGGCAAGCCACCCAGGTGCCAAGGCAAGAGACCGAAGGCACAAGCTGTTCCAATATAATAAAGAAAATAATTAGAATAAGAATAGTTATATTAGAAATAGAATATAGACATGATTATATATTAATATTATTAATCATCAGTTTGTAGCATTACTGTTTTATTAATAACTTCTGTTCTACAATTATAACTTAGGAAAACCAGGCCATACAGAGTTAGCAGCTGAAGGGACGTGGTGAGAAGAGACCGGAAGGCAAGAGTGTGAACCCTCTGTCACACCCAGACAGGGCCACTAGAGGGCTCCTTGGTCTAGCAGTAACGCCAGTGCCTGAGAAGTCACCCGTTACTTAGCAGACTTCGGTCTAGTGGTAGCGCCAGTGCCTGGGAAGGCACCTGTTACTTAGCAGAGAAAGGGAGAATCCCTTTCCCTGGGGGAGTTAGAGAACATGCTGCTCCACCACCTCTTGTGGAAGGCCTGACATCAGTTAGGCCTGCCCACAGCCATCTGGAGGCCTAAATGTCTCCCTGTGATGTTGTGCTTCAATAGTCACACTCCTGGTCCACTTTCATGTTCCACTCTGTACACCTGGCTCTGCCTTCTAGATAGCAGTAGCAGAATTAGTGAAAGTATTAAAGTCTTTGATCTTTCCGAGAAATGCATAGAAGAAATAATGACATAAGCTGTCCCCTCTCTCTCTCCACCTTGGCTATCAAATAGGGAAGGGCCTCCTGTCTGGTGAACACGTGACTTGCATGACCTTACCTATCACTGGAGATGACTCATACTCCTAACCCCTCCCCCTTGCCTTGTATACAATAAATAGCAGTGCGACCAGGCATTTGGGTCTCCACATCTTGGTGGTTGTGGTTCCCCAGGCCCAGCTGTCTTTCTCTCTCTCGCTTTGTCTTGTATCTTTATTTTGATGATTTCTCGTCTCCTCACACGAAGAGAAAACCCACAGGCCCTGTAGGGCTGGACCCTATAGAGTCATTGCCGCAGTGTGTGAGGATCCTTTAAGCTAGGTTGCTGGCCATTTTTTTTTTCCACGTTGCTGAGAGCTCGGGTTATTCCTCACACAGGGTGGGTTTTGATTTCTCACCCCTGAGGCAGCCACTCGGGGGCAGGGTGCACCTCCTTACGAGAGAGAACCAGCGACCACCCTTGGAGGGGAATGTAATCCCGGATGAGCCCCCAAATTGTTATAAATAAAGTTTCAGTGCCACAAAAGAAATAGCACTCGAATATAAAACTTTCTTTTTAATTCTCAGCAAGGCAAGTTACTTCTATAGAAGAGTGCACCCTTACAGATGGAACAATGGTGAGCACACACTTGGACAAGGGAGGGGAAGGGCTTTTTATTTCTGATGCATGTGGCCTCTGCTGCTGTGTCATTCCCCTATTGGCTAGGGTTAGACTGCACAGGCTAAACTAATTCCGATTGGCTAATTTAAAGAGAGTGGCAGGCTGAGTGGTTTGGTGGGAAAAATGGTCATGCAGGCTGGAGAATGAGTCAGGGTGGAGCAGGTAGCAGGTAATCAGAATGAGTCAGGGTAGAGCATGTAATCAGAATGAGTCAAGGTGGAGCAGGTAATTGAAAAAGGTTGCTTTATGAGAAAGTTAAGTTTAAAAGTAGAAGGCAAAGAATTGTATATACTGACATATTGATTCTTCAAACATAAATTTAGAACTCATATCTAACAGGTTGCTGAGTTTAAGAGTCTTTTTGTTTTTTGTTTGTTTTTGAGACAGGATCTTGCTCTGTCACCCAGGCTGGAATGGAATGGCCAATCATAGCTCACCGCAGCCTCCAGTTCCTGGGCTCAAGTGATTCTCCCCCCTCAGCCTCCCGAGTAGCTGGAGCTATGGGGATGTGTCACCATGCTCAGCTATTTTTTACATTTTTTGTAGAGATGGAGTCTTGCTATATGTCCCAGGCTGGTCTTGAAATCTGGGCCTTAAGCCATCCTCCTGCTTGAAACCTCTGCCTCCTAGGTTCAAGCGATTCCCCTGCTTCAGCCTCCTGAGTAACTGGGATTACAGGTGCCTGCCACCACGCTTGGCTAATTTTTTGTATTTTTAGTAGAGATGAGGTTTCATGGTACTAGCCAGGATGATCTCGATCTCCTGACCTTGTGATCTGCCCGCCTCAGCCTCCCAAAGTGCTGGGATTACAGGCATGATCGACCACACCTGGCCCTGTAAATATTTTTAAAGCAGGTATTAGAGAACCAAAGGCAAAAAAGGAAACTAAAGTAGCATAAAGAGAATAACTGGAAGAAGTATCTGCCACCCTTATATCTGAGAATCATAGGAAGAAGGAGAAATTATTCCAATTTAGAAGTTAGAACTAAGATTGCCAGGTAAAATACAGGACACTCCTTTAAGTTAGAATTTCAGATAAACTATGAATAATTTATTTTTATTATTATTTTTTATTTTTTGAGATGGAGTTTCACTCTTGTTGCCCAGGCTAGAATGCAATGGCACGATCTTGGCTCACTGCAACCTCTGCCTCCTGGGTTCAAGTGATTTTCCTGCCTCAGCCTCCCAAGTAGCTAGGATCACAGGCATGTGCCACCATGCCTGGCTAATTTTGTATTTTTAGTAGAGATGAGTTTCACCATGTTGGTCAGTCTAGTCTTGAACTCCTAACCTCAGGTGATCTGCCTGCCTCAGCCTCCCAAAGTGCTGGGATTAAAGGCGTGAGCCACTGCGACCAGTCAACTATGAATAATTTTAGTCTAACTATATACCATGTGAGATTTGGAACATACTTATACTTTTAAATTATTTATTGTTTATCTACAATTCAAATTTAACTGATGCTCTGTGTTTTTCTTTGCTAAGTCTGGCAACCCTACCTGGAACCCTGACATCTGAGGCGAGGAGGCTGCTTGTCAGTGACAGATGTCTTTGAGGGGACCACAGTGAAGCTGATGATTCTGTGAATGGTAGAAAAGTGCAAACAAATCAACTGCTGATACTGGAATAAACTGCAGCTACTGGGTGAAAAATCATTGCTGAGGGGATGATGACAGGTATAAGAAATTGACAAGAGCTTCTAGCTTAGAAGTTTCCCTCTGGTGTACTCCACTGGCAGCTGGAAAAAAAGAATGGTGGTTTTCAATTTCAGCTCTGGCATTAGAAAACAGACCATAGGCAGTGGGTTTAAAGCCATGAGTCAACAGATTAGTAATCAGCACAGCTGGGCAGCTGCCAAGAACATTTTCTCCAATGCCCCCCTGGAGGTGGACATAGAGAACAATGGACTAGGAAGATCCTTCCAGAGAATCCATCCAGGGGCTGACTAATTGGTTGATCAAGAACTAAGAATCGGCAGGGCATGGTTGTTCATGCCTGTAATCTCAACACTTTGGGAGGCCAAAGTGGGAGTATTATTTTAGCCCAGGAGCTTGAGACCAGCCTAGGCAATATAGCAAGACCTCATCTCTACAAAAAAATTTAAAAATCAGCTGAGTCTGGTGATGCACACCTGTAGTCCCGCCTACTCGGGAGGCTGAGGAGGGAGGATCCCTTTAGCCAGGCAGGTGGAGGCTGTAGTGAGCCTTGATGCTTACTGTACTCCAGCCTGGGTGAGAGAGCAAGACCCTATCTCAAACAAGCAAACAAAAATAATCTCTGCTTTTTGAATGATAGGTTTTTAAAAAGTTGTAGTCATCCTTTCTTCTCTCTCATTGTATACTGGGAGTGTTGAATGATAGACAGATAACGTCTTTACACATCTGAATTTGATGGAGAAGACCGCATGTTATACCGAGACTTTAAGTATGATGCAGTCACTTTGGATGGGACTTTAGAATACCTCTCAGGGAGAAGATCAATGTGTTTTATATTTTGGAAGAAGAATGAGTGTGGATGTGGAGTAGTCAAAAAGTGGACTGTGGCAGAGGCTGAGTAATTACCATCCTATACAAATTCTTCCAGAGAAGAGAAAAAGTGAGAACTTTCCAGTGCATTGCATGAAGTTGGCATGACTGAGGTAGGAGGCAGGACTGGACTCCAGAGCTGGGGCTTAGACTCTCGACCAAATTGAGGACTAGCTAAAACAGGTCTAGGGCGGAAACAGCTTTCCATAAAACATGCCTACCAGTATGCCATGTCAGTTTACCACTGCCATGGCAACACCCAGAATTTACCACCCCTTTACGTGGCAATGACCCTGATAGCCAGGAAGTTGCCACATTTTTCCTAGAAATTTCTGCATAAATTGGCCCTTATTATATTATATGCAAAGATAATATTTGCATATAATTAGAAGTAAAAATATGAATGCAGGCCTGCCTCTGAGCTGCTATTCTGGGCACACTGCCTATGGGGTAACCCTGTTCTGCAAGGAGTGGTACCTCTGCCGCCACGGTGCACTGCTGCTTTGATAAAAGTTGCTCTAAGACTTTTTAAAAGCACCTTTTGGTTTCATGGTTATATACAGGACAGGGCTCACCTGTGCTGCATCATAACCATGAAACCAAACCTGGTAAGAAATGACAAGAATAAAAATGAAGGGTCAATCTCAATCATGGATATCAATCTAAACAAAATATTAGCAAATTGCATCTTCTATGAGAAAACACCAAATGGCCGATGACGCTGGTGCAGTGGGTGGGGCCAGAAGCCACAGGGGCCCTGGAATGGGAAACCGCAGCAGTTTTCAGGAGAGGCTTCGGTAGTGACATTGAGGCCAGGGTGACCAGGGCGGGGCCCAGCTGTAGAGCATGCTGAAGCAAGTCCAAGGCCAAAGAATGGATGCCATTACTTATAGAAAGGGAAACATTTTGGTTATGGAACATCTCCATCTTATATCCAGTTAATTACACAGTGTATTATATGACTGTCCTCCATTTTCTGGCTAGCTAAGTTCCCCATAAATCTGTAAGTTCCAGGGTTATATATAGTAAGCAACCTAGACAGGCCAGGTATATCCAGTTAAGAATGTTTCATAAATAAGGATTTCCTATTATTTTTCGGCCAGTAAATTCTATTCATGTGTTTACCAAGGGTATGAGTTAGTAGCATGTTTATAAGATTTGACCAGGATCATTTCTTTTTCCCTGGACCCTAGGAAAGACAGGAAATGGGTTACAGCCTTGCTGTTAAGTCTTTCTGTCCCATAACGGAACTTTCTTTATCTCATAAAGGATATTTACAATAAATGTACTTTGTATATTAAAAGTTCTCTGTAATAAAAAGTACAATCAAACAACAACAACCAAACTGAGGCAATCATACCAGAGGACCATTCCTGTGCCTGCCATCCTGTCCAAATGTCCACCTATTACATTTTCTATAAAGTCAGGGCTTCAACTGGGAGTAAAATACAGATTGAGAGGGTATTTGGAATTGACTCAAGAGGCAGTGACCACTGTATCTAATCCAGGGGAAGACGCATACACCTAAGAATAAATGTGAGCGCCCTACATTGGCAGGGAAAACTCAGAGTTGCCCTTGGGTTAAATGGATTTTTTTTTTTTTCTTTTGAGATAGTCCTCACTCTGTCATCCAGGCTGGAGTTCAGTGGCACAATCAGAGCTCACTGCAGTCTCAACCTCCCACGCTCAAGCAATCCTCCCACCTCAGCCTCTTGAGTAGCTGGGACAACAGGTGTATGCCACCATGCCTGGCTAATCTTTTATTTTTTGTAGAGACAGGGTCTCACTATGTTGCCCAGGCTAGTGTTGAACTCCTGGGTTCAAGTGATCCTCCCACCTCAGCCTCCTGAGTAGCTGGGACTACAGACACAAGCCACCATGCCCAGCCTAAACTAATATTAATAAGAAATCTTGGCTGGGTGTGATGGTACATGCCTTGTAGTCCCGGCGACTCAGGAGGCTGACAGGAGGATCACTGGAACCCAGGAGCTCTGAGCACTATGCTGATTGGGTGTCTGCATTAAGTTCAGCATCAGTATGGTGACTTTCTGGGAGCAGGGGGCCACCAGGTTGCCTAAGGAGCGGTGAATTGGCCCAGGTTGGAAACAGAGCAGGTCAAAACTCCTGTGCTGATCGGTAGTGGGATCATGCCTGTGAATAGCTACTGTGCTCCCACCTGGGCAACATAGTGAGATCCCCATCTCTAAAAGCAAACAAACAAACAAACAAACAAACACTGACTTCCATTGAGGTGCAACATATTTTGTGGTGACCGCTTCATGAGTCCTCCCAGGAGAGGAGAGATGGTGGCCCAGAACCTGGAGATGCAGAGGGGATGGTTTTGCCTTTGGAATCAGTTACAGGCAAGGACATTATAGCGCCTTGTTGGATGAAGGCAGGTGGAACCCACATCTGTTGCAACACAAGTTATCCACACTCTATCATATTGCTCCTGACAAATCAGATGCCTCCTGACCAGGTGGGCGGCTTCTATTCTTGCATCTTTTTGGGAAGTGCCCAGCTGCTCCTGACTCTGTTATTCAAGTATCACACACATCCACTCTCAGTGGAAACTCAGGGAACCCCTGAGAAAAGGTGAGTTGTGTGTAGTTCCTCAAGTGGCTTTCTATTGTTCTGAGTACTCCTCACTAGGACAGATGTTGACAGTGACTGGCCACAGTAAATACAGAGATTACAAAAAAAACAATGTAGGGAGGCTGGGTGCTGTGGCTTACACCTGTAATCCCAGCACTTTAGGAGGCCAAAGTGGGAGCATCGTTTTGGGAGAGTCGCTTGAGGCCAGGAGTTTGAGGCTATAGTGAGCTATGATTGCACCACTGCACTTCAGCTGGGGGACAGAGTGAGACCCTGCCTCTGGGAAAAAAAAAATAAAAGGAATACAGTTGTCTGTGGTTTTAAGTTTAGCACCCTAGCAGCTGCCATGACAAGCTTCTCATAAATCGCTCCTGTAATAAACCACACACATCCCAAATCCTGAAGGTGACAGTAATGTGTTTCCCCAGTGATAGCTTGAATGTCCTCCGTTTTGTTCATTGCCTGTCCTGCCTGAATGCTGACTGGAGAAGTTTTATTGGTGGCCTCTTGCGGGCATCAGAAAATGCTCTGTGATTTTCCAGGGTGGCTACAGGTATAGTGCATTTGCAATTGTTCTGGCCCTGCCTGCTGTGGGGAGTAATATGGACAGTCTTAGTGAGGGGGTGTAGCCTTTTTCTATCTTCCCCATATGGGAATCAAATATAGCCAATGTATACAATCCGGTGGCTGGGTATGTCCATATGGACTGCATGGCCCTGAACATGCAGCCATGGTTGTCATGTACCTCTTGAGTCTGAGGGAATATATATTGTCCTGTGATGACTTTGTTCAATGATTTGCTTTTTTTTTTTTTTTTTTTTTTGAGACAGTTTCACTCTTGTTACCCACACTGCGGTGCAATGATGTAATCTCAGCTCACTGCAACCTCTGCCTCGTGGGTTCATGCGATTCTCCTGCCTCAGCCTCCTGAGTAGCTGGGACTACAGGCACCCTCCACTACACCCAGTTAAGTTTTGTATTTTTAGTAGAGATGGGGTTTCACCATGTTGGTCAGGCTGGTCTCAAACTCCTGACCTCAGACGGTCTGCCCACCTTGGCCTCCCAAGGTGCTGGGATTACAGGTGTGAGCTACCGCGCTCGGGTTCAATGATTTATCAGACCTCTGGGTGGACTAATGGCCTCTGTGCATCTCTATCCATAAGCCATAGGCACCAAGCTGTGAAAGTGAACATCTTGTAAATGCATCATCCACAGAGAAGACACTGCAATTGGAACAGACCTGTGGGAGAAGCCTGCTGAGTATCATCACAAAGTGCCACCCTTATGTTCTTCCCTAGAAACTTCTTTTTCACAGCCTATGGATTGGGCCACCTAAGGCAGAAAAACAGCTGATCATTACTAACCAGGCATCACTTGAGGAATACATTCCCACAGGTCAGAAAACAGGACATCCTCATTTGTTGCAGGAAGTCAGGGACCCCGAATGGAGGGACTGGCTGGAGCTGAGGCAGAAGAACATAAATTGTGAAGATTTCATGGACATTTATTAGTTCCCAGAATTAGTACTTTTATAATTTCTTACACCAGTCTTTACTGCAATCTCTGAACATAAATTGTGAAGATTTCATGGACATTTATCACTTCCCTAATAATACTCTTATAATTTCTTTTTTTCTTTTTTTAGAGGACAAAATGGTTTATTATATTTACACAGATGTCTACAATTTCTGTTGTTCTTCCTTCATTCCTGAAGTTCTGATTTTCCCTCTGGGGTAATTTCCCTTCAATCTGAAGAACTTCCTGTAACTTTTCTTTTAAATTAAAAAAAAAAAATTTATTTATTATACTTTATGTTCTAGGGTACATGTGCACAACGTGCAGGTTTGTTACATATGTACACATGTGCCATGTTGGTGTGTTGCACCCATTAACTCGTCATTTACATTAGGTATATCTCCTAATGCTATCCCTCCCCCCTCCCCCCACCCCACAACAGGCCCTGGGTGTGTGATGTTCCCCTTCCTGTGTCCAAGTGTTCTCATTGTTCAATTCCCACCTTTTTTTTTTTTTTTTTTTTGAGATGGAGTCTGGCTCTGTCGCCCAGGCTGGAGTGCAGTGGCCGGATCTCAGCTCACTGCAAGCTCCGCCTCCCGGGTTTACGCCATTCTCCTGCCTCAGCCTCCCGAGTAGCTGGGACTACAGGCGCCCGCCACCTCGCCCGGCTAGTTTTTTTGTATTTTTTAGTAGAGACGGGGTTTCAACGTGTTAGCCAGGATGGTCTCAATCTCCTGACCTTGTGATCCGCCCGTCTCGGCCTCCCAAAGTGCTGGGATTACAGGCTTGAGCCACCACGCCCGGCTCAATTCCCACTTATGAGTGAGAACATGCAGTGTTTGATTTTCTGTTCTTGCAATAGTTTGCTGAGAATGATGGTTTCCAGCTGCATCCATGTCCCTACAAAGGACATGAACTCATCTTTTTTTATGGCCGCATAGTATTCCATGATGTGTACGTGCCACATTTTCTTAATCCAGTCTGTCATTGATTGTCATTTGGGTTGGTTCCAAGTCTTTGCTATTGTGAATAGTGCTGCCATAAACATATGTGTGCATGTGTCTTTATAGCAGCATGATTTATAATCCTTTGGGTATATACCCAGTAATGGGATGGCTGGGTCAAATGGTATTTCTAGTTCTAGATCCTTGAGGAATAGCCACACTGTCTTCCACAATGATTGAACTAGTTTACAGTCCCACCAACAGTGTAAAAGTTTACCTATTTCTCCACATTCTCTCCAGCACCTGTTGTTTCCTGACTTTTTAATGATCGCCATTCTAAGTGGTGTGAGATGGTATCTCATTGTGGTTTTGATTTGCATTTCTCTGATGGCTAGTGATGATGAGCATGTTTTCATGTGTCTGTTGGCTACATGAATGCCTTCTTTTGAGAAGTGTCTGTTCATATCCTTTGCCCACTTTTTGATGGGGTTGTTTTTTTCTTATAAATTTGTTTGAGTTCTTTGTAGGTTCTGGATATTAGCCCTTTCTCAGAGGAGTAGATTGCAAAAAATTTTCTCCCATTCTGTAGGTTGCCTGTTCACTCTGATGGTAGTTTCTTTTTCTGTGCAGAAGCTCTTTAGTTTAATTAGATCTCATTTGTCAATTTTGGCTTTTGTTGCCATTGCTTTTGGTGTTTTAGACATGAAGTCCTTGCCCATGCCTATGTCCTGAATGGTATTGCCTAGGTTTTCTTCTAGAGTTTTTATGGTTTTAGGTTTAACATTTAAGTCTCTAATCCATCTTTTTTTTTTTTTTTTTTTTTTTTGAGACGGAGTCTCACTCTGTCGCCCAGGCTGGAGTGCAGTGGCCGGATCTCAGCTCACTGCAAGCTCCGCCTCCCGGGTTCACGCCATTCTCCTGCCTCAGCCTCCCGAGTAGCTGGGACTACAGGCGCCTGCCACCGCGCCCAGCTAGTTTTTTGTATTTTTTAGTAGAGACGGGGTTTCACCGTGTTAGCCAGGATGGTCTCGATCTCCTGACCTCGTGATCCACCCGTCTCGGCCTCCCAAAGTGCTGGGATTACAGGCTTGATCTAATCCATCTTGAATTAATTTTTGTATAAAGTGTAAGGAAGGGATCCAGTTTCAGCTTTCTACTTATGGTTAGCCAGTTTTCCCAGCATCATTTATTAAATAGGGAACCCTTTCCCCATTTCTTGTTCTTGTCAGGTTTGTCAAAGATCAGATGGTTGTAGATACGTGGTATTATTTCTGAGGGCTCTGTTCTGTTCCATTGGTCTATATCTCTGTTTTGGTACCAGTACCATGCTGTTTTGGTTACTGTAGCCTTGTAGTATAGTTTGAAGTCAGGTAGCGTGATGCCTCCAGCTTTGTTCTTCTGGCTTAGGATTGTCTTGGCAATGCAGGCTCTTTTTTGGTTCCATATTAACTTTTTTTTTTTTTTTTTGAGATGGAGTCTCACTCTGTCGCCCGGGCTGGAGTGCAGTGGCCGGATCTCAGCTCACTGCAAGCTCCGCCTCCCGGGTTTACCCCATTCTCCTGCCTCAGCCTCCTGAGTAGCTGGGACTACAGGTGCCTGCCACCTTGCCTGGCTAGCTTTTTGTATTTTTTAGTAGAGACGGGGTTTCACCGTGTTAGCCAGGATGGTCTCGATCTCCTGACCTCATGATCTGCCTGTCTCGGCCTCCCAAAGTGCTGGGATTACAGGCTTGAGCCACTGCGCCTGGCCCCCATATGAACTTTAAAGTAGTTTTTTCCAATTCTGGGAATAAAGTCATTGGTAGCTTAATGGGGATGACATTGAATCTATAAATTACCTTGGGCAGTGTGGCCATTTTCACGATATTGATTCTTCCTATCCATGAGCATGAAATGTTCTTCCATTTGTTTGTGTCCTCTTTTATTTCATTAAGCAGTGGTTTGCAGTTCTCCTTGAAGAGGTCCTTCACATCCCTTGTAAGTTGGATTCCTAGGTATTTTATTCCCTTTGAAGCAATTGTGAATGGGAGTTCACTCATGATTTGCTGTTTGTCTGTCATTGGTGTATAAGAATGCTTGTGATTTTTTTTTTTTTTTTTTGAGACGGAGTCTCGCTCTGTCGCCCAGGCTGGAGTGCAGTGGCGCGATCTCGGCTCACTGCAAGCTCCGCCTCCCAGGTTCACGCCATTCTCCTGTCTCAGCCTCCTGAGTAGCTGGGACTACAGGCGCCCGCCACCGCGCCCAGCTAATTTTTCGTATTTTTAGTAGAGACGGGGTTTCACCGTGGTCTCGATCTCCTGACCTTGTGATCCGCCCACCTCGGCCTCCCAAAGTGCTGCGATTACAGGCGTGAGCCACCGCGCCCGGCCATAAGAATGCTTGTGATTTTTGCACATTGGTTTTGTATCCTGAGACTTTGCTGAAGTTGATTATCAGCTTAAGGAGATTTTGGGCTGAGATGATGGGGTTTTCTAAATATAGAATCATGTCATCTGCAAACAGGGACAATTTGATTTCCTCTTTTCCTAATTGAATACCCTTTATTTCTTTCTCTTGCCTGATTGCCCTGGCCAGAACTTCCACCCCAAATCAACAGAATATACATTCTTCTCAGCACCACATTGCACTTATTCCAAAATTGACCACATAGTTGGAAGTAAAGCACTCCTTGGCAAATGTACAAGAACAGAAATTATAACAAACTGCCTCTCAGACCACAATGCAATCAAACTAGGACTCAGGATTAAGAAACTCACTCAAAACCGCTCAACTACATGGAAACTGAACAACCTGCTCCTGAATGACTACTGGGTACATAACGAAATTAAGGCAGAAATAAAGATGTTCTTTGAAACCAGCGAAACAAAGATACAACATACCAGAATCTCTGGGACACATTTAAAGCAGTATGTAGAGGGAAATTTATAGCATTAAATGCCCGCAAGAGAAAGCAGGAAAGATCTAAAATTGATACCCTAACATCACAATTAAAAGAACTAGAGAAGCAAGAGCAAACACATTCAAAAGCTAGCAGAAGGCAAGAAATAACTAAGATCAGAGCAGAACTGAAGGAGATAGAGACAGGGAAAACTCTTCAAAAAATCAATGAATCTAGGAGCTGGCTTTTTGAAAAGATCAACAAAATTGATAGATCGCTAGCAAGACTAATCAAGAAGAAAAGAGAGAAGAATCAAATAGACACAATAAAAAATGATAAAGGGGATATTACCACTGACCCCACAGAAATATAAACAACCATCAGAGAATACTATAAACACCTCTATGCAAATAAACTAGAAAATATGGAAGAAATGGATAAATTCCTGGACACATACACCCTCCCAAGACTATACCAGGAAGAAGTTGAATTCCTGAATAGACCAATAACAGGCTCTGAAACTCAGGCAATAATTAATAGCCTACCAACCAAAAAAAAGTCCAGGACCAGACGGATTCACAGCTGAATTCTACCAGAGGTACAAGGAGGAGCTGGTACCATTCCTTCTGAAACTATTCCAATTGACAGAAAAAGAGGGAATCCTTCCTAACTCATTTTATGCAGGCAACATCATCCTGTTACCAAAGCCTGGCAGAGACACAGCAAAAAAAGAGAATTTTAGACCAATATCCCTGATGAACATCGATGAAAAAATCCTCAATAAAATACTGGGAAACCGAATCCAGCAGCACATCAAAAAGCTTATCCACCATGATCAAGTGGGCTTCATCCCTGGGATGCAAGGCCAGTTCAATATATGCAAATCAATAAACGTAATCCAACATATAAACAGAACCAAAGACAAAAACCACATGATTATCTCAATAGATGCAGAAAAGGCGTTTGAAAAAATTCAACAGCCCTTCATGCTAAAAACTCTCAATAAATTCGGTATTGATGGAACGTATCTCAAAATAATAAGAGCTGTTTATGACAAACCCACAGCCAATATCATACTGAATGGGCAAAAACTGGAAGCATTCCCCTTGAAAACTGGCACAAGACAGGGATGCCCTCTCTTTTTTTTTTTTTTTTTTTTTTTTTTTTTTTTTGAGACGGAGTCTTGCTCTGTAGCCCGGGCTGGAGTGCAGTGGCCGGATCTCAGCTCACTGCAAGCTCCGCCTCCCGGGTTTGCACCATTCTCCTGCCTCAGCCTCCCGAGTAGCTGGGACTACAGGTGCCCGCCACCTCGCCCGGCTAGTTTTTTGTATTTTTAGTAGAGACGGGGTTTCACCGTGTTAGCCAGGATAGTCTCGATCTCCTGACCTCGTGATCCGCCCGTCTTGGCCTCCCAAAGTGCTGGGATTACAGGCTTGAGCCACCGCGCCCGGCCTAGGGATGCCCTCTCTCACCACTCCTACTCTTATAATTTCTTATGCCTGACTTTACTTTAATCTCTTAATCCCGTTATCTTTATAAGCTGGGAATGTACATCACCTCAGGACCACTATTGTACAAATTGATTGTAAAACATGTGTGTTCAAACAATATGAAATCAGTGCACCTTGAAAAAGAACAGAATAACAGCGATTTTCAGGGAACGAGGGAAGATAACCATAAGGTCTGACTGCCTGCAGGATCAGGCAGAAGAGAGGCATATTTTTCTTCTTGCACAGAGCCTATAAATGGACATGCAAGCAGGAGAGATATTGCTGAATTCTTTTTCCAGCAAGGAATATCCTGGGGAAGGAATGCATTCCTGGGGGAAGGTCTATAAACGGCTGCTGTGGGAGTGTCTGTCTTATGCGGTTGAGATAAGGACTGAACTATGCCCTGGTCTCCTGCAGTACCCTCAGGCTTACTAGGATTGGGAACTTTCAGCCTGGTAAATTTTGGTCAGACCAGTTCTCTGCTCTTGAACCCTGTTTTCTGTTAAGATGTTTATCAAGACAATATGTGCACAGTGGGACATAGACCCTCATCAGTAATTCTAATTTTGCCTTTGCCTTGTGACCTTTATTGCTGTTTGAAGCAATCTTTGTGACCTACTCCATGTTCATACCCCCCTCCCCTTTTAAAATCACTAATAAAAACTTGCTGGTTTTGTGGCTCAGGGAATATCACAGACCTACCTACATGTGATGTTACCCCTGGAGTCCCAGCTGTAAAATTCTTCTCTTTGTACTCTTTCTCTTTACTTCTCAGACTGGCCAACACTTAGGGAAAATAGAAAGAACCTATATTGAAATATTGGGGGCAGCTTCCCCAGATCCTCATTTCTCTCTGTATTAGTCTGTTCTCATGCTGCTAATAAAGACATACCCAAGACTTGGTAATTTTAAAGAAGAGGTTTAATGAATTTAGGGACAAATTGTGAATACCCACGGGGTGACTTTTGCACTATAAGAAAGCAAAAAACAGTTCCACGTGACTGGGGAGGCCTCATAATCATGGTGGAAGGTGAAGGAGGAGCAAAGGCATGTCTTATGTGGTGGCAGGCAAGAGGGTGTGTGCAGAGGAACTGCCCTTTATAAAACCATCAGATCTCCTGAGACTTATTCACCATCATGAGAACAGCACCCTGCTCCCATGATTCAATTACCTCCCACTGGGTTCCTCTCACAACACATGGGAGTTATGGGAGCTACAATTCAAGATGAAATTTGGGTGAGGACATACAGCCAAACCGTATCACTCTCCTGCTATGTTTTCATGCAAAGCATTGCCATGAAAGGGAGCATGCTCCCCATCCTACTCAAGCACAACTCTTGGCTCTGTGCATATATTAGTGGGAGGACTGTTGTGGTTTGGTGAAAAATAAGTCAGCAGCATCCTATCCTGGGTCAAGTACTTGTACCATTAGGAACTTGGAGCCTGCTGGCATCATAACACTGTCCCTTTAACCAGTTAGAGCAAGTGCTTCTATAGGGCACTGTCAGGCCAGAACATGTCCTGGTGTTAGGGGTAGGGGGGTTGGTTTTTCCTTTTTAAATTTTTATTTATTTATTTATTTATTTATTGAGACAGGATCTCACTCTGTCACCAAGGCTGGAGTGCAGTGATCCTGGCTTACTGCAACCTCCATCTCCCAGGTTCAAGCAATTCTCCTGCCTCAGCCTCCTGAGTTGCTGGGATTACAGACACACACCACCATGCCTTTTTTTTTTTTTTTTTTTGGTATTTTTAGTAGAGATGGGATTTTGCCCCGTTGGCCAGCCTGGTCTCGAACTCCTGACCTCAAGTGAACTGCCTGCCTCAGCCTCTCAAAGTACTAGGATTACAGGTGTGAGCCACCACACCCAGCCTGTTTTTTGCTTTCTTATGTGCAAAAGTCACCCCGTGGGTATTCACAATTTGTCCCTAACCACTAGAGGTTTTCATGAATGTATCCTTTGTAGCACTCCAGAAGGTCAACTTCTTGACAGAAGCTGTCTCCCAACATCAATCAGTACTCAAAAATGTGTCAGTTACCAGAGAAGGGGTTATACCCTGATACTTCAGTCAATTACTCTGGCATTGTAGAAACTAATAAACAGTTCCGAATATTCTATGATATCTTAAATCAAAACAATTAAGGAAGAGACAAGGGAAACAAATAGTGCCTGCTGCAATGCTTTCTCATTTCCCTTTGGGAAGATAGGGTTCCTTGTTTTGCAGGAAGTCATCCCTTAGAAATTTTTTTTTTTTTTTTTTTTTTTTGACAGAGTCTTGCTCTGTCACCCAGGCTGGAGTGTAGTGGTGCCATCTTAGCTCACTGCAACCTCCACCTCCCAGGCTCAAGTGATTCTCATGCCTCAGCCTACCAAGTAGCTGGGATTACAGTTCTGTGCTACCACACCCAGCTAATTTTTGTATTTTTATTTTTATTTACGTATTTTTTTTAGATAGAGTTTTACTCTGTTGCCCACGGTGGAGTGCAGTGGCACCATCTCTGCTCACTATAACTTCTGCTTCCTGGGTTCAAGTGATTCTCATGCCTCAGCCTCCCGAGTAGCTGGGACTACATGTGCGTGGTACCACACCTGGCTACTTTTTTTGTATTTTTAGTAAAGAGGCGTTTCGTGTTGGCCAGGCTGGTCTCAAACTCCTGACCTCAGGTGATCTGCCTTCCTTGGTCTCCCAAAGTGCTAGGATTGCAAGCATGAGCTACCGCACCCAGCCTAATTTTTGTATTTTTAGTGGGCGGGGGGGGCGGTTTGCAATGTTGGCCAGATTAGTCTCAAACTACAGACCTCAGCTGATCCACCTTTTTTATCCTCCCAGTCCTGGGATTACAGGCATAAGCCACTGCTCCCAGCCAGCAATTTTTAATTCTCTATTTGTTGCTCTGGAGGTCCTAAGTTTTAAATTCAGTGACACGTTGCTGTGGCATTCATGCTGCTGGGTATTGTCGATTGGCACTCAGCATCCATTCCCATCTCCTTCTACTGTCCCTTCCTGTGCTGCAGAATCTGGAGAGTTAAAACGTCATGGCCAGGATTTGGAAATGAGGTGGAGGCCACCCGCCTGCTGCTTGCTGCTGATGTATGGCAGCAGAGGTATGAGGCGTGTCTGCAGCAGGGTTGTAGGGTCCAGTCACTAGCCATGTAGGGGTTGAGAGGCTGTTTCAGGGGCAGCAAGGGTGATGTTGACTTCCAGTCCCTGAATCACAGCCACGGCAGTGTGTTGTTGAGCTTAACAGGTACAGTGATGACATCCTCTTTCTTACTTTCCTGATAGCAGCAAAAATGGGTAGCTACCCTGGTGGGACAGTTTGGAGTCATCCTTGCAGAGTCATTCTCTAGCCTTCCTGACAATTTTTTTTTTTTTTTTTTTTTTTTGAGACGGAGTCTTGCTCTGTCACCCAGGCTGGAGTGCTGTGGCGGGATCTCAGCTCACTGCAAGCTCCGCCTCCCGGGTTCCCGCCATTCTCCTGCCTCAGCCTCCCGAGTAGCTGGGACTACAGGCGCCCGCCACCTCGCCCGGCTAGTTTTTTGTATTTTTTAGTAGAGACGGGGTTTCACCGTGTTAGCCAGGATGGTCTCGATCTCCTGACCTTGTGATCCGCCCGTCTCGGCCTCCCAAAGTGCTGGGATTACAGGCTTGAGCCACCGCGCCCGGCCCCTTCCTGACAATTTGTATTACCTAATTCCTTATAGGAATTCTTTTCTGTTTAAACTAGCCAGGTTGCTTTCTGCTTAAACTAGCCAGGTTGGTTTCAACTGAACTTTGAAAGATACACCGAAGTTCAGAGTGTCTAATACTAAAGGTTGTGCTGGTCTAGGTGGATAGAGTAAGTCCCACAGCAGACCACATCATATCTAGAGATCATAAGGCCTCTAGACATTTCCTATGCCTAGTTGTCAGGATCATGTCCTGTGCAGTCCACCCTAAAAAGCCCTTTTACGTTAGCAGTCTGGAATGTTACTAGGTCATCCAGCACAGGTTGCATGTGCCATAGTCATAAAATTTGGGACCTGAAACTTGGAGCCTGGGTGCAGGAAATGTGGAATGAATACTAGGCTGAGTTCCAGGTAGAGTCACAATTAAGGTGAAGGCATCAATGACATGACTTCGCAGGTGAGAAGATACAAAAGGCTGAGCCCAGAGAAGCTTGGTGCTCCTCACTTCTGATGCTTTCTCTGCTGCCTTGATGATCAAAAGTCCTCAGCACCCAAGATGGCCTTTGGGGACTGAGTGGCAAGGACAGCCACACTAAGAGGAAAGATGTAACTGCTGCTGTCCCTCTCTGGGTATCCAGCTTTACAAGAAATAGGTAATGCTTTTCTTTGATAGATAGTACAGTGGTGTTTGGCTGACATTTCACCACCTAAAATTATTAAGTTACCTTTAGAGTGAACTGCAATTACATTTTTGACAAGTTCTAAAATATATCCTAAACAAATCCCTCCATCTCTACCACCTCTACCCTATCCCCAGTTATCAGCATCTATCAGCAGGGGAGAGATCATATCTTATCTCTTCCCTGCTTAAGATCCTTCAAAGGTGTCCCTTCACATTTCTAAGAAAAAATCCAAACTCCTTAAGGTGGCCTACAAATTCCTATGTAATCTGGCCTTTGCTTCTCTATCCATTCATATTTCCTGTCACCTGGACTGGCTATATAATTTGTGGGGCCCAGTGCAAAATGAAAATGCAGAGCTCCTTGTTCAAAAACTATTAAGAATTTTAAGAGGGCAATGGCAGAGCATTAAACCAGGTATCAGCCCTTTCTTTCCTTTTTTTTGAATTCTTAAAATATTTATTTAGACTTTATTATTTTTATTTGTTAGTAATTTAATTTTTCTTCTTCCTGCTCCTCCTCCTCTTCCTCTTCTTCTTTTTTTGAAACAGTGCAGTGGCACGATCTCGGCTCACTGCAACCTCCACCTTTCAAGTTCAAGAGATTCTCGTGCCTCAGCCTCCCAAGTAGCTGGAATTACAGGTATGTGTCACCATGCCCAGCTAATTTTTGTATTTTCAGTAGAGACTGGGTTTTGCCATGTTGGGCAGGCTGGTCTCAAGTGATCCGCCTGCCTCAGCCTCCCAAAGTGCTGGGATTACAGGTGTGAGCCACCGCACCTGGCTCTTTTTTTGTTTTGTTTTGTTTTGTTAAGTAAAAAACTTCACCTGGAAGCACCAGCCCTTTCTGAGGATGCGGCCCTGTGCCACCACATGGGTTGCATGCCCATGAAGCTGGTCTACCTGCCATCCACTTCCTCAACCCAATGGCATCCTCCCGTTTTTTAGACATGTACCAACCGGTTTTCTGTTTCATCTTAGCATGGCTCACTACTTCTCATTAGGGTCTCTCAGTGGAGAGGGTAGTCTTTTTTTTGTTTTTTTGTTTTTTTTTTTGAGACAGAGTCTTGCTCTGCTGCCCAGGCTGGAGTGCAGTGGCCAGATCTCCACTTACTGCAATCTCCACCTCCCGGGTTCAAGCCATTCCTCTGCCTCAGCCTCCTGAGTTGCTGGGATTACTAGCACACACCACCCACGCCTGGCTTATTTTTGTATTTTTAGTAGAAATGGGGTTTCACCATGTTGGCCAGGCTGGTCTCAAACTCCTGACCTCAAGTGATCCACCCGCCACCACTCCAGCCTGGGCGACAGAGCGAGACTCCATACATTAAAAAAAAAAAAAAAAAAAAAAAAGTCATACTGGCGTAGAGTGAATCCCTAGTCCAATATGACTGGTATCCTTATAAAAATACTTAATTTTTATTGTATTGTATTGTATTTTTTTTTAGACGGAGTCTCTGTCTGTCGCCCCAGGCTGGAGTGCAGTGGCGCGATCTCGACTCACCGCAACCAAAAGGAGACATTTTGACATGGAGACATATACAGGGAATATGCCCTGTGAACATGAAGATGGCCATATGTAAGCCCAGGAGAGAAGTCTGGAACAGACCGTTTCCTCACAGAAGGAACGAACCCTGCCAACATCTTGCTTTCAGATGCCCCCAGGATTGTGACACAATAAGATCTGTTATTGACGCCACCCGGTTGGTGACATTTAGGTAGAGCAGCCCTAGCAAACGAATACACCCCCATTAGAACTAAGCTCCCTGAGAGCGGTAAGCTGCCTTGTCTTGCTCACAGCTGTTCCAGAACACGCCTGTAAGGTCACTTAGCACCTAGTACTGCCATTTAACCGTTTCACTAGTATGTACGAACCGGAGAGCCTGTCAAGGGAAGAGCTGAATCTTTTATCTTTTGTAACGACTACCCAGTAAAGGAAACCGCGAGTATGCAATAAAAACCTGTTGAATCGATTAAATCATTTCACTTATTTCCAGATCTTTGCGGAGAGCGCCAGTAGGTGAAATATGCGCTGACTGATGAGTCACAGCTCTTATTCCCTGGGCTGCATTAATACCCACAACGTGCTTTTCGCTCTCCAGACAAAGAGACCGGTACTTGGCAGGTCCCTCAAGTGGGACTCAAAAGACCGAACCGAGCTGCAGCCTTTCGCTAGCACTGGTCCTCGCCCCTTTTGGCATCTTGGTACTTGTAGTTTTGTCCACTCTATCTTTACCAGAAAAGCCAGCGCTGAGACCACAACTCCCATCACCCTGCTAGCACCGGCGCCTTCAGAGCGCATCCTCCGAGGGGCACCAGCGCCATTGACCACCCTGCTGGCCGAAGGGCCCGCCTTCCCGAGGCCAGGCGCTCCCGCGATTGGCCAGCCGCCCCGCCTCTCATCGGAGGGCGCCAGGTGAATGAAAGGGGGGCGTGTCGGTGCGCGGAGCTCCGTGGCTGCGCTGCTGGAACCCGCTGGAAGGTGAGCGCCAAGAAGCGGGTTGGCGCTGCCGCTTTCGTTGGTTTGGGGAGGATTCCGAGCACCCGGGAGGCTGGCCTGAGATTGGGGTTAGGGAGCAGGATTGCCGCCACTCAGTCATCCTCCTTCGGACCGCTTGGCCCTGGCAACTCCTGGGACCTCCGCCCCGCGAGCCCTTCCAGCGTGGGGAGGGGCAGGCACGGCTGTGGGCTCCCAGCTTCCCTGTCATTGGGTGCTCTCCGCGTCGTCCAGCCGGGGGTCGCAGCGCCGACTTCTTCCACGGTGAATGGTACCCAGGCGTGGGGGCTCAGCCACACTGGGGAAGTGCCAGCCGCAGCGATGGCCACTTTGTCCGCGGGAGGCCACGGGAGGGGCTAGGCCTCGGGGCCCCATCCTCGGGGGCCATGCCCTGTAGCTGGTTCTGGTGGCCTGTGCAGGTCGTCTGGTGCTGGGCGGGGGAGGGTCTGTCTTGCGAGCAATTTAGATGCAGTTGACCCTGAAATTCTTCGTGTGGAAATGGAAACTTCTCTAATGTCGTTCTCCTCCGATCCATGCCTAAAAGAAAGGAGTGACTTCCCCAACCTGTCGCATCGTGTCCTGGAGGGTTTGGAGAGGCCGGTTAGCATAGTGGTTAAGGATGTCAACCCGGGAGTCAGTCTCTCTGTTCCATTCCTAACTTGGTGATGTTATTTTTATCTTTGAATCTCAGTTCCTCCTCTGAAAAAGAGGATGTAGTTAGAGTATCTGTTGCACTGGGTTATTGTGAGGTGAAAACTAATGTGCTTGTAAAAGCCGGGCATGGTGGCGCGCACCTGTAGTCCCTGCTACTAGGGAAGCTGAGGTTGGGAGGATCTCTTGAGCCCAGGAGTTCCAGGCTGCATTGAGGTAGGATCGTGCACTCCAGCCTGGGCAACAGAGCAAGACCGTGCCTTTTAAAAAATTTAATTTAAAAAGTAAAATGAATATGCTCGTACTTTGCACAGTGTTTTATAAGGAATAGTGCTCAATATTTTGCTAAAATTGAGGAGCAGGTTTTTGTTATTCTCAGGTTGGTGGGACTGGAGGAGTCTTGTCAGAAAAGGTTGGGGGTGGAATTCAATGCTGCTTTTGGCCTCTGAACAGAGACAGTTGTGTGATCTGGCTAGGACTCCCTCAAGGGTATATGAGAGTTTGTATTGCAGGTAGCTGTGTTGGCATCTGCTGTCTCCTGGAGGACAGGCACTATACTTGGTTCATTTTTCTATTCCTGGCATCTTCCTTGTGTCAGGCATTGTATGTAGCTGGTAACCATTGAATTGAGTTGGAACCGTGGGGTGGTTGGGAGGTTCCCTGCCAGAGTGCAGATAAATGTGCTTCTGAGAGCGGTCTGCCCTCAGAGCTGCTTTTCTGGGAGAAGTGGTGATCCTCAGCATTTCCCGGGGCAGCAGAGCACTTCAGGCAAATGGGGGTGATATAAATAAATATATACACAATATATACCAAGTACAGGATTGGGGAAAATTTTGAAGAAAGTACTATATGGAAAGACTTTTGCAAATCAGGAAGTAGAATAAAAATAATTGCAATAGAATAAAAAATAATTTAAGTGAGAAAGCCAAAAGAAATTGGTTTTAGGTGCTATTGCTGGAAAGGAGGCTCTTCCAGTGAAAGACGGAAGTGCTCTGGGAAGAGCCCCTGTAGATCAGACCATACTACAAGTTAAGAAGTGTTGTACCTACTTACATGTTTATCTACCTGGCTTACCAACTCCTCACCCCTCTGCCCTGCCTCCTTTTTTTCTTAGTTAACAAAGAACAAAGCCAAGGCAGAAGGATCACTTGAGTCCAGGAGTTCAAGACCACTGAGACCAGCCAGGCAACATAGTGAGACCCCATCTCTATAAAAAAATGTTTTCAGAATTAGCTGAGTGTGGTGATGCTTGCCTGTAGTCACAGCTCCTCAGGAGGCTGAGGCAGGAGGATTGCTTGAGCCTGGGAGGTTGAGGCTGCACTGAACTGTGATCATGCCACTGCACTCCAGCCTGGGTAACAAAGTGAGACCCTGTCTCAAAAGAAAAGACAAACAATACATGCACATAGTAAAACATTCTATCAGAAAGATTTAAAATTAAAGGCAAAAGTCCCTCCACACACTTTTTTTTTTTTTTTGAAACAGAGTCTTGCACTGTCGCCCAGGCTGGAGTGCAGTGGCACAATCTCTGCTCACTGCAGCCTCCACCTCCAATGCCTCCTGGGTTCAAGTGATTCTCCTGCCTCAGCCCCCCGAGTAGCTGGGATTACAGGTGCCCGCCACCACACCCAGCTAATTTTTTTTTTGTATTTTTAGTAGAGACAGGGTTTCACTATGTTGGCCAGGCTGGTCTTGAACTCCTGACCTCGTGATCTGCCCTCCTTGGCCACCCAGAGTTCTGGGATTACAGGTGTGAGCCACTGTGCCTGGCCCCTCCACCCACTTCTTAACTGTACTCCCTTTCCCCAAGGGTGCTGTTAATTCTCATATAGCCTTCCAGAAAAACATATATTTGCCAGCAAAAGCATTTATGCATAGGATCAACTATACATTTTGTTTTGCATCTTGCTTTTTTTTTTAATATATCTTGGTGACTTTTTCACATGAACACAGGCAATTCTACATGGTTGCATAATATTCCATTGTGTGATTGTAAAGTCATTGATTTAACTTGTCCCCTATTGATGGACATTCACATTGTTTCTACTTTTGCGCTAGTACAAAATCGTGGTGTAACAGACATCTCCGAACTTATTTTATTTGAGACAGGGTCTTGCTCTGTCTCCCAGGCAGGAGTGCAGGGATGCCATCACAACTCACTGCAGCCTTGACCTCCCAGGCCCAAGCGATTCTCCCGCTTCAGCCTTCTTGTAGCTGGGACCACAGGCATGTGCCACCAAACCTAGCAAATCTTTTAAATTTTTTGTAGAGATAGAATTTTGCCATGTTGCCTGGGCTGGTCTCAAACTCCTGAGGTCAAATAATCTGCTCACCTCAGCCTCCCAAAGTGCGGGGATTACAGGCATGAGTCACTGTGCCCAGCCCTGAACTTATAATTTTTTTTTTTGAGATGGAGTCTTGCTCTGTCGCCCAGGCTGGAGTGCAGTGGTGCAATGTCGGCTCACTGCAATCTCTGCCTCCCAGGTTCAAGCAATTCTCCTGACTCAGCTTCCTGAGTAGCTGGGATTACAGACGTGCACCACCACACCCGGCTAATTTCTGTATTTTTAGTAGAGATGGGGTTTCACCATGTTGGCCAGGCTGATCTTGAACTCCTGACTTCAAGTGATCTGCCCACCTCGGTCTCCCAAAGTGCTGGGATTACAGGCGTCAGCCACCATGCCCAGCCCTGAACTTATAATTTGATATATTTGGGGGAATGTATTCAAATGAGTAAATGTATCGCAATGAGTTTGCCAAGGCAGAAGGTGTGTACATCTGAAGTTTGATAAATATTGCCAAATTCTCCTCTGATGTGGTATTCCAAATTGTGTTCCCACCAAACTGGATATTATCATATTGAAAAATGTGATTTTATCAGTCTGACGTGTTTTTTTTCAGTTCTAAGAAAGAATAAAATGTAATATTTTTTTTCTGTCTCTTGTTTTTCCGTTAGTATTTTGATTGTCAAAGGCAACAGCAGACACTGCCAAGAAAGCTTGGTTGGAGCAGTGGGAAGGGGTGAGAATGTCAGTGAAACCTTAGTCCTGTGAAAGTTTTGATTGAATTTTTCTTTTTTTCTTTTTTTTTTTTTTGAGACGGAGTCTCGCTGTGTTGCCCAGGCTGGAGTGCAGTGGCACAATCTCGGCTCACTGCAAGCTCCATCTCCCGGGTTCACGCCATTCTCCCGCCTCAGCCTCCGAGTAGCTGGGACTACAGGCGCCCGCCACCACGCCCGGCTAGTTTTTTGTATTTTTAGTAGAGACGGGGTTTCACCATGTTAGCCAGGATGATCTCGATCTCCTGACCTTGTGATCCACCCGCCTCGGCCTCCCAAAGTGCTGGGATTACAGGCTTGAGCCACCGTGCCCGGCCGGTAATAGAATTTTTCAGATATCCGACAGTTCTCTTTTTTGACCAAAATGTTAACTTTAACTACTTTGGATGGGAAAAAAAATCCTAAAATTATGACATAACTTCCTTGAGTTTAAAATGAATATTAAGATAGGAATCTTTTTTTTTTTTTTTTTTTGAGACAGAGTCTCACTCTGTTGTCCAGGCTGGAGTGCAGTGGCACGATCTCCACTCACTGCAAGCTCTGCCTCCCAGGTTCACATCATTCTCCTGCCTCAGCCTCCCAAGTAGCTGGGACTACAGGCGCCTGCCACCACGCCCGGCTAGTTTTTTGTATTTTTTTTAGTAGAGACGGGGTTTTACTGTGTTAGCCAGGATGGTCTCGATCTCCTGACCTTGTGATCCGCCCGTCTTGGCCTCCCAAAGTGCTGGGATTACAGGCTTGAGCCACTGCACCCGCCATAGGAATCTTCTTAATACCTTAGGCCCATCGGTTATAGCCCTGGGCTTAATTTAGTGATGTCCTTAGGCCATTTTGAATATGTAGGAGTATTTAATACCCTTAGCTAAATGGCCTCCGGCTGATATCTTGAAAAAATTTCTAGATCTACCTTTTATAGCTTTTTAACTTTTTTATAGCTGTCAGTTTTCTCTTTTAGGTTTGTCAGTTTACTGTACTTACAGAGGCTTCTCTCCACTCTCCTCCTGAGTTGATTCTCTAGTTTCTAAACTTAACTCTATCATTTGTTATAAATACATACAAAGTAGGTATAAGTTGCCATTTAATAAGGTTCCAGTAAGTCTTTTATGAGTAAAGTCTGCACAATTAATGCATAAGCCTTGGATTTTGCCAGTGGAGGAACCCTTTACTGGGGCAAGGGGCGCCTGATTTCTCACTGGGAAAGGTCTTGGTGTGTTCCATTTGTGGAGAGGAAGAGTGGTTAAAGAGCTATTGGCAGAGGTTGCCAGCTCTAGCTGACCCTTTTGTGATTCCAGTAGAGGGGATGCACTTGGCTATAGGAACCTCTCTGATCTCAATGGGTCAGTAGGTAAAGGGATAATAGCTGATGGATGGTTATGTGATTTATGTGATGGAAGAAGATGGGGTAGGGGGAGTTGGGGAACAGGTCAGTGTCTGTCCTCCTCACTACCAAGTGGATTTTATCTATTTATTTACTTCTTTTGGAGATAGAGTCTCACTCTATCCCCCAGGCTGCAGTGCAGTGGTGCGATCTCGGCTCACTGCAACCTCTGCCTCCTGGGTTCAAGCAATTCTTGTGTCTCAGCTTCCTGAGTAGCTGGGATTACAGGCACCTGCTACTACACCCAGCTAATTTTTGTATTTTTAGTAGACACAAGGTTTCGCTATGTTAGCCAGGCTGGTCTCGAACTCTTGAGCCCAGGTGATCTGCCCACCTTGGCCTCCCAAAGTGCTGGGATTACAAGTGTGAGCCACCATGCCTGGCCCCAAGGGGATTTTAAACTTGGTTTATAGTTTATCTACTAAGCAGTTAAGAAATGAGTATTCCTTTTTTGCTTAACAAATCTATTTTGTCGGTTGGGCACGGTGGCTCACGCCTGTAATCCCAGAACTTTGGGAGGCTAAGGTAGGCGGATCACAAGGTCAGGAGTTCGAGACCAGCCTGGCCAATATGGTGAAACCCCATCTCTACTGAAAATACAACACTTAGCTGGGCATGGTGGCGCATGCCTGTAATCCCAGCTACTTGGGAGGCTGAGGCAGGAGAATCACTTGAACCCAGGAGGTGGGGGTTGCAGTAAGCCAAGATCGCACCACTGCACTCCAGCCCAGGCAACAGAGCAAGACTCTGCCTCAAAAAGAAAAAAAAAAAAGAAAAACAAATCTATTTTGTCCAAAGCACTCTGCCAGATACTGTAAGGGATATAAAATTGAATAAGACATGGCTGATGCTTTCAAAGGGCTTGTAGTTCATTGACAGAAAAGGGCCAGGACATAAATAATAAGCAGGAGTTAACCAAGGGTAGTGGAATCAGTTAGGAGTCTCCCAGTTGCATGAAATAGAAAACCCAACTCAGAGGCCAGGTGTGGTGGCTCACACCTATAACCACAGCACTTTGGGAGGCCAAGCCGGGGGGGACAGATCACTTGAGGCCAGGAGTTCGAGACCAGCCTGGGCAACATGGCAAAACCCTGTCTCTACCAAAAACACAAAAAAAATTAGCCGGGGGTGGGTACCTGTAGTCCCAGCTACTCGGGAGGCTGAGGTATGAGGATTACTTTAGCCAGGGAGGTGAAGGTCGGAGAGGGCCGAGATCACACCACTGCACTCCAGCCTGGGTGACAGAGTGAGACCCCCTCCCCCATCTCAAAAAAAATAAAAAATATTTAAAAAAGAAAACCCAACTAAGACCAGCTAAACCAAAAAGGAACTTAATTGGCTTCTGGTACTGCTTGAGTTGGGGCTGCGATGTTGTCCCCAGGCTCCATCAGCCTGAGCTGGGCCGTCATCTTTGTTAGGCTGATTTCCCTGGTGGTGTGGCAGCAACATCCCTCACATCCTGCATCCCACAGAGCAGAGAGTGCTCTTTTTTGAAATTCCAGCAAATGTTTCATTGCTTTTCATTGGCTCTGAAAGCCACAAGGCCGTCTCTGAGCCAATCACTGTGGTCAGAGGGTGGGATGCGTTAATTTTTTTTTTTTTTTTTTTTTTTTTTTTTTTTTTTTGAGACAGAGTCTCGCTTAGTCGCCCAGGCTGGAGTGCAGTGGCGCGATCTCGGCTCACTGCAAGCTCCGCCTCCCGGGTTCACGCCATTCTCCTGCCTCAGCCTCCCGAGTAGCTGGGACTACAGGCGCCCGCCGCCTCGCCCGGCTAATTTTTTGCATTTTTAGTAGAGACGGGGTTTCACAGTGTTAGCCAGGATGGTCTTGATCTCCTGACCTTGTGATCCGCCCGCCTCGGCCTCCCAAAGTGCTGGGATTACAGGCGTGAGCCACCGCGCCCGGCCGGGATGCGTTAATTTTATGAGCCTACATTATAGCTTACACACCTGGTGCTTGAGGATGGCATCAGCTTTATGCAAAGCATGTTGGCCAAGAATGGGGGAAGGATGCTTCCATCAAAGCCAAAAAAGGCACTAGAACCAAAAGAATGTGGAATACATGCTGGCTAGCCCAAGAATCCACCGAATACTTCAGTGTAACGATGATAAAAGGAGACCAGTCTCGTTTGTGACCAGCCTGGGTAACACGGTGAAACCCCATCTCTACTAAAATAGAAAAAATTAGCTGGGCATGGCAGCATGCACCTGTAATCCCATCTACTCAGGAGGCTGAGGCAGGAGAATCGCTTGAACCCAGGAGGTGGAGGTTGCAGTGAGCCGAGATTGCACCACTGCACTCCAGCGTGGGCGACAGAGCAAGACTCCATCTCAAAAAAAAAAAAAAAAAAAAGAGACCAGTCTCAAAGTTTTGGATTGGGATGCTGGAGGCTGGGTGTGGTGGCTTACTCTTGTAGTCTCAGGACTTTGGGAAGTGGAGGCAGGAGGATCACTTGAGGCAAGGAGCTTGAGACCAGCCTGGGCAACATAGCAAGACTACCATCTCTACAAAAAAAAATTTGTTTAATTGGCCGGGCACAGTGGTACACACTTGTAGTCCTAGGTCTTGGGAGACTGAAGTCGGAGGGTTGCTTGAGCCCAGGAATTTGAGGGTGTAGTGAACTATGATCACACCACTTGCACTCTAACTTGTGTGACAGACCAAGACCCTGTCTCTAAAAAAGAAAACCAGTTTCAGAGTGATACACTAAAGACTCAACTATAATTTTTTTTTTTTTTTTTTGAGTCAGAATCTCAGTCTGTCGCCCAGGCTGGAGTGTAGTGGCGCAGTCTCAGCTCATTGCATCCTCTGCCTCCCGGGTTCAAGCAATTCTCCTGCCTCAGCCTCCCGAGTAGCTGGGACTCATGTACCCACCACCACGCCTAGTTAATTTTTGTAGTCTTAGTAGAGACAGGGTTTTGCCATGTTGGCCAGGCTGGTCTCAAACTCCAGACCTCAGCTGATCTGCCCACCTCAGCCTCCCAAAGTGCTAGGATTACAGATGTGGGCCACCGCACCTGGCCTCAACTATAATTCTTAGATGTGAATATTTTCTGTATTTTGAGCCTTGAAGAAAGTAGAATGTAGTACATTAGAGCATTGGCTCTGGAGGCCAATAGACCTGATTTTGAGTCCCAGATCTGTTACAACTGGGTCATCTCCTACCCTCAATTTCCTTATCAGAACAAGGGAGACAATATTTACTTGTAAGGTTTTTATAAAAATTCACTGAAAGAATCAATGTAAAATAGTAAGCACTGTGCTTACATGCAGTTAGCTATAGTTATTATTTTTTTTTCATAAATTAACCCAGTTGGATAACCTCTGATTTTTATTAGATCCAAAGCAGACCATATTATTATTATTATTATTATTATTATTGTTGTTGAGATGGAATCTTGCTCTGTCAACCAGGCTGGAGTGCAGTGGTGCAATCTTAGTTCACTGCAGCCTACACCTCCTGGCTTCAAGCGATCCTCCCACCTCAGCTTCCCTAGTAGCTGGGATTACAGGCCGGGCTAAGTTTTGTATTTTTAGCAGAGAAGGGGTTTCACCATGTTGGACAGGCTGGTCTCACAGTGATCTGCCTGCTTTGTCCTCCCAAAGTGCTGGGAAGCCCATATCCTACAGATACTATTGGACCACTGGTTTTGGAAAAATTGTTTAAATTTTTTTTTTTTTTTTTTTTGAGATGGAGTCTCGCTCTGTTGCCCAGGCTGGAGTGCAGTGGCACCGTATCTGCTCACTGCAAGCTCCGCCTCCCAGGTTCAGGCCATTCTCCTGCCTCAGCCTCCCCAGTAGCTGGGACTACAGACGCCGGCCACCACACCCGGCTAATTTTTTGTATTTTTATTAGAGACAGGGTTTCACTGTGTTAGCCAGGGTGGTCTCCATCTCCTGACCTTGTGATCCGCCCGTCTCGACCTCCCAAAGTGCTGGGATTACAGGCGTGAGCCACCGCACCCAGCCTTGTTTAAAATTTTTAAAAGAAATATTGGCTGGGCGCGATGTCTCACGCCTGTAATCCCAGCGCTTTGGGAGGCCGAGGCTGGCGGATCAGGAGATCAAGAGATCGAGACCATCCTGGCTAACACGGTGAAACCCCGTACTAAATACACAAAAAATTTAGCTGAGCGTGGTGGCGGGCGCCTGTAGTCCCAGCTACTCAGGAGACTGAGGCAGGAGAATGGCGTGAACCCGGGAGGCGGAGCTTGCAGTGAGCCGAAATCACGCCACTGCACTCCAGCCTGGGCGACAGAGCGAGACTCCGTCTCAAAAAAAAAAAAAAAAAAAAAAAATCATATTTGTAAAGGTTGAGATTTGTGAATTAACTTAAGAAAAATCTTGACAGAGATACAGGTTTACTCTGGAGCAGCAGCAGCTGGCGGAGCAATGGAGATGCAATCCTATTATGCCAAGCTTTTGGGGGAGCTGAATGAACAGAGAAAGAGGGACTTTTTCTGTGACTGCAGCATCATTGTGGAAGGGCGGATCTTCAAGGCCCACAGGAACATTTTGTTTGCTAACAGCGGCTACTTCCGAGCCCTGCTCATTCACTATATCCAGGACAGCGGGCGGCATAGCACCGCCTCTTTGGACATTGTCACCTCTGATGCCTTCTCCATTATCTTAGATTTCCTCTATTCTGGGAAGTTGGATTTGTGTGGGGAGAATGTGATTGAAGTGATGTCGGCTGCCAGCTACCTGCAGATGAATGATGTGGTGAACTTCTGCAAGACATACATTAGGTCATCCCTCGACATTTGCCGAAAGATGGAGAAGGAGGCTGCTGTGGCTGCAGCAGTGGCGGCAGCAGCGGCGGCGGCTGCAGCGGCGGCGGCAGCGGCGGCTCATCAGGTTGACAGTGGAAGCCCCAGTTCAGGCCGGGAGGGTACCTCCTGTGGTACCAAGAGCTTGGTCTCCTCTCCAGCCGTGGGAGAAAAGAGCGTGGACTGCCTGAGAGAGTCCCCTTGCGGTGACTGCGGAGACTGCCATCCCTTGGAACTGGTGGTGAAAGACAGCCTTGGCGGTGGCTCGGCTGACAGCGACCTCTCTACTCCACCCAAACGGATAGAGCCCAAGGTGGAATTTGATGCTGATGAAGTGGAGGTGGACGTTGGGGAACAGCTGCAGCAGTATGCTGCCCCGCTGAACCTGGCCCACGTGGAGGAGGCCTTGCCCAGCGGCCAGACGGTTGACTTGGCTTACAGCAACTACCACGTGAAGCAGTTCCTGGAGGCGCTCTTGCGCAACAGCGCTGCCCCGAGCAAGGATGATGCTGACCATCACTTTTCTCGGAGTTTGGAGGGAAGACCAGAAGGTGCAGGAGTAGCCATGAGTTCTATGATGGATGTCCAGGCTGACTGGTATGGAGAGGACTCAGGTGAGTTCCCTTAACATTCATCAGCCCTGTCAGTCATTTAGTACACACTGTCTGTGCCTTGTGTTCTCCCATCATCATGATCATTATCACCATCATCATTGTCACTACCAACATCATCAGTACCATCATCACCAGTACCATCATCATCAGTACCATCATCACCAGTACCATAATCATCAGTATCATCATCACTAGTATCATCGTCATTACCATCATCACCAGTACCATCATCACCAGTACCATCATCAGTACCATCGTCATCACTACAATCATCACCAGTATCACCATCTCATTATGATCATCATCAGTCACCATTACTGCCACCACCACCACCACCACCAATATGCATTAATTGAGCACCTGCTGTATGCGGGGCATTGTTTCTTCGTGTATGTTTGTGTTTTACCTCTACAACTAGAATGTAAGCGTGTTGGGGGCAGTTTGGAGACATGGGAGGAACCCACTCTCTTCCTCTGACCGGCAGTGGGACCTTGGTTAAATCACTGAATCTCTTTGAGTCTGTTTTGTCATCTGTAAAATGGGGATAATCATCCCTGCCCTGCCTCTCTCACAGGTAACGGTTGTGGGGATCAAATAAGAGAGTTTTCAGAACTTTTTCTCACGTATCATCTTAGATTTCCTCTATTCTGGGAGGTTGATTTTGTGTGGGGAGAATGTGATTGAAGTCATGTCCAGAGATATATGCTCCAGAGATTTATACTTCTCTGTGTCAGCCAAGGTGCTTGGCATAGAATAGGCACCCAGCCTGGTGTGTTTGATGATGCCATCTACTTGAGACTATTTGACTGATTGATTGATTGATTGAGACAGGGTCTTGCTCTGACACCCAGACTGGAGTGCAATGGTGCAATCTCTGCCTCCCAGAGTTCAAGTGATTCTCATGCCTCAGCCTCCCGAGTAGCTAGGATTACCATAGGCGCATACCACCATGCCCAGTATTTTCAGTAGAGACAGGGTTTCACCATGTTGGTCAGGCTGGTCTCAAACTCCTGACCTCAAGTGATCCTCCCGCCTTGGCCTCCCAAAGTGCTGGGATTACAGGCGTGAGCCACTGTGCTCGGCCGACTTGAGACTATTTTAGTGCCAGTGTTTGACTTCATGTGAGCTAACTTTTACATCCTTTGGTAGGCTTTTGCATTTCAAGAGAACCTGGTTGTTTCTTTGAACAGTTCTGAGAGTTGAGATAATATGGTTAACTCCTCTTAACAGGTGAGGTAATTGTGTTGCAAGGTGTCTTGTAGGAGACAGAAATAAACTTGACTGCCACCTTACTGACGAAACGTGGCTTCCAGAACCTCAAGCCAAGGCTGGGCGCAGCTGCATGCACCTGTAATCCCAGTTACTCGGGAGGCTGAGGCAAGAGAATAGCTTGAACCTAGGAGGTGGTGGTTGCAGTGAGCCAAGATCGTGCCACCACGCTCCAGCCTGGGTGACAGAGCGAGACTCCCTGCCAAAAAAAAAAAAAAAAAGAAAGAGAAAAGAAAAGAAAAAAAAAAACAGAACCTCAAGCCAAGAAATTCATGAATTGCAGTCTGGCAGTGAAATATTCAGTAGTAAAAGTCTTTTCCTTTTTTTAGCTTCTAATTCTCTGGTTGAAGTGAAAGTCTTTTAAATAAAGGGAGATCAGCTATTTTTATTCATTACTAAATGGCTGTCTTGAGACTTTTTTTTTCTTTTGAGACAGGGTCTCGCTGTGTTGCCCAGACTAGAGTGCAGTGGCACCATCACAGCTCACCGCAGCCTTGACCTCCCGAGCTTGAGTGATCCTCCCACTTCAGCATCCCAAGTAGCTGGGGCTACAGGCATATACCACCACACCCAGCTAATTTTTTGTATATTTGATTTATAACAGAGACGAGGCCTCCCTATGTTGCTCAGGTTGGTCTCAAACTCCTGGGCTGAAGTGATCCTCCCACCTCAGCCTCTCAAAGTGCTGGGATTACAGGTGTGAGCCATTGTGCCTGGCCTGTCTTGCAAATTTTTAATTTCTGGGAATTTTTGGTTTTGTTTTGTTTTGTTTTGTTTTTGAGGCAGAGTCTCACTCTGTTGCCCAGGCTGGAGTGCAGTGGTGCAATCTCAGCTCACTGCAACCTCTGCCACCTGGGTTCAAGCAAGTCTCTTGCCTCAGCCTCCCGAGTAGCTGGGATTACAGGCATGTGTCACCATGTCCGGCTAATTTTTGTAGTTTTAGTAGAGATGAGGTTTCACCATGTTAGCCAGGCTGGTCTTGAACTACTGACCTCAGGTGATCCTGCTGCCTCGGCCTCTCAAAGTGCTAGGATTACAGGGGTGAGCCACTGTGCCTGGCCTCAAATTTCATTTTTTAAAAGCAAGAGCACTCAGTATGTCTGATTAAAACTGGACTTGAAAAACTTGAAAATGGCCAGGTGCAGTGGCTAACACCTACAATCCCAGCATTTTGAGAGGCCAAGGTGGGAGGATCGCTTGAGCCCAGGAGTTCAAGACTAGCCTGGGCAAGATGGCAAAACCCCATCTCTACAAAAACAAAAAAAAATTGAAAAATTAGCCAGGCCGGGCGCGGTGGCTCACGCCTGTAATCCCAGCACTTTGGGAGGCCGAGGTGGGCGGATCACGAGGTCAGGAGATCGAGACCATCCTGGCTAACACGGTGAAACCCCGTCTCTACTAAAAATGCAAAAAATTAGCCGGGCGAGGTGGCGGGCGCCTGTAGTCCCTGCTACTCGGGAGGCTGAGGCAGGAGAATGGCGTGAACCCGGGAGGCAGAGCTTGCAGTGAGCCGAGATCGCGCCATTGTACTCCAGCCTGGGCGACTAAGCGAGACTCTGTCTCAAAAAAAAAAAAAAAAAAGAAAAATTAGCCAGGCGTCGTTGCATGTACCCATAGCCCCAGCTGCTTGGGAGGCTGAGGTGGGAGGATCACCTGAGCCTGGGAGGTCAAGGCTGCGGTGAGCTGTGATCATGCCACTGCACTCCAGCCTCGACAACAGAGTGAGACGTTGTCTCAAAAAAAAAAAAAAAAAAAAACTTGAAAATGCTGTTTCTGGTTCTCAGAGACACTGGCTTCACCAGCATTGGGAAGATCGTGGCCGCTTCCATGAACACACCGTGGGAACTTGTTGAAATTCTCATTGCTGTGTGTACGATGGCATTTCACACACTGATCACCCTTTCATATCCACGAGACTCTCATGATGCCCCATGTGTTTGACAGAGGAAATATGGAGAAACTGCGACCCAGAAGGGTTTAGTGAGTTTCGTAAGAATGCAGTAGTAAGTGGCCCAGCTAAAACCACAAACCTGGAGTGGCTTCATTTCATTCATTAAACAAACAGTGAAAGCAACACAAGTAGATAGAGGATTTCAGTGCAATGATTTTTTCTTTGAACCCCTCTGCATGTAAGCACAAGAAGTATCATGAAATAGGCATTTGGCTCTGTGCCACTTATAATATATTCAGGTCCTGTCCTTATTGGTCTGGAAAGTCAGGCTTCTTGCTACAGGGTGCTGTGGCAATGCAGCTGCCCTGGCCCCTGGCCATGCCTGTTGTCTACCATGTTTTTATTTCATTCATATGGCTCCAGGGTATAGTTTTTCCAAGTGCTAAGGCACAGAGTAGGATTGATTTGTTTGGTTATTCATTTATTTGTTCAAATATTTGAGTACCTTTTGTGTGAAGACATAAAGATAAGTCAGACATGGATGCAGCCCTCAAAGAATTGATGGTGTCTTATAGGAGATAAGACACAAATGTGGGCCAGGCACTGTCGCTCATGCCTGTAATCACAGCACTTTGGGAGGCTGAGACAGGTGGATCACTTGAGGTCAGGAGTTCGAGACCAGCCTGGCTAACATGATGAAACCCCATCTCTACTAAAAATACAAAAAAAATTAGCCAGGCGTGGTGGTGAGTGCCTGTGATCCCAGCTACTCGGGAGGCTGAGGCAGGAAAATTGCTTGAACCCAGGAGGCAGAGGTTGCAGTGAGCTGAGATCGCACCACTGCACTACAGCCTGGGCAACAGAGCGAGACTGTCCCACAAAAAAAAAAAAAAAAAAAAAAAAAGACACAAATGTAAATAACATCACATGCTAGAAAGGTACTAGGGTTGAAAGACACTCAGGTATGAGTTCACAGTAGTCCAGAAGGAGAACTGGCTTCCTACTGGGAGATCAGGGAGGCATCCTGGAAGTGCCATCTGAAGATAAGAAGAGGGGACAGGGAAAAATTGATTGGAGTCAGGAGTCAGATCATGGAAAACCTTACATACAAAGAGGGGAGGTTATATCTGTAGGCACAGGGGATTTTTCTTTTTTTTTTTTTTTTTTTTAACAGTCTTACTCTGTTGCTCAGGCTGGAGTGCAGTGGTGCCATCTCAGCTGACGGCAACGTCTGCCTCCCAGGTTCAAGCAATTTTCCTGCCTCAGCCTCCCAAGTAGCTGGGATGACAGGCGTGCATCACCATGCCCAGCTAATTTTTGTATTTTTCGTAGAGACAGGGTTTCACTATGTTGGTCAGGCTGGTCTCAAACTCGTGACCTTAAGTGGTCCACCCGCCTCAGCCTCCCAAAGTGCTGGGATTATAGGTGTGAACTGCTGTGCCTGGCCAGGTTTGTTTTGTTTTGTTTTGCTTTGAGACAGGGTCTCACGCTGTCACCCAGGCTGGAGTGCAGTAGCGCAATCACAGCTCACTGCAGCCTCGACCTCCTGGGCTCAAGTGGTCCTCCTGCCTCAGCCTCTCAAAGTATTAAGATTATAGGCATGAGCCACCACACCGGTCACAGGGGAGGTTTTGGTAGTTTCTTTTATTTTTTTAATTTTTATGCCCACCTGGATGCTCTGCACAAGCCTCAATCCCTGTAAAATCTGAACTGAACTCCCCTTTCCTCCTGTACCTGCTTTTCCTTCTGTTAATTTCACTCTTTCTCAGTGTGACTCCTCTCCACCTCCACAACCACTGCCTTAGCTCCTATCATCTCTCATCCAGACTCGTGGTCCCCTCCTACTTGGACTTCCTGCCTTTAATATTGCCTCTCTTAAGTCTTTTCCCTGAATTGTGCCCAGAGGGATCTTTTAAATTTGGCCATGAAAATTTGACCATGTGACCATTGTACCTTCCTTGCTTAAAATTCTAGCTGGCCAGGAGTGGTGGCTCAGGCCTGTAGTCTCAGCTACTCAGGAGGCTGAGGCAGAAGAATTGCTCGAACCCAGGAGTTGGAGGTTGCAGTGAGCTGAGATCGCACCACTGCACTCCAGCCTGGGCGACAGAGCGAGACTCCATCTCAAAAAAAAAAAAAAAAAAATCCAGGCTGCTTACAAGTAAAGTCCAGATTTCTCAGCATGTTAGTTCCATGAGGGGCAGGGACTTTGGTCTATTCTGTTCACTGTTATATCCCCAGGACCCTAGAACAGAGCCTGACCCATAGTGAGTGCTCAGTATAAATTTGCTGAAAGAATGAATGAATGAATGTGACCATCACAATCTAGTTCTTGTTCCTTCCTTGCCCTCATTCCTAACCCCCACTTCATACTTCATAGTCTCATTTACCTCTATGCCTAAGCACGTGTTCTTCCTCTGCCCGAGATACCTTTCTCTGTCTTGAACTCCCAGTGAACTCCTGTTCATCTTTTAAAACCTTGCTCAAAGTTAACCTCTTCTGTGAAATCTTTGCTGAACTCCTAAGGAAAATCATCACTTTTTATTTATATTTCTTCATCACTTTGAACTTTGCATGTGTGCTTCATATGGTATGAATATGTTTACATATCTTTCCTGCTAGACTTAACTTCTTGAGGGAGGAAACAGGTGTCTTACAATGGCCTGGCATGTAATAGGATTCAGGTGAACTGCTGTATTGGGGGAGTGAGATCAGGAAGGGGGAAGAAAGTGTTGAGACAATCCATACTTTTCTGATGGAGAAATAGTTAACAGTTATTTTTCCAAGGACTTATGCTGGGCCTATTTTATTTTATGTTTTTGTAGATAATCAGGAAGAAGTGTGTGGTACAAAGCCAAGGTGATGGAGATAAATAACAAGGAAGTTCCACAGTGCCAGAGGAGTGAGCAGGGTGATGAGCTATGAGCTGCTGCTTTGATCCTAGGAAACAGGTTGTTATTCCTGGCCGGGTGCTGTGGCTCACACCTGTAATCCCGGCACTTTGGGACACTGAGGCATGGAGGATCCCTTAAGCCTAGGAGTTCAATACCACCCTGGACAACATAGTGAGACTCTGTCTGTCTCTACAAAAAAAAAAAAATTGTTAAATTAGCTGCCCGTGGCCGGGCATGGTGGCTCACACCTGTGATCCCAGCACTTTGGGAGGCCAAGGTGGGTGGATCACCTGGGGTCAGGAGTTCGAGACCAGCTTGACCAACATGGTTAAACCTCTGTCTGTACTAAAAATACAAAATTAGCCAGGCATAGTGGTGCATGCCTGTAATCCCAGCTACTTGGGAGGCTGAGACAGGAGATTCACTTGAACCTGGGAGGTGGAGGTTACAGTGAGCCGAGATTGTGCCATTGCACTCCAGCCTGCCCAACAAGAGCAAAACTCCATCTCAAAAAAAAAAAAAAAAAAATTAGCTGCACGTGGTGGCACATGCCTGTAGTCCCAGCTATTCGGGGAGCTGAGATGGGAGGATCACCTGAGCCTGGGAGGTAGAGGCTGCAGTGAGCCATGATCATGCCACTGCACTCCTGCCTGGGTGACAGAGACCCTGTGTCAAAAAACAAAAAACAGGCTGGGCATGGTGGCTCATGCCTATAATCTCAGCACTTTGCGGGGCTGAAGCAGGTGGATCACTTGAGGTCAGGAGTTCAAGACCAGCCTGGCCAACATGGTGAACTCCTGTCTGTACTAAAAATACAAAAATTAGCCAGGCATGGTGGTGTGCACCTGTAATCCCAGCTGCTCTGGAGGCTGAGACAGGAGAATCACTTGAACCCAGGAGGCAGAGGTTGCAATGAGCCGAGATCGTGCCACTGTACTCCAGCCTAGGTGACAGAGTGAGACTCCATCTCAGAAAAAAAAAAAAAAAAAAGATAATCATTCCTATTTTACTTGTATCTCAGTACCAGTGTGAGCAGTGAGAGATTTAATAATTCCACATATGTCAGCAGCGATGAGCTTTTGAGCTGCTACTTTTATCCTGGGAAACAGATTTTGGAGTCACTATAGATTATGCAAAATGTTAGGCATTATTAGGATGGGAACTCAATACCAAAGAGAGTTTCCACCCTTACGTAAAGGATGTTGGACTCTCACATTCAATTTAGTGTGCCATACTTTTCATAGCACCTCAGGAAAGACAGAGCCAGTTAGGTATCCCAAGCCAGCCCCAGAGAAAAGAGTTACTCCAGTGTTGACAGAGACCACAAGAGCCTGGACTGCTTACCCGGTAAAAAAAATTCTGAAGAGATGACAATGATGACAAACATGGCTGACATTTGCAAGTGCTTACTATGTGCCACGTGCTGTGCTTTATGTGTTACTTTATTTCATTCTTACCACAGTCCTGTGAGGTGGGAACTGTTATCATACCTGTTTTACAGATGAGGAAAGTAAGGCACAGAGAAGCTAAGTAAGATGTCGAGGGCCACACGGCTGGTCAGTGCTAGAGCCAGGACATGAACCACGTTTCTCTACTTGGAAAGCTTGAGTCACTAGTGCCTTCATAGGTGATATGATATGACCAAAATCTGTAAATCTGGAAGGGCATGGATAGAAAGAACAAATCTCGGGCCGGGCACAGTGGCTCACGCCTGTAATCCCAGCACTTTGGGAGGCTGAGGCAGGTGGATCACCTGAGGTCAGGAGTTGAGACCAGCCTGGCCAACATGGTGAAACCCCGTCTCTACTAAAAATACAAAAATTAACTGGGCGTAGTGGCAGGTGCCTGTAATCCCAGCTACTCCAGAGGCTGAGGCAGGAGAATCACTTGAACCCAGGAGGTGGAGGTTACAGTGAGCCAAGATCGTGCCACTGCACTCCATCCTGGGCAACAGAGTGAGACTCTGTCTCAAAAAGTAAAATAAATAAATAAAATAAAGAAGAAATCTCGGAATATAGTTGACCCTCTGTGTCCATAGCTTCTGCATCTGTGGATTCAACCAATCATGTATGGAAAATACGGTATTCACAGGATCCGCAGGGCTGACTTTGGGACTTGAGCATCCTTGGATTTTGGTATCCAAGGAGTATCCTGGAACCAATTCCCAGTGGATACCAAGGGATGACTATAGCAGTAAGTGTAACTCACAGAACTTGAGTGGAACAGTTTCTATACACATGAGTGATAATCACATTGTCACCTTAATGGTTATATGAGCAAGGTGAGGGAATAAATTGGAAAAAGATTTAAGTGAATTCCTGGATATTTGATGATTTCACATATGTAGAGTTAATATAAATTCCAAACAATTTAGGGTCTGCATCAAAGCAAGCCTCTTCTACGTATGCCTGGAAAATATTCTTAGGAACTACTGTCCAAGAAAGCATGAATTCTGGTCTAGAAATCTGATCCATTATAAAGCATTTTCCAAGTTCTGAAGGTAGTGAGATCAACTCAGAGGGTTGTATTAGTCAGCTCAGGCTGCCACAACAGAGTGCCCCAGACTGGGAAGCTTAACAGAAATGTATCCTCGGCCGGGCGCGGTGGCTCAAGCTTGTAATCCCAGCACTTTGGGAGGCCGAGGCGGGCGGATCACAAGGTCAGGAGATCGAGACCACAGTGAAACCCCGTCTCTACTAAAAATACAAAAAATTAGCCGGGCGCGGTGGCGGGCGCCTGTAGTCCCAGCTACTCAGGAGGCTGAGGCAGGAGAATGGCGGGAACCCGGGAGGCGGAGCTTGCAGTGAGCCGAGATCGCGCCACTGCACTCCAGCCTGGGCAAGAGCGTGAGACTCCGTCTCAAAAAAAAAAGAAAAAAAAAGAAAAAAAAGAAATGTATCCTCAAAATTCCAGAGGCTCAGAGTCCAAGATCAAAGTGTCAGCAGGGTTGGGTTCTGGTGAGGCCTCTTCCTGATTTGCAGATGGCAGCCTTCCCACTGTGTCTTCACACAGGCTTTCCTGTGTGTGTGTACTAGGGGTGGGGGTGAGAGGAATGGCAGGGGGTATGCAGGGAGAAGGAGAGAGCAGTTGATCTCTGGTGTCTCTTCTTCATAAGAAAACCAGTCCTATCATTAGGGCCCTACCTTATAAACTCATTTAACCTTCATTACCCTCTTAAGGGCTTTTATCTCCAAACACAGACTTCAAGGTATGAATTTTAGGGGTACACAATTCAGTCCATAACAGAGTCTCACCCAGCAGTCTTTTGTTTTGAGATGGAGTCTCGCACTCTTGCCCAGGCTGGAGTGCAGTGGCGCCATCTTGGCTCACTGCAAGCTCCGCCTCCCGGGTTCACACCATTCTCCTGCCTCAGCCTCCCGAGTAGCTGGGACTATAGGCGCCCGCCACCAAGCCCGGTTAATTTTTTGTATTTTTAGTAGAGACAGGGTTTCACCGTGTTAGCCAGGATGGTCTCGATCTCCTGACCTTGTGATCCGCCTGCCTTGGCCTCCCAAAGTGCTGGGATTACGGGCATGAGCCACCGTGCCTGGCCCCCAGCAGTCTTAAAATGAAATCAAACAGAATAAACACTATCAGGGTAAGTATTGTTTTGGGAAACTTTTCCAGTTATCCACATAAGGCATGTGTGTTCTGAGGTTGTAATGCAAGCTGAGTTTCTAACTGTGAGTCACACAGAAGCGTGGAAGCTGGTGTCTTACAGCATTCCCGACCTTATAAGAAGTACACTTTACCCTGGGGCTGATTGGGAGCCAGACTGAGTTGGAATTGCAGACGATGTCTTGCTGTTGGCTGGTGGCGGAGTTGGTGTCCTCCTCCTTCATCTGGGCTGGTGGAATTCCCCAGCTCTGGATCCCATCCACCAGTGGGTAGCCAGGGTTGGTCACTGCATACAGCACAGCTAAATGAAAGCATTTGGTTCCCCAGGTGATGTGCTGGTGGTCCCCATCAAGCTCCACAAGTGTCCTTTCTGCCCTTACACTGCCAAGCAGAAGGGCATCCTCAAGCGGCACATCCGTTCACACACAGGCGAGCGGCCCTACCCCTGTGAGACCTGCGGCAAGAGGTTCACGCGACAGGAGCACCTGCGGAGCCACGCCCTGAGTGTAAGTGTTCCAGCTGGCCATGCCCTCGTGTCAAGAGCGATTCATGATCTCATCTAATGGAAGGGTACAGCCAGCCTGTCTTTCATGTCTCTGTCTACTGGGATGTTTTCAGATAATTGTCAACATATATTTTTACTACTAAATTAAAGCTCAGGTGGTGGCACTTACAGAAAGCTAAAACTTTATATGTTAGAGTTAAGTTTTAACTTCAAGTTAGACTAGTTTTCTCAGGGGAAGAACCAAGAAAGTTTAGATCCTGGTAAGAGGTGATGATTGTAATGTAGAGAACAACAGGGCTCAGACAGGATTGTGAATCTCTTCCTACCAGTGTGATACCAAAGGTAAGCTGCATCCTCAGTTTCCCACCCAGCCCCAGCACCTGGGGGTAAGGGAAGGGTATACTGCCATGTATAGAGCTCCCTGTGGGCAGCAGACAAAGAGGGCCCCAGCCCAAGGAGGCCCTCCCCTCTAATGAGCTGCCCCCTAGGATTTGTCTCCATGTGAGCTGGTGAGTCCAACCAGCTGAAAACCATTCAGGCCACTTAGAAAGATGTTACATGTATTTATTTATTTATTTAAACTTTTAGGTTTGTTACATAGGTAAACTCATGTCACAGGGATTTGTTGTACAGATTATTTTATCCTGGAATTAATTCTCTTTGCTCCTCTCCCACTTCCCACTCTCCAGCCTCCGGTAGACCCCAGGGTCTGCTGTTTCCTTCTTTGTGTTCATTAAGTTCTCATCATTTAGCTCCCACTTATAAGTGAGAACATGTTGTATTTGGTTTTCTGTTCCTGTGTTAGTTTGCTGAGGATAATAGCCTCCAGCTCTATCCACGTTCCCACAAAACACATGATTTCATTCTTTTTTATGGCTGCAGATGTTGCATTTTATGATCATCTTTTTTTTTGTTTTGTTTTGTTTGAGACAGAGTCTCACTCTGTCGCCCAGGCTGCAGAGATAGATCATAGCTCACGGCAGCCTTGACCTTCCAAGGCACAGGTGATTCTCTCGCCTTAGCCCCCACTTGGGTAGCTGGAACTACATGCAAACACCACCACGCCCAGCTAATGTTTGTTTGTTTTTTTTTTTTTTTGTAGAGACAGGGTTTTTCCAGGTTGCCCAGGCTGGTCTTGAACTCCTGGGCTCAAGCGATCTGCCTGCCTCAGACTCGCAAAGTGCTGGGATTATAGGCATGAGCCACCATGTGCAGTTATGATCATCTTTGAGCAAGACAATCAGTGTTTGGGAAATCTAACATACAAATAGCTTGACCTTCAATGGGCGTTCTTAAGAATACAAAAACTGGGCCAGGTGTGGTGGCTCACGCCTATAATCCCAGCACTTTGGGAGGCCGAGGCAGGCGGGTCACAAGGTCAGGAGTTCGAGACCAGCCTGGCCAATATGGTGAAACCCCGTCTCTACTAAAAATACAAAAATTAGCCGGGAGTGGTGGCGGACGCCTGTAGTCCTAGCTACTTGGGAGGCTGAGGCAGGCGAATTGCTTGAACTCAGGAGGCAGAGGTTGTAGTGAGCCAAGATCGGGCCACTGCACTCCAGCCTGGGAGACAGAGCGAGACTCCATCTCAAAAAAAAAAAAAATACAAAAACTGGCCAGGTGTGGTGGCTCACGCCTGTAATCCTAGCACTTTGGGAGGCCGAGGTGGGCAGATCACAAGATCAAGAGATCGAGGCCATCCTGGCCAACATGGTGAAGTCCTGTCTCTACTAAAAATACAAAAATTAGCCGGGCATGGTGGTGTGTGCCTGTAGTCCCAGCTACTCAGGAGGCTGAGGCAGGAGAACTACTTGAACCCGGGAGGCGGATGTTGCAGTGAGCGAAGATCGCGCCACTGCACTCCAGCCTGGTGACAGAGCAAGACTCCGTCTCAAAAAAAAAAAAAGAATACGAAAACCCTCAGAATGGGAGAAAATATTTGCAAGGGATATATCTGATAACAGTCTAGTATCCAGAATGAAGAACTTTTATAATGCAACAGTAAAAGAATGAATAACTCAATTAAACCTGGGCAAAGGATTTGACTAGACATTTCTTGGGAAAAGGTAGACAAATGGCCAATAAGCACATGAAAAGATGCTCAACATCATTAGTCATAGGGTAAATGCAAATCAAAGCCACCATAAGATGCCACTTCCCACCCACTAGGACTGCGCTAATTGTGGGTGGTTCTCCTGTATCAGCCTCTCCTCATCTCTGCCTCTTGTGTGTATCTTGCATCCAGAGCTCTCTAAAACAGAGGCTGTGATTGGTTCACAGAGCCCCATTGGCTGGAGTTCCTGAAAAGTGTACACATTAAAAAGATAGTTCCTAGGCCCAGCGCAGTGGCTAACACCTGTAATCTCAGCACTTTGGGAGGCTGAGGTGGACGGATTATCTAAGGTCAAGAGTTTGAGGTCAGCCTGGCCAATGTGGTAAAACCCCTTATCTACTAAAAATACAAAAAAAAAAAAAAAAAAAAAAAATTAGCCAGCCTTGGTGGCACGTGCCTGTAATCCCAGCTCCTCAGGAGACTGAGGCAGGAGAATTGCTTGAACCTGGGAGGCGGAGGTTGCAGTGAGCCAAGATCAGGCCACTGCACTCCAGCCGGGGCGACAGAGTAAGACACTGTCTCAAAAAAGAAAAAAAAAAAACAAAACAAAACATAGTTCCCAAAGCAGCTGCTGGCACATCTGGGGAATATAGCTGTCTACCCTAGCAAATCTGCCTTCCTAATAATTAAACAATCCAAGGTACATAAAAACTATGTCAGCATTGGGGGATGGGAGACGGACAGCATTAGGAGAAATACCTAATGTAAATGACGAGTTAATGGGTGCAGCAAACCAACATGGCACATGTATACATATATAACAAACCTGCACGTTGTTCACATGTACCCTAGAACTTAAAGTATAATAAAAATAAAAATAAATAAAATATCAATTACCAAAGGTGTCCAATGAGAGGGGGAAAAAAAGCCATGTCAAAAATCCTAATGAGAGCCAGATGCAGTGGCACACACCTATATTCCCAACTACTTGGTAGACTGAGGCAGGGGGATCACTCGAACCCAGGAGTTCAAGTCTAGCCTGGGGAACATAGCAAGACAGCAAGACCCCATCTCCAAAAAAAAAAAATCCTGGCCAACTATGGTGGCTCACACTTGAAATCTCAACACCTTAGGAGGCCAAGGTGGAAGGATCACTTGAGGCCAGGAGTTCAAGACCAGTATGGGCAACATAGTGAGACGCCACCTCTACAAGAAATAAAAAATTAGCCAGGCATGGTAGTACATGGGTGCATGTGGTCCCAGCTGCTTGGGAGGCTGGAGGGGGAGGAACACTTGAGCCCAGGAGTTCAGGGCTTTAGTGAGCTATGATCGTGTCACTGCACTCCAGCCTGGGTGACAGAGCAAGACCCTGTCTCAAAAAAAAAAAAAAAAAAAAAACCCCTATCAGTTCACTTTCACTTGAGTGCTCTTTGTATGCTAAGCACTGGGCATATAGTAAGGAATGGGACAGACTCTGTCCCTGCCCTCTTAGAGCTTACACTCTAGTGAATTTTATCAACAATTTGTGAGATGTACAACAAAGGAAGAAGTATGGGTGAGAATCGCTAGCTGGGGGCCCTAACTGGCCTAGAGCATCAGGAGAGACCTCCTTCCAAGGTGTTCATAAGGGGTGAAGGGTTGATGATGAGGAGAAGGGAATGTCCCACATGTGTCCAATGGCTCTGGGGTAGAAAGAACCTTGGTAAGACGAAGACTCATATGGTTTGGATCTCTGTCCCCACTCAAATCTCATGTTGAAATGTAATCCCTAATGCTAGAAGTGGGGCCTGGTGGGAGGTGGTTGGATCATGGGGGCAGTTTCTCATGGTTTAACGCCATCCGTCCTTGGTGCTGTCATTGTGATAGTGAGTTCTCATGAGATCTGGTTGTTTGAAAATATGTGGTGCCTCCCCCTTCTTTCTCTCCCCTCTGCTCTGGCCTTGTGAAGTGCAGACTCCCTCTTTGCCTTCTGCCATGATTGTAAGTTTCCTGAGGCCTCCCCAGAAGCTGAGCAGATGCCAGCATCATGCTTCCTGTACAGCCTGTGGAACTGTGAGGCAATTAAACCTCTTTCCTTTATAAATTACCTAGTCTCGGGTATTTCTTTATAGCAGTGCAAGAACAGACTAATACAAAGACTGTGGCAGAGAATGCAGGTGGAGTGCTAAAAAAGGAATCCGGAGGGTCAGGCAGGGGCCAGATCACATGGGACCTTGTGGAAAAGGCTCATCTCCTTTTCTCTGACATCTGCTGTGTCCGCTTGTGATTACAGGTCCACAGATCCAACCGTCCAATCATCTGCAAGGGCTGCAGGAGAACATTCACGAGTCACCTGTCCCAGGGGCTGCGGCGCTTCGGGCTGTGTGACAGCTGCACCTGTGTTACAGACACACCCGACGATGACGATGATTTGATGCCTATCAACCTAAGCTTGATGGAGGCTTCATCCGAAAGCCAAGAAAAGAGCGACACAGACAATGACTGGCCAATCTATGTGGAGTCGGGTGAGGAAAATGACCCCGCTGGAGATGATTCTGATGACAAACCACAAATTCAGCCCAACTTATCAGACCGAGAGACACTTACGTAGCAATAAATTGGTGGAGAAGAGGTTTTAGAACTTGCTAGTGCTCATTCTGTTGTTGAAAGATACCATTTGTTCAATTTTGTGGAACGCCGAGAGGAACATTTTTTCACTGTTATATGTGCATTTTTATTAGACTATCTGATAGAGGTTGGATTTTGTGACTCAAAGGACAGATAACCTTTTTATGTGGTGCCCTTGGTTTCTGAGGGCTTTGCTGGCCACTCCTTAATTCTGAGTGAATCAATGCAGGCCCTGAGGTCTCCTGTTTTTCTTGCTGTGCATCCAAACTGTGGTTAGGAGAAAGATAAGAAAATCTCCACGCTTGTTTTTATATTGACTCAGCCCTCTGCATTCCTTTGTTATCATCCTCTTTCTCTAAAAACCATTAAGTTTTGGGATCAAGTTTACCTTTGCCAAGCCTTTCCTAATGAATTCCACATTAAATTTTCTGGCAACGTATTAAAGAGAAACCTTTATTGATATAAAGCAGGCAGGGCGGTCTAGCTACACGATCAAAAAAGGTACTCTCTAAATCTAGGACAGCAATTTTAAAGGCTTGGAATACTTACGGGCAGACAAACATGAGAATGATCCGAAAGGCTCATTATGGCATCCTGACTTGCCCAGTTGAATAAAATTTTAAGTTAGCACTGAGAAGGGAGGCTATGACCCCAGGTCTGGATGGTTTCCCTGTCTGGTTTGGCATTTGATGATTCTACACCTACAACCTGTTCTGTTATCATAAAACAACTCATTTGGGCAAAACTCAAAATGCTCCCCTACTTTTTCCAGCAATTTCCAAAAGTTGGAGCTGTGTAACTTGGAAATGTAGCTGCCTCTGGCATTCTTTTACTTAGTTTATACTGATGCAGGGCAGGCAAGCCCGAATATTGGGGCTTAGTCCAGGGGAGTTCTTGGCTTCACCCAGGAAAGAATTCAAGGGCGAGCCAGTGGTGTTAGACAGCAGCTTGTATTGAAGCAGCAGTGTGCTGCAGCAGCAGCAAAGGGGCCGCTCCTTGTGGACTAGGACTACCCCATAGGCAGTGTGCCCAGAGTAGCATCTCAGAGGCAAGTCGGCACTCATATTTATACCCACTTTTAGTTACATGCAAATTAAGGGGCAGATTATGCAGCAATATTTAGGAAAATGGTGGTAACTTCCAAGCCGCTGGGCGATTGCCAAGATAAGGGGCAGTGACTTCCAGGTGTTGCCATGGCAATGGTAATTGACATGGCCCAGTGATGAGCGTTTCTTATAAAAGCTGCTTCCCACACCATCCTCCCACCACCGCCTTGTTTTAGCTAGTCCTCAGTTTGGTCCGTGTCTGAGTCCGGCCTTTGGAGTTGAGTCCTGCCTTCTACCTCATTGCCTAGAACTTTAATTGGAGGGAAAGTATAAGCCCATAACGCCAAGTTACATTTCTAAAATGTTCATCTTTTAAAAGATCCTCATGAAGGAAAGGCAAGGTTAGTAGAAGAACAGGTTTTTAAAAGCAGTCTACCTTTCACCCACTTTTCAGCCACACAATTATTGCAACAAAAGAGGCTGAACTCTTTAAAGGGCTAAAGGGCAGGCAGTATTAGGAATTCGGAATGTAATTGAAGGCATTTTCCATAATTTTGTCTTACGTTAAAATATCCAAAATGGATTTTAAAAGAAATCTTCTTGTCTTCCTTTAAGTATAGTCGTCTTTCAAAAGATGGTAAAGTCACTTTTATTTCTACCTCTTGAGCAACAAAGAAGTCAAAAACATTATAAATTGGCTTGTAAATGTTAGCCAAAGCATTAGAAAGGTGTTCAAGCTGTACTTCTCAATTGTAGTTAAAACTGGAACAGTGCAACTCAAACTCTGGCCCACAGAGAGGCACTGTTCTGTAAATTGTTTTCTACCACTCTGCTACAAGGAAAGTCAGAAATTAAGTCTATGCATATAGAAATGTTGATAACACTTTGACATGGCTGTGACTCATGGCTTTGTCTTCCTTTTTTTTTTTTTTTTGAGACAGAGTCTCACTCTTTTGCCTAGGCTGGAGTGCAGTGGCGCGATCTCAGCTCACTGCAAGCTCCACCTCCCGGGTTCACGCCATTCTCTTGCCTCAGCCTCCTGAGTAGCTGGGACTACAGGCGCCTGCCACCACGCCTGGCTAATTTTTTTGTATTTTCAGTAGAGACGGGGTTTCACCGTGTTCGCCAGGATGGTCTCGATCTCCTGACTTCGTGATCTGCCCGCCTTGGCCTCCCAAAGTGCTGGGATTACAGGCGTGAGCCACCGCGCCTGGCCAGCTTTGTCTTCTTGAGTGGGGTATGGACCAGTTCAGTTCTGGTCAGCTAGAGGGCCACATGGTGCAGAGGATGGATACCAGCCTGTAGAGCAGGACCACATATTGGTCTGCAGTAGATGGGAAAATTTAAAACTTCTTTTATCACAGGTAGTTCAATAAATATCATTCTTGGATGGGTGTGGTGGCTCACACCTGTAATCCCAGCACCTTGAGAGGCCAACGCAGATGGAACACTTGAGGTCAGGAGTTCGATACCAGCCTGACCAACATGGCAAAACCCCGTCTCTACTAAAAATACAAAAATTAGTTAGGAGTGGTGGCATGTGCCTGTAATCCCAGCTACTCAGGAGGCTGTGGTGAGAGGAACACTTGAGCCTGGAAGAGGTTGCAGTGAGCTGGGATTGCACCACTCCACTCCAACCTGGGCGACAGAGTGAGACACTGTCTCAAAAAAATAATAATAATAAAAAAAATAATAAATAAAATAAAAATATTCTATATCAAGAGTTACACATTGAAAATGATCAGGAACCAGAGATACTTGTCTTATCTAAAATAAAAATACTAGCTGTGGCCAGGCGCAGTGGCTCACGCCTGTAATCCCAACACTTTGGGAGCCAAGGCGGGTGGATCACCTGAGGTTGGGAGTTCGAGACCACCCTGGCCAACATGGAGAAACCCTGTCTCTACTAAAAATACAAAATTAGCTGGGCATGGTGGTGCATGCCTGTAATTCCAGCTACTCGGGAGGCTGAGGCAGGAGAATCACTTGAACCTAGGAGGCGGAGGTTGCACTGAGCCGACATCACACCACTACACTCCAGTCTGGGCAACAAGAGCGAAACTGTCTCCAGATATATATGTTAGCTGTTATTTTAAAAGAGGGATCTCAGCAAAGAGGAAACTTAAATGAATGTGTAGAAAATGTACTTGGCCAGGAACAGTGTTTGATATTTTTGCTTTCTCTGTTTAAATGATCTCTGATGTTTTAATGACTTTTCTACCTCATAGTTCAACCTCTCTGCCTGCTTTCTCCAGTGGAGCTATGATCCTCTTCAGTGATTCCGTGACCTATTCATATCACTGGGTAAAACATTTTACATTAGAGATTTCCCTGTAGGATAGTGATTCTCAGTTGGGGGCGATTTCGTGCCTTGTAGGTGGCTATTGGCATCTAGTGGGTAGAGGCCAGGGAAGCTGCCTAACATCCTAAAATGCACAGGACAGCCCCACAACAAAGAATTCTCCAATTCAAAATGTCAGTAATACCAAGGTTGAGAAACTCTGTGGTAAGATAAAGTAGGAGTTTTTTAAGGATCTTTCATCAGTGGACTTAATTTTGTGTTATATTTTAAGCTACCTTTTACTTTCATAATATTTATTGATTGATTATTTTATTTTATGTATTTATTTATTTATTTTGAGATGGAGTTTCGTCCTTGTCACCCAGGCTGGAGTGCAATGGCACAATCTCGGCTCACTGCAACCTCCACCTCCCAGGTTGAAGCAATTCTTCTGTCTCAGCCTCTTTTTTTTTTTTTTTTTTTTTTTTTCTTTTGAGACGGAGTCTCGCTCTGTCACCCAGGCTGGAGTGCAGTGGCCGGATCTCAGCTCACTGCAAGCTCCACCTCCCAGGTTTACACCATTCTCCTGCCTCAGCCTCCCGAGTAGCTGGGACTACAGGCGCCCGCCACGTCGCCCGGCTAGTTTTTTGTATTTTTTAGTAGAGACGGGGTTTCACCGTGTTAGCCAGGATGGTCTCGATCTCCTGACCTCGTGATCCACCCGTCTCGGCCTCCCAAAGTGCTGGGATTACAGGCTTGAGCCACCGCGCCCGGCCTCTGTCTCAGCCTCTTTAGTAGTTGGGACTACAGGCACACGCCACCATGCCTGGCTAATTTTTGTATTTTTAGTAGAAATGGGGTTTCACCATGTTGGCCAGGCTGGTCTCAAACTCCTGACTTCAAGTGATCTGCCTGCCTCAGCCTCCCAAGGTGCTGGGATTACAGGCATGAGCCACCGTGCCTAGCTGACCTTCATAATATTTAATAGGCCCTTATGTTCTCGCAAATTTTAGAAAATAGTGGATTAGTAAAATGAGGAGCTGAGGCCAGATGGTTCACAGCTTGTCCATGATCTGATTTAGGTTTATAATGTGAAAACTTAGAAAATTCTGACTCATTCACACACCCAGAATCATTACTAGGTTCTGATCATTTTGTTAATTTTTAAAGTAGCAGAATCACTGGGAAGAAAATAGAATGTGACACCTAATATTTAAATGATTCTCTTTCTTTCGTAATATCTGATTGTTGCATTTCTGGTGGACCGTTTGGAGTTTGTGTATAGGCATTGGCAGTAACTGGATCACTGAATTCTATCACTTTTAAAGGAGATACTTCCTTTGTCTAGACTATTAGATCATAAATTGGTCCTCTTTTAAATTTATGTTCACATTAGGTGGTCAGTATTTATAATCACAGTGTCTTTGAGGTTTAATTTGTGGGGTTGGTGATATTTTTATACTAAGTAAATTTATAGTTGAGCCCAACACAGACCGTTAGTGGTTTAGTTTCTATTCTGGCACATTCCACCCAAGTTCACAAAGGGATATTTTTGTCTCATATTAGATATATTGCATGAATAGGAACATGACTCTTACTTGTAATGGAATTCCAAAATGGCATTCTTGGGAAGTTATTTCTCTTGGGGGATGAGAACCCCCTTCTCTAAAGTTGAGAAGGAATGTAAATAGGACCTTACCTATTTCTTACCTAAGAAACGACATAGTGCATCATGATTCTGATCATTTGGCAGAAAGATGCCATTCTGATGTAAATATTTTGGTGGCCACCAGACTTTGAATATTCCTTAAGGAAGCTGCCGACCTAGTGGTCTGCAACATGTTGTGGAATTGAGTATTCTGGTGGTTTTGTTATTGTTCATTGATGTCGTGACAAACCCCAGGGAGAGAAAGGCAACAGGTAGGTCTGCATGCACTGATTCTGTGAGCCGTAGGAAAGAGTGGAGTGGCCTTTGGTTAACTGAACTCAGACTGTTTTATTTGGAACTCTAGATTTTTCTTGTGGGTGTCCTTTGTGCATTAAAAGAATGATCTCTGTGAAGTCTAGTGTAATGGGGTAGGGAGGGGCAAAGGGTTGGGGTGGGTGAGAAGTTCCTATTATGCTCTGTTTTGAGCATTCCCACTGTGCTTCCTGTTGTTGCTGGTCTCTTGTAGCTTGCCTTGTGTTTTGATGTGATCACACTGTCTTCTAACCTGATAAGGCGGCACTTTATTCAGGTGCATATGATGGGCACTGTTTTCATGGATTTCTGTTGCTTTTGTAGTTCTCTCCACTCAACAGTACTGTGTTCCACAAACCTTTCATTGTAGTGCTGGAAATTTGAATTCTTTTCTTCAAATGATGCTTCTGTAGAGAAAAATGAAAAGTGTTTTGGGGTCAGGAGTAGTTTGGTTGGTTCCTAAACATGTCCTAGTTTTAAAAGGTGACAGTAACTCACACGACTGCATGATCGGATGATACGGAAACTTCGTAACTGAAGGAGAACATTTAGCATCTGTCTTGACCCTCCAGGTAGATTATTTTGCTACTGGCAATTCTTCATTGACAATTGTGGTTTTGTGGGGCGGGGGGGGGCAATTTTTATATCCATCATTTGATTTCTGGACCTTTGTCAGTTAATCAATAGAGGTTAGGGCAGGGATTATGTGCTCTGATGAGGAAGGTTTAGTAGTAACAAGCTTGGGGATTTTGAGGGAAGGCATCAATTTCATATACAGGTCTTGGTGACATGTAATGGATATGGATTATCTGTCATGCGGACAGTGAAGGGTATGATCAGGATTTTTTTGAAAGTAGGAAAACATACCAAACAGTTTCACATCTTTTACTATCCATAGGCCCTGAGGAGCATCTACTGCCATCAGAAAAACATGCAAATAGTAGTGCAATGCCCTCCAAGGGCCTTAGGCCCAGCTGAAGGTTTAGAAACATTCAAATTTGGCCGGGCGCAGTGGCTCACGCCTGTAATCCCTGCACTTTGGGAGGCCGAGGCAGGTAGATCACGAGGTCAGGAGATCGAGACCATCCTGGCTAACACGGTGAAACCCCGTCTCTACTAAAAATACAAAAAATTAACTGGGCATGGTGGCGGGCGCCTGTAGTTCCAGCTACTCGGGAGTCTGAGGCAGGAGAATGGTATGAACCCGGGAGGCGGAGCTTGCAGTGAGGCGAGATGGCGCCACTGCACTCCAGCCTGGGCAGCAGAGTGAGACTCCGTCTCAAAAAAAAAAAAAAGAAACATTCAAACTTATAAACTGCCACAGTTGGCATCCGATTCACTTAGAAGGATATAGAATGGGAAGTGCTACTTACTAGCAAGGCAGAACCAGTTGCTCTTCTCTGAAAGTCTCTGCAGCTGCCTATGGGCATAATGCAGGTGCAAGAAGACAGATCCACATGGGGCAAGTATGGGAGCTGCCCCAGCTTAAGAGACCCTTGCCCCACATGAACAAGTATCTCTTATAACAGCTTCATAGACATGGCCTCCAGGGTCCGTGTAAAAGACATGCCTGTTCCAAGCATCACTGTACTTAGGGAAGCCCAGAGCTGAGGCTTCCTATCAGGCGTTTGTAGTTCTCCCAGTCCAGATGCAGTTTACCAGTTGGGTGTTATGTCTACCGTATGTAACATTGCCTAGCAGTTGACATATGTATTTTTATTAGGTTGCCAGGGGAACAGAGCTAGAAAGTTAACAAAAGGTAAAATTCTCATGCAGAAGGGAAAGAGGCTTTGTTAATCCTTTACCAAACACTATGCTAAGCAATTGCATAACAGATATTACACCTAGAATATAGCCAGAGGAATTTCCTAGTAAAATATAACCCACTCTAACTCATTTTTCCTTTCTTGAATAGTGTTCTTGGTGCTTAGTTGCTTGTGATTAATAGGCGGTTTGCAAGTTTTGGTAAGGTGTGTGTAAGAGTTGGCTTAACAGTCAAAATGATCCCAGCCAACGTACCATGTATCTTTTGGTGTCACTCATAGTAGGCGAGTATAGTATGTAGGGACATTATTGAATGGACATGTCTGAGTATTCCATCAGTCATACTTTGATGGGAGCCTTTATCCACCTGGGAAACACCAAACACAAGGCTCTTGGTAACCGTGACTCTTTTTTTTTTTTTTAAGATGGAGTTTCGCTCTTGTTGCCAGGCTGGAGTGCAGTGGTGTGATCTCAGCTCACCACAACCTCCGCCTCCCGGGTTCAAGCAATTCTCCTGTCTCAGCCTCCCAAGTAGCTGGGATTACAGGCACCCACCACCATGCCCAGCTAATTTTTGTATTTTCAATAGAGATGGGGTTTCACCATGTTGGTCAGGCTGATCTTGGCCTGACGTCAGGCAATCCGCTCAAAGTGCTGAGATTACAGGCGTGAGCCACCGCGCCCGGCCTGCTCTTGGAAATCATGCCTCTTATTCCTGCGTCACGTGGTCCTACTCTTGCCTGTTTCTGTGGCTCCCAGCAGATCAATGAGTGAAGATGGCTGGTTATTCATTCAGTAGTTATCAAACAATTATTTATGGAGTCCTTACCATATGTCAGGCATGAAGGGTACTTCGGAACCAGCACAATCCCTGCCTTCAAGGAGCCTGCAGTGTGTAATCACAGAGACTAGCAGTTAACCAGTTATAACAGCATGTTGGGTGTGACAATAGGAACAAGCACAGGGTACTCTGAGAATGCGTGAGTCGGGTACCTAGCCAGCCACAGAGCCTCACAGATGCTTTTTATCTAAGCTACTCTTCCTATCCAATAAAATTCCAGCTTTGGCATACTATATTTATAAGCAGTTTAAACAGTTGCTGAAATTTCTTGCCTTTTCCCAAACATAGTGGCTTCGGTCACTAACAGTGTTTAAATTACCTGTTTTATTCAGGTATGCAAAAATATACACTATACATAGAATATCAGAATATTGTAGTCTTTAGAAAATATGCATCAGGTTTTTTGTTTTGTTTTGTGACGGAGTCTTGGTCTGGCGGCAGGCTGGAGTGTGGTGGCGCGATCTCGGCTCACTGCAACCTTCGCCTCCAAGGTTCAAGTGATTCCCTTGCCTCAGCCTCCCGAGTAGCTGACACTACAGGCGTGTGCCACCACGCCCGGCTAATTTTTTGTATTTTATTAGAGACGGGGTGTCACCATGTTGACCAGGATGGTCTCGATCTCCTGACCTCATGATCTGCTCACCTCAGCCTCCCAAAGTGCTGAGATTACACCAACTGAGTGGTTTTCTTATTTAAAAAATAATACGGTTTTCTGGCCGGGAGCAGTGGCTCACGCCTGTAATCCCAGCACTTTGGGAGGCCAAGGCGGGTGGATCACCTGAGGTCAGGAGTTCAAGACCAGCCTGGCCAACATGGTGAAACCTCGTCTCTACTAAAAATACAAAACAGGAGAATCGGCCGGGCGCGGTGGCTCAAGCCTGTAATCCCAGCACTTTGGGAGGCCGAGATGGGCGGATCACAAGGTCAGGAGATCAAGACCATCCTGGCTAACACGGTGAAACCCCGTCTCTACTAAGAAATACAAAAAATAGCCGGGTGAGGTGGCAGCGCCTGTAGTCCCAGCTACTCGGGAGGCTGAGGCCGGAGAATGGCGTGAACCCGGGAGGCAGAGCTTGCAGTGAGCTGAGATCCGGCCACTGCACTCCAGCCTGGGCTACAGAGCCAGACTCCGTCTCAAAAAAAAAAAAAAAAAAAAAAAAAACAGGAGAATCGCTTGAACCCGGGAGGTAGAGGTTGCAGTGAGCTGAGATAGTGCCACTGCACTCCAACCTGGGCAACAGAGTGAGACTCCGTCTCAAAAAAATAAAAATAATATGGTTTTCTTATTTAAAAAATAATATAATATGTAAATTATTTTTCAAGTAAAAATTAAATAACAACAGATAACTTCTCATTATGTTGATCCAGTGTACTGTGACAGATGGGGAGGAGCCCCACTGCATCTGGAGTGGGTCTTGGCTGGCCATGTGAACTAATTAATACCTCAGAAATCAGGATACATGCCAGGCACAGTGGTTCACACCTGTAATCCTAGCACTTCGGGAGGATAAGGCGGGTGGATCACTTGAGGTCAGGAGTTTGAGACCAGCCTGACCAACATGGTGAAACCCCGTCTCTACTAAAAATATACAAAATTAGCCTGTAATTCCAGCTACTTGGGAGGCTGAGGCAGGAGAATTGCTTAAACCTGGGAGATGGAGGTTGCAGTGAGCCGAGATCACGCCACTGCACTTCAGCCTGGGCAACAAGAGCGAAACTCCATCTCAAAAAAAAATTAAAAAAGAAAAGAAAAGAAATCAGGATACATATAGGACAGAACCATTAAATCAAGAGATTTGAAAGTTAGAAGGGACAGGAGAGCTAGTCTAGTCCAACTCCATGTGACAGATGAAATGACGTTTCTAGTTCTTACACAGCTGGTTAGGATCAGAAACCGGGTCCTGTCAGGCCAGTGCTGATAATAGACAGACATGTTTGGGCAGGCAGAAAAGACCATTCATAGATAACATTTGTTTCCCTGGGTATCCCTCAGACCAGAGGCACAGGAGAGGAAAATGCTGTTTTGGCCTCATATGATAAAGTATGCATTGTGTGATAATGGTCTGCATTCTTGCAATGCTTAGACAGGGAGGGGGATATCACATTTTGAGCATGGGGAGTTAATTTCTTTGTCCTGTAATACCCACACAGGTCTGAAACAACATAAACCACCATGGAGCACACTCCCACTCACACACAAAAGGCAAATTAAAATATTCATCGTGCACTCACTTAATATGTGTTCTGTATTGATTGTAATGTATTCGTTTTACTTGTAAAAAATTTCAAAAGTAAAAATATATATATTATTAACTTGAAGTGACTTTTTCTAATCGCTCTGATTTTTTTTTCTTTCTTTCTGTTTTGAGACAGAGTTCTACTCTGTCACCCAGGCTGGAGTGCAGTGGCGAAATCTCGGCCCACTGCAACTTCCGCCTCCTGGGTTCAAACAATTCTCATGCTTCAGCTTCCTGACTAGCAAGGATTACAGAGGTGCGCCACCACGCCCGGCTAATTTTTGTATTTTTAGAAGAGACGGGGTTTCACCATTTTGGTCAGGCTAGTCTCGAACTCCTAACCTTAGGTGATACACCCGCCTCAGCCTTCCAAAGCGCTGAGATGATAGGTGTGAGTCACCATGTCCTGCCTCTGATTTTTGAAATATAAATTGGGTATGATTCAGGGAATGTAACAAGAACAATCTTATTTGAAACGGAAAACCACATATTTTTAAGTCATCAGCCCACATGATAAGATGGTATTGAGTAAAAATGTATTCTTAGGTATTTCTTGACTCAGTGGACTTCAATCAGTCTACTGTAAAAGCTAGTTTTATTTAAAGGTCTGTAATTATATATAAGAATTATGGCCGGGCGCGGTGGCTCACGCCTGTAATCCCAGCACTTTGGGAGGCCGAGGCGGGCGGATCACAAGGTCAGGAGATCGAGACCACGGTGAAACCCCGTCTCTACTAAAAATACAAAATATTAGTCGGGCGCGGTTGTGGGCGCCTGTAGTCCCAGCTACTCGGGAGGCTGAGGCAGGAGAATGGCGTGAACCCGGGAGGCAGAGCTTGCAGTGAGCCGAGATCGCGCCACTGCACTCCAGCCTGGGCGACAGAGCGAGACTCCGTCTCAAAAAAAAAAAAAAAAAAAAAAAAAAAGAATTATTAGCAAAACAGATTAGCCACTTAATCTAAAAATACCTAGATGCAGTATTCCCGATTTTTAATGAAATATTTATCTGGTTTGGGATTAAAATGAACTCAGGGCCATCAAAAATGCAAATTATCTTTAATTTGGTTAAATCCACCTGGGTGTAAATGGAAACAATCTCAAGCTACATTTTTGTTTTGATTTATATAAAGTCAGATTGAAACATCCTAGTTACAAGTTTAGAATAGGAGGGGCCTCAGCTAGGTTCAAGAAAAAATCCTTTGTTCCTCTGCTGCTCATTTTGTCCTCAGAAACAAATACAATTTAACTGTTTTCTGTACCTTCCCAAATTTGAAGCTGACTTGAATTTGGTACCTGCAAATTTAAAATGGCTAAGGTCAAAACAGTTAAAACAGTTTCTTTAGAATGAGTGTGTTAGCTGGGTGTCGTGGTGTACACCTGCAGTCCCAGCTACTCAAGAGGCTGAGGCAGGAGGATTGCTTGGGCCCAGAAGTTCAAAGCTGCAGTGAACTAGGATCATGTCACCACAACTCCAGCCTGGGCAACAGAATGAGACCCTGTCTCAAAAACAATTTTTTTTTTTTTTTTTTGAGACAGAGTCTCGCTCTGCCGCCCAGGCTGGAGTGCAGTGGCGTGATCTTGGCTCACTGCAAGCTCCGCCTCCCGGGTTCACGCCATTCTCCTGCCTCAGCCTCCCAAGTAGCTGGGACTACAGGCGCCCGCCACCTCGCCCGGGTAGTTTTTTTTGTATTTTTTAGTAGAGACGGGGTTTCACTGTGTTAGCCAGGATGGTCTCGATCTCCTGACCTCGTGATCCGCCCGTCTCGGCCTCCCAAAGTGCTGGGATTACAGGTTTGAGCCACCGCGCCCGGCAACAATTTTTTTTTAAATTGAATGAATGCAATAAGGAATTGAGGATCTTCTCACATTAATGAGTTAATAACCCTTCATAATTTTAGTTAATTGTTTTTCTCAGGGCAATTATTTTATATAAAATTCTAGTGGATAATTTTATGGACAAGATTTTAGTTAAGGAAAAAAAAATAACCCCACAAAATAAAGAGAACTATTAGATAGAGCTCTAAACAGAAGAAAGTTCCATCAAACCATTTTTCCCACTTTTTTGTCCCCCGGTGTTAGGACCTACCATTTAGTTATATGAGACAATTTCTGGCTGACAGAATTTTAGATTCTGTAGAAGAAGGCTGACTACTGTCTGATGAATGGGTAACTGATGATGCAACGTATGGAAAAAGTAAGGCAGACAACACAAAAATCACAGGAAGCGCAGCCATTCTACGTGCTGAGCTCTACAGTTGCACGCTGTCCAACAACTCTTGGAAGAAAAATAGAAACGGACTTTATCTTTGCCTGCCAAGTTTGCAAATGGATTAGTTCATTACAAAGGCACTTGTCAAAACATATTTATTAAAAAGAGAAGCCAGAGTTGGAAATCATCTTGACCATTAAAAAAATAGCAACTGATACCTTGTTTAAGAAGCAAGAAAGCTTCTGCGTTTTGGAATTGAAATGGTTTTTACGTTAAAGTGGCGATGTACCAGGTCTGTTTATATAGGTCAGTGTTGCCCAGCTTGTATTGTTTTGCTGTTTTTACTTTTTTATATATAAAGAACTAAAATTACGAGAGAAGAAATTCACGGATATAATCTAAATCTGATTTCTCTTTCGGTTGTTTGGCATTCCATTTTTTATATAAATCTTTAAGACATATGCGCATATTTTTATTTTAAAAATTATTTCTGCTTAAACAACAGTTTCAAATATTTCTCTTTTGAAGACAGAAAGTTGGTTTAGTTTCAGCAATGTATTGATAAAATTCTACATTTTTTTAAATGTTGAGGCTGGGTTTATTTAAGATTAGCTGGGCTCGCTGCCTGCTCTTAAGAAAAACATGTATAGCCTATAAATTTTTAAAAGATTCCCATAATAATATAGAACTGCTAACACTAAATATGTTTTCCATCTGGTTAAAGACTCATTAACTTCATTTAGTAATAGGGAAAAAAGCTATTAGGTAGAACAGGGGTTAGGCTAAATCCTGCTTGCTGCCTGTTTTTTTTTTTTTTTTTTTTTTTGGTAAATAAAGTTATATTGGAAGACAGGCACATCCATTCCTTTTTGTCATTGTTTATGCTGTCATTGACGAAGTTGAGTGGTTGCTACAGACACTTTTATCCACAAAGCCTGACATATTTACTATCTGGCCCCTCACAGAGAGTTGCCTACCTATGATGTTGCATGGGACAGGAGATCTTTTATTCCTTCGTAGGGATGATGGAGGTACAGTAAGTCCCTACTTTGGACCAATCTGTGAGCATCACTAGGATTTAAATATGTCTGGTATGTATGAAGGTCAGTGTAGCGGGCACGACTGATCTGTATGAAGTTTTTTTAGAGAAGTCACTAGAAGGATCTGGTCAGGAGAAAGATGGTCACTTGGTTCAGCTCCAAGGAAGTATGCCTGAGCCTTCCATTTGAGAGCTATATGCAGAAACTGAGCATGACCTATATAATCTTGGTGACATGCTGGGAGGTCAAACTGTACTGCTTTTTTTTTTTTAATACTGCTGCACTGCTTTAAACACCTGATGCCAGGTGGGAGGGCAGGGGCATTGCCCTGCACTTCCGCAACACTGCATGTCCTCAAGGTGTTCTCAGTAGAGGTGTGGCCCAGGCAGGGGCAAGAGAGGTTGAGTCCCTGCTGGATGGGCTCTAAGGGTGAACACTAGAGGCAGCTAGGATTTCAGTTTTCCTGACACCTGCAATTCAGCACCAAACCTCACAGACGGAATCCAGAGAACCTGTCTTGGTCAGGGCACATTTGGCTTCAAGGAACAGACACTCAAACAAGCTTAAAGCAATGATTCATAAAGTGTGGTCTCGGAACCAGCAGCATCGGCATCATCCAGGGAGATTCTGATGCAAACTAAAGTTTGAGAATAGGCTGGACACAGTGGCTCATGCCTGAATCCCAGTACTTTGGGAGGCCGAGGCAGCCTGATTGCATGAGCTCACCAGTTCAAGACCAGCCTGGACAACATGGTGAAACCCCGCCTCTACAAAAAATATAAAAATTAGCTGGGTGTGGTGGCACGTGCTTGTAGTCACAGCTACTCTGGAGGCTGAGGTGGGAGGCTCGCTTGAGCCCGAGAAGTCGAGGCTGCAGTGAGCCATGATTGTGCCACCACACTCTAGCCTGGACAACAAAGTGAGATCCTGTCTCAAAAACTAAAAATAAGGCTGGGCGCGGTGGTTCATGCCTGTAATCCCAGCACTTTGGGAGGCCGAGGCGGGTGGATCACCTGAAATCAGGAGTTCGAGACCAGCCTGGCTAACCTGATGAAATCCCGTCTCTATTAAAAATACAAAAAAATTAGCTGGACATGGTGGCAGGAGCCTGTAATCCCAGGTACTTGGGAGACTGAGGCAGGAGAATCACTTGAACCCGAGAGGCAGAGGTTGAAGTGAGCCAGGAATGCGCCATTGTACTCCAGCCTGGGCAACAGAGCAAGACTGTGTCTCAAAAAAATAAATAAAAAATAAAATTTAAATTTAAAAAAAGCTTTGAGGCCGGGCGCGGTGGCTCAAGCCTGTAATCCCAGCACTTTGGGAGGCCGAGATGGGCGGATCACGAGGTCAGGAGATTGAGACCATCCTGGCTAACACGGTGAAACCCCATCTCTACTAAGAAATACAAAAAATAGCCGGGCGAGGTGGCGGGCGCCTGTAGTCCCAGCTACTCGGGAGGCTGAGGCCGGAGAATGGCGTGAACCCGGGAGGCGGAGCTTGCAGTGAGCTGAGATCCGGCCACTGCACTCCAGCCTGGGCTACAGAGCGAGACTACGTCTCAAAAAAAAAAAAAAAAAAAAAGCTTTGAGAATAGTTTTTACTTTTTAATGTATTTTTTTGAGACAGGGTCTCGCTCTGTCACCCAGGCTGGAATGCAGTGGCATGATCTTGGCTCCCTGCAACCTCTGCCTCCTGGGTTCAAGTGATTCTTCTGACTCAGCCTCCCACAGAGCTGGGATTACAGGTGCCCACCACCATGCCTGGCTGATTTTTGTATTTTTAGTAGAGACAGTTTCGCCAAGTTGGCCAGGCTGGTTTTGAACTCCTGGCCTCAAGTGATCCACCTGCTTTGGCCTTACAAACTGCTGGGATTACAGGAGCCACCGCGCCCGGCCGAGAATAGTTTTAAGAGGATTTGTTTCTAATTAAAGTGAGTGACTTTATGAACATTCTGGGAGAGGAACTCAGCAGATGACCTGGAATTGGAAAGCAGCGGTGAGGCTGCTCCTGATCAGTCATGTGCCTTGCCCATGTTTCCTATCCACTTCTCTTTGTGCCTGTGTGGGGTCCCTGGCCACTCTCAGAAGACCACCTTTCTCCCACCCATTCCTCAGCTCAAAAGTGCTGCCCAACCCTGACCTAATCACTGTCCTGTCCTTCAGTCCAAATCTTCCAAAGGAAAACACCTGAGTTTCTGCCCAGCAAAAGACTGGTTCCCTCAGATCACACATGGCACCCCTTGGGTCAGGAAGCAGGGGGCTCTGACTGAGGATAAGTGGTGGCCATGGGGACAGGTCCCCTGAGAAGCGGCCCTGGAGAGGGACAGGAAAGTTGACCTGCGTGTCTCCTAAATAAATAAAATCATGCCTGGCAGGAAATTTGAGAGGAATGCACATGATATACTTCCAGGAGCTCCCAGAATTAATGGGGGAAAAAACTGCAGGTGGCTGTAGGGTTTTCCATTAGAAGGGGAGTAAAGTGTATTTAGTTATTTGAAAACAGGTGTTCAAACAGAAACTTGTATACAAAGGTTCATAGCAGCTCTGTTCACAATAGCCTAAAGGTGGAAATATCCAAATGTCCATCAACTAATGATTGGATAAACAAAAGCGCCACACACACACACACACACACACACACACACACACACACACACACACGTGGAATATTATTCATCCATTAAAAGGAAGTTCTGATGCCTGCTACAACATGGAGGAACCTTTAAAACATTGCTTCAGGTGAGAGAAGCCAGTCACAAAGGACCACATATTGTTTGATTCCATTTATATGAAATATCCTGGCCGGGTGCGCTGGCTCACGCCTGCAATCCCAGCACTTTGGGAGGCCGAAGCGGGCGGATCACAAAGTCAGGAATTTGAGACCAGCCTGGCCAACATAGTCTACTAAAAATTAACAAATTTAGCGGGGCCTGGGGGCGAGCGCCCGTAATCCCAGCTACTTGGGAGGCTGAGGCAGGAGAATCGATTGAACCAGGGAGGCGGAGATTGCAGTGACCCGAAATCGCGCCATTGCACTCCAGCCTGGCGACAGAGCAAGACTCCGTCAAAAAAAAAAAAAAAAAGAAAAGAAAAGAAAAAGAAGGGAGGAAGGGAGGAAGGGAGGAAGAAAGGGAAGAGAGAAGAAGAGAAAGAAGGAAGAGAAGGAGAAAGATCCTGAATAGGCAAATCCATGAAGACAAAAAGCCCAGTGGCGGTTGCTGGAGGCTGAGGGAAGGAGGGAATGGGGAATGACTGACTGCTCATGGGTGCCGGTGCCTTTGGGGCGATGAGAAAGTTTTGGAACTATATAGTAGTGATGGTTGCACACCATGAATATCTTTAATGTCCCTAAGTTGTATTTTTAAATGATATTGTTACGTATTTTACAATTTTAAAATAATCTAATTATTGTTCTTGGGACGCCCGTAGGTCCCCCTGGCAGGAGGGGTGGAGGGGGAATGATTGTGGCTGCGCGCAGAGCTGGCTGAGGGCGGGAGGGCGTCGGGGCTGCCCGGGACCTGCAACCAGCCTGGCAGCGGGCGGCGGCGGCGGCGTTGGGATGCGGGCCACGGGAGGTCGGCCCCCAGACTTATCCCGGCCGGGAGCAAAGCGGGAGACGCCAAGGCGAGCGGGCGCCATTTGCAGCCTGGGGCGCAGCAGCTACAGCGCCGGCTCCGAGGGGTTGGGAGCCGCCAAGGAGGCGGCGCGGGCGGCGGCGGTGGGCGTTAGCGGGCACTGGCTCCTGGCCGCCCCTCCCCGCCCCCGGCCCCTCCTGCGCACCCGAGAGGGGCTGCGGAACAATGGCCGCGCCGCCGTCGCCGCCCGGCCCTGCCCGGGGAAAGGCGGGAAAGCGCGCGGAGCCTCCTGCTGGCGGCGGCGGGAGCGTCTGGAGCCGTCCGGCGCCGCGGACTCCGGGGAGGATTGGTCTGCGCAGCGCAAGGACAGCAGCCGCCGGGGGCGGGGCGCGGGCCAGCGGATTTGCAGAACTTCCCTCAGTTGGGCTTTGTCTCATTTCGACTGGATTCAGGTTCTGCATCCTAGACAGGACTGTCACAGAAGGGCTGCTGCGATCTTAACGCAGCACGTCAAGTGGCACACGATTTCAACTTGTCAATTTGTCTCATCACTGATGATGCTCAGTTTTATCTTTAAGATGCTGACTGTAGGCTTCTCCGCTGTAAGGTCACGCTCACTTTGCAGTTATAATAAAAGTATTTTGTAGGGTGGTACTTTGAAATTTCATGAATCACCCATTTCTCATCAAACGTTTTCAACTTTATTTTTGTTTTTGAGATAAGGTGTCGCTCTGGCACCCAGGCTGGAGTGCAGTGATGCGATTACGGTTCACTGCAGCCTCAACCTCCGGATTCAACTCCCACTTCAGTCCCCTGAGTAGCTGGGACTACGCGGATGCCGCCGGCTTTGGCCTCCCAAAGTGCTAGGATTACTGGTGTGAGCCACCATACCCGGCCCATTTATTTTTTTCATACTTACGGACACATGGTTTTCTTTTTCTTTCTTTCTTTTTCTTCTTTTCTTTTCTTTTTTTTTTTTTTTTTTTTTAGCTAATGAGGAGTTCTCATTATATTGCCCAGCTGGTCTTGAACTCCTGGACTGCTGCCTTAGCCTCTGGCATAACTTGGCATTACAGGCACAACACTGGGCCTGGCTGTTAGGTTATAATATGTTGCTGTCATTTATTTTATTTTATTTTTATTTTTTGAGATGGAGTCTCGCTCTGTCGCCCAGGCTGGAGTGCAGTAGCGCGATCTCGGCTCACTCCAACCTCCACCTCCCGGGTTCAAGGGGTTCTCCTGCCTCAGCCTCCCGAGTAGCTGGGATTACAGGTGTGCATCACCATGCCTAGCTAATTTTTGTATTTCTAGTAGAGATGGGGTTTCACCATGTTGGCCAGGCTGGTCTCGAACTCCCGACCTCAGGTGATCCACCTGCCTCGGCCTCTCAAGGTTGCATGGGCAACCCTGTCTCAAAAAAGAAAAAAAAAAAAAAAGCGCAAAAGATTTGAACTTCACCAAACAAGATATATGGATGACAAAGATAGCATTAATGATTGGGAAAATGTAAACTGAAACAGCAAAGCAAAATAAAACCACCATACCTACTAGAAAGGCTAAAAAACAAAAAACAAAACAAAAACCAGCAGTAGCAAGCACTGGCAAGGATTCAAAACAACGGAACTCTCACAAATTGCTGATAGGAAAGCAAAATTATACAGTTACTTTGGGAAACAGTTTGGCAATTTCTTATTTATTTATGAATGAATGAATGAATGCGTGAATGAATGACAAGGTCTCACTCTGCCACCCAGGCTGCAGAGTAGTGGTATGAACACGGCTCACTGTAGCTGTGACCTCCCAAGGATTCAAGCAATCCTCCCACCTAAGCCTCCCGAGTACCTTTGACTATATGCATGCACAACCACACCCAGCTAATTTTTTATTTTTTGTAGACGTGGGGTCTCCCTATGTTGCCCAGGCTGGTCTCGAACTGCTGGGCTCAACTCATCCTCCTGCCTCAGCCTCCCAAAGTGATGGGATTATAGATATAAGCCACCGCCGGGCGCGGTGGCTCAAGCCTGTAATCCCAGCACTTTGGGAGGCCGAGGCGGGCGGATCACAAGGTCAGGAGATCGAGACCACAGTGAAACCCCGTCTCTACTAAAAATACAAAAAATTAGCCGGGCGCGGTGGCGGGCGCCTGTAGTCCTAGCTACTCAGGAGGCTGAGGCAGGAGAATGGCGTGAACCCAGGAGGCGGAGCTTGCAGTGAGCCGAGATCGCACCACTGCACTCCAGCCTGGGCAACAGCGTGAGACTCCGTCTCAAAAAAAAAAAAAAAAAAAAAAAAAAAAAAAGATATAAGCCACCACCTGGCCATTTCTTACAAATTTAAGTGTATACTTAGCATATGACCCAGAAATCCCACTCCTAAGTATTTACCCAAGAGAAATGAAAACTTACATTTATACAAAAGTCTAGATATGAATGTTTAGAGTAGCTTTTTGCATAAATTCCCCAAAAGAAGCAATCAAAACGTTCTTCAACTGGCAAATAAACATCCACACAATGGAATATTACTCAGCAATACAAAAGAAAAAAAATTGTTACATGCAACAATAGTATGAATCTTTAGTGCATTATGTTAACTGAGAGAAACCAGACTCAAAAGAATATCTAGTGGTGGTGAAAATGGTTGCCACGGGATGGGAGAGTGTAAAGGAGGCTAACTACTAAGGTTCAGCACAAGGGAGGTTTTTGGGGGGCTGTGGGTAAGATAATTGTTCTGTATCGTGATTGTGGTATTGGTTACACAACTCTATGCCTTTGTCAAAATTCACAGAACTATACACCAAAAAGTGAATTTTACTGTATATAAGTTAAATAGTAAAAAATAAAAATTTATAGTGGCTATATTTGAAAAGAAAAAAAGACTGTTGATATTAAAATTAATGGAATAGTTTAGTATATTTTACTTAATGTATTTGAAATGTGGTCATTTCAATTGTAATCAGTATAAGAAATTACGAATGAGCTATCTTACATTCTTTTCTTTGTACTAAGTCTTGAGAATTTGGTGTGTATTTTATATTTACAGGACATCTTAATTTATGCTAGCCACATTTCAAGTGCTCAGTAGCCACATGTGACTAGAGACTATCATACAGGACAGTACACGTCTAGATCATGATTGGAAAAAAAGTAAGATGTTTCCAGCCTTGAGCAACAATCATCAAATACAGGGTAAAATTTTCCAACCAAGTAGAATATACTACTTAAGCCGGGCGCGGTGGCTCACACCTATAATCCCAGCACTTTGGGAGGCCAAGGCAGGCGGATCACCTCAGGTCAGGAGTTTGAGACCAGCATGGCCAACATGATGAAACCCCATCTCTACCAAAAATACAAAAATTAGTCAGGCACGGTGGTAGCCGCCTGTAATTCCAGCTACTCAGGAGCCTGAGGCAGGAGAAACATTTGAACCCAGGAGGTGGAGGTTGAAGTGAGCTGAGATCTCGCCACTGCACTCCAGCCTTGGTGACAAGAGCAAGACTCCATCTCAAAAAACAAACAAAAAAAAAAACAAGAATACACTACTTAAAATTATCAGACTTAAAAAAAATCTGTAAACAATCATAAGGAAAAGGTATAAAAATATTAATTTTTGTATTTTTAGTAGAGATGGGGTTTTACCATGTTGGCCAGGCTGGTCTCAAACTCCTGACCTCAGGTGATCCACCTCAGCCTCCCAAAGTGTTGAGATTACAGGCGTGAGCCACCGCACCCAGCCGTCTTCTGCCCTCTTATCTCTTCCTCACTCCATACTTCACCCTGGTGAAAACTGACTTCTCCTTTGAGCCTAAGTCTCCATAGGCTTCCTTTTCCTGAAATCCCTGCTTGGTAGGGCAGGAACTGGGTCTTATTCTTTGTACAGTGGGCCCCCAACACTGTTTTCTTCTTTTTTTTTTTTTTAAGACGGAGTCTCCCGCTGTCGCCCAGGCTGGAGTGCATGGCGCGATCTCAGCTCACCACAAACTCCGCCTCCTGGGTTCACGCCATTCTCCTGCCTCAGCTTCCCGAGTAGCTGGGGCTATACAGGTGCCCGCCACAATGCACAGCTAATTTTTTTTATTATTATTTTTAGTAGAGATGGGGTTTCACCGTGTTAGCCAGGATGGTCTTGACCTCGTGATCCGCCCACCTCAGCCTCCCAAAGTGCTGGGATTACAGGCATGAGCTACTACGCCCAGCGAAAAAGACTCTTGAATATATGTAAGTTTTTTTTTGTTTTTTTTTGTTTTTTTTTTTAAGAGGCAGGGTCTCACTCTGTTGCCCAGGCTGGAGTGCAGTGGCTACTTTACAGGCACAATCATAATGGGCTACATCCCTGACCTCCTGGCCTCAAGTGATCCTCTTGCTTCAGTATCCCAAGTAGCAAGGACTACAGGTGCCAGCCTCTACACCTGGCTTATATGTAAATTTAATATCTGGAAAAAGTGGCTTTTTAAATCTGAAGGAAAGGGTGCCTTATTAAATAAACATTGTTGGGACAATTGGGTAGCTATATTGGAAAAAAAAAATTAGATCATATACAGCAAAATAACATTTAGATGGATAAGAGTCTTAAACATTAAAAAACATTAACATATTAAAAGAAAATAACAGGTAACATAAACTTGATGTGAGAAAATATTTCCTAAGAAAAAACATAAAACCCAGAGACCATAGAAGAAAAGAAAAAGTAAGGTTTACTGGGTCAATACAAAATATTTTGTAACATGAAAGATATTATAAACAAAGTTAAAAGATGAAAAAAGATTGGAGTTGCCGGGCGCGGTGGCTCAAGCCTGTAATCCCAGCACTTTGGGAGGCCGAGACGGGTGGATCACGAGGTCAGGAGATCGAGACCATCCTGGCGAACACCGTGAAACCCCGTCTCTACTAAAAAATACAAAAAACTAGCCGGGCGAGGTGGTGGGCGCCTGTAGTCCCAGCTACTCGGGAGGCTGAGGCAGGAGAATGGCGTAAACCTGGGAGGCGGAGCTGAGATCCGGCCACTGCACTCCAGCCCGGGCTACAGAGCGAGACTCTGTCTCAAAAAAAAAAAAAAAAAAAAAAAAGAAAAAAGATTGGAGTCATATATTTGTCAAACATATAATGGAGAGAGTTGATATTGATAATACGTAAAGAGTTCCTTAAGAAAAAGCCCAAGACGCGGGGTGGTGGCTCATGCCTGTAATCCCAGCACTTTGGGAGGCGGAGGTGGGTGGATCATTTGAGGTCAGGAGTTTGAGACCAGCTTGGCCAACGAGGTGAAACCCTGTCTCTACTAAATAAACAAAAATTATCGGGCGTGGTAGCCCACACCTGTAATCCCAGCTACTTGGGAGCCTGAGGCAGGAGAATTGCTTGAGCCCAGGAGGCGGAGGTTGCAGCGAGCAGAGATCGCACCATTGCACTCCAGCCTGAGTGACACAGCGAGACTTCGTCTAAAAAAAGAAAAGAAGTCCGGGCGTGGTGGCTCACGCCTCTAATCCCAGCACTTTGGGAGGCCGAGGCAGGCGGATCACAAGGTTAGGAGATCGAGACCATCCTGCCTAACACGGTGAAACCCCGTCTCTACTAAAAATACAAAAAATTAGCCGGCTGTAGTGGCGGGCGCCTGTAATCCCAGCTCCTTGGGAAGCTGAGGCAGGAGAATGGCGTGAACCCGGGGGGCGGAGCTTGCAGTGAGCCGAGATCGCGCCACTGCACTCCAGCCTGGGCGACAGAGCAAGACTCCGTCTCAAAAAAAAAGAAAAGAAAAGAAAAGAAAAACTCCAAATAACAACAACAACAACAACAACAAAAGACAAAGGCTATTGACAGGAATTTACAGGAGAAGAAATGAACACCTAATACCCAATAACATATGAGATGTTCAGCCTCACTAGTGAGGGGAGGATGCAAGGCAAAACAATAGATAGTTGCTATTTTTTAACCAATCAAATTAGCAACAATTAAAATGATTCATAATATCCAGTTGATAAGGTATTAGGAAGAGGTTTTTTGTTTGTTTGTAGTTTTTTTTTTTTTTTTTTTTTTTGAGACAGAGCCTCACTCTGTCACCGAGGTTTGAATGCAATGGTGCGATCTCAGCTCACAGCAACCCCGGCCTCCTAGGTTCAAGTGATTCTCCTGCCTCAGCCTCCTGAGTAGCTAGGACTACAGCCACCCGCCACTATGCCCGTGGTGTATTTTTAGTAGAGATGAGGTTTCACCATGTTGGTCAGGTTGGTCTCAAACTCCTGACTTCAAATGATCCACCTGCCTCGACCTGCCAAAGTGCTGGCATTACAGGCATGAGCTACCACACCCAGCTGGTAGAATATGAATATGTATATATACACATATATATATATATATATTTTTTTTTTTTTTTTTTTTTTTTGAGATGGAGTTTCACTCTTGTTGCCCAGGCTGGAGTGCAATGGTGAGATCTCGGCTCACCACAGCCTCTGCCTCCTGGGTTCAAGCGATTCTCCTGCCTCAGCCTCCTGAGTAGCTGGGATTACAGGCATGCACCACCACTCCCAGCTAATTTTGTATTTTTAGTAGAGACGGGGTTTCTCCATGTTAGTCAGGCTGGTCTCCAACTCCCAACCTCAGGTGATCCACCTGCCTCAACCTCCCAAAGTGCTGGGATTACAGGTGTGAGCCACTACACCCAGCCCCGGTAGAATATTTTAAAAGGCAATTTGTTGGCCAAGTGAGGTGGCTCATGCTTGCAATCCCAGCACTTTGGGAGGCCGAGGCAGGCAGATCACTCAAGGCCAGGAGTTCGACACCATGGCAATATGGCAAAACCTCGTCTCTGCTAAAAATACAATAGCTGGGTGTGGTGGCACACACCCATAGTCCCCACTACTTGGGAGGCTGACATGGAAAATCGCCTGAGCCCGAGCAGTAGAGGCTACAGTGAGCCGGGGTTTTTTTGTTTTTTTTTTTGAGACAGAGTCTCGCTCTGTTGCCCAGGCTGGAGTGCAGTGGTGTGATCTTGGCTCACTGCAAGCTCTGCTTCCAGCGTTCACGCCATTCTCCTGCCTCAGCCTCCCAAGTAGCTGGGACTACAGGCACCCACCACCATGCCCAGATAATTTTTTGTATTTTTAGTAGAGATGGGGTTTCACTGTGTTAGCCAGGATAGTCTCGATCTCCTGACCTCGTGATCTACCCGCCTCGGCCTCCTAAAGTGCTGGGATTAAAGGCGTGTGCCACCGCACCCGGCCAGTGAGCCATGTTTACACCAGTGCACTCCAGCCTGGGTGACGGGAGACCCTGTCCCCTGCCAAAAAAAAAAAAAAATTGTTAGCACAGTATGTCAAAATTTAAAATATAAATCCCTTTTGACCTAGCAATTATACTTCTAGTGAGTCTCTTCTGCAGAAATGCAGGCAGGCAGCTGGGCGCAGTGGCTCATGCCTGTAATCCCATCACTTTGGGAGGCAGAAGCATGTGGATCACTTGAGGCCAGGAGTTTGAGTCCAGCCTGGTCAACGTGGGAAAACCCATCTCTACTAAAAATACAAAAATTAGCTGCGCATGGTGGTGTGCACCTGTGATCCCAGATACTCAAGAGGCTGGGGCACGAGAACTGATTGAACCCGGGAGGCAGAGGTTGCAGTGAGTTGAGATCATGCCACTTCACTCCAGCCTGGGCAACACAGGAAGACTCTGTCTCAAAAAACAAAACATGGCCGGGCGCGGTGGCTCAAGCCTGTAATCCCAGCACTTTGGGAGGCCGAGGCGGGCGGATCACAAGGTCAGGAGATCGAGACCACAGTGAAACCCCGTCTCTACTAAAAATACAAAAAATTAGCCGGGCGCGGTGGCGGGCGCCTGTAGTCCTAGCTACTCAGGAGGCTGAGGCAGGAGAATGGCGTGAACCCAGGAGGCGGAGCTTGCAGTGAGCCGAGATCACGCCACTGCACTCCAGCCCGGGCAACAGCGTGAGACTCCGTCTTAAAAAAAAAAAAAAAAAAAAAAAAAAACCACAACAAAACACAAAAATTAGCTGGGAATAGTGGTATGCACCTGTAATCCCAGCTGCTTGGGAGGCTGAGGCAGGAGAACCCCTTGAACCTGGGAGGTGGAGGTTACAGTGAGCCGAGATCATGCTACTGTGCTCCAGCCTGGGTGACAGAGCAAGACTCCATCTCAAAAAAGAAAAGAAAAGAAAAAGAAACACAGGCAGGCAATGAGGCAGGGAGGATGGATGTAAGTGGGGAGATGAGGAGCAGGCTGGGACCCACAGGTGCAAGTGGGAACCCCACCGAGATGGACTGGAACCCATGTCAGTTTACACTGCTTCCAATCCAACCTTGCTAATGTGGGTGTCTCACAGAAGTCAGGGCCCTTTGTCGTAGAGCAAAACATGTTCACCTGGCTCATGAGTCAGAGAAGCTGAAGGAGGATCTAGGAGAAGGTAGAGAAGTTTCAGGTCCAGCTGCTGCTTCATATCCAAAGGATGTGAGTCAGCAGATTTTCTGCCCTTCAAATATCCCCTAGACCTCCCTTATGGTCCACCCTAAAGGAAACATGCAAGAAAGGAAATTCTGGGAAATGTCATTTAGTCCAGCCAAGTTGATGCACTGCAAATTGAATGTATGTGCAGATACATGTCCATTCATCATTGTTCGTAATAGGAAAAATAAGAAATAGCTTTAATGTCCACTGATAGGGGAATAGTCAAGAAAATTATAGTGTATGGTATACACACACACACACACACAATGCATACTATGGAATCCTATGGTAAATATATCCTATGTATATATATACACTATGATATAAATATATTCCATACTATGGAATGATATGGTATGCGCGCACACACACACTGCATACTATGAAATACTATGCAGACTTTACAATGAATGAGATCAGCTTTTTTTTTTTTTTTTTTTTTTGAGATGGTCTCATTCTGATGCCCAGGCTGGAGAGCAGTGATCACTGCAGCCTCAACCTCTGGGGTTCAGGTGATCCTACCACCTCAACTTCCTGAGTAGCTGGGACTACAGGTGTACACCACTATGCCCGGCTAAATTTTTGTATGTTTTTGTAGAGATGGAGTTTCGCACCATGTTGCCCAGGGTGATCTCAAACTCCTGGGCTCAAGCAATCCACTTGCCTCGGCCTCCCAAAGTGCTGGGATTACAGACATGAGCCACCATGCTCAGCCTAGATCTGCCTTTAAAATGAACATGACTACACACCTACCACAATGGCTAAAATGAATAAAACTGACAACACCAAATTTGGAAAAAATGTGTAGTAACTGGTACTTTTTTTTCTTTTTCTTTTTTTAAGTGTAAAATGGTACAGCCACTTTGGGGGAAGAAATGTGGCAGTTTCTTTTTTTTTTTTTTTTTTTGGCTTTTTTTTTAATGTGGCAGTTTCTTATAAAACTAAACATATGCCTACTCTATGAACCAGCAATTCCACTCTTAGATATTTACTCAAGAAAAATGAAAATATGCATGCATAAAAACACTTGTACAGAAAAGTGCATAGCAGCTCTCTTCATAATAGCTAAAACCTGGAAGCAGATCAGATGTCCATCAATAGAATATATATAATCTTGTATATTCATACAATGGAATACTCAACAATGTAAATGAATGAACTACAGCTACAAGCAACAACAGGGATGATTCTCAAAAACATTACACTGAGTAAAATAATCTTTACACAAAAGAGAGCATGTTTGGCCAGGTGCAGTGACTCACATCTGTAATCCCAGCACTTTGGGAGGCTGAGGCGGGCAGATCACTTGAAGTCAGGAGTTCAAGACCAGCCTGGCCAACATAGTGAAACCCCATTGCTACTAAAAATACAAAAACCCGGGCATGGTGGTGGGCGCCTGTAATCCCAGGGAGACTGAGGTAGGAGAATTGCTTGAACCCAGGAGGTGGAAGTGAAAGAAATCAGGCACATTCCTCAGCCCCGGGCTCGACACAAACAGGCCCAGTACAAACACATCCCACCATATATCTCTCAATTTCCTGAGCCCAGTACAAACACCATATATCTCTCAACTTCCTGAGCCCAGTACAAACACATCCCACCATATATCTCTCAATTTCCTGAGCCCAGTACAAACACCACCTGGAAAATCCCCGATAAGGACAGAGCCGTTTGTAGTTTTACTGAAAGCGCGGGAACCAATAGAAAAACTAGTAAATGTATAACTTAAAATGTAAACCAATTGTAATGCTGTAACCAAAAGAATTCCCTTGTTCCCCTGTAACTTTACTATCCTATTTACCTCGGGCTATAAAAGGCAAGCACTCGCATTGTTCGGGGCCCTCTTGTATGCTGTGGAATGGAGGGACCAAGTTCGAACTTGCAGTAAAAGATCCTTGCCGCTTGGCTTTGACTCTGGACTCTGGTGGTCTTCTTTGGGGAACAAACGGTCTGGGCATAACAGAAGTTGCAGTGAGCCAAGATCACACCACGGCACTCCAGCCTGGGTAACACAGTGAGACTCTGTCCCAAAAAAAAACAAAACAAAACATGTTTTATAGTTCCATTTATATGAAGTTCTAGAACAGGCAAAAACTAAACTTTGTGGAATCAAAGTTGAACAGTGTTTGCCTATAGGAAGTTAAGGAAAGACCTGGTGGGGCATGAGGGAATTTGCTGGGGTGATGATAAAGTTCTGGGCTAGGTGTAGTAGCTCCCATCTGTAATCCTGTGGGGAAAAGAAAGAGATCAGCCTGTTACTGTGTCTATATAGAAAGAAGTAGACATAAGAGACTCCATTTTGTTCTGTATTTGAGATGCTGTTAATCTGTGACCCTACCCCCAACCTTGTCCTTGCAAGAGACATGTGCTGCGGTGACTCAAGGTTTAATGGATTTTGGGCTGTGCAGGATGTGTCTTTGTTAAACAAGTGCCTGAAGGCAGCTTGCTGGTTAAAAGTCATCACCATTCTCTTAATTTCAACTACCCAGGGACACGTACACGGCCAAAGGTCGCAGGGACCTCTGCCTAGGAAAGCTAGGTATTGTCCAAGGTTTCTCCCCATGTGATAGGCTGAAATAATGCTAAAAGGTTTATGGAGATGTTTGCATATGCATCTCAAGGCACAGCATTTTCCTTTAAACTTATTCATGTCACAGAGGTTTTTGTTCATATGTCTTACTGCCGATTTCCTCCCTACAATGATCCTGTTGTCCTGCCACTCCCTTATCTTTAAGATGGTAAAGATAATTATCAATAAATACTAAGGGAACTCAGAGACCGGTGCCGGAGTGGGTCCTCTGTAAGCTGAGCGCTGGTCCTCTGGGCCCCGGCTTTTCTCTATACTTTGTCTCTGTGTCTTATTTCTTTTCTCAAGTCTCTCGTTCCACCTAACGAGAAACACCCACAGGTGTGGAGGGGCAGGCCACTTCTTCAAATCCCAGCACTTTGGGAGGTCGAGGCAGGAGGACTGCTTGAAGCCAGGAGTTCAAGACCATCCTGGCCAACATGGCAAAACTCTGTCTCTACAAAAAAAAAAAAAAAAAAAGAGCCAGGCATGGTGGCACATGCCTGTAATCCCAGCTAATGGGAGGCTGAGACACAAGAGTCTGTTGAACCCAGGAGGTCAAGGCTGCAGTGAGTCATGATTCTGCCATGCACTCCAGCCTGGGCAACAGAGCAAGACTCTGTCTCAATCAGTCAATCAATCAATAAAAGGTTCTGTGTCTTCATAGAGGTTTTGGTTATACGGGTATATGGATTTTTAAAAACTCAGCAAAAGTTGACTTAAGATGTGTGCATGTCATTGTATGTAAATTTTACCTTGAAAGAAAATATATAAACATTGAACTTTAATTAATTATATATGTGCCTTTTTTAAGGGGGAAGTATACTGATGCCTGCAATTTGCTTTGCATCAAATTGTGTCAAATTTACAATGCATCAAAAAGGAAAATGAATGGATGAATGGACAGAGTGATAGACAGATATGAGATAAAACAAACTCACGCCTGTAATCCCAGCACTTTGGGAGGTTGAGGCGGGCAGATCACCTAAGGTCAGGAGTTCGAGACCAGCCTGGCCAACTTAGTGAAACCCTGTCTCTACTAAAAATACAAAAATTAGCCAGATGTGGTGGTGGGCGCTTGTAATCCCAGCTACTTGGGAGGCTGAGGCAGGAGAATCACTTGAACCTGGGAGGCAGAGGTTGCAGTGAGCTGCAATTGAGCCACTGTACTCCAACCTGGGCGACAAAGCAAGACTGCACTTCAAAGAAAAAAAAAAGAAAAAAGAAAAAACACAACAACAATAAAACAGAAACATAATAGTTGTTGTGTAATACTTTGTAACCAATATAGTATAGAAATAAATAAAATGAATTGTGGAAACACTAGCCTAATATTACATTACCAATAATTTTGGGCAAGATATTTTAGCTAAAACAACATTAGATGAAACGAAGTGACATTTAATGTGATTCCCTTTGTGAAAGTTTTCATGAAAATAAATATAGGCTGGGTACGGTAGCTCACACCTGTAATTCCAGCCCTTTGGGAGGCCAAGGTGGGAGGATCACTTGAGCCCAGGAGTTCTTGTTGGAGGTGACTCTCTGAAGAGTCTATAGGCAGCACAGATCTCACTGCCACCCTGGAAACATAGTTAAGACCCTATCTCTACAAAAAAAAATTTAAGGCCAGATATATATGTGTATATATATATGAGAATGTATATTCTACCAGCTGGGTGTGGTGGCTCACACCTGTAATCCCAGCACTTTGGGAGGCTGAGGCAGGCGGATCACTTGAGGTCAGGACTTCCAGACCAGCCTGGCCAACATAGTGAAACCTCGTCTCTACTAAAAATACACAAAATAGCTACTTGGGAGGCTGAGGCAGGAGAATCGCTTGAACCCAGGAGATGGAGGCTCCTGAGTGAGCCGAGATCATGCCACTGTACTCCAGCCTGGGTGATAGAACGAGACTCTGTCTCAAAAAAATAAAAAATCGTCAGGCATGGTGGCACATGCTTGTAGCCCCAGCTACTTTGCAGGCTGAGGTGAGGAGATCGCTTGAGCCCAGGTGGTTGAGGCTGCAGTGAGCCATGATCATGCCACTGCACTCCACCCTGGGTGATAGAGCAAAAACCTGTCCAAAAAAAAAAAAAAGGAAAATACAGTCTATTATCATTTAACAATGGGATACATTCTGAGAAATGCATCATTAAGTAATTTCATCTTTGCATGAACATCATAGAATGTACTTACACAAACGTAGATAATATAGTCTATTATACAACTAGGCTATATGCTATGGCCCAGGGGTCCACAACCCCTGGGGCACAGACTGGTACCAGTCCCTGGTCTATTAGGAATCGGGCTGCACAGGAGTAAATGGCTGAGCTCCACCTCCTGCCAGATCAGCGGTGACATTAGATTCTCATAGGAGTGGGAACCCTACTGTGAACTGCGCGTGTGAGGGATCTAGGTTGTGCGCTCCTTATGAGAATCTAATGCCCAATTATCTGAGGTGGAGCAGTTTCATCCCAAAACCATTTCCGTCCCCGCCTTCCATGGAAAAACTGTCTTCCACAAAACTGGTCCCTGGTGCCAAAAAGGTTGGGGACCGCTACTACAGCCTATTGATCCTAGACTACAAACTTGTGCAGCATGTTACTGTATTGAAAACTGTAGGCAACTGTAACACAATGGTATGTATGTATGTATGCATGCATGTATTTATGTATATATGTATTTGACGGAGTCTTGCTCTGCCCAGGTTGGAGTGCAGTGGTGCTATCTTGGTTCACTGCAAACTCCGTCTCCCGGGTTCAACCAGTTCTCTGCCTCAGCCTCCCAAGTACCTGGGATTACAGGTGCCCACCACCACGCCTGGCTAATTTTTTAATTTTTAGTAGAGATGGGGTTTCACCATCTTGGCCAGGCTGGTCTTGAACTCTGGACCTCAGGTGATCCACCTGCCTCAGCCTCCCAAAGTGCTGGGATTACAGGCGTGAACCACCGCACCCAGGCAACACAATGGTATTTCTATACCGAAACATAGAAAAGGTACAATAAAAATGTAGTATTGGCTGGGCGTGGTGGTTCACGCCTGTAATCCCAGAACTTTGGGAGGCTGAGGTGGGTGGATCACCTGTCAGGAGTTCGAGACCAGCCTGGCTAACATGGTGAAACTCTCTCTCTACTAAAATTACAAAACTTAGCCGGGTGTGGTGGCGTGAGTCTGTAATTCCAGCTACTCGGGAGGTTGAGGCAGGAGACTCGCTTGGACCCAGGAGGGCAGAGGTTGCAGTGAGCAGAGATTGTGCCACTGCACTCCAGCCTGGGAAACAAGACTGAAATGCTGTCTCAAAAAAAAAAAAAAAAATGTAGTATCAAAAATTAACAAAATGGTACACCTATAATGGTACAACTAATGGCACTTACTATAAATGGAGCTTGCAGGACTGGAAGTTGCTCTAGAAGGGCCAGTGAGTGAGTGGTAACTGAATGTGAAGGCCTAGGACATTATTGTACACTACTGTAGACTTTATAAACACTGTACACCTAGGCTAAATATATTTATTTTCAGACAGAATCTCACTCTGTTGCCCAGGATGGAGTGCAGTGGCACGATCTCAGCTCACTGCAACCTCAGCCTCCTGGGTAGCTGGGACTACAGGCACATGCCACCATGCCCAGCTAATTTTTGTATTCTTAGTAGAGACGTGGTTTCACCATGTTGGCCAGGCTGGTCTTGAACTCCTGACCTCATGTGATCTGCCCACCTCAGCCTCCCAAAGTGCTAAGATTACAGGCCTGAGCCACTGCGCCCAGCCGGCTAAATTTATTTTTTAAAATTTCTTTCTTCAATAGTGAATTAACTTTAGCCTGCTCTAACATTTTTACTTTATACACTTTTCAATTTTTAAAAAACTTTTATGGCCGGGTGTGGTGGCTCATGCCTGTAAACCCACCACTTTGGGAGACCGAGGCGGGCGGATCAAGAGGTCAGGAGATTGAGACCATCCTAACACAGTGAAACCCTGTCTCTACTAAAAATACAAAAAATTAGCTGGGCGTGGTGGCGGGTCCTGTAGTCCCACTTACTTGGGAGGCTGAGGCAGGAGAATGGCGTGAACCCGGGAGGCGGAGCTTGCAGTGAGCCGAGATCGTGCCACTGCACTCCAGCCTGGGCGACAGAGCGAGACTCCATCTCAAAAAAAAAGAAACTAAATAAAAATAATAATAACTTTTTAGGCCAGGTGTGGTGACTCATGCCCATAATTCCAACACTCTGGGCGGCTGAGGCAGGAGAATTGCATAAGCCTAGGAGTTAAGACCAGCCTAAACAACTTAGTGAGATCCCATCTCCACAAAAAATAAAAAATAAGCTGGGCGTGGTAGCGCCCATAGTCCCAGTTACTCTGGAGGCTGAGTGGGGAGGATCACTTGAGCCTGGGAGTTTGAGGCTGCAGTGAGCCATGATCAAGCTACTGCATTCCAGCCTGAATGACAGAGGGAGACCTTGTCTCAAAATAGAAGACAAAAAACAAAAAACTCCACTTTTAACTCTTTTGTAATAACACTTAGCTTAAAACACACATTCTACAGCGGTACAAAAATATTTTCTTTCTTTATATCCTTATTCTATAAGCATTTTCCTATTTAAAAAATTTTTTTGAAACACCATGACTGGCTAATTTTTGTGCTTTTTTTGTAGAGACAGGATTTCACCATGTTGCCCAGGCTGGTCTTGAACTCCTGAGCTGAAGCAATTTGCCCACCTTATCCTCTCAGAGTCGCTGGGATTACAGGTGTGAGCCACCTCACTCAGCTAATTTTTTTACTTTTTAAACTTTTTTTGTGAAAAACTAAGACACACACACACACACCAACACACACATACACTAGAGTAGACTAGGCCTACACAAGGTCAGGATTACCAATATCACTGTTTTCTATCTATACATCTTGTCCCACTGGAAGGTCTTCAGGGGTAATAACACACATGGAGCTGCCATCTCCTATGATCACAGTATCTTCTTCTGGAATTTCTCCTGAAGGACCTGCCTGAGGCTGTTTTACAGAAAATTTTTAAAAATATAACTAGAAGGAGTACATTCCAAAATAATGATAAATAGTATAGTATTTAAACACACAAACCAGTAACATTTTTTTTTTTGAGATGGGGTCTTGCTCTGTTGCCCAGGCTAGAGTGCAGTGGCCCGATCTCAGCTCACTGCAGCTTCTGTCTCCCGGGTTAAAGTGATTCTCCTGCCTCAGCCTCCCAAGTAGCTGGGATTACAGGCGCGTGCCACCATGCCTGGCTAATTTTGCATTTTTAGTAGAGACGGGGTTTCACCATGTTGGCCTGGCTGATCTTGAACTCCTGACCTCATGATCCTTCCACCTCAGCCTCCCAAAGTGTTGGGATTACAGGCGACAACCACCGTGCCCGGCCCATAGTCATTTATTATCAAGTATTCTGCACTGTACATAATTATGTGTTCTAGACTTTTGTATGACTGGCAGCACAGATTTGTTTACACCAGTGTCACCACAGTTCTAGGATGCTACCGCAGCTACGACATCACTAAGCAATAGGAAGTTTTCAGCTCCATTATAATCTTAGGGGACCACTGTTGTATATGCAGTCTATTGTTGACCAAAATGTCATTATGCGGTGCATGACTGCAGTTATTGTTAGATGATGTGTTTTGAATTGTGGTATGGGGAACTATGGTCACTGGAATAATAAACATATAAAGTATAGGTTTCTAATTCTGAGATGAGTAAGATCATTACATTTGTTAAGGAGCTGGTACAAATTCACAGGTATCTGTTCTAGCTTCGTTTCCTCTTTGCTTGCCTTTTTTTTTTTTTTTTTTTGAGAGGGTCTCACTCTGTTGCCCAGGCTGGAGTGCAGTGCCATGATCTTGGCTCACTGCAACTTCTGCCTCCCAGGCTCAAGCAGTCCTCCCGAGTAGCTGGGACCATGGGTGTGTACCACCACACCCGTGGTTAATTTTTTGTACTTTTTGTAGAGAAAGGGTTTTGCCATGTTGGTCAAGCTGGTCTCAAACTCCTGAGCTCAAGCGATCTCCTGCCTTGGCCTCCCAAAGTGCCGAGATTACAAGTGCAAGCCATCACACCAGGCCCCCCCTCTTTGCTTTCTATTAGTCTTTTATTTCCCTGGTCACCAGCGGTTTGTCCAACAGCCTATTTTCCCCTTTTCTTCCAATGAAGAGTCCCACATCTTCATCAAATTTAAATGTTTTTCTCATTTGAATATCTCAGATAACCGATGATCCTTGTGGTTACAGTTTTGGTGATGAACACATTCATTTATTCCTCAAATGTATGCAAGTTATCAATTTATCTCTTAACTTCAAACTTAAGCTTTTTTGCTCTGCTTTGTGCAATCAGTTGACTGACTCTATACATTTCTTCTTTCCTAGCTAGAGCAGTGTTAGGCCCTGTCAATAGAGGGCGCCAGAGGGAGACTGCAATAGCAGAGGCAGGGGCTTAGCGGTTTCAGTGTTAACTTTTTTTTTTTTTTTTTTGGAGACAGTTTCACTCTCTGTTGCCTAGGCTGGAGTGCAATGGCGTGGTCTCGGCTTACTGCAACCTCTGCCTCCTGGGTTCAAGCAATTCTTCTGTCTCAGCCTCCCAAGTAGCTGAGACTACAGGCGCCCGCTACCATGCCCAGCTAATTTTTGTATTTTTAGTAGAGGCGGGGTTTCACCATGTTGGCCAGGCTTGTCTCCAACTCCTGACCTCAGGCAATCCACCCGCCTCAGCCTCCCAAAGTGCGGTGATCACAGGCTTGAGCTACCATGCCCGGTTTCAGTGTAACTTTCTTCTTGATCCTACAGTGCAGCTCCATGGGGAATGGTGCCCACCCTGCAGTGAGTTTGCTGGCACCCTGGTGGGTGGCCACAGATGTTCCAGCCCACACCTGTGGCACCTCAACGAACTTCACCATCCAGCAGGCTGTAGACATATCCTCTCTGAAGAGGTCTAAATCTCAGTCTTGGTGGGGCATGGGAAAGGAAGTCCTCTTGCGAGTTTCTTCTTTCTTTGAGTACTCTCCTTCAAACTTAAAGGCAATAGCTGGTCCTGTTTTCTTTGCCATTTGCTACATTTGCTATTTCTGTTTGTTCATTTATTTGAGACAGGGTCTCACTCTGTCCCTCAGGCTGGAGTGCAGTAGTGCAATCATGGCTCATGGCAGCCTCAACTCCCAGGCTCAGGTGATCCTCCTGCCTCAGCCTCCTGAGTAACTGGGATTACAGGCATGCACCACCATGCCTGGCTAATTTGTTGACCAGGCTGGTCTCAAACTCCTGCGCTCAAGTGATCCTCCCACATCGGCCTCCCAAAGTGCTGGGATTACAGGCATGAGCCACCATGCCTGGCTGTATTCTTGTTTTCTTTGGAGCTCTGTTTCCATTTTAGTAGATAACTACTTGTGCTGGTCAATTTTGTGTGTCAAATTGGAGGGTGTTTTGATGAGATTAACATTTAAATCTGTGAACTCTGAGTAAAACAGATTGCCTTCCATAACATGGGTGGGACTCATCCAATCAGCTCAAGTCCCAAATAGACCACAAAGAGCAACCTTCCTGAGGGGATTCTCCAGCAGACTCTGTGGACTAGAATTGTACTGTCAGCTCTCCTATGTCTCCAGCCTGCCCACACTGCAGATTTGGATTTGTGAGCCTCCATAATCACATGAGCCAATTCCTTATAAGAAATCTCTTTTGGCTGGGTGTGGTGGCTCATGCCTGTAATCCCAGCACTTTGGGAGGTAGAGGTAGGCAGATCACCTGAGGTCAGGAGTTTGAGACCAGCCTGGCCAATATGGTGAAACCCCGTCTCTACTAAAAATACAAAAATTAGCTGGGCATGGTGGTGGGCACCTGTAATCCCAGTTACTTGGGAAGCTGAGGCTGGAGAATCACTTGAACCTGGGAGGCGGAGGTTGCAGTGAGCCAAGATTGCACCATCGCACTCCAGCCTGGGTGACAAGAGTAAAACTCCGTCTCAAAAAACAAAACAAGGCCGGGCGCGGTGGCTCAAGCCTGTAATCCCAGTACTTTGGGAGGCCGAGGCGGGTGGATCACGAAGTCAGGAGATCGAGACCATCCTGGCTAACATGGTGAAACCCCGTCTCTACTAAAAATACAAAAAACTAGCCGGGCATGGTGGCGGGCGCCTGTAGTCCCAGCTACTCGGAGGCTGAGGCAGGAGAATGGCGTAAACCCGGGAGGCGGAGCTTGCAGTGAGCCGAGATCGCGCCACTGCACTCCAGCCTGGGTGACACAGTGAGACTCCGTCTCAAAAAAAAAAACAAAAAACAAAAAACAAAACAAAACAAAAAACAAAAAACTCCCCCTCCCCACCTTTTACTAGTTAATAATTCTTTTTTTCTAGACTGGGCACGGTGGCTCATGCCTGTAATCCCAGCACTTTGAGAGGCCGAAGTGGGCAGATCACGAGGTCAAGAGATCGAGACCATCCTGGCCAACATGGTGAAATCCCATTTCTACTAAAAAAACAAAAATTAGCTGGGCTTGGTGCTGTGCACCTGTAGTCCCAGCTACAAGGGAGGCTAAGGCAGGAGAATCACTTGGACCCAGGAGGCAGAGGTTGCAGTGAGCTGAGATTGAGCCACTGTATTCCAGCCTGGTGACTAAGCGAGACTCCATCTCAAAAAAATAAGAATGAAAATAATAATGTTTTTCTTCCCACCCCGCGCCCGCCTCCCCGAGACAGAGTCTCACTCTGTCGCCCAGGTTAGAGTGTAGTGGTGTGATCTTGGCTCACTGTAACCTCTGCCTCCCAGGTTCAAACGATTCTCTGTCTCAGCCTCCCAAGCAGCTGGGACTATAGCCACGTGCCACCATGCCTGGCTAATTTTTGTGTTTTTAGTAGAGACAGGGTTTCACCATGTTGGCCAGGCTGGTCTTGAACTCCTGACCTCAGGTGATCCACCTGACTTGGCCTCCCAAAATGCTGGGAATACAGGTGTGAGCCACCACAGCTGGCCTCTTTTTTTCTTTTTTCTGTTTTATTGAGATGGAGTCTTGTCGCCCAGGCTGGAGTGCAGTGGCACAATCTTGGCTCACTGCCACTACCATCTCCTGGGTTTAACTGATAATCCCACCTCAGCCTCCCGAGTAGTTGGGATTACAGGTATCCACCACCACACCTGGCTAATTTAGTATAATTCTTTATATTAAAGTTTCTATGTTCAAATTCGTGGCATGGTTTATGTCTCTGGGCTGTACACTACTGACATCAGCAGTGGACTTGACACAGGGCACATACATGTGACTTCAGCAAACTAAGAAGAAATGCCTGTCCTCCACAGTTGAAGAAATGGACAGAGGAAAAGTCAAGAACGTTTTTCATAAGAACAGTAGTGGAGATGTTTGTTTAGAGCCCTCCAGAAGCAGAGAGGAGGGATGCCGTAAGGCTTCCCAGGAGAGTTGATGTCTGAACTAAATAATGAAGGAAAAATAGGAGTTTTCCTGGCCAGGCATGGTGGCTCACGCCTGTAATCCCAGCACTTTGGACTTCTGAGGCGGGCGGATCACCTGAGGTCGAGTTTCACACCAACCTGGCCAACATGGTAAACCCTGTCTCTACTGAAAATACAAAGATTAACCAGGTGTGGTGGCACATGCCTGTAATCCCAGCTACTCAGGAGGCTGAGGCACAAGAATTGCTTGAACCTTGGAGGCAAAGGTTGCAGTGAGCCGAGATTGGACCATTGTACTCCAGCCTGGTCAAAGAGCGAGACTCCGTCTCAAAAAAGAAAAAAAAAAAGAAAAAGAAAAAAAAAAGGATACAAATATATAGTTAGAAAAAATAAGACCTAGCATGTTTTTTGTTTTTGTTGTTTTGAGACGCAGTCTCGCTGTCGCCCAGGCTGGAGTGCAGTGGCACGATCTCTGCTCACTGCAACCTCTGCCTCCCAGGTTCGAGCAATTCTCCTGCCTCAGCCTCCCGAGTAGCTGGGATTACAAATGCATGCCACCACGCCTGCCTAATTTTTGTATTTTTAGTAGAGATGGGGTTTCGCCATGTTGGCCAGTCTGGTCTCGAACTCCTGACCTCAGGTGATCCACACACCTCGACTTCCCAATGTGCTAGAATTACAGGCGTGAGCTACCGCACCCGGCTTATTTATTTATTTATTTTTTTTGAGACGGCCTTGCTCTATTGCCCAGGCTGGAGCACAGTGGTGCAATCTCAGCTCACTGCAACCTCTGCCTCCTAGGTTCAAGCGATTCTCCTGCCTCAGCCTCCTGAGTAGCTGGGATTACAGGCACACACCACCACGCCCAGCTAATATTTTTGTATTTTTAGTAGAGACAGATTGGCCAGTCTGGTCTTGAACTCCTGACCTCAGGTGATCCGCCTGCCTCAGCCTCCCAAAGTGTTGGGATTACAGGTGTGAGCCACCGCACCCAGCCAACTCTGTCTCTTTAAAAAACAAAATAAAAAAACATACGAGGGCCGGGCGTGGTGGCAGGCACCTGTAATCCCAGCTACTTAGCAGGCTGAGGCAGGAGAATCACTTGAACCCAGGAGGTGGAGGTTGCAGTGAGCCGAGATAGCGCCATTGCACTGCAGCCTGGGTGACAAGAATGAAACTCTGTCTAAATAATTAATTAATTAATTAATTAAGAGAATGGCTATCCTGATTATCCTGACTCAATCTTTACGTTACACACATATATCAAATTATCATATGCATCCCAAAAGTATGTACATCTATTACATATCAATAAAAAAATAACAAAAGGGAAAAAAACAGAGCCAAGAAGAGGCTCCAATTAAACTTAAAAGAGAGAGGGAGAGGGAGTAAAGCCCAGGCTGCCAGCACTGACAGTAAAGTCCTGCTGGAAAGAATGGGGAAAGTGTGAGTGTAAGCAGGTGGGCATTCACTGCCAGCCTCTCCTCCAAATACCGAAGGCTAAGGAATTACAAGCCAAGAGACTGCCTCATCCCAATGCTACTTCCTCCGAGGAGTTTAAAGGTAAGAGCTCAGAAGGGCCACCTGACCACAGTGAGGGCCAACGGGAGTGAGCCAGAGTGGTTTTGTGGTGCCTGGCGCTCCCTTCTCTGGGGCTACTCCCTCTCTCTCCTTAAATTTGTCTTGACTACATTAGTCATCTTTGCTGAGGTAACAACCAACCTCAAAATCTCTTTGGCTTACAACAGAGGCCAGCAAATGTTTTCTGTAAAAGGCCAAACAGTAAATACCTTGGGCTCTGTGGGATAGGCATATCGTCTCTGTTGCAACTACTCAGCTCTGCAGTTATAGCGTGAAAGCAGCCACAGACAATATATAAATGAATGAGCATGGCTGTGTTCCAATAAAACTTTATTTATGAATACTAACAATTTGAATTTCATACAGTTTTAATATCTCAAAATATTCTTCTTTTGATTACTTTTCCAACCTACAAAAATGGAAAAAAAAAAAAAAGGCCAGGTGTGGCTGCTCATGCCTGTAATCCAGCATTTTGGGAGGCCTAGGCTGGAGGATCACTTGAGCTCAGGACTTTGAGACTAGTCTGGGCAACATGGCGAAACCCCATGTCTACAGAAAAATTTAAAAAATTAGCTAGGCATGGCAGCATGCACCTATAGTCTCAGCTACTTGAGAGGCTGACATGGGAAGACCGCTTGAGCCCAGCAGGTTCAGGCTGCAGTGAGCAGTGATTGCACAATTGCACTCCAGCCTGGGCAGTGGAGCGAGACCCTGTCTCACACACACACACAAAAAGCAAACAAACAAACAAACATTCTTAGCTTGCAGATCTTACAAAAACAGAGAGTAGACTGGGTTCAGCCCATAGACTGTAATTTGGCAACCCTTGCTTTACAAAAACCATCTATTTCTTGCTTACATTACATGTTGGTGACTACAGGGCAGCTTCCATGCTCACCCCACGACCTAGGCTGAGCTGCAAGAGCAGCCCCTACTTGGGTCATGTTTTTGCAGCAGAGAGGAAGAACAAGATTGCTGGTGAAAATGCATCATGCCTCTTAAAGCTCCTGCTCAGAGCTGGCATGTTGTCACCGCTTACATTCCATTGGCCCAAGCAGGTCCCAAGGCCAAGCCAGCCACTGGGGCAGGGAACTGCACTCTGCCTACAGAGAGTCATTGAAAGTCATAGCAATGGGTGGAAATGTATAATCCTCTCGGGGTGAAGGAGGGAACATTTGGAAAGAGTAATACAGTATACCATCCTGAATAACACCTTCTCCCAACACACATTAGGACAATACTAGTCAAAGTGTGGTCCAAGGAATGATGTACATGGTCTATGGTGAATACAGAAAGTGAGAGCAAGCATTTTATTTTATTTTATTTTATTTATTTATTTATTTTTTTGAGACAGTCTTGCTCTGTCGCCCAGGCTGGGGTGCAGTGGCCGGATCTCAGCTCACTGCAAGCTCCGCCTCCCGGGTTTAGACCATTCTCCTGCCTCAGCCTCCCGAGTAGCTGGGACTACAGGCGCCCGCCACCTCGCCCGGCTAGTTTTTTGTATTTTTTAGTAGAGACGGGGTTTCACCGTGTTAGCCAGGATGGTCTCGATCTCCTGACCTCGTGATCCGCCCGTCTCGGCCTCCTAAAGTGCTGGGATTACAGGCTTGAGCCACCGCGCCCGGCCTGAGAGCAAGCATTTTAAAAGTTTTATAGCAATTTGATATTGCTGCAATAAATAGGCCCTCAAGAGGTTGGGAACAAAAATAATCTGGTTCTTTACCACAAAAACGCCACATTAGCAGACAGAGTAGCCAATACTCCAGGGAACATGCATGACTTTACAGGACAAAATACAATCACCATGAGAAAAAGGGTAAGCTGGCCAGGCACAGTGGCTCATGCTTGTAAACCCAACATTTTGGGAGGCTGAGGTGGGAGGATCACTTGAGGCGACGAGTACAAGACCAGCCTAGGTAACAAAACAAGACACTGTCTCTACAAAAAATAAAAATAGGCCAGGCAAGGTGTCTCATGCCTATAATTCCAGCACTTTGGGAGGCTGAGGCGGGAGGATGGCTTGAGCTCAGGAGTTAAGACAGCAGCCTGGGCAACAACATGAGACCCTGTCTCTATTTAAAAAAAAAAAAAAAAAAAAAGGCCAGGCATGGTGGCTCATGCCTGTAGTTGCAGCACTTTGGGAGGCCCAGGCGGGCGGATCACCTGAGGTCGAGAGTTCGAGACCAGCCTGACCAACATGGAGAAACCCTGCCTCTACTAAAACCACAAAATTAGCCAGGCATGGTGGCACATGACGGTAATCCCAGCTACTCGGGAAGCTGAGGCAGGAGAAGCACTTGAACCCAGGAGGCGGAGGTTGTGGTGAGCCGAGATCGCGCCATTGCACTCCAGCCTTGGCAACAAGAACGAACTCCGTCTCAAAAAAAAAAAAAAAAAATTAGCCATGAGTGGTGGTGTACGCCTGTGGTCCCAGCTACACAGGAGGCTGAGGCAGTAGGATCGCTTGAGCCTGGGCGATCAAGGCGGCAGTGAGCCATAATTGCACTATTGCACTCTAGCCCAGGTGACAGAGTTAGACCCTGTCTCAAAAAAAAAAAAAAAAAAATTAAAAGGGTAAGCTAAATTACACGTACACATACACACAATGTATAGTGTAGTATATTATTATTATATACATAGATATATAATCTAAGAATTATTAGAATAGAAGGATCAAAAATGTAAAATAAGAATGATATACTCAGCCGGGCGCGACGGCTCACACCTGTAATCCCAGCACTTTAGGATGCTGAGGCGAGCAGATCACCTGAGGTCAGGAGTTCCAGACTAGCCTAGCCAATATGTGAAACCTCATCTCTACTAAAAATACAAAAATTAGCCATGTGTGGTGGTGGGCACCTGTAATCCCGCTACTTGGGAGGATGAGGCAGGAGAATCGCTTGAACCCAGGAAGCAGAGGTTGCAGTGAGCTGAGATCGAGCCTGGGCGACAGAGCAAGACACTATATCAGGAAAAAAAAAACAAAAGATATACTTAAAGAAGAGATTATGTTGACAATCTGAGGCAATAATGAGAAATTGTAAAAAATAACCAAGAATAAATATTAGAATTGAAGAGAGGAAAGAAAGAACAGAGATAGAATAATGGCAGGATGGATATAGTTGAATAACAAATTAGTAAATTTCAATATTATATTTAGGACCTTTCCCAGAAGACAGCAGGAAAGGACAAAGAACTAGAGAATATAAAAATAAATCCCAGCTAGGTGCAGTGGCTCATGTCTGTAATGCCAGAACTTTCGGAGGCCAAGGCAGACAGATCTCTAGAGCCCAGGAGTTTGAGACCAGCCTGGGCGACATGGTGTAATCTAATTTCTACAAAAAAATACAAAAATTAGCCGGGCATGATGACATGTGCCTGCAGTACTAGTTACTTAGGAGGCTGAAGTGGGAGCAACACTTGAGCCCAGGAGGTTGAGACTGCAGTGAGCTATGATCATGCCACTGCACTCCAGCCTGGGCAACAGAGGAAAACCCCATCACAAAACAAAAAAGTGCCCATAGGCTGCCAAACAGGATAGTTAAGAAAAAATCTACACTTAGTAAAATTACGAATATGTAATTTTACATATTCAAATTTGCTATTCAAAATGTAAGAATAGCAAATACAAAATGTAAGAATGTCAAAGACAGCCAGGTGTGGTGGCTCACACCTGTAATCCCGACACTTTGGGAGGCCGAGGTGGGTGGATCACCCGAGGTCAGGAGTTCATGACCAACCTGGCCAACATGGCGAAACCCTGTCTCTACTAAAAATTACAAAAATTAGCCGGGCGCGGTGGCAGGCGCCTATAATCCCAGCTACTCAGGAGACTGAGGCAGGAGAATCGCTTGTACCCAGGAGGCAGAGGTTGCAGTGAGCCGAGATTGCGCCATTGCACTCCAGCCTAGGAGAGAGAGCAAGACTCCGTCTCACAAAAAAAAAAAAAAAGAACGTCAAAGACAAAGACAAAGAGAACATCCTATAGGCTCATATAGAAATAGCAAATTGATACCACACTACTCAATAGCAACACTGGATGCAAGATAAAAATAGAGCCATATGGTTTTTCTGTTTTGTTTTTGGTTTTGGCAGAACACTTCTACAGTAGAGCAATATGTTTTAAAGTATCAAAGAGCACGTTGAATCTAGAATTTTTTGTTTTTGAATCTAGAGTTTTTTTTTTTTTTTTTTTTTTTTTTTTGAGACGGAGTCTCGCTCTGTCACCCAGGCTGGAGTGCAGTGGCCTGATCTCAGCTCACTGCAAGCTCCGCCTCCCGGGTTTATGCCATTCTCCTGCCTCAGCCTCCCGAGTAGCTGGGACTACAGGCAACCGCCACCTCGCCCGGCTAGTTTTTTTTATATTTTTTAGTAGAGACGGGGTTTCACCGTGTTAGCCAGGATGGTCTTGATCTCCTGACCTCGTGATCCGCCCGTCTCGGCCTCCCAAAGTGCTGGGATTACAGGCTTGAGCCACCGCGCCCGGCCGAATCTAGAGTTTTATATCCATTCAAATTGTTCATTCAAATGTTAGAGCATAATAAAAATATTCTCCAGCACACAATGCCTTGTAAGCTTTGTTACACAAAGACAAACATTGAAGACAACCTTGAAGAGAGTACTCAAGATGAGAAACACATCCAGGAGATGCTGCAAGGGAGGAAAAATAAAAGTGTTCAAATACTTTGGTAAAGTTTGTTCTTGTCCGTATTTGCTCTTTCTTTCTTTTCTTTCTTTTTTTTTTTTTCTGACAGCATCTTGCTTCGTCCCCCAGGCTGGAGTGCAGTGGCATGATCTCGGCTCACTGCAACCTTCACCTTCCGAGTTCAAGCAATTCTCATGCCTCAGCCTCCCAAGTAGCTGGGATTGCAGGCACATGCAACCACGCCTGGCTAATTTTTGTATTTTTGGTAGAGGTAGGGTTTCGCCATGTTGGTGTGAGCCACTGTGTAAGCCACTGTGCCCAGCCCATCTTTGTTGTTAAATAAAAAGGTTTCTGTTAAAGAAAATAAAAGGGGCCAGGAGGGTTGGCTTATACCTATGATCCCAGCGCTTTTGGAGGCTGAGGCGGGTGGATCACTTGAGGTCAGGAGTTTGAGACCATCCTGGCCAACATGGTGAAACCCTGTCTCTACTAAACATACAAAAATTAGCTGGGCATGGAGGCTGGGCACCTGTAATCCTTGCTACTCGGGAGGCTGAGCCAGGAGAATTGCTTGAACCCAGGAGGTGGAGGTTGCAGTGAGTCAAGATTATGCCACTACACTCCAGCCTAGGCAACAGAGCAAGACTCTATCTCAAAAAAAAAAAAAAAAGAAAAGAAAAAAAGGAAAAATACATTAACAACAAGTAATACCTATACTGGAGGGGATGGAGAAGAGACATGAAGATATGCTTAAGTATATATGCTTAAGTATAAAAATATATTTTATTTTTATTTTTATTTTTTTTTGAGACAGAGTTTCATTCTTGCTGCCCAGGCTGGAGTGCAATGATGCGATCTCGGCTCACAGCAACCTTTGCCTCCTGGATTCAAGCGATTCTCCTGCCTCAGTCTCCCAAGTAGCTGAGATTACAGGCACGTGCCACCAGGCCTGGCTAATTTTTGTATTTTTAGTAGAGACAGGGTTTTACCATGTTGGCCAGGCTGGTCTCGAACTCTTGACCTCAGGTGATCCACCTGCCTCGGCCTCCCACAGTGCTGGGATTACAGGTGTGAGCCACTGTGCACAGCCTTAAGTATATTCTTATTAAGGGGAAGAAATAGATATCAATGCATTTGTTATATCCAGAAAGGCAAAAACCATGAGTATGAGTAATAAAGGCAACTACAATCAGCAAAATATAAATGTATAGCAGAAGAAAATCTAGCCAGTGGACTACAAGGAAGAACAACACAAAAGCAATAAAACAACCAATATAAAATACTGGTTGGAAGTAAATTTAAAATTAATTGTAAATACAATAATACAATTGGGTTAAATTTAAAACTAAAAAGCAGAGCCTCTCAGGACTGATTTTTTTTTTTTTTTTTGTGAGACGGAGTCTCACTCTGTCACCCAGCCTGGAGGGCAGTGGTGGCATCTTGGCTCACTGCAACCTCCGCCCCCCAGGTTCAGGTGATTCTCCTGCCTCAGCCTCCTAAGTAGTTGGGATTACAGGCGCCTGCCACCGCACCCAACTAATTTTTGTATTTTTAGTAGAGACGGAGTTTCATCATCTTGGATAGGCTGGTCTTGAACTCCTGACCTTGTGATCCACCTGCCTCAGCCTCCCAAAGTGCTTGGATTATAGGCATGAGCTACTGCACCGGCCAGAAATTTTTTTTTTTTTTTTTTTTTTTTTTTTTTTTGAGATAGGTTCTTACTCTGTTGCCCAGGCTGGAGTGCAGTGGTGCAGTCATGGCTTACTGTAGCCTTGAATTCCTGGGCTTAAGCAATCCTCCAACCTCAGCCTTCCAAGTAGCTGGGATCACAGGCATACACCACCATACTCAGCTAATTTTTTAATTTTTTTTGTAGAGACAAGGTCTCCCTATGTTGCCCAGGTGGGTCTTGAACTCCTAGGCTCAAGCAATCCTCCTGCTTCAGCCTCCCAGAATGTCGGGATTACAGGTGTGAACCACTGTGCCCAGCTTAGAACAGATTTTTTTAAATTCCAACAATATGATTTATCAAAAGATATTTAAAACAAAAAGAAATAGAAAAGTTGAAAACAGAAGGATAAAAAATATATAATGGGTAAATATAAAAAAGAATCCAGGCCAGGTACAAGGGTTCACACCTGTAATCCCAGCACTTTGGGAGGCTAGGGCAGGAGGATCACTTGAGGCTAGGAGTCCAAGATCAGCCTACGCATCATAGTGAGACCCTCTATATTTAAAAAAACAAAACAAAACAAGGCCAGGTGCGGTGGCTTACACCTGTAATCCCAGCGCTTTGGGAGGCAAAGGTGGGTGGAACAACTGAGGTCAGGAGTTCAAGACCAGCCTGGCCAACATGGTGAATCCCTGTCTCTACTAAAAATACAAAAATTAGCCGGGCGTGGTGGCGTGTGCCTGCAATCCCAGGTATTTGGGAGGTTGAGGCAGGAGAATCACTTGAACCTGGGAGGCAGAGGTTACAGTGAGCAGAGATCACACCATTGCACTCCAGCCTGGGCAACAAGAGTAAGACTCTGTCTCAAATAAATAAATAAAGTAAAAAAAAATAGACATTAATCTTCAAAATGGAGGGAAACGCAGGCACAAATGAAGCACTGGTCCATAGCAATTCTGAAATCCAACTGGGCAAGTGTTGGAAATCCTTGATTAAGATCCAGGGCCTGGTCCAGGTGCAGTGGCTCACGCCTGTAATCCCAGCACTTTGGGAGGCCAAGGCAGGTGGATCACCTCAGGTCGGGAGTTTGAGACCAGCCTGACCAACATGGAGAAACCCCGTCTCTACTAAAAATACAAAACTAGCTGGGCGTGGTGGCACATGCCTGTAATCCCAGCTACTCGGGAGGCTGAGGCAGGAGAATCACTTGAACCTGGGAGGCAGAGGTTGCAGTGAGCAGAGATCGCGCCATTGCACTCAAGCCTGGGCAACAAGAGCAAAACTCCGTCTCAAAAAATAAAATAAAATAAAATAAAATAAAATAAAAAGATCCAGGGCCTGGGAATAATTATTCCTGACTTTTGGTTCTATCTTCTGGGCTCTTATTTCTGCCCTCTGAATCACCCTTCCTTTTGCGTGAAAGGTGGCCCATATTTTGGATCACCTGAGGCAGGAGATTGAGACCAGCCTGACCAACACGGAGAAACTCCATCTCTACTAAAAATACAAAAAAAGAGAAACAAATAAACAAAAAAAACCACTTTAACCAGGTGTAGTGGCGGGCGCCTGTAATCCCAGCTACTCAGGAGGCTGAGGCAGGAGAATCGCTTGAACCCAGGAGGCGGAGGTTGCAATGAGCTGAGGTCGCGCCATTGCACTCCAGCCTGGGCAACAAGAGTGAAACTGTGTCTCAAATTAAAACAACAACAACAAAAAAAAGAAAGGTGGCCCATATTTACAGTTGTGCAGTTTTCACAGATTGTATTCTGCCAGAATTTTTTGGGTCCATTTTCTACCATTTTGTAGTGCCTCTGGCCATTTCAGTCCAACCTGACAGTGTTCCTCGGAACACTTCCTTTATTGTTATTTTATTTGTTTGTTTGTTTGAGACAGGGTCTCACTCTGTCACCCAAGCTGGTGTGCAGTGGTGTGATCACGGTTTACTGCAGCCTTGACCTCCTGCCTCGGCCTCTGGAGTAGCTGGGACCACAGGTGCATGCTACCATGCCTGGCTAATTGTTCTTTATTTTTTATTTTTTGTAGAGATGAGGTCTCATTATGTTGCTCAGGCTGGTCTTGACCTCTTGGGCTCAAATGATCCTCCTGCCTTGGCCTCCCAAAGTGCTGGGATTACAGGCAAGAGCCACCATATCCAGTCCCGAACACTCTCTTTGAAACATAGTAGGTGTCTTGTGAATCTTCTTGGGGTTCACTCGATTAGACAAAAGACACTCCCAAAAATATCTTCAAGATAAGCTCTTCTCTATCTTGGGCCTCCACTGAGGAATAGCCCTTAAGCTGGCCTGGGCTCAAGCCTCAAGCCTCCTGAGTAGCTGGGACTACAGGCATGAGCCACCAGGTCCCGCTGATTTTTTTTGTTTGTTTTGTAGAGACAGGGCCTCACTATGTTGCTCAGGCTAGTCTCCAACTCCTGGCCTCAAGCAATCTGCCTGCCTTGGCCTCCCAAAGTGCTGAGATTACAGGCGTGAGCCACTGTGCCCAGCCCCCTTAAGCTTCTTAGAAGCTCTACTGTTTGAGATGATCTATAAGTCACATGCTTACATTCTTTATTTTTATTTATTTAAAATTTTAAATTTTTTTGTGGAGACGAGGTCTCACTGTGTTGCCTAGGCTGGTCTCAAACTCCTAGACTCAAGCAATCGTCCTGCCTCGGCCTCCCAAAGTGTGAGATTACAGGTGTGAGTCACCGCACCCAGTCTCTTAAATTCTTCAGATAACTTTTTGTCTAACTGAATGGTATTCTAAAGTACCATCTATGATCTTTTTGAAAACTTAACGAAGGATCTTACAGCCACATCCTTGACTTCATCTTTAGACTTATTTTGCTGACATTACCTTGAATTTAAACTTTGCTCAGAAGTCATTTCTTAATCATACCATCATTTGCCACCTTAAGAGCTTGGGAATTTTCCAAGCCAGCAAACTTTGGCTTCCCTTTGTCTAACAGTCCTTCCTTTAGCTTATCTCTCTCCTCTCACATTTTACTATAAGCAGCAAGGAGAAACCACCTGTTTCCTTCAACACTCTGGGGGGAAGCTTTATAGCTAGATCACCAAGTTCAAATATTTTCTACTTTTCACCTTATTATAGACAACTGTGTTGCTTCCCCCCGCATCCCCAACCAATACCTATCAAGGACTCCCTTTCCTCCAGTTTTCAATAAGATTTATAGATTTTTCTGTAATCCCTCACTTGAATCTTCCTCAAAGACCATTAGAATTTGTCTTTTTTTTTTTTTTTTTGAGACGGAGTCTGGCTCTGTTGCCCAGGCTGGAGTGCAGTGGCCGGATCTCGGCTCACTGCAAGCTCCGCCTCCCAGGTTTACGCCATTCTCCCGCCTCAGCCTCCCAAGTAGCTGGGACTACAGGCACCTGCCACCTCGCCCAGCTAGTTTTTTTGTATTTTTTAGTAGAGATGGAGTTTCACCATGTTAGCCAGGATGGTCTCGATCTCCTGACCTTGTGATCCGCCCGTCTCAGCCTCCTAAAGTGCTGGGATTACAGGCTTGAGCCACTGTACCCCGCCATTTTTTTTTTTAAATGGAGTCTCACTCTGTCATCAAGGCTGGAGTGCAATGGCACAATCTCAGCTCACTGCAACCTCCGCCTCCTGGCTTCAAGCGATTCTCCTGCCTCAGCCTCCCAAGTACCTGGGGTTACAGGCACCTGCCAGCACGCCTGGCTAATTTTTGTATTTTTGGTAGAGATGGGGTTTCACCACGTTGGCCAGGCAGGTCTTGAACTCCTGACCTCGAGTGATCCACCCATCTTGGCCTCCCAAAGTGCTGGGATTACAGGCGTGAGCCACTGCACCCAGCAAGAAGTTGCCTATTTTTTTTAGAAGATTCTTCAAGCTTTCATTAACACCTCAAAGCCCTTCCACCTACTGTCTAGTTCCAAAGTCATATTTTCAGGTTTTTGTTATGGCAGCACTTCTAGCTACCATAATCTGTATAAGTGATCTATTGCTGTATAATAAATTACTGGCTGGGCTTGGTGGCTCACACCTGTAATCCCAGCACATCAGGAGGCTGAGGTGAGAGGATCACTTGAGCCCAGGAGTTTGGGACCAGCCTGGGCAACATAGGGAGATCCCCATCTCTACATAAAATTAAAAAATCAGGCATGGTGGTGTGCACCTGTAGTCCCAGCTACTTGGGAGGCTGAGGCAGGAAGATTGCTTGAGCCTGGGAGGTCAAGGCTGCGGTGAGCCGTGTTCATGTCATCGCACTCTAGCCTGAGTGACAGCTGTCTCAAAAAATATATATATTCTTTTACACATATCCCCGTCTAGCTACCACCGTCTCTCTTTGCCTGTAATAATTCTAAAACATTACCCAAAATTATCTGACATTCTTTCCATTAGAGATAGCAACTATGTCCCCCTTCTGCTTGAATCTTAGTAGGCTGTGACAACTTCCACAGACAGGCAGAAAAAGTCATGCAGCTCCCTCCTACCTGTCTTGGACACACTCTCTCAGAACCCAGCTGCCATGCTGCAGGAAGCCCCAGCCCCACAGAGAGGTCAAGGGTAGGTGCTCTAGATGACAATCTCAGCTGAGCCAACCTTCCAGTGATCCCAGCCTAGGTGCCAAAACTTTGAGCGAAGAAACCTGCAGATGATTCCAGTTCTTAGTAGTTCAAGTCACCCCCAGTCATTTAAGTCTTCCCAGCTAAGGCTCCAGACAACAGAGGAAAAAAAAACAAGCCACCCCTGCTGTGACCTGACCCATAGAATCCAGGAGCATGATAAAACCGTTTCGGTTTTCTACTAGTACGTTTGGTTTGGTTTATTACACAGTAAAAATAACTGGAACATCCCCTTTATAAACCAGTTTCTGAGAGGACTTGTCTGTTCTCATCATCTCTATTCCTTCATCCTCCACTTATTCCTCTAATCTGGATATCCACCCCATCTTTTAAGCTTAATCATGTTCTCTAAAGTCAATGATCTCAAATTGACTTGTCAGTGTCAACTTGTCAAATGTCAATGATCTCCAACTTGTCAAATGTAATCAAACGTAATTTTCTTTTTTTTTTTTTTTTTTTTTTTTTTTTTGAGACGGAGTCTGGCTCTGTCACCCAGGCTGGAATGCAGTGGCCGGATCTCAGCTCACTGCAAGCTCCGCCCCCCGGGTTTATGCCATTCTCCTGCCTCAGCCTCCCGAGTAGCTGGGACTACAGGCGCCCGCCGCCTCGCCCGGCTAGTTTTTTGTATTTTTTAGTAGAGACGGGGTTTCACCGTGTTCGCCAGGATGGTCTCGATCTCCTGACCTCGTGATCCGCCCGTCTCGGCCTCCCAAAGTGCTGGGATTACAGGCTTGAGCCACTGCGCCCGGCCGTAATTTTCTTTTAGATTTGTTCTCTTAGCAATATTTAGCACTACTACCCAATTCTTCCTTTTTTTCTTATTTTCATAGTTGAGTTCTCGCTCTGTCACCCAGGCTGGAGTGCAGTGATGCCATCATGGCTCACTGCAGCCTAAAGCTCTTGGACTCAAGCGATCCTCCCACCTCAGCCTCCCAAGTAGCTAAGACTACAGGCACAAACAACCAAGCCCAGCCAATTTATTTGATTTTTTTGTAGAGACTGAGTCTCGTTATATCGCCCAGGCTGGTCTGGAACTCCTGGCCTCAAGCCAACCTCCTGCCTCAGCTTCCCAAAGTGCTGGCATTACAGGAATGAGCCACTGTGTCCAGACTCTTCTCTTAGTTTTTATGCCACCACATTATCCCAGGTCTCTTCCTTCCTTTCCAGTCTTCTCACACTCATTTGCAATTTCACCTTCCTCTAACCACCCACTAGATGAGGAAATAGCTCAATGTTTGGTCCTAAGCCTTCTTTTCTTCTCATTTTATATTCTCTATCCATATCCATGGTTTTAATTCCTGTCCCACCTATATGACTTGGATGATGAAATTTCTTTTTTCTTTTTTTTTTAGACGGAGTCTCACTCTGTTGCCCAGGCTGGAGTACAGTGGCATGATCTCGGCTGTCTGCAACCTCCACCTCCTGGGTTCAAGTAGGAATTGTTTTTTTAATTTAAAAATTTTTTAAATTCTGGCCTTCTAGTCCTTTCTCTCTCAGTGAACAGAACCACCATCTGTCCAGTTCCGAAAGGCTGGGAGTTGTCTTTGACTCTGCCTTCTCCCTCATTTCCCAGAGTCAACCTATTATCTCTAATATTTAACTCTCCACCTCACTTGATATCCCCACTTCTACCTGCCTCCTCTACCTCCAGTCTAGTTCAAGATTCCACCGTCTCTTAGCTGGGCCACTGTGATCCACTCTTCCTTCCCTCTAAATCATCTTCCACAGTCATCTTTTCAAAACGCTTACCTCATCATAGCACACACGCCCCATGCAGCTTAAAACACATTAATGGCTCCCGAAGTTCTTAACCTGGCCCCATAAGGCCCTGATGGTCTGACCCCTGCCTCCCTCTCCCATCTTATCTCTTGTCTGTCCCCCTCACCTTGTACTCCAGCCTCATCAGCCTTTTATGCCATATTCCCATCTACCAAGCACCATTTTGCTCCCTCTATCTGGAATGCTCCTGACCACTCACACGCTTGCCTATTAATTCCTACTCCAGATTTCCAGTCAAGATAACCTCAAGGAAGCCCTCCTTGTACAAACCCCCTCCCTCATGAGACGGGTCCCCACTTCATCAATATTCTCATCACACAACATACCTTTCCTTCAGACTTATACAATTTTCAAATTATACATTTATTTGATTACCATCTGTCTCCCCCACTAGACTGCAAATCCCATAAAAGCAGGGACTTGGTGAATTTTTTACTCACCACTGCATTCCAAGAGCCTAGAGCAAAAACTTTACCCTTAGCAGGCACTGTTAAAATTGGAATGGGGCCGGGCGCAGTGGCTCAAGCCTGTAATCCCAGCATTTTGGGAGGCCGACCCGGGTGGATCATGAGGTCAGGAGCTCAAGACCAGCCTGGCAACCTGGGGAAACCGTCTCTACTAAAAATACAAAAATTAGCCGGGCGTGGTGGTGGACACCTGTAATTCCAGCTACTCAGGAGGCTGAGGCACAGAATTGTTTGAACCTGGGAGGCGGAGGTTGCAGTGAGCCGAGATCCTGCCACTGTACTCCAGCCTGGGCAACAGAGGGAGACTCTGTCTCAAAAAAAAAAAAAAAAAAAAAAAAAAAATTGGAATGGATTATCTTCCTCAAGATTTGAACTGAAGAGGTGGAAACAGGGATGGGGGTGGGGTAGGGTGGCAGTCAGAGTTTTTTTTTTTTTTGAGACAGAGTCTCGCTCTGTCGCCCAGGCTGGAGTGCAGTGGCGCAATCTCGGCTCACTGCAAGCTCCGCCTCCCGGGTTCACGCCATTCTCCGGCCTCAGCCTCCCGAGTAGCTGGGACTACTGGCGCCCGCCACTGCGCCCGGCTAATTTTTTTCTATTTTTAGTAGAGACGGGGTTTCACCATGGTCTCGATCTCCTGACCTTGTGATCCGCCCGCCTCGGCCTTCCAAAGTGCTGGGATTACAGGCGTGAGCCACCGCGCCCGGCCAAGCAGTCAGAGTTTAAGAGACTAGCACTGGTTAATGATGGAGCCCCAACATAGAGAAACAAGCTCCCAAAGCTAGCAGAATGAAGATGAGGGACAAAACTGTCATTACCTCTTCCTTGCAACAAAGTTTTTTGTTTGTTTGTTTGTTTGTTTGAGATGGAGTCTTGCTCTGTCACCCATGCTGGAGTGCGGTGGCACGATCTCGGCTCACTGCAACCTCCACCTCCTGGATTCAAGCCATTCTCCTGGTTCAGCTGCCCCAGTAGCTCGGATTACAGGCACGCACCACTATGCCCAGCTACTTTTTATATTTAGTAGAAACAGGGTTGCACCATGTTGGCCAGGCTGGTCTCGAACTCCTGACCTCGTGATCCGCCTGCCTTGGCCTACCAAAGTGCTGAGATTACAGGCGAGAGCCACCGCGCCCGGCCACAACGAAGAGTTTATCACCAACCTGATGTGCTCTCTTGAGGAATAAGTTTGTGGAACTCTTTTGCATTAATCTTTAATTAAGGCTAAAATCAAACCTTTGGCTATAACCATGTCCAGGTCTTTCTGGGGGAATTCTCAATGGGGGGCGCTAGCAGAGTAATCTGAGTACATCCAATATACCTGATACCTAATGGTTTTCAAATATGTTTCTACTTACCTGTTCAGAAGGCAAGGAAACACAACTAAATAGCAAAGCACCTCTGCAGTGACACAGAAGTGACATTAAGAGACAATTGTGAAGATCTTGCATCCTCAAAATGCATAATTATTCCTGAAATCAAAGTTACAGACTGTCCAATATGACTGATTATGAACAGGAGAGGAATCCATTAAAAGCTAAACCCAAGTTTTGATAATTTGAACCTTTTTCCTCCAGTTTTACTATAACACAGTACTTTTCAGTACCTGACCCCAGCATAAGGAACTAGGAAACTAATTTATAGAAGTAATGCTTCTATAGTAACAGTGAAAATCCACTGATTTACTATTTTAGCAAATGTATAATCTGATATCTGTACTCTAAATATTAGAGATGTAAATTTGTCAGAGGAAGCTTGGTATACAATGAATGCTTGTATTGGAAAAGACGGAACTTGCTGTTTTTACTAATTTTGTATTTCTCTGGACTTAAACTAGGAATTATGTTCTCTTAGCTTCTCTGGGTTTTCCTCTTCAAATGAAATGCTTCTGACCTGTAGAGGTTTAGAAAAGGTTATCCTCAACTAAAATAACTGCTTCAATACAAGGGAAAATTCTGTGGAAATCTTTTGCATTTGACGTTGCTAAACTTAAGTACAATAATGTCACATGTACTTATACAGTAATTGTGGGCACGCCTAAGTCCCTCCCTCTTTCCTAAACCAAATTCCCCAGATCCTAGAAATCCAGCCCTTCTGCCCTCCGGAGGCGCCTTTCCCAACGTAAAGTACAATTTTAAATTTCAGCTCCTGACTAAAATCATGATCCGCAGTCAACTGCTAGAGAATCTGGGCACCCCGGTGCCTCTGGAGCGTGCAGCGGGTGTGGGCAAGGGCAGGGGGAGTGGGCGAAGCTGCTGGTTGGTGCCTGAAATCTGTGCGTTGCCCCTTTAATTGTGTCCCCAGCCCTCGGGCGTTTCTGTCCAACGCCCACGTCAGCAAATACCTTTTGTTTCTCTCACGTTGGGGCTACTTGTTTTAGGGCGCAAAGGAACGGCCTCGAAAGGGGGTCCTTCCCCAGCCGAGAACCAAGAATCTTCCCCCGGCCCGCGCGCGCGACCGGCCGGTGCGCCGCGGCCCGCGGTAAGTGGCGGCGCGCGGCGCCGGCGGAGGGCGGGCGGGCGTCGGGGCTGCCCGGGACCCGCCGCGAGCCTGGCCGCGGGCGGAGGCGCCGCGGGCTCTCACGGCCCGGGCGGCGGCGGTGCTGAGATGCGGGCCCTGGGCGCGCCTCCCCAAGACGTCCCCGGGCCGGGAGCGCGGCGGGAGGCGCCGAGGCGAGCGGGCGCCATTTGCAGCCCGGGGCGCAGCGGCGGCGGCGGCGGCGGCGCCGGCTCCGAGGGGCTGTGGGCGGCCACGGAGGACGCGCGGGCGGCGGCGGCGGGCCGAGCCCGGGGCGGCGGCGGGCGTTGGTGGGCACCGGCTCCCGGCCGCCCCTCCCCGCGCCCGGCCGCGCCGCCCAGCCCGCCAGGCCGGCCCCTCCTGCGCGCCCGGGAGGGGCTGCGGGACAATGGCCGCGCCGTCGCCGCCCGCGCCCGCCTAGCCGCCCGGCCCGGCCCGGGGAAAGGCGGGAAGGCGCGCGGAGCCTCCTGGCGGCGGCGGCGGGAAGGCGGCGGGGACGGCGCCGGGCGTGTCTGGAGCCGTCGAGCGCCGCGGACTCCGGAGGGGCTCGGGCTGCGCGGCGCAAAAACGGGCGGCCGCCGGGGGGGCGCGCGAGGAGGGCAGGGCCGGGGCCGGAGCCGGAGCCTCTGCGGGCGCGGCCAGGGGCGCTGCCGGTGAGCCTGGCTCCCAGGGCAGTAGCCCGAATTTCTCGGTACAGCCTCCATCCTTGGTTTTATGTCAAGATGCGACATCGGGGCTTAGAAAACCGAGGGCTAACTCACCGCGCCTAACCAATGTTGAGCTCCAACTATTTGCTTCTGGACGGAACCGTACATGCTCATCTCTACCCATGCTGACCGCCTCTTTTGTGAGTTAGTCAGCGGCTTGTTCCCTTCCCCTTCAGATGCGCTTATTTATCGCTGATTGTTCCAATGGCCCTACTCCACATCATTCTGAGACGCGTTTGGAAGCGGTAGATTTACACACACACCTGGTGGGCTTCTAACCACACGTCAGTATCACTATGCTTGATAAACCTTTATATTTGCACAACTTTAAATGGATTGCTTTCACCTATATGAATTATTTCACTTAATTTCACATAAAACAACCACTTAGGCTGACGGTAATTCCACTTTGCAAATGAGGGAACACGTGTGAAGCATGGCGTTTCACCTCTAGGCCAGGGTGACATAGCCACCCAGGACCTCCTGTTCCCGTCCTGCCTTCCCTCCTAAGGTACCTCCAGAGGAGTCTTTAGAAGGGCCAATCTTACACAGCGCTTCCCTGCACTGAAAACCTTAACTGATCTTTTTCAGGAAAGCCTCCAAAATCCCCAGCAAGCTTCTGCTCCAGTCTTAATCTCCTCCATGCCTCAGGTATGGATGCATTTGTGGACTGGAGCAAGAGCCCCTCACTGATAAGCAGGGATCAGATGTCTTTATTCCTGGGAACCTCTCTGGCCACACAAGTGGCAACTGGGAAGTGAGAATCTGGCTTAGGGCCCTTGACCAAATGGGTGTCTGGGTGGATTGTGCTCAAAAATGTCAGCAGGAGGCATAATGAGTAGGGACTCCAGGAAGGAGGCCAAGCCACTAACCCTTATCTCCAAGCCCTGAAATCACCAGCTTTGCTGTTGATAATGATTTGAGGCCATGAAAAACTTTGTAAGATAGAGTAATATTGATTCATCCTGTATCATTTAAATATAATTTTTAGATACAACTATGTCTAATAGATTTAACTCAGTGACACAATGATATGTTAATCATATTTAAAGGATTTGATGTGTTTGATTCCCTTGAATGAAGCTTTTGTTACTTTTGTGCTCAAAATTGGTCAGTGGTTCCCCATCTTACGCAGTTTAAAAGCCAAAAGCTCCATAATAGTCTATGCAGCCTTACAGCATCTGGTCTCACTATGTCCTACTTCTCTCATGATTTGCTTTCCCTTTCTGACTTCATATCCCATTGCTTCCCCGCTGCTCACCTCAGGGCCTTTGCGCTTGCTTTTCCCTTTGCCTGAAATACTGTTTCCCCAGACACCCACATGACTCTTACTTCCTTTGGACTTTACCCAAATACCATCTTCTCAATGAGGCTTTCCCCAACTATAGTTTTGATTCTCTTAAGTGTTTTTATTCTAAATCTTTTCTGTCTCATGCCATTTGTGCAGCTATAAAAATACTTTGGGACTGGGTAATTACACAGAACAGAAATTTATTTCTCACACTTCTGGAGGCTGGGAAGTCCAGGCAGTTTGGTGCCTAGTGAGGGCTGCTCTTTGCTTCCAAGATGGCACCGCGTTGCTGCATCCTCTGGATGGGAGGACTGCTGTGTCTTCACGTGGCAGAAGGGATAGAAGGGCAAGAGGGGCCAAACTCACTCCGTCAGGTCCTTTTATAAGGGCGTTAATTCCATCCATGAGGGCGGAGCCTTCGTGGCCCAATCACCTCCTAAAGGTGATACTGTTGCAATAGGGATGAGTTGTTTTTTTTTTTTTTTTTTTCTTTTTTGAGACAGAGTCTTGCTCTGTCGCCCAGGCTGGAGTGCAGTGGGGCTGTCTCGACTCACTGCAAGCTCCGCCTCCCGGGTTCACGCCATTCTCCTGCTTCAGCCTCTCCAGTAGCTGGGACTACAGGCGCCCACCACCACGCCTGGCTAATTTTTTTGTATTTTTTAGTAGAGATGGGGTTTCACCGTGTTAGCCAGGATGGTCTTGATCTCCTGACCTCTGATCCGCCTGCCTTGGCCTCCCAAAGTGCTGGTATTACAGGCGTGAGCCACCGTGCCCGGCCTTGGGGATGAAGTTTCAACATGAATTTTGGAGGGGATACAAATGTTCAAACCACCGCTGTTAAATGTTTTTAATACAGACGATCACTGACTTACAATGGCTTAACTTATGATTTTTTGACTTTACAGTGGGTTTAATGGGGTATTAAAGGCATTTTAAACTTACAGTGTTTTCAACTTAAAATAGGTTTATTGGGATGTATCCCCATCATAAGTTGAGGAGCATCTGTACTTAATTCTAAATCTTCCCAAAGCTAAAGGATCGTTTATCCATCAAGGAATACAATTACCACCCTAGTTAGGTGAAGTTCTTTATGACTCAGGAATGTTTGCTAAGCAGGCTAACAAGATTAGTTTTGCTGACATTGGTGGGACACATTAAATTTTAGATTAATGACTCTGTATCTTAAAAGAGTTGATCCTCTCAGCCGGGTGTGGTGGCTCGTGCCTGTAATCCCAACACTTTGGGAGGTTGGGGTGTGGAGGGTGGGGGGGGGGTGAATCACGAGGTCAGGAGTTCGAGACCAGCCTGGACAAGATGGTGAAACCCCATCTTTACTAAAAATACAAAAATTAGCAGGGCGCAGTGGCAGGCACCTGTAATCACAACTACTTGGGAGGCTGAAGCAGGAGAATGGCTTGAACCCGGGAGGCAGAGATTGCAGTGAACCAAGATCGCGCCACTGCACTCTAGCCTGGGTGACAGAGCAAGACTCTGTCTCAAAAAAAAAAAAAAAAAAGAGAGAGTTGATCTTCTCAACCACAACCTTAGTTCAAGTTACACTTGCTACCTAAATCTTCTGTCTACTCATAGAAATACATGTCTTTTGCTTCTATTCCAAAGACCTTCGAACTTAATGGTTCCTAAAATGTGTAATTGTCTTTCCCAACCACCTTTTTAAAGATCATTGAACTTGATGGAAGTCTTGAATTCTGTTATATTCTTGGGACTATTATAATATTTAACTCTTACAGATATTTAAAATGTTTCCATTTGGATTTTGGATGTCCCATATAAATTGATCTAACTTGCTGTTTCAACGTATAAACTCACTCTACTGGAAGAAGAAAATCTGAAATGTATTACCCATTTCCATGACCTAATCACATAATTCTGAAAATAAACCTTTTTTGATGACTCAAGAGTACGGCTATGAATGCGTGTTACGTTAAAATCCTTTCAATGTGAATATCAAGTTGTAACTGACCCCAATGTATAGGACAATTCCTATTTTTTTTCGAGATATAACTGGTTTTTTTTGAGACGGAGTTTCGCTGTTCTTTCCCAGGCTGAAGTGCAATGGTGCGATCTGGGCTCACTGCAACCTCACCTCCCAGGGTCAAGCAATTCTCTTGCCTCAGCCTCCCAAGTAGCTGGGATTACAGGAGCCTGCCAGCATGCTCAGCTCATTTTTTGTACTTTAATAGAGATGAGGGTTCACCATGTTGGTCAGGCTGGTCTTGAACTCCTGACCTCAGGTGATCCACCCACCTCGGCTTTCCAAAGTGCTGGGAATACAGGTGTGAGCCACTGCGCCTGGCCTGAGATATAACTCTTATACCATAAAATTTACCCCTTTTAAAGTGTACAATTCAGTTTTTTAATATGGTTACAAAATTGTGCAACCATCATGACCCTCTTAACTCCAGAATATTTTCATCACTTGCATAAAGAAACCCCATGCTTGTTAATAGTCACTCCCCACTCCCATGTCTCCCTAGCTCCTGATAACCCCTCATCTACTTCCTATGTGGATCTACCCATTCTGGGTATTTCATGTGAATAAAATCTGTTTTTTATATGACTAGTTTCTGTAACTTAGCATGAGGGGTTTTTTTTGTTTTTTGTTTTTTGTTTTTTTTGAGACAGAGTCTCGCTCTGTCACCCAGGCTGGAGTGCAGTGGCACAATCTCAGCTCACTGCAAGCTCCGCCTCCCGGGTTCACTCCATTCTCCTGCCTCAGCCTCCCGAGTAGCTGGGACTACAGGCGCCGGCCACCACGCCCGGCTAATTTTTTGTATTTTTAGTAGAGACAGGGTTCACCATGTTGGCCAGGGTGGTCTCGATCTCCTGTCCTTGTGATCCGCCCACCTCGGCCTCCCAAAGTGCTGGGATTACAGGCGTGAGCCACCATACCTGGCCTTGTTTGTTTTTTAGAGACAGGATCTCACTGTCACCCACACTGGATTGTGGTGGCGTAATCCTAGTTCACTACATCCTTGACCTCCTGGGCTCAACCAGTCCTCTGCCTCAGCCTTCCAAGTAGCTGGGACTGCAGGCTCACACCACTGTTCCCAGCCAGCATGAGGTTTCTAAGGTTCACCCATGTTGTAGTATATACAGTCATATGTCACTTAATGATGGGGATATGTTCTGAGAAATGTGTTGTTAGGTGATTTTTGTCACTGTGTGAACATCATAGAATGTGCTTACACAAACCTAGCTGGAATAGCCTACTATACACCTAGGCTGTATGGTATAGTCTATAGCTCCTAGGCTACAATCCTGTATAGCATAATATTATAGGCATTTTTATTTTATTTTATTTTATTTTTATTTTATTTTATTTTATTTTTTTGAGACGGAGTCTCGCGCTGTGTCACCCAGGCTGGAGTGCAGTGGCGCGATCTCGGCTCACTGCAAGCTCCGCCTCCCAGGTTCACGCCATTCTCCTGCCTCAGCCTCCGAGTAGCTGGGACTACAGGCGCCCGCCACCACGCCCGGCTAGTTTTTTGTATTTTTAGTAGAGACGGGGTTTCACCATGTTAGCCAGGATGGTCTCGATCTCCTGACCTCGTGATCCACCCGCCTCGGCCTCCCAAAGTGCTGGGATTACAGGCTTGAGCCACCGCGCCCGGCCTATTATAGGCATTTTTAAAACAATGGTAGCCGGGCGCGGTGGCTCACGCCTGTAATCCCAGCACTTTGGGAGGCCGAGGCGGGCGGATCACAAGGTCAGGAGATCGAGACCACGGTGAAACCCCGTCTCTACTAAAAATACAAAAAATTAGCCGGGCGCGGTTGTGGGCGCCTGTAGTCCCAGCTACTCGGGAGGCTGAGGCAGGAGAATGGCGTGAACCCGGGAGGCGGAGCTTGCAGTGAGCCGAGATCGCGCCACTGCACTCCAGCCTGGGCGACAGAGCGAGACTCCGTCTCAAAAAAAAAAAAAAAAAAAAAAACAATGGTAAGTATTTGTGTATCTAAACATATCTAAACACAGGAAAGCTGGGCACGGTGGCTCACGCCTGTAATCCCAGCACTTTGGGAGGCCAAAGTGGGTGGATCACCCAAGGTCAGGAGTTCAAGACAAGCCTGGCCAACATGGCAAAACCCCGTCTCTACTAAAAATACAAAAATTAGCCCGGCATGGTGGTGGACGCCTGTAATCCTGGCTACTCAGGAGGCTGAGGCAGGAGAACTGCTTGAACCCAGGAGGCAGAGGTTGCAGTGACCCAAGATCGTGCTACTGCACTCCAGCCTGGGGGATAGAGCAAGACTTTGTCTCCAAAAATAAATAAATAAACACACACAGGAAAGGTTTCGCCATGTTGGCCAGACTGGTCTTGAACTCCTGACCTCAGGTGATAAACCGCCTCAGCCTCCCAAAGTGCTAGGATTACAGGCTTGAGCCACCCCACCTGGCCTTCTGTATCCACATTTGTATAAGACAAGAAAATGTGTTGTAATAAAATTCTAAAATGTTTACATTTTATACTCAGTGAAAGCAGTGTTTTTAAATGTTTAGATAATTAACAATAATAATAATAGCTGACATTTATCAAGGGCTTGTTATAAACCAGGCACTGTTATAAGCATGTTGCTTGGATTATCTTCTGATTTTCTCCATCTCACAGCTCTATAAGCTATAGGTATTATTATTATCCCTGTATTAGTCCATGCTCACATTGATAAAAAGAAATACCTGGCCAGGCACGGTGGCTCAAGCCTGTAATCCCAGCACTTTGGGAGGCCGAGACCATTCTGGCTAACACGGTGAAACCCCGTCTCTACTAAAAAATACAAAAAACTAGCCGGGTGAGGTGGCGGGTGTCTATAGTCCCAGCTACTCGGAAGGCTGAGGCAGGAGAATGGTGTAAACCTGGGAGGCGGAGCTTGCAGTGAGCTGAGATCCGGCCACTGCACTCCAGCCTGGGCGAGAGAGCGAGACTCCATCTCAAAAAAAAAGAAGAAAAAGAAAAAGAAATACCTGGCCGGGGCCAGGCACCGTGGCTCATACCTGTAATCCCAGCACTTTGGGAGGCCAAGGCAGGTGGATCTTGAGGTCAGGAGTTCGAGACCACCCTGGCCAATATGGGGAAACTTCATCTCTACTGAAAATATAAAAATTAGCCAGCTGTGGTGGCCCGCACCTGCAGTTCCAGCTACTCCAGAGGCAGAGACAGAATCGCTTGAACCCGGAAGGCAGAGGTTGCAGTGAGCCGAGATCACGTCACTGCACTCCAGCCTGGAGGACAGAGTGAGACTCCGTCTCAAAACAAAACAAAACAAAAAACACCTGACCGGGTGCTGTGGCTTACGCCTGTAGTCTCAGCACTTTGGGAAGCAGAGGCGGGTGGATCACCTGAGGTCAAGAGTTCGAGACCAGCCTGGCCAACATGGTAAAACCCCGTCTCTACTAAAAATATAAAAATTAGCCAGGTGTGGTGGCGCGTTCCTGTAATCCTAGCTACTTGGGAGGCTGAGGCAGGAAAGTGGCTTGAACCCGAGAAGTGGAGGTTGCAGTAAGCTGAGATCACACCATTGCACTCCAGCCTGGGCAACGAGTAAAACTCCGTCTCAAAAAAAAAGACTGCCTAACAGGCGCCCCAGGGAGGGAATCAGGAGGCTCCCAATGACATTGCTAGTGTAATTTAAGGTCAACTAACTGCTATAGGCAGTGTGCTGTGTAATCTAGCACTTTGAGAGGCCAAAGTGGGAGGATCCCCTTGAGCCCAGGAGTTCAAGTTTACAGTGAGCTATGATTGCACCACTGCACTTCAGCACTTCATCCTGGATGACAGAGTGAGACCTTGCCTCTGAAAATAACTAAATAAAAGGAAACAACCCTGCTACCCCTGAACTTCCCCTGAACTCCTACCAAATAGTGATTCCTGTCTTCACCATGTTTGTCTCTTGCCAATCATGAAGCTTTTGACACTGGAATGCTGCTATGAGAAAAAAATACAATGTTTCCATAAATGTGCTTGCCTGCATTAACAGCCAAAACAGAAGAAAGATGGTTCCCACCTCATTTCTGCCTTCCAGATCTCACAACATCCCACTGATGGGCCACATTTCACATGGGGAAACTGAATTGTAAAGGAGTCTGGGAAATGTACTTTTTAGTTTTCCAGAAGGAAGTTAGAAAGGATGCTGATGCTGGGCGTGGTGGCTCATGCCTGTAATCTTAGCACTTTGGGAGGCCGAGGTGGGCGGATCTCTTGAGCCCAGGAGTTCAAGACCAGCCTGGGCAATATATTGAGACCCTTAAAAAAAAAAAAAAAAAAAAAAAAAAAGGATCGTGAGTGTTCAGAGTGTTCATCCACAGATCTACTCTAATATCTGCTGGAGTGGACCTTGGTGGTTATCTGAAAAAATAGCATTCCATCAGTATGTAAAAACTGTTGAGGGCACAGACTGTGCTCAGAAATCAGTTCTTTTGACCAGATGCGGTGTCTCATGCCTGTAATCCCAACTCTTTGGAGGCCAGTATGGTGGGTGGATTGCTTGAGTCCGGGAGTTCGAGACCACCCTGGGCAACGTGGCGAGACCCCATCTCTACAAAAAATACAAAAAAATTAGCTGGGTGTGGTGGTACACGTCTCTGGTCCCGGCTCCTCGGGAGGCTGACATGTAGGCATCCCTGAACCTGGGAGGCAGAGGTTGCAGTGAGCCAAGATCGTGCCTCTGTACTCCAGCCTGGGTGAGAATGAGACCCTGCCGCAACAAAAAAAAAAAAGAAAAAGAAAAAGAAAAAAGAAAGCAGTTCTCTTAAAAAGCTGGGCTTTATATTAATTAGAATATTAATTAGAATATTAGGCCGGGCACGGTGGCTCACACCTGTAATCCCAGCACTTTGGGAGGCCGAGGCAGGTGGATCACAGGGTCAGGAGTTCGAGACCAGCTTGGCCAATATGGTGAAACCCCGCCTCTACTAAAAATACAGAAATTAGCCGGGCGTGGTGGTGGGCTCCTGCAGTCCCAGCTACTCAGGAGGCTGAGGCAGGAGAATCGCTGGAACCCGGCAGGCAGAAGTTGCAGTGAGCCAAGATCGTGCCATTGCACTCCAGCCTGGGCAACAGGAGAGAGACTCCGTCTCAAAAAAAAAAAAGCCACAAGTTACCACTGTACTTGTACACTGGACAGTAGTTAATATGCCCTTTAGTGGCAATGTTGAAACAGTGAAGCAATCCAAGTAAATGCCATTCTCTGAATGCCCTTCTAACTCATTAGGGCTAGGTGACAGATGAGCTTTTAGTGTGGCAACGACTTGTTCTCAAAAACTATTAATTTTGGGCCAGGCACAGTGGCTCATGCCTATTATTCCAACAAGGTGGGAGGATCACTTGAGCCTAGGATTTCAAGACCAGCCTGGGCAACATGGCAAAACCCCGTCTCTACAAAAATACAAAATTTAGCCTGGTAAACCTGTAGTCTCAGCTACTTAGAAGGCTAAGGCTGGAGGATCACTTGAGCCTGAGAGGTCAGGTCCACAATGAGCCATGGTCACACCACTGCATTCCAGCCTGAGTGACAGAGTGAGACTGTCTCAAAAAAAAAAAAAAAACAAGCTGGGCACGGTGGCTCACGCCTGTAATCCCAGCACCCGGGAGGCTGAGGCGGGCGGATCACCTGAGATCGGGAGTTTGAGACCAGCCTGACTAACATGGAGAGATCCCGTCTCTACCGAAAACAGAAAATGAGCCGGGTGTGGTGGTGCATACCTGTAATCCCAGCTACTCGGGAGGCTGAGGCAGGAGAATCACTTGAACCTGGGAGGCAGAGTTGGTGGTGAGCAGAGGTCTCACCATTGCATCCAACCTGGGCAACAAGAGCGAAACTCCATCTCAAAAAAAAGAAAAAAGTTATTTCAGTTTGTTTTCTTATTTATTTAGAGAGAGGTCTCACTATGCTCCCTACGCTGGTCTGGAATTCCTGGCTTCAAGTGACCTTCATGCCTCTGCCTCCTGAAATGCTGGGATTACAGGCGTGAGCCACTGGGCCCAGCTCCTCTTCTTTATATTTGCCTGTATTTTCTTTTTTTTTTTTTTCAAGATATGTTGAATTTTTAAAGCTGTTGTGTTCAGTTTTCTTCCAAAACACATTGATGACATTTGGAGGAAAAGAGCAATAGGACTTACTATCTTGGTATCATCTACTGTCCTGCCTTTGAATAGTGTTGTCTTAAATTTATTTTCTTGTCAAAGTTAAAAAGTATGTTTGGGTTGGGGACAGTGGCTCATGCCTATAATTCCAGCATTTTTGGAGGCGGAAGTGGGGGGATCACTTGAGCCCAAGAGTTGGAGACCAACCTGGGCAGCATGACAAAACCTCGTCTTTCTAAAAAATACAAAAATTAGCCAAACTTGGTGATGGGTACTTGTAGTCCCAACTACTTGGGAGACTGAAGAGGGAGAATCGCATAAGCCTGGGAGATCAAGGCTGCAGTGAGCTGTGATTGTGCCACTGCACTCTAGCCTGAGTGACAAAGTGAGACTGTCTTAAAAAATAAACCAAATGGCCAGGCGCAGTGGCTCATGCCTATAATCCCAGCATTTTGGGAGGCCCAGGCGGGCGGATTGCCTGAGGTCGGTCAGGATTTTGAGACCAATCTGGCCAACATGGAAAAACTCTGTCTCAACTAAAAATACAAAAAAATTAGCTATGTGTGGTGGTGTGTGCCGGTAATCCCAGCTACTCGGGAGGCTGAGGCAGGGGAATTGCTGGAACCAGGGAGGCGGAGGTTGCATTGAGCCAAGATCACACCACTTCACTCCAGCCTGGGCGACAGAGTGGGACTCCATCTCAAAAAAACCAAAACAAAACAAAAAAAGGATTGCTTTTGATTTGCCATAATATATTTTAATATTGGAAATCTCTTTTTTTTTTTTTTTTTTTTGAGATGGAGTCTTGCGCTGTGGCCCAGGCTGGAGTGCAGTGACCGGATCTCGGCTCACTGCAAGCTCCGCCTCCCGGGTTCACGCCATTCTCCTGCCTCAGCCTCCCGAGTAGCTGGGACTACAGGCGCCTGCCACCTCGCCCGGCTAGGTTTTTTTTGTATTTTTCAGTAGAGACGGAGTTTCACCGTGTTAGCCAGGATGGTCTCGATCTCCTGACCTCGTGATCCGCCCGTCTCGGCCTCCCAAAGTGCTGGGATTACAGGCTTGAGCCACCGCGCCCGGCCGGAAATCTCTTATAAAGATTGAGGTTAGGCCGGGCGCGGTGGCTCACGCCTGTAATCCCAGCACTTTGGGAGGCCGAGACGGGCGGATCACGAGGTCAGGAGATCGAGACCATCCTGGCTAACACGGTGAAACCCTGTCTCTACTAAAAATGCAAAAAATTAGCCGGGCGAGGCGGCGGGCGCCTGTAGTCCCAGCTACTCGGGAGGCTGAGGCAGGAGAATGGCGTAAACCCGGGAGGCGGAGCTTGCAGTGAGCCGAGATCGCGCCATTGCACTCCAGCCTGGGCGACAGAGCGAGACTCTGTCTCAAAAAAAAAAAAAAAGATTGAGGTTAAAAAGATATATATATAAAACATAAAAATATGTATATAGCCGGGCGCGGTGGCTCAAGCCTGTAATCCCAGCACTTTGGGAGGCCGAGACGGGCGGATCACGAGGTCAGGAGATCGAGACCATCCTGGCTAACATGGTGAAACCCCGTCTCTACTAAAAAATACAAAAAAAAAAACTAGCCGGGCGAGGTGGCGGGCGCCTGTAGTCCCGGCTACTCGGGAGGCTGAGGCAGGAGAATGGCGGGAACCCGGGAGGCGGAGCTTGCAGTGAGCTGAGATCCGGCCACAGCACTCCAGCCTGGGTGACAGAGCGAGACTCCGTCTCAAAAAAAAAAAAAAAAAAAAAAATATGTATATAAAATGTAGTTCTTTAAAAAGAGTTCCAAGCCAATTTGAAGCCAAATGATTTTTCTATTATTAATATTAATGATTTATTTATGTTGTATATTTTATATCATTGTATATTATATTACATATTTGTTATGTATTATATATTATCAATATTAATTATTAATGGTTTTCTATTAACTATTAATAATAATCTGTGCCAGATAATCTATTTTTATATGTTAAAAATGATATCTGGCCAGGCACGGTGACTCAAGCCTGTAAGCCCAGCACTTTGGGAGGCTGAGGTGGGCGGATCACGAGGTCAGGAGATCAAGACCATCCTGGCTAACACGGTGAAACCCCGTCTCTACTAAAAATACAAAAAAATTAGCCGGGCATGGTGGCAGGCGCCTGTAGTCCCAGCTACTCGGGAGACTGAGGCAGGAGAATGGCGTGAACCCGGGAGGCGGAGCTTACAGTGAGCTGAGATCGCGCCACTGCACTCCAGCCTGGGGGACAGAGCAAGACTCTGTCTCAAAAAAAAAAAAAAAAAAAAAAAGATATCTGACAGCGGCTCTTATATAATTTTTGTTTGTTTGTTTGTTTTGAGACAGAGTCTCGCTCTGTTACCCATGCTGGCGTGCAGTGGCACGATCTTGGCTCACTGCAGCCTCCGCCTCCCGGGTTCAAGCAATTCTCCCTCCTCAGCCTCCCGAGTAGCTGGGATTACAGGGACCTGCCACCATGCCCGGCTGATTTTTGTATACTTAGTAGAGATGGGGTTTCACCATGTTGGCCAGGCTGGTCTCAAACTCCTGACCTCAGGTTATCTGCCTGCCTTGGCCTCCCAAAGTGGTGGGATTACAGGCGTGAGCTGCCGTGCCTGGCCCTTATATAATTTATTTAAATAAATATTATGAACCTTAGCAGATTTTTCTACCTCTTATTACAAAAGTACATTATAAATATCTCTTTTCTCTCTCTACAGGACAATCCTGCAAACACAGACTGTTTGACTTAGAATCTTCTCTTTTTTACTCCATTCAAGAGCAGCATTCATAAATTTCCAGGTATGACAAATTTTAATTCTTGATCTACCTCACTTAAATGCATAGATTAAAAAGTAAAATTCTGGGGCCGGGTGCTGTGGCTCATGCCTGTAATCCCAGCACTTTGGGAGGCCAAGGTAGACAGATCACCTGAGGTCGGGAGTTCGAGACCAGCATGACCAACATGAAGAAACCCTGTCTCTACTGAAAATACAAAATCAGCCGGGCGTGGTGGCACATGCCTGTAATCCCAGCTACTCGGGAGGCTGAGGCAGGAGAATTCCTTGAACCTGGGAGGCAGAGGTTGCGGTGAGCCGAGATGCCGCCATTGCACTCCAGTCTGGGCAACAAGATTGAAAGTCCATCTCAAAAAAAAAAAAAGTAGAATTTTGGGCTGGGTGCGGTAGCTCATGCGTGTAATCCCAGCATTTTGGGAGGCCAAGGCAGGCAGATATCCTGAGGTCAGGAGTTCGAGACCAATCTGGTCAACATGGCGAAACCCCATCTCTATTAAAAATACAAAAATTAGCCAGGCGTGGTGCTGGGTGCCTGTAATCTCAGCGCTTGTGAGGCTGAGGCAGGAGAATCACTTGAACCCAGGCAGCAGATGTTGCAATGAGCCGAGATCACGCCAGTGCACTCCAGCCTGGGCAACAGAGCAAGACTCTGTCTCAAAAAAAAAAAAAAAAAAAGGTAAAATTTTGTAGTTGTAGATATTATATATTAGAGAATGGATTTATTTCTTGGAAATTCACTGTCTAAGATGTTCAGTGTTCTGATCCTTTTGGTCTCCCTGTTCACTGATTGCTAATTTTTTTAAATGACATCTTTATTTTGAATTCTCTCTCTTTTTTTTTTTTTTTTTGAGATGGAGTCTCGCTCTGTCCCCAGGCTGGAGTGCAGTGGCCGGATCTCAGCTCGCTGCAAGCTCCGCCTCCCAGGTTTAGTCCATTCTTCTGCCTCAGCCTCCTGAGTAGCTGGGACTACAGGCGCCTGCCACCTCGCCCAGCTAATTTTTTGTATTTTTTAGTAGAGACGGGGTTTCACCGTGTTAGCCAGGATGGTCTCGATCTCCTGACCTCGTGATCCGCCCGTCTCGGCCTCCCAAAGTGCTGGGATTACAGGCTTGAGCCACCGCGCCCGGCCTAATTCTCTCTTAAGGAAGTGTAGTGTATCCTTGTGAATGTGGGCCGAATTCTTTTTTTTTTTTTTTTTTAACATCCAGGATACATATTTGAATTACATTTTAATCTTTTACTTATTTATTTATTTATTTTTTATTTTTTTGAGATGGAGTCTTGCTGTGTCGGCTAGACTGGAGTGCAGAGGCAACCTCCGCCTCCCGGGTTCAAGCACTTCTGCCTCAGCCTCTAGAGTAGCTGGGATTACAGGCACCCGCCACCACTCCTGGCTAATTTTTGTATTTTTGGTAGAGATGGGGTTTCACCATGTTGGTCAGGCTGGTCTCGAACTCCTGACCTCAGGTGATCCACCCGCCTTGGCCTCCCAAAATGCTGGGGTTACAGACCTGAGCCACCACACCTGGTTTTTATCTTTTTTTTAAACTGGGATCCAGGCAATTGTATGGAACTACATTTTTTAATTCATTGCCTCTCTTGTGTATATATTTCTCCCATTCTAGCTTGATCCACATACTTGTATTATTAAGAACTGGAGATTATCTAGACCAGTCCTTTTAATTTGCAGAGAAGGATGTTAAGCCTAGAAACTTAAGTTACTTGCCCATGGACATAATACTAATTTAGTGGTAGAACCAGTGTCAGAATTCTGGCCTCCCACAGCTGCATCATGCAGCCTTGGAGTAACTGTCTGGGTTAACTCCCTTTTCTGTAAAATGGAGATAATAATACCATCTCCTGGCAAGGCACAGTGGCTCACGCCTGTAATCCCAGCACTTTGGGAGGCCGAGACGGGTGGATCACGAGGTCAGGAGATTGAGACTATCCTGGCTAACACAGTGAAATCCTGTCTTTACTAAAAATACAAAAAATTAGCTGGGTGTGGTGGCGGGCGCCTGTAGTGCCAGCTACTCGGGAGGCTGAGGCAGGAGAATGGCATGAACCCAGGAAGCGGAGCTTGCAGTGAGCCGAGATTGTGCCACTGCACTCCAGCCTGGGCGACAGAGCAACAATCCGTCTCAAAAATAATAATAATAATAATACCATTTCCCCTATAGGTTGCATGTAAGGATTAAATGAGACAATGCAGGTAGTTACTTTAATACTGCCTGTTGGCCCTTTAACCCCTTCACTGCATCTTTCTTGAAATTCTCCACCCTTGGCTAATGTGTCACGAAGCTCTCTTAATTCTCCCTGTAATTCCTTATCTGTAACACTGGCTTCTTTTCCCCATCCTGCTCCACAATCATGGGCAATCCTCCAGGTTCCCCTCTCAGCCCTTGTTTCCTCTGAGCCCCTTCATTTCTGCTAACAACTTAATCGCTATTTGCAGATTCTCTTGCTCCTCTATCTTCAAGTCTGAGTGTCCCTGTGAACTTCAGACCAGCATTTCCAGTGGCCTCCTGGCCATATCTATCTGATTTCCCATTCCTCTCAAATCCAGCATACATAAAACCAAAGTCATTGCTTTTCTTCTAAACCAGTTATTTCTCTGGACTCTGGACTTCCCAATTTCTTGTTTCAAATTTAAAAAAAAATTTTTAATTTTAATTTTTTTTTTTTTTTTGAGACAGCATCTGTGTGCCCAGGCTGGAGTGCAGCGGTGCAATCACTGTTGCTCACTGTAGCCTCAACCTCCCGGGCTAAAGTGACCCTCCCACCTCAGCCTCCCAAGTAGCTGGGACTACAGGCACATGCAATTTTTTATTTTTATTTATTTATTTATTTTTCTGAGACAGAATCTTGCTATGTCCCCCAGGCTGGAGTGCAGTGATGTGATCTCAGCTCACTGCAACCTCCACCTACTGGGTTCAAATGATTCTCCTGCCTCAGCCTCCTGGGTAGCTAGGATTACAGGTGTGTACCACTGCGCCTGGCTAATTTTTGTAGTTTTAGTAGAGACAGGGTTTCACCATGTTGGTCAGGCTAGTCTTGAACTCCTGACCTCATGATCCACCTGCCTCGGCCTCCCAAAGTGCTAGGATGACAGGTGTGAGCTACTGCGCCCGGCCACAATTTTTTATTTTTTAGAGACAGGGTCTTGCTCTGTTGCCCAGGCCGACGTACAGTGGTATTACCATAGCTCACTGCAGCCTCCAACTCCTGGGCCTAAGCAATCCACTGCCTCTGCTTCCCAAGTAGCTGGGACCACAGGCATGCACCATCATGCCCAACTAATTTTTAAAAATCTATTTTGCCATCCTGGTCTCAAACTTAATTTAAGAAAAAGCAAGGTATAGGACCGGGCACCGTGGCTCACGCCTGTAATCCCAGCATTTTGGGAGGCCGAGGCAGGTGGATCATGAGGTCAAGATATCAAGACAATCCTGGCCAGCATGGTGAAACCCAGTCTCTACTAAAAATACAAAAATTAGCCAGGTGTGGTGGCAGGTGCCTGTAGTCCCAGCTACTTGGGAGGCTGAGGGAGGAGAATCATTTGAACCTGGGAGGCGGAGGTTGCAGTGAACCAAGATTGTGCCTCTGCACTTCAGCCTGGTGACAGAGCAAGACTCTGTCTCAAAAACAGAAAAAAGAAAAAGCAAGGTAGAGACCAATGTGTATGATACAAGGGAACTTAACTTTCTTTTTTTTTTTTTTTTTTTTTGAGACGGAGTCTCGCTCTGTTGCGTAGGCTGGAGTGCAGTGGCCAGATCTCGGCTCACTGCAAGCTCCGCCTCCCGGGTTCACGCCATTCTCCTGCCTCAGCCTCCCGAGTAGCTGGGACTACAGGCGCCCGCCACCTCGCCCGGCTAGTTTTTTTTTTTTTGTACTTTTTAGTAGAGATGGGGTTTCACCGTGTTCGCCAGGATGGTCTCGATCTCCTGACCTTGTGATCCGCCCGTCTCGGCCTCCCAAAGTGCTGGGATTACAGGCTTGAGCCACCGCGCCCGGCCGGGAACTTAACTTTCTTAACTTTCCATATCAGTAGAGTGTTTTCTTATTTTTGAATCGTACGCATTCAAGGGTGAAAGGGAAGGGGAAAAGATCAGTGTTGCGGTGGCTCACACCTGTAATCCCAGCACTTTGGGAGGCCAAGGCAGGTGGATCACTTGAGGTCAGGAGTTCAAGAACAGCCAGGCCAACATGGTGAAACCCCGTCTCTACTAAAAATACAAAAATTAGCCGGGTGTTGTGGTGCGCTCCTGTAGTCCCAGCTACTTGGGAAGCTGAGACAGGAGAATCACTTGAACCTGGGAGGCAGAGGTTGCAGAGCTGAGATGATGCCATTGCACTCCAGCCTGGGTGACAGCGCCAGACTGTCTCAAAAAAATGATGTGAGAACTATATAAATAATTTGTGTTTCTCTAGGATTTTGTTTTTGTTTGTTTTTGTTTTGCCTTGGATTCCAGGGCAAATAATGCTAAATGTAAATGTATAGAAACCATCTCATTAACATTTTGTTTAATTTAAATAAAATGTTGCTTGCTCTGTCCCTGAGGCTAAAGGGCAGTGGCATAATCCGAACTCACTGCAGCCTCCAACTCCTGGGCTAGGTGATCCTCCCACCTCAGAACCCAAATAGCTGGGACTACAGGCCCATGCCACCATACCCAGCTAGTTTTTATAATTTTTTATAGAGATGAGGTTTCACCATGTTGCCCAGGCTAGTCTCAAACTCCTGAGCTCAAACATCTACCTGCTTCAGTCTCCCAAAGTGCTGGGATTATAGGTGTGAGCCACTGCGCCCAGTCCATTTTACCAAACTCTTATCATCAGTTATTAAAACTTTCCAATGCCACCCTCTGTTGATGACTTCTAAATCTTTATCTCCAGCCTAGATTTCCTGAGCGTATATCCAGACATCCTTATACTGACTTCATGCTCGGTGAGCAACATTTTGATGACTGACTTTCCATATCACCTCCTCATAAGGAAAGGAGAATATGTTGGTCAGTGGAAAACAAATATCTGTCCCTTTGATGTTTACATTTTTCATCATAATTTATAAAATGGCCTTGTGTCTCTTTTGTATATATGGTATATCTGACATATCACATACACATATATAACATATATAGACCTATGTACAAACTCTGTGAGCTTGATTAAAGACAGAGGATGGGGGAAAAGGAGGGAAGTAGGAAGGCATTTGCCTGTAAGAAACAGATCATCTTTTTGTGGACCAAATCACATTTCTGATGAGTTTCTGAAAAATCAAACTTTAAATAAGAGGTAACAATGTAAATGCTGCCAATCATTTATCTTAGCACCTAGCCAGCTGGCCATTTTCTTCCTTGCTCACCCCTCCCTCCTTCTTATCTACAGTAGTTAGCTACTTAGGGAAAAATTTAGGTCTTCTCATCACACAGTACACCAAATACATTCTAGAAGAGAAGTATTACACACACACACACACAAGCAAATGGAAGTAAATATTCATCAGACATCTGGAGGAGGGAAGATATCCTGAGAGTAGAACACACTGAAAACAAATCATGTAGGGAACTTTCAACATGTGCCATTCATTTACTTATTCGTTTATTAGTCTCCAAGTCTGAAGGATGTAGATATGAGGCTGAGAAGGGAAAGGTTTGGCCTGGGACAGTTCCTGGGTCCTGGATTAGGCACTATAGGGAGATAGTGGTATTAATTCCCAAGAAAGGAGACACAGATGAAGGAGTAAATTTCACGGGTTAAGAAAAGGCAGCAATAGTAAGTTTGGAATTCAGTAAGTTTGAGGTTATCTTCTGTATCTAACTGGTGATGGGTAACAACAATGATGATAAGAATTATAACAGCGGCTCATATATTATTGAGCAGCTACAGTGTCCCAGGCACCTGCAGAGTTCTTGACATTTGCAATGTCGCATTGAATCTACAATTCCATGAAGTAGGTACTGCACTCTTATAAACCCCCATTTATAGGTGAGGAAATAGGTGTGTAAACCACAGCAGAGCCGGGGCTTAGATTCACTTTAATGGCATAGCCCATGTGTTTACCCACTGTTATTTATGCTGCTTCCAAGTCTTGCTGATTCTACCTCTTTGGCTTATCTCTATCTACTTCTTTTCTTTCTTTCTTTCTTTCTTTCTTTCTTTCTTTCTTTCTTTCTTTCTTTCTTTCTTTCTTTCTTTCTTTTCTTTGTTTGTTTGTTTGTTTTTGTTTGAGACGGTGTCTGGCTTTGTCACCCAGGCTGGAGTGCAGTGGCGTGATCTTGGCTTACTGCAACCTCAGCCCGCCGGTTCAAGCCTTTTTTGTGCCTCAGCCTCCCGAGTAGCTGCAAATACAGGCACCCGCCACCACTGGACCTGGCTAATTTTTCTATTTTTAGTAGAGATGGGGTTTCACCAAGTTGGCCAGGCTGGTCTCCATTGAGCCACCTGCCTTGGCCTTGTCTACTTATTTTCATCACCACTACTGTGGTTTAAATGTTGGTCCCTTCAAAACTCATTTTGAAACTTAATCCTCAATTTAAATTTTTTTTTTTTTTTTTTTTTTTTTTGAGACAGGGTCTCATTGTGTCACCCAGGCTGGATGGAGTGCAGTGGCACGATCACAGCTCACTGCAGCCTCAACCTCCCCAAGCTCAGGTGATCCTCCTACCTCACCCTCCTGAGTAGCTGAGACTACAGATGCATGCCACCATGCCTGGCTAATCTTTGTATTTTTTGTAGTGATAGGGTTTCACCATGTTGCCCAGGCTGGTCTCCAACTCCAGGGCTCAAGTGATTTGCCTGCCTTGGCCTCTCAAAGTGCTGGGATTACAAGCGTGAGCCACCATGCATGGCGCAATGTGGCAGTATTGAGAGGTGTGGCCGTTAAGAGGTGATTGGGTTATGAAGGATTAATGGGTTATCATGGGGGGAACTGGTGGTTTTATAAGAAGAGGAAGGGAGATGTGAGCACGCTCAGCCCCTTGCCACCTGTACTAGTCCGTTCTTGCATTGCTATAAAGAAATACCTGAGACTGGGTAATTTATAAAGAATAGAGGTTTAATTGGCTCACAGTTCTGCAGGCTGTACAGGAAGCATAGTAGCTTCTGCTTCTGGGGAGGCCTCAGGAAGCTTCCAGTTATGATGGAAGGCATAGGAGGAGCAGGCATCTTCACATGGCTGGAGTAGGAGGAAGAGAGGTGCCACACACTTTCACACAACGAGATCTCATGAGAACTCACTCACTATACAGCATCAAGGTGGGGATGGTGCTAAACCATTCATGAGAACTCTGCCTCCATGATCCATTCACTTCCCGTCAGTCCCCACCTCCAACACTGGGGATTACAATTCTACATGAGATTTGGCCAGGGACACAGATTCAAACCGTATCACTACCGATCCTTCTGCACTGTCCCAGGACTCTGCAAAGAGTCTGCAAGAGCAAGAAGGCCCTCACCAGGTGTAGACCCTTGACCTGGGATGTCTCAGCCTTCAGAACTGTAATACATAAATTTCATTTATTTGTCTTTTTTTCCTTTATCTTTTTCATGATGTTATTTTTTCTTTTTTTCTTTTTCTTTATAAATCACCCAGTTTCAGCTTTTTGTTGTTGTTGTTATAAGTAACAGAAAACAGACTCATACCACCCTACCACTACCCACAACTACTTCCATTCTTTTTTTTTTTTCTTCTTCTTCTTGTTGTTTTTGAGATGCAGTCTCACTCTGTCACCCAGGCTGGAGAAGTTCAGTGGTGCAACTTCAGCTCATTGCAACCTCTGCCTCCCAGGTTCAAGCAATTCTCCCACCTCAGCCTCCTGAGTAGCTGGGATTACAGGAGGCACATGTCACCATGCCTGGCTAAATTTTGTATTTTTAGTAGAGATAGGGTTTCACCATGTTGACCAGGCTGGTCTCAAACTCCTGACCTCAAGTGATCTGCCCACCTTGGCCTCCCAAAGTGCTGGGATTACAGGCATGAGCCACCATGCGGCAGCCCAACCACTTCCATTTCTACCCCTACCATTTTGTCTAGATTACAACTGCCTCCTGCCTGATCTCACTGCCGATGACATTCTTACTGCTCTCTGATTTGATCAAATACTAAATCACCTCTCTCCTTTGCATTAAACCCCTTAATGTCCCCCCCACCCCTGCCCCAGTGCTTACAGGGTCTAATCCAAACTCTTTTTTTTTTTTTTTTTTTGAGACGAGTCTTGCTCAGTTGCCCAGGCTGGAGTGCAGTGCTGTGATCTCGGCTCACTGCAATCTCCACCTCCTGGGTTCACGCCATTCTCCTGCCTCAGCCTCCTGAGTAGCTGGGACTACAGGCGCCTGCCACCATGCCCAGCTAATTTTTTTTGTATTTTTAGTAGAGACAGGGTTTTACCATGTTAGCCAGGATGGTCTTGATCTCATGACCTCGTGATCTGCCTGCCTCATCCTCCCAAAGGGCTGGAATTGTAGGTGTGAGCCCCCACGCCCGGCCCCAAACTCTTTAATAAAGCAAATAAGGTGCTCCATCCATCTCTCACCATCTCTTTTGCACCCTGTGCTCCAGCCATATTGAACAACTTACTTTCTATTTTCTTTTTTTTTTTTTGAGATGGAGTCTTGCTGTGTCTCCCAGGCTGGAGTGCAGTGGCATGATCTCGGCTCACTGCAAGCTCCGCCTCCTGGGTTCACGCCATTCTCCCGCCTCAGCTTCCCAAGTAGCTGGGACTACAGGCACCCGCCACCACGCCCAGCTAGTTTTTTGTATTTTTAGTAGAGACGGGGTTTCACCATGTTAGCCAGGATAGTCTCGATCTCCTGACCTCGTGATCCACCCACCTCGGCCTCCCAAAGTGCTGGGATTACAGGCTTGAGCCACCGCGCCCGGCCCTTACTTCCTATTTTCTTATTATACCAGTCCGTGCCTTGGCTCAAACTCTATCTTCTGCCTAGAATGCGTTTCTCTTTTTTTTTTTTTTTTTTTCTGAGTGAAAACCTACTTGCCTTTCAAGCATCTACCCTAGCATTATATCACCTACGAAGCAAAGTACGTTGAGTCTTCTCCCACAGTTCTGGAGGCTAAGTCTGAAATCAGGGTGTTGACAGGGCCATGCGTCCTCTGAAGGTTGTAGGGCAGAGTCCTTCCTTGCCTCTTCCTAGCTTCTGGTGGGTGCCAGCAATCCTTGGCATTCCTTCTGTTGTAGCTCCATAATTCCAGCCTCTGCTTCTGTCTTCATGTAGTGTTCTTCCTTCTCTGTGTGTGGTTTTGTTTCCATTTTTGTTTTTGAGACTAGCCTGTTGCCTAGGTTGGTCTTAAACTCCTGGCCTCAAGCAATCTGCCTTTCCTTGGCCTCCCAAAGCGCTAGGATTAGAGGTGGGAGACACCGCATCCAGCCCCTGTGTGTGTCTTCTCAGTGTCCTACTTTCTCCAGATCTTTCCTTATAATGATACCACCCTAATCCAGGATGACCTCATCTTAACTTGATTGTATCTGCAAAGACCCTATTTCCAAATTAAGGTCTCCTGTGTAGGTAGGTACCAGGGTTTAAGACTTCAGCATATAATTTTGGGGGGCACAACTCAACCCCATGTCTCACATGCAGGAGCAAGAGCAAGAGAGAGTGGAAGGAGGTGGTACATACTCTTTTATTTATTTTTTATTTTTATTTGAGACACAGTCTCACTCTGCCACCCAGGCTGGAGTGCAGTGATGTGATCATGGCTCACTGCAGCCTCGAACTCCTGGGCTCACATGAATCTCCTGCCTCAGCCTCCAAACTATAGGAGGCCACCATACCCAGCTAATTTTTAAATTTTTTTTTCTTTATAGAAACAGGGTCTCACTATGTTGTTCAGGCTGGTCTTGAACTCCTGGGCTCAAGCAGTCCTTCTGCCTCAGTCTCCCAAAGTGTTGGGATTATAGGCATGAGAGCTATTTTTTAATTTTTATTTTTTTAGGTGGAGTTTCACTCTTGTTGCCTAGGCTGGAGTGCAATGGTGCAATCAGCTCACTGCAACCCCCGCCTCCTGGGTTCAAGCAGTTCTCCTGCCTCAGACTCCCGAGTAGCTGGGATTACAGGCATGCACCACCACGCCCAGCTAATTTTGTATTTTTAGTAGAGATGGGGTTTCCCCATGTTGGTCAGGTTGGTCTCGAACTCCTGACCTCAGGTGATCCGCCTGCCTCGTCCTCCCAAAGTGCTGGGATTATAGGCCTGAGCCACCGCGTGCGGCTTTTTATTTTTCTTTTTTCTTTTCTTTTGTGAGACGGAGTCTCTCTCTGTCGCCCAGGCTGGAGTGCAATGGCGAGATCTCAGCTCACTGCAGTCTCTGCCTCCCTGATTCAAGCAATTCTCCTGCCTTGCCTCAGCCTCCCGAGTAGTTGGGATTATAGACACCCACCACCACACCCAGCTCATTTTTTTGTACTTTAGTAGAGATGGGGTTTCACCATGTTGGCCAGGCTCCTTTCAGACTCCTGACCTCAAGTGATCCACCCACCTCGGCTTCCCAAAGTGCTAGGATTACGGGCTTGAGCCACCACACCCAGCCCCGAGCTATTTTTAAGTACTGAAATATTTTTATGTATAAACTGTTATTTTGGTGTTATAAAATGTAAATCATTTATGTTATAAGACATGTCCACAGAGTTATATACTGCATTTAGGTTTCATATCAAACAAGGGTACATTTTTAAAGTAGGTATACTGAGTACCTCATTCTTTATTTTATATCCTTACAAGGTACTTTATTGTTTTAACTCTTATTTTCTGTTTCTTATAGGATTAGTTCTCTTTTTCAGGGATTATTAGTTGTTTGCATTTCCCCCAGAGGCAAATCATCTACTGCCAGAGGCTCCCTGATGGAATCAGGTTAGAATGAGGTTGGGGGTGGGAAGACATTAAGAGAAGCAAAACCAGGCACGATGGCTCGCCCTGTCATCCCAGCAGTTTGGGAGGCCAAGGTGGGAGGATCCTGTGGGCCCAGGATTTTGAGGTCACAGTCAGCTATGACGCCAAGGAAAGGGAGTTAATGAGGAAAAGTTTATAAGACCTGATTCCCAGCCCTACAGGACTTCTCTCCTTTTCCCCTCTAGGGCTGACACCTTCTTTGTCTTTTTCTTTCTTTCTTTTTCTTTTTTTGAAATGGGGTCTCACTTTGTCACCCAGGCTGGAGTACAATGGCATGATCTCAGCTCACTGCAGCCTCTGCCTCCTGGGTTCAAGCAGTTCTCTTGCCTCAGCCTCCCAAGTAGCTGGAATTACAGGCCCCCACCACCACACCCAGCTAATTTTTTTTTTTTTTTTGTCTTTTTAGTAGAGATGGGGTTTCATCGTCTTGGCCAGGCTGGTTTCAAACTCCTGACCTCAGGTGATCTGCCCACCTTGGCCTCCCAAAGTGCTGAGATCACAGGCATAAACCACCAAACCTAGCCACCTTCTTCCTAAGGATAATTTATTTGAGACAGGTTCTTCTTCCCCAGTCATCTCACCCTCAAGCCAGAGGGGTTGAGGAAGCCCCATGATAGAACCTGGTCATCTCTAGGTGGAACGGCCTCTGAGACAAAACATTAAAGAGGATGGGGAGTACAACTCACTTCTTAATAATGTTATTGATACTGAGATGCCAGCAAGGTCATTTCATCTCAGTTTTGCAACAGCTAATTTGAAACCATGGGCACAGTGAGCAGTCAGCATGCTGTCACTGGTCCTGAGGACATTGCAGTATTTGAATGGTGAGAAGTGACAGCACTCAGAAAAGGACACACCAGATTTCTATGGCTTTTTTACCTTAGGATCTCAAAGGACATTACTGCTTTATTACTCATTCCCTAGAAAATAGTGCGCTAGAATAACTCATCCCTAAGAACGCTATGTGATTGGTATTTTGCAATTTTTACTCCATCCCAGTGCCAAGTTTCAGTGTTTTTCTAGTGTGATTGATATATTAGAATTTTTACTTTATAAGCTGTGATAAAACCATAATACTTTTTGGCCACTTTAAGTCTGGAGCTTTTATGATTTCACATTGAAAAGAAGTCTGAAGCTTTATTAGGTAAGTGAAAATGTAACACAGATGTCTGGGTAATGGAAGCCAGTAGCCTGTTTTTAACAGAATTACTCTTTAAAAGCAGAATAAATTCCCTCTCTAGAATTTAGGGATACAAATTCTCTACCCTCAGCCTTTGACCTATAACCTCTTTAGGGAAAAGGATTCATCTCTCTGTCTCTAATCTTCCACCAAAATACCAAATAATTAAGTGCACATGTTGCATAGCAAAATATACCTAAAACAATTAATACATCAAGTAAACCAATAGTTTCTCATTTTTAGAGTATCTAAAAAAAAAAAAAAAAAAAAAAACCGCAACAATTTATGCTGGCATTTTATAGTATAACTTGATTTATTTCAGGATTTCATTGTAAGAAACACAAACATATGTAGTATATAATTTAACTGCAACAAAATAGTTTAAAAATGTTGAAGTTTGAACAATCCTGAGAGATCATGCAGTCCCACCTCCTACCAAATGCAGTCACCCTAAATCAATGACATTCTGCCTCTGCTACAATGGTAGCATAGAAAGTGTTACTTTGCAAAGTGACTGATACTGTTGTTAATCAGTTTAGCCCAGTGTTCAAATTTGTCTTACGGAAACCCACAGTAAGAAATACATTTTTGCTGGGCACTGTGGTTTATGCCTGTAATCCCAACACTTTGGGAAGCCAAGGTGAGTTGATTGCTTGAGCTCAGTAGTTCAAGACTGCCTGGGTAAGATGACAAAACCCCATCTTTACAAAAAAAACACAAAAATTAGCCAGGCGTGGTGGCATGTGCCTGTAGTCCCAGCTGCTTGGGAGACTGAGGTTGGAAGATGGCTTGAACCCAGGACGTTGAGGCTGCAGTGAGCGGTGATCAGGCCATTGCACTCCGGGCTGGGCGACAGGGCAAGAACCTATCCCCTCCTCCAAAAAAAAGAGAAGAAAAAAAGAAATCCCTTTTAAGGCTTGGCACAGTGGGTCATGCCTGCCCATAATCCCTGCATTTTGGGAGGCCGAGACTGGAGGATCGCTTGAGGCTGGGAGTTAAAGATCAACCTAAGCAACAGAGCAAGACCGTGTCTCTACAAAACAATTTAAAAAATTAGCTGGGCATGGTGGCGTGCCCTGTAACCCCAGCTACTCAGGAGGCTGAGGCCAGAGGACCTCTTGAGCCCAGGAGTCTGAGGCTGCAGTAAACTGTGATCACCTACTGTAGTCCAACCTGGATGACAGATTGAGACCATCTTTTAAAAAAAATTTTTTTAATTAAAAATAAATAGCTGTTCTGTATGAGCTCAAATTCATTCATTTCCCTTTAGTCCTATATTTTGGTCCATTTGCATTTTAGTGAATATTTATTCATTGAATAAATGCTGACTGAGCACTTATGTGCTAGACATTATGCACTGTGCTAGGGATGCTGAGGTGGAAAAAACAGAGACTTAGAGCTTTTGGAGCTTAGACTCTACTTCTTAGTCTAGAAGCCTAGTCTACTAGACCTATTAAGAGAATAATTCTGGCCGGGCGCGGTGGCTCAAGCCTGTAATCCCAGCACTTTGGGAGGCCGAGACGGGCGGATCACGAGGTCAGGAGTTCGAGACCATCCTGGCTAACACGGTGAAACCCCGTCTCTACTAAAAAATACAAAAAACTAGCCGGGCGAGGTGGCGGGCGCCTGTAGTCCCGGCTACTCGGGAGGCTGAGGCAGGAGAATGGCGTAAAAACCCGGGAGGCAGAGCTTGCAGTGAGCTGAGATCCGGCCACTGCACTCCAGCCTGGGAGACACAGCGAGACTCCGTCTCAAAAAAAAAAAAAAAAAAAAAAAAGAGAATAATTCTGGCCGGGCACGGTGGCTCATGCCTGTAATCCCAGCACTTTGGGAGGCTGAGGCAGGCGGATCACAAGGTCAGGAGATCGAGACCATCCTGGCTGACACAATGAAACCCCGTCTCTACTAAAAATACAAGAAAAGTAGCCGGGCATGGTGGTGGGCACCTGTAGTCCCAGCTACTCGTGAGGCTGAGGCAGGAGAATGTCGTGAACCCAAAAAGCGGAGCTTGTAGTGAGCCGAGACTGTGCCACTGCACTCCAGCCTGGGCGACAGAGCAAGACTCCATCTCCAAAAAAAAAAGAATAATTCTACAGCTGGGCACAGTGGCTCATGCCTATAATCCCAGCACTTTGGGAGGCCAAGGTAGGCGGATCACTTGAGCCCAGGGGTTTGAGACCAGTGTAGGCAAAATAATGAGACCCTATCTCTACAAAAAGAAGAAAAAGAAAGAAAAAATTAGCTGGGCATGGTGGCGCATACCTCTAGTCCCAGTTACTCAGGAGGCTGAGGTGGGAGGGTCACCTGAGCCTGGGAAGTCAAGACGGCAGTGAGCCGTGATAGTGCCACTGCACTCCAGCTTAGGCAACAGAGCAAGACTCTGTCTCAAACTTAATAATAATAAATACATAATAATAAAAACAAAATAATTCTAGTTCTTCGACATAATTGCCTTTCAGTATTGGAAGACAACTATCACGTTTCCTAATCTATGCCTCATATGATGTAGTTTCTGTAACAATAGCTATTGAGCCATAGTGATTAACTAAAGCTCCCCATACTAAAGATGGGCTTGTCAAGGAAACCTCTGTTGAAGTGACATTTAAGTAAAGACTTGTGTAGATTTGGGGAACAAGTTATGTGAAGATCCTTCACTCCTGGGTGAGGAATGTTCCAGACACAAGGGACGTCAGGAATGAGCTTGGCACCTTGGGAGGCATCAAAAGCAGTAAGGTGAGAGCTGCAGGTAGGGGAGATCTTTCGGAGATCTGGCAGCACTTTTAGACCAGGGTAAAGACTTTGGATTCTTACTCTGTGAGATGGGAACCACTGGAGGTTAAAGTATTTAACTTCATTTATTTTTGTGAAAGGGATTTTATTAGTCCATTCTCGCATTGCTATAAAGAACTCCCTAAGACTGGGTAATTTCATTGGCTCACAGTTCCACAGGCTGTAAAGGAAGCATGACTGGGCAGGCCTCAGGAAACTTACAGTGATGGCAAAAGGCAAAGGGGAAGCAGGCCCATCCTACATGTCTGAAGCGGGAGGAAGAGAGTGAAGGAGGAGGTGCTACACACTTTTAAACAACCAGATCTCGTGAGACCTCACTCACTATCACAAGAATAGCAAGAGGGAAATCTGCGCCCATGATCCAGTCACCTTCCACCAGGTCCCCTCTCTAACCTTGGGGATTACAATTCAACATGAGATGCAGATCCAAACCATATCAGGGATCTTCTCTCGTATCTGCCACCTAGCTATTTTTGTGTATTAATTTTATCATAAACTGGCTCTTTTACCAAATTCTTTTGTTTCTAGGTTTATTTAATTGGCTTTATTAAGATATAAGTTAGACTGGGCGTGGTGGCTCACGCCTGTAATCCCAGCATTTTGGGAGGCCGAGGCAGGCGGATCATGAGGTCAGGAGTTTGAGACCAGCCTGGCTAACATGGTGAAACCCCGTCTCTACTAATAATACACAAAAATTAGCCAGGTATGGTGACACGCACTTGTAATCCCAGCTACTAGGGAGGCCGAGGCAGGAGAATTGATTGAACCTGGGAGGCAGAGGTTGCAGTGAGCTGAGATCACGCCACTGCACTCCAGCCTGGGCAACAGAGCAAGACTCTGTCTCGAGAAAAAATTAAGATATAATTTACATGCAATAAAATGCCCCAATTGTAAATGTACAATTTAATGTTTGACATATAGTCATATGTAATAATCACCATAAATAATACATGAAACATTTTCATCACCTAAAATTTCCCTCATGCCTTTTTTTTCTTATGCCATTTTGTAGTAGAGCCTCCTATTTCGTTCTGAGTTTCAGGCAATTGTAATCTCCCTTATGTGACTATAGATTAGTTCTGCCTATTCTAAGATTTCATATAACTGGACTCACACAGTAGGTGTTCTTTGGTTTCTGGCTCCTTTCATTGAGCCTAATGATTTTGAGAGTCATTCACATCATTGCTTGTGTCAGAGGTTTGTTTGCTGTATTGTTCAGTAGTATTCCATGGTATGGATATACTACAATTTATTTATTCACCATCAGATGCACATTTTCTTTCCAATTTGGGGCTAATATGAACAAAGCTGCTATGAAAAATTCTTGTATAAGTCTTTTTGTAGTCATGTGTTTTCATTTCTTTTGGATAAATACCTAGGAGTGGAATTGCCGGGTCTTAGAGTAGGTATAACTTTAGTAGAACTGCTAAATAGTTTTCCAAAGTGACTGTAGCATTTTACATTTCCACCAGCAATGCATGAGAGAACTAACTTCTCCACATCCTTGCCAAGATTTGGTGTTGTCAGTCATTTTGTTTTTGGCCATGATGGTGGGTGTGTAATGACATTTCCTCATGGTTTTAATTTGCATTTCCTTGATGACCAGTGACATCTTTTCATATGCTAATTTTGTTTGTTTTCTATTATGAAGTGTCTGTTCAAATCATTCGCCCATGGGTTGTTTGTCCTATTGTTGAGTTCCTATTGTTGAATTTTTCTTTTTTCTTTTCTTTTCTTTTTTTTTTTTTTTGAGACAGAGTCTTGCTCTGTCGCCCAGGCTGGAGTTCAGTGGCTCAATATTGGCTCACTGCAAGCTCCGCCTCCCGGGTTCATGCCATTCTCCTGCCTCAGCCTCCCAAGCAGCTGGGACTGCAGGCACCTCCCACCACGCCCGGCTAATTTTTTGTATTTTTAGTAGAGATGGGGTTTCACCGTGTTAGCCAGGATGGTCTCGATCTCCTGACCTCGTGATCCACCTGCCTCGGCCTCCCAAAGTGCTGGAATTACAGGCATGAGCCACCGCGCCCGGCCCAAGAAGATTCTTTAGAGGATTTTCTGTGTACATGATTATATCTATAAACAATAACAGTTTTTCCTTTTCTGTGTACATGATTGTATCACCTGTAAACAAGAAGTTTTTCCTTTTTACTCTTTATGCCTGTTATTTATTTATGTATTTTTTTTTTTTGAGACAGAGTCTCGCTGTGTCACCCTGGCTAGAGTGTTATGGCGCAATCTCGGCTCACTGCAGCCTCCGCCTCCTGGGTTCAAGCGATTCTCCTGCCTCAACCTCCTGAGTAGCTGGGATTACAGGTGCCCACCATCGTGCCCAGCTTATTTTTGTGTTTTTAGTAGAGATGGGGTTTCACCATGTTGATCAGGCTGCTCTCGAAGTCCTGACCTCATGATCGGCCCGCCTCGGCCTCCCAAAGTGCTGGGATTACAGGCGTGAGACACTGTGCCCAGCCTATGCCTGTTATTTCTTTAACATCTCTTATTGCACTGACCAGCACCTCCAGGACAGTGCTGGATGGAAATAGCTGAGAGCACAAATCTTGCCCTGTTCCCTGTCTTAGGGGGAAAGCACTTGATCTTTAAGTTAAGTAAGGTATTAGCAGTTGGCTTTTTGTAGATGACCTTTAGCAGCTGAGGAAATTTCCTTCTATTTCTATTTCACTAGAGTTTTTACTATGAATAAGTGTTGGATTTTTCAGATGTCTGTTCTGTGTCTGTTGAGATAGCCTTATTTTTTATTGTTGTTCTGTTAATGTGGTGCTGATTGACTTTCAACTGTTAAACATCTTGTAATTCCAGTGATGAACTGCACTTGGTATTATCCTTTCATATATATTTGATTTACAATTTTTTCTTTTTTTTTTTGAGACAAAGTCTCGCTGTCACCCAGGCTGAAGTGCAATGGTGCGATCTTGACTCACTGCAACCTCCGCCTCCTGGGTTCAAGCAATTCTCCTGCCTCAGCCTCCCAAATAGATGGGATTACAGGCGTCTGCCACCACACCCAGCTAATTTTTTGGTACTTTTAGTAGAGATGGCGTTTTGCCATGTTGGCCAGGCTGATCTCGAACTCCTGACCTCAGGTGATCCAACCACCTTGGCCTCCCAAAGTGATGGGATTACAAGTGTGAGCTACTGCACCTGGCCACAGATATAATATTAAGTTGGTTTTTTTGTTGTTGTTGTTGTTTTGAGACAGAGTCTCACTCTGTCACCTGGGTAGAGTGCGTTTGAACAATCTTGGCTCTCTGCAACCTCTGCCTCCCAGGTTCAAGTGATTCTCCTGTCTCAGCCTCCTGAGTAGCTGGGACTACAGGTGCACGCCACCACGCCCAGCTAATTTAGGATTTTTGTGTCCATGTTTACAAGGGATATTGGTCTGTAGGTTTCTTTTCTTTTTTTCTTTTCTTTTTTTTTTTTTTTTTTTTTGAGACGGAGTCTCATGCTATTGCCCAAGCTGGAGTGCAGTGGCACGATCTCAGCTCACTGCAACATTTGCCTCCCAGGTTCAAGCAATTCTCCTGCCTCAGCTTCCCAAGTAGCTGGGATTACAGGCATGTGCCACCACGCCTAGCTAATTTTGTATTTTTAGTAGAGACAGGGTTTCTCCATGTTGGTCAGGCTGGTCTCGAACTCCTGACCTCAGGTGATCCGCCTGCCTCGGCCTCCCAAAGTGCTGGGATTACAGGCATGAGCCGCCACACCCGGCCTTGTAGTTTTATTTCCTTATAATGTCTTTGGTTTAGGAATCAGAGTAATACTGGCCTCATAAAATGAGTTGAAAGTTTTTCTCCTTGTCTATTTTATGAAAGTGTTTGTATAGATGAGTATTATGTCTTTCTTAAATGTTTGATAGAATTCAACACTGAGGACATTTGGGTCTGGAGTTTTCTTTGTGGGCAGTTTTAAAATTATATTTTAAATTGATTTAATACAATTTAATTTTTAAGTTTGATATATGGCTATTCAGATTTTTAATTTTTTTCTCATACTAGGTTTTTTGTTTTTTTTTTTTGAGACAGAGCCTCACTCTGTTGCCCAGGCTGGAGTACAGTGGTGTGATCTCACCTTACTGCAACCTCCGCCTCCTGGGTTCAAGTGATTCTCGTGTCTTAGTCTCCTGAGTAGCTAAAATTATAGGTACACACCACCACACCTGGCTAATTTTTGTATTTTTAGTAGAGATGGAGTTTCACCATGTTGGCTAGGCTAGTCTCAAAACTCCTGACCTTGGGTAATCCACCCGCCTTATCTCCCAAAGTGCTGGGATTACAGGCCTGAGCCACTATGCCTGGCTTCTTGTACTAGTTTTGATCACTTATAGCACTCAGGGAATTCATCTATTTCATTTAATTTGTTGAATATATTAGCATAGAGTTCATAATAGTTTCTTTTTATTCTTTCAATGTTTGTAGAATCTGTAGTGATGCTTCATTCCTAATACTGGTAATTTATGTCTTCTTTTTTTTTTTCTTGGTCTAGCTAAAGGTTAATCAATCTTTATTGATAATGATTAATTTATTGACATTGATATAGATAACCAGCTTTTGGTTTCATTGATTTTTCTCTATCATTTCTTGGTTTCTATTTTGTTCATTTCTGATCTTGTCTTTATTATTTCCTTCCTTCTACGTACATTGGGTTTAATTTAATTTGATCTCCTTTTCTCTGGATTCTTTTTTTTTTTTTTTTTTGAGACTGGGTCTCCCTCTGTCACCCAAGCTGGAGTGCAGTGGCTTGATCTCGGCTTACTGCAACCTCCCCATCCCGGGTTCAAGTGATTCTCCTGCCTCAGCCTCCTGAGTAGGTGGGATTACAGGTGTGTGCCACCATGCCCAGCTAATATTTTGTGTGTTTTTAGTAGAGATGGGATTTCGGCACATGAAAATCCTAAAATACTTGGAAATTAAACATTAAACTTCTAAATAAATAGACATTTATAGAACACTCCACACAAATCAAACTTTGTTGTTTGCAGTTCAAGCAGTTTAGAGGAAAATGTATATTTTATTTTTTATTTTATTTTTTATTTTTTGAGACATAGTTTTCACTCTTGTTGCCCAGGCTGGAGTGCAATGGTGCAATCTCAGCTCACTGCAACCTCCACCTCCCGGGTTCAAGCGATTCTTCTGCCTCAGCCTCCCAAGTAACTGGGATTACAGGCATGCACCACCATGCCCGGCTAATTTTTTGGATTTTTAGTAGAGATGGGATTTCACCGTGTTGGCCAGGTTAGTCTCGAACTCTCGACCTCAGTTGACCCGCCCGTCTCGGCCTCCCAAAGTGCTGGGATTACAGGTGTGAGCCACTGAACCCGGCCCGGAAAATGTATAGTTTTAAATTCTTATATTAAAAAAAAAAAAAACTAGAGTCAGACTTCTAGTTTGATTCCATATGGTCAGAGAACATACTCTGTGTGATTTTAATCCTTTAAATGTTCTAAAAACTTGGGCTAGGTGTGGTGGCTTATGCCTGTAATCCCTGAGGCTGAGGCAGGAGGATAACTTGAGGCCAGGAGTTTGAGACCAGCCTGGGCAATGTAAGCAGACCCCTGACTCTATAAAAGCCTTAAAAATTAGCCAAGTGTGGTGGCGCGCACCTGTGGTCCTAGTTACTTGGGAAGATGAGGCTGGAGGATTGCATGAGCCCAGAAGTTTGAGGTTATAGTGAGCTATGATTGCAGTCCTGCACTCCAGACTGAATGACGGAGCAAGACCCTGTCTCTAAAATTAAAAAATAAAAAAATTTTTTAAAAATTATAACATGTTTTATGGCTCAGGGTATGGTCTATCTTTTTTTTTTTTTTTTTTGAGACGGAGTCTAGCTCTGTTGCCCAGGCTGGAGTGCAGTGGCCGGATCTCAGCTCACTGCAAGCCCCGCCTCCCGGGTTCACGCCATTCTCCTGCCTCAGCCTCCCGAGTAGCTGGGAGTACAGGCGCCCGCCACCTCGCCCGGCTAATTTTTTTTGTATTTTAGTAGAGACGGGGTTTCACCGTGTTAGCCAGGATGGTCTCGATCTCCTGAACTCGTGATCCGCCTGTCTCGGCCTCCCAAAGTGCTGGGATTACAGGCTTGAGCCACCGCGCCCGGCCAGGGTATGGTCTATCTTGATTAATGTTTGCTACATACTTAAAAAGAATGTATATATTGCTTTTGTTGTATAGAGTGTGCTATAAATGTAAATTTGTCCAAGTTGGTTGATAGTATTGCTCAAGTGTTTTATTTAATTTATTATTATTATTTTGAGACAGGATCTCACTCTGTCACCCAGGCTAGAGTTGCAGTGGTAATAACATGGTTCACTGCAGACTTGACCTCCTAAACACAAGTGATCCTCACAACTCAGCCCCATCAGTAGCTGGGACCACAGGTGCATGCCGCCATGCCCAGCTAATTTTTACATATTTTGTAGAGATGGTTGTCTCTCTGTTTTGCCCAGGCTGGTCTTGAACTCCTGCCCTCAAGTAGTTCTCCCACTTTGGCCTCTCATAGTGCTGGGATTACAGGCATGAGCCACCATGCCTGGCCTGATAATGTCCTTTTTAAATGGAGCTCAGACTATTAATATTTAATATAATTATTAATATAGTTGGATTTAAGTGTACTATCTTGCTATTTGTTTTCTATTTATGCCAACTTTTTAAATGTCTTTTGTTCCTTTTCTCTTCTTTTTTTTTTTTTTTTTGAGACAGAGTTTCGCTCTTTCGCCCAGGCTGGAGTGCAGTGGCACAATATCAGCTCACTGCAACCTCTGCCTTCTGGTTTCAAGTGATTCTCCTGCTCCAGCCTCCTGAGTAGATGAGATTACAGGCGCTCGCCACCACACCTGGCTAATTTTTGTATTTTTAGTAGAGATGGGGTTTCACCGTGTTGGCCAGGCTGGTCTCGAACTCCTCTCCTCGTAATCTGCCTGCCTCAGCCTCCCAAAGTGCTGGGATTACAGGCGTGAACCACCACGCCCGGCCCATCTTTTGTTCTTTTTCTTTTCTTTATCTTGCCTCAGCGAAAGAATATTGAGGTGGTTCACGCCTATAATCCCAATACTTTTGAGGGTCTGTGGTGGGAGGATCGCTTAGGGCCAGGAATTCAACACCAGCCTGGGCAACATAGCAGGACCCCATCTCTGCAAGAAATTTTTTAAAAAATTAGTTAGGCATGATGGTGGTCTCCCGTAGTCCCAGCTACTCAGGGGGCTGAGGTGGGAGGATCACTCAGGAGCTGAGGCCAGGAGTTGAAGGTTACAGTAAAGCTATAATCATGCCACTGCACTCCAACCTGGACAACAAACTGAGACTCTATCCCGGAAACAAACAAACAAAAAGAATATTGAGCACTTTTTTAGTATTCTGTTTCATCTCCACTATGGGCTTATTAACTTAATCTCTGTCTTATTTTTAGTAGTTGTTCTCAGGGTTTTAATACACATTTTCCCTCATCACAATATGCACTTCACTTATTACTCATCACATATTATAGAGCTTCATATATAGCAGGTTTCACAAACTACAGCCTTCAAGCCAAGCCTGAATACCTACCTGCTTTTGTAAATAAAGTGTTATGGGAACATAGCCATGGTCATTCAATTACATATTTTTTCATCAAGTCCAAAATGTCTACATAAATATGACACATTTTGTGCTGTAAGGACAGAGTTGAGTAGTTGCAATGGAGGCCACATAGCCTGTAAAGCCAAAAGTATTTACTGTGTGGCGTTTTAAGTAAAAGTTTGCCAACTTCTCATGTTTATTATAAGAAACTTACAGTGGTATATTTCTGTTTTTCACTTCCTTCAAATATTTTTTCTGTCCCCACCTTTTCTGGAACCTCAGTTACAAATATATTAGACTATTTGATATTGTTCCACATTTCACTAAAGCTCTGTTCTTTTTTTTTCTTTTCTTTTTTTTTCTTTTTCTTTTTTTTTCTTTTTTTGAGACAGTTTCGCTCTTGTTGCCCAGGCTGCAGTGCCATGGCGCAGTCTTGGCTCACTGCAACCTCTGCCTCCCGGGTTCAAGCAATTCTTCTGCCTCAGCCTCCTGAGTAGCTGGAACTACAGGTGCCCACCACCATACCTGGCTAATTGTTGTGTTTTTAGTAGAGACGGGGTCTCACTATGTTGGCCAGGCTGGTCTCAAACTCCTGACCTCAGGTGATCTGCCTGCCTTGGCCTCCCAAAGTGCTGGGATTATAGGCCTGAGCCACCACAACCAGCCAAATTTTTGTATGTTTAGTAGACACAGGGTTTCACTATGTTGGCCAGTTTGATCTCCGTCTCCTAACCTCAAGTGATCCGCCCGCCTTAGCCTGTCAAAGTGCTGGGATTACAGGCATGAGCCACCATGCCCAGTCTTTTTTCTTTTTTCTTTTTTTTTTTTTTTGAGATGGAGTCTCGCTGTGTTATCCAGGCTGGAGTACAGTGGCATGATCTCAGCTAACTGCAACCTCCACCTTCTAGGTCCAAGCGATTCTCCTGGCTAAGCCTCCCTAGTAGCTGGGATTACAGGTGTGCACCAAGACGCCAGGCTAATTTTTTGTATTTTTTAGTAAAGACAGGGTTTCACCATGTTGACCAGGCTGGTCTCGACTCTTGACCTCAGGTGATCTGCCCGCCTTGGCCTCCCAAAGTGCTGGGATTACAGATGTGAGCCATGCCTGGCCTCTGTTCATTTTTTGTCCTTTTTTGTTTTCTTTTTGAGAGAGTCTTGCTCTGTTGCCCAGGCTGGAGTGCAGTGGCACAATCTCAGCTCACTGCAATCTTTGCCTTCCAGGTTCAAGCGATTCTCACGCCTCAGCCTCCTCAGTAGCTGGGATTACAGGTGTGTTTCACTATGTTGCCCAGGCTGGTCTTGAACTCTTGAGCTCAGGCAATTCACTTGCCTTAGCCTCCCAAAGTACTGGGATTATAGGCTTGAGCCACTGAGCTCTCCCGTTAGTCTTTTTTTTTTTAACTTTAGTTCAGATAATTTCCACTGTATGTCTTCAAATTCATGGAATTGTCTTCTGCAGTTTATAATCCGTTAGTAAGCCCATCTAGTGCATTTTTAATTTCAGATACTGTATTCTTTTCCTTTTTTTTTTTTTTTTTTTTTTGAGACAGAGTCTTTCTCTGTCACCCAGGCTGCGGTGTAGTGGCACAATCTCAGCTCATTGTAGCCTCCACCTCCCAGGTTCAAATGATTCTCATGCCCTAGCCTCCCGAGTAGCTGGGATTACAGGTGTTGGCCACCATCCCTGCTAAAATTTTTATACTTTTGGTAGAGAGGGGGTTTCACCAAATTGACCAGACCGGTCTCAAACTCCAGGCCTCAAGTAATCTGCCTGCTTCAGCCTTCCAAAGTACTGGGATTACAGGCATGAGCCACTTCACTTAGCCCAGATATTGTATTTTTTAATTTCTATAATTTTTTTTTCTTTTTTTTGAAAGGGAGTGTTGCTCTATTGCCCAGGCTGGAGTGCAGTGGTGTGAGCTCAGCTCACTGCAACCTCTGCCTCCTGGTTCAAGTGATTCTCCTGCCTCAGTCTCCCCAGCAGCTGGGATTATGGAATTACACTTACATGCCACCGTGCCCGGCTAATTTTTTTTTTTTTTTGAGATGGAGTCTCGCTCTGTCGCCCAGGCTGGCACAACCCCGGCTCACTGCAACCTCCACCTCCTGGGTTCAAGCAATTCTTCTGCCTCAGCCTCCCAAGTAGCTGAGATTACAGGAGCATGCCACCACTCCTGGCTAATTTTGTGTGTGTGTGTGAGTGTGTGTTTTTGTAGAGATAGGATTTTGCCATGTTGGGCAGGCTGCTCTTAAACTCCTGACCGCAGGTGATCTGCCTGCCTCGGCCTCCCAAAGTGCTGGGATTACAGGCCTGAGCTACCACATCCAGTCTAATTTTTGTATTTTTAGTAGAGATGGGGTTTCACCATGTTGGCCAGTCTGGTCTCCATCTCCTGACCTCAAGTGATCTGCCCGCCTCGGCCTCCCAAAGTGCTGAGATTACAGATGTGAGCCACTGGGCCGGCCCTAATTTCTAGAAATTTTATTTGACTATTTTTATATCTTTCAATATGTTCATTTTTAAAAAAATATTTGAGTATATGTATAGTTAATGCTTTTACATCCTTCTTTGCTAACTCTAGCATCTCTTTCTAGATCTGTTTCTATCGACTAATTTTCCTTCTGATTAAAAAAAAATGTTTTATTTATTTATTTATTTATTTATGGAGACAGGCTCTCACTATGTTATCCAGGCTGGAGTGCAGTGGCTATTTACAGGTGTGATCATAGCGTACTGCAGCCTCTGACTCCTGGACTCAAGCAATCCTGCTGCCTTAGCTTTTCAAGTAGGTGGGACTACAGCCTCACGCCATTGTGACTAATCATTTTGTTATGGAATGATGGACACTATAAATATATATTTTTGAGTATCTGGTTTTTGTTGTCTGTCTTAATTGAATTTTGGTTTACTTGTTAATTTGTTAATGAATCAGCTTGATTTTTGAGGCTTGTTTTTAAGCTTTGGGGCAGTTCTAGAGTTATCTTTACTGTTGTGTTAGGTTAGTCCTTTTACTAAGATATTACTCTTCCAGGGTCTCTACTTTATGCCCTGGATGTTCAGCTTCAGCAAACAATGTTTACTCTGACTGGTCAAAACTTAAATATCAGCCAGGCACACTGGCTCACACCTAAAATCCCAGCACTTTGGGAGGCTGAGGCGGGTGGATCACCTGAGGTCAGGAGTTCAAGACCAGCCTGACCAACATGGTGAAACCCCATCTCTACTAAAAATACAAAAATTAGCCAGGTGTGGTGGCAGGCGCCTGTAATCCCAGCTACTCAGCAGGCTGAAGCAGGAGAATCACTTCAACCTGGGAGGCAGAGGGCTGCAATGAGCTGAGATCACACCATTGCATTCCAGCCTGGGCAACACAGCAAGATTCCATCTCAAAAACAAAAAAAAAGTGGGGGGGAAAAGAAAAAAAAACCAACAACTTAAATATCTTCCAACTCTCTGTGTGTGAGCTCTGGGAATTTTTCTGCTCGTAGAAACTCAGGACTCCTGTGAAGAGTTATTGATCTCTTTGCATAGTTGCTGCTTCTCTGGTACTTTGCCTCAAACTTCCAGGCACCTCATGCTCCTAAACACTGATCTCTGCTCCATTCAGTGTGATTTTTCTCTTCCTGTATTCCAGTCCAGAAAGCCAAAGTAATAGTAGGACATACCTCACTTGGTGCCATTCTCTCAGGGATCACAGTCCCATACTCCCTGATTTCATTGTCTGAAAATAATTTTTTTCATGTATTTTGTTCGGTTTTTCTAATTGTTTATAGCAGAAGGCCAAGTCTAGTACCAGTTACTCCAACATGGGAAAAGAATTTTATTTTTGTGGTTTTCTGATTTTACTTTATAGATACACAGTATCACCTGCAGTAATAATAATTCATTCTTTCTAATATTCACACATTGTAGTTAGTTATCTTGTCTAATTCATTGGCTAGTACTTCCAGGACAATGTTAAATAATAGTATTGATATTTCCTGGTATTTTTCTGTAAGGGTAGATGGGACAGCATTTTAAAGGGAGGCGGGGCATGGTGGCTCACGCCTATAATCCCAGAACTTGGGGAAGCCCAGGTGGGTGGATCGAAGAATCGCTTGAGCCTGTGAGGTGGACATTGCAGTGAGCCAAGATCGCGCCATTGCATTCCAGCTTGGGCTACAGAGTGAGACTCCGTCTCAAAAAAACAAAAAACAAACAGAAAAAAACAAACAAAAAATTTTAAGAGAGCATTGACTGGGCACAGTGGCTCATGCCTGTATATAATCCCAGCACTTTGGGAGGCAGGCAGAACACTTGAGTCCAGGAGTTTGAGACAAGCCTGGCCAACATGGCGAAACTCCGTCTCTACTAAAAATACAAAAAATTAGCTGGGCGCGGTGGCACATGCCTGTAGTCCCAGCTAGTAAGGAGGCTTGAGGCACAAGAATCGCTTGAACCTGGGAGGCAGAGGTTGTAGTGAGCCAAGATCGCACCGCTGTACTCCAGCCTGGGCAGCAGAGTAAGACTCTGTTTGAAAAAATAAAAAAAGAGAGCAAGAGAATTTTCAGGGTTAATGAAAATACTGGGGAAAAGGGCACTGTCCTATGGTGTTGACGGAGATACAAATTGATAGTGTTTTTGGAAGGCCGTTTGTCAGTACCCACTTAACAACTGGACTTCTAGGAATCAAATTATGTCCTTAATGCTTGTCTTAGTCTGTTTCTGTTGCTATAACAGAATACCACAGACTGCGTAATTTATAAAGAACAGAAGTTTATTTGACTCACAGATCTGATGCCAGCATCTGGCAAGGATCATCAGATGGTGGAAGGCATCCCATGGCAAGGAAGTACAGGAGCAACACAGAGAGACAACAAGGGGGCCAAACTCTTAGCAGGAGCCCACTCCCATGCTAACTAACCCACTTCCGAGATAACGGCATTAATCCATGCATGAATAAGGTGCCCACGTGACCTAATAACCTCTTTAATCTACCTCTTAATACTGTTCCATGAGTTTGTAGCGACATTAAAACCATAACAATGCTCAAGGATGTATATGCAAAAAAAAAAAAATTTTTTTTTTTTTTTTTTTTTTTTTGAGATAGAGTTTCCCTCTTGTTGCCCAAGCTGGAGTGCAATGGTGAGATCTCAGCTCACTGCAACCTCCAGCCCCCCAGGTTCAAGTGATTCTTCTACCTCAGTCTATCCCAGAGTAGCTGGGATTACAGGCTCACGCCAATACATCCGGCTAATTTTTGTATTTTTAGTAGAGACGGGGTTTTGCCACATTGGCCAGGCTGGTCTCAAACTCCTGACCTCAGGTGATCCACCCGTCTCGGCCTCCCAAAGTGCTGGGATTACAGGCGTGAGCCGCCGTGCCTGGCCTGCAAAAATATTTGTTGCAGCATTGTATTAGTCTGTTCTCACACTGATCCAAAGAAGTACCCGAGACTGGGTAATTCATAAAAGAAAGAGGTTTAATTGACTCAGTTCTTCATTGCTGGGGAGGTCTCAGGAAACTTACAATCATGGCAGAAGGTGAAGGAGAAGCAGGCATCTTCTTTATAGGGCATCAGGATGGAGTGAGTACCAGCAGAGGAAATGCCAGATGCTTATAACACCATCAAATCTCGTGAGACTCACTCATTGTCATGAGAACAGCATGGGGGAAACTGCGCCTATGATTCAATTACCTCCACCTGGTGCCACCCATGAGCATTACAATTCCAGATGAGATTTTGGGTGGGGACACAGCCAGACCATATTAAGCATTATTTATCGTATCAAAAAAATGTAGTCATGACCCAACTACCTTGTTTCAAAGAGAACAGAGGAATTACTATATTTTAACTGAGGGGATATGCTAATACAGGTTGAGTATCCCTAACCCGAAAATTCGAAATCTGAAATGCTCCAAAATCTAAAACTTATTGAGTACTAACCTGATGCTCAAAGGAAATGCTCATTGAAGCATTTTGGATTTTGGATTTTCCAATTAGGGATGCTGAACCTAAGTATAATGCAAATATTCTAAAATAAAAAAAAAATATGAAATTCAAAATGCTTCTAGTCCCAAGCATTTTAGATAAAGGATACTCAACCTGGCCGGGCGCGGTGGCTCACGCCTGTAATCCCAGCATTTTGGGAGGCTGAGGCGGGCAGATTGCCTGAGGTCAGGAGTTCGAGACCAACCTGACCAACATGAAGAAACCCTGTCTCTACTAAAACTACAAAAGTTAGCTGGGCATGGTGGCGCATTCCTGTAATCCCAGCTGCTCGGGAGACTGAGACAGGAGAATCGCTTGAACCCAGGAGGCGGATGTTGAGATGAGATTGTGCCATTGCACTCTAGCCTGGGTAACAAGAGCGAAACTATCTCCAAAAACAAAAAAGGATACTCAACCTGTAAAAGATTAGGCACTGATTTAATTCTTCTGTAGCAATATTCCCAGATGTCTTGTTTCGCAGTTGTCCGACATAACCACGCATATGTTATGTCTCTGTTAGCACAGTATCCTGGGTTTGTCTGTACTCCAGAAACAAGGTCATATAAGCACTCAGCAAAAGCTGAATCTTGGGGCACATAATGATAATGTGAAGGTCCAATCCCTAGCTAAGTGACTCAGTCTTTTTTATTTAATAATTTCTGGGAGATTTGGGATTTCGAAGCCCATTACTAGTAGAACCTGGCCTATATTAAACATGGAAGAAACTTCATTATAGACAGAACTCTTGGGAACTAATTCATTATAGGGTCTTCATCTCTATATATGTTCATGTTTATAACTTTCATACAGTACTGAGTAGTAGTTAATGTATTTGTAAAATAACCGCTCAGGCCGGGTGCAGTGGCTCACTCCTGTAATCCCACCGCTTTGGGAGACTGAGGCAGGTGGATTGCTTGAGCCCAGGAATTTGGGACCAGCCTGGGAAACATAGTGAAACCCCATTGCTACTAAAAATACAAAAAATTAGCCAGGCATGGTGGTGCACGCCTGTAGTCCTAGGTACTCTAGAGGCTGAGGTGGGAGGATTGCTTGAACCTGGGAAACAGAGGTTATAGTGAGCCAAGATTGTGCCAGTGGCACTCCAGTCTGGGTGACAGAGTGAGACCCTGTCTGAAAAAAAAAAAAAAAAAAAATCAGGTTAAGTGACTGAATCTGGTGGTGGTCTGGGGTGGGAGTTCAGATGGTGAGGCATTAATATAGTCTTACTCATAGGTAAAGACTGGATTAGATTATTCCAGTAATACAAAGGTCATTCATCATCCAAGAAATCCATTAATGTAATATACCATTTTAACAGGTTGTTTTGGGTTAAATTTGTTCTCCCAAAATAATATGATTAAGTCCTAATCTACAGTCTTTTATTTGGAAATAAGGCCATTGAAGATGTAATTAATATGGTCACTAGGGTAGGGTGGACCCTTAATCCAGTATCACTGGTGTCCCTATGAGAAGACAGTGTGAAGATGTGAGGAGAGAATACTTTGGGTTTTGTTTTGTTTTGTTTTTGAAACGGAGTCTCACTCTGTTACGCAGGCTGGAGTGCAGTGGCGGGATCTTGGCTCACTGCAACCTCTGCCACCCAGGTTCAAGCGATTCTCCTCTGTCAACCTCCCAAGTAACTGGAATTATAGGCGCCTGCCACCATACCCAGCTAATTTTTGTATTTTTACTAAAGAGAGGTTTTCACCATGTTGATCTTACCATGGTGACCATGTTGGTCTCGAACTCTTGACCTTAAGTGATCTACCTACCTCGGCCTCCGAGGTAGGCCTACTACTCCAAGGTAGTGCTGGGATTACAGGTGTGAGTCACCACACCTGACCAAGGAGGACAGAATACTTTGTAATGATAGAGAGACACACATGGAGGGAGAAGATGGCCATATGAAGACAGAGGCAGAGATTGGGGATAAGCTGCTTCAAACCAAGGAACACCTAGGGCCACCAGAAGATAGAATGAAATAAAGAAGGATTCCTCCCTTACAGGTTTCAGAAAACACATGATCCTGTTGACAATTTAATTTTGGATTTCTAGCCTCCAGATTGCAAGACAATAAAATTATATTTTTTTAAGTTACCTAGTTTGTGGTACTTTGTTAATGGCAGCCCTAGGAAACTAATATACAAAGAGGGGAAAACGTATAAATGCAGAATAAACATTTAATACATTTTAACTCTAATTTATGATTTTTTAAGTTTTAGCAGATTGAAAACAAAGGGTACCAATCAAACTCCTATATTAAACGTCGTCATTCTTTTTTTTTTTTTTTTTTTTTGAGATAGAGTCTGTCTCTGTTACCCAGGCTGGAGTGCAGTGGCACAAACAAGGATCACTGCAACCTTGACCTCCTGGGCTCAAGGGATCCTACCACCTCAGCATACCATGTAGCTGGGACCACAGGTGCACGCTACCATGCCCAGCTAATTTTTGTTTTGTTTTGTTTTGTTTCTAGAGACAGGATCTCACTTTGTTGCCTAGGCTGGTCTCAAATCTTAAACTCCTGGCCTCAAGTGATCCTCCTGCCTTGGCCTCCCAAAGTGCCCAAATTAGAGATGTAAGCCACCATGCCCAGCCTAAGCATCATTATTAGTAGTTAAATTTTAGCAGTGTTTCCATTCAGCAAGTGACACCTGCTGTCATGGCCTCTGTTCCACACTTTATGGGAGATCCTAGCCCATGCAGTAGGACAAATATAAGAAATGAGGCAGAGGCCGGGCGCGGTGGCTCAAGCCTGTAATCTCAGCACTTTGGGAGGCCGAGGCGGGCGGATCACAAGGTCAGGAGATCGAGACCATCCTGGCTAACACGGTGAAACCCCGTCTCTACTAAAAATACAAAAAAACTAGCCGGGCGAGGTAGCGGGCGCCTGTAGTCCCAGCTACTCGGGAGGCTGAGGCAGGAGAATGGCGTAAACCCAGGAGGCGGAGCTTGCAGTGAGCCGAGATCGCGCCACTGCACTCCAGCCTGGGGGACAGAGCAAGACTCCGTCTCAAAAAAAAAAAAAGAAAGAAATGAGGCAGAAAAATGGAACTACATGAAATAAAACTCCTTATTTGCAGACACATAATTATCTACGAAGAATGTTTCAGAAAATCTTTGGGTGGTTTTTTTGTTTTTTGTTTTTTTTTTTTTGAGAAGGGTCTTGCTCTGAGGCTCAGGCTGAAGTGCAGTAACTTACTGCAGCCTCAACCTCCTGGGCTCAAGCAATCCTACCTCAGCCTCCCAAGTAGCCAAGACCACAGATATGTGCTATTTTCTTATTTTTGTAGAGACAGAGTCTCCCTGTGTTGCTCAGGCCACTCTTGAACTCCTGGGCTCAAGTGATTCTCCCAACTTGTTCTCCCAAAGTGCTGGGATTATAGATATGAGCTATAGCACTTGGACTCAGAAAATCTTTGGATAAACCATTAGAATAATAAGAGACTTTAGCTAATAAGAGAGGTTGCTACATACCAGATTAATATACAAATATGAATAGTATGCCTATAAACCAGTAATAATGCAGTAGGAAAAAAAGTGCCCATTCATTATAGCAATAAAATCTATGAGCAGTAGGAATAAATCTAACAAAAATATGTAAGATCTTAACAGAGAAAATAACATTGAAGAGTATGAAAGACCTGAATAAATGGAGAATTATACCATGTTCATGGATGGTGAGACTCAACATTGTAAAGATGTGAATTCTCCCCTAAATTAATCTAGAAGTTCAATACAATAATGAAGCTTGTCAAACTGATGCTAATATTTATGAGGTAGAAGGGTCAACAGCATTTTTGAAAAAAATGTTACTTGATGCCATGCCTGGTGGCTCAACACCTGTAATCCCAGCACTTTGGGAGGCAAAGGCGGGTGGATCACGAGGTCAGAAGTTCGAGACCAGCCTGGCCAACATAGTGAAACCCCATCTCTACTAAAAATACAAAAATTAGCCAGGCATGGTGGCGTGTGTCTGTAATCCCAGCTACTCAGGAGGCTGAGGCAGGAAAATCGCTTGAACTTTGGAGGTTGGAGGATGCAGTGAGCCGAGATTGTACCACTGCACACCAGCCTGGGCAACAGAGAGTGACTCCATCTCAAAAAAAAAAAAAACTTGAGGCGGTGGGGCAACTCATTTTAAAGTTTTGGTAATACTGTGAAGTGTTGGTGCAGAGACAGGCAAATTGAGAAAGTGAACTGAATAAAAATCTCATCAATAGATCCATAAATTATGGACTCCAGATGTATAACAGTAGTACCATTACAAATTAGTGGGGAAGGCTGGGTGTGGAGGCTCATGCCTGTAATCCCCGCATTTTGGGAGGCCAAGGTGGGCGGATCACTTGAGCTCAGGAGTTTGAGACCAGCCTGGGCAACATGGTGAGACCTTGTCTCTTATTTAAAACAACAACAGGCCGGGCGCGGTGGCTCACGCCTGTAATCCCAGCACTTTGGGAGGCCGAGGTGGGCGGATCACAAGGTCAGGAGATCGAGACCACGGTGAAACCCCGTCTCTACTAAAAATACAAAAAATTAGCCGGGCGCGGTGGCAGGCGCCTGTAGTCCCAGCTACTCAGGAGGCTGAGGCAGGAGAATGGCGTGAACCCGGGAGGCGGAGCTTGCAGTGAGCCGAGATCGCGCCACTGCCTGGGCGACAGCGCAAGACTCCGTCTCAAAAAAATAAAATAAAATAAAATAAAACAACAACAACAAAATAGTGGGGAAAGGATAAACTTTTCAATAAATGGTGCCAGAAAAGTTGTGGGTTTTTTTTGTTTTTTTTTTTTGTTTTTTTTTTTTGAGACAGAGTCTCGCTCTGCCGCCCAGGCTGGAGTGCAGTGGCGTGATCTTGGCTCACTGCAAGCTCCGCCTCCTGGGTTCACGCCATTCTCCTGCCTCAGCCTCCCGAGTAGCTGGGACTACAGGCGCCCGCCACCTCGCCCGGCTAGTTTTTTTGTATTTTTTTTTTAGTAGAGACGGGGTTTCACTGTGTCAGCCAGGATGGTCTCGATCTCCTGACCTCGTGATCCGCCCGTCTCGGCCTCCCAAAGTGCTGGGATTACAGGCTTGAGCCACCGCGCCCGGCCAAGAAAAGTTGTTTATATGGAAAAAAAAATTAGAATACTATGTACAAAATAAATTGAAGTAAATTAAAGCCCTAAAAGTGAAAAACAGAACTTTAAAAAATTCTTAGCCGGGCGCGGTGGCTCAAGCCTGTAATCCCAGCACTTTGGGAGGCTGAGACGGGCGGATCACGAGGCCAGGAGATCGAGAGACGATCCCGGCTAACACGGTGAAACCCCGTCTCTACTAAAAAATACAAAAAAAACTAGCCGGGCGAGGTGGCGGGCGCCTGTAGTCCCAGCTACTCGGGAGGCTGAGGCAGGAGAACGGCGTAAACCCGGGAGGTGGAGCTTGCAGTGAGCTGAGATCCGGCCACTGCACTCCAGCCTGGGTGACAGAGCAAGACTCCGTCTCAAAAAAAAAAAAAAAAAAAAAAAAAAAAAAAAAAAAAAAAAAAAAATTCTTTATGTCCTTGAGATAGGGAAGGATTTCTTAAAATACAGAAGAAGCATACCACTAACTGATTGATAAATTTGACTGTATTAAAACTAAAATCGGTACTGGGTGTGGTGACCCACGCCTGTAATCCCAGCACTTTGAGAAGCCAAGGTGGGCTGACCACCCGAGGTCAGGAGTTTGAGACCAGCCTGGCCAACATGGTGAAACCCCATCTCTACTAAAAATACAAAAATTAGCCAGGCGCCTGTAATCCCAGCTACTTGGGAGGCTGAGGTAGGAGAACTGCACAAACCCAGGAGGCCGAGGTTGCAGTGAGCCGAGATTGTGCCACTGCACTCCAGCCTGGGAGACAAAGCAAGACTCTGTCTCAAGAAAAATAAATAAATACATAATAAAAATACAAAAATTAGCCAGGCATGGTGGAAGTACTGGGATGGGAAGCATGCAGATCATATAGGGCATTTTAGCTTATGAGAACTTTGGAGTTGGATGATAAACCATTGGAAAGTTTTGTGTAGAGGAGTAATGTGATTTCACTTATGTTTTAGAAGGATCATTCTGGCTGCTGTATTCAAACTAGACTGAAGTTGCAAGGAGGCTATTAAAATAGCCTTTAGGGCCAGGTGCCACTTTGGGAGGCCGAGGAGGGCGGCTGAGGTCAGGAGTTTGAGAGCAGCCTGGCCAACATGGCAAGATCTGTCTCTACTTAAAGTACAAAAATTAGGCCAGGCACGGTGGCTCACGCCTGTAATCCCAGCACTTTGGGAGGCCGAGGCAGACGGATCACGAGGTCAGGAGATCAAGACCATGCTGGCTAACACGGTGAAACCCCGCCTCTACTAAAAATACAAAAAAATTAGCCAGGTGTGGTTGCAGACGGCTGTAGTCCCAGATACTCGGGAGGCTGAGGCAGGAGAATGGCGTGAACCAGGGAGGCGGAGCTTGCAGTGAGCCGAGATTTTGTCACTGCACTCCAGCCTGGGCAACAAAACGAGACTCCATCTCAAAAAAAATAAAAAAATACAAAAATACAAAAGTTAGCTGGGCGTGGTGGTGGGCGCCTGTAATCCCAGCCACTTGGGAGGCTGAGGTAGGAGAATCACTTGAACTCTGAAAGCGGAGGTTTCAGTGAGCTGAGATTGCGCCACTGCACTCCAGCTGGGGCAACAAGAGCAAAACTCCATCTCAACAAATAGCCTCTAGATGATAAGTGATGGTGACTTGGATCAAGGTGGCAGCAGCAGCCATGGAGAGAAGTGGTGGGATTTTGCTATTCTGAAGGTGAAACCAACAACATGGAGTCAAAGATGACACAATGGCTTTGATCTAAACAGCTGGTAGAATGGAGGTTACGTTTCCTAAGATGGATAAGAGTGTAGGAAAGGTAGATTTAGGATGGAGGTGAACAAAAAGTATGGTTTTGCACATGTTAAGATGCTGTGATTTGCTGGGCGTGGTGGCTCATGCCTGTAATCCCAGCATTTAGGGAGGCCAAGGCAGGAGGATTGCTTCAGCCCACCAGTTTGAGACCAAGCTGGGCAACATAGTGAGACTGTGTCTCTATTTATTTAAAATAAATAATTTTTTTAAAAAGATGCTATCATATTATGAAATATGTGTTTGGTCTTCATCCCTCTTTCCTGGCATACAACTAAAATCCTTAGAATCTCCAAAGTGGTGTCTTTTTGTATGCTCATGAATTGACTGCTGGCTGACTGGCAGCCTCTAGGTAGCTTCAGGTTTGGGGCTGGTCACCAGAAAGGTCAAGCAGGAGTAGAGAAGTAGGACTTTCAGCCCACCCCCAGCCTCTGGGGAGGAGAGAGAGGCTAAAAGTTAATTTGATCACCAATGGCGAATGATATCATCATTCATGCCTACATAACGAAGTTTCCATAAAACCCAAAAGGCCTGGGTTTGGAGTGCTTCCAGATAGCTGAACATGTGGAGGTTCCTGGAGGGTGGTGCACTTGGTGGGGGCGTGGAAGCTCCAAGCGCCTTCCCACGTGCCTTGCCCTATGCATCTCTTCATCTATATCCTTTGTAATATCTTTTATAAGAAACCAAGAAACTTAAGTGTTTTCCTAAGTTCTGTGAGCTACTCTAGCAAATTAATCAAACTTAAGGAGGGCATTATGGGAACCCCAGTTTATAGCTGGCTAGTCAGAAGCACACATAAAACAAGCTGGGGCCTGCAATTGGCATCAGAAGTTGGGGGATGCCTTCTGGGACTGAGCCTTCAACCTCTGGGATCTGATGCTCTCTCCAGTTACATAGTGTTAGAATTGAATTGAATTACAGGACAACTTGCTGGTGTCAGTGCAGGACTGATTGCTTGCTTGATGTTTGAAACTATGAGCCTGGATGGGATCCTAAATACTCCCTAGGGAACGATATAGGTAGAGAAGATGTTTGAGGCCTGAGACCCTGTACATTCCAAAATTTGGAGATTAGGAAAATGGAGAAGAACCAGCAAAGGAGACTGAGAAGGAGTAGCCGGTGAGGTAGGAGAGCCATGAAGGAGTAGTGTCCTGGTGGTCAAGTGAAAAAAGTGTTTTAGGATGAAGACAATGACCAACTGTGTAGGCAAAATGAAGACAAAGAAATGATCATTGGATTTGACAACACGCAAGTTACTAATAACCATAAAAAGGATGGTTTTGGCCAGTCCCGATGGCTAACGCCTGTAATCCCAGCACTTTGGGAGGCCGAAGCAGGCAGATCACCTGAAGTCAGGAGTTCGAGACCAGCCTGGCCAACATGGTGAAACCTCATCTCTACCAAAAATACAAAAATTAGCTGGGTGTGGTAGCACGCATCTGTAATCCCAACTACTCAGGAGGCTGAGGCAGGAGAATCTCTTGAACCCGGGAGGCAGAGGTTGCAGTAAGCCGAGATCACGCCACTGCACTCTAGCCTAGGTGATAGAGTGAGACTCTAACTCAAAAAAAAAGAGTGGTTTTGATGGATGGTGATGAAAACCTGACTGGAATGGGTTCAAGAGAGACAGGGAGACAGCAAATACAAACAAAACAGAACAAAACTATTTCAATGAATTTTGTGTAAAGGGAGTTGAAAAGAAAAATGGAATAGAAGCCAAAATGTAGGTGTGAAATCAAGGGGAAGTTTTTTTGGTTTTTTGTTTTTGAGACGGAGTCTCGTGTCACCCAGGCCAAAGGGGAAGTTTTTGTTGGCACATCTGTTTGTTTGTTTTTGAGTTACAGTCTTGCTCTGTCGCCTAGGCTGGAGTGCAGTGTCGCAATCTCGGCTCACTGCAGCTTCTGCCTCCCAGGTTCAAGCGATTCTCCTGCCTCACCCTCCTGAGTAGCTGAGATTACAGGCGCCCACCACCATACCCAGCTGATTTTTGTATTTTTAGTAGAGATGGGGCTTCATCATGTTGGTCAGGCTGGTCTAGAAATCCTGACATCAAGTGATCCGCCCGCCTCAGCCTCCCAAAGTGCTGGGATTACAGGTGTGAGGCACCGCGCCCGGCCTGTTTGTTTGAGGTGCAGTCTCACTCTGTTGCCCAGACTGGAGTGCAGTGGCGCAATCTCTTCTCACTACAACCTCCACCGCCCAGGGTCAAGCAAATCTCCTACGTCAGCCTTCTGAGTAGCTGGGATTACAGGTATGCTCCACCATGCCCGGCTGATTTTTTGGTACTTTTAGTAGAGATGGGGTTTCACCATGCTGGCCAGGCTGGTCTTGAACTCCTAACCTCAGGTGATCTGCCCGCCTCGGCCTCCCAAAGTGCTGGGATTACAGGCGTGAGCCACCACGCCCGGCCTCTGTTTTTAAGATAGGAGATACTTGATACCATGTTTGTACAATATTTGCAATTACCCACTTTGTGTACAGAGGGGAATGATTTTGAATTCAGCTTAAGCACAGCTTATTTCTGCCTGTCTTGCGTTCAGAGACCCACCCTTCCTGAGCAATGTCACATTTGCTTCTGCAAGGTGCCCTGAAGGCACTACCAGCCCGGGATCAATTTTCAGGTTAATTTTTCTTTTTTTAAACTTTATTTATTTATTTTTATAGAGATGGGGAGCTTACCATGTTGCCCAGGCTGATCTCGAACTCCCGGGCTCAAGCGATCTGCCCGTCTCAGCCTCCCAAAGTGCTGTGATTACAGGCATGAGCCACTGTGTCCGGCCTATGTTAATTTTTCTGGTTGAGATTTCCCACACCAAGCAGGTAAAGTAAATCTGGCCTCCAGAATCTCACAAGGCAAACCACTGGGCTTCAGTATTTCACCTAGGGCCTTTTTTTCCCTACCCAGGGCCCTGCAAAGACAAACTTTCTTTACCTTCTCATTGGACTTAGTCAGAATTTTTAGTCCCTTTTCACTAAGGTTGTGGTCCTCAGAGGGTTCTAACTTCCCAGCTGTCAGCTCTAATAGATCAGAGTTTGGTACTGGTAAGGACCTAGTCCCTTAGCCATTACTGGCTCACACAGCTCAGGCTGTGCTGCCTCCGCTTAGCTGGCGTCTAGGGATTTCTACATCTTTCTTGCAAGCTCAGCCACACCTTTAAAAAACTTCAGCTGTATTTTATCCAGCATCTCTAGGGATTTGTGGCAGAAAAGTTTTCACCACTATTTTGCTGGAACCAGAAATTTTTCTCCTCACTCTACCTGGCTAATTCCTGCTCACCTTTGAGGTCTCAGTTTAAATGTTACTTCTAAAGAGGTATCCCCAACCTTCTCCATCTCAGTCTAAGCTAGGATACTACTCATAGCCCCTTTATACTACTCATAGCACCTTCTTTCTTTCTTAGCACTTAACTTGTCATTGTAACTTCATGCAAGTCTTTGTTGAATTTAATTAAATTTAACCACACACACACACACACACACACACACACACACACACACACACACACACATATATGGAATCTCACTCTGTCGCCCATGCTGGAGTGCAGTGGTGCAATCTCGGCTCACTGCAACCTTCACTTCCTGGGTTCAAGCAATTCTCCTGCCTCAGCCTCCCAAGTAACTGGGATTACAGGTGTGCGCCATGATGCCCGACCTTTTTTTTTTTTTTTTTTTTTTTTTTAAGTAGAAATGGGGTTTCGCCATGTTGGCCAGGCTGGTCTTGAACTCCTGACCTCAAGTGATCCACCTGCCTCAGCCTTCCAAAGTGCTGGTATTACAGGTGTGAGCCACCTATAATTTAACTTTTTCAGAGACAGAGTCTCTGTGGCCCAGGCTGGTGTGCAGTGAGTGTTGTGATCATGGCTCACTGCAGCCTCCACCCCCTGGATTCAAGTGATCCTCCTGCCTCAGCCTCCTAAATAGCTAAATATATATTAAAAATATATATATATATATTTTTTTTTTGTAGAGATAGGGTCTTGCTATGTTGAATAGCCTATTCTTTCACTCCTAGGCTCAAGCTATCCTCCTGCCTCTGTCTCCCAAAGTGCTGGGATTACAGGCATGAGCTACCACCCTGGGCTGGAGTCTTTGTTTAATGTCTGATAACCGTTTTAGATTGAAAACAACATGAAGGCAAAAATCAAATGTGTTGGCTCAACATATAGCAAAAGGCCTGATTTATTGAACATGCTCATGCCTGTAATCCTAGTATTTTGGGATGCTGAGGCCAGAGGATCTCTTGAGCCTAGGAGTTCAAGACCAGCTTGGGCAACATAGTGAGACCTCATCTCTATATTTAAAAAATGAAAGAAGGCTGGGCACGGTGCCTCACGCCTGTAATCCCAGCACTTTGGGAGTCCAAGGCGGGTGGATCACGAGGTTAGGAGTTCAAGACCAGCCTGGCCAGATGGTGAAACCCCATCTCTACTAAAAATACAAAAATTAGCCAGGCACGATCGCGGGCGCGATGGCGGGTGCCTGTAATCCCAGCTACTCGGGAGGCTGAGGCAGGATAATCGCTTGAACCTGGGAGGTGGAGGTTGCAGTAAGCTGAGATCGCGCCACTGCACTGTAGCCTGGGTTACAGAGCAAGACTCTGTCTCAAAAAAAATAAATAAATAAAGAAGAAGATGCTCAATAAATTTTGCTAATAAAACAAGTAATTTTCTAAAAAACTAGTCTCAGGTTTTTTTTTTTTTTTTTTTTTTTGGTTTTTTGTTTTTGTTTTTGTTTGAGACAGAGCCTTGCTCTATTGCCAGGCTGGAGTGCAGTGCTGCGACCTCAGCTCACTGCAACCTCCACCTCCCAGGTTCAAGCGATTCTCCTGCCTCAGCCTCCTGAACAGCTGGGACTACAGGTGTGCACCACCACGCCCAGCTAATTTTCATATTTTTAGTAGAGACGGGGTTTCATCATGTTGGCCAGGATGATCTTTGGCTCTTGACCTTGTGATCTGCCCGCCTCAGCCTCCCAGCGTACTGGGATTACAGGCATAAGCCACCGTGCCCAGGTGATAACAGTCTAGTATTAAGTGATGTGTTGAAACCTATTATCTTCTGTGTCTTGGCAATTATATTCTCCAACAAGAAAGAGTTCTTAATGGAATAAAAGAGGCTTCTGATTATTATTTTAGTTGACTCACCTTAGAAAAGGATTGTTCACTTTGGGAGGCTGAGGCAGGAGGATTGCTTGAGTCCAGGAGTTAGAGACCAGCTGGGGTAACATAGCGAGACCTTATCTCTATTAAAAAAAAAAAAAAAAGCCAGGCATGGTGGTGCACACCTGTAGTCCCAGCTACTTGGAGGCTGAGGTAGGAGAATCACTGAAACCAGGAGTTTAAGGTTGCAGTGAGCATTTTTTGTTTGTTTGTTTTTTGGGTGTTTGTTTTTTGAGATGGAGTCTTGCTCTGTGGCCCAGGCTCGAGTGCAGTGGTGCAATCTTGGCTCACTGCAACCTCTGCCTCCCAGGTTCAAGCAATTTGTCTGCCTCAGCCTCCCAGGTAGCTGGGATTACAGGCATCCGCCACCACACCCAGCTAATTTTTGTATTTTTGGTAGAGACAGGGTTTTACCATGTTGTCCAGGCTGGCCTCGAACTCCTGACCTCAGGTGATCCCCCCGCCTCAGCCTCCCAAAGTGCTGGGCTTACAGGAGTGAGCCACTGTGCCCAGCCGCAGTGAGCTTTGATCACACCACTGCACTGCAGCCTGGGCAACAGAGCAAGATCCTGTCTCAAAACAAAATAAAATAATTGTAATGTAGGTTTTGGTAACCACACGTGTCTTTTCCTCTTCAGAATGGAGATCTCCTCTCATCAGTCTCACCTCCTGCAGCAACTGAACGAGCAGCGCAGGCAAGATGTATTTTGTGACTGCAGTATTCTAGTTGAAGGGAAGGTCTTCAAAGCACATCGAAATGTATTATTTGCTAGTAGCGGCTACTTTAAAATGCTTCTTTCTCAGAATTCAAAAGAGACAAGTCAGCCAACCACAGCTACATTTCAGGCTTTCTCCCCTGACACTTTTACAGTTATCTTGGACTTCGTATATTCTGGCAAACTGTCTCTTACTGGTCAGAATGTCATAGAAGTAATGTCGGCTGCTAGCTTCCTTCAGATGACTGATGTCATAAGTGTATGTAAGACTTTTATTAAATCTTCCTTAGACATTAGTGAGAAAGAAAAAGATCGCTATTTCAGTCTCTCAGATAAAGATGCCAATTCTAATGGTGTAGAACGTTCCTCTTTTTATAGTGGTGGCTGGCAAGAAGGAAGCAGTTCTCCACGTTCTCACCTAAGCCCAGAGCAAGGAGCAGGTATAATAAGTGGAAAATCTTGGAATAAGTATAATTATCATCCAGCCTCCCAGAAGAATACTCAACAACCCTTGGCCAAGCGTGAACCAAGGAAAGAGTCCATTAAAAAGACCAAACATTTGAGAATGTCACAGCCTTCTGAAGTTACTCATTATAAGTCAAGCAAACGAGAAGCACGAACATCTGATTCTTCCAGCCATGTTTCCCAGTCTGAAGAACAAGCACAGATTGATGCTGAAATGGACTCTCCTCCTGTTGGCTATCAGTACGGTCAAGGATCTGATGTCACATCCAAAAGTTTTCCAGGTACCCAAGAAGGGCATAAGTCCCCTCCTCTAGGTTCCAAAGTGCTATATAAATCGGTCTTCTGTCAAAACACCCTTAGTTTCAGGTGCTCTAAGCAGTTGAAGCAACTGATTTTTTTCAAAAGTTCTATTTCTGTAATGAAATTTATTTAGTAACGACAGGCGTGGTGGCTCACGCCTGTGATTCCAGCAGTTTGGGAGGCTGAGGTGGGCAGATCACCTGAGGTCAGGAGTTCAAGACCAGCCTGGTCAACATGGCAAAACCCCATCTCTACTAAAAGTACAAAAAAATGAGCGGGGCATGGTGGCATGTGCCTGTAATCCCAGCTATTCAGGAGGCTGAGGCAGGAGAATCACCTGAACCCAGGAGGCGGAGGTTGCAGGGAGCTGAGATTGCGCCACTGCCCTCCAGCCTGGGTGACAGAGCAGGAGTCCTTCTCAAAAAACAAAAAAAATTAGCCAGGCATAGTGGTGCACACCTGTAGTCTCAGCTACTCAGGAGGCTGAGGCAGGAGAATCACTTGAGCCTGGGAGGCAGAGGTTGCAGTGAGCTGGGATTGCACCACTGCACTCCATCCTGGGCAATAGAACGAGACTGTGTCTCAAAAAAAAAGGAAGAAGAAATTTGTTTCATAAAACGTGGATTTATTCAAAATAATATTGAATAAATATAATGACAATCCAAATAATAAGAGTACTAAGGGTCAGAACCCATGATTTTTCAAACCTGTATCTGTGGGTGGTTAGATTACTCTTAAATGTTTAAAGCTCTTTTCTAAATAGTTCAATCTCTAAGACACATATTTTCACTTTTTTTTTTTTTTTTTTTGAGACAGAGTCTTGCTCTGCCCAGGCTGGGGTGCAGTGGCCAGATCTCAGCTCATTGCAAGCTCCGCCTCCCGGGTTTAGACCATTCTCCTGCCTCAGCCTCCCGAGTAGCTGGGACTACAGGCGCCCGCCACCTCGCCCGGCTAGTTTTTTGTATTTTTTAGTAGAGACGGGGTTTCACCGTGTTAGCCAGGATGGTCTAGATCTCCTGACCTCGTGATCCGCCCGTCTCGGCCTCCCAAAGTGCTGGGATTACAGGCTTGAGCCACCGCGCCCGGCCGATATTTTCACTTTTAAATAGTCTTTTTTTTTTCTGTGTATTTACTCAGAGGAATATTTAGCTTATTAAGATACAAACACAGGTTGGGCGTGGTGGCTCACGCCTGTAATCCCAGCACTTTGGGAGGATGAGGCAGGCAGATCACAAAGTCAGGAGTTCAAGACCAGCCTGGCCAATATGGTGAAACCCTGTCTCTACTAAAAATACAAAATAAATAAGCTGGGCGTGGCACACGCCTGTAATACCAGCTACTCAGGAGGCTGAGGCAGGAAAATTGCTTGAACCCGGGAGGTGGAGGTTGTGGTGAGCTGAGATCACGCCACTGTACTCCAGCCTGGGTGACAGAGGGAGATTCCATTTCAAAAAAAAAAAAAAAGATACAAATACATTTTTTTTCTTCTTTTTTTGAGACGGAATTTTGTTCTTGTTGCCCAGGCTGGAGTGCAATGCGCAATCTCGGCTCACCGCAACCTCTGCCTCCCGGGTTCAAGCAATTCTCCTGCCTCAGCCTCCGGAATAGCTGGGATTACAGGCGTCTGCCACCACGCCCAGCTAATTTTTTGTATTTTTAGTAGAGACGGGGTTTCTGCACGTTTCCCAGGCTGGTCTTGAACTCCTGACCTCAGGTGATCTGACCTCCTCGGCCTCCCAAAGTGCTGGGATTACAGGCATGAGCCGCTGCGCCCAACACATCATTTTTTTTTTTTTAAGGAATGCCTGTAGTCCTAGCTACTGGGGAGGCTAAGGCAGAGCATCACTTGAGCCCAGGAGTTAAAAGACCAGCAGAGGAAACATAGAGCCCATCTCCCACCCAAAAAAGAACACCTCACATACAACCCATGACACTGGTCCTGTAAGTCTACAGTGGACCAATGTGCAACATGAGACATCTCATTTTCATGATAATAGTAAAACGCAGAAAGATCATGTAAATTGACAGTTTCAGAATAATCCTCCCTCACTCTGGAAGTAGAGAATAGGGATAAGAAATGCGTATCATACAATTTTCCCCCCAGTTAATCAGTTAACAAATTTGCCTAATAGTTTCCATGTAAATTTAAAGGAAAATTATATTAAAATGAAACTCCTCAAGGTTGTAAGATACAAATTACATATTTATTTTATTTTATTTTGCTATTTTGTAGAGATGGTGGGTCTCATTATATTTCCCAGGCTGGTCTTGAACTCCTGGCCTGAAATGATCCTCCCACCTCAGCCTCCCAGAGTGCTGGGATTACAGGAATGAGCCACTGTGTCCAGCCTGATTTTTATTTTATAAAAGTTTCAAACATATACAAAAGTAAAAAGAGAATGGTATAATTAACCTCCATGCATCCATGACCTAGTCCCACAACCTCTAACTCATGGCCTGTCTCATGTCTGTATCCTTATCCCTAACCCACTCCCTTTATTACTTTTAAACCAATCTCAGACATCATATGTTTTCACTTGTAAATCGTTCAGAATGTGTCCTTAAAATAGTATAGGAAAAAACTACAATACTATTGTCATACCAAAATTGAACAATAATTATTTATTTATTTATTTATTTATTTTTTTATTTTTTTTTGAGACAGGGTCTCACACTGTTGCCTAGACTGGAGTGCAGTGGCACAATCTTGGCTCACTGCAACTTTCACCTCACGGGTTCAAGCGATTCTACCACCTCAGCCTCCCAAAACGCTGGGATTACAGGCATGCGCCACCACACCTGGCTATTTTTTTTTTTACTTTTGGTAGAGATGGGGTTTTACCATGTTGGCCAAGCTGGTCTCAAGCCCCTGACCTCAAGTGATTTTCCTCCAAGAAAAAAGCTTAAATATTAAATACTTTTACTTTGAAATTGTGTACAGTTTTAAAATATAGTACTATTTTACATTTAAAATCTAATGACCCTAATGCATTAAATTAAAAAAAAAAAAAAAGGCACGGCAGGCCAGGCACAGTGGCTTACGCCTGTAATCCCAGTACTTTGGGAGGTAGAGGCGGGCGGATCACGAGGTCAGGAGTTCGAGACCAGCCTGACCAACATGGTGAAACCCTGTCTCTACTAAAAACACAAAAATTAGCTAGGCGTTCTGGTGCGTGTCTATAATCCCAGCTACTCAAGAGACTGAGGCAAGAGAATTGCTTGAACCCAGGAGGTGGAGGTTGCAGTGAGCAGAGATTGCGTCTTGCACTCCAGCCTGGGCGAGAGTGAAACTCCATCCCAAAAAAAAAAAAAAAAAAGCATGGCAGTCTGTATCAGTCTGAATTTACCCAACTTGCTTTTTTTTATTTTTATTTTTTATTTATTTATTTATTTATTTTTTTGAGACGGAGTCTCGCTCTGTCACCCAGGCTGGAGTGCAGTGGCCGGATCTCAGCTCACTGCAAGCTCCGCCTCCCGGGTTCACGCCATTCTCCTGCCTCAGCCTCCCGAGTAGCTGGGACTACAGGCGCCTGCCACCTCGCCTGGCTAAGTTTTTGTATTTTTTTTTTAGTAGAGACGGGGTTTCACTGTGTTACCCAGGATGGTCTCGATCTCCTGACCTCGTGATCCGCCCGTCTCGGCCTCCCAAAGTGCTGGGATTACAGGCTTGAGCCACTGCGCCCGGCTGCTTTTTTTTATTTTTTATTTATTTATTTTTTTAGACGGAGTCTCGCTCTGTCGCCCAGGCTGGAGTGCAGTGGCGCCATCTCAGCTCACTGCAAGTTCTACCTCCTGGGTTCACACCATTCTCCTGCCTCAGCCTCCCGAGTAGGTGGGACTACAGGCGCCTGCCACCATGCCCGGCTAATTTTTTGTATTTTTTAGCAGAGAAGGGGTTTCACTGGGTTAGCCAGGATGGTCTCGATCTCCTGATCTCGTGATCTGCCCGCCTTGGCCTCCCATAGTGCTGGGATTACAGGCATGAGCCACCATGCCCAGCCGAATTTACCCAACTTTCTAAATATATCAAATACTGAAGTTAAAGTTCTATACTTAGAATTACATTGACAATCTAGTCTTAATAAAATTTCTTTCATCTGTTATTTTTTGGGCTCACCAACTCTTTGTGCATTCTTTTTATTTCATAATTTTTTTTAAGTTTATTTTTTTCTTGTTTCCAGTGGGATTGGATTGGATTCTTTCTGTTATTAGAATTGTTATTATGAACTTTGAAGGGGTGGCCTGCCCCTCCACACCTGTGGGTGTTTCTCGTTAGGTGGAACGAGAGACTTGAGAAAAATAAGACACAGAGACAAAGTATAGAGAAAGAAAAGCAGGGGCCCAGGGGACCGGCGCTCAGCTTACAGAGGACCCACGCCGGCACCGGCCTCTGAGTTCCCTTAGTATTTATAGATAATTATCTTTACCATCTTAAAGATAAGGGAGTGGCAGGACAATAGGATCGTTTTTAGGGAGGAAATTAGCAGTAAGACATAAGAACAAGGATCTCTGTGACATGAATAAGTTTAAAGGAAAATCCTGTGCCTTGAGATAAACCTTTTAGCAACATTGTTTCATCCTATCACATGGGGATAAACCTTGGACAATACCTAGCTTTTCTAGGAACAAAGACACACCCTGCCCGCCCCAAATCCATTAAACCTTGAGTTACCACAGCACATGTCTCTCGTAAGGACAAGGTTGGGGGTAGGGTCACAGATTAACAGCATCTCAAATACAGAACAAAATGGAGTCTCTTATGTCTACTTCTTTCTATATAGACACAGTAACAGGCTGATCTCTTTCTTTTCCCCACAAACTTTCCAATGATTTAATCAAAGCGTCTCTTGACAGATGATCTGCCCCGGATGCGATTCAAGTGCCCGTACTGCCCACATGTGGTGAAGCGGAAGGCAGACCTAAAGCGCCACCTTCGCTGTCATACAGGAGAAAAGCCCTATCCATGTCAAGCCTGCGGAAAAAGATTTAGCAGACTAGACCATCTAAGTAGCCATTTTCGAACAGTATGTATTATTTTTTTTTCATCGTTTTACTAATTCTTTTTTGTTTTCTTTGTTTGTTTGTTTTGAGATGGAGTCTCGCTCTGTCGCCCAAGCTAGAGTGTAGTGGCGCGATCTCGGCTCACTGCAACCTCTGCCTCCTGGGTTCACGCCATTCTCCTGCCTCAGCTTCCCTAATAGCTGGGACTACAGGTGCCTGCCACCACGCCCAGCTAATTTCTTTTTTTTTTTTTTTTTTTTTTTGGATTTTTAGTAGGGACAGGGTTTCACTGTGTTAGCTAAGATGGAGTTTTTGTTTTCTTGAGATGGAGTTTCACTCGTTGCCCAGCCAACAATCTCAGCTCACTGCAACCTCTGCCTCCCGGGTTCAAGCAATTCTCCCGCCTCAGCCTCTCGAGTAGTTGGGATTACAGGGGTGTGCCACGCCCGGCTAATTTTTGTATTTTTAGTAGAGATGGGGTTTCACTACATTGGCCTGGCTGGTCTCCAACACCTGACCTCAGGTGATTCACCTGCTTTCGCCTCCCAAAAGTGCTGGGATTACAGGCATGAGCCACCACGCTCGGCCTTGTTTTGTTTTGTTTTGTTTTGTTTTGTTTTGTTTTGTTTTGTTTTGTTTGAGACAGGGTCTCTCTCTATCGCCCAGGCTGGAGTGCAGTGGCACCATCTCAGCTCACTGCAGCCACAACTTCTCAGGCTCAAATTATCCTTCCTCCTCAGCCTCCTGAGTAGCTGGGACTACAGGCCTGCACCAACACGCCGGGCTAATTTTTGTATTTTTTTTTTTTTTGAGACGGAGTCTTGCTCTGTCGCCCAGGCTGGAGTGCAGTGGCCGGATCTCAGCTCACTGCAAGCTCCGCCTCCCGGGTTTACGCCATTCTCCTGCCTCAGCCTCCCGAGTAGCTGGGACTACAGGCGCCCGCCACCTCGCCCGGCTAGTTTTTATTTTTTATATTTTTTAGTAGAGACGGGGTTTCACCATGTTAGCCAGGATGGTCTCGATCTCCTGACCTCGTGATCCGCCCATCTCGGCCTCCCAAAGTGCTGGGATTACAGGCTTGAGCCACCGCGCCCGGCTAATTTTTGTATTTTTGTATTTTTTGTAGAGATGGGATTTCATCATGTTGCCCAGGCTGGTCTTGAACTCCTGGGGTCAAGTGATCCACCTGCCTCGGCCTCCCAAAATGGTAGGGTTACAGGTGTGAGCCATCACACCTGACCCATCATTTTACTTCTTAAGAAATATGTACATTTGGCCAGGCGCAGTGGCTCACACCAGTAATCCCAGCACTTTGGGAGGCCAAGGCGGGCAGATGGCTTGAGGCCAGTTCAGTTCAAGACCAGCCTGGCTAAAATGGTGAAACCCCATCCACCAAAAATACAAAAATTAGTGTGGTGTGGTAGCTCACACCTGTAATCCCAGCTACTCAGGAGGCTGAGGCACAAGAATCGCCTGAACCCAGGAAGTGGAGGTTACAGTGAGCTAAGATCAAGCCACTGCACTCCAGCCTGGATGACACAGTGAGACCCTGTGTTAAAAAAAAAAAAAAAAAAAAAAATGGCCGGGCGCGGTGGCTCAAGCCTGTAATCCCAGCACTTTGGGAGGCCGAGGAGGGCGGATCACAAGGTCAGGAGATCGAGACCACAGTGAAACCCCGTCTCTACTAAAAATACAAAAAATTAGCCGGGCGCGGTGGCGGGCGCCTGTAGTCCTAGCTACTCAGGAGGCTGAGGCAGGAGAATGGCGTGAACCCAGGAGGCGGAGCTTGCAGTGAGCCGAGATCGCGCCACTGCACTCCAGCCTGGGCAACAGCGTGAGACTCTGTCTCAAAAAAAAAAAAAAAAAAAAAAAATGTACATTTATGGGCTTTAGGATCATCTCATTTGCTGAGGGAAATATTTTCACACAACTCTACCATATTTAAAATTTCTCCAACTTAGTGTTTTTACTTTGCACATAAAGCATAATTATATATATTGATTTTATTGTCCTTTTAGACCTTGAAGTGGTGTATATTCTTTTCATGGTAAATAGTTTTATATTTCCATTTTAATTCACTTAGTCTAACATGTTTTTATATACCGGTCTGTTCAGAGCCAAAGATAATGTAAACTGTATAAATGTTTTAAGTGTCTAGGTCAGAATCACCACTGCAGATACTCAGCATCTACCAGTGATTACTGAATCCTTGTCTGGAAGGATCTCAGTCTAGTTGCTGCTGTCCAACCAGAGAGGGTCTTCACTATACCTGCTTTCTTTCTTTTTTTTTTTTGGAGACAGAGTCTTGCTCTGTTGCCCAGGCTGGAATGTAATGGTGTGATCTTGGCCCACTGCAACCTCTGCCTCCCAGATTCAAGCAATTCTCCTGCCTCAGCCTCCCAAGTAGTTGGGACTACAGGTGCCCACCTAGTTTTTGTATTTTTTTTTTTTTTCTCTTTTTTGAGACGGAGTCTGGCTCTGTCACCCAGGCTGGAGTGCAGTGGCTGCGATCTCGGCTCACTGCAAGCTCCGCCTCCCGGGTTTACGCCATTCTCCTGTCTCAGCCTCCCGAGTAGCTGGGACTACAGGCGCCCGCCACCTCGCCCGGCTAGTTTTTTGTATTTTTTAGTAGAGACGGGGTTTCACCGTGTTAGCCAGGATGGTCTCGATCTCCTGACCTCGTGATCCGCCCGTCTCGGCCTCCCAAAGTGCTGGGATTGCAGGCTTGAGCCACCGCACCTGGCCAGTTTTTGTATGTTTAGTAGAGGTGGGGTTTCACCATGTTGGCCAAGCTGGTCTTGAATTCCTGACCTTGAGTGATCCATCCACCTCGGCCTCCCAAAGTACTGGGATTACAGGCATGAGCCACCACACCTGCTGGTCTTATATTTTTAGATATCCGATGGTCTCAGGAATTTGTATTGGTTTATTATGTCTGGATCCACAATTATTATTCTTTTTGATACTCAAATTTTCAGTTTTATCCAGTGAACAGTCTCTACCTTGACACTGGCTCTTGTCTCCTTTTGTCACAACTCCATTAAATTTTGAAAGTGTCCTTGTTCTCTGACTCCAAAAGAGGCCAAGACTCACTTTGTACTTTCCCTACAACAGAGCTGGAACCAGCCATTTCTCAATCCGTTTCCTTTAATGGAAAGTGAAATTAGAGCTCAAAGTCTGGGCAATCATTGTTATGGAGGTGTCGTTTCTTTTACACTATTTCAGTGGATGGAGTTAGAAGATATATGTTTTGGAGGGATGGACATGAATCTGTATCAGAGCTTGTAACAAAAACAATACCACATTTGATACCCATAGTTTTTTGTTTTGTTTTGTTTTTGAGACAGAGTCTCGCTCTGTCATCCAGGCTGGAGTACAGTGGCATGATCTCAGCTCACCACAACCTCCACCTGCTGAGTTCAAGAGATTCTCCTGCCTTGGCCTCCCGAGTAGCTGGGATTACAAGCACACACCACCATACCCAGCTACTTTTTTTTTTTTTTTTTTTTTTAATTTTTAGTAGAGACGGGGTTTTACCATGTTGGCCAGGCTGGTCTTGAACTCCTGGCCTCAAGTGATCCACCCACCTCCACCTCCCAAAGTGCTGGGATTACAGGTGTGAGTCACCACGCCCAATCTAGTAGACATAATATTACTATCTCAGGAGAAATCAGGATTCATTCAAATCGTGTACTTTCAGTGTTTACTGATTAATATGTCAACAGTTATGCACAGGATAATAACTGTACTAGTGGTAGTTACATACGCTTTCCTACATATTTTACCAGGCTATATTAGCTTTCTTGGATTTTTTTTTTTTGAGATGGAGTCTCACTCTGTCATCTAAGCTGGAGTGTAGTGGCACGATCTCAGCTTACTGCAACCTTCGCCTCCCAGGCTCAAGTGATTCTCCTTCCTCAGCCTCCTGCATAGCTGGGATTACAGACGTGTGCCACCATGCCCAGCTAATTTTTGTATTTTTTTTTTAGTAAAAATGGAGTTTTACCATGTTAGCCAGGCTGGTCTCAAACTCCTGACCTGAAGTGATCCAACCACCTTGGCCTCCCAAAGTGCTGGAATTACAGGTGTGGACCACCGTGTCCAGCTTCTTGGGTATTTTTACTGTGTTTGGTGGCCTACTTCTACACTGTCCTGACTTTATTTATTTATTTATTTATTTATTTATTTATTTATTTATTTTTGAGATGGAGTCTTGCTCTGTTGCCCAGGCTGGAGCACAGTGGTGCAATCTTAGCTCACTGCAAGTTCCACCTCCCGGGTTCACGCCATTCTCCTGCCTCAGCCTCCTGAGTAGCTGGTACTACAGGCACCCGCCACCAGGCCTGGCTAATTTTTTTTTTTTTTTTTTGATTTTTAGTAGAGACGGGGTTTCACCGTGTTAGCCAGGATGGTCTCGATCTCTTGACCTCAAGCGACCCGCCCGCCTCGGCCTCCCAAAGTGCTGGGATTACAGGCGTGAGCCACCGTGCCCGGCCTATACAATTAATTTTTATAATTTTTAGATTAGAACCCATAATCTACTGTTCTGACAGCTGTTGAACAAAGTTGTTTATTACTAATTATAATACCTAATTATTCCTCAACTACAGCTGTTTACCAAGGCATTTTACACGTTAACTCATTTGGTCCTCATGTTAGCCCTGTGAGTGGTATTCCCATTAGCCACAGGAAGCAAGCAAAGATAATACTACGCTGATACGTAGAACCAGCACCATAGTAGTTGTTTATGACGAGTGTCCAGTAGAATTAGTCAGGTTTCTCATCTGTCTGGGTGGTGCCCATATCTTACCAGTTAAATATTTTAACTGTCACCCTAAAGCAAGTTTATATAATGTTTTAAATTACTTGCTCCAAGATACATGGTTAGTAAGTGACGAAGATAGTAAATGACTAGAACCCCAAGCCTTCCAATCCCTGTGTGGTCCTCTCTCCAGCAGATCTTTTATTAATAAAAATGGCAAGTACTCCTTCTATCTAAAATATTGATACATTTAAATTTTTACAATATTTATCTTTCTCTAGTAAAATAACAAAAAATTAATACACAAAACAAGAGAGATTCCACCCCCACCACCACCTCAAATTAAGATATGTTCAGACTGGACAACATAGCAAGACCCTTTCTCTAAAAAACTTTTTTTTTTTTTTTTTTTTTTTTTGTTGAGACAGAGTCTCGCTTTGTCGCCCAGACTGGAGTGCAGTGGCCGGATCTCAGCTCACTGCAGGCTCCGCCTCCCGGGTTCACGCCATTCTCCTGCCTCAGCCTCACGAGTAGCTGGGACTATAGACGCCCGCCACCTCGCCCGGCTAGGTTTTTGTATTTTTTAGTAGAGACTGGGTTTCTCCATGTTAGCCAAGATGGTCTCGATCTCCTGACCTCGTGATCCGCCCGTCTCGGCCTCCCAAAGTGCTGGGATTACAGGCTTGAGCCACAGCGCCCGGCCAATTTCTTTTAATTAGCCAGGTGTGGTGGCATGCATCTGTAATCCCAGCTCCTTGGTAGGTTGGGATGGGAGGATTGCTTGAGCCTGGGAGGTTGAGGCTGCAGTGAGCTATGGTCACCACAACACCCTAGCCTGGGTGACAGAGGGAGACCCTATCTTAAAAATAAAAAGTATGCTGGACACAGTGGCTCACGCCTGTAATCCCAGCACTGTGGGCATCCGAGGCAGATGGATGACAAGGTCAGGAGTTCAAGACCAGCCTGACCAACATGACCTATCTCTACTAAAAATACAAAAATTAGCTGGGCATGGTGGCGTGTGCCTGTAATACCAGCTACTCAGGAGGCAGAAGTAAGAGAATTGCTTGAGCCCGGGAGGCGGAAGTTGTAGCAAGCTGACATTGCGCTATTGCACTCCAGCCTGGGCGACAGAGTAAGATGCTGTCTCAAAAATAAATAAATAAATAAATAATAAAAATAAATAAGTGCATGGTGCATGTAAGTGTTTGCAATTATTATTATCATAGGAAGTATCCTGTTGTTACCTCAGATACCCAAATGCTATTGGATTAAGGGATAAGTGAAATTATTATGTAATATTAATAATAAAAAACATGATAGCCACTATTTAGAGAAAGCTGATGTTTTTCTGTGACATCAATTTGCCACTAAAACCCTTGATCTTTTTCTAATAATAGATGTTGAGTTTAATGCATGGCTTTGAACATCTTAAGTTTATGAACTGGTACCTAAAATATCAAACTGTCCTGCTTTTGAAAAATCACTTTTATCACTATTTAAATCTCTACACAGATTCACCAGGCATGTAAACTCATCTGCAGAAAATGTAAACGTCATGTGACAGATCTAACAGGGCAAGTGGTACAGGAGGGAACCAGGCGCTACAGACTGTGTAATGAGTGTCTTGCAGAATTTGGCATAGACAGCCTCCCCATTGACTTGGAAGCTGAACAACATCTTATGTCCCCATCAGATGGAGATAAGGATTCCAGATGGCACTTGAGTGAAGATGAGAATAGATCCTATGTGGAGATTGTAGAAGATGGGTCTGCTGATCTGGTCATCCAACAGGTTGATGATAGTGAAGAAGAAGAAGAAAAAGAAATTAAGCCCAACATTAGGTAGCTGTAATGTGAACCAACAGAGCTGGCATGTCTGCAATTTACATTGACTTCCTGTATCTCTCTCTTTCTGTGGTCAGAGTCTAGTTAACAAATTTATCATACTGACTTTAAAGAAATGATCTGATATAACTTGCATGCTTTCTGAACAGGCCATTGTATCTATTCTGAACTTTGTTGCCCTAAAATGTGTTGCTGCACTGGAAAGAAAGAACTAGCTTGAGTTGGCATGATGGATGAACAATTATCCTCTTACTTTCATTACAATCCTCTTTATTACAGAGATACCCTTTTTCTTTTAATATTGGAAGATCTACTTAGCAAACTTTTTTCAAAGAAAATACTTTAAATAAATTCACCACATCCAAACTTTATGTAAGACAATTTCAAGGTGTTTCAAAAACACATATACAACCAATGTTTAATTTCACAGGAAACCAGTTAAGAGCACATTTAAAGATCTGGCAACCCACCTGACTAGACAAATTAGTCTTTGTATTAATTTGAGATCTGAAACAATCTGTCATTACTCTGATATCCTGAACGTTTAAGGATTATGGAAGAAGACTAAAATGTTTGAAATCATTCATATTTGACATTTTTATCATTAGGTTAAAATTACTCTCAGTATTGTTAAAAACAAAACAAACAATAAAAAAAATGAAAGTAGAGGCTGACCAAAGATTAAATGCAGATATTTTCTTAAAGCAGGAAACTAATGTTGCCTAAAAGTCAAGGCAGTTTGTGAAGACGATCTGTCAATATGGTTATCCATCTCTCTAAAGAAAAACAGGCCAGGCGCGGTGGCTCACGCCTATAATCCCAATACTTTGAGAGGCCAACGCAGGCGTATCACTTGAGGTCAGGAGTTTAAAACCAGCCTGGCCAACATGGTGAAACCTCATCTCTACTAAAAAATATAAAATTAGCCGGGCATGGTGGCGCATGCCTATAATCTCAGCTACTCGGGAGGCTGAGGCAGGAGAATTACTTGAACCTGGGAGGCAGAGGTTGCAGTGAGCCAAGATCATACCATTGCACTCCAGCCTGGGCAACAAGAGAGAAACCCCCCCCCCAAAAAAAAAAGGAAAATAAACTAGGAGGTTCTTACCATATTTGAGTGATTTCTAATATTATGTAGTGCTATATTATTTATACAGTACTCTCTCACATATTTTCTCAATCAGTGAGGTGGATACTATCTCCGATTTACAAATGAGGAAATTAAGGTCAGAAAGTTTGAGAGAGAAAGCTGATGACTGGACAGGGTCTGATTTTAAACAATCCTCTTTCAACATTCTCTCCCTGTATGTCTCCTGAAATGGCAAAGAATAGAAGTCAAACCTCACCAGTTGGCAGTAATTATAAAAATAAGCCAATCAGAATTAGAAAGTATGAAAGGAGGAATTGAATCATTTTCAACAACATATAATATCTTGATCTAGAGATTTTCAAATAGTGCTAAGTAATGTCCCTACAGTACCTATTGGTATGTTTTTATGTCAAGTTATTTATATGTAAATATAAAGTATAAAACTATTTGAACAAATTATTCACTTAAGTACATTGAACATTTTTGCTTCTCTTGTTTATATATTTTCAAGACAAATTTTCTCCTAATATACAAAGTTTAAACTTCTCCCCTTTGGGCTGGGCACGGTGGCTCACACCTGTAATCCCAGCACTTTGGGAGGCTGAGGCGGGTGGATCTCCTGAGGTCAGGAGTTCGAGACCAGGCTGACCAACATGGAGAAACCCCATCTCTACTAAAAATACAGAATTAGCCCGACGTGGTGGTGCATGCCTGTAATCCCAGCTACTCGGAAGGCTGAGGCAGGAGAATCACTTGAACCCAGGAGGCAGAGGTTGCAGTGGACTGAGATTGTGCCATTGCACTCCAGCCTGGGCAGCAAGCGTGAAACTCTGTCACAAAAAACAAAAAACAAAAAATTAAAAAACCAAAAAACTTCTCCCCTGCCTGAATTATGAAACATTCCAAAATTACAGCTAAATTAGAGAAGCATTGTTTTAGTTCTAAAGGTAAAATCTAAATATCTGAAGTAAAGAGCTGAACTTCATAAAGGTCTCTTCTGCAAGTTATCACAGTGGAGCTTGATAGAATTTCATTGTATATGGAGAGGTACCGTCTATTTTACTGTATTTTTAAATGCCATTTTTAAATGACATACCTCAAAATGATACTTTTTATGTTATTATCTTCTCTTGTTCTTTCATTAATTATTGTCCTTGATACCGATTTCTAGGCTAAATTGGTTACTTTCTTTTAAAAATTTTAAAAATAGATGAATAACCATTTGTTTCATGGTACTTAACTGAGACTTTTTCAAGATTCCCTTGATGGCACATTTCCAGTTGCTTCAAGACTGGATGATAGGCATTGAGTTCTCTGTTCTCCCAACATGGCTGTTCCTAAATCAGGATTCTGTTTTTTTTTTGAGACGGAGTCTCGCTCTGTTGCCCAAGCTGGAGTGCAATGGCGTGATCTCAGCTCACCTCAACCTCCGCCTCCCGGGTTCAAATGATTCTCCTGCCTCAGCCTCCTGAGTAGCTGGAACTACAGGCACGTGCCACCATGTCAGGCTAATTTTTGTATTTTTAGTAGAGATGGGGTTTCACTATGTTGGCCAGGCTGGTCTCGAACTCCTGACCTCGTGATCCCCGCCCCCGCCCCAGCCTCCCAAAGTGCTGGGATTACAGGCGTGAGCCACCATGCCCAGCCTAAATCAGGATTCTTAACAATTAAAGTGTATCTGAATGAGGAAGGAAATGCTTGTCATTCTCTAGTCTTACCAGAGTAATACTGACACCTTTTGAAATTAAAACCTGATTCTTTAGTTGTTGGAGCCAATAGGAAAAATGGCTGATTTGAACTTCATTCATATCAATGAAGTAGTGCTTGCATGTGTATACTCTAATGCACTTTATTTAGTCTATGATCTAAATGTCCTTTTATGCTATTATCTTCTGCATGCAAACTTTACATACATCAGCATGAATATCAGCAACATTCACTGAACACACTGCCACCAGCACTTGTTATTGCCTTTTCAGAAATAATGCTTTCTCATAATTGTTTATAACAAGCATCAAAGGATCCCCACAAAACAACGATCGAGTTCACCAAACTAGACAAATCTGTTGTATCATTTTAACATCATAAAAGAACATTTAAGACATGTCTGTAAGTTGTAAATAATGCCTCCAGTTATCATATCATATATATCTAAGACATTAGAGACCGGTTATTTTCTACAGTGAAACTGTCTATTGATGATTTGAGAAAATTGAATTCTTTGGTTTTTACATGTGGGCAAATGTTACATAGGGGTATAATCTGTTTAAATAAGCTTTATTTATGCCAAGGATTTTTTTTTTTTAATATCAAGACTTGGTTAGACCAAAGTTTGCTCTTGCAGGAATGCCATTTATCAACTTCTGAATGCCCTTCTAACTCCATTACTCTCAAGAGTGTCTGGGTATAGGATGAAGCATTACAAAAAGAAAGCACCACTGCAGTCATGCCTAGTGTCTGGAAGAAACAAAATGGACTAGATCTGCAGTTTAAAGTAATTTTTTAACCTGAGAAACTCTTCAAATGAATTATTTCCTAGAGATGCTCAAATTTAAGGGATGAACTCTAAAATCAGAGCTGCTCTGGTTAAAGCCCCCCACAAACCTTTCCCCAGACACCTCTGCAGAACTCAGGTGCACAACGTTGAAAACCATGGAATTAGACAACTTCTTGAATTCCCTTTGAGCACTGCAGCCTCATTTCGTAACTCCTATTACTCACTGTGCTTATAAGCAGGTAACCCTATGGTCTCTTAGTGAAGCAAATCACATCCTTAGCACATGATGTTCCTTCTATGGGTATCAGATCTTAAGACTTTTTAAAATTTAGGAACAAATTTTTCAATTTTTTTTTTTTTTTTGAGACGGAGTCTGGCTCTGTCACCCAGGCTGGAGTGCAGTGGCTGCGATCTCGGCTCACTGCAAGCTCCGCCTCCCGGGTTTACGCCATTCTCCTGTCTCAGCCTCCCGAGTAGCTGGGACTACAGGCGCCCGCCACCTCGCCCGGCTAGTTTTTTGTATTTTTTAGTAGAGACGGGGTTTCACCGTGTTAGCCAAGATGGTCTCGATCTCCTGACCTCGTGATCCGCCCGTCTCGGCCTCCCAAAGTGCTGGGATTACAGGCTTGAGCCACCGCGCCCGGCCAAATTTTTCAATATTATATTTTCAGTAATGCAATCAAAATAAGCATAGTTACTGTTTTCTATATGGCTAAGTACTGACTAATGGATGAAAGAAGTTTGGTGCTTCAATTATTTATGAGCTCAGAACTCAATTATTAAGTTATTTTGCCAGGTCATGCCAAGATTTATTGAAATTTCCACTCATATTGGTTTTCAAAAAATTTTTTTAGTCCTAAAATTAAATAAGTATGGAAAATCACTAAAAGCAGTGTAGCATAAGATGTGTTTAACTGGGAAGGGCGATAATAATAGGTACAGGAGGCGGGGCGCGGTGGCTCATGCCTGTAATCCCAGCACTTTGGGAGGCCGAGGTGGGCGGATCATGAGGTCAGGAGTTAGAGACCAGCCTGGCCAACATGGTGAAACCCCATCTCTACTAAAAATACAAAAAAAAAAAAAAAAAAAAAAATCAGCCGGATATGGTGGCGTGCACCTGTAATCCCAGCTACTCCAGAGACTGAGGCAGGAGAATTGCTTAAACCCAGGAGGCAGAGGTTGCAGTGAGCCAAGATCATGCCACTGCACTCCAGTCTGGGCAACAGAGCAAGACTCTGACTCAAAAAAAAAAAAAAAAAAGAAAAATAGGTACAGGAGGACCAAACTTTAGATTATAAACAAAGTTTTATGTTATTTTATATGAGTGTATCAGTATTACTATTTATCGTTTATATAGCATTTTATATTTGCAAAGTGTTTAATAATTTTATGTTATTCTTTACATATCTGTGAAATAGGACAGTTATCCCACATGAAAGGTAAATAAATTGAGGCACAGAACAGTAAAAAAACCTAAAGGTCAGGCACGGTGGCTCACACCTGTAATCCCAGCACTTTGGGAGGCCGAGGCAGGTGGATCACTTTAGGTCAAGAGTTGGAGACCAGCCTGGGCAATATTGTGAAACCCCTTCTCTACTAAAAATACAAAAATTAGCCAGGCATGGCGGCGGGCATCTGTAATCCCAGCTACTCTGGGGACTGAGACAGGAGAATTGCTTGAACTCAGGAGGCGGAGGTTGCAGTGAGCCAAGATCACGGCACTGCACTCCAGGCTGGGTGGCAGAGCGAGATTCCATTAAAAAAAAAAAAAGGAACCTAAGACAACCCAGTGAAATGGTGGCCAAAAAAATAGAAAATAGAATGATCACATTTTCTGAATCCTAGACCATCAGCGTAATTCACTGAGGTGTATTATGTATCACTCTATTTTATAGATGATTTTATACAAGTGATTGTTTTAAAGCTGACATCATTGTATGTGGATACATTCTATATAGAATAAATGTTATGTAAAGGACATGACTTTAGTTATCTCACAGGATCCAGAAACTTCTTGGCCGGTGGCACCTCTGCTTGGATTTTGCTTGTGCCTGTTGGGCTCATTCCACCCATGTGGCCTGGCAGGCTGTGCTCCACTGGTGGTACCGGCCTGGATCCCATGTCTGCCAAGGGTGAGCCAGGCACGGAGTGATGGGTGTGTGAGTGAGTGAGCGTGGGGTCCTGCCACTGCACACAACCAGGCACACTGGCTGCAGTGGGGTGGACAGCTCTCAGCGCTGGCACAGGCACCAGCTCCATGCGAGGCTGCAGCGAGACCAGATGTACCAAAAGCGGCTTCCACTGCGGGCACCAGCATCTGGACAAGGGGAATGCAGTGGTGCCCGAAAGCTCAGAGATGCAAGGAACTGCAGAGCCCCAAAGAGGGTGTTACAGCATGTCACAGCCCTGGCTCAGGGAGCCTCGAGGTCTGGGCTGCCAGAAGGGCTGCAGCTCTTCTCCTTCTTGTCGCCCCCAACGTGGTGAGCAGGGGGCGTGTTTGAGCCCTGCTTGTGTTACAGCTCTTTCGGTCCACCCTTCAGTGGGGCCCGAGTTCTTTTCCTGCATCCAAGAAGAATGAGGTACGCAGACAACTGGAGAGTGAGCAAGGCGGAAAGGAGCTTCACTGAGCAACAGAACAGCTCTCAGGAGTCCCAAAGTGGATAGCTCCTTTCCACAGGCAGGTCGACCTGATGAGTGTCCAGATGACCAGCTCTCACCCAAGAGGAGACCTGCAGGCAGGTCCTTTTAAGGAGACCGAAGTGGGTAGCTCCTTCCCACAGCTGGTAGTCCTGACAGTCGGCTGAGTCTGGCTGAGTCCAGGGGTTTTTATGGGCTCAGAAGGGAGGAAGTGCATGCTGCTTGGTCCATGGGTATCCATGGGCAGCCCAGAAAACACCACAAGTTCTTACCCCAGCCCTGGACTCCACCTGGAACTGCCAGCTCAGCCCCCAGGCTTCAGGCATTCACTGGCTTGAAAGTGGGATTTCACTGGGAACTCACCTTTTTCCACCCAGGAACCTATCGGCTTCCTACCATCAACATGCCCTCCATGGTGCCCACGCTGTTTGTGCCACAGGGCACTGCTGGCCTGAACTGAGTCACCCTCATACCCCCCTGGCTGGCCTCCCTTCCATGCACATGGGTGCCCAAAGTTTAGAGGGGGCCGAGGTGGCAGGGGGCTGGCGTGTCAGTGCCACCTCAGGCATGCTGAACCTGGCCAGGTCACGACAACACCTAGGTTTGGCCACAACTTTGCTCTGCAACAGAGCAGGTGCCGGGAGCAGAAACAGGCCAGGGAATGGGAGCAGGCACTTCTGAGCCTGTGGGGGCCGGAAGCTTCCCAAGCCCTGAAGAGTGCAGGGATGCCCAGGTCTGGAGCCGCAGCTGGATAGCTGCAGCTGTGCCCACGAGTGTGGGACTCCAGCCCTGCCAACTCAGTAGGGGCAGGGTTCCTGCCTGTAGCCAGCTCCTGCGGGCTCCCTGGAGCCGTGAGCCTCAGCTGCGTTTCCCCCACTGCAGCTGGCATCGCGGCAGCGGCTGTTACAGATGGGCCACCGATGCCTTTAGTTACAAGAGTTTTAATGATAAAATTTAGGTTATCACAGAAATGGTAGTATATAGCCAGCTGTTTTATATATTGTGAAGTATAAGTAACATATACAGCAAGAGAAGCAAGAGAAGCAAAGGGACTCTTGAAGTCAAAATATTTTGCAGTTACTGAAATAGTATAACACTTTTCCCTGCTCTTTTTTTTTTTTCCAAACCATCAAAATCCATTGCATACTTTATCACCTTTAACTAGGAAACCAGAGACTGGGTAAAGTGGCTTACGCCTGTAATCCCAGCACTTTGGGAGGCTGAGGTGGACAGATCATTTGAGGCCAAGAGTTCAAGACCAGCCTGGCCAACATGGTAAAACCCCGTCTCTATAAAAAGTACAAAAATTAGTCGGGCGTGGTGCCGCACGCCTGTGATCCCAGCTACTCGGGAGACAGAGGCACAAGAATTGCTTGAACCTGGGAGGTGGAGGTTGCAGGGAGCCGAGATCACACCACTGCACTCCAGCCTGGGTGACAGAGCAAGACTCTGTCTCAAAAAAAAAAAAAAAAAAAAAAAGGAAACCAGAGACCAGGGAAAAGCCCTTTACCTTTGCACTTAGCTAGATCATTTGCAAGCATGATTTTATACTTTGCCTGCCTTGCTCTTTCAGATTTCCAGATACACAATTCCATTATACATTGGGAAAATCATTTATTTCCTTGTTGATATTACTTACAGCTACTTATTTTCTTTATTAAAGAGAAACTTATTTTTATTCAGCCCATAAGGGAGAAAAGGGAACATTTCTGCCTAGACCAGAGATCCTCAACTTCGATTGCACATTAGAATCACCTGTGGAGCTTTTAAAATGTAGATGCCTAGGCAAATCGGAATCTCTGGCAGGTGGGGCTTGGGTGTAAGTATTTTTGCAAGCTAGGTTGGCTGGGCATGGTGGCTCATGTCCATAATCCCAGCACTTTGGGAGGCCAAGGAGAGTGGATCAGGAGGTCAAGAGATCGAGACCATCCCGGCCAATGTGGTGAAACCCCATCTCTACTAAAAATACAAAAATTAGCTGAGTGTGGTGGCACGAGCCTTTAGTCCCAGCTACTTAGGAGGCTGAGGCAGGAGAATTGCTTGAACCCGGGAGGCAGAGGTTGCAGTGAGCTGAGATCACACCACTACACTCCTGGCGACAGAACAAGACTCCGTCTCAAAAAAAAAAAAAAAAAAACTAGGCTGGGTACAGTGGCTCATGCCCGTAATCCCCACACTTTGGGAGACTGAGGTAGGAGGACTGCTTGAGCCCAGGAGTTTGAGACCAGCCTGGGCAACATAACAAGACGCAGTCTCAGCAAAAAATTGAAAAATTAGGTGGGTGTGGTGGCACATGCCTGTAGTCTCACCTACTCAGGAGGCTCAGATGGGAGGATCACTTGAGCCTCAGGATCACTGAATGAAGGATGCAGTGAGCTATGATGGTGCCACTGCACTTCAGCCTGGATGATACAGCAAGATCTTGGCTCTAAAGATAAAAATAAATAAATAAATAAATAAATAAATAAATAAATAAATAAATAATTAAAAGCTTCCCAATGTTTGTGACATGCAAAATAGGGCCCATTCAAGGTTTCGCTGTGTCCTCCCCATATAGATGCCAGGGAGAAGGAGTAGGACCATTTGACCTTCCAGTCCACTGATTCTCAACTGTATCATTAAGGAAAATTTTAAAAATAGAGGTGCCCAGTCCAGGAAAATATTTATTTTTGTGAAATTTCAAGACACACTGCATGTTCCATTATCTAAGGTTTTTAATAGGGACTAGTAATATCGACACTCTAATAAAATAATGAGTAGTCTTAAAATACCCCATTTTTATTTTGGGATGCATTTGAATTTTATTTGATTACGGGTATTGTATTCTGGGAATTCACACAGTACTTCAAACCAATAAAAGAACTATACTGTATAATAAATACGTGACTGAAATACTACATACTGAAATTTTACAAGCATTAATATTTTCTTTTTAAAAAAAGGAATCAGAACACTCCAAGCACTGTAAAAGCTCAATTGCTACACATTAGAATTCCATAAAATAATTGAATTAAGTCATTCTTTAGTTCCAGTTAAATGGAATCCTAGAGAGGCAGGAAAATATTACTGCATTATTTAAAGAAGACTTCAGACGAATTTGGAAACAGCAAATTTCTCTTTTGCTTTATTTCTTCAAGAATTACCATTAAAGTCAGGCGTGGTGGCTCACGCCTGTAATCCCAGCACTTTGGGAGGCCGAGGTGGGTGGATCACTGAGGTCAGGGGTTCGAGACCAGCCTGACCAACATGGTGAAACCCCATCTCTACTAAAAATACAAAAATTAGCTGGGCGTGGTGGCGGGCGCCTGTAATCCCAGCTACTCAGCAGACTGAGGCAGGAGAATTGCTTGAACCCGGGAGGCAGAGGTTGCAGTGAGCCGAGATCGGGCCACTGTACTCCAGCCTGGGCAAAAAAGCAAGATTCCATCTAAAAAAAAAAAAAAAGCTTTGAAAATAACTTAAAACACAACTTTTGGATAGAGTACCATCCTCATTCCCACCTTGAAGGTTATGTTTGCAATCCATTCAGGACAAGTATATCTCTTCAGTCTCCTACAAAAAAGAATTTCTTCCAATGACAAAATGGTACTTTCTTGCATAATTTTTTTTTTTTTTTTTTTGAGACGGAGTCTCGCTCTGTCACCCAGGCTGGAGTGCAATGGCGTGATCTCAGCTCATTCCTCCGCCTCCCAGGTTCAAGCGATTCTCCTGCCTCAGCCTCCAGAGTAGTTGGGATTATAGGCATGCGCCACCATACCCGGCTAATTTTTGTATTTTTAGTAGAGACAAGAGTTTCGCCATACTGGTCCGACTGGTCTCAAACTCCTGACCTCAGATGATCCGCCAGCCTTGGCCTCCCAAAGTGCTAGGATTACAGGCATGATCCACCACAACTGGCCCGTAATTTTTTGTCTTTTTATTTTCTTGCATAATTTTAAAAGGTTATATGCCGAGTCCAGGCGCGGTGGCTCACACCTGTAATTCCAGCACTATGGGAGGCCAAGGCCGGTGGATCACTTGAGGTCAGGAGTCCAAGACCAGCCTGACCAACATGGTGAAACCCCGTCTCTACCAAAAATATAAAAATTAGCTTGGCATGTTGGCACACACCTGTTATCCCAGCTACTTGGGAGGTTGAGGCAGGAGAATTGCTTGAACCCAGGAGGTGGAGGTTGCAGTGAGCTGAGATTGCGCCACTGCACTCCAGCCTGGGCAACAGGAATGAAACTTCTTAAAAAACAAAAGATACTGTGCCTTTTGTTGCCTATCTGAACTGATTTAAAACTTTCTGGCCGGGCGCGGTGGCTCAAGCCTGTAATCCCAGCACTTTGGGAGGCCGAGACGGGCAGATCACGAGGTCAGGAGATCTAGACCATCCTGGCTAACACGGTGAAACCCCATCTCTACTAAAAATACAAAAACTAGCTGGGCTCAGTGGCGGGCGCCTGTAGTCCCAGCTACACGGGAGGCTGAGGCAGGAGAATGGCGTGAACCCGGGAGGCGGAGCTTGCAGTGAGTGGAGATCGGGCCACTGCACTCCAGCCTGGGCGACAGAGCGAGACTCCGTCTCAAAAAATAAATAAATAAATAAATAAACTTTTTCTATATACTGAGGAAAAAATCCACAAAAAACCCAAGAGTTGAAAACCCCACCTAAAAGTATTAGCACCACATGTTAAAAAAATGAAGGCCTTGAGATATGGCCACATTGGCTCACTCCTGTAATTCCAGCGCTTTGGGAGGATGAGGTGGGAGAATCACTTGAGGCCCGGAGTTCGAGGCCAGCCTGGGCATCAGTGACATCCTACCTCCACCAAAAAAACCCAGAAAATTAAAATTTGGTGGGCATGGTGGCACAGTCCTGTAGTCCCAGCTATTCGGGAAGCGAAGCTGGGGTTGGAGGATCGCTTGAGCCCAGGAGTTCAAAACTGCAGTGAGCTATGACTGTGCCACTGCACTCCAGCCTGGGCCACATTATGAGACCCTCTCTATTTAAAAAGTAACAAATAAATGAAAAAGAAAGCCTGGATTTTCTCTCCCTAAACAATGAATATCATGTTCAAGCAAGTGACCCCTCTATAAACCCTGACTTTATGTATTATTTTCAGGGATGACTATGCCAGTGAGCGAGATTAAGGGGTAGAAACTTTTCCTTTTCAGTCCTGTTTTTCCTCACAACTACTTTTGCTGGAAAGTTATTCAGAGTCTAACAGCTAGACCCCCATTCCCCCACCGTCCCCACTGGAGAGGCCCGGGACTTACCAGACACCTCTAAAGCTAGATTAGCTAGACTCTAGGGGCGTTAGAGGGAAATAGACATTTTTCTGTCGTGTGTAGTGGACGCCTTATAAAAAGTCCACTTTTGGCCCCGGCGCGGTGGCTCACGCCTGTAATTCCAGCACTTTAGGAGGCCGAGGCCGGCGGATCACCTGAGGTCAGGTCAGTCTGGCCAACATGGTGAAACCCCGTCTCTACTAAAAATACAAAATTAGCCTAGCAGGGTGGTGGGCGCCTGTAATCCCAGCTACTCGGGAGGCTGAGGCAGAAGAATCACTTGAACCCGGGAGGCGGAGGTTGCAATGAGCCGAGATCATGCCATCGCACTCCAGCCTGGGTAAAAACAGCGAAACTCCATCTCAGAAAATAAATAAATTAATTAATTAAAAAATAAAAATAAAAAACCCACATTTGCCATGCACCGACTAGATCCACACCATCATTTAAAATAGTTGGACTTGGGGGTTTGTGCTGTGGAATGACTAACCTGGAAGCCACGCCACGACTGAGGGGCGGCGGGGACTCCAATCCGCGCGATCAGATGCCGCGGCAGGTGCTTAAGACCTGCAGTCTAGAGAGCGAGCCTCTTATCCCCACTTTAGGAAAAGTTGTTTGGTGTTACTTAAGGTTATGACATTGTCCTCTGTGAAGTCACTTGCGTCCCTGACACCCCCCAACTCAGCTGGGACTGGCCAGTGCCCTGCTCTGGGGCCTCGCTGCGGCGGCCAGTAGGAGGCGTCGGCGCCCCAGGAGTCTGCGGCCGAGCCAATGGGAGCCGCGAGAAGGCCCGGGACGGAGCCTGGACCTGCTATGCTAGGGAACTACTCCCGTGGGATTTGGCCAGAGGTATCTCACTGACGTCCTGTCGCCCAGGCTGGGGTGCAGTGGCGCGATCTCAGCTCACTGTGACCTCTGCCTCCTGGGTTGAAGCGATTTTCCTGCCTCAGCCTCCCCAGTAGCTGAGATTACAGGCGTGCGCCACACACCCGGCTAATTTTTTGTATTTTTGTTAGAGACGGGGTTTCACCATATTGGCCAGACTGGTCTTGAACTCCTGGCCTCATGTGATCCCCCCACCTCGGCATCTCAAAGTGCTGGGATTACAAGCGTGAGCCACCGTGCCTGGCCTGAAGTGCTGGCTTTTGAATATAGATGCTCAACTAAGATATGGGAGAAAGCAAGCTAGATTAGCACAGGAAAAAGCCACAGTAGATAAGTAGGAGAAAGGAAATAAGTCTGGAGAAGAGAAAGGAAAGGGAGAAGCAGAAACGAGTGACTCAGCTTGCCCAGCTTAATAAACTAAGATTCTAGCTACCATGTCAGTTGTGCAGATGGCACAGGCTCCCAGGGTTGTCTCTAGAATGGTGACACCCCTTTACCAAGCACTGTGGCCCATTTTAGAATTAAAGAGGGGGCTGGGCACAGTGGCTGATGCCTGTAATACCAGCACTTTGGGAGGAGGAAGTGGGAGGATTGCTTGAGGGCAGGAGTTTGAGACTAGCCTGGGCAACATACTGCCTTTGCAAAATTATGACTGAGACAGTGGAAAGAGATCTAACCTGACTCCATCTTGGCTCTAACCTCCAAGCTGTCCTTCTTCATTCCTGGGCGGAGGCTAAACTAACTTCAGGAGAAACTTACAGTTTACAGTTTAAAACAAAGATGATAACAGCCCTTTCCCAACACAAACCTCCTTGCCTGGGGACTAGACTGCCTTTGTAGGACTAACAAATTAGCCACAAGATTAGAAATTATGGTTTAGGATTCATGCAGCTGGAGTTTACAAAATCTTGACCTTCCCTAAACTGCCCTAAGATCAGTGCTTGAGATATTTTGCAGACCCTGCACTTGCTGAATCAGCTGGGACCACCCAGATCGATAAACTGGCTCATCTGATCTTGTGGCCCCGCACCCAGGAACTCACTCAGCGCAAGAAGACAGCTTCCACTCTCTACGATTTCATCTCTGACCTGGCCAATTAGAACTCCCGGCTCACTGGTTTCCCCCAATCCACCAAGTTGTCCTTAAAAACTCTGATCCCCAAATACTGGGCAAACTTAATTAGTAATAATATAACTCTGGTCTCCCGCAGAGCCAGCTCTGCGTGAATTACTCTTTCCCTATTGCAATTCCCCTGTCTTCATAAATCAGCTCTGTCTAGAGAGCAGGTAAGGTGAACCCACTGGGTAGTTACACTGTCTCCCAAAAAAATAGCAGTCAGGCATGGTGACACATGCCTGTAGTCCCAGCCACTCAGGAGGCTGAGGCGGGATGATCACCTGAGCCCAGGAGTTTAAGGCTGCAGTGAGCTATGATCATGCCACTGTACTCTGAGCAACAGAGCCAGACTTTCTCTCTAAAAAGAAGGCTGGGCACGGTGGCTCACACCTGTAATCCCAGCACTTTGGGAAGCCGAGGTAGGCAGATCACCTGAGGCCAGGAGTTCCAGACCAGCCTGGCCAACATGGCAAAACCCCCTCTCTACTAAAAATACAAAAATTACCCGGGTGCAGTGGCACATGCCTGTAGCCCCAGCTACTTGGGAGGGTGAGGTGGAAGAATCATTTAAACCTGGGAGGTGGAGGCTGCAGTGAGCCGAGATCACACCACTGCACTCCAGCCTGGGTGACAGACTGAGACTCTGTCTCAAAAACAACAACAACAACAAAATGTTATGCCAGAGTCAGATTGGAAAGTAAGTCACGATATATAGGGTTAAATAAAATTCATCTGATGAAAATGTATGGTTCGTAGGGCATGATTCCCCAGACCCCTTAGACAGGAATTTGGGCAAGATAAAAAAATCAGAGCTTAGTCCTCAGAGCCCATGACTATAATGTCTTTAGTGTTTATACTGGGAGGTAGTTTAGTTTAGTTTAGTTTGCTTTACTTTAATTTTTGAGATGGAGTCTCGCTCTGTTGCCCAGGCTGGAGGGCAGTGGCACAATCTTGAATCACTGCAACCTCTCTCCTGGGTCCCAGCGATTTTCCTGCCTCAGTCTCCCGAGTAGCTGGGATTACAGGTGCGCACCACCATGCCTGTTTGGGAGGCCAAGGCATGTGGATCACGAGGTCAGGAGATTGAGACCATCCTGGCCAACATGGTGAAACCCCATCTCTACTAAAAATAGAAAAAATTAGCCAGGTATGGTGGTTCATGCCTGTAGTCCTAGCTACTCGGGAGGCTGAGGCAGGGGAATCACTTAAACCTGGGAAGCAGAGGTTGCAATGAGCCAAGATCGCGCCACTGCACTCCAGCCTGGCAGCAGAGACTCTGTCTCAAAAAAAAAAAAAAAAAAAAAAAAAAAAAAAAAAAAAAAAAAAAAAAGAAAGAAAGAAAGAAAGAATGTTAAGAATGTTGTGTAAATACACTGACTACAGTCTGAAGTCTCAAGTCTGCCTCTTATAGCCAGATAGTATTAGTTGTCACTAATTTCCTCATTAATAAAATGTAGAACAAATGTACTACATGTAAAATTGCTGTAGGACAAATGGGTAACATTTTCCAGTTGGAAGCACCTAGAAGAATGTTTTGTACAGTGGAGACCTGGATATGCATTTATGACAAAATAAATGTTGGTTCTTTTTTTTTTTTTTTTGAGATGGAGTTTCACTCTTATTGCCCAGGCTGGAGTGCAGTGGCGCGATCTCAGCTCACTGCAACCTCCGCCTCCCAGGTTCGAGCAATTCTCCTGCCTCGGCCTCCCTAGTAGCTGGGATTACAGACGCCCGCCACCACAACCGGCTAATTTTGTACTTTTAGTAGAGACGGGGTTTATCCACGTTGATCAGGCTGGTCTCGAACTCCCGACCTAAGGTGATCCACCCACCTCGGCCTCCCAAAGTGCTGGGATTACAGGCATGAGCCACTGCACCCGGCCATAATGTTGGTTCATTCTAAAAGCACACTCTTGCATGTTCAGAATTTAACATTAAGCAATTACTTATAGGTAATTTTTTTTTTTTTTGAAACGGAGTTTCGCTCTTGTCACCCAGGTAGGAGTGCAATGGTGCGATCTTGGCTCACTGCAACCTCCGCCTCCCAAGTTCAAGCGATTCTCCTGCCTCAGCCTCCAGAGTAGGTGGGATGACAGGCGCCTGCCACCATGGCCAGCTAATTTTTGCATTTTTAGTAGAGATGGGGTTTCACCACATTGGCCAGGCTTGTCTCGAACTCCTGAACTCAGGTGATCCACCTACCTCAGCCTCCCAAAGTGCTGTGATTACAGGCATGAGCTATCGTACCAGGCCACTTATAGGTAAACAAAAAAAATGTACATTGTACATTAGGAAATCATACTGATAAAGTAATACAGTCACTAAATTCTAACAGTTTGCTCTGGAAGAGCTTTTGGAGGATATCTTTTCCAATATCCTCATTTCTGAAGTGAGGAAACTAAATTCTCAGTCTCATAGTTTCTCTGTGGCAAAGCTAGTATCGTTGAGATCATTCAGGGCTTCTTACTGGGCAGAATCTGGTAATCCCCAAACCTTCTGCATGTCAGATTGGGTGAGGGGTAGCCCCAGTAGTTCATGATGGCACTTCTATCTTGAGAAGGGTATGAGTGGTTCTTCTTGAACATTTTCTTCCAAACTGGAGAGAACTGGCAAAAGAGGCTGTGGATACAACCACTTAGCCATCTTAGATGGGGAGGTACCAGTAATAAGAGATCATCTACTGGGTGTGGTGGGCCACACCTGTTATCCTAGCACTTTAGGAGGCCATGGCAACAGGATCTCTTGATCCCTGAAGTTCAAGACAAGCCTGGGCAACATAGTAACATCCCATCTCTAAAATAAAAATAAAAATGTTTAAAAAGATCATCAGCCAGGCGCGGTAGCTCATGCCTGTAATCCCAGCACTTTGGGAGGCCAAGGCGGGCAGATCACAAGGTCAGGAGATCAAGACCATCCTGGCTAACATGGTGAAACCCCGTCTCTACTAAAACTACACACACACACAAAAATTAGCAGGGCGTGGTGGCGGGCACCTGTAGTCCCAGCTACTAGGGAGTCTGAGGCAGGAGAATGGCGTGAACCTAGGAGGTGGAGCTTGCAGTGAGCCAAGATCACATCACTGTACTCCACGCTGGGCAACAGAGCGAGACTCCATCTAAAAAAAAAAAAAAAAAATCATACCACTATTGTTACCCATAGTACATACATACACTGTTACCCATAACACATAGATAAGGAAGTACGTCCAAGGTCATCAATAGAGCAAGGATTAAGAATCAAGGCTTGTGAATTAAGATTCCTTTTTTTTTTTTTTTTTGGAGACAAGATCTCACTCTCACCCAGGCTGGAGTGCAGTGGTGTCATCATGGCTCACTGCAGTCTAGACTTCCTGGACTCAGGTGATTCTCCCACCTCAGCTGCCCAATTTGGGACTACAGGCCTGTGCCACCATCCCCGGCTATTTTCCTGTATTTTTGTAGAGGTGGGGTTTCAGCATGTTGCCCAGGCTAGTCTCAAACTCCTAGGCTCAAGCGATCCACCTGTGTTGGCCTCCCAAATTATTGGGATTACCGACATGAGCCATCGTACCCAGCCGGACTTGAGATTCTTAAACTCTTGAGATTTGTTCAAGAAGTTGACCCGCAGTCTCTGCCTAAGAGTTTTAGGTAGCCCTAAAACACTTAATCCATTGATCATTAAGTAGTCAATGACCATCTATTATGTGATCTGGGGGCTTGCTTTCTCTTCAGAGAGACAAAACTAGAAAACATTCGACAATTATAAAATTGACTAAGCTGGCAAATCTTTAAAACTAACTAGACAGGCACAATTCAGAGAAGACCACTGATGGCTGAAATGGTTGGCAAGGTTTCTTGGTGACAGGCTTTGACGTGAACTTTATTTATTTATTTATTTATTTACTTTTTATTTTTGAGGTGGAGCCTCGCTCTGTCGCCCAGGCTGCAGTGCAGTGGCACAATCTTGGCTCACTGCAACCTCCGCCTCCTAGGTTCAAGCAATTCTCTGCCTCAGCTTCCCGTGTAGCTGGAATTACAGGTGCCCAACACCATACCCAGCTAGTTTTTGTATTTTTAGTAGAGATGAGTTTCACCATCTTGGCCAGGCTGGTCTTGAACTCCTGACCTTGTGACCCACTTGCCTCGGCCTCCCAAAGTTCTGGGATTACAGGCGTTAGCCACCACGCCAGGCCTGATGTGGACTTTAACGCAGAACTTGCAAGATGTTTGCCCCTCATTGTGATTACCATAGTAGTTTTTCCCCCCCCAAAAAAATTGGGAGCTTTCACATAAAAATCCCAATTTTTGAGGTGTCATGAAAAACTACGACACTCAGCTTGTATTCCTACTACCGACAAGGATTGTCGCTGAGGCAGCTGACCTCTCAGACACTATAATCCCTGGGCTCAACACTTACAGCCAATTCCATTACCCACCTGGCTCCTTGGGCAGTGGGTTTGCTTCCCTTACTTTAGGAGGAAGGATAAAGGCAGCCCAAAAAGGAGAATTGGACAGAAAAGTGAAGATGAGTGGGTATGTCATGAGGTGAGAGATAATGTTGAGACACTTATAACTAGAACAGAGTTTTCATGTGAGGATAAGGTTCACTCCCCATTTAAACCAATTAGCTCTGCTGTGGGGGACAATCTGCTCCCTAGACCAAAACACGTATTTGAAACTAGCAGAAGAATCTGGTGACAGCCAGTGCAACCATTTCAATAAATAAACCAAAATAAACTGTGCATTGCTGCTGATGGACTAAAGATGCCAATTTTCTATATAATGGGTGACATACTCAATTTCCTTCTATTGATTACCTTCATTTTGGCATATTTAAAAACTAACATACATTTTTTTTTCTTTTTGGAGATGGAGTTTCGCTCTTGTTGCCCAGGCTGGAGTGCAATGGCACGATCTCGGCTCACTGCAACCTCTGTCTCCCAGGTTCAAGCGATTCTCCTGCCTCAGCCTCCCAAGTAGCTGGGACTACAGGCATGTGCCACTACGTGTGGCTAATTCTGTATTTTTTAGTAGAGACAGAGTTTCTCCATGTTGGTCAGGCTGGTCTGGAACTCCCAACCACAAGTGATGCGCCCGCCTCAGCCTCCCAAAGTGCTGGGATTACAGGCATGAGGCACTGTGCCCGGCCAAAAACTCATATTAAAATTTGAAATTGACATTAAAATAAATAGATTATAAGTTTATCATACATTATAATTTGTATTGCATAATTACATCTCACTTGTTTTTACTTAACTCCATTATGTAGTACTGGTGGTAAGCAATATTGAGGCAGAATAGGGTCTGCAGGCAGGGAACCTAAGGCAGATGTGCGCTGACTTCCTAGAACTGAATCAAGAAGATCAGATGGTACTCCCTTTGGCTCCCCAGTCTTCAGTGGGAACTTTACTTCAGCCTCTGATTGGTCACCTCCTACAACCAATCACACTGGTCATGGGCCACTCCTTAATTTACATAGAATATAACCAAGTAAGAAATGGGAAACCTCTAGAGGGTATTTAAACCCCAGAAAATCCTGTAACCAGCGCTCTTGAGCCCTTGCTTGAGCCTGCTCACACTCTATGGAGTGTTCTTTTTGTTTCAATAAATTTGTGCTTTCATTGCTTCATTTTTTTGCTTTGTTTGTGCGTTTTGTCCAATTATTTGTTCAAAATGCCAAGAACCTGTCAACTCATAGTCAAGCAAGACCTTTCACGGGTAACAATATAGTTGCCTCACATGCTTTTTGTCCTGGGCAAGTCTGTGCCCCATGTAGTTTTTGTTTTGTTTGAGACAGGGTTTTATTCCTGTCGCCCAGGCTGGAGTGCAGTGGCACGATCTTGGCTCACTGCAACCTCTGCCTCCTGGGTTCAAGAGATTCTCCTGCCTCAGCCTCCCAAGTAGCTGGGACTACCAGTGCATGCCACCACACATGGCTAATTTTTGTATTTTAGTAGAGATGGGGTTTCACCATGTTGCCCAGGCTGGTCTCAAACTCCTGGGCTCAAGTGATCCACCCACCTCGGCCTCCCAAAGTGCTGGGATTACAGGTACGAGCCACCATGCCCAGCTCTACTTGGTTTTAATATATTCCAGCTCTCACCCTCTTCTTATTCTGGATTTGGCCTTCATTGCCTTCCTGGTCTTCCATTGTTCATTTTCACGATCAAGCTCCAATTAGCCCACGATATGCAAAGGTTCTGTGAAAAAAAGAGCCCCATCTCAGCCTGGCAATCAATCCTAATAAAAGGTAAAAGGGTTCTAGACCGGGCGTGGTGGCTCACTCCTGTAATCCCAGCACTCTGGGAGGCCGAGGCGGGTGGATCACAAGGTCAGGAGACTGAGACCATCCTGGCTAACACGGTGAAACCCCATCTCTACTAAAAATACATAAAATTTGGACGGGCCCGGTGGCTCACGCCTGTAATCCCAGCACTTTGGGAGGCCGAGGCGGGCGGATCACGAGGTCAGGAGATCTAGACCATTCTGGCTAACACAGTGAAACCCCGTCTCTACTAAAAATATGAAAAAAATTAGCCGGGCATGGTGGTGGGTACCTGTAGTCCCAGCTACTCGGGAGGCTGAGGCAGGAGAATGGCGTGAACCTGGGAGGCAGAGCTTGCAGTGAGCCGAGACCGCGCCACTGCACTCCAGCCTGGGCGACAGAGCCAGACTCCGTCTCAAAAAAACAAAAGGGTTCTGAGGGATGTTTTTGGCTTGAAGAGTTACAATTCAAATCTGTAAAAGGTGCCTGAGTACAAAGAAGGTTAAAAAGCACTACCCAGTGTTCCTGCTATATATTCATTTGAAGAGCTGCTTTTCAAACCACAGGCTCTTGGCCTATTCTTCATTAACCCTATTTTCTTTTTCTGTTTTAAGATGGAGTCTCACCCTGTCACCTAAGCTGCAATTCAGTGGCACAATCTCAGCTCACTGCAACCTCCACCTCCTGGGTTCAAGCGATTCTCATTGCCTCAGGCTTTCAAGTAGCTGGGATAACAGGCGCCTGCCACCACACCAGGCTAATATTTTGTATTTTTAGTAGAGATAGGGTTTTGCCATGTTGGCCAGGCTGGGCTGAACTCCTGATCTCAGGTGATCCACCTGCCTCAGCCTCCCAAAGTGCTGGGATTACAGGTGTGAGCCACACTGTGCCCGGCTTTCATTAACCCTATTTTCTGTTAAACACTCATAGAAAAATAGTTGCTAATCCGTTCCTTTTAGTTCAAGTTTGCCATACTGTGAGGATATTCAGCACCACCCAGTGGCAATTTTTTTATGTTCTTGTGAATAAATAGCAATTTTGCAAACTCTTGATCCCAAAAGATAGTACCTGTATCAATAGAAACAAGAAAAAAGTTGTGAATCAAACTAAATTTCATTTATAAAAAGTCTTCTACTTTAAGAGTTCAGATCATTTTAAGGTTGTTTTCCTGGCCTCATGTCTCCTTAAAGACAAATAGTTAGGCCAGGTGCAGTGGCTCACACCTGTAATCCCAGCACTTTGGGAGGCCAAGGTAGATCACTTGAGCCCAGGAGTTCAAGACCAGTTCAAGACAACATAGTGAGACCGCATCTCTACAAAAAAATTTTAAAACTTAGCCAGGTATGGTGGTGCATACCTGTAGTTCCAGCTATTTGGGAGGCTGAGTTGGAAGGACTGCTTGAGCCCAGCAGTTTGAGGTCACAGTAAGCTATGATTGCACCACTGCATTCCAGCCTGGGAGACAGAACAAGATCCTGTCTCAAAAAAAAAAAGGACGAATAACTTAGGTAGTTAAACAACAACAATAAATAAATTTTTCAAAAATTCTCCTTTTATTCTCTAGTTATACACATATACTCACTTTCAAATAAAATTCTACATTAGAAGGAAAAGCCTCTTTGTAAGGCATAGTATTGACGTTTTCTTATGAGAAAATAGGAAATATCATCAGTGCTTTTAAAAAAGTGAAAGCGTAAGAGAAAATCAGGGCTCTATCTAGAGAAGTCTAATTGTTTCTCTATAAAAACCAACTGGAATACAGGATACCTGTCCTATAGCAACCTAAAACACAACCTCCCTTGATGTACATATAGAAAATATATGTCTTGTAGCCAGGCGCAGTGGCTTATGCCTGTAATCTCAGCACTTTGGGAGGCCAAGGGGGGTGAATCATGAGGTCAGGAGATGGAGACCATCCTGGCTAACACGGTGAAACCGTCTCTACTAAAAATACAAAAATTAGCTGGGCATGGTGGCGGGCGCCTATAGTCCCAGCTACCTATAAGGCTGAGGCAGGAGAATGACGTGAACTCAGGAGGCGGAGCTTGAAGTGAGCCGAGATCATGCCACTGCGCTTCAGCCTGGGCTACAGAGCAAGACCAACTCAAAAACAAAAAAGAAAGAAAGAAAGAAAATATATGTCTTAACCAACTTGGAAGAAAAACAAAATTCTGTGTGTGCAAATATATTTTTTCAAGTTACTCTTTTTTCAACCTGGATTTAGCCTCAGGCTGCTGCTGACATCCTCGCGGGGGTGAGGCTGGAGGGCTTGCATTGCACTGAAAGGGCATGAGGCACCTACTGCCACAGCAGAGAATCAAAGGACCATAACTGTCCCTTGGGGATTGAAGAATTCTTTAAAGTCTGATTATTTGGGGAACACAGACTAAGGCTGTACCCTGATTTTCCCTTTCTGAAAGTCACATTTTAACTAAAACATTTCTGTTCTACAAATTTCCACGTATCAAAAGACGCTGTAGAATTTAATTCATAGTGTCTTCTCAAAAGGAAAAAAAAAAGCAGTTATTCATAGGAGTCTTTTCTTTTTTGGTGTCTTAAATGTCAATGATCACAAAAACTTCTGGCTTCTCTTCGTCATACACCTGCATTGCTGAATATGTTATTGCTTTGACTTCTGTTCCCTAAAGTTGGGGTTAGAGAAAAAAAAATAGGAAAATAGGATATTGAAATCATAATCATTAATTCTAGCAACAATCGGCAGAAAGTAAAAATTTTGGTATTTTGAAAATGAAAAACTCACATGAAACAATTCGTTATGAAATTAGCATAGTATACAGGGATCCAAGAAAAATGAGAGGCAACACACGCACAACGGAGTTGGGACATGGAACTCTAATCCTGGCTTTGTTTCCAGCTGGGTATAGAAATTGTCTGGCCTATCTGGACATCAGTTTTTCATTGATAAAATGGGTTAAATCACATAAAGACACATCCATAGGTATGTTCACTGCAGTACTATTCACAATAGCAAAGACATAGAATCAACCCACATGCCCATCAATGGTAGACTGGATAAAGAAAATGTGATACATATACACCATGGAATACTACACAGCCATAAAAAAGAATGAGATCATGTCCTTTGCAACAACATGGATGGAGCTGGAGGCCATAATCCTAAGTGAATTCGTGCAGGAACAAAAAACCAATACCACGTTTCCATATATTTAAGAGGGACACAAACATTGAGTACACATGAACACAAAGAGGGAAACAAGACACCGGGTCTGCTGATTGAAAAACTGCCTATCAGGTATTACGCTGATTACCTGGGTGAAAAATTATCTGTACACTAAACCTCCACAACATGCAATGTACCCATGTAACAAACTTGCATGTGCACCCCATGAACCTAAAAATAAAAGTTGGAAAGAAAAAAAGTAAAAAGCTTTTGAGGATGATTAAAAAAAAAAAAATGGGTTGAATCAAACAACACAAGCTTTTCTACTATTTGGCTCGGGGCTCCTTCTGAAACCCAAACCACCTCCTTATACTCTGACCTAGGCCTTAGGAACTCAACCTATTCTCTTTTCCTCAGCTGCCAACACTCACTTCACCTCTTGGGACTCTTCTCTTTCCAAGTCTAGCTGAAGAGTAAGATACACTTTCCCAGGTCAAAAGCTCTCCACACGTCTCTGATACATGACACTGCCCAACCCTGCCCCAGTTTAAGACCACAGAATTAGATGTTCTCTTAGGTTCTTTCCAGCTCCAAAAGGAATCTACAGTAATTCTGTGCACCATAAAATGTATCCAGCAATACGTAAATGACATTTGCTAGCTGTACACCACACAAAAAAAGGAAGATTTCACAGAAGGATATAAGTGGCAGTGCCGCTGCTTTTTCTCCTCTGCCACAATCACCTGGCAAAACCACAACCTAATTCAAGTTCAACTGTCTGCTTATGGCAGCACACACCATGCTAATTGGTATCACCCTGAGTGTATGTCTACACATCTCAAACAGGAATTCAGCACTTGCAGTAAAATCTTACAATTACCAATAAATTCCCTTTTTCACTCTCTGAGACAATTCTTTCCCTTCTCCTCTAGTGATCATTCCTCCCTCATTCTCACTCTGAATCAATTGTGCTTCCTAGAGAAAGTAAGAGCAACTCAGTAAGAACTGACGCATCTTCCTACCACCAAATCTACCATCATGCTGTATCTGTACTCACCTTAGCCTCCCTGGCTGCAATGAATGGCTTGTCCCTGCTCCCATCAGAAGGCCAACTTCTATACATGAGTATTCGATCCTATACCCGCCTTACCAAATTTTACCAAAGAGGCTGTGGCCCTATCTCTACAACCTTATCTGCTACTATTACACCTTCACTCTCAGCTCCAGCTTGCTGTTCCGTGAACACAACCTATCTCATTTCAGGGCCTTTACACCTGTTTCTTCACCTGGAAAGTTCTTCCATATTTATGCTCACTTATCTCTCTTGCCTTATCCTGATGGCACTGGTCACTATCTGAAATTATGTGTTTACATGTTTGTCTGGCTCACTTATTCCATCCACTACGTTTTAAACTCAGTGAGGGCAGAGACTTCACTTATCCTATTACATTTCTACCTTGAGTGCGTAAAAAAATGTCTGAAACACTAGAGGCACTTGATTCAACATTTGCTGAATGCATGCATAAACTCATGGATGAATGGAATATGGATTCATGGAGAGAAGGTAAAGACAATATTAAAACCAGGAAGGTATTTTTAAACCAAGAAATATTCCAGGAACCAGATGTTTTAATAAGCTATTTGTAAAATATTCCTTTTGGTTTTGAAAAGTTGTTTGATTGGCTGGGCACAGTGGCTCATGCCTGTAATCCCAGCACTTTGGGAGGCCAAGGCAGGCGGATCACCTGAAGTCAGGTGTTTGAGACCAGCCTGACCAACATGGTGAAACCCCGCCTCTACTAAAAATACAAAAATTAGCAGGGCGTGGTGGCGTGCACCTGTAATCCCAGCTATTCAGGAGGCTAAGACAGGAGAATCACTTGAACCTGGCAGGCGGAGGTTGCAGTGAGCTGAGATTGCGCTACTGCACTCCAGCCTGGGCAACAGAGTGAGATTCTATCTCACAAAAAAAAGTTATTTGATTATTCATTCATTCAAAAAATAGGAAGTAGCTAGGTGCGGTGGCTCACGCCTATAATCCCAGTACTTTGGGTGGCCGAGGTGGGTAGATCACCTGAGGTCGGGAGTTTGAAACCAGCCCGGCCAACATGGTGAAACCCCATCTCTACTAAAATACAAAAATTAGTCGGGCATAGTTGCATGCGCCTGTAATCCCAGCTACTCGGGAGGCTGAGACACGAGAAGCCCTTGAACCCAGGAGGGGGAGGGTGAAGTAAGCAGAGATTGTGTCACTGCACTCCCTCCTGGGTGACAGGGTGAGACTGTCTCGAAAAAAAGAAATAATAAAAACTGTTGGCTGGGCGTGATGGCTCATGCCTCCTTTGGGAGGCTGAGGCAGGTGAATCACCCGAGGTCAGGAGTTCGAGACTAGCCTGGCCAACATGGTGAAACCCCATCTCTACTAAAAATACAAAAACTTATCCAGGTATGGTGGCATGTGCCTGTAATCCCAGCTACTCGGGAAGCTGAGGCAGGAGAATTGCTTGAACCTGGGAGGCAAAGGTTGCAGTGAGCCGAGATCGTGCCACTGCACTCCAGCTTGGGCAATAGCATGAGACTCCGTCTCAAAAAAAAAAAAAAAAAAAAAAACTGTTAGGAGTACCAAGCTGGAATTGGTGGTATGTACCTATAAGCTCAGCTATTCAGGAGACTGAAGTGGGGGGATTGCTTGAGCCTAGGAGTTTCAGATCAGCCTGGGCAACATAGCAAGGCACTGTCTCACATAAACAAAAACTCTTAGGAGTAAATGAAATTAATTTGCTCATGATTCATTCTGAATACTTCCAATGGCAAGTGTGAATTTAGAATACAGTTTTGTGCTGCATAACAACATTTTGGTTAATGATTAACTGCATATATGATGGTGGTCTGAGAAGATTATAATACCTTTTTTTTTTTTTTTTTGAGACGGTATTTCACTCTTGTTGCCCAGGCTGGAGTGCTAGGGCATGATCTCCGCTCACTGCAACCTCCGCCTCCCAGGTTCAATCTCCTGCCTCAGCCTCCCACATAGCTGGGATTACAGGCACCCACCACCACACCCAGCTAATTTTTGTATTTTTAGTAGAGACAGGGTTTCACCAAGTTGGCCAGGCTAGTCTCCAACTCCTGACCTCAGGTGATTCACACCTCGGCCTCCCAAAGTGTTGGGATTACAGGCGTGAGCCACCACACCCAGCCTATAATACTGTATTTTACTATACCTTTTTTTGGTATTTAGAAATATAAACACACAAATATTTACCAATGTGTAACAACTGCCCATAGTATTCAGTATAGTAACATGTTGTACAGGTTCGTAGCCTAGGAGCGATAGGCTATACCATATAGCATAGGTTATACCATCTAGGTTTGTGTAAGTACACTCTATGATGTTTGCACAATGACGTAATCACCTAAAGATGCATTTCTCAGAATGTATCCCAGTAGTTAAGTGACCTATGACTGTATCTGGCCTAAACACAGGGGTCAGCAAAATATATATAGCTCACAGGCCAAATCGCCTCTTTTTCTACAGTCCCATAAAGTAAGAGTGATATTTATATCTGTATTTATTTATTTTTATTTTATTTTTTTGAGACCAGTCTTGCTCTGTCACCCAGGCTGGAGTGCAGTGGCATGATCTCAGCTCACTGCAACCTCTGCCACCCAGGTTCAAGTGATTCTCCTGCCTCAGCCTCCTGAGCAGCTAGGATTACAGGTGCGTGCCACCACGCCCAGCTAATTTTTGTATTTTTAGTAGAGGCTAGGTTTCACTATATTGGCCAGGCTGGTCTCAAACTCCTGACCACAAGCGATCTGCCTGCCTTGGCCTCCCAAAGTGCTGGGATTACAGGTCTGAGCCACCGTGCCTGGTCTGATTTTTACATTTTTAAATGGTTGGGGGGGAAAATCAAAACAATGACATTTTGTTACATTTGAAAATGGTAAGAAATTCAAATTTCAATGGGCATAAAAAAGTTTTACTAGAATACAAGTGAACTCATTCATTTAAGTATTATCTATGGCTGCTTTGGTTCTACAACAGAAGCACTGAGTAGCTGCTCTTCTGTCATTCTTGGCCCACAAATCTTAAAACATTCATTTTCTGTTCATTTTACAGAAAAAAAAACCTGCCAACTCCTATTCCAATAGATTTCCTATCATAGAGTGACGCCATACAGGTCGGCAAATACAGAATCTAGAGACACACAGAAAGTATAAGGTACAATAAAGAACATCTAGTCCAACATCTTTATTATAGGAGAAGAAATCAAAGGTCAAAAAGGCAAAGGGAATTTCAAATCCCACAATAATCTGAACAAACCTGACCCTAGAACCCAATGCTGACTACTCATCCACTAAATCAGGTGTGTATAATCACAGTATTTTAACAAAATACATCCAGACAGGTCAGAGAACTTTGAGAAAAACTTATCACTTTACACCAGTTAGAACTAACTGAAGTTGACTGTCACATACATGAACTTTATAGTAAGGAAATTTTTCATGTTCTTAATGACTGGATTTTAAAACATACCTGAGGGTGCTTGGACAATGAAAATTCTTCTCCCCACCTTGAGAATACAAATTAAAACATGATTAAGATTTGTTCTCTCTTTATATATAAGCCTTGTAAATGTGGTTAACATGCTAGAAAGCCAAAAGAGACAGGTGGGGTCAGGGAGCTGTTGTTTCACTTTGATGTGTCAGAAGATACAGCTGTTGAGGGACGTGTGCGCAGTGGTCATTATTTGCTCTCAAGGTTGATAGTTAAGGCCGGGCGTGGTGGCTCACACCTATAATCCTGGCACTTTGGGAGGCCAAAGGGAGGATCGCTTGAGCCCAGGAGTTTGAGAACAGCCTGAGCAACATAGGGAGACCTCATCTGTACATAAAATTAAAAAAAAAAAAAAAATTGGTTGGGTGTGGTGACACATGCCTGTGGTCCTAGCCACTCAAGAGGAGGAGGCAGGAAGATTGCTTGAGCCCAGAAGTCAAGGCTGCAGTGAGCTGTGATTGCACCACTGCACTCTAGGCTGGGTGTCAGGGCAACACTCTGCCTCAAAAGAAATTTTTAATTACAGGCTGGGCATGGTGGCTCACGCCTGTAATCCCAGCACTTTGGGAGACTGAGGTGGGTGGATCACCTGAGGTCCGGAGATCGAGACCAGCCTGACCAACATGGAGAAACCCTGTCTCTACTAAAAATACAAAATTAGCCAGGTGTGGTGGCACATGTCTGTAATCCCAGCTACTTGGGAGGCTGAGGCAGGTAATCGCTTCAACCCAAGAGGCAGAGGTTGCAGTGAGCTGAGATCACGCCACTGTACTCCAGCCTAGGCAACAGAGCAAAACGAAGAAGGTCATACACTGTGGCTCATACCTGTAATCCCAGTACTTTAGGTGGCGAAGGCGGGAAGATCACCTGAGGTCAGGAGTTCAAGACCAGCCTGGCCAACATGGTGAAACTCCGTCTCTACTAAAAATACAAAAATTAGCCAGGCATGGTAGTGGGCACCTGTAATCTGAACTACTCAGGAAGCTGAGGCAAGAGAATCGCTTGAACCCAGGAGGCAGAGATTGCAGTGAGCTGAGATCATGCCACTGCACTCCAGCCTGGGCAACAGAGCGAGACTCTGTCTCAAAAAAAAAAAAAATTTAATTATGGTGGCTCCCACCTGTAATCCCAGCACTTTGAGAGGCAGAGGTAGGTGAATCCAGGAGTTCAAAACCAGCCTGGCCAACATGGTGAGACCTCGTCTCTACTAAAAATACAAAAATTAGGCAGGCATGGTGGTATGTGCCTGTGGCCCCACCTACTCGGGAGGCTGAGGCACAAGAATGGTTTCAATCTGGGAGGCGGACATTTCAGTGAACCAAGATCATGCCATTGTACTCCCAGCCTGGGCAACAGAGTGAGACTGTCTAAAAAACAAACAAAAAAATTAATTTAAAAAACTTTGGCCGGGCGCGGTGGCTCAAGCCTGTAATCCCAGCACTTTGGGAGGCCGAGACGGGCGGATCACGAGGTCAGGAGATCGAGACCATCCTGGCTAACACGGTGAAACCCCGTCTCTACTAAAAAATACAAAAAACTAGCCGGGCGAGGTGGCGGGCGCCTGTAGTCCCAGCTACTCGGGAGGCTGAGGCAGGAGAATGGTCTAAACCCGGGAGGCGGAGCTTGCAGTGAGCTGAGATCTGGCCACTGCACCCCAGCCTGGGCGACAGAGCAAGACTCTGTCTCAAAAAAAAAAAAAAAAAAAACTTTAAAAAAGGTTGATAGTTGATCTCAAAATAAATGTGCCCCAATATAGTGTACCTATGGTGGAATCTCAATAAACATTGTTTAATAAATATTGTTTCAAAACAGAGTAGTAACATATTCAAAATTTTTACTATCCTCAGAGTTATGAAACTAAAGTAGGCTGGGTGCAGTGGCTCACACCTGTAATTTCGGCACTTTGGGAGACTGAGGTAGGAAGATAGCTTGAGCTCAGGAGTTAGAGACCAGCCTGGGAAATGTAGTGAGACCCTGTCTCTACAAAAAATGTTTAAAAAATAATAATAATAATTAGCCAGGCATGGTGGCATATATCTGTAGTCCTAGCTACATGGGAGGTTGAAGTAGGAGGGCTGCTTGAGCCCAAAAGGTCACGGTTGTAGTGAGCCATGATCATGCCACTGCACTCCAGGCTGAGAGACAAAGCAAAACCCTCTCTCAAAACAAAAACAACAAAAACGAAACAAAAAAGAAAAAAAAAAACTAATTAAATAATACCTCCCATTGCAGAAAGCAAGTCTGAGTACCAAAGGCAAAATACTAGACTCTATAATACGCTCCAAACTTGGTTTGCACTTTACAACTTTTCTAAAAGTATCCATGATCTGTATATAGAAGGCCCTAGAAAAGTAATTTAGAACTTGGGATCAGTCTCCTCTCTGCCTTTGACACTAATGTGACTGAAGATCACAACGTGGTGTAGTAGAAAGAGCAAAGTTTTAAAATTCTGTTCAAACACATATTAGCTAGTACTTTTGGACAAGCTTGTTTCTTTTTTTTTTTTTTGAGCCGGAGTCTCGCTCTGTTGCCAGGCTGGAGTGCAGAGGCACGATCTTGGCTCACTGCAACCTCCACCTCCTGGGTTCAAGCGATTCTCCTGCCTCAGCCTCTTGAGTAGTTCAGGTCACAGGTGCCCACCACCACGCCTGGCTAATTTTTGTATTTTTAGTAGGGATGGGGTTCCACCATGTTGACTAGGATGGCCTCAATCTCTTGACCTCGTGATCCGTCCGCCTTGGCCTCCCAAAGGGCTGGTATTATAGGCGTGAGCCACCGCACCCAGCAAGTCTGTTTCTTTTTTTTTTTTTTTTTTTTTGAGACGGAGTCTCGCTCTGTCGCCCAGGCTGGAGTGCAGTGGCGCGATCTCGGCTCACTGCAAGCTCCGCCTCCCGGGTTCACGCCATTCTCCTGCCTCAGCCTCCTGAGTAGCTGGGACTACAGGCGCCCACAACCGCGCCCGGCTAATTTTTTGTATTTTTAGTAGAGACGGGGTTTCACCGTGGTCTCGATCTCCTGACCTTGTGATCCGCCCGCCTCGGCCTCCCAAAGTGCTGGGATTACAGGCGTGAGCCACCGCGCCCGGCCCCAGCAAGTCTGTTTCTTTACTCATTAAACAACAACAACAACACAGAGGTGAAGATAATAAAAGATCTCACTTTACAAAAAAGAAGTGAATGAAATTCAATATAAAATGGGGCCACAGGAGTTAGAGACCAGCCTAGCAACACAGCAAGACCCCATCTCTATAAAAAATAAAAAATTAGCTGAGATTAGCCAGGCATGGTGGCAGGCGCCTGTAATCCCAGCTACTCAGGAGGCTAAGGCAGGAGAATCGCTTGAACTCTGGAGGCAGAGGTTGCATCGAGCCAAGACTGCAGCACCGCACTCCAGCCTGGGCAACAGAGCAAGACTCTGTCTCAACAACAACAACAAATTAGCTGGGCACGGTAGTGCGCACCTGTAATTTCAGGTACTTGGGAGGCTAAGGAAGGAGATCACTTGAGCCCAGGAGTTCAAAGCTGCAGTGAGCCATGATTACACTACTGCACTCCAGCCTGGGGGCCAGGGCAAGACCCTGTCTCAAATAAATCAATAAATTAAATTGAGCCAGGTGTGGTAGTGTGCACCTGTTGTCCCAGCTACTCAGGAAGCCAAGACAGGAGGATCACTTGAGCCCAGGAGTTGGAGGACGCCTGGGCAACATAGTGAATGAGAACCCATTTCTAAAAAAATAAATGAGGGCGGGCGCAGTGGCTCAGGCCTGTAATCTCAGCACTTCGGGAGGGCCGAGGTGGACAGATCACCTGAGGTCAAGAGTTTGAGACCAGTCTGGCCAACATGGTGAAACACTGTCTATACTAAAAATACAAAAAATTAGCTGGGCATGGTGGCAGGCGCCTATAATCTCAGCTACTCGGGAAGCTGAGGCAGAAGAATCACTTGAACCCAGGAGGTGGAGGTTACAGTGAGCTGAGATCACGCCACTGCACTCTAGCCTGAGCAACAGAGCAAGACTCTGTCTCAAAAAAAACCAAATAAATAAAAAATAAATGAAAATAAAATTTAAAAGTTGTATGTAAAAGTAACCTAGGAGGGCCAGGAACAGTGGCTCATGCCTGTTATCTCAGCACTTTGGGAGGCTGAGGCCAGGGGACAGTCTGAGCCCAGGAGTTTGAGACCAGCCTGGGCAACATGGGGAGACCCCATCTCTTCAGAAAACAAAAGAGTCAGCCAGGCGTAGTGGTGCACTTGGTGGTCCCAGCTATTCAGGAGGCTGAGGTGGGAGGATCCCTTGAGCCCAGGAGGCTGAAGCTGCAGTGAGCCGTGACCGCACCACTGTATTCCAGCCTGGGTGACAGAACAAGACGTTATCTAAAAAAAAAAAATTTAAAAACCTAAAAAATATAATTAAGTGACTAAAGAAACCTGAGAGACAAGTCCAGTCAAAGTGACCTAATTGTTTGCAAACTCTGGCAGGAAAAGAAAAGTACGATTTGTTAGTAGAAAGAACTGATTTAAATAGGTCTAAAAGTGAGAATGTATGAGAAAAAAATGTGTCAGTGTTTCCCATCCACTAAGCTGGGCTTTATGCTGTGCCATTTAGCAATTATTTGTATTCTCTCCCTAAAAATCAACAAATTGGGAATCAGATTTAACAATTAAAATCAACTTTATTTTGATAAGTTTCTGGTCCTTCCAAGTCCTTAGGCATCCCACAAAACTCAATCTGCAAGTGGCCCTCTGTTTCCTTGCCCATTGAATTCAATGAAGAATATAACTTTAACTTGGTACTTAAAAGATTTTCAAAACTTACCCAATTGATCGTAATTTGAAATTTCTTTGATCAATACTAAGTACTTTCACTTCCTAGAGAGGAAAAAAAAATTTTAATTAAAAAAGCTCATAATAGACCATCTACTAAAAATCTTTTTGTTTTGTTTTGTTTTTTTGGACCATCTACTAAAAACCTGTACAACTCTTTTTTTTTTTTTTTTTTTCTGAGACGGAGTCTTACTCTGTCGCCCAGGCTGGAGTGCAGTGGCATGATCTCGGCTCACTACAACATCCGCCTCCCAGGTTCAAGCAATTCTCCTGTCTCAGCCCGCCAAGTAGCTGGGACTACAGGTGCTTGCCACCACGCCCGGCCAATCCATTTTTTTTGTATTTTTAGTAGAGATGGGGTTTCACCTTATTGGTCAGACTGGTCTTGAACTCCTGACCTCAGGTGATCCACCCACCTCAGCTTCCCAAAGTGCTGCGATTACAGGCGTGAGCCACCACGCCTGGCCTTTACAACCTTTTCTAGAAAACAATAGCATACAACTTCTGTGAAGCAAAGAAAATTAAAATATTAGCTTAAATAGGATAACAAATGAGATATATATGTATATGGGTTTTTTAGTTTTTGTTTTTTTTGAGACAAGGTTTCGCTCTGTTGCCCAGGCTGGAATGCCCTGGCATGATCTTGGCTCACTGCAACCTTCACCTCCCAAGCTCAAGCAATCCTCCCACCTCAGCTTCTGGAGTAGATGGGACCACAGGCATGTGCCACCAGATTATTATTGTTTGTTTGTTTGTTTTCAGAGAGGGAGTTTCGCCATGTTGCCCAAGCTGAGTATTAAATATATTTCAAGGAAATAAGTTTTTTCTTACATATTCAAGGGAGGCATTCTAGAAGGATGTAAGATCCAAAAATATGAGTCAAAAGAATTTCTCTGCAAGATATATGTTAGAGGACTACTCTGGACACACTGCCTATAGGGTAGCCCTGCTCTGCAGGGGGCAGTACCTCCACTGCTGCTGTACACTGCCACTTCAATAAAAGCTGTTGTTTAACGCTGGGGGAAAATAGATATATGGTGGAGGAGGACATAGGATTTCAATCACTCTGAGCCTAATAAAATACTGGTAGGCACTTGAACTCTGTAGGGTGAGTGAATCAGTTGATAGAGTGAGTATAAGCAGTGAAGCTGGTAAAGCAGAGAATGGAGGAATTATAAAAGCAGAGAGTGCCATCTCTGTTAAATAACAATGACATTGCAGATGTGTTCCCTTCTAAAGGATGACAGCAGCAAGCAATCTCCATTTGGCTTTTCCTTTTTTCATGTTAAGGAAAACTAAAAGCTGCAATTGTTTAACTTAGGCCAATGTGACAGGGCTACTACATTTCAAATGAACAAAAGGAACAATGGATGGACATAAATATAGCTCAAACTTGGGACATATAAAAAGTGTGGATGAGGCTGCATGCAATGCTCACACCTGTAGTCCCACCACTTTGCAAAATTGAGACAGGAGGATTGCTGGAGGCTAGGAGTTCAAGACCAGCCTCCGTGACATAGCAACACCCTGTCTCTATCAAAAACAAAAACAGAAAAAAACGTGCATGAAAACTGTAGGTACCTTTTTATCACACAATCCTGATTAGTGACAAATACATGAGATCTAAATACAAAATGTTCACACATAGGCAAATGCAGGTTAACCAGGAAGTACCCGTGGTCATTATGATTTCTGCAAATTAGTATCGTCTTATTTGTATGGATTTGTTTTGTTTCACATGTCCTATTTTAAATCATCTGTTCTATTTTAAAATATGAACTAAGAATCCATTTGCTCAATAAAAAAGAAAAACCTTTGCTTACCCGGGGTATGAAGAATTCATCAGCACTGAACTTATAAAGCCATTCATCCAAAAAGTGAAACAGAAGAGACTGTAAGTCATCTCCTACACAGGATCAAAACAGCCATAATAGTATGTTTAATAATTCTGGTCTCTAAAAACATACTTGAATTTAAAAGTGCAATAAATGTCTAGGTCAGTTGAAAGAGAAAGAAAAGACTCATCATTAATTTTCTGGTTCTTTTTGTGAAAATAATACTCATATTATGTAAAATACTGCACAATTGTATACAATACTGTATAACAATTTCTTCCTTGTGAATAAATCATTTACCTTGGGTTTCTACTTCTACTGTTTGGAGGGGCTCCACTGTCCCAGTATCTGTCATGTAACCAAACATGGCCATTGCACATTGCTCGAATGCTTCCTCCAGAGTATCTCCCCACGCGTGTAACCTAAAGAAGCATATTCATGCTCGGTGTAATATAATCCACCGTGAGAAAGAAAACTTGATAGCAAGCAAAGTCAAAATAAATTCAGTATGATAAATACAAATTTTAAGGCCTCAATCAATTTAATGGCACTGCAACTGGGTGCTTTTATTTTTATTATTTATTTATGTTTTTTAGACTGAGTCTCACTCTGTCGCCCAAGCTGGAGTGCAGTGGTACGATCTTGGGTGACTGCAACCCCCGCCTCCTCGGTTCAAGCGATTCTCCTGCCTCAGCCTCACAAGTAGCTGGGATTACAGGCGCACACCACCACGCCTGGCTAATTTTTGTATTTTTAGTAGAGACGGGGTTTTACCATGTTGGTCAGGCTGGTCTCGAACTCCTGACCTCATGATCCGTCTGCCTCAGCCTCCCAAAGTGCTGGGATTATAGGCGTGAGCCACTGTGCCCAGCCTTATTTTTATTTTTTGAGATGGGGTCTCTCTCTGTCACCCAGGCTGGAGTGCAGTGGTGTGATCTTGGCTCACTGAGCCACTGAACCCTGCAAAACTGGGTGCTTTTAAACCACGATTTTCATATTGTGTAGGAACCAAAATGAGAGGGGAAAAATTAAAGATAGGGATACCAAGATTAAAACATTCAGTCTTCCTATTGACATGGTTTCAAAGGAATGAACTCCCACTATACTCACTGGACATCCGCTGTATGATCCAAATCTGAGGGAGAGAGGGAAAAACACTTATAAGACACTAAACTTCACTCTCAAATCACACACACAAAATAACTCTAGTCCGTTATTATTAGGAATATCATCTTTAAAGAGCAAGAAAACGTAGGCCAGTCCATCCACACCTTTTGCTATCTATTTACTCAACAAAGTTAATTGCTTTGCTTTGTTGGAATCTTTTTTTTTTTTTTTTTTTTTTGAGACAGAGAGCTGAGATTGAGCCACTGCACTCTAGCCTGGGCAACAGAGCAAGACTCCATCTCAAATTAAATAAATAAATAAAATAAAATTCCGGGTTTCTGTCTCACCTTTTCTTTTACAGTGAACCTAATCCTAGGTAAAATCAATTTAGAAAATAAACACATTGGCCGGGCGCGGTGGCTCAAGTCTGTAATCCCAGCACTTTGGGAGGCCGAGGCGGGCGGATCACAAGGTCAGGAGATCGAGACCACAGTGAAACCCTGTCTCTACTAAAAATACAAAAAATTAGCCGGGCGCGGTGGCGGGCGCCTATAGTCCCAGCTACTCAGGAGGCTGAGGCAGAAGAATGGCGGGAACCCGGGAGGCGGAGCTTGCAGTGAGCCGAGATCGCGCCACTGCACTCCAGCCTGGGCAACAGCGTGAGACTCCGTCTCAAAAAAAAAAAAAAAAAAAAAAAAAAGAAAATAAACTCCACAATATATAAGCTTTTTCCGGATATTCCCACAGGAAAACCAGAAAGTAACAAACGGTACCATAGTACACTCCCATTGGATATCTCCTCTCAACATTTTTAGAGTCTATTCTTAAGCCATATCTTTTTTTTTTTTTTAGATGGAGTTTCACTCTGTCATCCAGGCTGGAGTGCAGTAGCACGATCTTGGCTCACTGCAGCCTCTGCCTTCAGGGTTCAAACAATTCTCCTGCCTCAGCCTCCTGAGTAGCTGGTATTACAGGCGTATGCCACCACACCTGGGTAATTTTTGTACTTTTAGTAGAGGTGAGGTTTCACCATGTTGGCCAGGCTGCCCTTGAACTCTTGACTTCAGGTGATCCACCCACCTCAGCCTCCTAAAGTGCTGGGATCACAGGCGTGAGCCACTGCGCCTAGTCCACATCATGGCTTTCATCAATTCTTCCCACTTAGGATCACAGAATATTATGGCTAGAAGGAATTCTTGGAGATCATTAATATGATTCCTTCACTTGGAACTGCCTTTGCAAAATTATAACTGAGGAAATTATGACAGTGAAAGAAATCAGACCTAACTGACTCCATCTTGCTTCTAACCTTTAAGCTGTCCTTGTTCATTTCTGGTGGGCCGAACTAACTTTGGGAAGGAATTCAGTTCATGGTTAGACTCTGAAACAATAACAGCCCTTTCCCAAAAAGACCCTCTTCTTGCCTGGGGACCAAACAGAATGCCTTTCAAGGACTAACAAATTAGCTACAAGATTAGAAATTGGAGTTTAAGGGTCATGTAGCCTCTAGTTCCAAGAGTCTGAACCTCCCCAAATTGCTCCTGTGGATAACATCACTATTGCAAAACCTAAGATCAATACTTGAGATATTTTGCAGACCCTGCCCTCCATGGATCAGCTGACACCACCCAAACTGGAAAGCTGGCTCAACCAGTTTTGCCGTCCCACATAGGAAGACAGCAAGAAAAACTCACTTCAATCCCCTGTGATTCCATCTCCAACCTGACCAATTAGCAGCATCCACTTCCCAAGCCCCTACCCGTCAAATTGTCTTTAAAAACTGATCCCCGAAAGCTCGGGGAGACTGATTTGAGTAATAAAACTCCGGTCTCATGCACAACCAGCTCTGCATAAATTACTCTTTCTCCATTGCAATTCTCCCATCTTGATGAATCGGCTCTGTCTTGGCAGCGGGCAAAGTGAACCCATTAGGCGGTTACACTTAAAAGAAAAAACCTGAGGCCAGGCGCAGTGGCTCATGCCTGTAATCCCAGCACTTCGGGAGGCCGAGGCGAGTGGATCACAAGGTCAGGAGATAGAGACCATCCTGGCCAACATGATGAAACCTCATCTCTACTAAAACACAAAAAATTAGCTGGGCTTGGTGGCGCGCACCTGTAAACCCATCTACTCAGGAGGCTGAGGCAGGAGAATCGCTTGAACCCGGGAGGTAGAGGTTGCAGTGAGCCAAGATCGTGCCACTGCATTCCAGCCTGGGCAACAAGAACAAAACTCAAAAAACGAAAAAAAAAAAAAGTGGGGAAGGAGAGGGTCGGGTCCCTAGGATGAACCTAACCCTCCGTGCTTCATTAAAATGCCTGCCTGAGAAAGAGCATCATGGCCAGGAGAATATGTTTGTTCTAGCAAACACTGTAGGCCCCTAAATTTCCTTAGAGCAGGTACTAAGAAGGGCTTACAAATGTGAATATGTATCTCTTAACAACTTTTTTTTTTTTTTTTTTTTTTTGAGACGGAGTCTCGCTCTGTCGCCCAGACTGGAGTGCAGTGGCGCGATCTCGGCTCACTGCAAGCTCCGCCTCCCGGGTTCACGCCATTCTCCTGCCTCAGCCTCCGGAGTAGCTGGGACTACAGGCGCCCGCCACCACGCCCGGCTAATTTCTTTTTGTATTTTTTTAGTAGAGACGGGGTTTCACCGTGTTAGCCAGGATGGTCTCGGTCTCCTGACCTCGTGATCCGCCCGCCTCGGCCTCCCAAAGTGCTGGGATTACAGGCTTGAGCCACCGCGCCCGGCCTCTTAACTACTTATAAATGTCTTCCTCAAAAACCCAAGGGCCATTCCTTTGAAATGTAATCAATGGGAAGGATGGGGCCTTTGTCTCCCAGCCTCTGTGGGAGGAAAGAATCCTAATATCCATAACTGTCAGCTATCAGACACAGCTAGACTAATCACATTTACATTGATTAACTCTTTGTACTTTTTCACTGCTCTGACTCTATTAAGCTCCCCTCTCTCCTCTCCCTTTAAAATGTGGGGTCATCCCCACACAAATCAGAATGGAGCTCAGCTCTTTTCCCTCAGTAGTTATTAAATAAAACCTGTTTTCACTGCTCTGAGTAATGTCCAGTTGTATTTACCTTCGACATGAGTGAAGAAGCCAGACATAAAAGAATCTGGCCGGGCGCGGTGGCTCACGCCTGTAATCCCAGCACTTGGGGAGGCCGAGGCGGGTGCATCACGAGGTCAGGGGTTCAAGACCAGCCTAGTCAACATGGTGAGACCTCATCTTTACTAATAATACAAAATAAAAATAAAAATAAAAATAGCTGGGCGTGGTGGCGCACACCTGTAGTCCCAACTACTCAGGAAGCTGAGGAAGGAGAACTGCTTGAACCTGGGAGGCGGAGGTTGCAGTGAGCCGAGATTGCGCCACCGCACTCCAGCATGGGTGACAGAGCAAGACTCCGCCTCAAAAAAAAAAAAAAAAAAAAAGGAATCTAAACTATGTGGTTCTATCTATATGAAAACTAAAATGGGCAAAATTAAGCTATGGTGATAGAAAACACAAGTGTTTTTCTCAAGAAAAGGGAGTGGAGGATTGACTGGAAAACAGCAAAAGGGAACTTTCTCTGGTGATGGACATGTTCTATAGATTGGATGGAGTGTCGGTTACAACGTGTGTGTGTGTATATATATATACATATATATATATATATACACATATATATAATATATATATATATATTTTTTTTTTTTTTTGGAGACAGAGTCTCGCTCTGTAGCCCAGGCTGGAGTGCAGTGGAGTGATCTTGGCTCACTGCAACCTCTGCCTCCCAGGTTCAAGTGATTCTCCCACCTCAACCTCCTGAGTATCTGGGATTACAGGAATCCACCACTATGCCTGGCTAATTTTTTGTATTTTTTAAGTATAAACGGGATTTTGCCATGTTGGCCAGGCAGGTAAAACTCCTAATCTCAAGTGAACCACCCACCTCGGCTTCCCAAAGTGCTGGGATTACAGGCCTGAGCCACCTCACCCAGACTAAATTATATTTCAATTAAAAAAAAATCAATTTAAAAGACAGTGATACAATGCTATAGGGCAGTGGTTCTCAAATTCTGGAGTCTCCAGAATCCTATTTTTTTTTTTTGAGACAGATTCTCGCTGCAACTTCCACCTCCCAGGTTCAAGTGATTCTCCTGCCTTAGCCTCCCAAGTAGCTGGGACTACAGGCGTGCACCACCACACCCAGCTAATTTTTGTATTTTCAGTAGAGATGGGGTTTCACCATGTTGGCCAGGCTGGTCTCGATCTCTTGACCTTGTGATCCGCCCACCTCAGCCTCCCAAATGCTGGGATTACAGGCGTGAGCCACCACACCCAGCCCAGAATTCTTTATTCTCTTAAAAATTATTGAAGACCCCAAAGAGCTTTTGTTAATATGTGTTATATCGGTTATTAACCACACTGCAAATTTGAAGTGAAAATATTTTAAAATATGTATTAATTCATTTAAAAATAACAATAGGCTGGGTGTGATGGCTCACGACTGTAATCTCAGCACTTTGGGAGGCCGAGGTGGGTGGTTCACCTGAAATTAGGAGTTAGAGAACAGCCTGGCCAACACGGTGAAACCCTATCTCTACTAAAAATACAAAAAATTAGCTGGGGATGGTGGCACAATGCTGTAATCCCTCCCAGCTACTTGGGAGGCTGAAGCATGAGAATCGCTTGAATCCAGGTGGCAAAGGTTGCAGTGAGTTGAGATCGCACTACTGCTCTCCAGCCTGGGTGACAGAGTGAGACTCCATCTAAATAACAATAATAATGATAATAATCCCATTTTATTGAACATAATTTGAGCATTTTTATTTTTTTGATTTTATTTATTTATCTTAAAGATGGAGTTTCCTGGCCAGGCGCATTGGCTTATGCCTGTAATCCCAGTACTTTGGGAGGCTGAGGTGGATGGATCACTTGAGGTCAGGAATTCGAGACCATCCTGGCCAACATGGTGAAACTCCGTCTCTACTACAAATACAAAAATTAGCCCGGCGTGGTAGTGTGTGCCTGTAGTCCCAGCTACTTGGAAGGCTGAGGCAGAAAAGTTGCTTGAACCTGGGAGGTAGAGGTTGCAGTAAGCCAAGATCATGCCACTGCACTCCAGTCTGGGCAACAGAGAAAGACTCCATCTCAAAAAAAAAAAAAAAAAAAAAAAAAGATGGAGCTTCCCTATGGCTAGTCATAGGCACAACCATAGTACAATATATCGTAGTACTCCTGGGCTCAAGTGCTTACCACCATCCTGGCCTTGCATATTTTTATGAAAAGTAACTACATGGTTAAAAAAATTTAGCTGGTCATGGTGGCTCATGCCTGTAACCCCAGCAACTGAAGAAGCTAAGGCAGGAGGACAGATGGAGGTCAGGCATTCAAGACTAGCCTGGACAACATAGTGTGACTCCATCTCTTAAAAAGTTTTTAAAAAACCAGGTGTCGTAGTGCATGCCTGTAGTCCCAGCTACTTGGAAGGCTGAGATGGGGAGGGCTGCCTGACCCGAGGAGCTTGGGCTGCAGTGAGCTAAGAGTACAGTGAGCTGCACTCCAGTGTGGGCAACAGAGTAAGGTCCCATCTCTAAAAAAAAATAAAAGTTATTAATAAAAAAATTAGCGAAGACTGGCACTGTTTTGCATTTTTTCAAATATTTTAAATGTCTTGCAATATATTCATTTAGTCGGAGTGCATAAATAAAATCCAACCTCACAAATATGCAGAAGGAAAATAGAGGAGCATTGTAATATCTTCTTCAAATAATTGTGGATAGGCTGGTCCAAGTGCAGTGATGTTTACAATTAATTCATTATAACCAGTTATAGATTTCTTTGTTCCTTCTCCACTCCCACTGCTTTACTTAACTAGCCTTTAAAAAAAATTATGGATAGTCTCTTTTTATATTATACCAAAACTCAAAACATGGTAGTTTTGTGTTTTTTTTTTTTTTTTTTTTTGAGACGGAGTCTTGTTCTGTCGCCCAGGCTGGAGTGCAGTGGCGCAATCTTGGCTCACTGCAACCTCCACCTCCCTGGTTCAAGCAATTCCCCTGCCTCAGCCTCCCGAGTAGCTGGGATTACAGGCGCGTGCCACCACGCCTGGCTAATTTTTTTTTTGTATTTTTAGTAGAGACGGGGTTTCACCACATTGGCCAGACTGGTCTCAAACTCCTGACCTCAGGCAATCCACCCCTCTTGGCCTCCCAAAGTGCTGGGATTACAGACATGAGCCACAGCGCCCAGCCAAAACATGGTAGTTTTTTCAACATTAGTTGAAATGTGGAATCCATAACCATAACAATGAACTTACCATACCGTGAAATTAAAATCCATTGATCTATTATGCACTTAGAATGAATCTTTTTGTTTTCTTTTTTGAGATAGAGTCTCACTCTGTCATCCAGGTTGAAGTGCAGTGGTACAATCATAGCTCACTGCAGCCTTGACCTCCCAGGCCCAAGTAATACTTCCGCCTCAAGTCTCCCAAGTAGCAAGCACTACAGACACGCACCACCACACCTGATTAATGTTTTGTAAGAGACAGGGTTCTGCCACATTGCCCAGGCTGGTCTCGAACTTATGGGCTCAAGCCATCTGTCCCCCTTTGTTGCGGGAAGTCAGGGACCCCGAATAGAGGGACCAACTGAAGCCGCGGCAGATGAACATAAATTGTGAAGATTTCATGGACATTTATTAGTTCCCCAAATTAATACTTTTATAGTTTCTTACACCTGTCTTTACTGTAATCTCTGAACATAAATTGTGAAGATTTCATGGACACTTATCACTTCCCCAATGAACACCCTTGTGATTTCCTATGTCTGTCTTTACTCTCTTAATCCTGTCATCTTCTTTGTAAACTGAGGAGGATGAATGTCGCCTCAGGACCCTGTGATTGTATCAATTGGACAAATTGTTTGTAGAGCATGTGTGTTTCAACAATATGAAATCTGGACATCTTAAAAAAAGAACAGGGTAACAATAATGTTCAGGGAACAAGAGAGGTAACTTTGAACTGGCCGCTGGTGAGTCGGAAGGAACACAGCTATATTCCTCCTCTTTCATAAGCAAATAGGAGAAATATCGCTGAATTCTTTTTCTCAGCAAGGAACATCCCTGAGAAAGAGAATGCGCCCCAAAGGTAGGCCTATAGACGGCCCCTTTTTAAGGCGTCCCGTTTTTTATGGTCAAAGCCGAAGGGATGAAATAAGCCCCGGTCTCCGATAGTGCTCCCAGGCTTATCAGGATGAGAAAATTCTCACCTAATAAATTGTGGTCAGACAGGTTATCTGCTCTCAAACTCTGTTTCCTGATAAGACGTTATCAATGACAATGCGTGCCCGAAACTTCATTAGCAATTTTAATTTCACCTCATCCGGTGGTCCTGTGATGCTGTGATCTCGCCCTGATCTCTGTGACCCACACCCGATTCATGCACTCCCTCCCCTTTTGAAAATCCTAGTAAAGGCCGGGCGCGGTGGCTCAAGCTTGTAATCCCAGCACTTTGGGAGGCCGAGACGGGTGGATCACGAGGTCAGGAGATCGAGACCATCCTGGCTAACACGGCGAAACCCCGTCTCTACTAAAAACACAAAAAATTAGCCGGGCGAGGTGGCGGCGCCTGTGGTCCCAGCTACTCGGGAGGCTGAGGCAGGAGAATGGCGGGAACCCGGGAGGCGGAGCTTGCAGTGAGCTGAGATCTGGCCACTGCACTCCAGCCTGGGTGACAGAGCGAGACTCCATCTCAAAAAAAAAAAAAAAAAGAAAATCCTAGTAAAAACTAGCTGGTTTTCCTGCTCGGGGAACATCACGGATCCTGCCGACACGTGATGTCTCCCCTGGACACCCAGCTTTAAGTTTCTCTCTCTTACGCTCTTTCCCTTTATTTCTCAACCCAGCCGAGACACTTAGGAAATAGAAAAGAACCCATGTTAAACATCGGGAGCGGGTTCTCCCGATACCCCTTGGCCTCCCAAAGTGCTGGGATTTAGCTCACCAGGCCTGAAAATTCTAATTGGACTTGAAACCTTGAATTTTATCATTACCAACAAATATTGTCAGCTATTTTCCTTAACGTGACAGATCACTGTTCACTTTCAAGAAAATATCTGCCCGCCGGGCGCGGTGGCCCACGCCTATAATCCCAGCACTTTGGGACGCCAAGGTGGGCGGATCACCTGAGGTCAGGAGTTCAAGACCAGCCTGGCCAACATGGTGAAACCCTGTCTCTACAAAAATACAAAAAAAAAAAAAAAAAAAAATTAGCTGGGCGTGGAGGTGGGGCCTATAATCCCAGCTAATCAGGAGGCCAAGGCAGGAAAATCCCTTGAACCTAGAAGGCCAAGTTTGCAGTAAGCCGAGATCCTGCCACTGCCCTCCAGCCTGGGCGATAGAGCAAGCCAAATACTCAAGTCTGAATAACAATAGCATGTCTTTCATTCTTTCAAGGAAAGCGGTCCACGAAAAATGGAGCTAGTTCAGCTCACAACTCAATTACACAAGTTGTTTTTGAGACAGATTTTGCTCTTGTTGCCCAGGCTGGAGTGCAATGGAGTGATCTCAGCTCACCAAAACCTCTGCCTCCTGGGTTCAAGCAATTTTCCTGCCTCAGCCTACTGAATAGCTGGGATTACAGGGATGCGCCTCCATGCCGGGCTAATTTTGTATTTTTAGTAGAGATGGGGTTTCTCCATATTGGTCAGGCTGGCCTCGAACTCCCAACCTCAGGTGACCCGCCCGCCTCAGCCTCCCAAAGTGTTGGGATTACAGGTGTTAGCCACTGAGCCTGGCCAGTTACAGAAGTTCTTTTCCACGAGTAATCAACACTTAGCATGCCACAAAAATACTTTATACATACTTCCAATTTTGTTACACAGAATATTATGAGGACTAAACTCTGATTTTTTTTATCTTGCCCAAATTCCTATCTAAGGGGTTTGGGGAGTCATGCCCTACAAATCATAAATTCTCATCAGAAGGGTTTTATTTAACCCTATATATAGTGACTTACTTTCTAACCTGACTCAGGCATAACATTACAAGATACAAGACAAGGAAGGAAGGAAGAAAATCAAAATATTTTACCCCAAAACATGTTTCTTTGTCATATTTTGAAATGGCCAGGGCTGGGCTTGATGGTTTACACCTGTAATCCCAGCACTTTGGGAGGCCAAGGCGGGCGGAACACCTGAGATCAGGAGTTCAAGACCAGCCTGGCCAACATGGTGAAACTCCGTCTTTAATAAAAATGCAAAAATTAGCTGGGCATAGTGGCGGGCACCTGTAATCCCAGCTACTCGGGAGGCTGAGGTAGGAGAATTGCTTGAACCCAGGATACAGAGGTTGCAGTGAGCCGAGATGGTGTCACTGCACTCCAGCCTGGGCGACAGGGTGAGACTCTGTCTCAAAAAAAACAAAAAAAGAAAGAAAGAAAGAAAGAAATGGCCCGGCAAAGTTGTTCTTTGTGGGGGAGAATTTGCATCCTTAAAGAATCTCTATTAACATAGCTAGATCTTTTTCTTGCAGACCCTCCCAATCTTAAAGATATTAACTAACATCTGAATATCTGAATAGGAAACATTTGTCATCTATTGTCTCTAAGGGCAGCCACTATAAGACTTCAAAAGAACTTTGTTCTCCACAATCTTTTATCTTAACCAGAACATTACCTTTCTATCAATTCTAGGTCTTTTTTTTTTTTTTTTTTTTTGAGACGGAGTCTTACTCTGTCATCAGGCTGGAGAGCAATGGCACAATCTCGGCTTCACTGCAACTTCCGTCTCCTGGGTTCAAGCGATTCCCCTGCTTCAGCCTCCTGAGTTGCTGGGATTACAGACGCATGCCACCATGCCTGGCTAATTTTTTTGTAGTTTAGCAGAGACAGAGTTTCACCATGTTGGCCAGGATGGTCTCAATCTCCTGACCTCATGATCCGCCAGCCTCAGCCTCCCAAAGTGCTGGTATTATTACAGGCATGAGCCACAATCCCAGGTCTTTAGACAAATTCAACCCATTATCAACCCGAAAATGTTTAAATTCACTTATAGCATGGAGGCTCCCCCAACCGTCCATCCCCCTCACCCCTCGGCTTTGAGTTGTCCCACGTTTCTGGACCAAAGCAATGTATTTCTTAAACATATCTGATTAATGTCTCATGCCTCTCTGAAATGTATAAAACCAAGCTGGGCCCTGACTACCTTGGGCACACTGAGCACATGTTCTCAGGACCTCCAGAGGGCTGTGTCAGGGGCCATGGTCACTTATATTTGGCTCAGAATAAATCTCTTCAAATATTTTAGATTTCCACTATTTTGTCAACAATTAAAAAGGCACCTATTCAGAATATTAAAAGTTAAGATTTCATAACATCAACAGTTCTTACTGATTCATTAAAGATATTCTTTATTTATTTATTTATTTTTGAGACGGAGTCTTGCTCTGTCGCCCAGGCTGGAGTGCAGTGGCGCGATTTCGGCTCACTGCAACCTCTGCCTCCCAGGTTCATGCCATTCTCCTGCCTCAGCCTCCTGAGTAGCTGGGACTAAAGGCACCCGCCACCACGCCCGGCTAATTTTTTTTTTTTTTTTGAGACGGAGCCTCCCTCTGTCGCCCAGGCTGGAGTGCAGTGGCCAGATCTCAGCTCACTACAAGCTCCGCCTCCCGGGTTTACGCCATTCTCCTGCCTCAGCCTCCCGAGTAGCTGGGACTACAGGCGCCCGCCACCTCGCCCGGCTGGTTTTTTGTACTTTTTAGTAGAGACGGGGTTTCACCGGGTTAGCCAGGATGGTCTCGATCTCCTGACCTCGTGATCCGCCCGTCTCTGCCTCCCAAAGTGCTGGGATTACAGGCTTGAGCCACCGCACCCGGCCTCGGCTAATTTTTTGTATTTTTAGTAGAGACGGGGTTTCACTGTGTTAGCCAGGATGGTCTCGATCTTCTGACCTCGTGATCCGCCCACCTCGGCCTCCCAAAGTGCTGGGATTACAGGCATGAGCTACCACGCCCGGCCTAAACAATTTTTTTAAAAGAATATCTTTGGCCGGGCTTGGTGGCTTACGCCTGTAATCCCAGCACTATGGGAGGCCAAGGCGGGCGGATCACGAGATCTGGAGATCAAGATCATCCTGGCCAAAATGGTGAAAACCTGGCTCTACTAAAAATGCAAAAAATTAGCTGGGCGTGGTGCAGGTGCCTGTAATCCCAGCTACTCTGTAGGCTGAGGCAGGAGAATGGCCTGAAGCCAGGAGGCAGAGCTTGCAGTGAGCCAAGATGGTGCCATTGCACTCCAGCCTAGGCAACACTGTGAGAATCTGTTTCAACGACGACAAAAAAAAAAAAAAAATGTTTACAGATGTGAGCCACTGTACTTGGCCTTTAGTTTGTTGTTGTTGTTGTTGTTTTTTTAAGAGACGGGTTCTCACTGTCTACCAAGGTGGAGTACAGTGGCACAATCATGGCTCACTGCAGCCTTGACCTCCTGGGCTCAAGAAATCCCTCCTGCCTCAGGTAGCTGGGACTGAGGGCATGCACCACCATGCCTGGCTTTTTTTTTTGAGACTGAGTCTCACTCTGTTGCCCAGGCTGGAGTGCAGTGGTGTGATCTCAGCTCACCAAAATCCCCGCCTCCCAGGTTCAAGCAATTCTCCTGCCTCAGCCTCCCGAGTAGCTGGGACTGCAGGCATACGCCACCACACCTGACTCATTTTTGTATTTTCAGTAGAGACGGGGTTTCACTATGTTGGCCAGGCTGGTCTCGAACTCCTGACCTCATGATCCGCCCGCCTCAGCCTCCCAAAGTGTTGGAATTACAGGCATGAGCCAACATGCCCAGCCCTGGCTAATTTTTTTTTACTTTTTTTTTTCTTTTTCTATTAAAAAGATGGGGGTCTCACTAGGTTGCACGCGTTGCTCAAACTCCTAGCTTCAAGTGATCCTTCCACCTTCGCCTCCCAAAGTGTTGGGATTATAGGTGTGAGCCACTGCTCCCAGCCTAAGAATGTTCTTTTCTTTTTCCTTTTTTTTTTTTATTTGGAGTCAGGGACTCTGTCGCCCAGGTCGGGAGTATTGTGGCATGATAACAACCCACTGCAACCTTGAACTGCTGAGCTTGAGCAATCCTTCTGGCTCAGCTTCCCCAGTAGGTGGGACTACAGGACTACACACACATGCCACCACACCCAGCGGTTTTTTTTTTTTTTTTTTTTTTTTTTTGTAGAGATGTGTTTCACTGTGTTCCCCAGACTAATCTGGAACTCCCAGGCTCAAGAAATCCTCTGGCTTAGGCCTCCCAAAGTGTTAGGATTATAGGCATGAGCCACCTCACCCAGGTGTTTAATTTACTAACATGTACTTAAAAAAAAAAAAAAAAAAAAGAAGCAACTGGACATGGTGGCTCATGCCTATAATCCCAGCACTTGGGGAGGCTGAGGCGGGCAGACCACAAGGTCAAGAGGTTGAGACCATCCTGGCCAACATGGTGAAACCCCGTCTCTACTAAAAATATAAAAATTAGCTGGGCATGGTGGCACATACCTGTAGTCCCGGGTACACAGGAGGCTGAGGCAGGAGAATTGCTTGCACCCAGAAGCAGGAGGTTGCAATGAGCCGAGAGGGCGCCACTGCACTCTAGCCTATCAACAGAGTGAGACTTCATCTCAAAAAAAAAAAAAAAAAAAAAAAAAAAGTCATTTTCACTGAAGAATGTCATTACGGCTAGGTGCAGTGGCTCACACCTGTAATCTCAGCACTTTGGGAGGCCAAGGCAGGAGGATTGCTTAAGGCCAGGATTTCAAGACCAGCCTAGGCAACATGGCAAGACCCCATCTCTACAAAAAATAACATAATTAGCTAGGTGTGGTGGCCAGGCATATAGATAGTAGTCCCAGCTACTCAGGAGGCTGAGGTGGGAGAACAGCTAGGAGTTCAAGTTTGCAGCAAGCCATGACAGCGCCACTATACTCCAGCCTGGTAGACAGAGGCTTTCTAGCATGCAGTTTGGTGCTGCTGTCTCTATTTGTGCTAAGGGGCCAAGAGATTTTGTTTTTGCTTTTTTTTCACAGATAGGTTCCTGCTATGTAGCTCAGGATGGAGTGCAGTGGGGGCAATTATAGCTCCAAAAGATAGAGCCCAGCCTTGCTCTGTAGCCCAGGATAGAGTGCAGTGGTGCAATTACAGCTCCAAAAGACCGAGCCCAGTCTCAAACTCCTGGATTCAAGTTATCCTCCCACCTCAGCCTCTGGAGTAGCTGGGACTACAGGATGGGGCCAGTTTTACCAGCCATTGATTTTGTACCACCAGTACAAATATCAACACAGTGAAAACAGTAACATCTCAGTATTATTATGAAAATAGTTTTGACATCACAGCCCCTTTGGAAGGGTACAGGGAAACCCAGGAATACAAAGATTACATTTTGAGAACTGCTATTATACTACTTATACAAGTATACTCAGTTTCTGAATATTAACTTATGACACGGGCACTCTTCTATAAGTACATCATACTTCAGTAAAAGATATATTTTCGCTGGGTGCAGTGGCTCATGTCTGTACTCCTAGCACTTTGGGAGGCCAAGTCGGGCAGATCACCTGAGGTCAGAAATTTGAGACCAGGCTGGCCAACATGCTGAAACTCCATCTCTACTAAAAATGAAAGAGTAGCTGGGTATGGTGTTGCACACCTGTAATCTTGGCTATTCGAGAGGCTGAAGTGGGAGGATCATTTGAGTCCAGGAGGCAGAGATTGTAGTGAGTCAAAATCGCGCCACTGCACCACTCCAGCTTGGGTGACAGAATGAGACTGTCTCAGGAAAAAAAAAAAAAAAAGATTTTTTTTCCTTGGTATCTAATTCCAGGTGACTCAATTAAAGTTTTTTAGATTTTTTTTTTTGTTTTTTATTTTTTGAGACGGAGTCTCGCTCTGTCACCCAGGCTGGAGTACAGTGGTGTGATCTCGGCTCACTGCAAGTTCCACCTCCCTGGTTCACACCATTCTCCTGCCTCAGTCTCCCGAGTAGCTGGGACTACAGGCGCCCACCACCACAACCGGCTAATTTTTTGTATTTTTAGTAGAGACGGGGTTTCACCGTGTTAGCCAAGATGGTCTTAATCTCCTGACCTCATGATCCACCTGCCTCGGCCTCCCAAAGGGCTGGGATTACAGGCATGAGCCACTGAGCCCAGCCTTCATTTTACTTTCTGAGACAGAGTCTCACTCTGTTGCCCACGCTGGACTGCAATGGTGCCATCTCGGGTCAAAGCAAACTCCAATTCCTGGGTTAAAGCAATTCTCTCCTCAGCCTCCCTAGTAGCTGGGATTACAGGCATGCACCACCACAACCATACCTATCTAATTTTTATTTTATTTTATTTATTTATTTATTGAGACAGAGTCTCAGTCTGTCACCAGGCTGCAGTGCAATGGCGTGATCTTGGCTCACTGCAACCTCTGACTCCCGGATTCAAACTGGGATTACAGGTACATGCCACCAAGCCCAGTTAATTTTTTTTGTATTTTTAGTAGAGACAGGGTTTCACCATGTTGGCCAGGATGGTCTCGATCTCCTGACCTCCCAAAGTGCTGGGATTACAGGCATGAGCCACGGTGCCTGGCCTAATTTTTATATTTTTAGTAGAAATGGCATTTCGCCATGTTGGCCAGGCTGGTCTCCAACTCTTGGCCTCAAGAGATCCACCCACCTTGGCCTCCCAAAGTGCTAGGATCACAGGTGTGAGCCACCAGGCCTGGCCACAGGTTATTCAATAAAAGTTTTCTTTTCAAATGTATAGAAACAAAATAGGAAAATTATTTTAAAATCTCAGTGGACAAGGCCTTCCCTGAGTATGACATCTTATCTTAGAAGCCATAAAAGAAAGGGTTGACTGGGCGTGGTGGCTCATGCCTGTAATCCCAGCACTTTGGGAGGCTCAGGTGGGCGATCACTTGAGGTCAGGATTTCAAGACCATCCTGGCCAACATGGTGAAACCCTGTCTCTACTAAAAAAACACAAAAATTAGCCAGGCGTGGTGGTGGGCGCCCGTAATCCCAGTCATACAGAAGGTTGAGGCAAGAGAATCACTTGAGGCCAGGCACAGTGGCTCACACCTGTAATCCCAGCACTTTGGGAGGCCGAGGTGGGTGGATCACAAGGTCAGGAGTTCAAGACCATCCTGGCTAACACGGTGAAACCCCATCTCTACTAAAAATATCAAAACATTAAACGGGCGTGGTGGCGGGCGCCTGTAGTCCCAGCAACTCAAGAGGCTGAGGCAAGAAAATGGCGTGAACCTGGGAGGCGGAGCTTGCAGTAAGCAGAGATCGCTCCACTGCACTCTAGCCTGGGCGACAGAGTAAGACTCTGTCTCAAAAAAAAAAAAAAAAGAGAATCACTTGAACCCAGGAGGCGGAGGTTGCTGTAAGCTGAGATGGTGCCACTGCACTCCAGCCTGGGAGACAGAGCAAGACACTGTCTCAAAAAAAAAAGAAAAGAAAAAAAGAAAGAGTTGGCCAGACACAGTGGCTCACGCCTGTAATCCCAGCACTTTGGGAGGCCGAGGGGGGTGGATCACCTGAGGTCAGAAGTTCAAAACCAGCCTGGTCAACATGGTGAAACCTCCTCTCTACTAAATATACAAAAATTAGGCGGGCTTGGTGGCGGGTGCCTGTAATCCCAGGTACTTGGGATCTAAGGCAGGAGAATTGCTTGAACCCAGGAGGCAAAGGTTGCAGTGAGCTGAGATCGCACCATTGCACTCCAGCTTGGGCAACAAGAGCGAAACTTCATCTCAAAAAAAAAAAAAGAAAAAAAAATTAGCCCGGTGTGGTGATGCATGTCTGTAATCCCAACTACTCAGGAGGCTGAGGCAGGAGAATTACTTGAACCTGGGAGGCGGAGGTTGCAGTGACTGGAGATCGTGCCACTGCACTCCAGCCTGGATGACAAAGCGAGACTCCGTCTCAAAAAAAAAAAAAAAAAAGAAAGGCTTAATGCAGGGGGTCCCCAACCCCCAGGCTGGTACCAGTTGGTGGCCTGTTAGGATCCAGGCAGCACAGCAGGACATGAGCTCACAAAGTTTCTTCTATATTTACAACCACTCCCCATTGCCTACATTACTGCCTGAGCTCCACCTTCTTTTGGATCAGGCGCAGCATTAGATTCTCATAGGAGCTTGAACACTATTGTGAACTGCACATTGGAGGGATCTAGGTTGTGTGCTCCCTATGAGAATCTAAAGCCTGATGATCTGTCACCCCCATATGGGACCACCTAGTTGCAAGAAAACAAGCTCAGGGCTCCCACTGATTCTGTATTACAGTGGGCTGTATAATTATTTCATTATATATTACAATGTAATAAAACTGAAATAAAATGCACAATAATGTAATGCACTTGAATCATCCTGAAACCATACTCCCCTACAACGCCCATTGGTGGAAAAACTGACTTCCGTGAAACCAGTCCCTGGTGCCAAAAAAGTTGGGGACCACAGGTTAATGAGCTGCACTGCATAACAATACTATCTGCCTAGTAAGAAAAACTAGTAACCCAAGAGAAAAAAAAATAACCCAAGAGAAAAAAGGGCTAAGAATATTAACATACACACCCCAGTATGGGAAATACAAATAGCTTCCAAAACACTATAATATGTTCAACTTCACTTACAATAAGAAAAATACAGTAAGTATACTTTACAAATTGGAAAAGGCCAAAAAGTATGGTAACGGTAAAAGTGGGAGGAAAGAGGCACATTCACACAATACTAGTGAAAGTATAAATTGGTACAACTTCTATAGAGAGCAATTTGGCAATAACTGTCTAAGTTAAAATATCCTTTTAAAAAACGTATGAGTCTTAGCAACGGAAACAAAAAAAAACGCACATATCCTTTGGCAAAGCAATTTAACTTGGAGAACTTGATTCTACAGATTCACTTGCACATGTACAAAACAATGGATGTACAAGTGTATTCACTGCTGCACTGTTTCTAATACCACAAGAGTAAAAATAGCCTAAACATCCATCAACTGAAAACTGGTTAAAGTAAATGCTAGAACATCTAGGTATGTACATGTAAGAAAAAGGTAACGATGACTGCCCTATAGAGGGGAACTAGGTGGTTGGGGATGGGGGCTGCCAGAGTTACTTTTCACTGCGTTACGTCACACTTTCTGAATTTCGAATCAATATATATGACTTATTAAAAATAATTGTTTTTTTTGAGACAGAGTCAGGCTCTGTGGCCCAGATCTGTCACCCAGGCTGGAGTGCAATGGCGCAACCTCAGCTCATGGCAACCTCCGCCTCCCGGGTTCAAGCAATTCTCCTGCCTCAGCCTCCCAAGTAGCTGGGATTACAGGCGCCCACCAACATGCCCATCTAATTTTTGCATTTTTAGTACAGATGCGGTTTCACCATGTTGGCCAGGCCAGGCTGGTCTCAAACTCCTGACCTCAGGTGATCCACCCGCCTCAACCTCCCAAAGTGCTGGGATTACAGGCGTGAGCCACAGCATCCAATCTTTTTTTTTGGGGGGGGGGCGGGGACAGTATCCCTCTGTTGCCCAGGCCGGAGTGCAGTGCTGTGATCTCAGCTCATTGCAACCTCCACCTCCTGGGTTCAAGCAATTCTTCTGCCTCAGCCTCCCGAGTAGCTGGGATTACAGGCGCCCACCATCATGCCCAGCTAATTTTTGCATTTTTAGTAGAGACGGGGTTTCACCACGTTGGCCAGACTGGTCTGGAACTCTGACCTCAGGGGATCCACTCATGTCGGTTTCCCAAAGTGCTGGGATTATAGGTGTGAGCCACTGCGCCCGGCCTATATTTTAAAATTGTTTTTAAGTGAGAGAAGGGGATATGCTAGGAGGTATGCCAGGTCCAGAAAGCACAGAGCCTAGAATACTATGGTAAATAAGTAGATTTTACAGAGAGGACAATGAGAAATTAATGAAAGTTTTTAAGCAGATAAATAAAAGTCAGATTTGTGCTCCCCAAACCACAGCTACCTTTAGGGATGACAGCTTAACGTTTAATATAGAATTTAAGAGACGAAGATAGGTTATGTGATTTGCCTAAAGTCACTAAGCGAATAAATGGCAAAACCAGATGGGCGCTGCAGCGCGGGCTATGATCTCTTCATTGCACTCCAGCCTGGACGACAGAGCGAGACCCCATCTCTAAAAACATATATATATATATGTATTTTTTTTTTGAGACAGTTTCGCTCGTTGCCCAGGCTGTAGTGCAATGGGACGATCTCGGCTCACCGCAACCTCCGCCTCCCAGGTTCAAGCGATTCTCCTGCCTCAGTCTCCCGAGTAGCTGGGATTACAGGCATGCGCCACCACGCCCAGCTAATTTTTTATTTTTAGTAGAGACGGGTTTTTTCCATGTTCGTCAGGCTGATCTTGAACTTCCAAACTCAGGTGATCCGCCCGCCTCGGCCTCCCAAAGTGCTGGGATTACAGGCGTGAGCCACCGCGCCCGACGTAAAATAATCATTTTTAAAAATCACAATCATAAATGGCAAAACCAGGTCTTTTTGCTAATATGATCGAGGTGAAACATCAAGTTAGAAATCCCCTAATTAGCTTTCCGAGTCCTCTAACCTGGCACACTCTTATCTCACCGTTGGGAAATACATGGGAGTAACAACCCTGCAAACGCCTGAAAATATGGTTATCTTTAGAATTTACGAAGATAAATGTGATTAGGCACATGTGAAAGAAGTTCAAGAGACTGTAAATGAGAGAGGCCAGGTTTCGCGACTATTAAACCAGGTGGCTTTTTCCTTCAGCATCCCCAGGACAAGTACGAATGAGACTATAACACCCGGCACAAATGGGATCACGCTTGAAGTACCTATGGGGCAAAGGAGAAAGAGTAGCAGGAAGCTGCGGGTAAGGAGAGAGGATGCCTGTGTGCTCACATCTAAAGAGAGAAGTAAGCCACCTACTCACACTCGTACTTCCTATTGACTGGCGGATACTTGGCCTTGATCGCCTTCTGTTCCTCAGTCAAATTGTAATCTCTAACATCTTCCTCCTCCTGCGCCATCACTGCAGGATTAGACACTCTACTTCCGCCCTTCATCCGCCGGACTTCGGCCCGCAGTTACTACTTCCGCTCTAGACCCCGCCCCTGAGCACACACCCCTAAAGAACCACAGTCCGTTCTCGGAGTTGGCCGCTAACCTGCTTTAGTCCCGACCCTGTTGCTTGGATCACATGTTTAAAAGGCCAAAACCCCATCTTCTGCCCTCCCTTCATTACTAGTTCCTTCTCAAGACTAAGGGAAAACGTTGAAGGGCACCTTGAATGAAACCCCTCTGGCTCTGAGTGGCGAGGTTCTTTTCCCCGCCTCACCCCCAAAATTTATAATTAGACCCGAAGTCATTCTATATTTTTCATCTCAGTACTCTGAAAGGGTTGTAAGCTTAACAGCCTTCAAGAAAATGGCTGCCCTCGGGCCGCGGGAGTGTGTGGACTAAACCTCTCTCACGTGACCCTGGCCGGGCGCAGTCCCGTCAACGCTGTCGCGCGCAGTCGCTAGAAGTCGGCGGCGGGAGGTGTTGGGGGAGGGGCGGAGCGCGCGCCTCGGTCCCCGCGGAAAGCTACTCCGCGCGTCTGGATAGGTCGCAAGCGCGGCTTCCCCGCCCTTCCCGCCGTTAGGAGCGCTCCGATTGGCTGATGTTGGCGCGAAGGTGCGCGAGTCGGCCCTCGCGCTGGGGGCGCAGGAAACAATAGAGGCCGCGCGCGCAGAGCGAGCGCCTGCTGCCTCCCCGCCCCTCCCGGAACGCTCGACCCTAGGGTTCCCCCGGCTCGTCTGCCCGCCATGGCCGACAAGGAAGGTGAGGGTTCCGGGGCCGCCCCAGGAGGGCAGCGGGTGCCGGGGCTGAGCCGCGGCCTCGACACGGCCTAACAGTGAGGGCAGGCCCGAGTTTGCCGAGTGCAGTTCCCGGTACCGAAGGCGTGAAGAGGGAACTCCCCGCGGGGCGGGCTAACGGCTCGCGGGTTCCCTGGGACCGACGTCCGTCGCCGCTGGCGAAGCTGGCGGTGGGGCTCCCGGCGGTTGTTTGTTCCTCCTCCTGCCCTCGATATCGGTCTCTCGGCCTCTGTCCCGAGCCTCGGGACACCGCTTTCTACCCACAAGGCTCGGAGCTCGGGCCTTCTAGTCGGGCTTGTGAGTTTCAGCGCGCGCGAGCGTGCTCCGAAGGCCTGGCCCGGTGGCGTGGAACGGGTAACGGAGTGTTTGGCGGGGATGCCCCGAGGAGTTCTGGCGCCGCGAAGGTGGAGAGGAGTGTGGGTACCTCTGCCGTGGGGATTTAGACAAATCACCTCCATTTCAGAGTGAGGTTGTAGGAGTCATGCTGGTAGCTTTGCAGAGGATTACCCAGTTTCCGTTTGTTTGCTAACTTAATTTGTTTTAAAAATTTTTAGCAGCGTTCGACGACGCAGTGGAAGAACGAGTGATCAACGAGGAATACAAAATATGGAAAAAGAACACCCCTTTTCTTTATGATTTGGTGATGACCCATGCTCTGGAGTGGCCCAGCCTAACTGCCCAGTGGCTTCCAGATGTAACAAGGTGACATGACTCTACTGAACGTTATTTTGATGTGTCTTCAGTGTAGATTTCTCATACTGATTTTCTGTTTTCCGCTCTTCAGTCACCCGGAGAAGGCATGTGATCAAAACCTCTTTGTGACATTTTTTCTAGGCCACAAAGGCAAAATAACAAAATGATTTTGTAATTTACCTGACAAGAGAAAACATTGGCGTTTTCTTTCTCTGATACTGAATTGAATGGCTGTAGCTGATGATAATACCTGTAATAATAATAGCTGTACCAAATAATAGTACAAAACTTGTCAACTTTCAAAAACTATTATGGCCAGGAGCAGTGGCTCACCCTTGCAATCCGAGCACCTTGGGAGGCCCAGGCAGGAGGCTTACTTGAGGCCAGGAGTTGGAGACCAGCCCTGGGAGCATAGACCCCCGTCTCTACCGCCCCCCACCCCATAAAAGAAAAAAGTATTACCATGAGTCCAGTCCTTACAACAAAACTTTTTTTTTTTTTTCTTTTTGAGACGGAGTCTCACTCTGTTGCCCAGGCTGGAGTGCAGTGGCGCGAGCTTGGCTCACTGCAACCTCTGCCTCGCAGATTCCAGCGATTTTCCTGCCTCAGCCCTCCCAAATAGCTGGGATTACAGGCACCTGCCACCACGCCTGGCTAATTTTTTTGTATTTTAAGTAGAGACGCAATTTCACCATGTTGGACAGGCTGGTCTCCAACCCCCTAACCTGTGGTGATCCGCCCGCCTCTGCCTCCCAAAGTGCTGGGATTACAGGCGTGAGCCACTGAATCTGGTCTCAACAAAACTTAGTTTGAATTCTCATAGTATGTCATGGTACCTGCCTTCAGGGAGCACATTGTCTAGTTGAAGTGGCAGATACAAACTAATAATTATAATTATATATGATGACAGCAGTTGTAGAGAGATAATTAGGGTACCTAGAAAACACCTGAAAGTGGAATGGTTTTCTTATAAGGGGTTTGGGCATAGTGAGCGCTATAAAGATTAATCCCATGTTTTTTACATGCAGCTTATCTCTAATAGAGGGGATAAAATATTTAGTTTGCATTTATTGGGCTGTATTAGGTGCCACATTTCAGGGGATCCAAATTAGTTATAATTAGCATAAAAGTGGCACAGAAAATTATCAGAGGGAGGAAAATTTGCCCAATTGGAGTATCAGGAAAGGCTTCTAGGAAGAAATGACAATGCAGAAAACAAAGAGGAAGAAATTTAGATGATACTAACATAAAGTTTTAACAAGACCATTGCGCCATTTGAAATAACGGATTTTCTGTTACAAAACTACCTGAGTTTTCCGAATAACATTCAAAAGCGATTGTGTGCTAAGTAAGTAAATTCCTTCAAAACTCAGATCTTTAAAAGTCAAGATAATTGCAAAATGTTATTAGACTATGATGCAGCTCAACAAATAATAGAAATTTGGCAGAAATTATACTAGTAATCTAAGAATGAGGCTGCTACCTTTACAGTGGCATAAAGAAAACTAGAGAAATCTGTCCTAGGGATGTTACACAAAACCATAGTAAAAGACTAGAAATTTGGAGTTAGAAGCTTTTGGTTTTTTTTTTTTACAGTTAAATGTTTTTACCACTGCCCAACAATGCAAGAAACAGTTTTACTACATTTTTGCTCCAACAACAGTTGGAGTAAAACTCATTTGTTTGTTTTTTTGAGACAGTCTCACTCTGTTGCCCAGGCCGCGATCTCCGCTCACTGCAAGCTCCGCCTCCCGGGTTCACGCCATTCTCCTGCCTCAACCTCCCAAGTAGCTGGGACTACAGGCGCCCGCCACTATGCCCGGCTAATTTTTTGTATTTTTAATAGAGATGGGGTTTCACCGTGTTAGCCAGGATGGTCTTGATCTCCTGACCTCGTGATCCACCCGCCTCGGCCTCCTAAAGTGCTGGGATTACAGGCGTGAGCCACTATGCCCAGCCTAGAAGCTTCTTTATCATGACCAGGAGTTCCCACATTCAATTGATCATCAGAATTGCTTGGGGGAATTCAGGATAATTGGAATCATTTCTGTCAAGAGTTTTCAGTGGTAATTCAAACCATTTGAGAGCTTGTGAGCTGGGCATGGTGGCTCACACGTGTGGCTCACACGTGTAATCCCAGCACTTTGGGAGGCTGAGGCAGGCAGATTGCTTTAGGCCAGGAGTTCAAGACTAGCCTGGGCAACATGGTGAAAATCCCGTCTCTACTAAAGTTACACATATTATCCGGGCATGGTGGTGTGTACCTGTAGTCCCAGCTCCTCGGCGGGGGCTGAGGCAGGAGGATCACCTGAGCCTTGGGAGGTCAAGGCTGCATTGAGCTGTGATCCTACTACTGCACTCCAGCCTGAGCTACGGAGTGCCACCCGGTCTCAAAGACCTTGTGGCAGAGTACTTAATGAGAAATGTACTTGAATGGCGATTCCAGATTTACTATAGTCATATGCTAAATTGTGCTTATTGGACTAGTGGATCACAAATATTGGCCACCCCATACCTACTAAACATTCTAGAACCACTACTCTTCAGAAACTTCCCAAGTAATAGAATGACTAGCTAGGTTTCGAAAGCAAGAATTAAAGACTTAATTCCCCAAAGCTGAAATCTGTGCTGTCATCTTAGTAGTTTTCTGCATTAGCAAATCTATATAAATGTGAGAATTGGTTTTTTGTTGTTTTGACACGAAGGACGGAGTTTCACTCTTGTTACCCATACTGTAGTGGAGTGGCATGATCTCAGATCACTGCAACCTCCGCCTCCCGGGTTCAAGTGATTCTCCTCCCCCGGTCTCCCAAGTAGCTGGGATTACAGGCACCCGCCACCATGCCCAGCTAATTTTTTGTATTTTTAGTAGAGGGGGTTTCACCATGTTGTCCAGGCTGGTCTCAAATTCCTGACCTCGGGTGATCCACCTGCCTCAGCCTCCAAGAGTGCTGTGATTACAGGCGTGAGCCACTGCACCTGGCCGAAAATTGTTTTGAGACAGGATCTTGCTCTGTTGCGCAGACTGGGTTGCAGTGGCACAATCAGAGTTCCCTGCAGCCTTGACCTTCTGGGCCAGGGGATCCTTCTGCCTCAGCCTCTGGAATAGTTGAGACTACAGGCACACGCTACCACGCCTAGCTAATTTTTGAAAAATTTTTTGCTATGTTGCCCAGGCTGTTCTTTAACTTCTGGGCTCTAGTGATCCTCACACTTTGGCCTCCCAAAGTGCTGGGATTACAGGCATGAGCCACCTTGGCCTTGTTGTTGTTTTTTAAGATAAGGATTGTGTACAAGCAAGCAGCCCTGATGCAGTGTTTACTTTTGTGTGTGTTCTTTTTCTGGTGTTTATTCATATCCATTTCCCCCTTTTAAAAAAAGAAAAACCACAATTGTAGTTCTGTAACACTGTCTTCTCCTTCATTCTTTTTCTGGTTCTTTGTCTAACCGTCTACATACAGGTAATTACAATTTTCTGTTCATATCCCTCTTTTCAGTGTAAGGTAGATGCTCTCAAAGCTTTGCCTGTGACATCTGTGCAGAAGAATTCCTATTGATATCTTTAGACCTAATTTCTCTGGAGCTTTTCCTGATTTTTCTTCTGCCTGCCGGTGTCTTCTCTGGTATATCTTACTGGCTTCCTCAGTTTGACATGTTGTAAATGGAATTATTCCTTCTATGAAGGCCTTACCCCAACTTTCTCTCCTACTGTTCCTGTTTCTTTTCATCATAATTGGCTTTGGTTTGACATTTTCCCTTTCTCCATTTTATAGGCAGTCAATTTATAAACCCCAATGAATTCTGCTTGTGTAGGATCTTTCCCATCTAGACCAGGAGTTCTCAAAATTTTATATGCATTGTAATCAGCTGGAGGTATTGTGAGATAGATAGTTGTGCCCCACCTTCTAGAGTTGCTGATTCAATGGGTCTGGAGTAGATGTGAGAATTTGCATTTCTAACAAGTTCCCAGATGATGTGGATGCCCTTGACCCAGTATGGAGTCCAGAATGCCTTAAGACGGCATTCAGGACACTAAATAAAGTCCATTTTAATCGGCCTTCTCTCCCACTGTGCTCTCCCATATCAGAAGTCAGATTTGGACTTCAGCATACTTCTGTTACTTAGTAGCTGTGTGATCTTAGGCACGTTGTTTAATTTTCTTCCTTTCCTTTTCATTCTTTTCTTTCTTTCTTTCTTTGGTTTTTTTGTTTTTGTTTTTGTTTTGTTTTTGTTTTTTTGAGACAGGAGGCAGTCTTTCTGTGTCACCCAGGCTGGAGTGCAGTGGCACGATCTCTGCTCACTGCAGCCTCCACCTTTCAGGTTCAAGCAATTCTTGTGCCTCAGCCTCCCGAGTAGCTGGGATTAGCCAGCTGCCGATTGTGTTTTTTGTTTTGTTTTGTTTTTTGACACAGAGTCTTGCTCTTTTGCCCAGGCTGGAGTGCAGTGGCGCCATCTTGGCTCGCTACAACCTCTAACTCCTAGGTTCAAGCAGTTCTCCTGTCCCACCCTCCCTAGTAGCTGGGACTATAGTCACCGCCACTACACCCAGCTAATTTAGTAGTATTTTAGTAACGATTCTCTTGCCTCATCCTCCTGAGTAGCTGGGATTACAGGCACCTGCCACCATGCCTAGCTAAATTTTGTATTTAGTAGAGATGGGATTTCACCATATTGGTCAGGCTGGTCTGGAACTCCTGACCTCAGGTGATCCACCTTCTTCGGCCTCCCAAAGTGCTGGGATTACAGGCGTGAGCTGCCGTGCCTAGCCCAGCCGCAGGTTTTTTGAGGTCAGGAATTGTGTCTTAATCTTCTTTGTACTTTACGTTTGGAGCCATGTGTCCATTGATTAGGCAGTTAGTAAATATTTGGTAAATTGGTTTACTTAATGTTATTTCCTCCTCTTTCCCTTTTTTCATTTTTTTCTTTTCAATTTCTTTGCGCCCTTTCCCCTTCTTTTCAATGAAAAATTTTAGTGTGCAAAATTATTAGCATACCCAACAATGGTTTGCTTTCCCTCCAACCTGTTGGTAGTGAGTGAGTAGTTAATTCCCATTTTATTCCATTAGTTTTACTTTTTCTCCAGAGTAATTAAGTAGAAAATGTGGCTCTTGGCCAGGCACGGTGGCTCTTGCCTGTAATGCTGTCCGTTGGGAGGCTGAGGTGGGTGGGAAATTTGAGGCCAGGAGTTTGAGACCAGCCTGGCCAACATGGTGAAATCCCGTATCTACTAAAAATACAAAAATTAGCCAGGCATGGTGGCGGGTTCCTGTAGTCCCGGCTACTAGGGAGGCTGAGGTGTGAGAATCACTTGAACCCAAGAGCCAGAGGTTGAAGTGAGCCAAGATCGCACCACTCCATTCCAGCTTGGGCGAAAGAGTGAGACTATTTATTAAAAAAAAAAAAGAGAGAGAAGAAAAGACTCTTAATGACTTTTCCCCTCTCTTAAAACCTGATTGTGTAGTAGTGACTTTTACGTACACGTATATTGTTGACCTCGCGGTCTCCTGATGTTACTAATTTGAATAGTGACCATATGTTGCCGTTACAGACCAGAAGGGAAAGATTTCAGCATTCATCGACTTGTCCTGGGGACACACACATCGGATGAACAAAACCATCTTGTTATAGCCAGTGTGCAACTCCCTAATGATGATGCTCAGTTTGATGCGTCACACTACGACAGTGAGAAAGGAGGTAGGAATCTTAAACGTGAAAGAAGTAAAGATGTGTGGGTCATAATCTTTTTATGTTTTTGAATTATAAAAGTTATATCCAGTTTGATAAACTGTGACTTTAGAAACAATATTTAAGCTTGAGGAAAGCCTGAGTTTGCAATGGTAGATATTTATATTAGAGTTGTAGATATCAGAAGAAATATTTAACACATCCTTGGTTCTGTACCTTCACAATAAACTTTTCTCAGCTGGTGCTGGCGGGGAGGATTTCTGCAATTGAAAGAAGCAGAAATGTACTATATATTATTGCTGTACATTCTTGATTTATTTTTTATTTTTTTGTTCAGAATCTCGCTCTGTTGCCTAGGTTGGAGTGTAGTGGCGTGATCCTCACTCACTGCAACCTCTGCCTCCCAGGTTCAAGCGATTCTCTTGCCTCATCCTCCTGAGTAGCTGGGATTACAGGCACCTGCCACCACGCCTAGCTAGTTTTTGTATTTTTAGTAAAGACAGGGTTTCACCAAGTTGGCCAGGCTGCTCTTGATATCCTGACCTCATGTGATCCACCCACCTCAGCCTCCCAGAGTTCTGGAATTACAGGCTTGAGTCACCGCGCCCGTCCATATTGCTGTACATTCTTAAGATGGGAGATAACTACCCCTAAAGAGGTGAAAATTGGTTTGTGTGTGTGAGTAGGTGTAAATAATCTTACTGGTTGATTGTCTAAAGCACAGATATGCACAAAGTACATAGGATATCTATGGTATTAAAATTTCGTGGGACTGGTGGGGAAGGGGTAGTTCTTAAAAGATTTCTTAGAGGAGCAGTAGTGAAAAAAAAAGGTTGAAAAACACTAACTTAAATTACCCTTTCTAGGCTTAAAGTGGTAGAAATGACTTAATCATGGCACTCCCTATATGTATAGAAACTAAATTCCAATGAGTTGTTTCATTATATCCTATTTTTAGGCCATAACCTAAGGGTGTAACTGATCATGACATGCTTACTCTTTCCCTTTTTTTTTTTGGAGATGGAGTCTTGCTCTGCCGCTCAGGCTGGAGTGCAGTGGTGCGATCTTGGCTCACTGCGACCTCCGCCTCCCAGGTTCAAGCGAGTCTCCTGCCTCAGCCTCCTAAATAGCTGGGACTACAGGCATGCACCGCCATCCCTGGCTAATTTTTATATTTTTAGTAGAGACAAGGTTTCATCATGTTGGTCAGGCTGGTCTTGAACTCCTGACCTCAAATGATCCTCCTGCCTTTTGTTCTTGCTGTTACTTAGGCACAAATACTCTAATTGGTAGTGTGATAAATTGTAAAACTACATATATGTGTGTGTATATATATTGTGTTTGTGTGTAAAATTATATAATTATATATAATTGATAAAATATACATATGATTTATATATTTTATAATTTTGTTATATGTATATAATTGTATATATAATTTTACACATAATGTAAAAAACACACCCCTTCTCCCATATAATAAACCTTTCCCCAGCCAGGTGCAGTGACTCACGCCTGTAATCCCAGCACTTTGGAAGGCTGAGACCGGTGGATCACTTGAGGTCAGAACTTCGAGACCAGCCTGGCCCAACATAGTGAAACCCTGTCTCTACTAAAAATAAAAAATTAGCCACGCGTGGTGGCATGCACCTGTAAGAACCCAGCTACTCAGGAGGCTGAGGCAAGATGGCATCACTTGAACTCAGGAGGCAGAGATAGCAGTGAGCCAAGATCTCACTATTGCACTCCAGCCTGGGCAAAAAAAAAAGGGGAAACTCCATCTCAAAAAACAAAACAAAAACTTTTCCCCTGGATATCACTTGATGTATTGTGATGTATTGTTTTCTAAAGGATTTATCCTGTGTATTGGATCACTCATTAAACAAATATGTTGAGTAGTTTTGTATGCCAAGTATAGAATATGCAATATAGGTTCAGAATTTGCTCTTGTGGCCTAATATAAGCAATTATATATAATATAAGGTCACCTACCTCCTTTTGATGGCTATATAGTAGACCATAATGATTCTTTATTGATTGACATTTAGATGGTTTCTAATTTTTTGACTTTAAAAGCATAGTTTTGCTATAGAAATACTCTCTAAGTAGAATGTTGTATCAAAGGGCAGGACCATTTTTTAATATAATTGATACTGCTAAGTTGCACTCCGAAAAAAGATTTGAAGTCCCACAACAGCGTATGTATTTATGTCTGTTTTTTTGGGGTTTTTTTGTTTTTTTTTTTTTTTGAGACGGAGTCTTGCTCTGTCGCCCAGGCTGGAGTGCAGTGGCCGGATCTCAGCTCACTGCAAGCTCCACCTCTCGGGTTTACGCCATTCTCCTGCCTCAGCCTCCGGAGTAGCTAGGACTACAGGCGCCCGCCACCTCACCCGGCTAGTTTTTTGTATTTTTTTAGTAGAGACGGGGTTTCACCGTCATAGCCAGGATGGTCTCGATCTCCTGACCTCGTGATCCGCCCGTCTCAGCCTCCCAAAGTGCTGGGATTACAGGCTTGAGCCACCGCGCCCAGCCGTATTTATGTCTGTTTCTCCATGCCCTTGCCAACACTGGACTCAATAGAACTCATTCTCAGTTTACATTGCTTTTTTTATTTGTGATGTTGAGCTTACTTCATATTTCCCTTGAGCTGCTTATTTATGTCTTTTGCCCATATTTCCTTTTGAGTATCTCTTCATATAAGGTAAATTACACTCTCTCCACCCAATAAATAGGTGCAGATCATTTTCTAGTTTAATTTAAAATCTTTAGTCCTGTTATTGATTAGAAGCTGTAAGTTGCTTTTTTAATGGGGCCTTGCTCTGTCATCCAGGCTGGAGTGCGCTGGCATGATCTTAGCTGACTGCAGCCTCCTTATGGGCTCAAATGATCCTCCCATCTATGCCTCCCAAGTAGCTCTGGCTATAGACGTACACCACCATACCTGGATTTATTTATTTATTTTTATTTTTTATTTTTTATTTTTTTTGAGTCGGAGTCTGGCTCTGCCACCCAGGCTGTAGTACAGTGGCGCAATCTCTGCTCACTGTGACCACCGCCACCCGGGTTCAAGCTATTCTCCTGCCTCAGCCTCCCAAGTAGCTGGAATTACAGGCACCCGCCACTACATCCAGATAATTTAATTTTTTTTTAAGAAATGGCGTGTCACTATGTTGCTCAGGTTGATCTTGAACTCTGGCCTCAATCTTTCCACCTCAGACCTCCCCATTCAGTGATTTCATAAAGTATGTATTCATCTATTGTTGTCTTCTGGGACTTTTATGTTTGGGCCATTAAAACTTATTGTTCTGGTATTTGGTATGGAATCAGAATCCAGCCTTTTTTTCCTAAATGATTGAGTTTTTGTTGTTATTTTGAGGCGGAGTCTTGCTTCGTCACCCAGGCTGGAGTGCAGTCGCACAGTCTCGGCTCACTGCAGCCTCTGCTTCCTGGGCTCAAGCAATCCTCCTGCCTCAGCATCCTGAGTAGCTGGGATTGCAGGCATGTGCCACCATGCCCAGCCGATTTCCATTATATTTTTTGTGGAGGAGTGGGTCTCACCACATTGCCCAGGCTAGTCTGAAAACTCCTGGGCTCATGCAGTTCACCCACTTTGGCCTCCCGAAGTTCTGGGCTTATAGGCCTGAGCCACTAAGCCAAAAAAATTTTTTGTATTCAGTCAACCATTGATGGACACTTGGGTTGATTCCGTATCTTTGCTATTGTGTATAATGCTACAGTGAACATAACAAGTGCATGTGTCTTTTTGGTAGAACGATTTCTTTTCTTTTGGGTATATATACCCAGTAATGGGATTGCTGGGTTGAATGGTAGTTCTATTTTTAGTTCTTTGTGGTTTTTTTGTGTTTTTTTTGTTTTTGAGACGGAGTTCCACTCTTGTTGCTGGAGTAAAGTAAGTGGCGTGATCTCGGCTCACTTCAGTCTCCGCCTCCGAAGTTCAAGCAGTTCTTCTGCCTCAGCTCCCCGAGTATCTGGGATTACAGGCATGCCCCACCACACCCGGCTAATTTTGTATTTTTAGTAGAGACGGGGTTTCTCCATATTGGTCAGGCTGGTCTCAAACTCCCAACCTCAGGTGGTCCACCTGCGTCAGCCTCCCAAAGTGCTGGGATTATAGGCGTGAGCCACCATGCCTGGCCCTATTTTTAGTTCTTTGAGAAATCTCCACAGACTGCTTTTCACAGTTGCTGAACTAATTTGCATTCCCACCAGTAGTGTCTAAGTGCTCCCTTTTCTCTGCAGCCTCACCATGTTATTTTTTGACTTTTTAATAGCCATTCTGACTGGTGTGAGAGGCATCTATCTGTTTTGATTTGCATTTCTCTGATAAATGGTGATGTTGATCTTTTTTTCCACATTCATTGTCCACTTATATGTCTTCTTTTGAGAAGTGTCTGTTCATGTCCTTTGCCCACTTTTTATCTTTCTTTCTTTCTTTCTTTCTTTTTTTTTTTGAGACAGTCTCGCTCTGTCGCCCAGGCTGGAGTGCAGTGTGGCGATCTTGGCTCACGGCAACCTCTGCCCCCTGGGTTCAAGCGATTCTCCTGCCTCATCCTCCTGAGTAGCTGGGATTACAGGCGTGCACCACCGTGCCCGGCTTATTTTATATTTTTTGTAGGGATGGGGTTTCACTATATTGGCCAGGTTGGTGTCAAACTCCTGACCTCATGATCCACCCGCGTCAGCCTCCCAGAGTGCTGGGATTATAGGCGTGAGCCACCATGCCCAGCCTAGTTTTGTTTTTTAAGAAACTGGTATCTCGCCCAGGCGCAGTGGCTGGCATCTGTAATTCCAGCACTTTGGGAGGCTGAGGCATGTGGATCACGAGGTCAGGAGTTCAAGACAAGCCTGGCCAACATGGTAAAACCCCATCTCTACTAAGAATACAAAAACTTAGCTGGACGTGGTGGTACGTGCCTGTAGTCCCAGCTACTTGGAAGGCTGAGGCAGTAGAATGGCTTGAACCCGGGAGGCGGAGGTTGCAGTGAGCCGAGATTGCGCTACTACTGCACTCCAGCCTGGTTAATGAGCAAGACTCCTTCTCAGAAAAAATAAAAATAAGTAAGTGATGTCTCTGGTCTTTAGTCCAAGTTTATAATAAATTATTATATATTTTACTGAAGCTGGTATTCTTAGTTGTAAGGTTCATGGGCTCAAAAAGTGGCTCAATGGTAAAATTCATATGGTAGTTACCTTGTTTGAGGACATAGTATTGACTGGGAAGACACCGTTCGTACCTTCTGGGATGGGAATGTTTTATATTTTGACCTGGTGCGTACATATGTAAAAATTCATCAAATTACAACAACTTATGCACCTTTACTATATCATGTTATACCTCATGTTTGTTTTAATATTATTTATATGGAGAGAAGCTAGCAAAATAGGAAGGCAAGTTGATACCTCAGCCTTTCTTTTCTACTTCAGATTGGCCTTTTCACATACCAGTTTCAACACCTATTTATTTATATTACTATATGTGTATTTTTTCAGACAGAGGTCTCACTCTGTTGCCCAGGCTGGAATGCAGTGGTGTGATCACAGCTTACTGCATTCTCAGCCTCCCAAGCAGTTAGGACTATAGTCATGTGCCACTGCAGTCAGCCCCTGAAATGTTTTTTAAATGCAATTTACATTTCTTTTTCTAATCCTGTCAATTTTTTATTTTTTATTTACCTTTTTTTTTTTTTTTTTTTGAAACGGAGTCTAGCTCTGTCGCTCAGGCTGGAGTGCAGTGGCGCGATCTCGGCTTACTGCAAGCTCCACCTCCCGGGTTCACGCCATTCTGCCTCAGCCTCCTGAATAGCTGGGACTACAGGTGCCTGCCACCATGCCCAGCTAATTGTTTTTGTATTTTTAGTAGAGATGGGGTTTCACTGTGTTAGCCAGGATAGTCTTGATCTCCTGAACCCTGTCAAATTTAACATTGAGGGGTGTATGCAACTTTGGTAACACTGATGTAATAAGTTCTGATAACCCAGTAACATTGGGCCAGCCCAATTTTCAATTTTGAATACACTAAGTTCTTACTACTGTAGTTTTGTTTATGGTGAAGGAGGCCTATGTTTAATATATGCCCAATACTGAAATAACCAACGTTATGTAGTGGTTACCCCTTGCTTCATGGGCTCTGTGCCAGCTGTGGCTTCTCCTTTGTTATTGGTGCCTCTTTTCTGGCAGCTATCTTTTTTTTGTTGTTTGTTTGTTTGTTTTTTCTGAGACAGAGTTTCTCTCGCCCAAACTGTAGCGTAGTAGCGCAATCTTGGCTCAGTGCAACCTCTGCCTCCTGAGTTCAAGCGATTCTCCTGCCTTAGCCTCCAGAGCAGCTGGGACTATAGGCACGTGCTACCACGCCCAGCTAATTTTTGTATTTTTAGTAGAGATGGGGTTTTGCCATATTGGCCATGCTGGTCTCGAACTCCTGACCTCGTGATCCACCCATCTCGGCCTCCCAAAGTGCTGGGATTACAGATGTGAGCCACTATGCCCAGCCACTTTTTTGGTGGGGGGTGTCATTGGAGATATGATGAGGATTCAGTTCCAAATCACTGCAGTAAAGCAAATATATAAAGCAAACCACACAGATTTTTTGTATGTTTACATTTTACTGTAGTCTCCTAAGCATGCAATAGCATTATGCCTAAAAAACAATGTACATACCTTAATTTGGAAATACTTCATTGCTAAAAAAAAAATGCTGACCCAGAGGCACCAACTGAACACATGTTGGGAAAATGGCACTAATAGACTTACTCAATGCAGGGTTGCTGTAACCTTCAATTGGGGAAAAAACATATCTGTGATGCACAATAAAACAAGCTGTGCCTGTACTTAGACTGAAGTTTCTTGAGATACATACCATATATGCCTTGTTTTTTCATAGATTGTAGATGTTTGTGGGCTGGAGTTATGGGAAAAATTAGTTTAATGTGGGATTTTTTTCTCCTTTAAAATCTATCTTGAATTTTTATTTTTAGGTTTTTAGCCTGTGTGAAACGTTTGCTTTTCAAAAGTTATTTTGAAGTTGTAAGTTATCTAATATGCCAGCCATACCACCCATGTATGTCTTTGCTTTCTGAAAAAATGTTTGTCCTTCAAAGAATAACACTAGGCCCGGCCCAGTGGCTCTCTCATGTAATCCCAGCACTTTGGGAGAATGAAGCGGGTAGATTATCTGAGGTCAAGAGTTTAAGACCAGTTTGGCCACCGTGATGAAACCCCATCTCTACTAAAAATATAAAAATTACCTGGGCGTGGTGGCACATGGCGGCAGTCCCAGCTACTTGGGGGGCTGAGGCAAGAGAATCGCTTGAACCCAGGGGGCAGAGGTTGCAGTGAGCCGAGATTGCGCCACTGCACTCCAGTCTGGATGACAGACAAGACCCTGTCTTAAAAAAGAAAAAAAAGAATAGCACTGCATAGCAATGCGATTGACAGAATATTTTTATTTATTTTTAAGTTACTCTCACAACTTCTTTGCTTTGTGGATAAGGTATTTGAGGCTCAGAAACTGAAGGCCTTCCCTGGATCACCAAACTAAGTAAGTGACAGAGCCACTTAGGGACCTGGGTCTGACTCTTACTTTGGAACTTTTGCAACCATATCATGCTGTCTTCTATTACTCTTTGATCATTAACTACCTTTGTTTATATAGTGCTTTGCCAAGATTTACATAATCACATTATATTGTTATACATATTATAATGGTACTTGAGAGAACTCTCTTAAGTGCATATAGTAGTCATGTGTGAATAAAAAATGTTTTCATCTAGTTGTTGCCTACCTGGTTTATTTCAACCAGGGACTTTGGTTGGCGTGTGTAAGTGGGTGTAGCAAAATGGAACTGGCTGCTGTGGCTCTGTTTTTCCTCACTGAAATAAAAGAAACACTGTAAGGAGAAGATAAACGGCATGATGGTATTTCAGAACATTCATCCCAAACTAGAGCTTCAGACAAGCGATGCAAGAAGAGCACTTTAATGTTTAGCACACTGTGTACTTAATATTCATTATAGTAGTAGCATTGGTTTTATTTATTCGGCATACTTATTTGTACTTTGAAATTTGAAAACTTTATTAAGATCTGTTTTTGAAGTATGTGGGCAAAGGATAACCCAGGTGCCGAGACAAGTGACTGAAGGCACAAACTGTTTTAGTATAATAAAGAAAATAGTTAAAATAAAGAATAGTTATAATACAAAGTAGATATAGAGATGATCTTGGACATTATCAGTCATTGGTATAATCATTATTAATCATCAACTTTTAATATTACTCCTTGTTGTATTACTAATATAACCAAGGAATAACTGGTGAGTATAGGGTCAGGTGCTGAAGGGACATTTTGAGAAGTGAGCTAGAAGGCAAGAGGTGAGCCCTCTGTCAGGCCCACATAAGGGCCGCTTGAGGGCTCCTTGGTCAAGTGGTAACGCCAGTGCCTAGGAAGGCACCCATTACTTAGCAGACCGTGAAAGGGAGCCTCCCTTTCCTTGGAGGAGTCAGGGAACACTCTGCTCCACCAGCTTCTTGTGGGAGGCTGGATATTATCCAGGCCTGCCTGCAGTCATCCAGAGGCCTAAACCCCTCCCTGTGGTGCTATGCTTCGGTGGTCACGCTCCTTGTCCACTTTCATGTTCCTCCCTTACTCCTGATTCCTCTTTGAGGTTCTTAGAAAAAAGCAGTAGAAGAAATAGTGAAAGTCTTAAAGTCTGATCTTTCTCATAAGTGCATAGAAGGAAACGGTGAGGTATGCTGCCTTCCCTCAGATTCAGCTACCTAAAAGTGAAGGGTCCCCTGTCTCGTGATAACGTGACTTGCTTGACCTTATCAATCACTTGGACGACTCACCCTCCTTACCCTGCCCCCTTGTCTTGTATGCAATAAATTATCAGCGCACTTAGCCATTCGGGGCCACTACCGATCTCCAGGTCTTGGTGGTAGTGGTTCTCCAGGCCCAACTGTTTTCTCTTTATCTCTTTTGTCTTGTGTCTTTATTTCTTACAATCTCTCGTCTCCGCACACGGGGAGAATACCTGCTAAGCCCTGTAGGGCTGGACCCTACATCAGTAGAATTCTAGTTTTCCTTAATTTCAGACAGTAATATAATACAGCCATCTCTCAGAATCCGTGGGGAATTGTTTCCAAGACCACCTTCAGATACCAAAATTCACAGATGCTGAAGTTTCTGATACAGCATGGCATAATGTTTGCACATAACCTATGCAGATCTTCTCATATACTTTAAAGTGTCTCTAGATTACCTATAATACGGAATACAATGTAAATGTTATATAAATAGGCTGTATTGTTCAGGGAATAATGATGAGGGGGAAATCTGTACGTGTTCAATACATGCATTGTTTTTCTGAATATTTTCACTTAATGATTAGTTGAATTCATGGATGAAGAACCCACTGATATGGAGGGCTGACTGTATTTCTTATTAGGTATTTAACTACCTAGAATCACAGGGGTAGGAAAGCACTTTATAGTGCTAGCAAATGTATAGATAATATCTAGTATTATGCCAGTTTGTTCCTAAGGAAAAAAAATCCTTGCCTGTGTTTTTATACTCCGGGTACCCTAGAGTAGCTCTTGTTTTGTTCTCATTTGCAATTAATTTATTTACAGAATTTGGAGGTTTTGGTTCAGTTAGTGGAAAAATTGAAATAGAAATCAAGATCAACCATGAAGGAGAAGTAAACAGGGCCCGTTATATGCCCCAGAACCCTTGTATCATCGCAACAAAGACTCCTTCCAGTGATGTTCTTGTCTTTGACTATACAAAACATCCTTCTAAACCAGGTACGTGCCCCTTTGTATTCAAATACAAATGAGTCACTATGGGAACACATGGTTCCACTCACTCTGAGTTTAATTGCATGTTACTCTGTGTAATTTTAACATCTTGTGATTTGTATTGATGTGTGTATGTTTTTCTTCATTTTGCCTACATGAAAAAATAATGCCTTTTTACATAGAACAAAATACTGGTGCTGTTTAAGCATTATCTGTTTGGTCATAATGGTTCCTATATCACTGATAAATGTTAAGAGCTTTTAGACATCTTGATTAAAATTCCATTATGCTCAGTAGGCCCAGAGAACCAGTGGACTGGGTAGTCTTGATGTGTCTGTCACTTTGCAGATCCTTCTGGAGAGTGCAACCCAGACTTACGTCTCCGTGGACATCAAAAGGAAGGCTATGGGCTTTCTTGGAACCCAAATCTCAGTGGGCACTTACTTAGTGCTTCAGATGACCACGTGCGTATCCTTCCCATTTTGAAGCAAATCTGGGCTAGTTACCAGTTGGTTTCTTTTTTGGGGTGTGTGGGGAGGTGAGAATCTTCCTTTTATATAATGGTTAATTTTACATTTAAGACCATCTGCCTGTGGGACATCAGTGCCGTTCCAAAGGAGGGAAAAGTGGTGGATGCAAAGACCATCTTTACAGGGCATACTGCAGTAGTAGAAGATGTTTCCTGGCATCTGCTCCATGAGTCTCTGTTTGGGTCAGTTGCTGATGATCAGAAACTTATGATGTGAGTAGAATCCATTCAGGGTTTTTACTTAATATCTTGTCTAAGTTTTATGTTTAGTTACCATTTCAAGGGTTTTTTTCCTCTTTTTTTTTTCCACTGAAGTTGGGATACTCGTTCAAACAATACTTCCAAACCAAGCCACTCAGTCGACGCTCACACTGCTGAAGTGAACTGCCTTTCTTTCAATCCTTATAGTGAGTTCATTCTTGCCACAGGATCAGCTGACAAGGTCAGTTTCATTTATTTTAATAGAAAACAATTTAATTTCTCTAGCTTTTTTTGAATTGCAGAAATTTTACTTACAGTATTTTTTTTTTCTTATCTTAAAAAATGAATTACTCTTGTTTTTGTACCTAGACTGTTGCCTTGTGGGATCTGAGAAATCTGAAACTTAAGTTGCATTCCTTTGAGTCACATAAGGATGAAATATTCCAGGTAAGAGAAACCAGTGCTACTAATTTTGTTTTTGTTATTTCTAAGAAAAACCTGGATGTATGAGTGGGCACACATGTGCTTTATGCTGTTGCTAAAAATAGAAATCTGTATTCCTATGCTACTTTCTGTGGGAATTGTTATTTCTTTGTTATCTCTGTACTTTCTCAAACTGGTTATTGACCACCTACATTCATCAGATATTAAGAAAACAGGCCAGGTGTGATGATTCATACCTGTAATCCCAGCACTTTAGGAGGCTGAGATGGGTGGGTTACTTGAGGCCAGGAGTTTGAGACCAGCCTAGCCAACATGGCAAAACCCTGTCTCTTTATTTTTTAATAAAAATTTGCAAAGAAAGGAAAACTAGTGCCTGATTATTTTTTCAGCCTTCTTTCTGACACTTAGTGATCTCTTCCCTTCTTCCAATATATTCTTTATTCTTCATTGCATACCACATATGTTGATTTTTCAATCCAAGCCTAAACCTCTGGCTCCATATTTTCTGCCTCATCAGTTTAAAACCATTTATGCCTAGTGTTCCATTATTGGAACACTAAGCATGTGGGAGTTTATATCCTACTGCTCAAGGTCATCGCCAAGGTCTGATTGCAAAAATTAAAAAAAGAAATAATTGTTGCAGTGTGTTCAAAGCTTGTTGCTAGGGCACTATGAGAGATTACATTATGTAGCCTTTGCTGTCAAGGAGCTCCCCTTTTCTGGGGGGACGGAGTTTTGCTCTTGTTGGCCAGGCTGGAGTGTAGTGGTGCAATCTCGGCTCACTGCAACCTTCACCTCCCAGGTTCAAGTGATTCTCCTGCCTCAGCCTCCCGGGTAGCTGGAATTTCAGGTGCCCGCCACCATGCCCAGCTAATTTTTTGTGTTTTTAGTAGAGATGGGGTTTCACCATGTTGGCCAGTCTGGTCTCCATGATCCACCTGCCTTGGCCTCCCAAAGTGCTGGGATTACAGGCATAAGCTACCACGCCCAACCGAGCCAAAATTTTATAGTGAGGGGGAGGGCTTGTTTAGAAATTACTATAATAAAAGATTTTGTCAAGTGTTATGAACCTGAGGGTGGTAAAGATTAATTCTGGTGTGTGAAGGTGGCATCTGAACTGGGCTTTAGGTGAACCATACTCCTACATACTTAGTCTCTTATTTTCTACTTTTCAGCCCGCCTTGGTGAACATTTTATCCTTACCCTATCTCTTTGCTTTGCTTGTGATGGTGTTCTGACTTATGTGTAACACTGAACTCATAGTAAATACTTAGGAACATAGTTATTGTATATGTCATCTGTACTTTAGTTCTTAGGTCAGAATTGGATTGCATTTGGGTAGAGGCCAGAATTAGCCAATAAGAATAGACAATAGGTAGGCTGGGTGCAATGGCTCATGCCTGTAATCCCAGCACTTTGGGAGGCCTAGGCAGGTGGATCACGATGTCAGGAGTTTGAGACCACCCTGACCAACATGGTGAAATCTCGTCTCCTAAAAATACAAAAATTAGCCAGGCGTGGTACTGTGCGCCTGTAATCCCAGCTACTCAGGAGGCTGAGGCAGGAGAATTGCTTGAATGTGGGAGGCAGAGATTGCTGGGAGCTGAGATCACCCCACAAGAATAGACAAGATTTGGCCGGGCGCGGTGGCTCAAGCCTGTAATCCCAGCACTTTGGGAGGCCGAGACAGGCGGATCACAAGGTCAGGAGATCGAGACCATCCTGGCGAACACGGTGAAACCCCGTCTCTACTAAAAAAATACAAAAAACTAGCTGGGCGAGGTGGCGGGCGCCTGTAGTCCCAGCTACACAGGAGGCTGAGGCAGGAGAATGGCGTAAACCCGGGAGGCAGAACTTGCAGTGAGCTGAGATCCAGCCACTGCGCTCCAGCCCCGGCGACAGATCGAGACTCCGTCTCCAAAAAAAAAAAAAAAAAAAAAAGAATAGACAAGATTTGATGTTTCAAAAGATAAGATCATGCTGGGCACATGGTGCACAACTCCAGCTACGAAGGAGGTTGAGGCAGCAAGTTCCTTGAGCCCAAGAGTTCAAGTACAGCCTAGAAGCAACATAGTGAGGCCTCATCTCTTTTTTTGATACCAGCCTAACCCCATCTCTACACAGATACAAAAATTTGCCGGCTGTGGTGGCAGGCACCTGTAATCCCAGCTACCTGGGAGGCTGAGGTGGGAGAGTCACTTGAACCTGGGAGGTGGAGGTTGCATTGAACCAAGATCCTGCCATTGTACTCCAGCCTGGGTGACAGAGCAAGACTTCATCTCAAAAAAAAAGCGTGCAAGGGGGTGGTGTGGGAATGGAACAAAAGCTTATATCCTGGGTCTAGTAATGGGTTGTTATCGTACAAGAAATTTTTTTTTTTTTTTTTTTGAGACAGACTCTCTGTCACCCAGGCTGGAGTGCAGTGGCACGATCTCGGCTCACTACAACCTCTGCCTCCTGGGTTCAAGCAATCCTCCTGCCTCAGCTTCCCAAGTAGCTGGGATTATAGGTGCCCGCCACCACACCTAGCTAATTTTTGTATTTTTAGTAGAGACAGGGTTTCACCATGTTGGTCAGGCTGGTCTCGAACTCCTCACCTCATGTGATCCACCCGCCTCCCAAAGTGCTGGGATTACAGACATGAGCCACCACTCCTGCCCGTAAAAGAAATTCTTTAGCTCTTAATTTTAACTGTAGCATCTATAATACTTTGACTTCCTCTTCCCTTTTGTTTACAGAATTTTTAAATTGTTAAATATTTTATGAATTTTTTCCCTTTGTTTTCTAATTCATCGCTTTGCTGTTTTCTTCATTCCTATGTGTAGGTTCAGTGGTCACCTCACAATGAGACTATTTTGGCTTCCAGTGGTACTGATCGCAGACTGAATGTCTGGGATTTAAGGTAATTCTTGTGTTCATTCCTCTGTCTGCGTACTTATTTCCTTTATTTACACTTTGCAAAGGTAGTCACTAGGGGTAAATCTATTTTAACTTTTAAAATTATGCTTTTGTACTAGTAAAATTGGAGAAGAACAATCCCCGGAAGATGCAGAAGACGGGCCACCAGAGTTGTTGGTATGTTAAAAGCATTGGACAGTACTGAAGTAGTGTGTAATTTAATGTCCTCTATCTG